>NC_049176.1:5521500-6810000 GCF_009769625.2 Cygnus olor
GAGCCTTTGCATAGAGGAAAAATAGACTGGAAAGAGAAAGAAGTTTGCAGAGAGGACAAAGTAGCGTACACCTAGATTTAAGTTGAACATGCAACAAAAAACAGAATCTTAACAACCCATTTGCTTCCAACTTCACTTAAGATTCATACAGTATTATTTTACCAAATATTTATGTATTTTAAATAAAATCTAATGAAAAATTCTGCTCCTTTGAAGTTGTGAAATAACTTCTTATAGTCGTGAGGTAGCCTAAATGTTTCGTTTGTTTTGTTTGGGTGGGAAGGGGGTGGGTTTTTTTGTTGTTTGTTTTTGTTTTGCCCCAAGCAAATGCACAGTATTACTGAAATATACATGGCAGGAAAACTGCAAGATATCAGACCTTGTGTTATCTTGGGATTTATGGTCATTCTTACCGATTCACGTTGCACCATGTGTGTCCACAGATCTTTAGAGACAAATTTAAAGGTAAGTTGCTGCATTCCAGGGTGCCAGATATCCAATTAAAATAAAAACTACAAAAGTGATTGGAACAGAAGGCAGGAAATAAAGAAAAAAGTAGTAGGGGTGGTTTATACTAGAGAAGATACATCTTTCTTGTGAAGGACAGTATGCCTTTGCTTTTGCACTCTATTAATTCGAATGTGATTGCTTTAAAATATTTATTTTATCTAAGTTGATTTTTTTTCTCCAATATATATATAGGAGGTTCTGTGAAAAACCTATCCTCCAGAAAAGAAAAAAAAATAGAAAATTTGAATGAACAATACTGTGGTTGCTTGTATGGTTTTTGGATCTACAAGAGGTGATCTTAAAAAAAAAAAAAAAAAAACAGACTAGGATAATGGCATAGAAGAGTTCCAGTACAGGAAAACAACTAAGATCAAAGTTCATTGGCTGCAGCAGAAGTCAGCATCTGACATCCTAATGATTTGTGAAAGGAGGAAGCAGGCAAATAACACACAGTGAAAAACCAAGCAAAAGTCAGGAATTAACACAAACAGGGGCAAAGACAGAAGCAAGCTCATACAGCTTTGAAAGGAACAAAAAGCTAGAACCAAAAACTTGAAGCAGAAGCCTAGTGAAGGGAGAAGATGAGGTCATGATGTAATTCAAACAGTGGGAGAGAGATTATCTCAAAGCATTTTGCAAAGATTATAGATGGCAATACCAAAAAAAATTAAGAGGTTGCAGAAGCCCATGTGAGATATGCAAGAAATTTCACAGAGTTATAAAATGTTCCCGAAAAAAAGAACAACAGGTTTTAGTGAAGCAAGTAGGACAATTTCTGAAAAAGCTTCCGCAAAAGATACAGCTACATTTTGCAGAAATCACAATGTGTTCCAGTGTTTTTTCTCTTTCAAACACAAGCAAAAGAAATCCGAATGTATTAATGGTGGGGCAAGTTCATATTTGGAGGAAGCGTGTTTTTCCTGCTCCACCAACAAATCAGCTCTAGAAAGAGTATGAGAACCTGGACAGAGGTAAGAGTCAAAATAGTACTGTTATGTGACAAGGTGTCTGGAGTGCACAGACTCACTGCCACTGACTGAACAGGTACGGGGAAGGGCAAATGTGCTAATGATGAGCACTAACATTTGGAATTATAAGCGGGAGGTGTCAGAGAGAATTAAAGAAACACTACTGAGCATAGAAGGAAGAGGTCAAATTTGGAGAAAGCACCCTAAGAGGGAGACTGAACAGTAGCTGAAATCGAGAGAAGCCTTGAAGTCCCAAAGGGCAGAAGGAGAATGGAAGGGCTGAAGGAGAATGGCAGCTTATTAAAAGGGGGGGGGGGAAGGTCCTTAGATGCTGGCAGTAATAAGCCAATCACCTTTTTTTCTGAATATTGTGAGTGGCCAGAAATGATGGAAAGCAACAAGATTAAAGAGGATGCTGAGGCAACACAGTTTCAGGAGCTGAGAGTAAAATATGAAAACTCATACAGACATCAAGGGAGAACAAGGGATGCTAGATAATATGCCGTACACTAAGCGTTACTTGTGAGCCGTCTATGATTAAAACCAGATCTATTTCTTGTATACACAGGACACCAACAAAGAAATTGGGTTTGACCTATAACAGTTCACTCTCTTGCGCTTTTTAACAACTCAGTTTAGTACGAATAAAAGTCCCCATGAATTCTAAATGCAATTCTAATTGTACTTATAAATGGTAGTTTCACAAGCATGTATGTTACAATAACACAAATTAGGGGTAAATTAAACCTTAATTATATCTAGCAAGTTTTATGTCCTAATTAAAAATGGTATTCTAACAATAAAAATGACTTACCACCTGAATTAGCTCTGCCACAATTGTCTAATCTTCCTAAGCATTCTTTGTGTGCTCCAGCTCCACACTTAGAGCATAAATAGCCTTGATAAAATGTTCCCCTGTAAAATAAAATTAGGTAGTGATACATTAGAAGTGATAAATTCCATGCATAAAGAAATAAGAGACATGGCAGAAGATATTAGAAGCCATTTGCCTTGTTGCATAATGATAGTCCTTAAAGACCCGAGAAACAGCGACAACAACTGAGAAGCAGCTCATCAGCTTTTCGTCACTGCTAGCCATTTCAAAATAACACCAGATAGTTCCTCTGAACTACTGATAGAATAACTATCTTCATTCCTATTTAGCCCAAAGCAACTCTGGCACAGCACACTTGAAACTGTACCATTATCTATCTATCCTACCATACAGCTACACTCTGTTTCATTTCAATGGGAATTCGCTCAGACAACATGAAGAATAGATCCATTTTGGGAAAGCCTTAAGTATGAATATATGTTTAAGTACTAAGGATTTTATAGGCTCCAATACAAATATCTCGACTTTAAAAATGTCCATTAAATAAATAAAAAATAAGCTATTTGGGTACACTTCGGTTAACATTCAGACCTGCTAAGGAGTAACTTTCCTTACTCGAAATGTTCTCCAATTCCCCTTAATGAACTAAAATCCGAATCTGAGTCTGAGATATTTTCAGATTTGCGTGTTGCTTTTCTCTCAGGTACAATCCACAAAAGGGCTAACAGTCTTTTACATGTACTTCTGAGCAATTACATGAGTTCCACCTATTGATGTGTCTGCTTAATCTTCACATTAGACTTGGCTGTCTCCAAGATTATCCTGACCAGTTTGGAGTGATTACACATCCTAGTCTAACATGACATCTTCAGCTTCAAAGGAAAATCAAGTTTCATATATGGAACACAGGACTGGACAAGTTTAACCTGAATGCAACATGCAGCAACTGCTATTTACTACAACAGGTACTAGACTTCAATTAATTGCCTTTATTTTATTAAACTCAGAAGCACATTAATTTTCTAAGTATCAAAATACAGAAGCTTAGAGACAAACAAATATAAAAATATTTTAATCCACTTTGTTCTGTTTTTGTTTTTTCTTATTGCTACACAGGAATACGAGACTCTACATAAGAGCAGAGGACAAAATTATCCACCCCTATAGATGCTTTTAAGGCTGACATTTTATCCCCACTTCAGAAAGATCAGGCACAAAGGTTCAAACCTTGTTTGAAGTATTTACATGCCATTCTGTTTAGTATTTTCAAGTTTAAAGTGACAATCTCCTTTCAAAAATTATTTAGCCATTTTAGGACCGTAAACCCAGTATGCTTTCAATACTACTTGGGTATCCAGGAACACGTCTACATATCACTAAGTAGCACCTAGGGGTACCTAAGCTATCGTGGAGCAAATTGGCATGCCTGTGCAGAACCATGCAGGATCATGCAGCCTGTGTCCTGGAATCAAGACAACCGTTTCTCAGCAACAGCAGCCAGTGCAGTAACAGAGACAATGACTCAACTATACTGCTTCAAATTAAAAATTAGGCATGCCATCTCTAAATTCAGGATGTCTGCAGCATTCTTCATAGTCACTTAGACCTTACTGCATTGAGCAAAGCATCATCTAAAAAAAATCTCAGAATCCAAGTCAATAAAACTGTTCAGAAAAGAGGTTGCTGAAGGAAAAAAAGGCAAGAAGGAACATACATGAGGTTATTGTATTCCTCCACACCTGTGCTTAACAAAACACAACCTATGCTTTAAACACCCTTTTTAAAAGGCTATGGCTACATTTTGTTTTTTAGCATCAACAATATGCAACGTGAGCACCTGAACTGGCCAAGTTTACAGAGCTTTTGCAACTTCAGCTTACACTATGAAACTTAGGTTCAATATATACATCTGGACCATTAGACATACTGTGTTTACAGAAATACAGGTAGCTTAAAGATAGCTCAAGTAATCCATGTGAAACCACAGATGTGCATGTACATGCACATACTTCAGAGGAAAGAAAGAAAAGTTTTTTTTCAGCTCAAGTTAGTCTTACAAATCCTCGCTCATGGAAGAATTTGTGGTCTACTAGCATTTATCTAGCTTTGTAACATCTGTCTTTAATTTGCCTACATATTTCTAGTTCAGCAGAGCTTTTGTGAGACAATTATTTTCTGTTTCACAAAGCAATCTCCCCATATCAAACATTTATAAGCATCTTCATCATCTGCCTTTCTAAAAAAATATTCCATCTGTTCTTGGGACTGATGGTCTACAGCTACGGGACCTGTGGACCAGTCATGCTGGTCAACACTATATAAAATGGCCATCGTTTACTCTTATGAGTATTACTTTATTTAATAAGGGAATTCTTACTGAAGAGAATTATGACAAAGCAGCCTTCTGACAAATGGGAAATGGGGTAGTACCTTCAGGTTTTGATCTTTCGACAGCACTGCTGCTAATATTTGGTACTTAATTATAAAATCTCACTCATACTGTGTATGACTGGCTTTATGGCTTGTCCATCTTGTAGAGGTAACCAGCTAGCCACGTATTTCATCACACTTTCACTCAAATATTACTGGGGGGGAGGCTTAAAATTCTTACCTCAGAAGCATTTGACAGACCTTGCAAGATGTCACACGACTGAAAGTATGCATTTTGAACTCATGAAAGCTTGTATCCGCATAGTCTGGTCGTATATTTGACCTAAAATAAAAATTATTTGAAAATCTGTTTTAAACCAAGAAGATTTAGAACATAATACAATATTCACAGCAGGAAATCTGAATCCGTGAACAACTAACTCTATTTACACTTCAATGATTATCACTGAGGTGAACTCAAAACATGGACTTTATCACATACCTTTAAATGAAGTCTGAATCATTATATTTTGCATACATGATCCTTAAAATACATCCAAACTGTTTTAGCTATCACAGTAACTAGAAAACAGTTACTATACATCAAAAATTTTGGGTAGTCCTGTATGGAGCGGGAGTTGGATCCTTGGGGGTCCCTTCTAACTCAGGATATTCTGCGATTCTATGAAAATACAAGTCTGCTTTTTAATCCTCATTGAGTAGGTTCATTTTACAGACCCAAAGAACGCTCACTTCTTCATTCTCAAGTATTTTGTTATGTGTATCTACAAAGAAGAGCAGCTCACAGTTTCAGAACCACGCCATTAGAAAAACATAAGCAGCAAATTTGGGACAATTAGGTCACAATTATGCAACAATACACTGGATAACAGGAGCGAATTCAAAAGCAGTTAGAAAATATTTGGGGGTTTTGTTAGTGTTTCTTAAATGAGCTTCTTCAATGCCTACAGCTGTTGCTACACAACCTTGATTTAACAAATGAAGTAGAAGATCACTATTTATACTGCTAAAATACTGCAACACGGTAGTTGCAGACTTATTTCCGTACATCTAATTTGCCTAAGCACTAATCCATTGCTGTCTCTTGTTTATCATCTCTACTGATCCCATTTAAAAGTGGGAGTTTAAGTTAAATATGACCCACTCATTTTGTTGCACTGGTGACTGTTTGCAGGCTTATTTAAATTTTATTAAGTAATCCATTTTTTTCTGTCATTTTCCACATTTCCGTGAGGAAAGAGGGGACAGGAAGTTTTAAGTTATTTGACATTTCTTTTGCTTTAATTCAATGATATCCTCAAATTACAAAAATGCAACTACCTTACACTTACAAAAACAGAACCACTGAAGTGCTAGCTGCATAATTTAATACTCGACAACATTAAGCTAGACTATCCTAGACAAAAATATGTAGGACGCATTAATGGATTTTTAAAGATTATTTATCTTGGAATGTTTAGGACTCCATAGAATTCTGGTATTTCTTGCAAAAGCAAAGGAACGCGGGATGCATAGGAATTAAAACGGGGAAAAAACAGAGAATAAGAATGGAATAATCTACAATACTCAAAAGGAAAGATAAGAAGCTTTCCTGACACACAAAATTACAAATTCAGGCATTAAAGTTGGAGGTACTTATTAGGCAAGTTTCATTTTTATGTATTATCAATAACTTTTGGACTATAACACAGAACAGCCACAAATTGCAGCGAAACAAATAAGTAAGCATGCAAGCATCAATCTCTCCAGGACTGAATGAAAAGGCTTATGAAAAAACATTCAGATAACCTGTTTAAGTACCCAGTGTCAGAAAGGTCAGTCTTCTAATCTGCCTGCTGAAAATGAACGTGCTGAAAATGAAACCATACTCAGAAAGCAAATGGGATTTTGCTTTTATGCTCGAAAATAGCCTTTCACACAGTAGTGTTTTAACTCGCTCACTAGTGTCTCTTCTTGCTGTGCTACGCAAGATGTCAGTACTACAAGACCTACTCAAAAAGGCACAGATACTACCTATTCAGAGCAGGAAGGTACAGGTATCAGGCTAAATTAATCTTCAAAACAGAAGAACTTTTAAAACAAGAACCCTAAAATAGTGCATTGTTTTTCTGAACTCTGCAGAGCAAGGCCTGTATTGCACAACACATTTGCAAAGGGTCTGATAAAACCTCTGAGGCTACCCAGTTCACTACAGGCAATGCTGAAAATTCTAGAATGAGTCACAATACTTACAATTGCAACAAAAGCTGTTTTTAAACCAGTTTTGTCTTTAAACCATTTGATTCAGACCAGGATAGCTTGCAAAACCACGTCACAAGCACCCACCTCATGTGCAGAGACTCATCACGTTTCAAAGCATATAAAATTAATCCTAACATCGTGACCATTTTTCAAGTACGAACCAAAGAATTGCATGCAATTGCTTAACGCAACTATGTGACTAAGTTTCTGTCATATGTAAAAGTTCTCTTCTACTCTTCCCTAGGACTCTTCCACAAAGATCGAAATACATATAAACTACTGAAAATATACCTCCTATTAACAGGACAATAGCGATACATTGGGTTGATACTTCTATTAAAAGGAACATTTGAGCCACTCAGTTTTATTTTACAACCCCTATTAGAAAAATTTATTGAGAGTGAAAAATGAAGCATAGTCCTAAAATGGCAAAGAACGAAGCTGTCCCTTCACAGAGGAGCTGCCACAAGGCCTTCCGCCTTCCGATAATATAGTAAGTTGTTTTATTTAACCTATGGACTAAACTATTAGCTTACCCGGTCCTAAACAAGACAAGGTTTATCCCGATGAACAGACTTAGTACTTCAGCTTTCTACTGTATACCAAAATTTGTAAATGTGTCCTGTTTGTATAAGTAGAAAAATATAAACTGGAAACGTGTAATACAATACAAACTTCGGAATGCAATGCAAACTTAAATTTACCTTGTCCATCACGGCCTACAGGAGGGCATAGCTCAGATCCAAATACTCCTCAGTTCTTAAGGATCATATAAATGCATCATTTCTCAAAGGTTCTATAAATCCCACCAGGTTTTAGTTGAGTGATTCTACTCTAAAGATTGCTTCAATAAATTCTCCTTCTAAACACTCATTTTCTTCACCACCTACAAGCCTTTCATACTTCCTGTCAATTCACTGCCATTGAACTTCACGTATTTACTTGCTGGCTAAAGCCAAACTTGCACAAAGATCCTTTAGAACTGCTGTTTTTAAAAGACCTACATCTGAGCAGCTCTTTTAGGGGTATGCAACAAGTCTTCATAAACCAAAGAGCCTTTTAAATTTTGCTGTCCCTTCCACCACTCAAAACATATCGTTCCCACCCCTCACCCCAAGGCCAAAA
Source organism: Cygnus olor (assembly GCF_009769625.2). Taxonomy (NCBI): domain Eukaryota; kingdom Metazoa; phylum Chordata; class Aves; order Anseriformes; family Anatidae; genus Cygnus; species Cygnus olor. Next base: position 5,529,571 of record NC_049176.1, read on the forward strand.
AGAAAAGCAAAAACAAACAAAAAAGCAAAGGAGATGCCACTGAAGTACGTCAATCACACGTTAAATGAATCTTGAAGGGACTAAAGCCTCAGAATATTGCAGAGGATTCTGTCCAAGAAAGCAGGAATCAGAAGTCTGCACAAAAAGAAAGATTGGGCACAGGATTATATTTAAATATACTTCCAAACGGTAGTCTCAAAACAAACCATGCCATTATATTCACTGAGAAGCATCATTCCTGTTTTCTTAGTGATCATTCCTCCTAGTAGTCTACAATTTGAGGTAAAATGGGAATGGGCACATATCAGCGAAATATATTCTTGAATTTGAAAATGTCGCATTTCAAAAACTTTGGTTTTATATGCATCATTTCTTAGGATTCTCTTTATAAAGAGATAAGTATTAAAAATATTAATTACTTAGATGCATCATTTTTCATGTTAGACAAGAACGCATTTCCTTACCCCTCAAAAAAAAATTGTCACATTTATATGAAAGCAGTTTCCAGTTGTCAATATTCTGACAAAGACAGTAGAAAAGAACAGTGCAAAATCCAAAATGTTTACTCTGAATGCAGAGTAATGTAAAGCAAATGAAAATACAGTGAGATTAATAACGACATTAAAAAAGATTGAACTGTAACAACCGTAAATGTGGAGGTAGAATAAGGAAAGGTTTATCTAAATACATATATTTCACTGCTAACTGTGGACAGGAAGACACTTTCATATTTAGCACCTTTCAGTCGTGCTGCATGATGGCAAATCCAGTTTTGTAGTCACACTATGTCACACACAGCTGATGCAGTCTGCGATGATGCACTGTAGCAGTATATATCAAGTCACATGTTTCTTAACATAAAGTTTGCTCTTAACGTAAAGTTTGAAGCCTAAGAAATCTGGGGGATTGGTATTTTCATTTTTGGTATATTACTTCGGAACATTTATATACGTATAGCATACATACATATCAACATATGAAAACTTTGGCATCTAATACCTCTTCTGTGATACCACACAAAAGTTTCACAGTAGAGATCAAAAACAACTCATCTTTTGTCCATGGCCCATACCACAAGAACCACGGGATTTTTTTCCATAAAACCTTTCACTCTAAACAGCATATACTATTTTTCAGTTTTAAAAAATAGTAAATAAATCTGGCAACTTCAAAGGAAAAACATCAGCCATGGCACAGCACACAACTTTTCATAGTCACCTCCAACCATAAAGGAGGACTTCGCATTCAAGCCCATTACAGCATTCAAGCCCTACACTGACACTCTGAGAGCACAGATGAGAGCTGTTATGACATGATACCAAAAAAAACTTACTTCCCAACATGCGGGCATGTTCCAAGATACAGAAGAAAATTAATATTAAGCCAGTATTAATTTTAAACTCAGAACTAAGAATATTGTGTTGAGAAGGAGTATTTCTTGCCAGGAAAATAAATAGGAACTCACGCACAACTGTTAGAAAAATTCTATCATACACCTGAAACAATTTCTGTGGCCAATATTAGAAAAATCTGATTTAGGACTTAAACTTGGTCCCTTTCCCATTAGGCAGAGTGGGATGGAGTCACCAGTCCAGCCTTCTCAACTTCTATCACGGGGTGCCCCATGTTCATCCCAATGAACATATTATCCATCGCTGCTTTTGAAAAATCTTGATAAGCATCTGGAGCAGGAAGTCACCCCTATACCAGCAATACTTAATCTGAGGTAAATAGTGACAGAGGATTTGTCCCTTATTTCATTGTAAAATTGCCTCTTTTTCTTACAAACATTACGGGGAGTCAAAAGTAGCTTCCCTTTTTCTCTTCTACTTTTTCCCCAGGTTGTTATAACTCCTACGCTCTAGCAGGGACAAAATGTCAGAATACAGAAACAGAGTGAATCTGTAATTAAGAAATTTTTTCCAACTCTCTCCTTAATTCAGCAGCAGAATTTTTGTAAGGGACAACCATGAGTGCCCTCTCCTGTACAGCACTATATCCCCATAACCAGATTTACTCCAGTCACTAGAGCAACGTCCTTGGGCTGCCCCTGAGCCTTTTTAGTAAAGCTTTCTCTTTTCAAGTTTCTTGCAGAATATTAGTCCCACTGGGACCAATTCACTGCTACACCACCAACCCAGAGACCTGCAGATGCGTGTCTTGCTAGTCCCCTTCATCATTGGGCACTCAATTCTTATCCCTGCATAAGCCATCAGAGCCACCATTGAAGGAAAGGAATGACCATCTGCTTCAGTCAGCCCTGCTCTGGGCAGATCTCACCGCGAAGTTTGGAGAGTGCAGGGCAGAAAAAAGTTACCAGGAGACTTACACAATCACACCTGATATCATCAGACTTCTAAGCACTCCATTTTTGCTGACATCGTGCCAATGAAATACTCCCCTTTTAAAAAGGCCCCAAATCTGCAGTGATGCAGTTGACTCTTACTTCTCAGAAAAGTAAATTGATGCACAGACCACATTTTCTTCAGCCACCCACATAACACAACACCTTTATAAACAGTGTCAGAAAGTGTCACATTATTAACAGTCCCCTCAAGCTTTTGCAGAGGGAATTCATTCTAGTAATCACCTTCACCTAGGTTAATGACATGACTGACCACAGAATAACGTCATTGACAGTCCAAGATTATCTAGCCACACGTACAGGTACATCTCAAATTACCATAATATTGCGCACACGAATAAAATGCAACAGTTGAAACTATATTTTTATTATTTTCCTATAGCAGTTGGGATAACAGTTCAAAAACCTGAAGTAACTCCAAACCTTCAAGACAAACATGTCATGAACAAAGCACTAATACTGAAGTCCAAGTAAAGCAACGAGCCTTGGCAATCTTGAAATATCTAACTACATGAACTCTATGCCTCATTTTACAAAACTGAATTTTGACCGTCTCGGGTCTGTGTTTCCAAGATACACAACACAGTGGAAAGAGTACAACATCAATACCAAGCAAGTTAGATGGGATGTGTTACTGGTATTTCCTTGCTTAATATGAATCACTTTCTGTTGAGAAAACAAAGATCAGAATGTGCCCGAATACCAATAGCATACAACAGGCATTCGGCTAATATGTAGCAACAGTTTAATTTTTATCAGCCTTCTGACATTTGTTTGTTTTCAACATGAACTATACAAAATACCTTTCATAACAAGAGGTCAGGCTAAACAAACAAACAAATTTCCTCAGTGGCTTAGGCACAAATATGCTTTCTTTTTACCATCAATTTAATTTTCTCTACCCAGTTAAGGCTTATAAAATAAATACACCAAGAAAAGTACTAAAATTTCAGCCCCCAAAACTCTCTTACATCACTCTCTAAAATTAAGTATGCAATTATTAAATATATAATTACAATGGATAACATAACCCAAGAGATTAAATAAAGGAAGGCTAAAATAGCTTACTGTAGCTCCTCCCATTTTCCCCACATGGAGAACAGGGACATGAACATCCCAGTCTTCATTTCCACGAAGGTGATATTTCTGAAGACACACCATGAAAAATCCTTACTTCACAAATTCTAACATACTGACTGGATCTTCCCTTGGATGTTTTACTTCTGTTGGAGATCCTTCAAGGTAGATCTGCCCTTCAGATATTTCAGTTTTAGCCTCAGAGACTTTAAGAACTATTGTCTGAAGTTTATTTTTCGTGCGCATATTACTGAAAGCCTGCTGGCTGCCAACAAATTAACAGAAATATAGGAAAGGAATAATTCGAAGTATTAGGTTGATTAGACTAATTAAATTCTTATAGGAAGTTTAAATTTTAAATAAGAAATTAATGAAATGCAAGCATGACTTCTGGAAAAGAGCATACAAGAGAAAGACGGATATTATAAAACGTAAAGAGCAGAAGCAACTAGAATTTGGGGTCTTTGGCCTCTTGGTTATGGGTACCAAACTCTTCATGCAGCACTCGTGACAGTAAGTCACACAGCAGCAGAGCAAGCAGCAAGTCTACCATCATGGAGTATATTCTGCAGGCACAGGAGTTAAATGAAGGCCCCTACGAACAACACAAAGAAAAAACATCTCTTTTATTCTAAATCTATTCACTATTACCTCTAACACTATCAGCTCAAAACGGTGGTTTAAGCCATCTGCCTGTGAGGTCCGCTGCTGTTCTCCACTAGTGACTGGTTCTTCTATCTCTTTCACTGCATTTTGAGGGCCGTTTCTTCTAATTGCTTCCTTGGCAGCTTTTCAATACTAGCTAGATTTCGGCAATTAAGACCTGTACAGATCCTCCCCTTCCTTCCCTGGGTCAAGGCCTCTAGGAAGGTGTTGCTTCTACTCATTACAAACATTTCAATTAAAGCTGAAAAATTGCTTCTCTGGAGTACTTAATTAACAACTCAACTTCCCCTTCCAGACTCCAAGTAATTTTAATCTAAATTTATTTTTCTTAAATGGGAAAGAAAAAAATAACTATTACAGAAAAAAAATAGAGAAATTTGATATTCCTCAGATTTTTGCGCATCACCTTTCCACCATGCAAAGCATATATATGAGTCATTGCAAGAATTGCAGCATATATAGAAGAGTAAAAAAAAATACATCCAACTCAGACAAACGAGTAAGTGACCCTTTGCAAATGGATGGAACAAGATCCTTTCAAAAGTGAATTAGCAGCAAAACAAGACAGGGTAACAACAAGAGCAGGTGCTGACCTAGACGCTGCCGAGTAGATCGCTTCTTCTGTTACAAGACACAGAGAAAGCAAAAGCATTGTAAACACTGACTGAATGGAGTCACTTTTCTCAGGAGGATGTTAGGAGGAAATTCTTCACTCTCTGGTTGGTGAGGCACCGGAACAGGTTGCCCAGAGAGGTTGTGGATGCCCCATCCCTGGAGGTGTTCAAGGCCAGGTTGGATGAGGCCCTGGGTAACCTGATCTAGTGGGTGGCATCCCTGCCCGTGGCGGGGGACTAGATCATTTTTAAGGTCCCTTCCAACCCAAGCCATTCTATGATTCCATGATTAAAGTCCAAATATGTTGTTCCAGATGATCATAGCTAAGTGGGACAGACAACTTGGATAGAAGAGGAACCTTCTCCTCCCAGAACAGCAATCTCACAAGCACGTTTCTGTGTGACCAAGAAAAGTAGAAAACACACTGTTATGGGTGCTCTTGGTTTGGGAACACGCTGTCCAGCAGAGCCACAGGTTCTCAGACTAACAACTTTCAGTTTTCCACCAAAAGGGAAAAAGATGTTATATCTTAATCAGGGGAGAGGGGCCAGGTTTTTGTTGTATTTTGTTTTTAAATATTAATGCTATTTAGGTTAGGTTTTGAAGCTCCTTTTCACATATCGGTCACTTCAAGAAATGCAATCTTATCAGAAGAAGTTACACAAGATTTGACTGTATGCAATGTATGCAAAATATCCCATAATTTCAAAAGTGTATTATATTTGAAAACGAGTAGCCATTCCATCCAATTAAAACATGGCTTTAGAAAAATCATTAAATGTATGTATGCCCAACCATGAGCCCTGAGGCATAACAAATAAGCAGGTGCATGAAGTATCAGCTAAGGAGTCTACAGTGAATCAAAACTGTTTTAAGTATTAAAAGAAGAAATACTACAGGGAGCTCAGATAAAACTCAATACCTTGAACTCTCTTAGACTCTCAACCCTGATTTAGACCTTTGCATTTTAGAGCTGCTATTATTCTGCGCTCCATGTTATGCTTATAAGAATTTAAAATGCTCCAAACAGAACAGTTGAGTATTATGGACACCCTGAGCACAAACTGCTAAAGAACATTTTCAAGCATCTGTGACAAGAAATCTGATGCAGTAATCATGCAATATAGCCTACTAAGACAACGGCACAGATTAACAGCTACAGATGCTAGAAATTTTCATTCTGTTTTCACTTAGACTAATAGTTGACAACACCACAGAAAATGCATCAAACCTAGATCAGCCAAAGTTATTAACTGCCATCAGAAGTTATTTACAGAAGGACTCAGCCTAAGTTAAAATTCCTACTTAGTTGCTCAAATGACCAACTTTCAAAGTTTTATACACCTTAGAAGTTAGCCATGTCAACTGGATGCATCTTAGAAAACTTTAGAAAATTTAGTAAGCCAATAAATATGGCAGATGTTAGCCACTTTTTCCAAGTGTTTTAATTTCTATCCATTTTATTTTTATGAATCAGAAAACCGTGTATGTTACTGTCAAAGACGACAAACAGCTTTCAGCAAAGCCTATGAAAAATTTCATGAAAAGTTCCTGCTCTGTCATGCAGACTTCCCTAAGAATCACATTGCCCACAAACAGCAGAGCCATTTTACATATCCTCTCTTTCCACATGAAACTTGGTGGCTGAGCTATTATCACCATTTCAACTGACCACTTCATACAACATGCTAGCATCTAACAGAAAGGCACCTGTGTAATCAAGTAACCAAGCAAAAGGGCAGGGACACAAATACAAATAAATCATTTGGGTATTTACAAGGATTTTATAATTAACTGTAAAAAGATGAAAAGGAAATAGTGTTCTTAAAGGGTATTCTCACTAGAGGTGGGTGATGCCTTTTTCCAAAGGATGATTTTCAGCTTCTTTTCCACCTTCTCTCCTCAAGCAGCAACACTGATTACTTACAGCTAATTTATTTTCCCTGTTCCAGATAGGCTGTTATATTTCAGAACCATCTTTGAAAAAGATATTTACTGAATTAATCAATCAATCAATCCTCCATATGTTAATACTCAGACATTCTGGTTTGTCACATCAAAGAGTCTCCATCAAGAATACATGTTATATAATTAAATTAACCATATCACAAGTAAATTGTGCTTTTGATCAAGAACGCACAACTTCTAAGACTTTGCTAGGAAATTTACTTACTTGATCATATGATGAGTAGCTTTTCTGAGATCAAAGAAATCATCATGTTAACTTTTTAGAACTGTAATGCATTGTTTCAAACAAGATAATGGCTCTCCTTTGTCCTTATCAGCTTCTTCCCTGAAAAGTATGGGAGATGGACTGCTTTGAGCTAATCTATTCTCATTATAAGGTGTATGGACACCACCACCTGATACGAACAAAGCTCTGTCACACTTGACTATTTGTAATCAAAAGCGTAAGTACTTCATATACTTTAAATATCACTGGCTGAGTCTTACAAGAGCATTATGTAAATTTGGATTTGTAAACTTTAGCTGCTCACTGTGATAAACATCAGATGTTCTATCACAGATTCACGTTTAATGAATATAAGTGTCTGTTTTGGTGTAGAAAATGTAAAACTACAGTCTGTATAGGACCACAAATCTGTGAATTGCAGGACAAACACCTAAATCTGCTAAGTAGGCAAAAAGGATAGCATGGGTTTGCAGGGAGGAACTAGGACATTTGTTCACATGGTCGAAGTATCAGGACAAAATCAGCATTACATGTTTAGAGACTGAAAAAAAAAAACACCTTACACAAAAGCAGTATTTAGACAGTGGTACTTAAGTCTTATGATGTGGTATCACTGCAGTCTTAACTCATGCTGATATTCAAGTTTATGAAATGCTTACTAATTTTCATAGTAGTATAACTCACATGTTATAAGGTAATTTGTGGAAACATAAGGACAGGAAAATCTATTTTTGTGAACCAGAAGATACAGTATCAAAGTATATTTATCTCCAAGTGTTTACACACTGTTTTCATAAATTGTTTTGCTTTCACATTCTGTGCTATCCTTACACTGCACTCTTAATCATATGCAGAATCTTCACACGGTTTTTGCTGTGCCCGGAATAATCTAAACAAATCACATAGCTATAAATATATTGTGAATGGTTGCTTGTAACCCTGAAAAACACTTGATCACAAACAACTGGAATCTAAGCAAAGAACAGGCAGCCATTCTTCTTTGGCAGACAAGAACTTCGTAATCATTTTTGCAGTACTGAAATATTTATACTGATGGAGAAGAATGGCAAATGTTTGTTTATTGCTTTGGTAACCACCTATTCGAGGTTGGTATAAGAGAAACCCTTTCCAGGCTATTTGAAAAACGCAACTGGTATCTAAGGTTTTTGAAGTACCCTGATACGAAAGCTTTAATTTGTCAGTGTTCAATATGTCAGAGCTCAAATATTCTCTCAGAAGGAGTCTTAATGCATATGCATTATTAATGCTCTATCTGAGGGAACAGATCTATTTGAGCTGAATCTGACCAATGTCATTAGTCACAGAGTGCAAAGCAAATTTGGAAATAATAGGTAAGAGAACAATTTTCACCTACTCTGTGGTTTATATTAGTTTTCTATAAAATCTAGAAAACCAATGAGCTCTATCTACAATTTATGTAGCTTGCCTAATCTAAAATGTTGTACACACACCTATCAAGTCTGAGAACCACTGAATCTCAGGATTATTTCCTTTCAATCAGATGATTTGTTCTGCTTCCCTTGAGTTAAACAGTTTGAACTGATGTCTAATTGAAACAATTTTTCAAGAATGTATTAGATGGTACCTGACCCGCTGCACAAACTCTAAGTGATGTAAAAATTTAATATAAAATAGTTAAGATTAAAAACCACTTTTTTGTGGAGGTCTTGTGTTTTCTGTTTGTTGTTTTTTTTAGGACTATATAGCTTTCAAATGTGAAAAAGCTCTATGAATGTAAAACTAAAAAAAAATCAGATTCATTAACTCCACGCAATTAATGTGTACACTAATCACTATAATGATGTTGGGTTTCCCACTGATGTTTCAGGGATGATGTTAATATTGCGATTTCACTAACAATGTCAAAGCAGAAACTACAATCATAGTACTTCTGAAAGTGAAATTTTAACTAGTTGCTTTTTAAAAGGCCTGTTTGTCTGCAAGATGTTTCACACACTTTTTAGTTTGTGAAAGATGTTGAGTAAAGCCTAATTAAAAGGCATGTTACAACACTGTTGCATGAGGCTTTGCAATATTGGTTCAGTGCATCTTGAAATTCAGCAGTACTAAGCTCAAGCAGAGAAGGCCCCAAGCAACCTAAGCCCTGCAATGGGCTAGAGACTGAAGTAGACAATCTCCACACACCCCTTCCAACCTAAATTCTTCTTTGGTTTCATTTTAAAGTGCATTTCTGCATAACATGTTCCTATCTAGTAAAATATACTCAAGCCAAATTTGCTGATGGCCATTTTTAGAGCAGATTACAAAGCACAATGAGAAACCAGAGAAAGACTTAATTCAATTAGCAAACTACACGTCATGATTACAAACTGAATTCAGTACAAACCAGCATAAGATACGGCATACTGTATTACACTAATGGATTCAGATATTAAGTCAGTGTGAAAATTTAATACATGGCCTTTCAAGAAAAAGGTCTCTAATGCCATTGTGAGGACAACCTCATACACCTGGCTCCATGCTCTATGGCGATCAAGAAGCGTTAACCAACTAGGCACAAAGAAATTTTAGTAGGTTGAAGAAAATGTTCAGTGTCCCCATGAGACATAATAATTCACATCTTTTATATCAGTATTTGTTCGTTCATCTTATAATGAAAAAAAAAATGAATCTCATCACAGCAATGACAAGAAAAGCAGTTGCCACATAAGGAATTAACCCTGATAATTAGCACAGTAAGTAGCTCCAAAGACAAAGCAGTACAGCTGAGGAACGTATGCTCATACAATACAGGAAGAGAACTTCAACTTTCAAATATTTCTTTTAATAAAGAACAATTAGCATGAAATTCATTAATAAAGATATTAGTCTCTTTTTAAAAAAGAAAAAAGCATCTGTAGGAGAACTTTCTAGGAAAAAGCAATACCAACCAGTGCTGCTATCTTTTACTATCAGCTGAGTAACACTGAAATGTCAAATATCGTATGTAATTTTTTTTATGAGACAAATTCGTTCTGATTCTTCTGGGTTTTTGTGTGGGTTTTTTTGTTTGTTTGTTTACATGCAGGAGAAAAGAACAGATTAGATGGGACATGTTACTAGAAAAATCTATCAAAGTTGTGTCTGACAGTTGCAACCTGTTTTTGAGGTTTCAATGGCTTGGCTACAGCAAATAAACCATGCACTATCACACTGCTAACAAACTTTCTCTTAACACATCATCTCTAGTGTGGCTCAGTAATTTGGTGCAGTAATTTAGCTCTATGCTCCTCCTATTATTATTATCTTGAATATGGAATGACTGCATTTAAACCAATGCTATTTCACATTCTAGATTAAACAAAGGTTCCACATCTAGTGCAACAGGTCTTTGCAGTACTATCTATAAAAAGGTGCTTATTTACCCATACAGCTATAAGCTCATCTATTATTAATAGAGTTCCAAGAACAAAGTAGCAACTGCTTGAATTAACCACTACTGCTGCTAAGCAGCTCCTCTGAGGCAATTAGCAGTTACGCTCTCGCTGCGTGTGCCAAACTTCCACTCACACAAATGAGAGGGAACGGACACACCAAGAGTGAACTAATCCATTCGAAATACCCAGGCTACTGCTAAAACTCACTCCACTGGTCTCTGCTAACTTCATGAAAACCTCTCAAATTCACAGTCCAAAGCTTTAGCTTCAGGAGCTTGACTACAATGTTGACTGTGCTGCCTCAATATCCTGCTTCACTTTACGATGATCTAGTGCTTCCAGCTAACTGGCAATTTTGAAGTTTGTACAAATTATATATACATCCAAAAAAAAAGGGGGGGGGGGGGGGGGGGGGGGGGGGGGGGGGGGGGGGGGGGGGGGGGGGGGGGGGGGGAGGGCAGGAGAAGACCCAGCCTCACCTTCGGTCAACAGCACCAGTGCTGCTGTGTTACAGTGCCACTGCTGCTGAGAATGTAGTGTAAGTAGTGGCCCCATTAATCATCTTTATGAAAGTCTTAGGAAAAATAATTATGGGTTTGTGGTATTATGTATTTTCTAAATAAAGCAATAAAGTCTCAGGAAAACAGCAAATAGATGTATATAGTAGAACTGCCATATTAATACAAACTTACTCAGTTTCTTACAAGCAGTAACCAACTGTAGACCCAACCTCCCTCATGAGGAACACCTCACCACATACTACAGTAACAACAAAGCAAGCCAAGTGGTATTTTTCATAGATTTGTGAAAATAGTTTTCTTACAAAGTTACTAGTTAGCTTGTCTGAAAAATAGCACTCAAAAATTGCACTGGGATTTCATCTTTCCTTCAAAAGATTTTCCATATCAAATGTGCCTAATGTATTCCTGCCCTCCAAGCTGAAACTAAGCCCAGCCTGCAAAGCAGTGTTCTCCTATTTCATACTTCATCAATAACAGAAGCCTTCCATACCCAGAGACGAATTCTCATCTCAGTTACACCAGAGCAGCAAAAGAATAATTCAACACATTTCACTGGATTTAGGGCTTGTCTACACTGAAAAGATTTTTAAACAGCGCTTTTCTTGAAATACATTCACAGGTTCAGGAACTGAAGTAAGGTATCTGTACAGTAAGTGCCTTTTCAGCAATATAACTATAATCACAGTGGCTCCTACACTGATACAAACATCTAACCTACAAAAAAGTAAAATTGCATACTATTTAACAGTTATGCAAAAAAAAAAACATTCTAGTGGAAACAAGGCTCATTCTTAATTTAAAAATGAGATCCCAATTTGTTCTCTTGTTATGTTCTTGGATTAACACTTACAGAGACCTGATTTCATACAGAATGCTATCAATAAGGCAACAAAACTGCATTGAAATTTCTGTCTGGAACTCAGTAAACAACATCATTTTTAATAAGCAAGTATCTTAATAATCCATCCACTCTCAACTGTGCTATTTCTGCAGTCTCAGTAAAATTTTCAAGTACAAGAAGTATCTTGCCCATAAAAGTACCAATGCTAATTGAGTATGATGAATAATAGCATAATTCTAATCATGGCTACTTTTCAGAATAGATTCACATTAGAATAGTTATCCTACACAGCAGGCCATGAGACCCCTGAAAACAACAAATCAAAGAAACCTGCAGAACAAAATACGTCATGTTGTTTATTCCCAAATACAAACTCCTGTGCCTCAGTACATATCAGAATATAATTATTGCTATGTACACCCATACGTTTTGGGAGAGCTGCAGTGGGAAATATGCTATCAAGTCAAAAAAACCATAACAGACTGGGGGAATGTATAAAATCTTCAGGAAGCACCAAAGCTCCAGATTCTTTTTAATCCAAGTGGTTATAAAATAAAATGGAGCAAAAGAATTGGCTAATGCAAATCACGCCCCTATATCACGTTACACCTCAGCCCTGACCCACAACAACCCTGCTGCTCCAGTTCCCTTGCCTCTGTGTTATAGCCTTGAATCACGCAGGAAGACGCTAACCCAGAGGTATGGGGTTTACGAGAGGGACATACATCCACGCAAGACAAGGCTGGCACCACAATGCTCATTTTCAGTGAGAAACTCCACCTGCCCAAGAAGAAAGAGTAGCACATCAACTTGTCAGCCCTGCAGGTCCCAAACCACCGGCTGCAAACAGCACTGAAGGAAGGTGGATGAGGCACATGAGAGGGAGACTCAGACTCTCAAACCAGGAGTCGTGGAGGAGCTGCACATCCCCTGCACGCAGAGTGATGGACAGAACCTGAGGGCACTGGAGACCAGAGAGCAAAGAGCAGAGGGCATGAAAATGGGTGCACAACCTGCACACAACCGTAATGATATTTGGGAATATCTGAGGACATACTCATGGGGAAAAAACATAATTCTTACTGCTCTCCGTAACTGACTTTTGTTGCTGTACTGGGTGGGATTTTTTGCGCACAGGTCAGAAACAGGAAGCCTGAAGAGTGATCAATAGCTGCAATGCTAAAGCTGCTAAATCTAAGTTCCCCATGCCTTTCATACATGTTCTATCTACGTTTAAGTAAATATCAATAATGACATTTTAAAAAGTGCAGCAGAGAGAGCAGTCAGAAAGATAGGAAAAGGTGAAGCACTTGGCTTTCTGCACACATACAAATAAAGCCTCTTCCCATTCCCCACTCTGCTATCCAGTTTTTTTTTTTTTTTTTTTTTTTTTTTTTTTTTGCCAAAATATGCCATTTTGTCTTTGCTAAAATCAGCAAGATGTGAACTTTGGTTAGAGGGCCTCATAATATCTGTCCAGCTTGGGCTCTCCCCGCTTCTATTCACATTTACATCATTAACAGTCATCCCACTAAGGTTTTAAATAAATACATTTAGCTTGTAAGCAAGTTTCAGTTGTATCAGCTCATAGCAGCCTTTTTTCCCCACTCCACATACCTTTGCAATCACATCCAAAACAGTCTTGATTAATTCTGTTGTTTTCACTCGGTATATCTCACTGTCCCTCACTCTTTTTTTTTTTTAAGTACGGCAAGCATCACCTTATCATCTGATTCCCTTGTTTACATGTTTTAAATTAATCAGAATACCTGAGGTGTCGACGATCATGTTTGTCTTTCCAACAAGAATCAGAAATGGAAATAAAGCTCATGCTGCATAACAATAATGTAATCTGCAGTGCTACATGTGAACAACTTTTCAAGAAGTCTAAAGCAGACTGCTTCTTTCAGTTCAAAATATACAAAGAAAATCAGCCTTTTGAAACAAGATGTAATAAGCTGAGCAACTTATTCCAAATACTAAAGAATAGATTAGTTAAAAGCCACTAGGAAAAATGGCAGAATCCTCTCCCTTAAATCATCAGCATCACTTCTCAAAAATATATTTCAATTAATCAAAACACTAACGTAAGGGGAAAAGAGTCACCACTACGTTAGATATTTATTGCTAAAATAATTGATGTTTTCCCCTTGTTGCTTAAGACAATATTCCTGAAACTGTCTTTGCAGCAAATTTGTGAAGTAATACATAGCCTAGAGTGCCCTCTTTCTTTTCCAAGAGGAGTTTCAGGGAAATACTCTGTTCATGAAGATGTCAGTCAGCAAGCACTATTGATTTTGAGAAAGTCAAATAAAACAGGTAACTAGTCTGTATAAAAAAGTAAATATGTGAGTAGCTCAGCTTAAATTAAGTGACATCCTTAGACTTGAGAAGACATGATTTACTTAAAAATATATATATACTTACAGAGCCATCTGAAATTGTTCAAGCCATTTTTTCTTCAAATCTTTAGTTTTGCAATAAACTTCTAAACCATTTTGACCTTGGATATGAATGAGGTAGAAGCCATAAGACCACTGCATGAAAACAATAGCAATAAACAGGTCAATTATGGAAAAAAAAATCATCTCTACATTTTGTAATAAAAATCCTGATTTTGGAAACACTATGCTGTTCTGTTCACTTGAGAATGGCTTACTCAAATGTTTTAGTAACATCAGAACAAGCAAAGTTAAAATCCTTAAATATTCATTTTTGCTTGCGGTTAATACATAAAAGTTTGGAAATTAAATTGTATATAATTCTTAATCTTATTAAAAGGTTTGAACTGCTGCTAAGACATACATTTTGCATGAATTACTATCAATATTTACTTTTATTTTCTTATCAGTAGTGGGATTATTTGTAATTTTGTATTTCTGAAGATCTATTATTTCCTTCATTTCATAATTATCACCTCTCCGTTTGCAAACGATTACAGCTAGATCAAACAAAAAGATATGCTACAAAAATACAACATGAAAAGGGTTAAAAACACTATGGATAGACAACACCCTAAGTCTTATCTTATAAACGTTTTCCTGTTGCATTTACAATTTTCAAGGTGAACAATTAAACTACTGAATAACAGAAGAAGAAACACTAGAAGTACTTGCTAGAGACTTACTACTTGTAAGGGACTCAGATGATCTTACATGATAACGTAATAGCTAGCTTCCCATGAATCACCTTGCAAATTCACTTGCTAAACTGTGATGAGCTCTAAGATGCACACTGAAATGAGAGTGCTCTCAGGAATCACTAAGCTGACCTCAAGTCTGAAAAGAGAGTGTCACTTTACAGGTATTTTAATAACAAACACCAGAAGCCATGCCATCACCTGTCTTGCCTTGCACGTTTGTCTAATGTAGTGATCCTTATTTCCCCATCACCTTGAGGCCTTCCATACTGTAAGAGGGAGTGATTCTGAAACAAAGAGTACGTATGATTCAGTAGAGCAACAGCAGTAAGATAGCACATTCAAATCTTAGACCACTCCCTCCTTTCACCCCACAAAAGGGCTTTTCAGGTCCATTTAAAAAAAAAAAAGGCATCTTTTCCTCATTATCATCTAAACTAATTACTGTGAGGCATCAGTCCATTCCATATTTGTCTTCAAACAGATACATTTTCTGCATTACAAAAACACCTGAATCACTGTACAAATACAAACATTTAACTACACAAATACATTTAACTACATATAGGCCCCCAGCTCGGATTTACTGGAATTTCACAGAATCCCTGCAGGTATTTCTGTGAATATTTATATCATTCTAGGCCAAGGAAATCATACTTGCATTTGAATTTCACCCAGAGTACTATAATCTCACATGAAACTGGAAAAAAAATTAAGTACTTCATTGTATTTGATCAGAAGTTATTAAAAATTGTATAAATGCAAACTATCACATACCAAATTCTCTATTGATAGTTGAAATTGTCTAATTTCACGGAGCGTTTCGTTATCTCTCTTCACTTCATTTACATATTGAGCCAAGTCCTAGAGCACATCAACAGGAAAAGGGAGGAAAAAATCCAAAACAGTCCACTTAAGCCAAAGGCAGACTTAAAAATAAATTTGCCAAAGCATATTAATATGCACATTTAGTTATTTAAAAAAGTATACATTCCATGTTCAAGAGTTACCGATCTGTATGCCTAGATATAGAAGGAAAAAAGCCTCTGCTTATCTTAAATCATATTTACAACTTTCTTCATTGTATCTGTTCAAACCCAAATCCAGTAGCAAGAAAGAGGAAAACATACTGAATATTAGAAAAGGGCCAACTTTCCGAATTTTGTTAACGTCCTATTTTCAAAACTAAAGATAGAAATGTAATTTACGCAGCAAAATTATGGTCTGAAAAAGCAATCAACAACATCCAATACCTGAGAATAAGACAGAAGGTAAAAAATAGCATATAGTAGAAAACATATGCAATGCTGCTCAAAAGCAGCATGTAAGGTATAAACATGTGTCTGTGTGCTTATTAGGAGGGAGAGAAGAAGCTACTGTACAGTAGTAGTGTTGTACAGCAGAGAGAAGGTATTACACAGATTTTAGGAGGCTTTTAATCGGATATACTACCTAAAGTCACAGGTTGAGATCATTATGGTCCCCCATACCAGAACATACGTTGTACACATTTCACTAAAGCCTTTAAAAAGCTCTGAACATGCTTGAGTAATAGTGACAATTTACTGGGGTTTCTCTGTTTATGGCTAGAGATAAGGAACAAGCAGGAGTGGTAATTGGTGAGGTCAGGGATGCCGAGAGCAGCAGTTAGAAAAGGTATTCTGATCTTCACAACTTGCTTTTACAGTATCCTTCAATATGGTCACAAATTTGGAAGGTGGAAAAATGATGCACCTTGCTAAGACATTTTTAATCAGAATCCAAGAATAGCTGCAATCATTATGCTAGTTTCCCAAATGAAACCAGACAGGATACATCACATCAGTCTTAAAAGAGTTGGTACAGAAATTAAGTAACTTTTTTCTTGCTGCTAAAAAGAAATCGACAGCCAGATTTCCTCCCAGAATTTTCTTTCCAGGGTGGCAGTACCACCTTGTTAGCAGGATATTTTTCCAAAGATTACTTTCAAGCAGACACACCAGGGCGTTTAGAAGCAACATACCTACACTGCACAGTCACTGCTCTGGCAGTTTACTAAGAGACAATACAGTAAAATGAGAAGGGAAACAATGTTGTGACCTTAATGAGAGATGCTAATTCCCGTAGTGTTATTTACTATATTGGCTGGTTATGTTCTGCCAGCCAGGACACAACTGCCACAACCACTCCGAAATGAGATTTTTTAATCTTATTCTGAGTCCAATCACCAAAAACAATGACACACACAAAGGGGAAAGAAAAGAGAGGAAAAAAACTTTTTTTTTTCCCTAACCAATTACCAGTAATCAAGATGCACGCATGGATCGCCACTAGATGGAAGCAATGTTATACCACCCTCATTTCAGGCATCTACCTGGGAGATTATCATGGTGGCTCTCTGCATTCACTCCACAGAACTGAATGACAAAAAGGGGAGCCAAAAACACCTTTTGTGAGCTACTTCATATTCCTGGGCATTCAGACAGTGACATAATGAGACCAAAAATGTTGTGACCCAAACTAACTTATTCTGACTTCAGCATCTTCTATGAACCTTACAGATTACAACAGGAGGCGTAACCTTTGCTGTGTTAGCTTCCTCCTCCAAGGGAGGGAAGAAAAACTCAATTCACCAACATGAATTGCACAATTCATGTCTGTTAAAGTTAAATGAAGCAGAAATTACACTGTGCAGAGGAACACAACGTAATATAAGGCAGTACTGCTATTCTAGAAACCATTTGTTTGTGCCACTTGTAGAGGGGCAGGTACTACTCCCGTACCTCCAGAAAGATACAAATGTTTTCAAAGATAAAGACAGAGATCATACTAAGACACAGGAAAGTCTGTGATTCTTGTAAGGAAGAGAATATCTACACCTCACTGGGAAACCACTGACCATGATTAGGAATTGGCTTACCATGGTAGAAGTATTTCTACATTTTCGAAGTCAGACCAGCATCATTGAAACACCTGCTTTTTACCTCAATACATGACATCAAATTGATTTTTTAAAAGTAAACTGAAATGAGGAAGCTCCATTCATAAACACTCCACTTCAGAAAGTTACTGAATTTGTTTAAAGACTTCCGCAAAGCTTTCAACTATATACTTTGCCCTAATGTACTCACGAAGTTCACAGTGACTTGAGAAAACATCTATTTGACCTGCTGTGAAGATCATCTCTTCAGGAAAATATAGTTGTGAACTACCCTTTTAACTGCCAACATGGATATAAATACTTCATTGACATGAATGCTTACCTTCATTGCATCAAGTGCCCAGTTTAGATTTGCCTTCTCCATGGTATCAGTAGTGTGCTTTACCAGCTCCTGTTGACAAGAGTAATTACAACTTTTCACCTGCTGTCTGACAGTTTGAACAACAACTGAAGCTATTATGCTTGCCCAATCCCTCCTAACCCCCCAAAGAAACCTAGAAACAGGAAACACAACCCAAGAATTCACATTTTCTTCTCTATACTGACCACCTATAATTGAGTGGAGACTGCGCAGAGACAACTAGCAAGATTTAAGAACAGCATAGCCTAAACACTGATTGTGGTGTTAACGAACAATCTTTCAAAGTTAATTTGGTCTGTGTGTCACTTAAAACTTGCCAATCAGATCATTAAAGCATGTGCATGCTGAAAGCACATGTAAACATGCAAGTTCATTTGCTGATTGCCATACAGCATATGATCCCTTTCCAATGTACATACCTGTCTGCAGACAGGGATGTATGCTGGCATTAAGATCTCAGCAAAACTGTGCAGCTACTTAAAAGAAGTTACTGTTTCATTGTAACGCAGATAAAGCTGACTCAAAGACTCAAAAGACACATTTACATCACATGTAAATGTTTAAAGATTTTTTTTAGACACCTTCCATTTGGAAAAAAGTGTGGGTTTTTTTTAGTTTTTTTTTTTTTTTCCTGAAGTGAAAAAGTAACCTCTTAGGGAAACAGATTTTTTCCTTACAATTTAAGGAAATTGTACATTCTAGGTAACAAATACTTGCTAAAATCCTAGAAAAAAAAGGAGTAAGTATTTGTACTTCACATTACATTTCCAACAGAATTACTGGATTTTTTTCTTTCAAAGTCTATAAAATATTTCTTGTACAATGCAAACTTATTTCATGTTATCTCAAACATTAGGACATAGTGACATATTGTTATCATCTTTTCATAATATACAGGCTGATAAATTTACGACACAGAGCTAAGTTTTTAAAAAGCGTTTTACCATTCATTTTGTTCCAACTTGCTGTTGATCTAAACATTGATGACTTAGAAATATTTCAAAAATTTAATATACAAATGTATGTTGCTCCACAGAGTCAAAATTATGCTTCACATGCAAGTAGTAGATCTTTTTAAAAGGACATTTACAAGCATCAGCAGGGTTGACAGTCTAATAGAGTAATACATTTCTTTTGCAGCTGAACTAATGAGTCTCCTGGCACAGCTACCAAATTAAATTATAAGACTCTCCACCCTTATTACAGGACTAACTGTGAAAGCTAACGCTTTGTGGGTTATAACAAGAAGCATTTCAAAATAAATATGGCTTTATTGTAATTTATGACAGCAAGAAGCATCTTAAAAGTATGCTGTCAGTATGGTTTCAGCTTCCTTTTAGGGATAATGGTCCACATTTAAAAGCACAATGATTATAGTTTGGTGCTACTAACCATTTCAAACATACCAAGAATGAAAGGTTCAGATACTAGGGAAACAATTCTGGTGTATTCATCTTCCCCAGATGTGCTTCAGCTCCAAAGAACAATCTCCATAAGGAAATCTGCACTTGACTGGATTTTATTTCATAGCAAATAAGCCTCAAATCTATAAAAATGTCAGTCACCTCCCCTTGATAAAGGCTTTTAGCTCTCATTCTTATAAACAACTGATGATAAACAAACCACTGTTTAGTTCTCAGCCCCTAAAAACTAAATAAATATATATATATGTACACACACATACCTGGAGCAGTAGGTGATATTTCAGCACTCTTTGCATTGGAACCACTAAAAGATCCCGCAATGTGAATTTCCCATTATTGGCCCTCTTGGAACATTCCTAGTTCAAAGCACATTAACAGATTAAAGATTAGAGTTATATAAACTCTATATACATATAAATAAATGTATATAGGGTAATTCCAAATAATATACTGGCCAACCAACTGTAGTAAACTTGAAATAAAGAATATCAAGAAGAAGAAAATAGTTGATATGGCAATAAAAGCTAAACTAAGAAATACCGTATCTATGCATTTGTTCTTAGGTATCTCAAGAACATGAGAAAGACTATGGAATAAACATCATAACAGAAATTAAGCATTCAGTTGAACTAAAAAAAGACATTGCTTATCAGCACAGCAAAGAAGGCAAGCATTGCATCCATCTTCAAAAAAGCAAAGAGAATTTTAGAAGCTACAGGCTAATCAGCCTCCCTTCAGACCTCTCAAGAAACTATGGATCAAGTGCTCACCATCAACCTGCTACAGGTAAGTCAACGCTTGACCTACCTCACAGCTTTCTGTGATGAAATGGCTACATCTGTGAACAGATGGGGAGAGTCTACCTCAACTTTTCCAAGGCTTTTAGCATCATCTCCCAAAGCACCCTAATATATCCAAGTTGGTATGTTATGGTTCAGATGAATGAACTACTACATACATGGAAAAACTAGCTAGATTATGAGGCTCAAGAGCCCACACAACCTGGGGGACAGCTGCAAGTACAGCTCCTTGAGGGTCGGCCCTGGAATCCCTCCCAGTTAATATCTTTAGCAATGATGTGAAAGAGGACAGGGAGGATATCCTCAAGAAGTCCACAGATAACACCAGATTGGAGGTGCAGGTGATGCTCGTCAGGACACATTCAACAGGAATCTCATGACACCAACAAGAAAAAAGCAGAATCCTGCACCTGGGACACACCAGCCAAGGACACATCAACCTGAGGGCTGGCCAGTAGCCCTGCTGGAAAGGACATCATGTTCTTGGTAGTTAGCAAGCCCTGCGAGGCTGTGGGGCTGGGGCTTATTTGGCCTTGAGGTCCCTCCCACCTTGGGCCTTTCTGTGATTCTATGTTCTCAGCTGAGATATCACAAACAGAAGGGTATCGTTTCTTGAAAAGCATCCTAATCCTACTGCTGTCAGTGGCAAAACACGTTCACTTCTTCTCTTCAGGATGCCAGACTCTGCATAGCTAACGCATTCATTTGATCAGAGACTCCAGGAAATGAAAAGAGAGAAAAACACATACTCACATATCAGTCTAGCCAGTTTTAATTAACAAGGTTTTTGACTTGGATGAAACCAGAGCATATTCATCAAAGCACGTGTAATACATACACACAAGAAAATACTGATACCTCTAACTTCAGTTTAACATCTTCTTTTGTCTTAGAGATGTTGTCTAAGCATGATATGGCTATCTCCACTTGACTGCAGTACTGTCCATAAATAACCAATCTAAACCAAAAGATAAAGAATAAAGGGAACATTTGTTATTTAAGGACAAGGCTTGACCATTTTTCACAAATTGGTAACAATCCTCCTTTCAACGGGAACAGTGCCTAATATGCAAGGATCAGATTTAGCTAGATTTCAATGGGCAATGTGAATATAAGGAAAAATATGCAGAAAATAAAATTTTAAGCTAACCTCAAAATACTGTAAAATCATTGCAATTTCCTTTAACTTTCACACGTGTGTGTTGTGATAAATGCAGGACTCATTAAAAGACCAACAGTCTATAGGTACAACACTGTAGATTTCCAAGACTGTAGCGAACAAATTCTGTTAGAGGCTCAACAGGATTAATTGCATCTACCCTTTAAAGAACCTAAAGGTTACTCAAACTGAACCATCTCCAACAGTTTCTATCAGGTTACACATCCTGTGAGCTTTCTGATTCAAGTAACAGTTCACATAAGTTCAAGAAATATTCAGTAGTTGTCAACAGCACTTGTACTTCTCAAAGGAGCCTGCTTTTAAAACAGAAGTTTCTTGCCCCTGCTTGAAGTGCTTCTGCTAGTCTCCCTGCAGACTGCTGTTTCCTTTCACTTCATCCATGTTTCTTCAGCTGGTTGCTCCTGTATGCTTCAAATTCATTTTTGGGGTATTCCCATGACTTTCCACTGACACCTCCTAAATTTCATTTTCCCCTGATCTAATCTTTACCATTCATCTTTTGTTCTTGTTACACAATCAAAACAATGATACTGATTTAACACCACTTCTGATTACTTTTAGTAACTATGTGGTAAGACACCAGGCCTACCTCCAACTGTTCCCTTTTGCAAAATAAATATAAGCTTGAGGTTTCTTCTTGGTGTCCTTGTTCCGCTTTTAGCGCACATCTCAGAGCTGCTTTTCAAAATAAGCATTTTCCAGAACAACTTCTTGTCCCCTAATACCCTCCTACAGCAGCTGAAAGTCTAACAGCCTGGGAAATAACTATGTCCTGCTCTGACACAAAAGCTGAGATACAGGGCCTCCAAAGGCAAGTTTGTTTATGGGCAGCCTGGGACACCCTCCTTCCTCAAAAAACAACTCTCCTGTCTAACGTTTTCCAGATGATGCTGCCCAGTTCTTCGCAAGCTCATTATTACTCCAACAGCTCTTCTTCCCCGTCACCCTCAAGCAAGTCCAATTAGCTCCCACTGGCCTTTTGCACTCTGGTCCCAGAAGAAACTCATTTTTAACCATGACCCAATGGTTACTTCACAGTAAACCAGCACTATAGCCCACAGTACAGCTTTTCAGCTAAGTATTACAGGCATACCACTTCATCATACAGCCCAAGAGCTGTTCGGTGCTGGCAAAAAAAAATTTGAAAAAGTGGGTAAAAAAAATGGTAACTACCCTACAGGGCATGGCACGCTCCCATGGCTATCTTGTTATCAGTCTGACTGTTTTTCACAGTTTTAAGGTAAAGCATGTCTACTTCACCATCACACATTTGACTGCAGGTCACACTAAGATCTTAGTCTCTTCTCTCCTTTCACACCTGCCTTCTCTTCTTTCAAGTTACCACCTCTCCTGTTTTCTTTAACCTGGAATGGCCTTAATACACATTTTTGTCTTATTTTGCCCCTTTTATAACATTTTACCTGTTAAACAATACAGGTGCATGCTATAAAATATCTAGGGTTATTTGCATGGGGAAAAGAAAAAAAACACTGTGCAACAAGTCCAACCATCAACTTGACCTACCAAGTCCCACCACTAAACCATATCATTTAGTGCCACATCCACACATCTCTAATATCTTCAGGGATGGGAACTCCCCCACTTCCCTGGGCAGCCCATTCCAATGCCTGACCACCCTTCTCCATCAATAAATTCTTCATGCCCAATCTAAACCTCCGCTGGCACAACTTGAGAGGGTTAGTATGTCATTCGACATAATTGTCAAAACTGCGTGTAAAAAGAAAAAAAGGAAAGCTCATTCAGCAGGAAGTTACATTTTTGACTTCAGGGCTCCTAACACAAAATACTAGCTTTGTAAGTATTCCAGATATTGAATTCTATTCTGTTTTAGAAATATTCAACTAAAAATATAATAAAATGCTTTAATAGATTAGACACAGATTATCACAGTTAGTAAAATTAGTGCATAGTTCTTACCTTTCCTTGTAGTTAATAAAAATTTGATACAGGTTCTGGTCATTTTTGTTAACAATGGAATCATTGATGTCCTGTGTTAGACTCCTGTGAATTTTCACCAAATCCTTAAAAACAACAATGAGGAGGAAAAAATATTTTTAAAAACAGAACAACTAAAGCTTCGAATACAAAAATAAATGTCTTTGTGTTAGATCCATTAATTGAATAAATTGGTAAACAGATCATTTGAGATTAGAACCTAATTTAAAGGTTTGCCACATCTTCCATATAGGGAAACAAGAAAAACTCAACTCCAAGAACTACCTATTAAAGACTAATTTATTCTAGCTTGGACCGTGCACTGTTAATTCATCTTCATTTTATAATGATAATTTTAAAATTAAGCAAGTCAAGTAAATGCTTTAGTGACAAGAAAGTAATGATTTATGTCCCTGAGCTGTGAAAAATTAGTTTTGTACATTACATTGGTCAATTAGTGATGTTCTAATGCTAAGTTAACTGCAACCATAATGAGTTTCCCAATACAGCAAGTAACTAATGGCTGAGAGAAAGGCAAGAATACTGCAGAAAGATTTTCTCCCTGAGCACAGTAGAAGAGTTCACTATCATAAAAATCTGTATGCTACTGTAGATTACATCATCCTTAATACTATGTGGATACTGTCAGAGAAGTCGCAAGAAATAAAGTCAAAACAGGTTAAGAAGTTCTGAAATCATAATAATTAAGTGGCATGAAAACCACTGCAATTAAAAATAAAGGAGTATTTAAAAAAACACTAAAATGGTTTAATGCAGTAAATGATACATTACAAAAACACACAACAGTGAGTTCTGAATAAAGTGAAAGCATTTCACTTCACACTGATGTCAACTGTGAGTACATATAAGGTCAATCACAACATCACAGTTGAGGTAGCAGAAACTAAAAACCAATCAAATTCAGTTGCTAGCAATCGTACAGCCATATCCCTCATAACCTTAAGTTGCACCATATAAAAATGTTATCACAGAAATGCTTCCAGATGAATATATTACAACAGTACCTTTTTTTTCAGGAGTGCACAGGGACTCAGCTAAGCAATGGCCATGAAATGTAGATGTTAGAAGCTCAAAGACATTTTGTTCCTATATCTACACTGAAAATATTTAACTTTTTAAATTAAACCAATGTTAACATCATTGGAAGTTAACAAAAGCATCAATACTTCAGTATGTTGTAAATACTTCCATCTCTCTCCCTCAGTATGTCTGCATATATGTCTCAATTCAAATTCATGCAGAGACATAACATATAAATGCTTCTATCATAGAGAGACGGATGTGCACAGGTAACACACAAGTACAGAGCCGTATATACGTTTTATAGGACAAATCTTCAAATTCTGAGCCCTGATGAAAGGCACTCACTTTACAGCAGTGAGTTTTGGTGGTTTTGTTTTTATCCTTAAAAATAAAACACCTTTTGACACCAGCAGATAATTTTATCCAGCAAGCATCTTTCACAGTCTATATAAGGAACACAGCACCACCCTAAAGTACCAATCCTTAATTTAAAGGTTGTAAAGTACAACCTTTAAACAGAAGAAAATCCATCCTGTTCTGAGACCACCACCTCTGCTCTCCACATCACAGTTTGCTGTAGAGCTCTGTAACAGCTATTTTTAGTCTAAAACAAGCTTCCACTGCCCTCCAGCCTTCCTGCAGAGGAACTGCTGCAGAGACAAGGTCTGAGCACAGAAAGCACTTGCACGTGGTTTTGGCTTAGGCAAGCCCTACATTTCTTTTAAGGTTGTTAGATGCCTACGAAATGTTACTGGAGTTAGAAATAACCACGGTCTTGTAAGAGCAGAATATTTAATCATGATAATGAAAAGTAAAACAACCTGAACGCAACCATTTATATCTTCCTAATTTCAAATGAACAGCTTTTGACCTTTTTACTCCTCTCATCTGATTCCCTGACACTTCTTTAAGGAGTAGCGAGTAGGCTGACCTTTCGGTTTGTGTGTGCAATGCATAAGCCCCTTTTACATCCCGGTGCGGTGCAGCATGTCACATTGGCTAGCTTTGTGGCTTTCAGTGCCCTTAAGTCACTGAGCCTTAGGAAAGAGATTTACAGGAGGTTAGGTAGGCTGCATCAGGGCTTCATTTACAATAAATAGGAAAAAACGTTAGTGTAGGATGGAATGTCAATTTGATTTTGAAAGCAAATGGTTCTCTAAAGGCAGCTGACTGACGTACTCGAAGAAAACAAGTAGGTTACTGATAGCTGTGGCAGTATTTTGGACTAGCATTAAAAGAGGAAGAAATTTTAGCAGTTCAGGTTTGTGGCGAAAACTTTAACACAGGAACAAATATAGCAAGATGTCAGGTACCATCCTGTAATTCATCAGTTTAACAACTGTCATAATTTAGCTGCTGTCAGGCTGATGTTAGCACAGCAATTAAAAACATTTTTGCAGTCCAGATTCCACTGAATAAAAATCCCCACCACCTCCTCCCACATCCCAGAGAGGCTGCAGGATATGCCAGAGACAGCCAACACAAAGATGATCTTTTACAGGCGATAAAGGTTTGATGTGGTCTGTGGGCCTCACTTTGGGGATCCTTACTTTACAGTCTGCCTCATAAAAGAACAGTCCTTTCATTTGTCTGTGTTAACAGAAGCTTCAGACCGTGTCTGATGTCTTCCTTTCAAGTCAGATAAAGGAAAGATGTCTGCTGTAAATGTAAATGTAAAAATTGTCACACTATTGTGAGTAGGCCAGAAATAAGTGGGACAAAGTAATAATCACAGGAAACCTTTCAGATTTCAGTCGAGATATCTCCTATATACTTCACAGAGGATTTGCTTATCCTGTCCAGTTCCAGATTCAGAATCTAGAATTAAATTATCTTAACTTTAAAACAACTTCAATGACGACAGATCCAGGCTAGATACAAGGATTTGCAGAGTACCTACAGAAATCCTATTGAAAATGCTCTGCAACGTCCAGTGGTAGGCAATCTAATAGTCAAAACTTCATACAGTCACAAAAATACTGGCATGTTTTAGAAGTCAACCCATCTTCTATAAGTTATTATCTTCTGCAAGACGAGAATACTGCAACTTCTAACCATCTGCTATCTGGTACTGTATTACTATTCTCTTGGCCTATTCTGTGAAACGGGGAAAAAATATTTTGTATATGCTTTTTTAAGTAACCTAATAGCTACATAAATGTATTTTGCACTGTTTCAAATAATCAGTTTATGCCATAACATATAACACTAATATAATCAGACAAGCATCTTATAACTCTTCTTGAAACATGTAATTACTCACAGGAATGTTGATGAAAACAGTATCAAACTCTGATGCTGACAGAAACCTTTTCAATGGCACCATGAAAAACTGCAGGGGAAAAACATGTGCATACATTGACTATGTTGTTACATATTCTAGAATGCTATAGAAACACATATGTAACAATTCTGTAAGTTAGTAGTATCTTACTTTCTCTATTGATTCCAGAGTTTCCGTGTATTTCTCTTCAGTTTGTTTTATTTCAGCGAGACAACAGCTTCTTATATCATTTTCAGTGTATTTCTGCAATTACAATGAAGTCAAATACAAGTCATTAACAGGGACCTAATGGATAACAAATGTATTTATTTGTTTAAAATTAAGCAATTAGGATAACTGCTTCCTGAAATTTTCTGAGTACTGCAGCCTCCAAAGATGATAGTAATAACCAAGAATATTTTAATGTTCAATTAGCTGATGACTTGAAGAGTTTTACTAAAATTCCACATCAAAGGAATATTATGAAAAGTTAATGTTTAGACAGAGAGCTCAGCTGTCTGCATATACTTCAGAAATTGAAATATAGGTCGCATTTAACTTACATCCAGACTAAGAAATCTTATTTAAAATACTGAGCAGTTAGTAGTTCTATTAAACTTAATGGGACTAACTCATGTAAGTAACTTTACATTACATAAATGTTCAAGCTAATCCCTGCACTCATTTACAGTTTTTCCCTTTTAGTTTTCAAGGGAAGCTTTCTCTTCAGACACAATGTGAGCATGCCTTTGAACCAGGAAATAGAGTGACCTCTAAGTCCAGCTCTTGCATGTCTATGTGCTTGTCTTGAATGAGACTCTGGGATTTTTCTGTGTAAATCAGACTCATAGGAAATTCAAGTAATTACCAGCACAGGATACCATAAAAATAGTTTACAAGCACTCTTACTGAAGTTCAGATTTACAGCAATACAGCTTCAATAACTTGTAAATCTCATTTCCAGTAAAAAAATTAGATACCTTGAAGCAGGTATGGAAGCATTCATGTCACGCAAGTCTTAAAAAAACCTGGAGACAAACAGGTCTGCCTCAAGACCTGACACAGTACAGACCTGACCTGTCTCAGAAGTAGTAATTGAACCAAAATGTTTTCTCAAAAAAAAAAAAAAAAGCAATGGCATAACAAGTAATAGCAATGTCACATCCTTCCTGAAGCCTAACTACCAGTTGCAACATCCTTCCAAGCTATCCTTTGGTGTCTTTCTTACCTTTCTTTTCTCACCCTGTGTAAGGAGGCGATCCACACTCTACATAGAACAGACCCGACGACCAGATATTACTCATGCACAGAGGAAGTCAGAAAGAATTTAACGATTTAATATTACAGTCTTTTCCACTCCAAAAAAAGACTTTCAACATTTGAGCAAATGACTTTCTCTTCCAGCAATGGCAAAACTTCTAGACTATGAAATTTTAAAAATTATCTCTTAATATGGTCGAGAGCTATAATCCTTCCACTCCCTTTCTGCACTATCAGCCAATTTGAGCATATCATGGCAAACAGCTAAACGCTATTAAACTGTCCATGAGCCCCACACAGCTCTCCTGATATTGTTTGGCTACCAATGAAGAGAAGGAAATATATGTAAACTCCATACCAATTATCAAGTCACATAGGCACATGAAGTTTCATCTGGTAAATCTTACTATTCTATTTGCTATTTTGATTTGTCTCCTTTCACCTTCTGGGTTTCTCTCAATGACTCTACAAGTAACTCTTGCAACTTGAACATGCTCCTCACTCTCATCTAGCAGGTGCTGTGTTCTCTCTCAAATTAATCTTTAAAACTTAACTGTTGCAGTTATCAGTTTTTCCACATCAAAAAAATGCTGTCCCTTATCGGATGGACGTAGAAATAACCATTTTGTACAAAATAAAAAAGCAGTCCATCATTACTACCAGAAACACACTTTGCGAGCATTCTCTGATCAACCACATCTCAAAAGCTATCATTTATTCCCAAATTCTTTGGTAAAGCGAGGGGGTTTTTGTCAGAGTTAAACAATATCAATCAAGTTTTGGAATTTGACATTACTGAGGTTTCTAGTTATTTCTCACCTTTACTCTTGCACTATTTGCATCAATACACATTTTTTTTGTATCCAATAGGAGCATATATGCACTTGCAAAATGTGGTTATTTGTTGTTCAACAACTCATATGAGAAATGCAAACAAAATCCTAGGATTCCACTTAAAAGGACTGACTTGGGTTCAGACCTAACCTGAACAGGTCATTCCCATAGGCACTTGTGGCAGAAATTAATACACCAATTTCTATTCATACCACAAACTTCTGGAATTTGAATGTAGGTGAATTTTTTCCTTTCAAAGGTGAAAGTAAAAAATTGTGCTAACAACAGTACAAGTGAAAGGCAAAAAATGCCTTTGAAGGTCATTTACTGCTAAAGAAAATATAAGGAATAGTTTGCTTTGCAAGATAACAATGATAAATCAAGGATGAGGGAGATGCAAAGCATTTTGGCTGCTATTAGGGACTTGTAAAAGTTTGGGGTTCTTCTGAAGATATACTTGAAGATTGGCCAGTGCTAATCTTTTTCATATTCAAGAAATTCTTGCATAGGATTCAAATGAAAGAACTGCTCTAAATCACGTTAGCATGCAGTACATTTATAAACCTGAGATGAAGTTATCACAGACTGGAAATAATTACCACACTCAAGAAAGCTGCCAGAGCAAAGCAATTGTAATGTCTCCATTCCTCATATGTTGTGGAAAAATATTTAGCTGTACCATGTTTTCATTTCTCATCTACTTTCTATTAGAAACAAATACAAGTCTGTTCAATCTGAAGTATCTAGGCTAAGATGCAACACAATTAGAGCATGAAAGTTCTGATTTCTATATTAATCATTTGCTAGAAACACAGATAGACAAGAGTAATATTTGTAACAGGGGAGAAAGAATCAGAGTGTACAAACTGCCAACTGTCAGACATGACCAACTGTTGAAAAAAACCCACGCCCATTACATGAAATGTGAACCTTACTGCCATTGAGCTTCAGTATAAAATAAAAACAACATCATTAAAAACATTTCCTACAATTCAAACAGTTCTCTAGCACATCATACTTGCAAGTGAATACGACTTCATTAGATAAAAAAACAGTTTTTTCAGCTCAATTTTTATTTGGCTTTCATTGAAAAGCCTCAAATTTTGCAATTAAACAGAATTCAGCAAAACGTGAAAAACTAACAAGTTTCTCTTATCCTTGATTTATGTGCAGTAGCCACAGGATACTGTATTAGCAGAAAAACAGACTTGAAAACATTTTATACTCAAAACTATCCTGTTATTACAGCAGAGATGAACACAAGCTAGTGCTCTTCCCAGACTTGTTTTTGTTTTGTTTTTAAAACAGATAGCAGTAACCATAAAAGCAGAAAATCCAAATCACATGAGCAATCTTCTATACTGTACTGGAAGGATACACAAAGAGGAAAAAAGAGTAAGATCTTGAGAATTTTTCACTTCTTCACGTAACTGTATTAATAAAAAGCAATTTGGAAAACTAGAGGCAAGTTTCCAACATAAGAAAACATGAAACAGAGTATGAAGGAGAAAGAAAAAGATCTGAAGTATTATAAAAAACATATATTGCCATGGACACAGACTAACATTTCCCAGATCAGAAAGCACATCTCTCTGAGGAAGGGCAGACAAGAGCATTACAGCTTCCCTCAATTAGGGAGTACATTTTATTGCTCAAGTTTAGATTTTTTTTTTTTTTTATGACAGTCTGGAAAACAAACAAGCTACCATTCCCAGTAAGGCCAACCTGATGATCAACAAAAGCACATGGCTGAATAAACATGATTTTCATTGGTATGAAACAATTACCAGTTGTCATTTTTTAAGATTAGTTGTCCAAATTATGGCTGAAACAACAGTGTTTCACAGCATCATATCTTAATTTTTTTAAGTAGGACACTTAGAAGTAAGCATAAGCAGTTAATGTAACCGGTCTTAATTAAACTATCTGGTAAATCTTACTATTCATAACTGGCAATCTTACAATAAGTTACTTCCAGTAAGAAGTTACATTTCTTTCAAAAAATTGCCATAGTTAATGTTCAGGCCTTTGCAAAAAGAGACTGCAATATAGGAGATAATGCACTGCACATTACAGCTCCACATACAACTAAGCATGAGCAAAGTTTCAGTAAAACTAGCTATAAAGAGGTAATTTCACACGTCAAACTTAAAAAAACTACTGTTGTTCAAAATAACTAGGAATTAGAAAACATACAGGTTGTTGTGCTGCTTCATCTTTCATTAGGTCTTCATAAACCTCTCCGCCTTCATCTTCTCCATAGACACAGTCGTACAGCTCCTCATCTTCATCAACACCAGTTTCACTGAAAAAGGAAAATAATTTGTAAAAGAAAAAGCAGCTGTGCAGCACAGGCTAATTACCATGTCAGCTCTGCAAGGGAACATTTCTTACAGGAAAATTTCTACAGTAAACAGATTAATTAATAAAATTATCTAATGAAAAGAATCCATTACAAGAAATTAAGTCCATTAATTGTCTTTCCTCAATGCATTTAAAATATGATTGTATGAAATCAACACAACACTGAAGGCTGAATCAATTTATAACTACACAGAAACTAAACCAGGCATGAAAACAAGCTTGTCAGGACAGTTTTGTCAGGAGGTACTATACAACTACTCTTCACTTCATCCCTTTTCCCACCACAACCAGAAGCATGGAGCTGCCTCTCTTGACTGCCTGGCATCCTCCTGCAATGCGGGACAGTGGCACAGCATCCTTCCTGCCTAAAGAAAAAATTACCTGGACTAAAATGCACTTAACACTTTGGAGCAAGCAGCTGAGAGTCTGCACATCCATGCCATAACTTAGTGCCTTTTATCATCACATAGCAGCCCTCAGCTACCCAAAATTAAAAACAATCTTTCAAATTGAAAAATCAGTTTAACAAAATAGGGTAAGCAAAAGTAGTGTTCTTCTATTACACAGACTACAGAAATATCTCAGCATAAAAATCAATTTTCAACTCTACCCTCAGCTAATTCAGCTTCATTACAGTCAGTCCTGTAGGAGTTTTGCCTACTTCACACTAAGACTGTACCTAGTCCATAAGATGTCTTGCCCCCATATTTCTTACAGTATGTCTATAAAAAACCTGAAAAGATATTGAAAGTAGTCTGGTCATAGTAATACAGAAACTTGATCAGATGTGCTGCTAATTTGGGCATTTTTTGTTGCTTGAAAAGAACAGTGAAATCCTTCAGAGCGAAAAAAAAACTCAGGATTGGACCACTCAGATGCAAGACTAGAATTAGGAATGATGACCATTTCTGTTGGCGGACTGTCAGTGCTCAAGTACATCAGAAGCTCTACTGGCAGAGACCCATGATTTCGAACAAGGCAACATAAAACGGGATTGGTACCAACGCAGCTTCCACTCAGACAACTTAGAAATTCTAGACCAAATCGTCATGTCTGTGGTCAGGGTAACATACACAAACTAAGCAAATTCCTTATTTCTCATCAAATACACCATGAATATTTTTTTCCATAAAGGACATCTGGAGGATAAAGAAATAGCATTGGAAGTGCCAATAAACAGAATGATAAAAAAATATTTATAGGATCCAACAGACAGATTTAGAGATACAGCACACACCCCTTCCTTTTCCAAGGGACACCATGCCCTTGACACTCAGGTGCTCCAGGTTAGTCTGGCATTTCAGCTTACAGCAGTGATGAAGGTGGACTAGCATTTCACATTAAGCATTAGCAGCTGTTTTAGATGCAGCACAGACATACTCCATTTTACCATATATGCTCTGGAGAACAAAAGCTGGTAAAAAGGTCAAAAGGGGATAGAAACATTTAACCATTACAGCTCTGACGGAAGGCCTTAGATCCATTCTAAATTCCTTAGACACCATTTAGACTCAGAGATGACTATTTCAGTCCAACACACTTCACTAATTAAGAGAAACTCAAAAACGCAGGCCATTTGCATCATTCACTGGCACTTATTTCTTTTTATGAAGAGGGTACCTCTTAAATTGCCTCCTCCACAATTGTGAAAGCCTGTAAGTATCAGACTTCAGCAAGTAATACTTGTTATTGATGCAAAAGACCATCTACCAATCTCAATTTCTTTGGTATTCTGTTGACCTTTTTTTTTTTTTTTAAATGAAAGACCACCTCAGTAGTGAACTTGTATACCTATTTAAGAACTGTTAAAAATATTTGCTGATAGTACTAACACCACCACATCTAAGAATTGAAGACATCACTGCTAACCCACCTGGGACTCAGAGGAATCTGTAGCATCTACCTTCCACATTTTTAGCTACACCAAGTGAAAAGCAGCTGAGATAGCCAGTCAGCTGCAAGAGAGGAGAACGTTTTGTAGAGAAGGTGGTAGGTCAACTAATGCAAAGTGTGCTGGTGTTTTCCCTTTCCCAGTAAAGAAAGGAAAGTAGCTGCTGGTATGACCAGCAGCTACTTCACGACATCACAGCAAGCAACATACTGTGTGGAAAGAGATGGAGACCAGTGATTTGAGTACTGGTGAAGTTTGAGTTTTGGGACAGCATGCACTGACTATGCTTATCCATCATGATTCCTAACAGATCTTGAAAGGTGTTAGCTAATGCTATACAGGATGTTCATGTCTATCTCACGTGTGCCTCAAAACCAATACAAAAATGGGCAATTAATAATCTTTCAAACACCCAGAAAGTCAAATGCACTTATACAATTTTTTTTATTTTTTTATTTTTTTTTTTTGCAAGATCAAGACCTTCTCCTTGGGTTCCTTATAACTGAGAATTCCACGAAAGCTTTCTCATAGTTCAGGCAAATTATTCAAAAACGAATTCACAATTTACTTTGTTACCAGAACCCTTCATAAAACATGCTTCTTTATATATACAAATTTATCACAATCATTTAGATAAGCTTTCATCATTAATTCTTCCTGGTCATCATAATGACTAACCAAATGTTTTTAAAACAAATAAATTCCCCATTCTCATCAAAACCGTTCTACAACATCATTAAAACAGTAGTGTGCAACTGAAAAAAACCATCTTTCATTTAACTAAATTATTTATGACATACTCTATTAAATCAGGAAGACCTTTGTAGACATCTTCATCATCAACACTTTCTTCCGTAGGGAAAGGTCTATAGAAAGAAAAATATTCTAAGTTATAGATAGCATTAGTCTAATGGCAAAGTGGTTTTGGTCTGGTTTCTAATATTTTCACACAGATTACTGTTAAGGTTACCATGGTATATATTCTTTCCTTTCTCTGATGAGCAGTAAACATATATATTTAGTCTTGGTTGTATGTATTGAAACTTGATAAAAACCCTACTGCATAGTGGGATTATATATCATCACTAACACATATTATTGACAGTTTTTACCGTGAATTCTGAATTTTTAACATAGTAAGTGGATTACAGGACTAGCTGGAGATCGGGAGTAAGAGGAGTTGTTTTGTTTTAGAAACACCATCCATTCACACGTAAGATTGCTGAATCAAAGCACTCAAAAAAGATGGAGAATTCCCAAGTTAAAGCATGCAGTCTTTCACCTTCTCTCACAGCCCGTGTTTATATTCATGAGGTTAGGTTTAGTTGCATTTGTCTGTTGTTTTTTTTTGTTGTTGATTTTGTTTGGTTGTGTTTGTTCTTGTTTGTTTGTTTTGAAAACAACAATTGCACCAATTGGGCAGCTTTACTGATTTCTGTAAGGTTTCTGATTTTCTGTTTCCATTCTTCCTTCACCCTGATTATGAGTCCAACTTACAACCCACGTCACAATTATTGGACAAGTTCTGTGATACTAACTGCTTATTTGTCTACTCCATGTTCATCACAAGAAGGCTTCAGGCACTTCAGTAAATGTACCAGAAACAGAAGATAACCTTCAGAGCTTTCATGTATCATCCACTTCCAGATGAACTGGGAGACAGATTTCTACTTCTTTTGCCTGATCATCCAAACTCTTGTTAAAATGCTTAGTCTACCTATATGGCCTCCAACAGCTATTCGAAGGAACACCGTGCAAGAGGCATTATTCCCACCATTCACTAGGCCAATAACATACCTTATTCCTGTTGCTATTGCAATAGGCGTGCGGGAAAGTTTTGAGAGTGTTTCTATCACCTGAAAAAAAAAGAAGAAAAACTGTGATTAGTTCTAAGAATGAAAGCATTAAAAAAATCCGATTTTGATCACAGAAAATGATACAGGTAGACACGAATTCTGGCCATGCCACATACTGAGTGGTGACTTGCACAAATTTCCTATGATGTGGTCTTCAGTTCTTGTGTATTGATGGAAGTGATGGGAGCACAAAGAAAGCACAGGGAAATTTGTTATTTATAAGTTTCAGCACAAGTTAAAAACAACTAAGGCAGACTTAAAACCAGGTCATGTGGTAGTTTTAAGTTGGACCTGGATGCAATTGTAATCAGATTTTCTTACAGACTGCTCTAAAGTTTTTTATCTACAGAAAAGTTTTCATTAGAACTTTTCCAAACGCTGACCAGAAGAGGGAGCCAAATGACAAATGAAAGCGCCTTTTTCAGGACTTGCTCGCAAAGTAAAGGTAATCTTTATTAGACAAGTAGGAAAACAAGCTACGAATTTGAGCTCATAAGCTTTTTTTAATTTTAGGCGATAGCATCAGTCTAGGAGATCCCGTTCTAAGAAAATACTTCACATAAGGACCCAAGGTTATACACAATAGAAGGAGAACATTAGGGAGGGTAGAGAATATTTGGTCACGTATAAGTAGAGATTTTGTTGTCAGCTGCAGTACAAGAACCAACTAGTACTCTGCCTAGCACGTCCTCTATGTCACAAATGATTTCCTCTTTTTCTGAGCACTTTCAGATTGGCAAATCTTACTTGCGCGAGAGAAAAAAAAAAGCCAAAATGACACCCAGTAGCAATTTCCATACTTGCAATAACAAGGTCCCCTGAACTTCCCAGGAGTTTCAGGATGGGTCTTTACAACTTAAAATTCTTAAACTGAAGTAAAATTTCCTGAGAAAGTTTGTACCAGTAGGATTAAAATTCAGGTATAGTAATGATTGTTCCATGGAAATTGTGAGTAAAGTTTACAATTAAAATTGTTTATTTTTGAAGTTCTAATTACAAGACCAGACTGATTATAAAGCTCACAGAGTTAAAAGTACATCTCTCAGAGGAAGGACAATGAGATGTTCACACAGGAAAATGACAAAGTAAAACCACAGAAAAGAATCGCAAACTACAGAGCCTAAATTGAAGTAGAAATGCTTCCAAAGTGAATCAAGTTTCATTTGTTAAAAACCAATTTCAAAAGTGAAATAGGTTATACTGCCCCAGTCGAAGAAATGTTTGGTGTTCATTTAAGCTATTGTAAAAGTTTACACTATGGAAAACCTGGTTTTGTTTAATAGAAAAGGCAAAAAATATTGAATACAAATAAATCTGCCATGTACATAATTAAAGGTTCAGGCATGGTAATTCCCCTAAAAAAATAAATATTGCAATACAAACTAGACAAAAGTTTTCAAAATTAAAAATAAAGTGAATAAAAACCTTAAAATTATTTTACATTAGTCAAAAGGTCAGAAAGGAAAAAGATTTTTAAAGTATCTTGCTTATTTAAAACCAGGTGAGTTCTCATTTATATACAAAGGAACAACCTGCCTCCACAAATCTGACAATCTCAGCACTGACCCGGGCAAGGAATGCTGAGTTGTACGAGACAAGGCTCTACGGGAAGTTCACTGGAAATTCAATAGCTGACAAGGTGATCTCTCCTGACAGATGGGTGAATATTGACTGGCAAAATAACAGGAAAAGAGGTTTAATGATTATTGAAAAAGAGAGAGGCAAGTCTGGTGAACTAAATATCCCTTTCCTGTTTCAACGTGTTATTTCTCAGCACACGCAAGATCAAACTACTACACCCACGCAAACCCTTTTCCTTAAAGGGATTCTCGCTTATCTAGTAATACTCCGAAGTATGGCTTACTCTTTATAACTAGTTATGGTTGTTTGAAGAACATAGAATGAAAATCTGGACAAAAATATGAATTTTATTAAGATAACTAGCAAATGGTATTCCCAAATTTACTGCCAAACTGTATTTTGCAGCTATTAATAGAACAGAAACAAAAACAAATGTTAGAAATTGTGAGGACAAGACTTTCAGGAACCAATGTAAAATCTCCCTTAAGAAAAAAACACAAAGCTGAAGAAGCCAGAAAAGTGTTTAAAGGAACATGCTGAAAAGGAACCATAACGAGAGAAAATGGAAGGCAACCAGTAATTTTCACTGCTCCGGGAATAGAGAGGGTCTGGCATTCCATGAAGAGAAAACTAATGTGACAGAAAGCCAAAAAGTAGATTTCTATCAAAATCTGAACAATGGATAACCCGTTAACAAGAAAATGGCCATCACTGCAACAGCTGTCAGTATCTCAGCAGAAATATTGTGTTCTGCAGAAGTAGGTGATGAAGAGTGGTCACGCTAGCATCACGAAAGAAAACACTGGGCAGAGACTGCTATTCTTCTATCTGAAAACAATTAAGAACCAAAGACCATTAACCACACAATGTTTTTAAGGTTAAAATACCTGAAAACGGATGCAACTTCTACAAAATACAATTTGATGCTTGCTCATTGAACACCCCTATTAAAGCACAACTTAAAACTTCCCTGTCTGGAAACATAATGGTTTCTACTCAAGGATTTTGTTGTTGCTGGGTTTTGTTTGTGTGTGGGTTTTGTTTTAAAAGAATTCTTAGAAAATGTCAGGATACACACCACACTTGTACAAACAAATATATGAAACTAACACTTCTGGTCATACTAGAATTGATTCACCATCACATGTGTAAATTTTTTTGCTTCAACATTTTGTAGGGGCACAGAAAGATTTTCTACTTCTCCCACATGAAATCTCAGTTGTTTCTAATGCACTGCAGACATTCTTCAGACTTGGCTTATTTCTGACTCCATAGGGAAGGTCTGAGTTATGAACAGGCTGAGTTGTCAGAAACACGATCTGAATTTTGAAAGAAGTTCATCCAAATAATCAAACTATCCCCAGTAAAATGTCTTGTTTTCAACAAAACTGACCGAGAAAAAGACAGGAGTTTTCTGAACAGCTCTAGTTTCATGCCCAATACAACTGGTTTGAGGGAACCTATAATATAGAGCCATTCTGAACTCCAAAATTACAGTGTACCCATGCATATGAATGTCCATAACATTCAATTTAAAAAAAAAAAAAAGGCACAAGAAAAGCATTTTTTGCCTTGCTCTTTTGCACTCAGAGGAGCTTCACCCATTTTACCCATTTAACCCTAGATGTATTCCCAATTCTCTCCCACAGCAAGGACTCAAACATATCACTCAGATGCTTCTGCACCTCTGAATGAGGCTAAACTGGATCCTAGTTTCAAGCGCAAAATTAGCACTCCCTGCTCATACAACATCCAGAACAAAGTTTCTATGGCTGGGACTACTCTACAACAAATAACTGTACAAAGGGCTGCACGGCCTGTCCACACACAATGTGACCAGGAATAGGCACCGAAAATTAGACACTGAGTAAGGATTCACATTTATGCTCTTGCAAGGTATGACACATTAAAAATAAAAGCTTTATATTCCAAAACATCCTGCAACTACTACATCCATTCATGTAGTCAAAATAGAAGGCTCACTAACTCTGACTCTCCTACGGCAAACCATAAATTTGGAGGTGTTAGCAAGAGGCACATGAGGAGATCCCCCCCACACTCGGCTCAACATGGCCGCTTCCCACTGACCAATTCTGTCAGACAAAGGTTGAGCAACTCTTCAGAAGTCACATCAAAGCCACATTCACTTCAAGATGACGTGATCATCCAAGTCTGGTTCTCAGTATACAGCCAGTTTATGCAAAACATAGCATGAAATTCAAAACTATGGCCCTGCAAGAGGAAGCGTACCTCGGCCTGCTCACCGGGGAGGGACGCTGCTCCTCAGCGTTGTTTCAGGCACAGCCAGCAACAGCCACGGCCTTGTGCGAGCCATTAACTTCTTACTTCATGAATTACTCCAACAACTCATTTTTTTGGCTTGATGTGTTTCACTTGACTTGCTGTCGTAGGTCAGGCTCTCCAGTTTATGTAAGGGCTTGCGTATCTCTTATCACAGTAATTTTGTAATTTCCTGCAGCCATGCCCTTCAGTAAATCACTTCAGGTATTCCTACACATACCTACCGCAGCAGTACACTAGAGGGACTATTTTACTTTTTTCTGTAGCCATGGCATCTCTGAATCTGAATTTAGAATGGGCCTAAGTATTTTGGTCGGGTCAGTTTTCCATCTTGTTTCTTAAAAAGCAGCTTAAAAATCCTGCAGTTCAAAAGCAGACAAAATACCTTTTAGAAGTACTTTTCCACTTTTAGAATAAACAAAAATACATAATTTTGCAGCTTCCTGTCTCCCCAAACAGGCAATATTTCTTTGCTGCTGACAGCTGCTTTCAGTATTAGAGCCATATTTCGATTTCTGATGTTTAGCTAAACTCTAAACATGAAGTGATCAACAAATGGTGATGGCAACAGTTTCAGAATTTGTGCCAATGAAGCTTACGAATAATACTCACACATGGGCTAGACTGAAGCAGTTCAGTTCCCATGCATGCACTTACAAGAGGATGTGTTTTTCTAATACAAAAGTCACCAAGAATACGTAACCATATTATATTTGAAGTTTTTTTGGTTCCTTTTTCTCTTCAAAATCTGTGCATCCAGTTCAGTATATGAGAGCCACACTTTGTTGACAACTTAGCCTTATTCCCTCCCATAAAGTAAATTTAGCAGATACATATAAAAAGAAATAAAGAAGTTACATTTACCAGTGAAAAATACTTCTAATACCAACCTACTTTTTGACATGCTGTTTTGAAAAATGCATGTTGGTTTCTTACCAACCAGGACTTACTTTCTTACATCAAATTTTGGGGATAGAAAAAAAATCCCCAGTTATACAGGAAAATTAATCATTCAGAGTATTGATCGTCTCTGGCTACAATGTGTCCCCATTCCAGCCTCTGGGCTGGAATAGTGATCTCAAGCCATCTCACTTTAAGAAAACTTCAGAGATTAGTAACTACATGTCTAACATGCCCACTATCAACTAACTTGAAATAATGCCCCCTTTACAAGTAGTTGTAACTACTCCCAGGCTCAAGTCTAACCATGAAGATGATCTCATAGCTGCGTAAGACAGCTTTACGTACCTTAGGTACCACCAACTCAAAAGAGACTACAGAGCTGCTATTACTTCCTCTGAAAAGCAGGCATACCTGTAGTTTGTTATTCAGACCGTTTCTGTCAAGATTTGACCAAGTCTTAGCATCTTTCACTTTTGTACGCAATACCAGCATACTGACCCATTGTTTCTTCAAGAACCTATTCAAAGCCTGTCTCAAGGACACTCAAATATCTGTTGACAATGAAGGCACCTGCTCATTTGATAGGGTAACATGAAAAATACTCTGTTCTGAAAGTGTACATGAGCTTCCAACCAGTTTCCCAACAAAATTTGTCAGCAATACATAACCATGAATATGAAATGGATTAGAATCTTTTGGAAACATAAAGAGTATTCCAAATTACAGATTCTCGAGACTTGTGCATGTAAGTATTAATTATCTGCATATATATATATATACACACATTTACCACAGTTATGGGCAGATTATGAAAAACAAAAAGCTAAATCAACTACAAATGGGGGGAGGGGGGGGGGCGTACAAACTCTGAATTACTTGGGACATGGGTAATATTCATACAAGGCCAATTCCAAGTCTATCATGTTGAGCACACTTCAGAGCCAGTACTGCCACTCATGCCAACAGGCTGAGGGGGTTTTTACCAAGCTGTTTTCACTCATGCATCACATTGTAGGGATAGAAAAAGAGCAAGAAATCTTCACTTTGCATACCTGTCACTCATGGATAAGATGAAATTGCTATACATAAATATGTTCTCAAATGACTTATATTAATAATGAAGTTTTATTATTTGCTACTCCGAGGAAAGCATCCTAAGTTTACCAGGCCCTGGACAGTCCTGGATCAATACTTCATTTGGCACTGAAGGGGGGAGTGCATATCTTACTATTTTACCGTAATCCATCATTAACTTTTGAACCAAAAGACCTCCAGGAACTGCTACATTGACATTTTCATTTAACCTGGCTGACAGATGTGAAAAACGACATGCAGCCAGACAACTCCAGGGCAATTACACACCTAACACATCTAACAAGCATATTATTCCACGTAAAGGGTGTTAGTGAAATTGAACATTTTCTCTCTGTCTGCCTTGGTGTTTTAAGTGTTAGTACTCTGCATTGGTTCACATTAGTTTTAATTAAACCACAAGCGTCTAGCAAAGAATGAAGTCTTTTCAAAAAAGGCAGAATGGAAACATTTAAAAATGCCCTAAAAGCAAACCCTTAGCTTCGCACCTCTAACAGGCCCTTAAAAATAAATAGTCAATTTCAATCTCCAGCTTTGCAAATATGCCTCTACTAAATACTGTCATAACATACAGTGAGGTGTCAAAGTTATACAGACACAAACACAGCAAAGAAAATGTACAGCCCTGGCACCCTCACCAACATCTCATTAGGCACATCTTGGTCTGCAGACATCCAGCACGTAGAAACCTAACAGCCTGGTTTCGATAGAAAGCTTCACATACACCTAAATACTGATTTCCCTCTCATTCAAATAATGAAATATAAGCTTTAGGTGTAGCAGTGAAATCTAAAGGAAGAGCACATTGAAGTCGTTCATTTCCACAAAGGTGATCACCAGCCACGGGATGCTATTTCCTCACTGACATGACCTTCAGCTATCCTAGTTCTGGTGTCTCTCACTGTCCATTCTTCCATTTCCTCTGAAATACATCCTCCAGAAATATACCTGAGGAATCCTCCATCGTTTCCCATGCAGGCTTAGTACCAGCACAGCAGGAGTAAATAGCCCAACCATTCCAGTGAGTCACTGTAGAGAAATTTACAACCGCAAGCCAAGTTTTTTTGTGACTGACAGGAGCCCGCCAGCAACTCTGAAAAAACAGTTTGAAACCAGGTGCCAAATGCTTTTCTGCACAGGGAGCAAGGGTAGAGCGACTGCTGTAAAAGCTGTTATTGGTAGTCACGCACGTTTCCTCTGAAAACAGCCCCAGCTGCAAGAAGAGACCTCCACAGTGCTGCTGTGCTGGTTGGGGAAAGCATGGTGGGCTTAGGCAGGGATGTCAGGGCATGCAGACCTCCTCCTTCCCTCCTAGGCAGGAGATGCTATGTGCAATGCATTGCCTTGGGGAAGTCTTGTCTTGCATCAGTTTTCTCCACTGTGTCTCCAGTGTCTTCATAGATAACGAAGTAACAGGAAAGTATTTCTCCAGACTGAATAAAAGAAATAGCCAAGAAAAAAGAAATCCTCCTGGGTGTTGTCTCCTCCTGTTTGTAGATAAGCTAAGTACAGAGTTGCAAACTACTGGGACTTCAAACACCCTGGGGAATCAACAACTATAGAAGATGCAACATTTTCTCCAAAGCCTTGTAAAAAGAAGAGGTAAGGCAGGCAGTTTGGCATAAGGAAGGCAAGCAGAGCCAAAGAGAGAAGTGCATCATATTAAAAAAAAAAACACTCTGAAAGATATGAGAGAACAGAAAACCTGATGTCTAAAAGAACAGCCCAAGGCTGGGTGTATTTTCCACTTTTAGGAAAAAAAATACATAGAAAAAAAATGAAGAGTTCTGTTGTGCTGTTTTTTTTAACACATATTTACATATGTATTCCAAACATTTATATCTAGTTTCACTGCTAGACAGAAGCATTTCATTCCTTGCTACAGGATCTCTCTCCTAAGAGCTCTAACTTAAACCAAGCAACACCCGATTTCATGTACTTACATTACAGATGTGAAGTATCCATAGCACTTCTCTCTAGGATGGTAGTTGAAATAGAAGCATAAATGTAGTTTCAAGCAATATCAAAGGACAGGTCAAACCCCACGCTAACCAACCCCTTCTTGAATGTCTTTGGCTCACTGAACGTTTTTTACATTTCATCCCTTTTGCAGGGAGCAATACCTCAGACCACTCCAACTGCCGAATGGGAGCAGTGGGACTGGCAGATGGTTGCAGCACACACGACTCCTGAACATTACTTAAAATAAAAGGGAGAAGAAAAACTGAGTGTTCTCCGGGAATTCATAAGACACAATGTCATATTATTAGGAATATAATGAGCAAGTCTTTAATAACTAGTATCCAATTACGGACAAATCTATAGCCATTAAACAAGAGTTGTGCTTAAAAGCCCACTTTCAAGTTCAGTCTATGATGAAGCTACAGTTCCTAGTCCAAAAGCATGAAAGCTTCCCTAGACAGTTCTGCTCTTACGAGGAACTGAGAAAATCCAAATTGCACAAGCAGCATATTCCTCCTCAGCTCTTGGGTCGGTTTGTCCAGAAAGTCCAGACACTAACCAAAGACAGCAGTGGGGGAAGGGAGCCCCAGCAGCTGCTTCCTGCCTGCAGCTTGTGGTTATGGTTCTATGAATACCTTCGAGCCCTCACCATGCCTTAAGGGGTTGGGTTTTTGTTTTGTTTTTGGTGGGTTTTTTGTTTGTTTGCTAAGATGATGTTGCCTGAAGAATGACAGCCTTCCTTCCTTCAAGCACTGCTTTAACAGCCAGAGCACTAAAACGCTGCAGCTAATAGCATGAGTGCAGACTACCGTGTAAAAGCTAGAGAATAATGTAGGATTTTGTCCTTCTGGTGCGTTTATTATGTTTCAGGTTTTGCATAGAAAACAAAGGAATATAAAATGATACGCCCAGGACAGTTCTGTAAA
This sequence comes from Cygnus olor, assembly GCF_009769625.2. NCBI lineage: Eukaryota > Metazoa > Chordata > Aves > Anseriformes > Anatidae > Cygnus > Cygnus olor. The sequence goes on from NC_049176.1 coordinate 5,573,305, forward strand.
ATCTGTCTGCTGTTGAATCGTTCCAGTTCCCTTCACAATCAACTTTATTAGGGTAACCAATACTTACAAACAGCATTATCAAATTATATTCGGGCTTTGATCCAATGTTCTCTCCCAGCACTTTGTACAAACACTCTTATTGACAAAATCATATTTTTTACCTTATTTTATAAGGTAACACTAGAGGACCAATTAGTTTTTTCCTACATATTAAACAACACTTTTTAATATAGTCCTAATTTCTTCCTTAATATAAGCATCCTTTTTTAATCCTTAACAACTAACAGTAGGATTTTTAAAGGCATTCAGAGTTTGAAACAGAATTTTTTTTTAATAAATGGATATAAATCAATGCTGTGTCTTGAAAAAAATCATGTTTTTGCTACTGCCCTTGAACAGATTTCAAATGACTGTTTTGTTTTTTAAATTTGAAAACAACAAGCAAATTATCTAAATTGGAAACACTAGCTATGGTGTTTGCACACTTTGTATACATTTTTGGTCTGCTTGACCATGGATGATCGATATTAGCATTAAAACGTTCTAGAAAGAAACAAGTGTTTTCGTATTCATTATTGATTGCACCTCAAACAAATGCTACTTTAGGTATGCATCCTAGAGTTTAATTGGCATGTGGTTTCTACACTCCCACTGTATTATCTTTTATATTTCAACCTATTCCTTGTCAACCTTGGTATCAGCAAGAAGGATATTAGGAGGAGACTGCATAAAGGAGCGTCTCTTCCTCTCTTCTGCTAAAAGCAGAGGAAGATCTTTCGCTTCCTGTCTTGAGTGAAGTGCGCACCGCCACACTTCTCCCTTTCCTGAATTCACTTTAACCACTGACTACAAATTCAGCTGAGATTGTTGAACGGTACCTAGTCCTACTTGAATATACTCCAGTGCACAGTCATTGGTGGTAAGAGTATTTATTGGGGTAAATGCACACTCTATACACTTTCATTCTTTATTAGAAAAAAATTTCCCCCTGCTACAGTGGGCAGTGCAAAGGGAAGTGAGTTGTTCTTTTTGATACAATTATCATCATGCACCTGCGCTGTAATTTTCAAAAGCCCCCAGTTATCTTCAAGTCTTGTGCTCTGGAGATCTCTCTTCTCAACCAGAAGAGATGAGGGTCTGAATCAGTCCATAGGAAAAGCATTGCACCTGCCCTCAACACTACAAAAAGATTCAACTCACTTTTACTCTCACCTTCTTCCCACCTCATTTTAAATCATCACCTTGGATACTGGACAATACAAGATACACCCAAAGACATTCTGCAATGGGAATGGCAATACTACCAACCCCCTTTATAGAAACTTGAGAAGAGTTGTGGTTTTCTTTTCTCCCCATTTGTCTGTTCATTTAGATAACGAGCAAAACTGCACTTAATATAGCGAAAGAAAATACAAACCAAGATTTACATTCTCATGCTTGTACCTCATTCTCCTTTACATTAATCTGTACTCCGAAAATTACAAACTGAGTGAGAGAAACTAGGTTACTAATTTTACTTACTACTGCTTCATTTCTCTCATTTTGTTCCCTTGAACAGGCAGCAGCTTGTCAGTTGTAGCGTTATTCACGTATACATACATTCCCCTCTTACATTGCAGTAAAAGTACTGCATCTCCAAAATGCTGCTTCAGAACTGCTCCGCCAAGGCAAAGTGGGATTCCTCTTTATTTTCATTTCTTAAAAAATTTGGAATACATTTGCACATAACGACGACAACCTACAAAATACAACCTCTGTGCTAGTCAGCGTCTGAATGGCATCGTATGCTTATTTGCGCTGACACTGTCCTTCTGCTGCCTATGGCAGAATTAAGCCAGAGAGATCTCCAAGAGCTTCCCATCAGTGAGAAGATCAGCTAGAAGACAGAACTCTCAGACAAACAATACATTGAAGGTCAGCACATTTAAAAAATAATAATCATGTACCACATGCATCTATTTGGGTCAGTTATTTTTCCCAAGCCACCCACATATTAACACTGTAAAACACAAAAGCATTTGAACACAATAATACAAAGAACACAAAGCAAAACATATATATATATATATATTTGAAGACAAGAATGACAGCAGAAGATCAAAAATTTCTCATCTCTGTACCAAGCATAGTATTCACATTAGGCACTGTGCCCACATCAGCAAACAGTCAGAACCACACCTCTTAACAACTCTACATGCCTGATTCCCCCCAGTATAAACTAGAATTACTTTAGGCACTATGCTAGGACATGGTGCCATCTCTGGTTAAGGAAAACAATACTTGCTTTAAGTCTTCTTGTCATTTTCACATGGCAGGGGGGATGCACTGTTGTTCACGGATACTGTAATACAATTCCAGCAAAGCTGTGGGGTTTTAGGCACAGGAAGAAAGGAATAAAGTGGTTTGAGTATTATTTCAAGGAATGCTTTATTCTGCCGCCCCCAGTATCAGAAGACACACAGCAGCCACCATGTCTCATACTCATCTAGGACCTGCAGCACCAGAGCTACGCTGCAGAGAGGAATCAGATTTGCTCATAATATATCTAAAAGTTAAGTCACCCATATATGACATCCTCCAGACAGGGAATTGTTCTTCAGTTTACACTTGGCTGTATATTTAGAAATTTTTCAAGTCCATGATAGGGATCATACCATGCATCTTCGATGCTGATACTGTGATAAACAACAGCAAACCACAGATGTCTATCGCTAACCTTGTAGTTGTATTTAGCATTAAGATGTATCACAGGATTTCAGTAGCACTACTGACCTGGGAAAGTTCTGCCCTCTGCCCCTCAATTCTGCCCTGCGCCTCAGTTGACTACTGTCCTAGCCAGGCTAAACCAACTGTTTACAGCATTGGGTCAGAGATCACATCAGAGAATGGATATGGAGACAGTGAGCAAGCCTGATATCTTAAAACACAATTCTGAAGGGCAGATGAGCTCTTAGCTTGTTTCTCACCACAGCCACACTGACAGGTATGCCAGCATGGCAAAGGGAAAGCAGCAAAGCAGAGGCAGTGACTTCTGACATTAATCTTGCCTATTAGAGCACAGAGGACTATAGCTCACTCCTACTCTTGTGTTCATAGGCATTTCCAAATATTTTATGTGAAATTGCACATAAGGGCTGTTGTGAAAGGGAACAGGGCTAAACATATCCTGGGTTGGCAGCAGGTTATAAAGCTTCATCTAAGGTCAACTTCAGTCCTACCCCCATTCATGACAAACACGAGCAGCACCCAAGAGTTCAGTGAAGTGCTTCAAATGAATTGGGAATTTCAGTCCAATACAAAGCACCCACAGCAAGCACGGTATGTATGCAGTGACTGCAGTGGGACTGAATAACACCACCTCAGCAGAGAAGTCTAAGAAGGAATTAATGCAAAAGTAACTGCAAGGCAAGTAGGTGCACCCAGGTAACACACCACGACTAATTTTAGAAACTATTCTCTGTCCTAGACAAGAATAAGCTAATGCAAGTGGCCATGCTTTATGGACGTAAGGGTACCACATCTTCTGTAGTAAATGCACAAAGTTGTATCTGGGTGATAAAACTGGAAAATGTACTGCAATCAATAGCCTTATTTAAGCACCCTGGATTTGTCTAGCATACAATATGAAATAAAAACCTTATGTGATAACAAGCCTTTAATATTCTAATAGTAGCACTGTCAGATGTACAATGGTCTCATTGAGAGGCAATGTTAAAAGCTTAGATTTCTATGGGACAACTGCCCTGGGGAAAGAAAAATTTCAAGTATCTAAACCTTTCTTCACACCAGCAACAACATTCAGACTTCACTACAAGCTCAGGTTGGGAGCAAACGTTTCAAAGTTATACTCTGTGTCCAGCAGCAACCTAAGTTGACTTATGCTTCTCCCTTATTCAACTTCGTGTTAAAAAAATGGAGAATAAACAACAATCAGTCAAAAGGTATGCAGGCTCATGGATGCCAGAGACAAACAGCCTCAATGCCAAGATTTCAAAGAAGCTGTTAAACATTAGCACTTACAGTTTTACCCCACGTTGATCACAATATGCTTCTTAAAATTATGTCCTTCCATATATTTCCCTTTTTACTTGGCAAGCACTGATTATACCACTCACAGCCATTTCCAACAACACGAATTCCCTTGTTACACTCAGACAAAAAATAATAGCTTCAGGAATGAGACAGCATCAAAAACAGTGAAATAGAGCAATATTCAACTGAGGCAGATGTGCGAAAAGTAATCCTCAGACAGCAGTCAAGTCAGAGGGTTTGGCAAGAGCTAAATTTTTGGAAAGATGAGAGACGTCAACAACAGCAAGTAAGAAAGTCAAAGGAGGGAGGGTGAGACGAGGGAAAAGTAGCAATCTCATTTTAGAAAAAGTCATGTTGCCAGCCTCTGACAGGGTTTGAGATGACAAAAATGTCACCTCAAAAACTAGAAAACAGGATAAGAAAACTGAAACCAAACCTGAAAAGCAAATGATATAAAACGAGAACAAAAATACACAGTTCCCTCAACCGTAACTTGTTTCGAAAAAGATGCTGCATGTTTTCCACAAAAAGGGACAAAATTATCAGGATGTATGCATATCCCATGAATCTTCGTTAGCTATATTAATATTGTTAATTTCTTGCTGTAGGTCTCAGTCGAAATGGATTATTACACACATAATAGGCCAGGCTACTGCAATGCAAGTTCAATCTGTCAGTGGATGTTTGCGAGCTGAGACACTTACTTTGCCCACTGCCTGTGACAGTCCCAGCGAGACTCCTCGGGCAGCCTTTGACTACTGCAGCTGACACACCAACAGAGCAGGCGAGGCTAGGGCTGCTGATGGGATCTGCTGCCTGCCCAGCTCAAGGCTCTGCTGGCTATTAGAAGCTTCACGGCAAGATTTTTCCTGTAAGGATTTCATCTGCCAAGTGAACTAACGTGGATCAATTTAAAGCCATCATGAGGTCTGTGGCACACCATCAGACCAATTCTTTTGTATCAGCCAGGCAGCTCTGATACAACTGTACCAAGTCATAACATTGGGAAAATGCAGACCTTGCTTTTAACATTTTAGCTAACAAGACAAATTTATAGCTCAATTCCCCTCAATGTCCAGAGGTCTGCACTTGTAAACAGGCATCAAAGGAAAAACAAGTCAGATACTATACCTATGGGAACAACCAAATTTCACTGTGTCAAATTGTTTTCAACATGCGTGCAAACAGCAGAGCAAGGCCTAGTGTTACTACAGTAAATTGAGTGGCTTTGTCTACTATCTATCTATTAATCAGTGTAATTTTTTCCTAACATTAGAGGAATGGAAGTGTTTCAAAAAGAATCTCATGATTTAGTGTAGACAGCAGCTTGACTTCCACAGAAGTTTACATTATTCACAAGTGGTGAAAGCAGTACTTTCAAATGTTTATGGGAACACCTGCCTTCTCTAAACCAGTTTCAGGATTCATCATCACTTACCATTTCAGGGAAAACACTTTGAAAATGAAAATGTTTTAGATTATTTTTCTGGCAGTCATGAAAGATGCCTTACACTGCTTGGATAAAGTACATTTAAGGAGAAAGAAAACTTACTAACTTTTATTCACTCTCCTAAATGGGATGCGCTTTTTTTTTCTTCTTAGCCAGGAACATCCAGAGCATTCCCAGTTGGCTTACTTCCACATGCTACGTCTACCGCAGCAGTAGGAGCTGAAGATGTCTCCCAGTGTCTGTATATATGATCAGGTACAGAAGCCCCAACAAAAAAATTAAAGCAATGTATCAGCATCCTCTTGGAAGCTAACCAAATCATCTTCTGCACAAACGAGCAAGTAACATCATCTTAGACACTCCTTTTTCCCCCCTGAAATAAGCAGAGACTTGTAACTGTACAGTCCCTGGTCAGTGGCCCACAAACCCGGTGTGACCCTCCTGAGCACCCCCTGCCTCCCACAGCAGCAGGAGGAGCCGTGCACGAAGCTGCAACGGGAGGATTTGGGGTCCCGTTTCCACCCTAACAGCAGGGCTGAACAGCCACGCTGCGGCCTCCTGCATGCAAAGGGAGAACTCGCACCACAACAACCGCCCCATGGCCAGACTTCACGGAAGTTGGTACATCAGTAACTGCATGGCAGACTCCTTTGGCCCACCCCTTTGTGTGCCTTTTTCCCTTTACGTGCCCCACACACCACACAGGCCGCCGGCACCACGGAGTCTGCCCCGCCAACAGGCCCTCAAGCAGCAGCGTGCCACAGAGGCCCGGCCTCCACCTCCCACCTCGCCCTGCGCCCTCCCTTCAGCCCACAGCTGTGCACTGGCACAAGACCTGCTATTTCTACACAGCATTTCCTCTGGAAAGATCTTAATCGGCTTCTGGCGTTTCTAGTCAGGGCTTCTAAGAAGCTCAGTTACCCTGGTACCTCTTACTGCCTTGTGACACACGCCTTGCTTTCTGTATTGAAGCCCCAGTAGCAGATTTCAGTCATGTTTGTAGTAGTGAGCTGACTAAAAAAAGAAAGCTCTACCATCCTCTCAGATTCAATATTCTCTAAATCAGTTTTACATGATTTACTCAGTCAAAGCATCACTCCAAATAAATCACTCCAAATAAATGAAAGCTTATTTTATTGATTGCAAATTTTAAAGAAAATTATTAAATGATTTATTGGTCTCCAAGTTTTAAGTTACTTCTTTAGCTTGGAGAGGGCTAGTGTTGTCATCCCCCCCTCAGTTGAGAGGGAGGAAATAAAACCTTATCAGAACATCAGTGCTAAGAATTCTTTCCTTTTCAGAGGCTTGCTGGTGTCAGACAACAAAGACCACGGGTCTTCATTTACTATGCTAGTCAACATATAAAATACACTCCGAATCAGATGAGAGAGGAAGCAAGCAAAACCACACTTGAAAATTCCTTTTTATGTGAGTGAAATGAGAGATGACAGCATGATATGCAAGTTCTAGCAAACGTACAACACGGGAGAAAGCTGAAGTGCAGGATTTCCAATAGGGTTATAATTCTCTTACAAGTAGTGAGTACTTATCTGGTAGGCAGAAAAATTTGGAGATGTATTAAAATGAGCACAGGCATAACAGGACCAGTCTCCTGGCTAAAAGCAAGACAAAATGAGACTGCCGAAACAAACCTGAAATGCAGAAACAAGAAAGGCCCAAAAAGCTCTTCAGGGAGAAGGACTACAGCAGACTTCAAAGCAAAGAGATGAGAGAGGGGCTAAGCATGAAGGCAAAGGAGACAAGGCAATGATCAAGATCCAACAGTAACTAAACAGGGAAAATGAGTTTAAAAATGTGATGAGAGTATAATTAAGTAGAAAGAGTCACACGGGCTGTACTCATTAGGGGTAAGGCTAGGGCAACAAGAACACAAGACACTAAGAACACAAGAACACTAAGAGCCCCGCATGGAGGAAGGAGACGGGCCAGCTCTCCTCCTCTTAATTTGGAGGGATAAAATGTCTGTAGGACTTCAAAACCAACTAATCCCAGCAAATCCACAGTGAAGCTATAAACAGGAGAGCATCAAAAGATTTTATCCTTTATTTCTGAACCAGTCACACGGTGGGGGGCACTGCTATTTTGGTACCATTATTGCTTTGTTAACATGAAGTTGGTAAGCAGCACCTTTTCCTAAGGTTTAGGAGACTGCTACAGGCACAGGTGGACTATGCTGACTAGAGAAAAAAACACTTCCACAGCTGAAATAGACATAAGGAAATCTGCAGAAGTTCTGCAATTTGAATAGAAAGGTTCTCATGCACTCCCACTTAATTTGGCATCCAGCATCAGCATGCTTGCACTGATGAACTGCTGGTTAATCTAATTAATACATCTTGCCCTTGTATGCATTAGAAGCAGTCTGGTTGTGGTTTCTACAGATTCTGAATGTATGCCACCCACCTGTGGGTGGCAAATCTCCATCAAAAAAAATATGTAAATGTGAATTACTTTGTAAAACTTACCTAATCAAAGTGCATGTTATGGTTATGTTCCTAGTATTTGAGCTCTTTCACTGAGTTTTGGATATTATCTAATGCTTGCTAGGTATGTCTTTCCTGCATTCTGGAAAAAAAAAAATCATCTTCTATTTCCTTTAAAATACCCAGCTGCAGGTGCTGCACCATAGGCACCCACTTCTGCATTCACCAGGTGAGGTACCATGGACTCCCTGCCAAAGCTTCACCTTCCTCAACCAAAGTACTTGAAAGATTCACCTTCTGGTCTAGCAATTTCCTACCACTCTCAGATACATAGATGATGCCAAGTTTAAGCTTATCATTTCTATATAACTGAACTCTTCCTTCTAACCTCATCTAGTCATTTGTTTGCCTAACATATGAAAAATATTCTGGTTAAAAGTTTAAGTTAAAAAAAATCATAAATCAAAAAAAATCCTAAAAGCTAAACTTATTTGTCCCTCCTTCTCCCACACAATCATACTTTTTTCTCAATAGGATTGATTAGGCTTGTCAAGTGTAATTATCAAAATCCCAAATATCACAGCTATCTAACATCTTGAATCTTTAAGTAAAGCCAGACACAAAAAGTACCTGAATTTTACTCTGACTGAAATAATGCAACTCAACTCTCAAAAGGCAAAACATCCAAGAAAATAAGTGTTTTAGAGTATGACACTTATTTTTAGCTTAACATCTGTCTATTAAAAATATTAATAAAATATTGATGCAATGTTAAAATATTTAATGATTTAAAGCAAGTTTATACTAATTTGGACAGTAAAAACCTGTTTAAGGCACAATCATGATTTTAACGTTTTCTGCCACAAAATATGCAACTGAGCAAAACCATCATCTCTCATCAAGACTACATTCAGCCTCTGAGTTAGCATAAACAAAAACAGACCTCACCACTTGGAAAATAGTATGCTGACAATTCTAATGAGGTGGTTTAAGACCTTTCATTAACTTTACCAAGCTAATACTTCAAGACTCATAAAGAAGCTTGCTTCCAAGACTCGTTTCCCCACAGATGAAGCAGAGCAGCTGCATCCATCCACTAAGTTGGGTGCTCAAGCTAACCTTTTTTGCTAGCTGAAAGATTTTAAGGGAGATCTCCCCCCCCCCCAAAAAAAAAAATCACAACACATTAAAACACAGCCTCAAAAATAAACTCAGAATTCTGTCAGTCAACAGTATTTACTATAAATTGTAATAAAGGGTAAGTGCTTAAGTCTCAAAAGATGGTGTGTATATATAGGTATGTATGTACACATATATATATTTTGCACTGGTGGTGACGAGGAGATTATTTAAAATCATGAGAAGCCACAAGAGCCAAGTAAATATCTTAAATGCAAAAGAAAGCACTCTCAAGAGGAACACGCATAGCTAATTCCTTCACAAAGCTGGCCATTTCAAACAGCTACAGAATTTCATAATCGTTACCTACCCAAGACAGGACAGTTTCAAGGAAAAACTGCAGATAAAATATGTAAATATGAAGGAAGTTGGTCTAATTCCTTAATTCACTGCTTTTGAAGGGACAGCTTTTGAAGGCAGGAGTTCATTCCAGGGGATCATTACACAACATGCAAACTACAACCAGGTCTTTGACAGCACTAATATTTGGACAGTACGTAGAGCCAGCTGTTTCGAGTGCGACCGCCACAAGCGTAGCATTATTTCCTTTCCTTATGCCACGCTGCACTCAGCTAATCCTCAGGAGCCACGTTCTGCAAGGAGCTGGTGATGTTGCCTGCTGGCCGCCTTCCCCGGCCCAGGAGCCAGCCCCAAGGTGCCTCCAGTGCAGCAGCTGCAGGGGATGCTTATTCTCAGCATGTACCCCAAGGCTCTGCTGGCGGAGTTGGCTTTGTTTAGTCCGCAAAGGAAAGGGATACATCGGAAGAGAAAGACTAGAGAGGTCTTTCCTTGCATTATCCCTGCTTGCCCACACTGACACACCCTCTCTGTCCCTCACTGAGCAGGCATTTAACACCCCTCTCCCTCCTCTGGAGAGAAGAGTCCTTCTCAAAATACAGCTTTAGACATGTCAGCTAAATACCCCAGCGTGCTTGTTCCATAATATCACAACACCTTACAGCACATCCGGAGCTGGCAAATACAGCCCAACACAGTAGGTACTGCGACTTGCAGTATCACGTGGAAGTACCCCGTACCAGCCACAGGAAGACTATTCTCTACTGACCTAGCGCCACGGAGGAAAACACTACAGAACGGCAGTGAGTCACTGCGAAATCAGCAGCATCTCTGCTCCACACTTGAAACCGCACCATGAGTTTTGGACAACAGCTTACCGCAGCGAAGGCTGAATGGGAAACGGGAAAACTCTCGGCCCCCAGCCACCGCTGACCTACATTCCCATTTTCCCTCTACTCCCTGCAAGGGCACAGGCAGTAAATCCTCCCTCAAAAGCCATTTACATATTTTGGTAAAAAGTGGATTACAGAGTGCACTGAATTCCTCAGCTACTATCAATTAGCTATTGCAGGAAACACACATCACGCTGCTTGCACAACATCACTGATGTATTTTGGCACAAATCAGTTCAAACTCAGAAGCACTTTGAGCCTTTCAGCATTTTAAATTAACCATGAAGTAGAATTGTGGAGAATGGGATATATTCATGAGCGCTAACCCTCAACTGGCTTTGCTGTGTAATTCTGCCAAGCGTCCTTTATATGTCCATTGAACAAAATGGCTTTCAGTTAAAGATATATCCAGTTCTGTAAGTAACTGTTTAATTCAGGAATTTTATTTTATTTCCAAGATTACCAGTTGTACATGAAACATGCCTGGAATAGCACATTCCAAAAATTCAGATATGCTTCTGTCAGCTACCTCTGCATGGCAGCGCATTTATACAATGTGCCCATGTTGCTACTTCAGATCAAAGGCTCTTTAAAGACAGATCTTAAGACTTACGTCAGCAAATTACACTTCTAAACAATAAGGTGAAATTCAGCAACTGATTCACTTGCAGAGTTCGCACATGCTGAAGTGAATCATTTAATTTCTGTTAGCAGTCCTTGTAATTTCTTCTGTAATGTCACTTTCCACTTAGCTGCTGTTGCTTTTCACAACAGTTTTTAAACAGGTTCTCAAGTTGATCAACAAATACACTCAGTGCAAAAATTTTATGATGAATAATTTGTTATTGAATGGTTATTTTGGAAATGGCATGCCCATTTTTCAATGTGTTTCACTTTAGATACCTCACACAGAAAGCCTTGAAAGTGCAAGCAGCCTGCTCAGTAGAACCTGTCCAGATAAACCTTGTGAATCATGCTGGAATATGAAGTACTTAAATTTATCATTTCTATCTGAACACACAGCCATAGTTTTTGCATAAGACTCAATAACTTTCTTTTATTGTCTCTGAGGTACCGTCACCTTGGTCTCCCTGTCCCAGCACCCTTTTACTTTCTTCTACTCCCGCTCATAGGTCCCCCCCTTCCCTCTCCTGGTGTTCTTCATTGCTAAGGTACTACCAGGGTGTGTAGTTACAAACATATAGGACCCAAAAGCCACATCCCAAACCACCTCCTCGCCATGGTAGAGGCAGCCACAGCTCCAGATCACTCAGCCTGCAGACAAACCCTATGGTGGTGACAGCAACAATGAATCCACCAGCCCTACAGCACCACGAGCAAGACGCTTTGGCAGCCCACAGCTCACCCCTCGGGTGCTGGCAGCCCCAAGGCTGTGCCTCCGGAGAGGCAGAGGCACAGCAGAGGCTTTCCAAGGCAGGATTGCTGTCCGGCCTGGGGCTGACAGGGAGTGGGCACAGGAGAGGAGCCCCACTGCAGTGAGGCCGTGGCTGCTCCCAGGCACTCACCAGCTCCGTCTTACCAGACGAGGCTCACCTCCCAAGTTACCTTCCTCCTACCTCTCCCATCCAGCCACGTTAGGGCCTCACAGGACCACACAAAACAAGTGGCAGCACCTTGCTGACCAACACAGGCCCAGTAGCTATTCAACATCTTTTATTTTCTCTGCTCCACAATCAGCCATTTTGAAAAATCTCCCTCTCAAACCTCAACCAACTTCTGCAAGAACCACAAGGCCCCTTCCCGCTGATCTGATCAGCGAAGAGGGACAAACTGCCAGGCACACCTAGCCCCGCAGCAGCTGGCTGACATTTCTTCTGTAACATACTTAAGCCAAAAGAAGCCATCTCCCTAAATACACCTGATGTTTTGCAAAGGAAGACTCCTTAGTTTTCACAACGAGGTAGTCTTTATGATCCCAGTCAACTACAGCAAATAAAGTATTTTTAAATTCGTAAATACACTTGTATATACTCGGACATATTTCTGTTTCCAAACTATTTCAAGTATTCATGCTGCTTTCCAAAGGCATAGAACACTGCACATCAGACATTAATTCACAACAGTTACTGTCAGAATGAAAAACAGAACAATTTTTAATCAAACACCTCCCTAGTCCCGTCACCAATACGTTAAGTAAGAGCCCTCTAATGCATTTTGTAAGCACTTCTCATTAACTCATACCTATTTCCGTTTTATGAAACACTCAGTGTTTCCTGCTGCAAGCCATTCACTATAGGTTTCACTTTCTCTTGAAACTGTACAGAAAAAGCAGTGAATGAAACTACAACCAATATGACTAGCAGAGCATCCTTCAGGCCAAACAAGCATTGAACTTTTAATACTCGCAAAGAAACAAACACTATCATCTCTGAAAACAGGCTATCATTTGGGACTGAACACTAGAATACACTTCTGCTTTACATAATAAAACTACCAACTACAAACTATCGGAAGAGATAGAGTGCAGGGGAGGGGATGAGCATCTACAGAAAAGGGGGGTTCCCACAGAGGGAACAAAAACCCACTTTCTGCTACCCCACAGCACACTGCCATCTCTCAGGTTTGGTCCCACCATGGCATCCGCACTTAAGCTTGCAGGACACTTGCGCTTGCTTGACTAACTCTTCACAGGAAACCCCAACGCTGCACTACAGGTGGTCGAGGCCACCATTTCACTTTCACTATAGCTTGTAATTTCTGCCTCTCAGGTAGTGACCAAGCCCATGGCCCAAATACCTCTGGTGAGGATTTAGCACAGATGCTCTTCGAAACATTTTAAACACATATGTAAATCTAGAGGCCAGGACATATTTCAGTAAAAGAAAAAGTTTAGCTATTTTAAATCATTCCAAGGAGAAATAATAGAAGAAAAATATACTTTATTACACTTTTTTTTTTACATTGGAATGCAGCAAGAAAGGCATCAGCTTTGTTCTTTTAAAACCATGCATAGACAATGTACCAGTTTAATTGAACTGTTGTCATCATTTATGCATACAATCAAGACATTTTGGCAAGCAGTATAGGGACTGATAACTACTCCAAGTTGCCCACTTCCAAATAACCTTTTCTGTTTGTTTCTGCTGCTTTCCCTCAAGCTTTAACTTTTATTGAGATCAAGTCATCTAAGATTCAAGTTAAGCTGTAAGAAACAACAAAAAAAGGAGGACAGTAGTGCAAAAGGTGCTCTAGGTAATTCATAGTGCTGTCTGTCAGTCTCTTGCTCAGACAGGAGGCTAGGCACGAAGGAATGGTACATTAGGAAGAACAGTTGACCAGTATCATAGTAATTAAGCCAAGTACTGTAATCAGAACTCTTCAAGGACGCAACAGTAACAAACTGAATGCTTTCTTATGCAAGTCCTACACAAAATCACTTCCCATCTTTAAGAAGATGGCCAATTTAGTATTACTTTTGAATAAGCATCCTACCATATCTTGAACATAACCTTGCAAAGCTTATTTCAAGAGACACTTTTAAATGAAGAATCTCTCATATTCTCTTCTACAACCTGTATTAAAATCTGCTCAAGAAGTCAAGTAGATTTGAAATACATCAAATGGGTTGATCCAGATAGATCCACAGCTAGAAAACACTAGCAGAAGAAAATTGTGTAGATACAGGTGTAGTAACACCAGGAGGGAACATAAGGCCCAAACAACATGAAAAGTGACAAACTATATGTTAAAGAGCTGAATGCACTGTTACAATAAAAACAGCATAAGTAAGTAAATCATGAATATGCATTCATTAAAGCCAAAGGAAAGTAGCAGCACATATCAACAAGAACAACAGAGAACTTCTTACATAAGGATTAAGCCTGCTGAAGTGCATCAGCACTAAGGCACCTCATACAGCCTGCTGTCTGCTGTTACCTAAAATCCTGGAGATACTTTGTTTGAATATAGCAAGCAAGCACGCATGCTTGTCCCTAACCGCCTTATTTAGATACCATAACCAAAACTGTTCTGTTGCTTCATCTTTTACCAGCATCTAATAGTAATAGTGGCTTACTACTTCAGATATAAGAACAACCAAGTGATCAAAACAACCCACCCAACTCTGTAAATAGACTACACTTGAGTCCATGTGGCTTAATGAAACATTTGACTTCAACATGACTGTTACAAGCAAAGTGTAGTCCAAACCACGCAAAGATGTCTAGAAATATTAATGCAAACTCTAAAGAGGAGGTGAAGCTAAGCCTGAACATGACTTACAATGGCACAGCCTTGTCTCAAGATCTAAAAAGGGTGTGCAGTAAACCATGTCAGAACCTAGTGTGATGGAAAAATAGGTGTATAAATGAACACAGATTTAGATCTGAAATAGAGAGCACCTTAAACATACCAACTCAGAAAACAAACCCTGAACTCAATGCAAAGCCCAGCCAGAGACTACCACGAGGTAAAAGAAATTAAAATAGAAAAACATCCAGGTAGTTTTGGTAGCAATTAATGTTAATGGTAAAACATGAGTTGTTACCACAAATGTTAATGTGACTTTGCGACTTTGCTGTAAGTCTTAAATCTCATAGCTCTGCCAGATCAAGTCTTCCTTACAGAGGCTGGGGGGAATTACCTAGGAAACTAGAATAAATTACTACAATGGGTTTTCCCAGTTCCTGAGTAGGGAAATAAAAGGCTGTTGTGCAACAGATAGAATCCCTCAGAACTGAGGGAGCCACATCAAGTTCTTTCTCCCTTTCATCACTCCCAAAATATAAACAGAATGAACAAGGTATTAAAGAAAAAAAAAAATCTAGACATCAAATGGAACATCTCCTTTATTACACAGTGATGGCTCTTGGACTCTAAATTAACACCTACAAGCAAACATGAGGAATATCAACTGAAAGCAAACATGCCACAGCTCAGAAGAGGCAGGGGATCATTGATTAAAAATGGCAAATCCCTTAGGTTTAAAACAGTGCCTTACTTCAGTGTCCAATTTGAACATTTAATTTGCACCACTGATGACAAAAATAAAATCACATTAGTCCAAAGTCAAGGTCTAAGCCTTTTCATGTTCAGCAGCAAATCGATCTTCCATCTTAACATGATCTGAAATTCAAACATTTGCAACAAGGTTTTTAATTTGATGTCAAGCCCATTTCGTGACATAACTGGAAATAACAGAATGATCAACATTCCCAGGTAACTGCAATAACCCTATTCTATCTGTTTCTAGGGTCATTACAATTTTATATTCACATAATTTGAATATCAAAATCCCAGAGCAGTAAGAGGCACAAGCAAGAACCTAGACAGCAAGTGGAAGAATCTAGGTCAAAATGGGAGAGAGATTCTCCTAGAAATTAACTAAACTGCAAACATGAGATAGGATGGAACAGCTTATACAAATGGTACTTCAACTTGTCTTTTCCCATCCCTCTTCCATTTGCTTTGCTCTAGTTGCAGAATAGTGCCATGCTTTCCCTCTTCAGAAGCCGTGTTAGTCCAGGCTTTGCAAAAGAGGGGAAAAGCAAACAAACGAAATGTTTCCTATCCTTCTTAGAGGGTGAACAATGTCACTCTCAAAGAAAACAAGATGTACAAAAGACTCTTTCAAGTCCATCTGGACTAAATCTGGAAGCTACTCCTTTGCCTTCTGTTTTTATTTGGTTTATAATTGTGTTTGTGTGACCAACAGCAATAAATTAAGTGTTGGTTTTAGTTCTCTCTTCCAGCATCAACTTCCATTTACTTATCTGATAACTTTGTTTTGCAGGTACCACAGAGAATGAATTCCCTGTTTAAAAGCGTTGTGGTTTAGCCCGGCTGGCAGCTAAACACCACACAGCCGTTCGCTCACCCTCCCCCTCCCTCTCTGGGATGGGGGAAAGAATGGGAAAGTGAAGCCTGTGAGTTGAGATAAAGACAGTTTATTAAGACAGGAACATAATAATAATAATAATAATAATAATAGTAATAATGTGTACGAAACAAGTGATGCACAATGCAATTGCTCACCACCCGCTGACCGATGCCCAGCCTATCCCCGAGCAGCCGGCCCCCCCACCCCGGCTAGCCACCCCTATATATTGTTCAGCATGACGTCAGATGGTATGGAATACCCCTTTGGCCAGTTTGGGTCAGCTGTCCTGGGTCTGTCCCCTCCCAGCTCCTGCTGCATCCCTAGCCTGCTCGCTAGCAGGACAGAGCGAGAAGCTGAAAAGTCCTTGGCTTGGTGTAAGCACTGCTCTACAACAATTAAAACATCAGCATGTTATCAGCGCTCTTCTCATCCTAATCCAAAACACAGCACCCTACCAGCTACTAGGAGGAAAATTAACTCTGTCCTAACTGAAACCAGGACAAAAAGTAAGGTTTAAAAATATTTCTATGAATAAATGTGTGAGGAGACTTATGTCTTAAACACTATCAAACCTACTCAAGCTCCAATTGTCCTCTTCCTCCAATACTTCTTCCACCTCAGAAGAAGGCATGCTACCAGAATTCAATGCTGCAAGTCCAACATCTGCTGGATATGTGAAAAACATTACACACAACATTTGGATCTATATAACGTTCGGATAAGATCATCACAGCAACAGGGAGATGTGCTCACAAACTCATTTTTTCACATCAGCAGTTGCTCATTAATCTTGACTTTCCCAAGCCTGCTCATGTTTGCTGAAAAATATAATGAGGTCTACACTAAATAAGGACTTGATGTCTTCTGATACTTGAAAAATATTTTGAGCACTCCCTAGATGAGAGTTTTTCATTAATCACATACTTGTGGTACTTTTAACTTTGTGATGTGGTCAAAAACAAAGATTATCATTATCATTTTCATCAACTGGAAGCAAATATTACAGCTTGCAAAAGTTATGACAAACCTAAGAAACTTATAAAAGCTCATTTGGAAAGACAGCTGTCCACTTGTATTCTGCCACAAGAACATTCAAGAGCATAATCCTGAAATATTCACACTTAAATGTATACACTCATATAGAAGCTATAAGCTCATGCTAACAGTTTTAGAACTATTGACATTTCATGCCTAGCAAGTTGTATGAGCAATTTGGAGATGACCAATGCAGTAGCAATTATCACTGACCAAAACACAGAATTTATCTAGTGTTTGTAATTGTTTCTACTGCCACACCATGGCAATGCATTTCTAAAATTTTTCAAGGACTTTTCAATAAGGTCATTGATAAGCTACAACATCATTCATCCTATTGATTCTCTCCACTCACCACTTATCCCAAAAGTATGATTTATGTTCTTGGGCTGAAAGGTTTTTTTTGTTATTTTAAGGGAGGCTTTTAGGGAGGCTACTGAGTGTTTGACCTTTATGTAAATCTATACAAACAGGAATAGGACCTAACAACTAAGGCTTTCCATATATGCCAAACATTTCATCAGTTTTTTACAAAACAGGTAGTATTTTCTTACTCGTTTTGTCCACGGCAATTCTGTAGAGAAGAAAGCTGAAACTTGTCTATATCTTTTTCTGTTTCTTCATTCTCCCACATTCTGAAGTACACACTGAAGGAGTTTATCAAGTGCCATTCATCCCAAAACAGTCCATCTCACATTAAAATGCTACCCCTGAAAGCAACTGTACAGCTGGTTTCTTAGGCAAACAACTACGATTTTTTTATTTTTTTTTTTTTAATTCTACCACTGGGAGCTCCGAGTGAAGATACAAACCTCTGGTTTTAATGACCATTGCATTTTTACCAGCTCCTTTCTCCTTCCCCATTCTAGGCTTTAGTGTCTTTGCAAAAATATGCTATGCCTTGACACGTTCCCAACATTCTGCAGCTTTATTTTGACTATTAGCTAAAGTGTTCAAATTTTACTATGTAAAATTTTTACTCTTATCTCGCCCTGTAAATTCACAGCTTAAAATGTGAAACAACTGATGTCGATCTCAAATATCTCAGTTTTACTGAAGATTTCCTAAGTGTTTTTTCCTCCTCTCTCTTCCTGGAAAGGTATATAAGTTGTTATAACAACTGTTGCTCTTTGCTGTGTTGATTTTGGTGTGTGCATCTCAGGCACATCTGCCTGATCTTCCTGGAATCTGTTAAACCTGAGGGAATACTAACACACCAGGATCCTCAACTTCAGCATGACTTTCTGCTGCATCATTGCCCGGATTTCCTTTGCGCTAACAGAGTGACTAAAATGATCACAGACTACATGACCTTAATATATGCATTCATTGTTTTCACAGCAGTTTCTTCTTTTAATAAGCAAGCTTTTCAAGCATTACTGGAGAGCTGGCTACACTAGATACTATCTTAAATCCTTTTTAAACATGCTTTTTTAAAATTAGGTACTTGTTTGATTGGTAGGAGCTGATATCTGATCCTGTTGATTTTTTCAAATCATAATTATTGTATATTATTTCTAGACATCTATTACAGTGGCCCTACTGCTGCTATTTAACCAATTTTGAAATTAGGTGTATTATTCTTTACTGACAGGATTCAAAAATTAAAAACAAGTTATGTTCATATAAGCTCATTTGTATCATACAGAACACCATGCTCAGTCACACTGCTTCGATTATATAAAAGCAGAGTAAACAAAGTGTCTTTTTCTGACAATATCCGGACAGCCTTTTCCCCACAGGACTTCAAACACTGCTCCTGAGGCCAGCAGGCGCCTATTGACTTCAAACAAGCTCTGAATCTAATCCAATTCCCATTTCTGCAACACATGAGTTTGAAATTTCCTTCAGACAACAGGGATAGCAACAATTTGTTGCGGCATACCAAACAGCGCAGACACTGTTCGAGGGGCGGCAGGGCTCAGAGCCGAAAGAACAAGCATCAATGTTATTTGTTGATTCTGGCACACAGGTAGAAAGGAAGAACCTGACAGCCCTGTACTAGTGAAAAATGACTCTCCAGCATGGAATTTGCAATGAAAACACTGTCTGGCACCCCACATGCGTGGGAGGGCATTTCATGCTCCGTCAGGAACTTAACACAGCAACAATGAAATTTACTGAAAGAAAGGTAACTGAGTGGGAATGGATGAACAATGCAGAACTGAAGACAAAACATGGGGGTTTTATGCTCAGAAAGCATGGTTTGAGAACCTTTCCATTTCTGTGTGATGTATCCCCTCTCTTTTTCAAGTTGTCAGCCTACAAACCAGAAATTCTGTGCTATATTTGAAACAGAAGAAAACCCTCATCCATTAACTGCTGATGTCAATACTTATACAGCACTTACGCACTGAAGTCATACTCATGGGGTTGCCTGCTTCCCTCTTTCTTTACCTGTTCCCTCACTCTGTACATGCTGCTGCTTCAGCCCTACTTTCCATAAAAATAAAAGCATACACACTTCTTCTACTCTAATCATAGAGATCAAAGTCTCTCCAAACCAGAGCACAAAGTTCAAGTCAAATTTTCATGTGTTTTGACATAATATCTGAAAGCAATTCATTTACCTTGAGCTATTAAACATAAGTTCACCATTATAATCAAACAGTTTGTACCAGTGTTTCCCAAGGTTGGTAAGAGGCCTATGACTATATAGACAGTATACAGCTACTACTACCATGGCACAGGGTTTTGCTCCACTATTTTAAAAAACTTGACAAATACATTTCAAAAACAGATTGATTTTGATCACTAGGGCATGTTTTTTCCATTTCAGTCCTAGTTCCTTGAAAGCACATTGCTCTTTACTGTTGACACATTTCTCATCTCCCCCCCGTTAGCGTGCTTAGTCATTAAAATCTGTCATAAAGCAGAATATTTTATCCTAAGATCACAAACTCAGGTGTCTGGGTTTAAAAAAAAAAAAAAGAACACTTAAATTTAACTGGAACTTTTAAAAGTACCAACTATGTAAGGCTTAGCATCACCTCAGCAACAGTTTATTTACATCTCAGCACTGAAAAATACTTGCCAACTTCTGACAACTCAAGACAGCTACTGTCTGGCTCCCTGGGTATTCAGATGTTTCAGAGGCTGTGGAAATCACACAAACATCACCCATTTGGGTCAACAGTCTGAGAAACACATGCGTCTCAGAGGCTTTCTAAACCTTCCTATGTTATTTGTTTGTGCTTGTAATCATTCATATTTTGGGCATATTTAGGGAGAGCAGTTTGAAGAATTATTTTTAGAAACAGCAAAGTTAGCTAGCCGCATGCAGTAGCAGGAAGAATCTGGGGCGCTGCTTTTTGGCCTTTTGCATATGTACAATATTCAATTCAAATTCAAGCAAGCTGGAGATTTAGGCCTACATTTGAGCAGTTATTCACAGGAATAAATATAATTAAGGGGAAAGTTGAGAAGCAAAAAACAACTGGAAAAATAAGTTCGCTTATTCCCAACACTAGCAATGGGTGAAACAGAATTTCCAAAGAGGTACTTTATTAGATATGAAATCCCATGCCACTTCAAATACTCTCAAGCTAACTGTGCAAACATGTAACTGTTAAATTATGAACTCACTCAGCATAATGCTAATGCAGAGGCTAGTAAAAAAAATACAGATCAGCAGACCTGTTGCACACTGCGACCTTGGCTTGTGTGGCAAGCAGTCACACAAGCATGTAATGCCAACAGCTGAACAGCAGAGCCATTATGCGCCCAGAGGTGTGCCCTGCACAGCTTTTGGAAGGATTGCACAGGCTTGTTCAGTTTGTCAACTCCGCCTCTGCACAAGCAGCTGTTACTTCACACACAGTTCATCTCACTAAAGAATCCCACAGACCATGTCTTCCAAGTTTGTCACTGCAGTTTTATCTGGCAGCTCTGCAAGAAAGGTGACGATGGCCACTGAACAGGCCAAGACTAGAAAAAACACTGCTTTTAAGCAAGCACCATCACCATCCCTAATATTGAAATAACGGTACCGGGAATACTAAGTCCATTTATGCTGTATTGTGGTAACAGAAGCAGAAGAACTTCAAGTCTCTGCATGTAATTTTACTTTGGAATGAGAAATGGTAAATATCTTGGATGGAAGACTTGTTTTTTGTTGTTGTTGTTTTTAAACAAGTTATTCTACTTACATAAAAATATGTTCTAAAATAAACTCTGCTACAACTACAAGTAAAGAGTGTCAGAAACATTTGTGCTGGGCTAAATTCAGCCTTAATTCAGAACTTGTTTACTTGTATTCATTATACAGCAATAATTTGTACTGCAAAATATTCTTCAAAATCAGACTGCTTAAAAAACAGGCTGGGTACATTCATGTAGCAGAAAACATGAAACCAATCAATTAAAAACTACAATAATAAAGAAAGACATCTGTACATTAGGCATACACGTCAAGATTTGATGCAAACATTAAGATATCTGATTTACTAAATATGTGAATGAAGAAAGCATTGATACTGCACAAAGACAATCAAAACCAACATTTCAATTTGTCTGCTACTTGCACGAAAGGATTTTTTTTCTTCTAAAACAAGAAATGTACTAAATTTGTAAAAAGACTGTTTTAACAAATGCTGTATTTTAAATATAATTTATGAAGACAAAAGACATTCAGCATCCATAAGTAACAAGTGAAATTACCAGCTTTTTTTTTTTTTTTTAAAAAAAAGGGGGACCAAAACCTGACAAAATATTCAGAAAAGGATATTTTGGTTAATACTACTCACTGAGCCTTGTCAAACACTCAGTCACACTGCAACCCTGATTCATGCCAGCACTCTTAGATCAGATTTACCTCTGCATCTACTTACAAAAAACGCAGCACAGAAAAGTTAGTGAAAGTATGATACCTTAAAAAAAGGAAATAATGCTTGAAATATAGCAAATTTGAATAAATAACTATTTTGCTGCTACCTCAGGTAAATTCTAGATCCTTTTCTGTGGAAATAGGGTAATGATACTCTATGACTCAGAAGCAGAAACCGAAGTTTGAACTGAACATATGCTGGCAACGACAGATCAAACAGATACGTGGGAGGCTGTGAACGATATACTGGAAAATTCTTTTATATATATAGAATAACTAGTGATAGGTTTAGAGAAGAATATACTTATGGTTGTGTAAATTAGAATAGTCACATTAACCTACCACAGCTGTATATGAGCTTTACAGTGGGCTAGAAAACCCAACAGCTGAATAAACAATTGGCAGCAAACAAAATATATGAATTATATAGCAGCAAGGGAAAATATATGAATGAATTTCAAGTGCTTGAGATGGAAGAAACACGCTGTGCACCACATGGTCTTACAATGAAAAGGCCCAGGGTTTGATTCCACACTTTTTTTAAAATCAGAAGTGATTTCACCACATAGTACTCGCCCACATTTGCCATCTTCACATATTTCCTCCACTTTTATCTCAGCCATCTTTCAATCATGTTGATTTCTCTCTACTTTTCACACCTTCAAAAATTTCCTACCACGGATTTTCCTCTGCTCTTTATTAGACCTCCAATTTCAATTTAATTCCTCTGCTTTCTTAATTCTTCCCCACTGTGGTTCTTTTCCCCGCAGGGAACACTCATCCATTAGTTACAATTTCTGCACCACATCTACAAAAAAAAGTCTTCCATGCTCAAGCAGCAGAACATGGGTGTCACTCAGGATATAATGATAAAAGAATGCTTACCTTTCCAAAGTCTCTTACATCAAACAAATCGAATGCTTCAAAAAGTTCACTTTTCTTCATCCCAAATATTTCACAACATGCTGAAAGGAAGGTCCTTATGTTCTTCAAGCAAAGAAACTAGGGAAAGAAAATAAAAATGCTAAGTATGAAGTGAATCAATCAGAAACTTGTATGCTTTTTGGTCACAAATAATTATAAAACTCATGAACTCAATTATTTGTGGTTTTGTTTGTTTTATTTTTAAGTCAGCACTTCCACTATGCTATGAACTTCATAATTCAGTCAAACATTCCCTTCAGACTCAGAAGTGTTAACCAAATTCTGAATATAGAATTTTCTTTTTACGTAAACAAAGAGATATGGCAATATGCCACTAGATACAAGTTACTTTAAATGCAGAGTTACTTTTCAGTTCTAGACAGACAACAAAATATAGAACACAAGTAAGACTGCAGGTTTTCAAATATGAGTACCTTAATAAAGCTATTAATACAAAAAAGTTATTCTACATACACATCACGTATCTTCAGTTGTTAAGGTGAAAGTCTAGTTTGAATGTCTAGTGATCACACGTACAAATTTAGTACGGTAAAGACATTATGAATACATACTCTCCATGTGGACCACAAGAGGGGATGAAATTTGCAGTTGAAAGTACTCTACAATTTATCTATTGGAAATTTAATATCCTCAAACCACCTGGATTTCTGTACTGAATCAAGGGCTGTTTCTGCCTTTGTCTGCTTACAAGGGCATTAGCTCCACAAAGATGTCATTGCAAAGTCCTTAAGATCTTGTATCCAGTAGAGTACAAAACAAAATACACTATTTACAAGCCACAGTAGTTCAAATAACACAGCACTGTGCCTTGAATATGCATTTTGTAAGTACCTATATACAGCAGCTCACTATTAGAGCGGAGTTCCTGGAGTTCTTCACATTATCGTGGATTCGTAAGAAATTACAACTGATCATAGCATTGCTGCAAGTTCCAACTTTACATTGTTTACATAAAAACAGTATTTTTGAAATTAATACAGAACAAGTGTCACAACCATATGCATCCAGAGTGCAAAGCAATACCCAAACTGCTCAGTCAGACAAAACATGTCACTGTTTTGCCTTCAGCCTGAGACAACAAAACACCAATGCAACAGGGAGCCTGACTTCATGTCTTAGACAGAACTAACCAACCAGGTACGGGAAAAGCAGAGCACCTGGCGGATCAGACCGATTAGGAAATTATACATGTAAAAGCACCAATCAACAGGAGAAGCCTGAAGAGTGAACAGCTCCAGTGGACGAGGACAAGGCAACAGCCAAACTCTTCACAAAGCACCACAGAAGCCATCACCACACAAGCTGGAGCTCGCAAGCCCTGGCGCTGAGACGGATGACATCCACACCAGGCCTAAGGGCCACCGGGGCCGGAGCTGTGACCTCGGCCCAGGCTCCCCTCAGCCCCATCCGCTGGCCCACACCTCTCCGGGCAGCTTGGTGCCAGGCTGTGGCCACGGTTTGCTCAGTCCACCACACTGGAGTCACACTGGCCTCAGTTACACCTGCTGAAATTTGAGGAAACATGCCTAGATTGCTCAGTCAGTATCACAAGCTTCTGTTTCAACACAAATTACAGTTTTCAAGTCACAATTACACAGTTAAAGATCAGCCCGCTATCAGGTAAAGGCATCGGCACTCCTTCCACCCTAGGCCTGTCAGAAAGTGCCAGAGGTTGAGTATAGAACAGTGATCGTTTTCTTTTTGTTATTATTATTGTTCTTAAAAGCCAAAGGCTACTAGGTTTCTCCATGCAGAGTACTGATTCAGCCTAAATACTGATTTACTTGCAGTGAAATTCTCACAGCTGCTAAATTTTCTCCTCACTGAAAAAACTCAGCTGCCTTTTTAACACCTAGAAATTTTTGAATTTAGGTTCATTAGCAATGCCACTTCCCAACAAAAAGCTCACAGCTGCATTAAGATGTTTACCTCTCAAGAAAACCTAAAGTTAAGGGAAAGACAGGAGCTGTCATGGGCCTGAAATCTGGCCTAGATTCACCACAGGTATTTCCAGGAGCTGCATTTGGCTTTCTAATATAGCTAAAAACTGCTCAATGCATCAGCAGGTATGCACAAACAAAATGCTCTTCCCACTCTGCAAAACTAAGTTTTCCTAACAGAGGCCTCCTATAACAGAAGACAGATGGGAAAGCAAATTACATGAAATTAAGTTTTCCTTTAAAAACAGTCAGCTAGGGAATGTTAAAGCACCTATGTTGCAAGTAAGAAATGAAATTCTTAGGTATGTTCTAACAGAAAAAAACAAGGAAGAAACAAGGAAGAAAACAAGGAAAGTCCTCCCCCCCATTTTGTTTTGTACTCAATACTCACTAATTCATTAAGTGGCAAACTGCATTTAACATGTTTCATATGTTAAACAGGCTTGACATAATTTTAATCTAATATTCAATAACCCTAAGACAACACGGCAGTTATATTACATTTCTTGTAGGATCTAGAAACCACAGACTACGCATTTGTCAAATCTACCTTCACTTGGGATGGGACCACATCATCAATTGCAGTGTGCCAAATGGTGCCTTCAACAGAACAGGCCTCCGGACAATACAGACTAACCCCTGCTAGTCCAAAGAAACCTCAGTGGGTTTAGCTGAGCATCTAATGATTCACGAACCATCAATTAGCTCTTGCAAAACTGAAAATGAAAGGCTTATTTCTGAACTATTAAGCTAACCACAGCAGCTACCTGAATGTACCTCAGACTACTAAAACTAAAATATGTTCATACGATATGCACACATTTTTGAATAAAGCATATGAGAAAAAAAATATTTACAAAGAATGTTATATGCTACTTATATTTTCCAAAAGTCACTTAATTATGCTATTCAGAAAGCTTTCAGAAAATTTTCCAAAATGTTATATTGCAATCATCTACAGAAACAATTTTCTCAATGAAAACAAAGATTTTTATCACTGTGGTTATTGTATGAAGAAGTGCAAATTAGTAAAAGAAACCTCCAAATTAAAAAAAGTGCACACGCGTAAAACTGAGGAAGTTCTACAGAAGACAACCCTTCTCGCTGGCAATAAGAAAAAGGCAGCATCAGTCTGCAGTCTCTCGCTTATAAGTATAGTCCTCAGGATATTTGGAAACCTACTACATTTTTGTGTTTCATTTTCAAACAAAAACATTATGCTTTGGTACACCACAGGGAGATCAAAGGCATGACGAGCAGTTCTCATACAGATGCCATGAGAGCTAGACATCTCTCATTTGGTCTCATCTCTGAAAGTCTCCTCCACAGGAAATGTTGTCTTTCAGTTCAAGAACTGGTGCCTCTTCAGTAGAAGATAACTTAAAAACATACTTTAAAAAAAAAAATACCAAAAAGGGTTCATTGCTATGTTAGGACACCACAACCTAGGAATCTTCATATGTGGATTGCTAAAAAAAATTATTGCAGCAGGATGGTTCAAGCCACAAGTCCCAAAACACTAGTGAAAAATAAAGCTCGTCTGTCTCTTCTTCAGGTGTAGCACAAGAGGAGAGCACACACAGACATGGACCATCAAAAATCACCATACATAGGGACAGTCAGGACCCTGCAAACAGGTGGAAAAGGGGGATAGCTCCAGCCACTCTCACCACTCCCTGCACAGAAATGGATGTTCACCACTGACAGCTTCCCAGATTTCCTATCTGGCAGCAAGGCTGGAGAAATATTGCCACAAGTATGTTTAATATGATAGGGGGGAAAAAAATCCTTTCAAAATGTGTGCAATTATCAAGATATTTCTAAAGCACGCTGGATGTCTCTCCACAGAGGTACTTACACTTCTGCAAACGGATGTTGTTGTCATTGTCAGGGCTGCTGAGATGTTACAACTCTTTTCATAAGCCCTTGAGTTATTTAATGCAACAGACTAGAGTTTTAGTGGCCTCTGGCCTGTTCTGCAGTGAATTTAGTTTTGCAAGAGGTATTAAGATAATATGTATAGAAATGAAGAAATGAAGAACAAGTTTGCAAAAAACTTCTACCACCCAAAAAAAAAAGAAACAGATAGGGTTTATGTAATTGGTACTGTATTTGTAAGAACTTAAATTGGATAAGAGTGCGCAAACCAAATTATACTTAGTTCCATAGAAAAAGCATGCTGTTTTCTACTGTAATGCTTGCTACTTGACACAAAAAGAAGCATTTATTTCAGGCTTTCCAACACAGCGCATGGTTATGGGTGCTGACAGAAATGTATAGAAAGACTTTACAAAGGTAACTGAATAGAAATGACTTATTAGACACAAAAAGCACGGGCAGGACTATAGCTGCCCAGAGGGAAGACTGATTTCTCTAGCCAGTCCTTTAATGAAGTGAAACATGAAATGCAAAAGAAAAAAAAAATCAATTTCATATTCCCTCTATTTCTATAGAGGTAGAGGTATTTCTCAGAAAATATGTTTTAGCAATGAAGTACTTCAATGGAATGAAGGTCTGTTGGTACAGACCATATTCATATCCAGATGTACCTTTTGTACTAAAAGTATTCCTAAGGGAGTTCAGAGACCAACACAAAGAGCTCTGAAGATCAAATTCTGCCGTTAGACATTCATATGAAACTCCAACATAGCAACACCAGTCAGGCAAGTGAAAACCCAAGGCCAAGAAACAACAAGTATTTAGAGAGGACAGAATTCTAATCACACTTTCAACTTTTTTTTTTTTTAAATCGCTAAGAGTAGAAAACACAGCAATTCGTCTTTATTTCCCCTTTTATTATAGGGCTTCTAGTCATAAGCCAGGAAGCAAACTTTCCTCATATTTGCACCCGTACCAATAGCCATTCATAGTATGTAGGACAAGCCAGGACCAAACACTAAGCACAGACCAAACTGAAGTTGGAGCACCTCAGACAGTCTGAATAGGCGCTAGGCTACGAACAGGCAGGAATACAAAGCAGACCACTGTTACTCTATGTCAGGGGGAAGGTGGGTTTTTCCCCTCTCCTTTTAAAAATAAGGTGGGAAACTATGATTCCACTACTTCTTAAACAGGCACCATTACTCTTCCAGACATTCCACAGCTATCCCTCCATCGCCACACTTTGCAGGCCTTGTGATGCCGCAGTCACAGCTCTACACAGCCTTCAGGAGGTTCCCCATAACCGCCAGCACTGCAGCCAGTCACTCTCAGCAGCTGCCCTATAGGAACTATGACAAAAAGTAAAAGCACAGGAAAAGAGGATTTGGAGGTAGCTAGTTGCCCTCTCAAACCACCTTACCACTACTCTTCCTTTGGGAAGAGCAGGGCCTGTCAATGAAAGTTCTGAAAGCTTCCCCTCCTGCCCTTCCTCCGACAGCGCTACGTGATGAACTGCACAGCTGCAGCTATTCGCCTGTGCCTTTACAGCCAAATCAGCCATGTAGCCATACCCCAAAAGGGCAGCATCTTAGGTAACGGCAACCATTAGTTACAAAAACAGCTGAAGAAAGGCCAGACATTCAAAACAAGTGTAAAAGGGAAGTAATCAGGTGAGCAAATGTGGCCTCAACTCATGCATCTCAGAAGGAACACTTTTTTTTTTTTTTTTTTTGATTTTGTGAAATTCTGATGTTGCATGCAAGAAAGCACATACAGGCTTGTGAAGATGGGAAACTTTTTTTTGTCGGTCCTTATTTATGGCCTTAGAGAAAGCAGAATTAAGCAAAAAGGAAGAGAAGGCAGAAGAATACAAGAGGAACAGACCCCTGCCAGAACACTTCCATGCTCTTCCTAGACCTCAGCGCTTAGCGCAGAACACAGGCTCCTCACCTTTCCTGCCCACTTTTGGGGATACTGATGAGAAAAGATTAGCTGGAAAGATCTCATTTTTATTTCCACCCTGTTGCAGAGAATAAACATAAAAAGTAAAATTCTTTCAGCCATATCCAATAAAGGAAGAAAATTGGGTACTTACAGATAGATTTGATCTTTGATATCGAAGGCTCCTCTTTGCAAGCCAGGCTGGACAGTCTCCCAACACGTCATCTGACAGACCCATCCCAAAAGCAGGGTTACCAAAACAGCTGCACGTTATACCTCTATTAAACTTTTTTTTTTTTTAAAACCATTATCGCTATGTTCATTAACATCCGATGACTAGGTACTCAGACAAAGCGGTGGCCCATTGTGATACTGACAGAACTGCACGTTCAGGGTTAACAATTCATCACAGAAATCATTCCTGGCTCCTTCACGGATTTCAGCAGCCAAAGCAGATTAGATTAGTTCTGCTCTGCCAACAGGGGTAATTATCACTATATGCAGTAAAAATAGCTGTAAGGATTCTCAGTGAATGAAGTACGGACCCAGTGATGAAGTCTTAATTCAGCATCTATTAATGTCTTTTCCTGAGCCAGCAAGAAGGAAAAGCAATATTCAAGTCATGAACAGAGGTTTAACATTTGTATTGTCTGTGTGCAACTTTTCTTGTGAAGATCTTTTAGATCTGGAGTCCTACTGAGGTAGGTGATGCACAGGGCCATAAGGAATGTAAAGACCATGTCAATGGGAGAGGATGAGTGCTCCTATTTTCAGTACGTTAGTGAAAGCTAAAAGGCCATCTCATGAGCTTCTTGGGTTTGAGTGTGACAAAACCACAAGTGAGTATTACTCTGACTCTTAGATAAAATATTAACTTGCAAATGACCTTAAAAAAAAAAACTAACAAACACAGGCAGAACACACAACTCACAGCAAAGGAATTCAATTTTAAGTTCTGCATTTGGCCTCTTGATTTGCAAACCATCTCCATCGTTCAGATAATCAATATTTTTAAAGCTGTAAACAGGAGCAAACAAGCCAAATATTAAATACTCCTAACCTTCATCCTCCAGAAGGGACTGTCCAGAAATATTTTTATTTCTGTTACAAAGCAGACACACTAATAAGGCTGCAGGAGTCAGCACACCGAGTTCTGGAAGAGGCAGGCTCATTATCAGCATCTCAGCTGCTTACAGCCCATGCATTAGCTGTTCACATTGTCACTTAAGGCAGGAATCATTTTCTGGGTAGCAAAACATGCAAGACTGGTGCCACTACATAACGGTGAAGAATATTGCTTAGAATTGTGCTTTGCAAAGAACAGCAGGCATTCCTTAATTCAGAGAGGATACTTTAATGTGAAATCCTACAGGCAGAGTAGCTAGGGAGATCTGTAGATCTGTAGAGCTACTCGTTACTGGATGCAGGCTTTCTTTGAAGGCCTACACAACGCACAGGATGCTGTATGAACTATAAAACATATTAAATTCCTTTGAACCACTGCTAACACAGTATGAATATTAATAGCATGTTCTTTATTTGCCCAGTTAATGTAGTAATTAAATATTCATGGCAAAGCTCTCCTTAAAATTCCTAACTGACTACTATTCAATTGTGTCTATTGCATTTTGGCTTGAGTATGCAGGACTTTTTTTTTTTAATGTACATTTGCTCTTCTCTATGCTTCAAAGAAAAGAAAATGGAAATTGAAACTTGAAAAAGCTGAGGAAGCACAAAGGATGAGCTTTTGTTAGTACTGATATGGGGTGAAGGGAGGTCAGGAAAAAAAAAATTCAGGACTTGTACTCCTGACTCTCTCTCCTCAGCTATATTGGCACTGTAGCACCGATTGAAAGTGAGGGCAAAGAAGTATTTAAATTATCTGTGCTTTTTAAATCAAGCTCTCCTACAAGCCATGAAATTGGCAACTTCTAGTAAACGGTCACTGAATCCCATTCAGCCAACAGTTTCCATGTCCCACCATGTACACTAGAACAGGCATCACCAGGTTGGGTGAAGAAGCGTTTTCTTTTGCCCGTTGCGAGGTGAAGAATATAACAGAGCTTGGGGAAAGCACACAGTCACTAAACAGAGAGCAATTTTTTGAGCATAGAGCCCTACATACAGGAATTCCCCAAGTAATAAGTGTAATTAGTGAGAGGCAATGGTGGGAGCTCAGGACAGCATCCTGTTGCAAAGAACAATTTTGGGGGAGCCCTTTGTGCCCTGCTAGCAAGACTTAACAAGTCTATCCTGCAGTATCTTGTCAAGAACAGCAGTAATTAGAATACTGTATTAAGTATGCAAAGCACACCAATTAGCTAGGGGTTTTCTGTGCTAAGTTACCTTTCCAAGTGACTAGCCCTATCCGTCTTATGTCCTGAAGCTGCATCCCTAAGATGTCTTTCTCTAAGTATCTCAGTGTTATATGAACAAATCCAAAAGGCAGGAATACAAAGGAAACATGGAAGACTGTCCTGAGAAGAACAGGAATAGAAGAGAAACAGCAGCAAGGAAATGAAGAGAGGACCACAGGAAAAGGAACAGGAAAGAAAGACCCACACTGAAAACAAAGGTTAAAAAAGAAATCAAAATAGACTGATAAAAAAAATAGTTAAGTGGTGTTCCCACTGTATAAGACATTTGACTCTCTAATAATTAAACCATGGGAGAAAAAAATAAATAAAAGCCTAACACAAGGGAACAGCGTGTTAACATTTTGGTGTTAAAATGCTTCAGGCAAACCTATTTATAAAACTGCCATTTTCAGTGAGATAACGGTCACTGTGCTGTGAATTGTATTTCAAACCGTGCCATGGAAAACACTTCTGTTGAAGGCAGAACTGTAAAGGATGCTTACTTTCTGCTAAGATGCATTTTCTTTGGTTCTAACATAGGGTTTCTGATCATTCACTTTTCAGCTTAGTTGAAAAAACATGGGCAGTTCCATCAAACTGTTTGGTAGATGGAAAAACCTCAAAACACGTACCTACATATCTATTTAAACTTGGCGGGGGGGACTATAACCTACAGCTTACCTGAAACATGAAAACTGCAAAACAAATGGAAAATCGCAAAAAAATTACCACCAATGTTTTCATTATTTAAAAAAAAAAAAAAAAACATATCCACACAAACCATGAAAATGCTTAAACCATGAAAAGCTTACAGCTCCAGGATGAAGTACAGATCTTCACACTGATTGTGAAGAGAGCACCCAACACATTTCATACTGGTAGCCTGGCACACTAAGATGCTGTTTCTGTTGCATCTTAATATCTTTTATTCATGACTGTTTGTTTTTACAAGTCTCTGACGTTAGTATAACAACACGAGAAGAGTTTTTCTGCCTCTATTTGTGGAAGGGAAATTAATTTGGGGTGTGAGAAGCCCCGAGAAGGTGTGGCAAAAGATTTTCACATAGAAGTCCCCACTCAGAATTCACAAAGAAGATCTGCACTTAACTTCAGCTTCATTACAGAAGAATAATCCCTTTACCTATCTATGCCTTTCCACACTCCTAATAATCAGCCTCGTTCAACTCATCATCTGAATCGGATCTACTTTTAGGGATTAAGTTGTGGCCCCACTTTCCTGGACATGCCTACAAGGCCAGACCTGGATCTCAGCCACCAAAATTCCTTTAGAAAGGCTCAAGGTATAGATTTTTTTTAAATAATTTTTAAAATTAGCATGTACTTGCTTGTGCTTTTTTAAGTACTGTTTCCAAACTTACACGTGACAGATTCAACATTTATTTTGAAAGGTCTCAAAAATGGTCAATACTGAATCATTCATGGAAATTGGACCCAATTGAACAATCTTCCATAAGTTAGGAAGTGTCTATTAAAGGTGAACCTAATCCAAAGAACTCCTACACTCTTCCATTTCTTACAGGCGGATCACATAAGCTCATATTCTAAGTCTATGAATCTAAGTCTAACATTCTCATTATCATTCATGTTAACGCATGAGATTCATGAAATACAGTGTTTCTTGAATTGCATGAGTATGCTTTTCCAAGCTCTTGTGATAGCGGAATCAACTCCTAGCCAAACCTTAAAGGTGTAGTACACGCTCTCTAAACACTGTCTCTATTTTTGCTAGTGTGGCATTTCAGGTTTGCAGTGTATTAGACTGCTCTCTGTAGCAAGGACAGGCTTTTCTGACATACTCAGGGAGCACTTCAAGGATTGCCAGCTCCGTAAGTAGAACAGCTAAGTCCAGAAGCCCAAACCACAAACCAGTGGGAATAGGCATGCCTGAAAAACAAATTCCAGCAGTAAACTTGCAGGATTGGAGGTGAAAACTGTGTTCACTGAGGAAACTGACTGCATTTTTACACCTTTGTGATATTCTCTGGAGCTTTAACATATTGACCATTGTACTTAGCAGGCTGAGTATTTCTGATCCTTCTGCAATCTTTATTACCGTGTGTATTGCAGTTGAGCATTTCCCAGTAGCAATTTGTTATCTATTAAAAGCAAATCCAGTTTGCTTTACTATTCCCAGATTCACACGCCCTCATCAAGTAGAGCAATGGGTACCAGATACGTCATATCTTCCCACTCACTAGTGAAATGAGAAGACTGCAGAAAGGTAGCCTTCATTCACCAAACACCAAAAGCTACAGTTGTAGTTCTGTCCCCAGCAAGGACTGAAGATCACTGTGCCATACCAGTGTCTCAAGACCCAGTCTTGAACCAAGACAGGAACCAAGTTCAAGCCTGCATTTAGTTGCAACCTTCCCTGCCATTTCCCCAGTGAGTGGAGGTGCAGGATTGTCCATCCCCTCTCGTTAGGGGATGCCACATCCCAAAGGCTCAAGCAAATGCAGAACTTGCTGCCAGGGTCAGTGTACCTGATGAGACTGAATTGATCGCACCAGGAAAACAGGAAGCCTGAGGCAGTAAGACTCTACAACATTGAACATCTTGAGATAACACAGACAGGTAAAGTGGTTTTAAAAGCAGAAATACTGCACACCAATTCATTTTCTTCATCAACAAGATTGAAGTACACGACTGCGCACAGCCCATGTGGTTAACCAGTGCACTCTGCCTCCTAGATATGTTCTCAGGCAGGCCGTGTCACCCCAGGACCTTCATGGTCTGCACTAACTACAGAAACGCAGATATTTAAAGTAAATTACATATTTATTTCAACCTATACTGAGGAAAAATGTATAATACCATCTATTCCATAAATAATTACAGCAGTCTAAAACTCTGATACTTTATCTTAAAACACCACAGAAAGTCTTCCAGAGGACAGAAGTCATTTGGGCGATTTCTGACTTATTCGATCTGATCATTTATAGTATTGCATTACCTCAGATAAGCATTAAAAAAACACTTGCAGCGTTAATGACGGAGCTTTTCCGAAATACTTAAAAGCCATTACATAGACCACACAACCCAAAGTTTAAAAAGAAAAGATCTAGCAGACCACGCATTCTAACTCAGTTTGCTGAAGAAGCATCTCCTATTGCTTGTTTCGAATATGCTACCTACCGCTTCCACTGGATACCCCCTGCACACCCCTCCATTTCCATACTGGAAGGGACAGCAAACAGTTTTCTCTTTGCTCCCTCAGGCGTCCATCATGATCTCCTCTTACATTGATACTTTTCAAAACTGAAGAAAACCTTCCCTCTCTGTTGAGCCGTTCCTCACCAGAAAGCATTTCATACCTTCAGAACCCCTGCTGCCTTTCTCCACTCCGCTCCCGGTTTATTATGCCCTTTTTAAAACAGGAGACCACAACTGCACAACGCAGGCACACTGTGGATTAAGCAGTAGACTGCAGTGGAATAATGGGCCATGATGCATAATAGCATAATGAATGTTTTGGGCACAAAACAAGCTGCTACAAATGCACTTTGCAAAAACGCTGGGGTGCTACATCCTCCACAGATGTCTACCAAAACAGATTATTGCTCTGAAGAGTCAGGTCCAGATGATCACAAGATACTGAGCTAGACAAAACAGTGGTTTGATCCACAGCTGCAGTTCTTGTGATATTGACATAAGCAGGACACAAACGCATTAATAGTTCTCAGCTTCCAAAAACAAGAGAAGTCAGTTAAAATACAACTTTAACAATGTAGAAACTAATGCATTTATACATGTTCTTCACGTGGAGTCACTCTCAAATCCAGCCAGTGTTAGGTAAACTGTGCTCCACTTCTTCAGTGACATGTGAACTTCTTAATTAAGGAATTCCAAGTGAAATATAATATACACATATATAAGTAGTTATCATGCTAGAACTGATAAAGTTTAGATCAAATTCTACCATCGGCAACATTCAATTACAAAATCAGCATAAAATACGCTGACACCTTACGAACCAGCAGCAGGTTTCCTTCCTTAAGTATGCTGGTAAGCAGTGAGAGGTAAACCTGACATAAGATGTTTCAGCCAAGTATTGGGATAGGTCTCTGCTGTCTAAAAGGCTGCATTCACTTACCCCAGCTGCCTGCCAAAGCGAAACGCATCACTGAAGCAGCCCAAACTTGTGTGGGAGATGTATCGGTCACGTAAACACCTACTTCACTACTATGAATTAGCAGCTGTGATAATCTCAGCAGAAGCAAATGAGTGAATGGTCATGGAAATTCAACTGTCACTTCCGTACGTGGCCCATCTGATGTCAGGGCTGAATCACATCGACACCTCGCCTGGCAGCAGCCTTTGAAATACATTGATGAACAGCCCACGACTTCTTCAAAGGATGGCAGTCCGGCATCTCAAAGTAAAACAGCCACAAGCATGGATTCACAAAGAAGGATATTTATGAAAACAAAAAATTTGAAATCAAAATTCTAGGGCACAAAATGGTATTAGATCACCTAAAAAATATATTGGTGCACAGGGCAAATATAGCGAAATCCCTACAGCAGAGTGCAATCTAGAGTTACCTGGACTGTCACCCCGAGCCCTTTGCTACACTACAGCAGGAGTTTAAATGGAGTACATCAGCGCCAGCGAGCAGTCTGCTTTACCAGACTCTGCTCCATGCCAAATGTGATGATAATAGTAACTCCTTTTTTCTCCAATTCAACTAAAAATTTATCCTTAAGTCACTGTAACGTAGCTGGCAGTTTCAAGCAGCTCCCTACAACCAACCTGAAGGCAGGTTCAGCACACAGCCCAGCTCATGTTGAAGACCCAGTCCCCAGACTTTATGAAGTCCAGGAGAGGTGACAAGAGGAGTATGAACACTGCTGTAGCCACACGGCAGCATGGAGCCCAAGACACCAAGCAGGCTGAATGCCTCCATGAAGCCTCCAGCACGTGGTCTCAGACCCTGCAATAATTAAATCCTTCAGCAGTGTAAAAGGCAACCAGCATAGTGGCAGAAGGCCTGGCACCTGGCGGTCCCTGCACTGGAAATGACTAATGCAGGGGTGCTGACAAAGCCCAGGGACTTAAGAACCAGGGGCAGAGGGGGAACAAGGCAGAGGAGGAGCACACGAGCCTGCTCCACTGGACTAAGTGCCCGGGGAGACCTACAGTGACAGCCAGTCACGCACAAGTCACGCCAGCAGGTATGTTCACTCCTGCTATGCAGTCATCTCAGGAAAAGAACTACAGAGTATTCTACCAAAATCCTCATTCCAGTTATAAACGTACAGCATGCTTTAAGTTCTGCCACAGTACTTGAAGGGTCATTGGATGGTGAACTGTGCTAAGGATCACCTTAAAGCAATTTAAAGAACTCATCCCAGTCTTCAAGCTATTGACTTCCTGCTGGATGGCTTCCGAACACTGCAGGTATCCTGGTGACCTCACAAAAAGCAAGTTCCTGAAACATCTTCAGAAACACCTGCAGTAGGTATTCTCCATCCCTGAATGAAGGCCTGCATAAATGGTTGCCATTAGTTTCATGCCTATATTTTTCTCCCTCAAATTTACAAGTAACATGCAGATGGGTGCTGGAAGCCTTCTCCCTCAGAGGGGAGCTGAGAACCGCTACCGTAGGAAATCCCTGTGCAGCATGCTGCTGCTCTTCTGAACTTGGCGAAGGGGTTGAACCCTGCCTACTGCACTCAGTTAAGCCTATTAAAATCATAAGGCACTTATATGAATAGAACAAATCCATTTACTATTTTAGCAGCAACAAATGCTTGGAGGATGCAGAAATCAACTTTTTTTTTTTTAACCAGAAGCATCCCCATCATCCTAAACTTAATAACATCAATAAAATTAAGTTTAAAAAGCACACTAAAATCAGAGCAAGACACTGCATACTTGCACAAAACCACATAAAAACCAACAGTCACTCTTGTCATGGCTAAAAAAACGTTTGCATGAGCAGTAATCTATAACTAGTTTTGGCACTGATGCATACATAAAGGAAAACATAGCAACATATTGTAGAGTCAGTGAAAGCATTTGCCTGCCTGCAAGCTGGAGGCAATTTGATTTTTTAAGCTATTACACAAAAGAACACATTCAAAACCAATACAAGCAGCTGCTGTAACATACTTTCAGACCTCTGAACAGCACCACTTCACTAAATGCCTACCAGAACATCACTTAAACAGAAATGATTCCTTAGGATGTTTTCTTTTTATCTAACACTAAAAACAAGCATTGGAGCTAAGCTATAGCAATGTCCAGAAAGCCTAAGTTTGCAACTGATTGTTTCGTGTTGTTCTATTTTGCTGACTAGTCAGTAAAATACAAGAAAATGTAAATAAAATACAGCACGATCCTGGACCAGCTCCTGTCTTCTAAAAGGCACGATAGGTTTGTGAGACAAGAAAGCAGGTGGAGATTAGAAAGGATAACAAAATCAATATATATATAGTTTGTAACTGGGAATTTATAATAATGACAGATTTTCCTCTGCCTCTGTATGGAGATGGTTCTCAGCACAGGGGAAAGAATAAGAGTTATTTTCAGACCAGTGGACATGATAAAACTGCAAGGCCAATTCTCCCCTCTGAAGCCAGATAAGCAGGACAGCAGCATGGAGTCTTTGTAGCAACAAACCTGTCCGTTTGTTGAAGAAAACAGTGTGAACAACTACACAGAAAAATGATTTAGTAACGTCATTTTGAATGAACCAGAAGTGAGGTTATGTGAAACAAAGGCAGTAAAGAGGCAAGACAATTAGAACAGACCCTTGCAACTAGTTCTGCGGCTGTATCATTGTTTTTATTGAAATCCCAATTGCGGTGTGTGGTTTTTTCAGAAACTAGCCTTTCTCCATTTGTAACAGTTATGTGCTACTTCTGAACAGCTGTTAACAAAGAGCACATCAGTTCTTTTTTTTTTTTTAAAAAAAGGCAAAAAAAAGGGTAGGGACCTGAAGTATATAGCTTAGTTATTGAATGTTTGTACCACTCATTCATTTCTAAATGAAACCATAGGAGCAGCCACGTGGGTATTTTCTACACCACGGACTGGAAACTCACAAGGCTGTGACTCACTGTTCCCCACCGAGAAGGGCTGTGCCACACACAACTGACCGTGCTGACTGATCCTCCAAACGTGACTCACGGGTCTACCAAAACCCGGGTCGAGATGCACCACCAGGCTCAGCGGCTCCATTGCAAGCCGCAGCATCTCGGTACGTCTCCTCGGCAAGCTCTCCTGCAGCCGCTCTGCTCACACCTTCCTGCTGCCTCTAAAAGCCTTTGCAGCTCAAGACAAACAAGTTAATCTAACATATGCTGAAACCCAGTCAAGTTACATGCTGCCAGCAATGAGCTAACTAAATTTGCTCTAAGTCCATTCTCTGTAAATTCACCAGGAAAGCTACTCTAAGGATAACAGGGGGACTTACAAACTGTCCACATCTTAGCTGTCTATGCAGTTCTTATCCACCCATCCATTTACAGCAGCAATACCACAGCTAGGAGATGCAACTTCTCACACTTTTTTTTTTTTATTAACCAAAAACACAAGTAAAAACAACAATTGGATTTTAGGGGTAGTATTTATCAGTCTATATAAACAATAAAACAGTAAACGTAACACTAGATGATTTCACTTCATTTTTGTAAATCACAAGATCTACCTAGCAGGAAATGGTTTTAAACCTCAGATTTTTAAACTTTTAAAAACTTAGAGAAACATTCAAAGCACATTTATAGGGAGATCAATTAGCATGACTGCTACTTGAGAGCAGAGCTGTGAAAGTAAGTATTTGAGGTCAATCCAAGCTCTAGAGTAGAGAGCAAGTCTTACA
The DNA here is from genome assembly GCF_009769625.2 of Cygnus olor. Classification (NCBI taxonomy): domain Eukaryota; kingdom Metazoa; phylum Chordata; class Aves; order Anseriformes; family Anatidae; genus Cygnus; species Cygnus olor. The sequence goes on from NC_049176.1 coordinate 5,612,209, forward strand.
TCTTCCGATTCAAATGATTTTCCCTTTTTAACCCCTGTATGCCTTGCCACTGCGGCTGATTTCTGATTTTTTTTGACACCTGCAGAGAACCAGTAAAAAAATGAATCGTCCTACCTCCAGTTCTGTTTCACCAAGTCAAGTTAGTGCCCAGTCTGTCTGCTAAACGCAATTATTTCCTGAATGCAATAGAGGACACTGAAGAACACATACAGGAAATCCAAGGACCTCCAAATGCAACAACATAGAAATGACTTCTCCTTTTTGTCAGCCACAACTGTTTTGAAAACTTTGATGATTTAAAAAAAAAAATCATGGCCATTTCAATGCCAGCTGAAAAAAAAAATGAAGCATCTGCCATTCATTTATTTCTTTCTTACAGTTCTAGGAAGACTTCTACCTCCAAAAATAGTTTTAAACAATCCTAAGGCAACCAACAGCATTATCAGGAATACAAAAGGAGTTGACATACTCCAAATAATTTTTTGGACAGAAAAACCTACAATGTATTTGGTAATGATGCACCTTTACAGTGCATCTACAGTCACTGAGTTCTTTAGTTTACTTTTGCCTGCAAACATAAGCAACCTTAAAACCATATTATTTCAAAAAGGTCTCAGGCACAGACGAGATGCAGCATTACTTCCCAAAGCACAGAAACACTTTCATGAATTCATAGCACACTCCTAACATGTCTGTAGACAGGAAAAAGGATATTCGACAGAAAACCTGAGAAAACCCCACAGAAGCAGCATCAGGAATTCAGTGGAACAGGTCAAAGTGTAGATGACATGCGGGATAGCATCCCCCTAGACAAGGCGATTAGCATCATCACTGCCTTTATGCACAGGCGGAAACTGATGAGACTAAGCACATCGATAAGTGACTACAGAGACACGATAATGGCTGGAAACTAACAGGATTAAATTAAAGAGTACTTCAATTTTTAAAGGAACTTCCCTAGTTAAAAATCACTACTACAAAAACTTTGAACCTGAAGAAACAAACTGAGGTCTGAATATACTAAGAGCTTCTAAGTGATCTCCAATAAAGTTATTTTTAACTTTCCATCTAACCTGATTTCTCCGTTTACTGATTTACAGTTCCCATGAGTCATCAAGGTAATCCCTCAGGGACACCGCCCTGTTGGAAATCCTTTGACAGCTCAGAAAGTCCTCAACCACAGGAAGGCCAATTAAAATTCTCAAACTATTTTCTATTGTTTATTTTCCAAATAGTCCTCTCAGTTCCAATCTGGGAAGCAGAACTAAAATTGTCACCTCTATCAGCTCCTGAAGAGCGAGTGGAGCTCACTGAAAGAAAAGAAAAGAAACCCTGGAGATGGATGCCCAACATGAGAGAGCTGCGCAATGAGCGTGCCGGCTACCAGGACTGGCAATTTCTGCCTTGCAAGCAACACAGAAAATCAATCTAAAAAAAAAAGTGGTTAAAAATAACCATCATTCCCAGCCCCAACTGCTCCCTCAGGACCCAACCCCAGAAAAACAAACAAACAAAAAGACCCAAGCACTGCCGCAGTGGCACAAACCTCCCGAGCGTGGTGGGACAGCAGGAACCACGTGGTGCTGCCTTCAAAAGAGCAGTTTCCAGCAGCAGTGCCCGATTCACCTTGCAGACTCCCAGCTCTGGCTTCCATCCTCATCACCCCCCACTGGAGTGCTCTGCCCCGTCATCTGGGGCAAGTAGGAAAAACAAAGCAATTTTGGGGACGCACTCATATATGGTGGAGCCTCTGGCTGCAACAGGAGGGAAGCAGCTATCCTTTTACCAGTTATCACCATTTATGAAAATTAATCACTGAAAAGCACTTTAAAACAGCCTAACATGTGAATTCTGTTCAAGTGTGGCCTGGTGTTGGTGCGCTGAACCCCCTGTCTGTGCTTACAGAAGAGCACAGCTTCGACGCGAGCCCTCCCACCCGGCACCCACGCGGGAAGCGGCATCCGGAGGGGACGCACTCAGCCACGCAGGAAACAGATTTTAGAGGATCTGTGGAGAGATGAGGCCAGCAGGACAAGAGGGCAGGGAAAACAGCTGAAAGGAAGAAAAAGCATCAGGAAAGAAGCTAAAGAGGAAACAGATGCACCGGAGGGATGAGAAAATACTGGGGCGGGTGGGGGCAAGGCAAATGAAGAAGGTGAAAGTACCAGCCCAGCACGAGGGTGGAGGGAGCAGAACAAGCTGCAGAGCTGAGATGACTCAATGTGAGGGAGAAGTAGAGACAAGAGGAAAGGAAAAATCCCCCCCTAAAAAACCCAGACCTGTCAGAGCAATGCCTCTTACTAATCACAGAGCAGCCAGGGCACCCAGTTACAATAAGTGAGATCAAGCCACCTGAGTCAACGGAGAAAAATGCGAGAAGTAAGGCAGATTGAAGAGAGGTTATCACTACCAGAGCTGACAGGAAAATGAAATATCCTACAGTAATCCTAACACTTCAAAATCTGCTGCTATTTCAGATCAAGATGAAAGGCATGTTCAAGTGCAAACTTCAACGTGACTTCACTGAACACTGAATTTTAAGGTCAAACTCTAACGATACTCAGCGTGAAACAGGAAAAACTGAATACTGCATTTCTTTTCCAAATAGCTTAAAGAACATCTCTCAAGAATGACGTTCCTGCAAAACCTTCTGAGGTTTGATTTTCTTGCAGACCTGCTCCACTACAGGTTTCACAAACAACATGAAACAAAACCACAACTCCTCACTAGAATTAAAATGATGCATCACTCAGGAGTTAGATTTCCAAAAAAAGATTTTGGGGAACAATTCCCCAGGCCTGAACTCCCACAGCACAGAAATGGCAACCGAGTTCTGAGATGGAAAGACCAAGTCCTTAACTAACGGCAACCACCACCAGTGGGTGTGCGCAGAGAAACCCTACTAAACACCAGTTCTGCCCCAAAGGGGAACATTTCATCCCTTGGTCACTGCTAACCCCAGGCCACATGATTTCACGGCCACCATTACACTGCTGATAGAAAAAAGACCTACCTTCCAGCCCGTGCCTACCAAGGGGTGCTAAGAGAGAACATAACAAAACATACTCCTCGTTTCAGTTGTGTGATTTTTTTTATCATTATTATTTTTAGCAGCTATTTTCTTATATTTCTCCCATTCAAAGAAGGCAAACAACTTACGACTTCTTCAAAAAAATGCAGGAATTCTATGCCATTGTAATTGGGAATCCCACACAGAACTGCAAGAGATCTTTTTTATTCCTTAATATTTTTAACACTAGGCAGCAAGTCATGTTCCACTTACTATTGCTAAAGCTTTGTGCCCTTGAAACAACATGATGCACTATGGGGCTTACGAGCTACAGAAGCCTAAATTCTCAGAGAAGCGAACATAGATGATATAAATTAACCAGATTTCCCAGGGGTCTGCGAAGCTGCTCAATTACGGCTCGGCAGGTCCGGATCTGAAGCTCTCCCCAGGCTGCTGCTCGGGAGCATGCCCGGCACAGGAGAGCCGCCGCTCAGCTGCCCGCACAGCTCGGCTGCTCCTGCCTCCACCCGTGCCCTCACCCCCTCACGTCTGCAAGTCGCTCAGGTCCTCGTCAAAGGCTTTCATCTCTGCCAATCAATTTACGAGGGTCTTCCGCAGGAACGGGAATCTATAGGACTGATACAACTATAGAGGCATTACAGTAGGGTTACTGGAGCCACTACCGTAACACTTCGTAAAGCCTGCAAAGAGACTGCAGCTGCCAGCATGTTCTAAGGCACAGTCCTTCTAACTAACAGTACCACTCAAAGACACTGCTGGGAAGAAGTGTGGAATTTAACCTCAGCTTTTACAAAGACTGCCACCTGCTCAGAGTATTTCACGGTGAAATCTGTGGCCTCGGCACAGCCCACAGGAGACACACCACTGTATGCAGTGCTGCCGGGCACAGCAGCAAAGTGACTGAACACAGGCCCTGAATAAATTGCTCATGGCTACTTGCAGCAATTCACATCAATTCACATCTTTCTGGTGGATAAAAAGCACAGCAGGACATAAGAGGGACCAGACAGAGCTCACAAATGGCTCAGGTGAGCCCCATTTAGGGCTCCCAGCTTCCATAACAACTCATGACATTTACACACCTGTTAGAGCCCACTTGATGTCTGAACACAGCCTCTGCTTTTTAAAATGCTCTAGGAATGTCCTAAAACAGAGAGCCCTGTGAGGACAGACATCCCCAGCAAGCTCCCTGGGCAACGCCAAGCACTATAACTTCATGCCAAGCTTCCCAAAACCTGAGAGTGATCCACAACAAGCAAGACAAGAGGAAAAGCAGGTGGGAAATCAAAGCTCAACAGGATTGTTCAAAAAATTTTAAATAAGCAATTGCCAGTTCAGAAGTACACTATACAACCTGAAATGCCACCTCACTCTGTCCAGAGGGTAAACCACTAAAAGAAAGTGAAACTTAAATGTTCCCTCACTCAACTTGGTGCAATTTAGCAAAACCAATACTGCTCTGAAATGCAGAACTTAAGCCTCAAAGAAGCATGAAGCGGTTTTCAAAATATCTGCCTAAATACAAATTATGTTCTCAAAGACTGCAGGAAATTGTTTTTCAGCCAAGCAGACAGCTACTGACCGGGAGCCCAAAGGCAGCAGCATGCAAGGGCACTTCCCAGTCTGTCTGCTGGCTCGAGAGCTGAAGGAGCTGCAGGCAATAGCTTCAGCGTCCTCGCTGGTGTTCTCTACTTTCCACTTGTTCTCCCAGATAAAGACGTTCAAAGCTTTAGCTAAATCCTACAGATATGAGTAGGATGATCAGCGTTCACCCTGAGTTACAGCTCACATGGTAGGACTACGTCATCACTGCACCTCCACCCAGAGAGGCCTAAAATCTGCCAGGCACATTCGTGCAGCAATGCTGTGCACCTCTACCTACTTAACCAACCCCACAACAGAATCAGACGCACTCACACATCCCGAGGAATTCAGAGGGAAAAACAACATGGCCACCCTTAGCTGATATAAGGCACTACCGCTATGTGAAGCAATAGTTGGGGAAATTCACAGCCAATCCCTAGAGTATTTAAGTGTAATTTACTTCTAGACTAAGCAAAACAGAAGAAGCTGACAGCATCCTCGTAGCCTGTGCGTTATTACTGTATTAATTTAGAGTGTGGGCAGTCAGTGTTTTAGCACCAGGTTTCCTACCTGACAGTGAAGCCAGGCTGCTCTAGCAGTCAAAGGTTGCAAGGGCCAAGCTCTAATGATTCTGCTTTAGTTTGCTGTAAGGCTTCTTCTCACGTCTAAGTGATGTGAATGTAAAAGCCACCAATGGTACAAGGTATCCTAAGCATAGATTACACAATGCATAGCCTTACATAACTGAAATGAATGAATAAATTTGATCGTATCAAGGATTAAATGGCACATCTAAGCATTTTGGCAATACAAATCATCTTACCCTGTTAAACTTCACCAGTTAAAACACGCTTTAAAAACACTTTGCTTTGGTTGTGGAGTTGGGTTGTTTTGTTTTGTTTTTCAGATAACATGTTGTTATAGCACCAACGTCAAATACGCATTTTGTTTGTTTCTGCAAGACAACCAAACCATGTTCCCTATATCACCTAAAATACCTTTCAAGTGATCTTTAGAGGAGATAAAAGTAGCAGAAAAATAGGTAATGGCAGATTAACCAAATATAAAACAAAATTCTGATTAAAAGTAAAGGTAACTTACGGGTCCAAAATACCTATATCAAAACAAGACAGCTGCACGTCATTTTCCCAATTCTATTAGTTCATACTTGCAGGTCTGCAAGTGTTTTAAATGAGTGGCTTTCATACAAATTGTGATGATACTGCTATATTACACAATTTGTGACTAAGGTTTCATGTTCTGAGAACACAGAGAATCAAATATCCTGTTAATAATCCTTCTGTGTTTCATGTTACCAACACATTCACTATTGTCATTTAATACAGGATGAAAGAAAGGGTCATTCACTTCTATTTGCCTGAAGTACATGTTCTCACTTGACAACATACTGAATCGGAGTCAGCAGCATTCACTGAGCTTTGAGGGAACATCTTTCTCAGAAACAAAAATTCAAAACATTACTATAAAGATAACAGTTTAGATTACGCTTTATATATTGCAAACAGCTGGTATTTTACAATGCCTGAAGTCTTAAACTTGTCAAAGCAAAGTAAGAGGAAAGGAGAGGTAGCTCCAGATGATGCTGAGTGAACTGGAAAGCACAGGGAAAAAAATGATAGACATTTTGCCAAAGTATACATCAATTCATACTTTTCCTTGTGAAACAATTTCTGAAGTGCTGAAATAACACAGTATAGGGTAATGGGAAACACTATTGTGGAATATTATGGAATAATATGGAAGTACTATGATGCTGCTTTGGAGCAATAGGAAGGGAATTTAAAAAAAAAAATCAAAGGTTTTTGGTGCAGGGGAGTCGTTGGTTGTGTTTGTTTGAAGAACTACAACCTTAGCATTGGGAGGAGCAAATTCAAAAACTGACCCCTTACAGAGTATCAGGCAATAAATAAACTTCAAGGTAAGACTGCCAGTGACGGAACAAACCAATACATCTTCCTCTGTACTCAGAGGTCCCCACGCAACGCAGGGCACGAGCCAGGACCTCCCTGCCTGCGTCCGGCCACGAGCCCCCTCTTTCTCGGCACGCAGGAGCTGACTGCAGCAGACTCCCTGAACCCCTCAGGCAGCCAGCACCACCCCAGCAGAGGACACTCTCTTCCCCTGCCCAGCTCCTTCGCCACACACAAGCAGTGGTCCTGGGAGCCCTCCCTGCCCATGCCTTACCAGCTCGTAGCTGCTGCCACCAGCCCTCCTCACTAACGCCGCCCTCGCTCAGCTCAGCGCGCCAGGAGCTGCAGCCTCTCACCCTGCAGCCCTTTCCCTCCTACCCTCCGCACTGCCCTCTTTACCATTCAATTTAATCTTTACACCTACAATTTATTAAACTCTTTTGACCCTCAAAGCAGAGGGGAAGGACGAGGACGAGAAATCCACGACCCTTTATCTTGCCCAGGCACAAGCTGTACTAAGGCACCCCGACACCCAGTGCTGCAGTCCGGTGACAGCCTCCTGGACATGGCAGAGCCAAGGCAGCACGTTACAGAGCGAAGCAGCATGCCGTCACTGAACGATGATCCCGCTATCATTACAGAACAACACGGCATAGCCAAGACTGGTTTTCTGCATTTAACGAGGCATAAATCTTAAATCCTACTTTCAGTCCTCTCTCAACATCCCAAAGCATCTCACAGGCTGATACACCTTTAGATCCATCTCCCAGCTCTTCCTGACCATTCTCTCCAGTGCATACTAGTTTCTTCTCATTGCTTCCTCCTACTTCTTATACACCCTTTCTCTCTCCCCTTGAGCGCTTTATATTGATTCTTTTCTTCTCCTAAACAGTCCTTCTTCCCACTACCACAGGCACCCCACCTTTGTCACAAGGAAATAACTTGGCTTCTCCCCCATGACAGAGCAGCACGCCACGCACAGACACTGAGTGCAATTATCTGCTGATAACCAACATTACAGCATCTCTGAGAAGAAACCAGTACGAATATCTTTCCTATTAATGCATTACACAGCTCCCAGCCCACTAAAACTTTGTGCAGGAGGTGACATTTTAGACAATTCTTGGCAAGATGCATATTCTGCATGTAATACCTCTTAGATAAATATAGCATATAAATAAGCTTTACAATACAAATATAGCACATCTGCAGTCTTCCCTTCCCCCCGCAACCAAAAATAATCAACCTGAACCAAAAAATATTATGGCAGTTTTCAAATATTATTTTCTCCATCTTAAGGTAAGCAGAACTACCTACAAAAACTGGGTCACTCGCTTTCTGTCAGTGCTTTTCTTAGCACAAAACAGAGGCCGTGTTAAGGTTTTGCTTTGAGGAGATATTTGTTCAAAATATCTTATTTACCAAGTCCAACCTGCAGAAGATGCACATATGTATGTATCATATGTGTGTAACATATATCCCCTATGGATAACATATATCCCCTATGGATAACAGTTCTCCTTCAGATGAATCATTGAAATAAGGTCAACTGTTAAAGACATTAAGTGGGCTGATGTACCAACAAAGAAGCAAATAGATTGAAAAGGTTGAAAAGTTCAAAAAAATGAAACCAATTACACTGAACATACAGTTTTAAATAGCTCCAAGGCGTTTGTTTTGTTTTACTCCCACTCTTATTACCTATAAAAATGGAACCAGTTCACAGATTGTTGTTCAAGCCCAAGAGGTTTGGCAGTTTCAGAACAACTCTCTTAATCAAAATGCATCTTTGTGGGCCTTCCTTAACTCAATAAGCTAGCTGCTACCATAACTCTCACTGTGTGTTTGCTTGTTATCTTGCACGCCAGCTGTCTCTATAAGATCTCTCTGCCCCAGGAAAACAGAGTGACACCCCGTGACTCCTGGAAGGGCACAAGCACCACTCTGGATCTTTTCTATTTTCTCACTCAGCTCTTCTGGTCCCCCCCCGGAGCCCAGCCATAAGTCGCATCCTCACGCGCCGAGGTCAGCAAATCCACTTACACCCCAGCCTGCCTTTCAGGCAGGGATTCACAAACTGGTGGCGCAGAGTCAAGAGATGCTTCCAGTTTGCTCCTTCACACGTGATAAGCGACGTTTGATACCCGATACTTGACATGCTCTCCTAGGCCAAGATTTGGAATAAAAAAGCAAGTGGCTTTTTCTCAGTGCTCAGATGCCACCCAAAAACATCACACAGATACAACGATCATGAACTTTCTTGCACTACATGGTCACATCAAATAAATAATTCCCTAAAATTAGAAGACATTTGAACTTGTAATACAAACTGAGGGACGTTTTGTTTATTTTTATTAGAACAATAGGAAATAGTTATTTTTCATATTTAACCTATGTCAACATCTCCTTTAGTGAACTCCCATGCCAGTATTGCACTAAGTGCAGTTTTCCTGTTGAGCAATCTCTCATAAGCTAACTAAATGCCTTGTAAAAACTATTTCAAAACTAGTTTACAAAGTATTAAAGATAGAAGATAAGCATTGAACAGATGACATCTTCTGCAAATCCATTGTAATCCGCTGATTTAGGTTTTAAATTTCTGTTGATAAATTATTCAAGTTCTTGTATGATCAAGATGAAACATTAGGATTAGTACTCTCTGTTATGGATCACTTCTATTTCTGTTATTTTCCCCAGCCTACGTTATCCACGAAGAGGCATCTGGGCACAGTGACTGGCTGCAGTGAACAGCTCCCACAGAAGACGCCGCAGCTCCATCCTCGTCTCACCGTCACCCAGCACTCGTGCTGCGCTTCAGGGGAAGCCTGGCCACGCAGCAGCATGCCGCTCATGTCTCAGCAACCTGTTTAGCACATTCCCTCTTCCAGCTCCCTTCCTGCTGGCTGTTTCACTCTTCACATGGTAAAGAGCATGCCTGCAGTAAGGACTGCTTTCACAATCCCAGAAAGGAAGGCCACTACCAGCTCTCAGGTCTCAATCAGACTCCCCTATAATTGGTTTTCAAGCCCAGAAGACATTATGTGATCTGTCTTCAGAATTACCTTCGCTGATTGCACACGCACTGGACGGAAATGACAACTCGTGGTGCTAGAGCCCTTCAGAGGTCAGACAGTGAAGTGCTCTGCAGCCCTGACACGAGCTTTTGCTAGAGGCCACGCGCTGCTGTTCTTCTCAGTCATGGTGAAAAAAATGGATGAGAAAGTCCCTGAAGCCAGCAGCTCCCATTCTCACACACAGCCCACATGCCATTTTTCACACACAACCAAGCACTGTGCCACGCCAGCTTCTAAGGCAGAAGGCAGGCAGCGTTCAGCTGGAGACCCAGCGGTGGGAGATCCATTAGCACAGCAACAACCCTGCTCAACTGAAGCAACAACTTGCTTGTTGAAGCAAACAACTCCTTCACGAAGGCGAGGTTCTGGCTTTCCCACCTGAGGCTTGCTTTCTGCATAACTGACTCAGTCAGCTTTGTTCTTCAAAGGACAACTTGTAGTAACCAAATGTATTGTCACAAACATAGAAACGCAGGCAGCAACAGCCAACATCCAAATAGCTTCTAAATCCCTTGTTTTGCCATCTAGAACCACGGCGACACTTCTGTTACACAGGCATTATCTCGAGCAGGCAGAGGGGCTGAATCCACGGCTTTCAGGTGCATCAAACAGACCACCCCTGAGGGACAGCTGTGACAAAGTGCGTGGCTGGTGGTGGCACAAGACATGCAGTTCCTGCCTTGGCCAGACCATAAAACAGACCATACCCACCTGGCCTTTAGGTCAGGCACGTGTCTGTGCAGCAATATCGGGCACCACAAGCCTGTTTCTCCTGCCCCCTGCCCTTAGCACCGACAGCAGCTCAGCAGGGCTACTGTTCCCCGCACGAGGCCCCCCCCAGCGAGAAGGCAGCCTCTGCAGAAACAACAGCAAGCACAAGCCTCTGCACTTCAGATGTAGCTTTTAATGCGTTACCAGGATCTACAGAGCAGCGCTGATGAGCATTACAGACATCTGATCTGCCACATTCACTCTGAAACAAAATAAACATGTAACGAAATGGAAGAGACTCGGCTCTCCCGTCAGAGCTAGCGCCTACTCCCTGGCCCGCCTGGGGCAGCACCACGCGCTTTCCTGTTCTTCAGTGCTGGTGACTTCAGAACTAGCCCCCGAGCCATGAAAACTTGGTTCACACAGAAAGGCCTGATAAATGTCAGCAGCAGTACAAGCTAAGGCACAAATCAGGCAGTCTACCTCCCATGAGACCCATTCGTGGAGCATTCATCCACCCTCTCATTCTCTGGTTTTATTGCTCAAAAACTGCTGCAAGAATCCCCTGACTGTTCTAAGACTGCGCAGCACACACAGCATCGGATCATGGTGGAGGGAAACCATAGCTCAATTTTAGAAGACCGCACGGAAGGGCCACGCGAGGTTCAAACAGCTCAGCTAAGCAGTACGGAAGCGGCAGCACATTCAAGCAGGCTACCTGATCAGAGGCTGGGACCATTTGCATCCCAATGCCACATCTGCTCTGGCACCCCATGCCTCCAGTGCCCATAAATCACTGCCTCACAAGGAACAGAGCATTACCTAGTGTTTCTACATGCCCCTGAGTATCCTACGGTACACCAACACGACAGTTTATTGACAGGTGTTATTCTGACAAAAATCACTAAGGCTCAGCTCTGCACAACCCAGTAGCTCAAAATCAATCATCTTAAGCCTCTGAGAGTCAGCATAAGTTATTGCTAAGCTGTCTTTACAGTCTCAGCAGCAAACTACAAGCAAACCTGCCGAATTCACTCCAACTACATTTTTAGTGACAATATCTGAAATTCTCCCAGAACGATTCTTTCCAGCAAAAAGTACCTCCTCCAAGAGACTTTTCATTAAACCCCCCAGAACCTCACAAAGATCAACAAACCTTGATCTCACAGAAGACGAAGGTAACAGGAAGGCAGGCTTAGCCACTACAGGTTTTGATCCAGCAACAGTTCCCTGCTTGCAAAGGTAGAAGCAGCGCAGGGCAGAAACACACCCCTGGCGAGAGCAGCCGGCAGCACCACGGAGCGCAGGTTCCTCGGGCACTCAGCAGGCAAGGGGGCAGATGTTGGGGCCGGGGAAGTGTCAGTGTCCACGCTATGCACATATAGAGCTCAAGTTCAAGCTATGCATCATAAATAATCCAAGATCTCCAACTACAAGCCATAGTTCAAAAGCTCAAAGAAGTAAATACGAACTTTAACAATTCTCAATGTGCTCTAATCAAGGAAGACAAAATGTCTTGATACTCAAAAGAAGCAGAAGCAGACCGCCACAACTTTTATTCATCAAAAATAAAATTAAGTGATGTTGGCCCAGGCAAGTAGCATTAACCTCTAATTGCAGTTGATTCAATTAGCTATCCAAATAATGCTCGGTAATATCGTGAGGCCACCTTTTGTCCATTATAAACAGGGCAGGAAACCACGTCCAACAGTTCATATGCAAATATAGCTCTGCAAGCTCAGGTGAAAAAGGGTCACTTTGGCAGCAATCTAACCATAACGAAGACACAAACCAAGGCTCTGGCACAGTTTATCAAGTCCTGATTCCCTCACGGGGTTGGAACAGTGCACAGCACGTGAGAACTTCCCCAGATTCATTCCATTCACGTCCATCGCCCTGCTCAAGTACCAGCCCCATGTGCCCAAGCCCAGGAGGCACGGCAGCTCTCCGTGGGGCTGGGATACCCGTCCTGCCGCCCAAACCCAGCACCGTGGCCTGGCAGCTTTTGCCCCGACCGGCTGAAGCGCCTGACGCTTTTTTTCCCCTTTTACACTGACAGAAAATGGCACTGCAGTGGTAAAGTGCAGATGTCAGAAAAGGGAATTAACAAGCCAGAAGATAACTAACACTGTGGGTAAACACAGACAAAGAACGTTCCTCCTAGAAGTACAAAATGCTTTTTGCTGGCGTCCTAGCCATGAATGCTTTTACACGTACGGGAAGGAGAGTTACCAATGTGAGCTGTTACAGCGTGCTGGCTGTTTCAAAGCACACCAAAGACTTCCAAGTTCAGTCCCCCCCAGCCATCTGCTCGCGTCCCCGCTCTCAGCAGCGCCATAGGTGTGCGCGATGCCTCCGCAGGAAGCCCCGCAGAAGCCTCCTCTCCCTGAATTACCAGCATCCCCTCATCTCGGCACCCGAGACCGGCTTCGAGACAGCCACAAAGCCCGGCTCCTACCTAACAAGGCACCCGGCAGCGGCCGCCCGGGGAGCCGCCGTGCGCCCCGACCCCCGGGCGGCAGAGCCAGGGCCCCCCGGCTCCGCTCCGACCTCCGCCCGCGGAGGCTGAGGCCGAGGCCGGGGAGGCCCCGAGGCCAAGGCGCGCCCCGGAGGCCGCCCCCGCCGTGCCGCAGCCCCGTCCCCCGCCCGGCCCGGGGGCAGGCAGGCTGCCTCCCCGCCCCGCAGCCCTCAGCGCCCCCCGCACGCACGGCCCGGGGTCGGCCCGGAGGAATTAGGGAGGCGGGGATGCTCTGCGGACTGCCCGCCTTAGGCACCGGGGGGCACAGGAGCCTTACCCCCCGTCCTTCCCCACGGCGGGGGCGGGCAGCGCCCGGCTCTCCCGCCACGGGGGGGGTGGCGGGGGGAACGAAGGCAGCCCCGGGACCCCCAAGCCCCCCGGCCGCACCTGGGACATCTGCGGGCGCAGGTTGATCTCCTTGAGGTTGATGGAGTGGCCGCGCAGGTTGTTGAGCAGCTGGCAGAGCAGCACGCCGTCGCGCAGCGTCTGCGCCAGGTCGAAGACCTGTGCCGTGTCCCAGGTGACCCGGTGGTTGGGCGGCAGCACCTTGCAGCTGATCAGCCACTGCCCGCACTGCTTCCACGGCTCCATCCCGGCCATGCTGCGGCCGCCCCGGGCCCCGCGGCGCCCTCCCGGTGCCGGCCCGCTCCCACCGCCCCGCTCCGCCCCGGGACCGCCCCCGCCGGGCGGAGCCCACCCGGCACCGGGCCCCACCGCCCCCCCGGGCTCCAGGAGGCGCTCGGGCAGCGGCAGGGCTCGGCCTCGAGTGGAAATGGCAAAAAATGAAGTTGGCGGCGCGCAGAGCTCTCCCCATCTCCGTGTCAAAAGCCAGCGCTGCCCTCCTCCAGCAGCGCTGGGGACTTCTCAGAAAGGAGTCTCTTAATAGGATACAAAACATCTTCCCTTTTCTATTAAAAGGCTTTTTTTAATAACCAGAAAACGCTTCAAGTATTATTAATGTGCCACTCTGAGGAAAAAAAACAATCCAGTGTGAGAAAGCCTTCCAACAGCAGAACACAAACATGATTATCCACAGCTATCCCTCATTTTCATGCCTCCTCCCTTAAAAGCCTGACACTTAGCGCTTTCTGAGCAAACTAACCCCACAAAAGCTCTTAATAATTTCTTCAAGAATTAATATAATATTTCTGGGAATGGATTTCAAAAGCTGAGGCCTAACAGCCCATCTGTATATTTCAGCTGTTTTAAAATGCTGCTTCACCTTTTCTGCGAGTGACAGGCCTGTTGTTCCAGACATTTTCATCAAGATCCTGGCTTGTATCAGGAATAGTGTAGCCAGCAGGAGCAGGGTGGTGATCGTTCCCCTGTACTCTGCTCTGGTGAGGCCGCACCTTGAGTGCTGTGTTCAGCTTTGAGCTCCTCACTACAAGAAGGACATCGAGGCCCTGGAGCGTGTCCAGAGCAGGGCTACGAAGCTGGTGAAGGGCCTGGAACACAAGTCCTGTGAGGAGCAGCCGAGGGAACTGGGTTTGTTTAGTCTGGAGAAGAGGAGGCTCAGGGGAGACCTTATTGCTCTCTACAACTACCTGAAAGGAAGGTGTGGGGAGCTGGGGGTCGGCCTCTTCTCACAGGTAACTAGTGATAGGACTAGATGGAACGGCCTCAAGTTGCAACAGGGGAGATTTATTTTGGAAATTAGGAGACATTTCTTCCCAGAAAGAGCAGTCAGGCATTGGAACAGGTTGCCAAGGAAAGTGGTGGCGTCGCCATCCCTGGGGGTTGTTTAAGGAAAGGTTGGACGTGGTGCTTAGGGACCTGGTTTAGTGGGTGACATTGGTGGTAGTGTGATGGTTGGACCAGATGATCTTGGAGGTCTTTTCCAACCTTAATGATTCTGATTTTCCCCAGTAGAACATGCTGTTAACCCTGGATTGGGCATGGAGGTCTGCCCACCACGCTGTAGGGCAGCTCCCCCCAGAAGCAGACGAACCAGTGGGATCCACCACCCACGACACCTGTGCAGTCACCCAGCAGACAACACATCAGCTAGGTGTGACTTGCCACTAATTAGAAGGCACAACAGCTGCTGCAGGACATGGGGCACTGTTTGGTTCCTCACTAGGGAGGCACAGAGCCACCAGCAGCTAGCCTGCTCCCCAAGATGTCCCCAGCTCTGACCGAGCGCGCAGGGAGCTCACTCAGCTGCTCCACACAGGCCAGGCCGGTCAGAGCAGAAACCCCCTTTCGCACAACACAAACCTGATGTAGCAGTGAGAGGGTTTTGTGTGAGCAAGAAGAGGGATCCTCAATCCAAAGTATCAGTGGCAGTGCAGCTGAGCTTCAAATCTTCAGAATAACCTGCGTGCGCCCTGGAGAGCACGACCCCCGTGTGGGTGGTGTCTGCAGTTCCCCTGCCCCGATCCCAGTGGCTCCCTCGGCCGAGCCCACCTGTGCCACAGCTCCTGGGCAGCAGGTGAGCTTGCAAATCATCAACAGGAGGCACAGAGCTGGACCACCCACAGCCAGGCAGAATTAGAGACAACTCAGTTCCTTCCTGACATCAAACAGGACTGAAGTTAACTACCTGAGATCATTTGGTTATCACCGCCCAACAGATTGAACATCAGAGCAGTTTGATCAAGAATACAACAAAGCACTGTCTCGTAGTAAGACTTTTTTTTTTAATCTGCAACAAGTTAAACACAAAATGGCTCGTGAATAAAAAATTTGGTGGTGCCCAGGAGCTATCCCCACTCAGACTGAGGACATACATAACGCTAAAGCCAACGCAAAAGGCAGCAAAGTAAATAAATGAAAGAAACAGAAAACATCAGCACTGTTATCTACACCCCCACTTCAGCTGCCTGCAGCCGGATCAGTGATACAGCAGCACACTCAAGGCAGCATAAGCTGTTGGGATGCTTTTGCAGAAGTACAGAAAAGCAAGCACCATTCTGATTTATAAACAGAAAAAAAAATACACTTCAGGCAAGTTTCTCAAATTGATAAAATCATTTTACATGGTTTATTAGGAGCAATCCACCATTCCTTAATCCAAGCTTCCTATCACTAGAATTTGTAGGCTTTAAAAGCAGTATGTGGAAGCAGACATCTTATAAACCTATTCTGGGGTTTTAAATTGTTTGTAGGTCATAGGCTGTTACACTGAAGCGTAAGAACTAAATTACATTCAAAATACAAAATACAGCAGAGGAACGAAAACATATCGACCAAGTGCCATTCCTGCAGATATATTAAGATTATGTAGCTGGCCATGCTTAGTAATGGCAACGTGAATGCATTGAAAGGGGAATAATAAAAACAATCACTGAAGTAACCACTTGTGCACTTAAGTGGAGGAAACTCTTTTGTGGGAAGCATTTGGCTGTCCACACCTGCACTGAGCATAGCTTACCAACAAGGACACCTTGAAGCTTACTGGAGACTCACACAGAGAAGAATCCATGTTTCTACATAAACTCAAGAAAACCAGCTCTGCAAGAAGTTGTGCGCTTGAAAGGAGGGAAGGGTCAAACAGAAGGGGCAAACAGGTGAAATTCATGGTCAGCACAGCCTTGGTAGAGCAGATGCTCACTGCTGACACAGTGGATGTATAGGCACACATTCCCTTTCCTCTTGCAGTACTTCTCCCAACCTTCCTCACCATCCTACATTGCCCACAATCATTTATTGAAGGGTGTTTGATTTTTGAATTAATCCTGAATTTGTTTGGGTCCAAGAGCTACTTTGACATTGACAATTTTTGCTGTTAACAAATGTGAAAAAAAAAAAACACCACCATAACTAAAATATCAAGTACTTCAGATGAACCACCTGCTGAAGACATACTGAGACATACTGGAAATTCGATTTATTTGCATCCTGGCTTCCTCCTCATACTCCAAAAATTGCCCAGTTGGAGGGTGCTCCAGATGGATAGAGAGCCCAGTTTAAAAGTCACCTCAGCCCATTCCCTCCACTAGAACAGACTGACGCTCAAACCTAACATGGAGGTCTCAGTTTAGGTTGCTCAAAAGAGCTCAAATTATTTTACATACCTTCTTCCCCCCCTTAACACATCAGGAAACCATTCACTGAATTAGTTCATCTTCAGATTCTTAAAACAAAACCAGCAACATTAAGGACTTGCATTCCTGCATTCAAAATACTTCCAGTCAACTACATAAAAATAAAAAAAACTATTAAAGAGCAGCAAGTCTGAAGAATTGTACAACAAAATGCACACAGAAAGAACTCTTGCATGTTTTTTCTCTCCTTCCAAGAGAGAACTGTCTCTTTGCTGGAGACATCATAAATTTGTTGCTTTTACTCTTTACCCTGTGCTGCATCCGGTGAAGGTGCGACTCCAGCTCCTTTCTTGTTACTTTATTGAGAGGAACTCAATTAGTTTTATAAGCTTTATCATTTCTGGCTCTTAAAGTTTTCCTGTCCTCTGACAATAGCTCAAGTGCATTTTTGAATAACCCAGAGAAAGCTGGGCAAGCTGAAGTGAAGCACTGCCCTCGTTTGTGGGTACTAAATGCCTGCGTGCCAGCTGAGCCAGCAGTGAGCTCATGCTCAGCATGTCTCAATTAGATCCACTTAATTATACTAGTAAGAAAATTCAGTTACATGCAGTTTGCAAGAGAACAGAAATATACAGCCTTTGTCTCAGACACTTGTATCGTTATCCTGCTTGAAAACGCGCCGGGCTAATGTGGCTCCTGGCCAGAAACTTCCCTTGAACCATGCTCTTTTTGGCTTGAAGTGAATAATCAGGAGGTGGACAGACTCCAGCATTTCTTAAGTAGCCTGCTCATCTTGCAGTAAAAGTAAATGAGGGTAAGATCGCTGACCAGCATTCTTCAATAATTTGCCTGCCACTTAAATGAATGTTGATCAGGATCTCCCAGGTGCACCAGGCTGTATCCAACTGTGACCGGCTCCAGTCTCAGAACTACTGCAGAAACTTTGTGGCAGAAAGAAAAGCAGTGCTGCTTGATTGTTAATTATTTAATTGATTATTAATTTTTAATTGTCTTATCATGAAAAGTCTTACACTAATCGGAGACTTTCAGAAAAATAAACATTCTAAATCAATATCTGAATTTCAGCAAAGCACTATACATTGCTTTAAAAAGACTTCAAGTTTGCACGGAAAGAATAGTGACTTGAAATCTAAATGAAACACTGAAAACAAAGAACAATAACAAATAAAACAATAAGATGAAAGGATGCATGGAACTGAGCAGAACAAGAGCTGGTATTGAATTCACTTTTCAGTAGAGACCTGAAAGATGCAGTCAGTCAACATGTGTAAACATGTAAATAGTTATGAACTAGGAGGAACTGTCAATGCCATCTGACACCAGATGAACACCAAGATACTGGTTTTATTACAAAATTGCCTGGATACTCAAAATGCATTTGAATGTTTGAGAAACCTATAAGTATGCAAGGGAAGATCCATCTAAACCAGTCAATGTTGAAGTGTTGAAGGAGTCACGTGGGCTGCCTAGATCTAACAGCTACCTACCAATCATCTGAAGACATTGCCTTCAACTCTACTTCCCCTGCCAGAAATCTGCTTTCCACTGAAGTCAACAGAAGCTTGATTTCAATGGGTCCAGAATCTTTTGTTCTATTCCTAATACACAACATTTGATTTCTAGAAGCCAAAACTTCACCTTTCTAAAAACCATTCATACAAAAGGAACAATGGTATGTCATCTGAGCTGAAATGGGTGAAATGTAACTGTCAACATGCGGTCATGAATTTTATAAGGAAAACAAAGTTAGAAAAAAAAAAATTTGTTATGTAGTACTTTACAACATTTTTGACCAAAATATCAAAAGGCTGGTGTCTTAAGAATCCAAGCAACTTGAAGCAGTAAAGAAAATCGTCACCTTCCCTATGTCTTAGTAGGTCCATCTCTATCTCCTCTGACTTCACTGATGCCTCTAAACAATATTCCCATTTCTTACCCCTTCCCCTATTTTACCTCCATTGCTTGTCTTCCATAAGTTGTTCTCAACAGTCTGATGATGTTTTTAAATACAAAATCAGATCAGATGACAGGGTTACAGGATGGTGAAAACACCTCTTTTCACTAAAGATAGGAGGAGATGTAGACAAATGTACTTCTCACAGTCCCAGATGACAAGAAAGTGATATTTTTATGAAAGGTCAAGGTGTTCAGGTACGTGTAACTGAGATATGAGTGCAGAATGCTACAGATTAGCAGGAAGTAAGCCCTAAAGCAAGGAAAAATAGTTTTTGTTTGTTTCCATAGTTTGTTCAGAACCCCAAATCCAGGAAGATTTTCCTGCAGCTTTGGATGAAAGCATCAATTGCTGGAAGAGATCTGAATATAAAAAGGTCCAGGAAAACAAAAGTTTCTACCTAAAGCTTGGAAAAAATCTGAAAAGCACCATGCATGAAACGTCTACTCAAAGAGCAAAAGAATATTTGAAGCAATGTTTATAACTCTATTGCTAATAGAATATTATTTCAAAGTTAATAGTATTAGGCAATTGAGTTTTTTATATCCTACAGTCAAAGTTCACCACTAGTCTCTAATCTCACGCTGTGCTAACAACTATAGTAAATAGGGCAGTCACATATAATCTCAAAGACACTGTTCCAGTTATTCCACCTACAGTGTTAGGCCTTTATTTACATACTAATCTATGTTTGGCAAATGAAAGTTTCCTTTTATGCTCACAAGTCAAATATATTAATGATTTTTAACTGCAAAACTGCAGAATTTATTTTTAGAGATGTCAGCAGGCAAAGTATTTCTAAACACTTCAGTAGGCAGCACAGCTTCACCTCTAATGTTTCCTGTGCTTGTCTCTCCTCAGGAATAAAGAATATAAATATTTCAGAACACACTGCTACCTACTTTGTTAGTCTCTCATAACAAGTGTACTTGGGCACTGCTCATCTAATGAACCTGGGCCAGTGCTAGACTGCAGATCAGCAGAGGCTGAAGAACTCGGGGGCTCCTTATTCAGTCCATAGGGTGGCATTTGCACTACCAGGGACAACGGCACTAGGCTAGGGCCTGCACCTAATCGATGCCATTAACCCTGGCCTACAGTTCAGAAGAATAAGCCACCACAAGAACAAGATACAAATCTTGAAAACTGGCCTCTGAGTGTGTTGAACTTCCATTTCTGCAAGTTCAGTTTTAGACCCCGCTCCCACAGTGACAGCAACAGACAAAAAGTGTCTTTTATCTCATGGCCATCGAGTCCCACCCACTATGCTGATATCAAAACTTCCCCAACCCTGGTTGAGAAATATTGCTCAAGATAAAACTATCCATGTGAAGTGATGATTTAGAAACAAAGGTTTCAGTTCAGGACTGTCACATGGAATAGTGTCAGAACCAAGATATGCTGCTCTCACCATATCAAAAATAGTGGCAGGCATCTGCCAACATAAAGCATTACCCATCTGAAGTCCAAGTGAAGTCTGGCAAGTTGTAAAACTATTACACCCTCCCACGTCTTTTTTCTTATAGTGCCCTTAGCACTGTACCAGGACTCAGGTAGGAGTGAAGGTTCATTACTGGCTCCAAAAGGAGCAACAGCTACCTCCTGCTTGCTAAAAAACCTGTGTAGACCCAGGCGCTCTGTAGGCTATTATCTCACCTACAGAAGAGTGAGGAGTGCCAGAGAACAGCTCTCAGAAAAAAACTGGTTTCTGGCAGGGGGGAAAGAGGCAATACTCCCTGACACAACGCAGGTTATTCTGAAAGCACAGGGAATAACATATAGACACAAGCTGCCTTAAAGAGCATGACAAGATAATACAAGCAACAGGCAAAGACAAAGGTATGGCCACCCAATGACAGAAGCATAACAGCTCTATCTACTACAGAGCTGATTTAGTAGACAAAATTGAGAAAATGCCCTTTCCAAGCACCACTGAGCCTTCCTCCCCTTTTTGTTCTTCCACATTTCCTGCAGCCAGCCCTTCTTATGACATTGCATCTTGTACGTGACGCTCAAACAGGGAAAGCTTACAGCACCCAGGTACCAGCACTTCCCTCAGCCTCTGTGGATGCCCACCACACAGGACCTTGGCACAATTTTAAATGCAATTAAAAGAAAAAAAAGAATCTATGATATGATATCAAAAGGTTACATATCCAAATTAGATGAACCCACGCCAATATTACAAAGCAAAGGAATAACAACGTGCCAGCAAGCGACAGAAGGACACAGGTACAACCAGCAGGAACTAATCTTCTGCAAAGGCTGCCAGAGCTGCAGCAAAAGCCGATGCTACCATCGCACAGTGTTTTCCTGTCCTCCAAGCCCAAATTCTGCAGAGTTGTACCTGCTAATTCCTTTCACAAGTATCTGCAGCTACATTACCTGCTTCCTTGGATTTACAATGAAGTTGCATAAACAAACAAACACAGGCAGGATTATAGCACTTGAGTTGTTGGCTTTTCCCTATTTCCCAGGGAGGCACCAAAGGGCAGATGCAGGCAAAGGTCTGGCAGTCAAGGCATTGTGCTGGATCCAAGGCCAGGACAGGAACACAGTGACCAACCACCAAGCACCCACCCCAGAGGCTGGGCAAAACAGCAGCCAGCCCCAGAAGCCAGTATTTAGTCTCCTGGGAGATTAATAGTAGCCAGGTGGCCCAGCCTGCGTTCACGGCCAGCTGTGCTAAGCCAGCCGAACTCACCGAGGTTCCTGGTGGTCTGAGGACAGCCCTCTTGGGTGGCTGGGAGAGCACAGGTTAGCTTGAACTTCTTGACTGAAGGATCCTCTTGGAGTGGTTTGGGCTATGTGATACAGTGATAGACTGCCAAGAAAAGGAAGATGTGCACATACAGAGACTTCACTGGTCTCACACAAGGTTATTAGATGAGTTAATCAAGGTGCTGGCAAATCTTGTACCAATGTGTCAGCCCTGCTAGCTTGACATATCATCTTCGTAGAAAAATAAAGTGTTTTTTGTTTGTTTGTTTGTTTTTTCTCCAAATGCTTCTTGTGTTATAAATGCTACTACATAATGGTTTGTACTGACTGATCCAGTATCACTCTGCACTATGCGTAGTACACTGATAATCAGTGCCTTTAGCTTCACTGGTTGTGACTTTCCCTGCAGTAGGGGACAGCACGAATAATGCTGGTGATCATTTGATCATTCACCAGTTGCTGTTTGCAGGTGGCGAGTACGCAAAGAGTCTGCCATGAATCTGAAAAGACAGAAGTATGGGGCACTGAAATGCGTTGTCCTTTTAGCACAGCTGATAACTATAACTATTTGCTGTTTGGCTGCAAAGTTGCCCAAAGGCTGCCTTGGACTGCAGTTTCTGTTTCTGAGATCCCAACCCAAGTCTCAGAAACCCCACTGGGTGGCCAAAGGCAAGAGAGAGAACTTAGAAATTCATTTTTTTTAGAGGAAAGGGCTCAAAATAAATGGGCATATACAATGCCACGCTTACAGTGTCATTTTCCTCTGCAATTAAATATAAGGAAACGATAGTATGACCACATTAACACAATTTTCTCCAAAATTAGAGTGCGGAAAAGTTGGATTGCATAGATCTAAGTGAGAAAGCTCCCTTTCTGGATTGAAATAACACTGGAAACATTTGGCACGGCCTTTCACTGCCCTTTAAAGCATTTCTTTTGCTGCCCCTGTGTAGAAATCCTGCAGCAGCAGCCGGGTCTGGGGCCAGCAGCCGTGCCCAGGAGCAGCTCCTCTCTGCTGCTCTCCGCCAGCCATTGCGAGCATTTAGGGAAAGAGTTAAGCAGATGTCAGCCTCAAATTGCACAGCATGATAGTCTGAAGACTCTTCCTTGTCTTCACTGCAAACTGCTGGATGGTATTTGACGAGATAACGGATTAGCCCACTGCTGAGCCACAGCGTCCTTTGGATGTCACATTTTTCAACAGGTAGCTCTCAAAAAATGCAGGACTGGAGAGGCTGGCAGAGCCTGTGAGTCTGTTGCAGCATTCACCATGCAAGAGGCCCGCATTTCTGTTTAATTTAGAATTAACTAGACTTCTAAAATATTCCTTGGGGTATAAGAGGTGTCTTTGTTTAAGTTTGTGTTGGAATTTCAGTGCCTGCGAAAGCAAGGGTCTGAACTTTCTCCCTGTTTTCAGGATAAGCTGCTCATGGCATTTTACAGAAATCTTGGTTCCCCCTTGGCAACCTCCCCCAGCACCTGTGGGTTTTTTGGAGGCTTTTCCTGCCAAGGAGGGGATGTAGGAGGCCGGTGGGGGAGCGCATCCCCACAGCACCTTCGAGGACAGGCAGCTACGTGGCTGCTCAGCCCTGCAACTGCTGTGTCCTGGGCCTGCTGCTAACAACCCCTCTGTGTGTGTTAGGGGCACTCTAAATACTGAGATACATTCATGCCTGGTGAAAAGTGCTAATTTCTGTAGTTATACTAGGCATGAGTTTAAGTCACTATATCCCTTTAAAATTGGCCAATTGGGATTAGTTACAGGAATGCAGTTAAGCTCAGATATAATGCTTTAGTGAGACTAAAGCCACTGACAGATCGCAATTACAGCTAAGAACAACAAACTTGCTAACCAGAAGCCAATCCAACAAACACAAACGTATAGCAATTGTTAGCTATTGGAACAGCACGCTTGCATTTGACACCTTAAACAATCTGGAAGATCGACATAATGATTACTCTAAAAGGGAAAAAAAAAAAAAGAACATGTTGGAAACAGCTGTTAGGAAACAGGAAGGTTTTAAGCAGATGGTTAAAAGTGTCAGTCTGAGGCAAAATACAGCTCTCCCTGCTGCTGAATGAAAATCTCCTTCCTGGTTATAGCCACCATACCTGTGTGCCTGCCGCACTGGTCTCCGATCAGTAAGGCCCGGTGGATGCGGGCTCAGGGCACCTGTCCCCACGTCTGTCCCACAACACAGCGTGCAGCGTGGGGCTGGATCCTGCCGCCTCTCCCCAGCCCACTCCCCCAGCCCAGCTCCGCGGTGCATGGCCAAGAGAGCTCCAGGGCAGGCCATCGGGGCACCTGGATGCAGCAGCGCCGCCTCTGTGGGAGAAATCCTGGCCCCCGTGAAGTTGATTGAGTTTTGACACTTGACTTCAGCCGGGCAAATGTGCCCTAGCTGGCCTTCTGTCTTCTAATCAGGTTGTGTCCTCCTCTGTTACACCGACTCAAAAGGGAGATTTCTCAGAAATAATTTTACTTTTAGGTACTGGAATACAGTAATTGCAAATGTTCAAAAACACTTCAATTAAAAAACAAATCATGCAACCAGCTCTAACTTCATGGATATTGTTTTCACAGTTAGATTCCCGTGTCGTACTAACTGCTATGAACTGCTACCGCTGCAGTCCTGCATGCATTCAGTAACAGAAGGCAGCTCTGGGAGTCTAAGAAGCCAGGCAAAAAAAGAAATAAGTGAGATGAAAAAAGGACTTTCCAAAAACTGAGAAGCAAAAGCTGGTGTCAGAGATAGGCACGGGAGATTACCCTCTGACTTATCACAAACTGAAAGGCACTCCTGAGGCCAAAGTGAACGGAGAAGCCAAAGCAGCGGGTCGGCACGTGGCTGCAGGGAGGGGAGTGAGCACAACGCACGGCGAGCAGCAGGGGACAAAGCGAAAAGATCATGGGGCCAGCTCCGATCGGTTTAGATAAAAGCTGCTACTTCTTGCTTTCTCTGCGTGGATGCACTTAGCTGTGAGATTTCTCACAAAATACTGAATTTTGTCCAGCCCCAGTGCTGATGAAAACTCAGAGCAGTTGTCAAATTCTCTGTGTATTTGGAGACAGCACAAGTCCCCTCCGTCTCCACGGGCAGGACAGCAAAGCCTGCAGATCTGTTCCCTGCAGGCCGAGCGTGGAGCTGTCGGCACTGCACAGGCTATCGGAGACTTTGTCACTGCCAGCTGCAGCCCCCGGGCTCAGGGAATCTAACTGCTGCCTGGGGAAAGATCATCCTGCCTTCCGGGTGAAGAGGGGACACCTCGTGAGGACTACTAATTTCTTTACCACAGCTGAGGTCACAATTAAGTTTTTATGCAAAAATATTGATTTTTTGAAACGAGACACTATTGCTTTTCATTAGCTGTGAGAGATGGCTATGGCAGCCTGAGGGAATGTATTATTTACAACGTCAGAGCCAATGCAAAAATGAGAAAGGCGATAGCAGCCTTTATCTTCTTTTGACTTTGCTGGACTACGTGAACTGAGCAGTGTGCAATGAGCCCAAGGACACTGGTAGACATCGGTGCACCGTGCCGCCCACCCACTACATTAAGCTCATGCTCTTCCTACATTAAGCATTTGTAGCCAGAGACACAGAACTTAAATTCACTCCTGTTCCCCGCAGTGGGCAGACGTGACCACAGCCCCCTCCTCTCCTTCTGCTGCTCCCTCTGCTTCACTACAGCCCACCAGCAGGATGGGGCAGTCGCTGGTTCATGGCAATTAAAGCGCTGGCAGGCTCCAGCCAGCCCCCTCGCCCCTCCTTATGTTCACCTGAGTTTCCTCAGCTGATGACAAAAATGATTTCACATCACACAGTGGGGGTTTCATTTGGTTCCATGCATGCAAATGCCTTTCACCACGGCAGAAATGTAGCATGAAAATGCAAGCATTAAACGCTAATTTTTTGTGACTTGGGAAGCTTCAGGTTCAGGTCAGTCAGGGTAGTATAACAATTCCTCCTGTGATCTGCTTTCAGCCAGATCCTGCCTGAAATTAAATATTAGATCTCCTCCTGGAGATTGCCTGCTAGCAGATTTCTTTACATAATACTCACAGCTTGCTTTCAAACGTGTGCTGCATAAATAGCTTAGGGAAAGGAAACAAACTCAAAGTCACACTTACAAATGATTGGAGCATGCTATTCAGTGTTTGCCAAATTTCCTCATCTTTCCACAGGAAAAAAATATAAAAATAAAAAAAATAAAAGGTTTCCTGATGTCCTACAATCACAGCAAATTTTCTCCAGAGAAATCCCCAAGCTGACAATCAGCATTCCCAAAAAGGCACAGCCAAATAAACAAGAGACAGCTGGCAGAGGTGAGTGAACAACGCAGGCACAAAACGTGTAGCTGCATTGGTCCTGGGGAAACGCTGGCGTATTTCTTACAGGCTGACTGCCTTCAACTTTCTCAGAAGGCAAATCTCCTGACGTAGCCATGCCCCAGATTTACAGAAGTAAGACATGCTATGGACAGGCAGCGTTTCTCAGTGAGATCTTCCTTGGCAGGATGTCCCCTGCGCGTCGCCCACAGGTTCCCAAATCTTTCCCAGGACGTGCACGAGCTGCTGCTTGCCAGATGGCCATTGCCAGCCTGGCCTGAATCCCCGGCAGGAGGAGACTTGCTGGATACAAGGTCGGGACAATTGTCGCTCAGGACCAAGCCGCCGAGGCAGTACCTGGTCCCTAGGCGCTGCCCTTTGGCTGTGAGGCTGCACAGACTGACTGTCATCACGCCAGCGCACAGCCAGGCCTCCTGGTCTTACCAGGGCTGTCACCGTCAAGAGCTACACTCATGAAGCAAAGTCCATGGTGCACATAAAGAAAAGACCATTTGGATACTTCCAGCAGTTACCTAACGAGGCGGTAAGGAGTGCTGCCTGAGGAGCAGACCGTGAGGTCGGTCGGAGCTCTGTGTCTGGCCTCGGGGGGCTGCACAGCCTCTGCCTGGGCACGGACACCGACACCAAATGCAGGGCAGCCGAGCTGGGCTCGACAATGAAAGAGTGCTCCAAACATCAGGAATGAAAGGTTCTTGTTTTCAATTTAGGGAGACTATTATTTTCGCTGTCACCACTAGCATCTTTGGGTATTTCAGGGAATCTATTGATGAAGATAAAGGAGGTGCACCTCAGGAGATACCAGCTCTTACCACATTAGATACCATCAGAAGCTGTGTAAGAATAAAGGGTGGCAGGCATATCTACAAAGGAAATGAGTGCTGCATTTGTAGATTTTCCACAAAGAAATAACCCAGGAGCATATTGGTGCTTAGTGAGCAGAGGAGAGACACGTGATGCCCCTTCCTACGATATTGTGATTATTTTTGTAGCTAAAATTCTTTGAAGATTTAGTTTATTACAGTGTGAGAGCACACTAATGTGCACTTTACAGTTTCATACAGCATCCTTTTCCTTTTACTGACTCAAACGTGATCATTTTTACAAGCATGTTATACATGTGAATTTTGGGGGGTCAGTGTAGATGACAGTGAAGTAACAGCTTGGGAATGTGTTTATTAGCCAATGTGAAACACCTGCTTTTACCTGTGGGCACACACTTTGCATATTCACAGGAGATGTAAGTTTATATTTACTCCACAATTACTATGACAGAGCTATTACAACTGTTAATGCAATATGATATATACTGTGTGCTTTGCTGTCTCAGCCAGCAGATCCTGGATACCAGTTTGCTTTTTACCTCAAAGAAATTCTACCATTACAGAAAAAATAAATAAATAAAACAAAACAAAACAAAACAAAACAAAACAAAACAAAATAAAATAAAATAAAATAAAATTTTACATAGGATGCGGTGCTTTTCACAGGAAGGTTGTACTGTCCTTACCCTAACACAGTGACAAACACAAGTATTTGTGAGCACGTAACTTCAGGGGCAGGAGCAGTGCTGCTCTGTACAGTGACCTTTGTCAGACTATCTCAAACACTATTACTAGGCTGCCAGCTCCGAGGGCTCCTTTCGCTCATCTGCTCAGTTCCTTTACCCTTTGCATGGCTGAACCTGCTTGCAGAGATTTGCTCTCCTCACTGACAAGATTGGAAGCTCGCTATTATTAATACCAGCTCAATGCAGACAGTGCGTGGAAGGAAGGAGAATGAGCCACCTCAGTGATGTTTATTGATCGTCACATCACCTTCCATAGTGCTGATACAATGTAACGATGCTACAACATCACAGCCCTTTTGCTATCAATACCTTCTTTGATCCCCCATCCTGAATTCCCTGGTGGATGCTATTAGAGAAATTCCTTCAGTCCTGGTGTTGGACACAATTTCTTTCCACCATGGAAATGTTGCTTACACGGTTTTCACGCACAGAAAATGTCACTGCTTGACTGTAACACTGGTACAACTTCTGCCCGTGCAGGGCAGTGACAATGACACACTGGGGAGCTGCAGCATACAGGAGGACAAAAGTGAAAATACAGCTCCACTGCTGCAAAGTTGTCACTACGGTGTCTATGGTCACTAACAAGTCAGCGCAGCAATGCACCTCTGCCTAGCTCATGTCTGCACCCAGGAAACTGAATTTCTGTTGTGCTTCTCATGCACTTCTAATGGATGGTCACACAGCAACACCCACCTGTGTTCCAGCTGCACCCCTGGCTTGGGAAAACAAAAATAATAAAAAAGCACATTTTTTCCTACCTTAGTTCTGAAAAATAAAGAGCTAGAGTGAAAGTGTCTCTAGAATCCAACAGCAAGTAAACAAAAGCAACCAAATTAAATGTAGTATGTGCAATTCTGATTAAAGAGAACTTGCTAAAAGCACATATACAAGTGATTTCTTACAGGAAAAAAAATATTTAAAAAACTTTTTTTTTACTCATGAAATAATATTAATTTAAATTACTTGGGGAAGCAACCATCTTCTAATAGATTGCATAGCTAGGACTTAAAGCAGATTGAAAGTGAAAATTATGCTAAAATCGTTGGGGAATGTAAATCCTTCTTTAATTGACGCTGCAGGAGCTGCCAGAAATAATTAATATGGCTATATTTAACCGCTCTGGCAGTGTTTCCCTTTCAGATGCAGCTCAGTTTTGCCAAAGCCCGCTCGATCTCGGGCAGCTCCATGTTTGCAGCGCTGTTGGGAAGCAGCGGAGCTGTGCCAGGCGAGCTGCCTGCCTTTGGAAGCGCTGCGACCACCGCCTCGCCTAGGCACAAGGCACTGAGAGGTAAATCCTCTGCTGTAAGGGGCACGTTCATTCTGAAAACGGTGTTCAGGCAGCCTGAAAACTGGTGAGACCAGATTACACCAAACAATCAGGTTTTCCATTTTCTTTTGTGTTTTGGCGTGTGAGTTCTCTGCGGGTTCACATGTTCAGCTCAGGACGAAGCTGTGCTACCCCTACCTCATGTGTGAGGTAGCTTGCTTTTGTGAAATGCAAACAGGCAAATGACCTTTTCAGATCAGACCGAAGGACCATCTAGCTCAATTTCCTGTCTCTTGCAATTGCTCGAGGGAAAGAGCATAAGAAACGAGTATAAACTTGTTATCTGCTAATTTCATTTTAACACTCTCCTCCCATTTCTTTCCCTGTGAGAACTTAGGGTGTCCAGATTAATGCTGTTGTATTAAGAAATTAGAAACAAATTACTGAAAATGAAATAGAACCCAGGCAATCTAACCCGATGCCTTCTGCTGTAATAACTGGGTAAAAATAGTTGCCCATACCCGAATCTGCCAAGGATGCTATGTTCAGCTCTAGAGGTGCAATTAGTGCATTCCTAAATTTGAAGGTAAATCTAACTTCCAGTGGGAGACAGCAGAAATGACAGCCCAGGTGGCTCATCCACAGCTTCATTACGACAGTCCTGGCAAAATCTCAGCTCGAGCAGCAGATCCGAGGAGATGACCGCGCTGTCAGTCATGGCAGCAAGACCCAGCCTAGTGATGAGATCACTGACTGGTTTTGTTTTCTGCAACGGGAAAACATGACTCCAAAGCTCATCCCTGTTAGCTGGCGCTGCCAGCCCTGTCCCATGTACAACCTCAGCTTCTCCTTTTCTTACCGTGTAATTAAAGGGAAAGAAAAAGAGCACAAGAGTGACCCATAAAAGCCCACATAAGTGGCAGTTGACAAATAATTGCATTCACATTAATTACCAAGGTGTTTGCTGGCAAGAGAAAAAGCAGGGCGTTTTTGTTATTGTTGTAGCACCAGAAATAGTGCTATAGTATTTGGATTATGCATGCAACTGCAATTCAAGCTACAGTGAAGAAAATAAGTACTCTTAGCAAAGACTGTCGTGCATGAGGCAAGAAAATTTATATTTTGATCTGCGATGGGAGAAGAAAAAGCTGCAGCCATAAAGCTAGCTGTATGAGCACCTACAGCAAGAGTTTTAAGATATTTTAGGACTGTCTGAGAAATGTTCTAAAATCCAGAACAAACTACCCCACTCAGAGAGAAAATTTGTTTTTGTGGTTAAGATGAAACTGGAAATTCAAGACACGTTTTAATTTCTAGTCTGCATGACATTGGAGTAATTTGATTCTGTATCCCAGTTCCTCACCTACAAAATAAGGCTGAAAACACTGCTTATTTTTTAAGACACTGCCTTTTAGATGATCAGATCACAGAGCAGCTATTACATCTTACTCTGTATTAGGTTCAGCGTTCAAAATAAAAATGCAATAATCTCAAATGGGCAGCCTATATTAAAAACTTACATTTGTATGGTAAGATTTTAATTTTAACCTAATTCTGTCTTCTCATGCATTACTTCAGCTGTATTGACTTAAAGGAAAGGCAATAATAGCATAAGACCTCTGTTTCATATACTGTAATAACCCTTGGAAGAAAAACTCACCAAAATTACAAGCTGTGAAAGCGAAAGAGAGCAAGAGCTCAAGTGTGATTGCAAAATTTGCACTGACACCAGCACCAGCTTCAACTCACCCTCTGCAGAGCTGAGCCCTTTGCTTTCAGTTGCTCAGTGAGCAGTTCCCACTGCCATTCTTTCTCCCCATGCAGCACCTTGCTCGTATGCCTCTTCCCTCAGACCCCCATCACCTTGTGTACCCAAAGCCCTGCAGCAACACATCGGGAGCCGAAAGACAAGGGGCACACAAGAGGGAATGCAGCAGGGTCTGCAGGGAAGGGGAGCAGCTGCCTGACCCCCAGCTGAAGCACTGCTCTGCTGCCTGCCTCCCGTCAGGAGCGGAGATGCTCACGGGCCTTATCCTGCTCCATTCCACGCCGTCCTTCGACATGGATGTACCTCCCGGGAGAAGGGTGTCTGATCCCTTTGGAAGTGCTGCTCTAAACCCTATGTCCTCATGACTGGGAACTTGGCTGTCAGCCTGAAAATTTCAGGTTTCCATGTATTTGCGTGTTACTTTTCACGTTTCAAGCCGAGACCCCTCCAAACCATCATGACCTCTCCTTGGCCCTAGTGCTCCGCCTGCAGCGACAAGCCTCCGCGCCACGGGCAGCTTCTTACTGCCCCGGCACCGGTGGCCGTCCCTGCTCCAGCAGAGCCGTGTCCCTCGCCTCGATGAGTCAGGAGGCAGCGGCTGCCCGTGTAAACCAGCCGCACTGGTTCCCCTCCCGGGCACGCTCCGTCGTGCTCCACGCTCCAGTCAGGCTCGGTTTTGTTCTTCAGCTTCTGCCCACCACGGCCCACGACCATGGCCCATCTCTCCAGGCTGGCTTTCTGCAGCTCTCTCCCTGTCAGGAACGCCCGGCTCCTCTACAGCAGGTTCTGCTGGCTAACCTTGGCTCTGATGAGGTGGCCAATGGCAACCTATGCCATATGATGGCCAGGGGCCTCTCTTTGCTCTGAAGCAGTCTCTATTTCAGCCAGCGTTGAGTTGGAGTGGGCTGCTTGAAGTGCAGGCAATGGTTCCTGTTCCCACTCACAGTAACAGAAGGGCAGAAAATGTCTCCAAACTGATTTCAGTAGCTGACTACTGAAGTACCCTGTCATCTCCATCTGTTAAATTCCCCACCAGCATCTTCTAAAGACAGTCCCGCTTCCACTTTTGCCTTAACTTGTCCGTTCAGAGCCCCAGACTGGATCTCAAACCCAGATTTCATATGTATGCAAAATATGCTAATCAGTTCATTAAAAAGAGAAACCACAGAGGCCAGGAAGGCTAGCAACGCACGCTAAGTGATAATTCAGACAAACACTGCCTGCCTGTGATGATAAAGGACAAATGCATGGCAAAGGCAAACACATCCCAAATAGGCTGCGGTGCAATCTGTCTCCATACAGACCCATGAGTCATGCTGACTTGGAAAATACTTTATAAATGCTAGTAATGGCAGGCAATCATTTTAATTAGATATGGCCTAATTAAAAAAGAATAGAGGCTTTTATGGTTCATACCTCCCCAGTGTGCACTAGGGATCCCCACTGTTTGGCAAACAGGAAAAATGTTTGTATTATTTAATAAGCATAATGCTATCAGCAGAGCTTTAATGTAGGATTTAATGCATACGCTCTGGCTCACCCCACAAAATGTCGATTGGTCAGCATGCAGGCTGGCTGCAAGAAGGTTACAGGAGTTCCACCTCTCTAAATGAGACCTCAAAATGTCTCGAAATGATAATGGACACCTGAGGAACGGGCTAAACCCCTCTGGGTGTTCACTAGGCCATGTGTGGGAGGTGGGTAGATTCATTCAGATACTGTAAAACTAGCCTAAAGCTTCAAAGCAATGCCTCTGGTTGGTTGGCCTCTCTGCAGGCTTCAAATAATGGGGAGAGAGGAGAAGTGATGTCAGTGCTCACCCCGTGCTTGCCACCTGCTACATCCTGCTCCCTGCAGCCCTTCCCTGTGGCACCAGCAGTCCCCAGGACGCTTCCAGCCCGTGTGGCTGCCAGCCCTCACCCACCACTGCCATGCTGGGGACTGCCACAGGCAGCAAACACCAGCACTCCGCAGCTGGGCCATCAGCAGCATAGGTCCCTTTCTCATTTTCTTGTTGTTGTGTAATGCTCTGGCTCTGCTGGGACAGGAAGCAAAAATACCACAAGAAAAAGCACTTCCTGTACTATTTCTGATCTAAGCAAATCCAGGAAATAATGGAAATTACAGTGATGCACAGGCTATCAAGTTTCTTGAGCTTATTTTGCATTTCTGTTATTTCCTGTGCTTTTCATGTGAATATTTGAAGTCATAAAGAAGTGATCACAATATATGATCACAAAAGCATTAAAGATGTAAAAGCGTCTCTTCTCCCTGCACGTACTTAAAATACTAGCTCTGAGAGCAAGAACCTTTTGTGAGCAATTACCAGGCATTGTGCTCGACACATCACCCCAGCTCAGCCTGCAAACTCTTGGCCCCAACGATGCTAGGGACTGATCTAAGCATAACACCTGTTCCTGCTCAGGGGGTCCCTGTGACCTTGTCTCACAAAACAGCCAGGTGGTCTGCAGCATCTCTGAAAGAACCTGCTGCTTAGGTACAATCAAAATACCCCCAAGGACACAAAATATCCCTGCAGGCCTCCAGCACCCAGCTCTGCCTCCACAGCGGCTCACCTGGTACCTGCAGCAGAGGAGGGGGGCCTTGAAGGAAAAGGGTGAGCTCGGTGCCAGGATGAAGTGGAAGTCAACTGCTGTGTTCATAGTCAGGGCTGCCCAACTCGGTGTCAGTGCTCCTGCTGAGAATGAGTGCTGCTTCCAGTGGTCCTGCATTGATCTGCCTCACTCAAGGTCACGTTACGAGATCATTTACATTACAAAAATCAAGGTTTTAAAAAGTCATTGCTGAGAGTGACGCTTGATTTCTAAATTCAGAGTGCAGCTGGGCACATATCTGCATACGGAGACCCAATTGTTACTAGAGATAGCAGGGAATCTTCTGCCCACTCCATAACTTCACACTGGAAATATGCCCCATAAAATTTCTGTCACTATCTCACTATCATAACTCCAAAGGACTCAAAAGCAAATGACTGTGCTTTCTTATCATTTTTGGCTTATTACAACCAAGTTGTTAGAAGTGAATCCTTTGCCCTGAAGAGGAAAAAAGGGTTTTGCAATGGAGTTCTTTCCAAGTATGTCGCCCAAATTTTGTCATTTCCTTCCTTCAGTGAAGCACACACATTCACCTACTTTTTAATAACAGAACATCAGATGATACTTAGTCATCTGTTGCTCAAGGCTCTGCACAGATGTCATACAATGCGCACAGCAGCTCATCAGCATAATGCCAGGAACACCACCCCGCCACTGAATTCTCTTCATGTCCTTTTCCTAATGGGCAGGTAGATTCCATGGGCACATCAATGTTCTACATCACTCCCTGCTGAGGTCCTTTTAACATTCCTTTTGAAGCTCTGACGGTGCTCTCTGTGATGTGCCGGGACCCCTTTTTAAACCAGCATCCCACAGATGAAGGCCCAGCAGGTTGCCAATGTCGTGGGGGCAGGCAAAGCTGAAGGGCCCCAGCTCGCTCCTGGGCTGGCCGTGGCTGCCTGTGACAGACAGGGCAGCTTCCAAGGAGGGTGCAGGTGGTGGGATGGCTGGTGAAGGGGTTTGGACATGGATTTTTCTTCTCGCTTAGTGGAGCAGTGTGGAGAACAGCCTGAAGGGCCTGGGAAGAAAAGTGAGAGGAGAGCTGTGACTGGGAGTGCAGAGGCAGGAGCTGATTTCTCTTCAAACACAATACTCAGCGTTCCCCAGGGCACGGATTAATGTGCAAGGATTTTTCTCAGATGCTGTTTTCTTCAGATTTTTCTTCAGACACTCAGAAGCCCATCCCCTCAGGCAGGGCCTGTGAGGCCGGGGCCAGGCAGCTGAGCCCCACAGCCTGCCTCAGGAAGCCTCATGCTTGCGACCACCATAACATGAGTACCCAAGCCGCACATCCCTCTGGTGTAGCCACGCTCAAGCTAAATAAGGCTGAGCTTGCTGTTTTACACAGGCCCCCAGCATCTCCCTCCCAGGCTTCACCTGCCTCAGGTCTGTCTTAAATGGCCACAAGCTGCCCGCCCCTGCCCTCCTTTCCCTCTCTAGCCACCCATCTCTCCAGGGGCTCCAGGGGTCTCCCCCTGGTCCAGCCTGCCACACAGGCGGGCTCAGTCCCCTTTACAGGGGCCGTACATAGTGCTTGCAGGAGCGAGGCCTGCCCAGCAGCCTGCCCAGCCCATCTGCCCCAACATGGTGCCGTCAAAGCAAGAATCGTCCTAAAACATGCTGGACTATTAAACTATTTAAAAAGTTTATACACCTCAAAAAGTTGTTTAAATAATACGTAAGTCTGCAATAGACAGTGTTTTTCTGAAATCTGCACTAACATACATACTTATGTATATACAAATGTATTTACACACCCTTTATATTCGTTTGTCCTCCTTTCAGAGTACCGTGGCTCTCTGTCAGGATCTTGTCAGCACTATAAAGCGCTGACTGCACACGATGGCTGCTGGCTACGGCCACGCTGTTACAGAATGCACGTGTCAAGTGCTGCACATTTCCTAACGTCAGCACCATTTGCCTAACACATGACAGGCAAATAGATGGATTTAGGCTTTCCTGCTGGTCTTTTTTTTTTTTTTCCAGAGAATGGAGGTGTCTATTCCTGAATCTATTAAGAGAAATACAGACAAAGCATTAAGGTCACCGATTAAAAACAAAGGTGTTACTGCAAACCCACACATGGATTATATAAGGTTCTCACAACCTACCTTTACCAGGAAGCATTGTTTAGATGCTGCCACCACAGCTGAGCCTGGAGCAAAAATTCATTAAAGTTTCTTAATCTGGGCTACTTAGCCATCTTGAACTAGGCTAAGTATTACTGTACTTTGCATTAAAATCAGTGAGATGACTTATGTGTGTAGCCGTGGAAGGAAGTGTGGCAGGTTTTGAATCCCAACATTTATGAGAATAAACAGACAAACATGTTCCCGCTCCCTATTTGTTATCACAGTGCATTTTGCAATCTCTTGCTAGAATTATTCAGTGTATTTGGAGCTTCCTCATCACAGAAGTCTCTTTTGGCTCTGAAGGATCTTCAGCTTTGAATTTGGCATTAACCAGTCCCAACAGACCAAAGATTTGTGACAGCAGTTTTCTGGAGCCATTAGTGTCTGGAGACTCTCATCTTGTTTTTTTTTGCCATTTCTGAGCAGGTTAATACAGCAGTACCATCAGGTTCTTCTGTCTGCATGACTGGATTAATGTGAATCTAGTTACATGCTTCAGACAATTTTTTTTTTCTCATTTGTTTGCCTTGCAGCCCCATGCTGTTCATTTTCTGTCCTTATCTGTATGACAGTGCTCTGTACTAAATTTTATGTTAGAGTTACCATAAAACTAACCTGCTGTTTTGTATTCTTCTTTGCACATTTAACTGCTTCTTAAAAAAAAAAAAAAAAAAAAAAAAAAAAAAAAAAGAGGCATACATCAGGCCCAATTTGCCTCTAACCAAAAAAGGCAATGTTTAAGCTTATAAATTATCCCATTTTAAAAGGGGTAAAATTAGAGGAGAAATAGCTTATTATGTGGAGGGACAGAGGGAAGAATGAGATATATGCAGGTATTGAAATAAAATTGCGGGAGAGCACTTTAAGTTTGAAGTTACCACTTCTTTTCTTGTCATATGTCAGTGTTCTACAGAGATCTGTTGTATTTTAGGTTAGACTGGATTATTTCATGTGAACATATTTTTATTCATGCTGCTGCTCAGAAAAATGGTTCCTGATGCCAAATTCAAAACTGAATTTATGAGTGCTGCCAATCGGAGCAAGGGCTGAGCATGGGTAGAAGGATATAATGTTATGGAAACAACGGAACAACTCAGAGAAAGCTGTCTGCAATTCTAGGAAAAGAAAACAGCTCTTCCATACAAACTCCATAAAAAGTCTTTCAGCTGGGAGAGATATATATCTCTGTGCTGAACTGCTGCACCTGTCCAAGGGTTTCTGTGTATTGTCTGTTCCTAACAGTGTTGTAAAGCCTTTCCTTCAGAAGGATTTTTTTTTCCATGGTCTGAAATGCTGGAGATCTGTTAACACAACAGAAGGAAGGAGCTTAACCAATGTTTAATAGGGCCGGATGGGACAAGGAGGGAATTTTCTCAGTCCTGTAGGTTTCACAGAGATATTAATATTGCTAAGATTCTTGCTTTGTAAATCATCAAAAAGATAAAATTCTAACAAGAAGAGCTCTGTTGGTTTTGGGAAAAAAAAAAAATTGTGCTGCAGTACAGACTCACTGAATCTGCCCCCTGAAGAATAGCTCAGTGTGCCGTGATGTGGCTGCCAGATATGACCCAGTAACCGAGTAGGTAAAATTATGTAAAATGTACCATAATTCTACAAAAAAACTTGGGGGAGGAAGAGCAATTGAGTTAATAAATACCTAAGTTCCCCAGAAGATGTACTATTGAAACATGGCTGTGGCTTTCGTAGGAGAGCC
Source organism: Cygnus olor (assembly GCF_009769625.2). Taxonomy (NCBI): domain Eukaryota; kingdom Metazoa; phylum Chordata; class Aves; order Anseriformes; family Anatidae; genus Cygnus; species Cygnus olor. Next base: position 5,649,160 of record NC_049176.1, read on the forward strand.
TGAGAGAGGACTTCTAAAAAAGGAACCAGACAGTTCCTCTGTGATAAAAATCCTTTTGCCTGAAGTAAATGGACAAGAAATCACACTGATAGAAAGGGAAAATAGGTCAGTTTTATCACAGCTACTTTATGCAGCTACTTTCTATGATAAACAGCATTTCTGGTGAAGCAATCTAATTCCTGTATGGTATATTATATATTCATATTCATTCATTTACTTCCTAAGATGAAAGAAGACCTGGGTGACTGTACTGGGTTTGATATAAAACTAATTAATGCATAATGCTCCAGTGTTGAATTTAGCAATGGTTTAACCACGTGACATTCATAACTGTTAAATGATTACGCCTAAGCATGTAACTAATAGCGTTCTTTCTAGAGAAGCCCAAGAAAGCCTGGCATCAAAAATTTTAATGTACGAATCAATGGGATAAATGAAGAGAGGGAGGGAAAATAATTCAAAATGTATACTTTTATAAGTGAGAAACCTCAGAAGTATATTTCTGTCTGCTGATCAGGAGGCCCATCCGTAAAGGCTGGCAAGGAGCTAGGATGGCTGTGGACAGCAAACGCTTTATCCAGAGTGCGCACAGCTTCCCTTCCTTCTTAGCAGCTGGCTCGGGGGAACTAAACTTAGCAGGCCTGAGGTGTAGGAAACCAGATAGCACGCTGGGTAGCTGGATAGGAAATACAGGGCTCAATGTGTTTGAGGTTAAGATTAAGCCCTAACTTCCTTTGGGTCTATTTTAAACGGTGGCAAATGATGGCATGCTTTCTTACAACAAAATGACAGATGATCAAAGGTCGAATATGATCTCTATGTCAAGCATTTGCCCAGGGACCTTTCTTTGAGGGACTGGGCAGGAAGTATTTTAATATGGTGTCTCATACTTCCCCTCATCTGTGTTTGTTCAAAACATACCAGTAACTGGGTAAAGCTGGAGAGCTGGCTGCAAGTAATTGGCCAAACAGCATCTGCCTGTGGCAGAAGAAGCAGTTGAGTTTGGACAGAGTGAAAAAAAAAGATTACCACAACCTCAACCATTGCAACTGTGAGGAAAACGACAAGGCAGCATTCGTCACGCTCACATTTTCAGATGCTACAGCTGGGAAAAAGAGATGGAAATGTGTCGAAGGCATGCTTACACATTCCCTGTTGTGGAGGTAGGCAGAAATCAAAGCAGAAAAAGCAAAAAAAAAATAAAAATAAAAATAAAATAGGAAACTACAGCAGGTACCGAAATGAAACTTTCCAACTGCGACTTTAACCAGTTTTTCTGCCTGGCAGTGGCAAACAGGATACAGGACTCACTGGGTCATACTGACTACAAATTGCACACTTGCTAAAATTGCTATTATTATGAATTACCTAGGTTTGTACTGAGGGGCACAGAGGGGGACATTATGTTAATGCAAGACAGACAGATATGCAACAAAAAGATGATCTTTGCCCTGGGATGCAATACCATGCCTAAACACTGCAGCCATGTCATCTGCCATAAGGCTCATTTCCTTCCCCTGCATTTTTTATCCCTCTCCTCCTCTTACCTAGAAATCTGCAGGACAAAAACCTGTGTTTGAAAATTCCTTTAAACCCAATCTTTGGCCTTACCTCTGGCACAACTGCAACAGCTCACATCTCTGCAGCACCAGTCTCTGACCTGGCATCCCCCAGGTACCCACGTAGCTGCCCCTGCCAAGTATTTGTTCTGCTTCACTAGAGCACGGGAACATCTTGCTAAGGAAGATAACTGGGATCACTTCACTCCTCTGAAAATCCACACAAAAAAATAGCTATAGTAAGTGTTTTATTAAGCTGAAAAAAACAGCAATCTATTCAACCTAGAATTTTTGACACCACCTACTTTCATAAAAAGTGATATAATTTATAAGTGCAGCTGTGCAGGCTTGTATAAAGCAGCATAAAGCCTGCTTCCATTGTGAGTTGACACTGGCTTCACAAAGCAAGGAGAAATTTAAAGCAGAGAACACTGAATATGTATTTGAACCAAAAAAGCATTTCCTGATGTTGAGTGAGCAGGAAATCAGGATAATTTTTTTTTTTTCAAGCCATTGTATTTACTCTACACCAGGTCCTTTTGCTTCTAGCAGCACAGACCACTTCACTTTCTATCAGGATGCCAGCAGGTGCTGTGGGACTGCTGGTTGGACGTGCAATTTTAAAATGTGCGCTACAGTCCAAACAGAGACAAACATCCTCTTAAACTCCTCTTGGTTGCAGAGAAACACAGGTGCAATTTCCAGGTGAAGTTTCTAGGCTTTGCGAGCTTTCCAAGTGCTTCTACGAACAATATTAGCCTGTAGCCATCTCGGAGCATGAGTGAATCTCTCTGCAGAACGCGGTTGCTGTTCCATGATACAGAGGAAGTTAAATATGCTGCACCCATCTCCCCCTCACCCAGCGCCCGGACAGCGTCACCAAGCTGCCACAACACAAGCAGGGGGAAGGAGCCTACAGCATGTGTGACAGCGACCAGAGAGAAACAGCTTGATTGGTACAAAGAAGATTTTTCACTGCTCTGAGGAGAGAAGAAAAAAAAGCTCATCAGTGGCACAGCTGTTAGGGGAAAAAGATGGGAACAACCATACATATATGAAAAGAGAACTTAGAACTGGACTAAAAGCTGAGATGCACAAAGCAAAGTTTTGGGGTTAGTGGCTGAAGTACCAAAAAGCTGGGATTGATGCAAATATCTAAAAGTGTTCTTATGTGACGCAAAGTATCCTCACTGTCAGAAGAGCAGAGAAAAAAAAAAAAAAAAGTGTCATTTTGTGTTAAAGCAAAAATGTTCTGAAAGGCAAGATTCAGATTTTGTAAAAAAACAATTCATGTGTTGTTTTATTAGTGTAGGTCACTTTTAAAAGCAAAACGTGATTTTGGTAAATATTTGGTTGTTTTCATTTGAACTTTTGAGTGTTTTTGAAATTCAACACACTGTTTAGAAAACACTAAAACATTTTCCAAATGTCCTAATTCCTCTTTTCTCTGGCTGAAAGCTTTTGCTAAATCCGTGTTAAAATCATTTATAGTTCCAATCTCTGTCGCCTATTTTCTGGCAGATCACCCAGCTCTAATGGGCAATTAACAAGTGCGAAATAGGGAAAATATCTCAACATAACATTGAGCTCGGTTCTGAAACATCCTTCTCACATACATCAAATGTGAAGCACGAGCAATTTGGATAAAGGCAGACTGGCAGGTGACCAGAGTAAGATGACACAGGAGGAAATGAGAATCCTGTACATGGGGTGCACCTCCTCATCCCACAGCTTGACGTCTTCCTACATCATGGCAGCTATTAACATTTCGGCACGTACTACAAGCCAGTATGAGCAATGAGGCCACAGGGAATAAAAGGCACAAATGTGTCTGCCGTCAGACTTAGAACCTCGGCAGAATACACGGACCGATCCTCTCAGCTGTGAAGGAGCCCCAAAGATGTGACCACGTCTCAGAAAAAAGTAGATCGAGATCAAATGTTGTTACACTGAAAGGTATGAAGGTCGTCAGAGCCAAATGCCTTACTCATTGTACCCCTTTTAGATTGACTGCCAGCAAAGAGGATCCCCCCCAGTAGGGTGTCCGTGTGTGGCAGAGAGCAGCCACCACTGGCTCTTCACCACCTCAGATGTGTGCAGCGTAGGGGACATGGAGAAGAAGACCTCTGGGTAGGAAGGGGTGCAGCCAAGCATGGTTCCCATAGCTTCCCAAATCTTCCTTGCGGGTAGTAAGAGTGGCAGAATCGTCTCCAGAATAAGACTTACCACTTTGGGTACTCCTGCTTTGATTCAGCATTGAGTGAAATAGCAATATAAACAATTAACACGATCCTGTAAATGCAGAGGCCAGGTACTGCATGTGTTTAGACAGGCCTGAGTGGAAGGCTCGGGATTTCCTTCTGACAGCGCCATTCTAAAGATAGGCCTGGCATAGATTTACGGGGGAGTTGTGGCCTCCCTCCTGATAGCGCCCCTATGCCTTGTGTGCCGGGACGTAAAGGCCTGCAGCACTGCACAGCAGCCAGCCTTCAGCACCATAGCTAAAACCACTGACACAACGAACGAACAAACTTTGTTTCTGAACAGCTACTAAAGTAATTGGAAAGGCTCCAGAGGATAAATGTGAAGGCTTTCATTCACACTGAGTCAGTGTGGCTGGAAGGATGAGCATAAGCAGGGAAGCACAGGACTTCTCTTGCCAACTCTGCCACTAAATCCATGCAAATCACTTAATCTTCCTATTTGGTTCCTCCTTTGCTAAAATGGGAATGTTAGTGTTTACTTACCTTCCAACTCACAGACATGTTGTGAGGATTAATTAGCTAATAACTGCTAAGTGCTTTGAAGATAGCGTTTTGCACAGGCACTTGTAAGTATTATTAACTAACATTAGGCTAATGATGCAGATAGAAGTGGCAATTTCCATCAGCTGTATCAAAGCAGAGCCCAGGATTCAGCCCTGTGATGTGTGCTAGCTACTGAAAAATTAACACCGTTATGAGAAAGACAAAAGAATAAATTAAATTAATTTCCACTGGTCCATTGGAACACAGAAAAAAATACACAGCTGCACTATTCCTGAGCAAGCAAAACCACAGCTCTATTAATAACTTAGGACCATATTCTGAAAGCTGTTGCTTTGCACCTTCATCAGTCATTTCCACCAATGTGCGAAGTGTTAGGGTTGTGAGTCGGTGGCAATTTCCCCTCCTACAAATCGCTCTGCACCTGTGAGAGTGATGGCATGCCATTTAAGGCAAGCAAGAATCAGGCACAGCACGCATACATTGCATACTCACATTTTTAAAGCATTTGCTTGGAGTTCTTTAGCTTCTATGAAACTGTCTATGAAATCCAGACCGTTGTGATGCATCTGTACGAGCAGGCGGTTTTACAGCCAGGTAGCTATCCTGATACAAAGGAAGGTGAGATACAGGTGGGCAGCGTGAGGCTTGTGATGGCTGGCTGCACTGGAACGACACACACCTCTGTCCTGCTACGATTCTGGCAAAGATAGATGGCAAAGACATAGCCGGGAAAGTTGAGACAGCAACTAAAATAACTTCAGAAGATGCTTCCTCGGAGCAGCTGTCCACATAGCTCTGCTGAGGAAGCCAGGTGCAGCCTCCAAGAGCCATCAGCAGCTTACGCCTCTGGACCTAAATCACCCGTTGCGTATTAGAAAAGACTTCCCCAATTTTGATTGCAATTAATTCTTTTACTGATACTTGGAAACATGTACATAATGATATATATCTTTATCTTGATATTTGTATGATTCCAGGTGCACAACGCAACGTTGTCCCAACTCTCCTTTTTTCACTTCTCTGCCGGACTTGGCAAACCTAGTTTTGGTTCTTTCTTAACTACGTGACAGGTGGCAAAGGGTGGTAAATTCAAAATGATTTTAGGAGGAAAAGAAGGTGATTCTCTATAGGCTTCTGTTTTAATAATCCTTCACACAACCACTGTGGTCCTGGCCAAAAATTTTAATTTTTCTCTATCATCTCAAAAGAGTGTTGTGCAAAATAAAGATTGAAGTAAGTCTTATGGGACAGAGAAACACAGAAGTGGAAAAAGCTGAGCAAAGAGAAGGATTGCTGTTCACTCCAAAAATCGGCAAAGCCCTTTTTTTTCTTTTTGAGTGATGTATAAACACCTGACGCCCCAGTGCTGTGAGTGGCTTACTGTCAGGCAAAGATGACCCCAGGCACCCCGGACTCCTGCGCATAGCAAACGCAGACTCTGGGGCAGACAGACGGGTAAAGAAAGAAAGCACCCATCTCTGCTGCGCTTGTACAGCCCAGCTGGGAGGAAGGAGGCAGCAGTTCCTCTGCTCTCACTTCCAGATTGTAAAGCTTGGAGGCACAATGTGATTCTCAGAGGTACGGGTTTGTCCCTAGCAAAAGAAGTCTCACTTCTCCCATCGCCACATGAAGTTATTGTTGTAAACGTACATATGGTAAATACCTCCAATGACTACATCGCAACACAGGAAATGAGAGGTTGGCTTTCATGCTTCACTGTAAGGCTTAGAACTGTGGCTACTATTAAGGATGCTTGACCTTTTCACAGTCTTCTGATTATCAAGCGCTGTTTTCAGATACTTACAACGTGATCAAACATTAATTATTTGAACTTAATTTCTATGTCACTGAACACTGGCTTTAGACTGGTCTATTTATCCAGACATTGTTCTTTTTTTTTCTTTTTGTCTTCTAAAAATAGAATGAAAAGAATTATTTTTCATGTTAAAAATATATCAATTGCGATATATTTCTTCTTGAATTGTACTTATCAGACTCTCATTAGCTCAAGACTTTGTTTGCAAATAGCAATGCAAATTATAAATACATGTGCAATTTGCATATTACACTTGAAAGGACAGAAAACTAAGTGTACAGAAAAAAGCCAACTACTTACTCCCAAGAGTAAAAAATATCCTGCCCCATGGAAGTGTTGTTGCTTAATCACTTTTCATATGGGTTTTATTGTTGCTGCTGAAATTACTGTCTATTTTTGGACACATGATGTTGGGCTAGAAATACTATAAATCTGAAATGCTAGAGTACTTTCCACTGTGTAGGATTCCTACCAATCAAATACATCGCCCACAGTTGCTTTTATCTCAAGCCAAGACTAGCAAGGGCAAAACACGGTCTTTTATTGACTTTAGAGCTTAGTCCATTAAATTTCCTGCCTCCAAAGCCAATCACAGGCTGATGGCACCATCCTGGATTTTATTTTGCAGTATTATGAGCCCAGCTTCCATACACAAGCAGCATAGTGGGGGCTGGGAACCTTCTCCAAGGCGAAGATGCACATTACTCACCGGCTGCCTGACAACAGGGGTAATTGCTTTTTATTTTTTAAACATATGGTGACAGGCAGACTTAGCTTGTGCAGAAGCTTCCGCAGAGCCTCTGGGGAAGAAGAGGAAAAATACTTCATGCTCTTTGCCAAGACATTTTAGATGCAAAGTGGGGCATCGGCAAACCCGAACACAGTGACTAAAATGCTCAGAAGCCAGCCATGCAAACCAGGAAAACAAGCCGTCAGTGACAGAGTTTTCAACAACCAACAGAGAAGTAAGCAAATGCACTCAGTTGCAGATGGTATCTCTTCTTATTATACACGAACCAGCGATCTTATTGCTTAAAGGATGGAAACTCAAGGTTCTTCTCAGCGCAATTTCCAGTGCTTCAAACCCTGAGTTACTGAAGCCTCTCCTAGATTTTGCAGGAAAGGAACATGCTCAGATTACTCTGTTGTTCACACAGAGCACAAGTGAGTAAATCCAGCACACTTAAATTATTTTGATCAGATCTGGCACAACTTCATGCAGTTCAAAAGAAGCTGCCGCAGTGTCCATAGGTCTGTAATAGTTCACTTCACAGTGTCCCGGGCTCAGAGATGCTGTGGACACAGACAACACATACATCTCGTAATTCTTACTGGCATTATAACTGCTCCCAAGGCCAGAAGACAAACAACACAATTCCTGTTTGTGTTGTTCATGTTCTAAAGAAAGTTAGTCTCACTCTGGGGTCAAAGACATTTTTCAATTTTCTTGCATCGTTGATTTCAAATGTAAAAGTTAACTTGAAACACCTGACTAGAACAGTTCAGAACACACCGTCTTTTCCCAGGGGAAAAAGAGAGTTGCAGCATCTACCCTGGGTAAGATCCAAAGTAACGTCAAAACGTCGTTGTATCTAGGGCAGTGGAAAAACATCCAGGCAGGATTCAAGCCACCAGACAAAGAATTAGCACTGCAGACTGCCAAGAGCATGAGAGCAGGCTGATGGCAGAATCCCCGCTTGCTGCCGTAGCCCACATCCTCAGCAAGAGCAGAAACACGCCTTCCGACCCCAACCTGCCCTGCAGCCACTGCTGGATAAGGTGTCAGTGGCACCATTTACAGCTCGCTCATGACCCCTCGTCAGGGTGATGTGTGTGTTCTGCGGTTTTGGGGTTTTCTGAGGCAAGACTCTTTAAAGGCCAGATCTCAAAGTGAGACGAGAAGGACTGATCCTGCCTGCCCAACCCTCTGATGAGTTTGTTGTAGAGTGACTAAGCACCACTCGAGTCCTAGATTCTGTAACTCTGAAGAATGGAGAAGGCAGTGAGGGACGAGGATGCTGATACACCTAATGAATTAAAGACTAAGAAAGGTAGTGCTATTGTTGTTGTCCCATGTAGTAGCCTATCTTGAACCTAATTACCGTGCTGCATTAAGAACATGTGATTGTGAAGAATGCAGACTAAAAAACAATAGAAGGACAGTCCTTAAATTTTAGTCAGGATTAGTCAGGAAATCCTCACCAAGTTCATTTTCTCTCTACTGGCATAAGAAACATGGGTTCATAACAAATCAGTTCAGTCATGTAGCAGCTAAGCACTTGAAAAAATGAGAAGTGGATCTGCAGTACTACAGTGGTAGCTGTCTACAGCAACAGCACTAGATAAATGCAAAAGTTGTTATAACAGCTGTATCCAATTATGTAGGTACACAGTTCATTAATAAGTAAGATTGAATCATGTTATTAATCCTTGAAAACAAATTAGATGGATGTTTTTGTGATTACTGAGTCCACATCTCGTTTCCTCTGGTTGTCAGCACTGCAATCTACTAGCTAAGAGCAGATCATTTGCATTGTCAGAGCTACTGTCCAGATGTCAAAAAATATATATTGTTACATACAATGTAAGTTTAAAACCCGTGCATCCTTTAAACACATAGTATAACTTAATTTAAAATAATGGAATTTATTTACATTTTATTTTATTTTAGCTAGACTTCAAATAAAATGTTCTGTAAACGAGGAAGATACTCAAATGTTGAATATCTGCATCAACATGCTGAGTTTATTACGGAAGAGCTCACTGGAAATTAATGGGTACTAATCTTTTAATACTGTAGCTGATCCTTGGTCAACCTGTTACAAGAGCAAATTGCCATTCTCAGCTGTGCCATACTATAAAAGGATAAACATCAGAGTGGCTGGTCCTTAGGAACAACCTATTTCAAGTATATCTGCTCACTCTTTCGCAGCTAATCAGAGCAATGTTAATGGAAGAAAAGCTGCCAGAAGGGAATGGATGTGAATATGAATGCAATTTAATGCTATAGTAAGGCAAAAAATTTATGTAGTAAGACACTGAAATCTCAGAATTTAAAGGCTGGAGAATTGAGAGAACTGAGAAATGAATTCTTCCCAAGAATTCATTGCAGTAAGACTCAGGAACCTAAAACTCTGACAATCTGGGCATAGGTACATCAGAGACTCTGTTCTCTCTTGTTCAAGTAAAGCCACAGTGGAGCTCAGGGGCGTTACGTGTCTACATGCTCAAGTTGTTTCTGAAAAGGCTTCTTGGACTCCCACATCTGAGCTGACAGCACCAGTCAGAGCGTGACTACATACGTTTGGGAACCCAAATGTCTTTGGCTCTCACCAGCTGCTACATTAGCTAAACTCCCACTGAAACAAGTTGCACCCAGCACTTTTTTTCATGCTCACCAGATTTTTTATTCCACAGAAGCATTTTCTCTTTCAGTTTCTCCCAATTTTGTTTTCACTTGCACTTACCCTGCCTTGTGCTTCCTTCACAATTTCAACATGACATCTCCAGGTCACAGCAGAGCAAGAGCCCTCTCTGTGCTCACAGAGAGCCTTGCCTAAAGAAAGACTGTCAGCTGATGTATACTCTCTAAGGTAGAAATAGCTATTTACTGTTTGCACGACACCTAAAGGCTGGGGACCTCTGATCTAGCTAAGGCCTTTCATCACTACTGCAGCAATAATGTTATGTAATTTCAAATTTATGTTTTTGCCTTCTGTTGCATATGCAAGAAAAGTACAGTCATGTTAATTAACATGACTGACACTTTTTTTTTGTCATTCCCATCTCATTCTAGGATGACAACATAGAGAAAAGTTCTCTGTCAATGATTTAAGATAAATTATGATACATCATGTAAGCTAAACCATAACTGCAGAAAAACATAGTTTATTTCATATGCTATAAAATGGCCAATAACCTCCTTCACCTCCCAACACATTAGTGTTGGTGGATAAACAACTACATTTAAAGAAAGCTGTTTTGCTATTGCCTTTCCATTACTTACAGAAATATGGTCTAGGCAATTTTTAATAATGACAAACCCCAGCTTTTGGCTGAGACCTAGCTCTGCAGAGACCGTCCTGATGCTTCTGCAATCTAGCACCCAGTACATGCAGTTCTGGAGAAAGTATCAGAGCAAGCTACTTCTCCTCAATCAACACCACCCGTGGCAGCGCCCATTCCATGTTATGGGACAGGATTTGTCCCGTAACTTTGCTCCCTACCTTTTCCCTCCCTGCCCAAAACTTCTCAGCTGCATCTACTGAGTACTACCTGGGTTAGCCTGGCTCTCGAGCTACTTCTGCTAAGTGTTGATCATATTTCCCCAGTCTTGCTTACATGGTGGTATTACTTAACGCTGTTGGTTGCCGCTAGAATTACTAACAGTGCAGACTGAAGGGAGCGGGGGGGGGAGAGAAGCTGCTCAAAAGATGACTGATGAAAATTGGGAAGTGGTGTTAACCATGGAAAAAATGAGTGTATTTGAGAATCACTAATAAAACAGCTGAACTTAGTGATGCTTTCCATGGCTTATGCCAGACTAAATTTAAAAGCTGCAACCAAAGAACATTTCTCCTCATTAGCCCTACAGGCTCTTTCTTTGCCCAGCTAGTCTGCCCAAAGGACTTTACTCCTCAGGATGGACCAGCACTGTATGAAGGTGTTGTTTTTGCTGCTTGTGTCTTTAACTTACCAGCCCCATCAACAATTACCCTCTCTCCACAGATGAGTTAGCATCGATTCATCTTTGACTCTTCCTCCTACCTGGGGAATATTTGGCCAACCCTGGGAAAAGGGAGTCCAGTTTGAAAGCAGCCAAGTTACAAAATACTTACAGTAAGAGCCATGCAGCCAGCCCTCTATGTAAATGAAGACTATCTCCTGTCCTTCTGCTGATTATGTGCGAATCACTGGAACAGCCTTTCCAAAACCACAGAAACTCCTTCCCCTTCTTGCTGATTCTTCTCTCTGCGTGCAGGAGGAAGGATGGTCTTGTGGCTCACACAGAGACTTGGCTGTCAGCATGTGTGGGTTCTATTCCTGGTGGTCACTGACTTCTCTTGTGACTTTGGAAGAGTTATCTAACTTCTCCATCCACTGCAATGTCTGTCTGATATGCAGCTTAAGAACATAATTCAGTGCTGTCCTTTAATGCAAATACCATTGGAAAACTTCATGGTTTGGGAAAGATGGGAAGTAGCATAAGAGTTCAACATTCTATTTCCCTCATGGCGGCATTATTTAGTGGCATTTTAGTTCTCTGCACCAAGCAACATTTCCATCAGATGTGCAGTGCCTTTATCTCCGCATACAGTGTCACAACACAGACAGACAGCTATTTAAATGTACCTATTTTACATCGCCCAAGGGAGGAATGTGGCAAACAACCAAAGGAAGCAAGTCCGGAACCCACTTCTGCTTCACCTTCACAGTTAAGGTCATTTTCAAGAAGACAGCTAGTGACGTCACTCACATGTTTCTTGTAAATCTACCTCCAGGCAACTGCTATCAGAGAAATTGTCCACGTCAAATAATTACTGAAAGTTTTCGATGTCTGTATCATTTAGTTCTGACTTGAGATAGCACCAGCACTGTGCATTGCAATGAGTGTCTGGCTAAGTGAGGTGATTTGCATGGCCAGTGAAACAAAAGCTATGCTGGTATACACACCTTTACTCCTAATGACCAGTGATAACGCTGACTTAGAGAAAGCCAGCCCGTGTGCAGGACCTTTATGGTAGTGCTCAAGTGGAGAGCTGCCTGGAAAGACCATGCAAAAGGAGGTAGTACACTAGCCACATTCTTTAAATATTTCCTGCAGGTTAGAAGCAATTGTTTTTAAGAAAGCCTGAATTCCACAGAAATTGACAGAGGCATCAGGGAGGCTTCAAGTGATAGTCTTCAAATCCCATGTATTAAATGTAAAGCTAAAAGCAGCTGCTATGTAAACAAGTATATAAATTTCTTCAATCTTGAGATTCAAGAAAAATAAAATACTGCTTTAAATAGATAAGCAGGCTACCTTGAATTATAAACCTGTAATGAAATTCAGAGTTCCTGCTCACATCCTAACTCAATACAGCACACTTCACATGGCTCACCTGAACCTAGAGCTAGAAAAAAGCTAAGCCTGAGAGTTTTACTTACATGTTGTCTTTTTCTCCTTAACTCTGGTGCTGCATAGCTTAAGGGCTGCTATAACGATGCAAGAAGACATGTCATTCCAATGAACTGCACAGACTTTTATCAGTATTGTATTGATCACCATTATCTATGATTTGCCATCAAGTTTCAAAAACACTTCATATTAAATTAAGCTACTGAGCACCGAATTACAGGCTTCTATTCACATTTTAATTTCTTAGATAGCAGCAAGGTGGAATTGCCATCTAAAACATTTTGCTGCCTTTTGTTTTTCAGAGCTTTCTACTAAAATGCTCCCAGATCTATTGCAGATTGTAATCCTGGTTTTATTCGTGGAGGTACCATTTAAAGCTTTTGCTCTTGCAAGCCCTCTATGCACAATTACTTGGAAGTCCCATGTGCGCTGCTAGCATGAGTATGCTGGGTGTGCCAAAAGGTTAATAGTTTTAGTGGTCCATACCACAGTCACTAAATATTGATGCAATTAGGGTTTATCTCCAAATAGACAACAAGCAACTCAATTCTGCTTCTCTGAGATTGTAACACAGTTACAGCACTATTTTGTTATTGAGCATTTTGTAAGTATTAGCAGGTGTACACACAGTTTTGTATTTTCTTTCACACTAGGACGGAAAAGGCAAGACAAACTCATGGCATTTGACTGAGAATACAGATTATATAAAAATTAATTTCTTCCTTACCCAAACTGGTACTAACAGCATTGTTTACAAGTTAATCAGTCCTTCCAATGAAAACTGTGGGATTTGAAATTTGCCCATTTTCCTGGCATCTCAAAAAAGTCAGCTCTGTGCAGACAAATGAAAGCTGTTCATGGGATCAGTCTGTTGATTTCCACTGTCTGTGCTCCCAGATGCTACAAGAGCAAATACGGAGTCTAAAAGAAAAAAATAGCTTTGAGAAAATATTTCAGTGCAATAACATGAGCTATTCTTAGTAATGAAGGAGAAGATTTGTTTTCCTGATGTGATTTGAGATGTTACAGTGGCCTTCCCTTTATGGAGTGCAATCTGAAAGTCAGAACCCAGAGCACCTCCTTTTTCCCCCAACTGCAGCAAATTTCCCTTTATTCCTTTTCATCAACACTTGTTTTTCTAAGATCCTCTTTCCAGAACATCACTTATTCTGTGGAGAGCATGAATACAATGCTGTTATGAACATCTTTATCCCACCCAATCTGCAGGCTCATCAGTAGTGTCCCTAGGGATATACTTCGTTCTAACTCTTCATTCTCTGTTTCGATCAGCTGATAAACTTCGCAGTAAATTTCATAGACTTTCATTGCCATTTTCTGATAAAATGAATTAACAGAGAAAGTATTTATAACGTGATTGCAACTGAGTGTTAAGCTCCTCTTCTTGACCTCACCACTAGAGAAGACCCTACAAGTTAGAAACTGGAAAATTATTGTGAACAGAAATGTACAAAAAATTCCTTATTTTACATTCAGATGAACAAAACTAAAAGGAAAACATTCTCCCTGCTACAAAGGTACAGTGTGGTCATAAGCATAAGCAAGAAAGGAGAAAGGCTTTTCAGCTAAATGCTTGTAAGGTGCATGACTGAATAACTAGATGTAATGAGTACATTTGAATACTCTGAGAACCTTGTGTTTTTTTGGTTTGGTTTGGTGTTGGTTTTTTTGCTTTAAAATCTCAATAACTAGGAATCGCATTAATTAACACCTGAAGGAATGAATATACATTTTTCATACATAAAAATAATCTGCATGCAGAAGCCATACAGACTGCCCTAAAGTGGCTCAATATGAGCAGAGTGAGTCTTTGTGGAAAGGACTTTTCAACCCCTGGAATTGGCTGTAGAGAGCACATGCAGTAGACACTGGAGGAAAAGGAGTTTTAGGTGGCTCAGGTTAAGATGTCTCATAAGGCCAGTGGCTACCGGAGGACAAAGAAGGTGCTGAACATGTTCCATTTCAGCGCTCAGAATCTTTTTCAAAGGTCCCTAGTAACAGTTTCAAAACACAGCAAATCAAAATTGCTTTTTTTAACTAGAAAGGGAAAACATCTCACATGTTCTTAGGAAATAAGCTATTAGAAAGTAACAGGAGATAAGCAACCTAACAACAAATATTGAAACCTCTATATGTACACATACAATAGAAAGGCTGCTTCAATATCCCAGCTTTGTTATCTCTTGGCAGATGTTCATTTTCTGTCTTCTGAAATGAATGTTTTTTAATGTAAACATATAGAACTGTACAGAAAGAAAGCATAAAACCTTATTCAAAATGCCCCAAATCATTTTGCATCTCGTTATGTCTTCATTGCAGGGGTTTTTGTTTGTTTTGCTTTTTCTGTCTGGAGTTAAAGACCTGGCATATTTAGGTACCAAGATAAAACTGCCAACTCAGGTTCAACAACATGAGTTAAGAATTTAACTTTGAATACTATAAATCTCTAATCTTTGCCAGTTTTTTCTTAAATAATTAAATATTTAAAAACTTAATAAAAATTTAAACTTTTAATGCAGTTTCTTTGAGGCTGAATTATTTAAAAAAAATGTAATCCTTAAAAATGGTTAAAAAAAAAAAGAAAGAAAAAAGCCATTTGGCAGATCAACAGCTTTAAAAGTCTAACAGACAAAAAGAAAATCACCTTACAAACTGTTTTGCTTATATTGTATCAGATTGATCATTAGCTCTGACCAATTTTCTGATGCTGGCCAATTTTTCTGATCTGGCCATTTTTGTTTAGCTTAAATAACAGAAATATCTAAGAAGACAGCCAGCTCTAGTTCTTCCATTCCTGTTAAGTGTCAAGTGTCCGAGACCAAGGAGACTGCTGCCTTCCTGTCCCCTCAGCAGCAGACTGACTGCTGAGAGAAAGGGCTTGCACATCTGCCTCCAAGTGACAAAACCAGACTTGGCGCCAGCCCCCGTCGGCCCTCCTCCACGCCCGCAAGATGGGCTACTTGCAGTTTTTCCTCCTTCATAGCTCTGTGAAAGATTTAGCTTCTGATTGTGACCTCAGATACGCAGTCACGACAGAAAGAACACGTAGCAGTTGGTGACTAAAAGCTTCTTAATGCATTTTGGGCACTTTTTCTACAAGTCCTTAAGGAAGAAACATGAAGAAAAATGCTAGAATCTAGGTTTTGCCACATTTGCCTTTTTGTATTCTTTCCTGATAGTCCTAAAGCCTTCACTAGAAATGAAGGCTGTATGTTGGCAAATATTTTCGTGTGAATTTGATGCTTTGATAATAGAGATTGATAGCCCTTATTGCCATGTCTAATTGGCCTGAAGTCTCCCTGAACCCCTCTAAGCAAGTTTCTGAGCTTCAGCCCACAGAACACAGTGGTGATGGTGGAGAAGCAGCTCATGCTCCAGCCCCATACCCACTCAGGTCTTCTGCTGAGGCTCTCAACAGAGAGATATCTCTGTATAGCTTGGGACTGGGGGAATGCTTTTGATGCAACACCCTCCCCTCTGTGGTAACACACAAATTGGCTTCTCACAAACAGTTGAAAGCCATCAAGTACTGTTGGTTGAGCTTCACCAACATTCAGGCACTGAGAATTTCAAAACCAAAGATTAATTATTTGGAGAGGAAAACGTACTGAGAGAACTTTCTCTGTTATGAAAAGCAGCTTCCAAACAAAAACACTGGAGTAAAGTCTTCACCTGTGGAAACCCCTAAGAACTACTGAAATATCTCTGTTGAGTTTCAGTCATTCCTTATGTAAGGCCTGTACTCAACAGTTGCATTATAAATTCCTTAAGTGTTTATATTTCACATACTAATAAGTTATACTTGGAAGTTAAAGAAAAAGCCTGTAATTACAAGTTTCAAATAGTTCCACAGAGACACAACTTCTGGGGAAGAGATGCCTAGAGCACTGGCTTCCTACCACGCATCTTCCGTGGCAAATACCAGCCCTTGAGAGAAAACCACATGAAAGTCAACTTCTACTATCTGGGAAACTTCCAGAACTTTTTCCATTTGGGATCGTAGATGCTATTTGAGTAATTTCTTATAGCACAATAGTAAATTTAAGGAGATGAACATCGAGAATTACTCAAAAGCAATTTAGTTTTTTTAAATTCTAACATTAAACAACAATTAACTATCAAATTATTTGCTGAAACCTCTTCATGAGAAGTTTCCATGACTGGCTGTGAACATAAGGCTTCAGCTTACAATGCTTATTTGCTCCTTTCCAGTTACCTATGTACTTCATTAGTCTCCAGTTCGGGTACCTCAGGCATCCTACATGCTCAGACTCCGGCAGAAAACTGAAATAGATCCAAGATTGTCCTGATGCAATCTGCAGTTCAGCTGACTGCTAAAGGAGAATTAGAAGTCTCTTCTCTTTGTCTATGGCTATTTCAGTCCTAAGTGACCTACAGCAGTAAAAGACTGTATGTGATACATGTTGCTATAGATTTGATTTATGCTATTTTTAAACAGCATCTCAAGCAATAGGAATCCCCTGGGGAGATTTCTGCACCGTCAGGAAATTTCTCCTGACCTTCAGCCTCAGGTATCATTTGCTCGCTTCGATCCCATCTCCTGCTCGCCCCGCTCAGAGCTCAGAGGCAGCAGCCCCTGTGCTGGCGATTTGTGACCCAAAGAGCAGGGAAGGGGCGGCCTCTGCTGGGCGGTGTAAGGGCCGGCCCCAAGGGAAAATCCACCTGGACTGCAATCGGGGCGCAGCACGACGACCTCCTGCTCCTCACCTACTGTCCCAGGGCCGAGCGCACATGCAGCAGGGGAGGCAGGGGTTCCAGTAACCACCAGTCTAAACGCTTCGGCGGTGTTGTGTTTTGCTTCGCTTTTGCTTTAGCAGCCAAGTACTACGGCAGCGCAGCGGGTTCGGGCTGTTCTCCTCAAGGGGTGTACACAGCCCTAACTCGCACTAAGATCACTGCAGAAGAGATGGAAATGCTGCTGCCAATTAAAAATAAACTAGAAGGAATGACTAAAAACAATAATCAAGCAGGAAGCCAAACTTTTTCCCAGATGAAAGGCTCTCTAAGATTCCTATGAATTTATCCCATTGGGCAACTTTGTCCATCAACCTATTTTAGAATGTGATTGCTTTCCTGGGTAACATCAGGGCTTTTTGTGCACTGTACTATTACTATTATTTACCTCAAACACCGAACTAACAGAAAAACTCTGCAAATAAAGTTTGTGTTACTTTAACAAGTACTATTGTAAGCCAAGCCCTTAATTTTTTTATCAGACCAGCATCTGAATCACAGCACAACCTCAGGCTACACCGAACCATCACAGCAGGACGCTCCCAGGAAGCTCAGTGCCTTACAGACAAGAAAGGACAAGAAACAGAGATGCTGAGAAGTGACGTACGTAGGATCAGTAGCAGAACTGTCACGAAAGTCTCCATCTGCCAGCCTATCTGCAGGATCACACCGTTTCCTACCGAAATGTCATACTGTGGAAATGATGACTGCCATTAGATTACAGTCCAGCGACTGCCTTGCGGCAAAGTATGGATGCCAGCTATCAGTCTACTGGAACAAATGAGAACACTGAATAAATCTTCCTCTTTATCCCTTTTTCCCTAGGCTAGGGAAACCGCAGGAGTCTGGAAAAACAATAATCTAAAACCGGATACTCCTTATGGGACTAGTGAGCAGTGTCTGACGTCTACATCAAAATAACCTTGAGAGGATGGCAGTGTCTACGGCTGATTTAGAGGTGCTCCTACCCTAGCTCAAATTCCCTGCTGAGAAGTGCAATACTGCACTAGCATCTTTTCCTGTGCTGCACAGAAGCCAATCTTCTGCCAAACTCTGGCTGACTGGTAAAAGCAAAATTAAGTATATATGAGGCAGATGTATCGGATATGTGCACTGCCACTCATTCATTAGCACAGACACTGCAGAGGGGACAGGTTACAATCAGAGGGTCTGTTATTGCTGCCACCCCAGAGGCAGAAGGCTTTGTGTGAGCAAACCAAGGAGTTTGGGGGAACCCAGTTTTCCACCCACATAGCATAACCCAACTTCCTGATTTTTCCTAATCCATAAGAGGAACATGATCTTGTTCATAACAAAAGTAGGCATTTGTGATGATGGAGTCAGAATTTGACATCTTTCTTCATCACCTGGTGTCAAGTTGCAATTACATCTCTCTATTTCTTCCCTAGTGAATCCCTTGTAAAATCTGTCCAAGTAGTGAGAAGAAAGAAGCTACAAACTTGGAAAAGGAATTCTAAAACATTGCTCTTCCCTTTATACTGCAAGCAACCTCTGAGCTGACAGTAGAAACCTTTACAGCTGTGATCAACAAAATGTGAATGACTAGGTTTAGCATTTGTGGGACAAAGGTAACACTTTTTGTGTGTCTAATTTCAGAAGGATGGCTCCAGAGATACAGCCCAGTTTGAGACAGTGATCTGTACCACCAAGATTACTAAGAAATCCTGTTTGCAAACCAATTCCCATTACAGCATCCCTGGGGTCACCCCTGCCTCTGAACTTCCCCTTGTTTAGTCAGTTATTGCCAGGCCCAAACCATTTGAAAGGTTTGTGTAGCATTTTTACACAGGAACTCTAGAAGCAGTAGGACGGACATGGACACTGCAATAACCTGGTGAAACCATTTGGCCTGCAATTATTAGAGGTCACAAAAGATGAGCTCAGAGTGCTGACCTTAAAATACGTAGCTACATATTACATTAACCTAGTAGGTGCCCAGCAAGAGCTGTGAAAACCGACATGACGCTGCAGTAAAAGAGGTATTGATGCAATGGATGTGAAAAGGGCTTAGACTCACTCGTGTGTTTGCAGATCTGTGGCCCTGCCTCACATCAGGAGTGTGGCACCTGTCACGCTGCACGGTGAAAGTGACTGGACAAACCAACTGGTGTAGCCTCAGCGAAGCATGCACAGGAGTATGCCTTTGGGGTGAATCTGAAATAAGACTGTACAGTACCACCAGGAAGCATTTGGATAATAAATTCTGCAGACATCTGAAAATGCACTAGGGCTTGCCTACAAAGGAAAGCTATACTGGCATACAAAAAGCCTTGAAGCTGAACTGATATCAGAGATGGATACAATCTCACCGCGGACAACCCTCTTCCCATTTATTTCCTGTTTCTGTGAGAAGAATTTGAGCCACCGAGAAGAAAAACAGAAATATAAGAACATTAAGTATGAATCACAAACAATAAAAAGGCAAGAAAACAAGCGGCTGTGTACCAAAAGGTACTAAAAGTTGATAACATCAACTACATTTTTAAGGCTATTTACTACTAAACGCATCATTAAAGAGCATAATACCATTCACCTGCATAATAATTAACCAACTAAGTTATTATGTGGCCAGAAACAATGACTATAATTTAGAAATACATGAGCAAGAGATAGAACTCCACATAAGCAGACGGAATCAGTTCAGGCACTAAGACCAGCAGCTAAAGCAGATTATTGAGCTGCTACCAGGCTGCTCACAGGCATGTCACACCTGCAGAAGCTGACAAAGCTTAAATTCTGAAAACACGCCTGACAGTCCTGAAAGATCTCAGCATGGTGTTAAGGTGCAATGTTACTGCATCAAGTCTCCTCGGCTTCTCCTGATGATGGTGCAGATGATGGTAACTCATGGTCTGGTCACGCTAACAAGGGGCAGCCTGTCTTGCCATGAAGCCTGGGCTAAAAAAGAAAACGGAAAACCCCCTGGGGATAATCAGAGAAGTAGGCAGAAGCAGAAGTTACAGAAAGCTAAAATTCCCTATCTGAGGTCAGCATAAGAGATCCAGAATGAAAAAAAACCTCCAAGCTGTAAGATTGCACTGGGTTCATTCTCAAAAGGCCCAAAGGGACAAAACACACCTGCTCTGGGTTAGCCCAGCAGTTGAGAGTAAGATAAACAGCAACTCTTGTAACTGTTTGTTCTTCCAGGTACCAAGGGTAGCAGATTCAAACGATTACACATTTGTATCTGGGAAAATCTCAGAATATGAAATATAGCAAAATGATTTTGAGATGGGCCTTCTCTGGGGAGCAGGTAGCCACCAAGCAGACCCCCTTTTTTCCAACAGATGATAAACAGAAAATCAAGAAGAAAATTGCGCTGAGTGGCCATCTTGCAACAGTGTCACTGCAGCAACTAGATTTTTTTCCTTCAGTTTAGACAATTAGAGGTCACATACATACTCAAAAGAACAAAGAGAAATAGTCCAAGGATTGAACATGGAAGTCAAGGTGCTATGCATAAAAGAATACAAAATTTGAGACAGGGAGAAAAATTAAGCCTGTGCAAACCAGCCAGCTGCCATTGTACATGTACAGCCAGCTGTACATGCAAGAGTCTCAGAGTATCACAAATACATGAGCAATCTACCGAGCTTCCAGCACTCAGAGAACCTGACAGAGTTCATTTAGATATGGGATTTGCTCTCCAGAGTAGACCCCATTGAAGGGGCAAGATGGAACGCATGACGATCATTAACTTGTCCCATAACTTCCAGTATAATGATGAACGGACATTTGGTTCCACAGCAGGAAATGCACAAACCTAATTCCTGCAATGAAATATATTTAGAATATTAGATTGGGATTGGAGTTGTGGATAAGGAGTCACAAGGTGTGTCAAACACACAGGCTGTAGGGTAAACAGATGGGCATTTGTTAAGAAGCCCAAAAGGTGGAAATGAATAGTGCTGTGCCAGAGTGAGTTGAACTACGTCCAGACTTGCTTGGTTTGAAAGAACACAGCAACTGCATCACAAAACAAATCAGTGGCTGCACGTGGATGCTGTGGGAAAATTTAACAGCATGAGTCTGCAACGGGGTGGGGGGGGAGTCAGGCTGGGTGTTAGGAAAAGGTTCTTCACCGAGAGGTGGTCAGGCACTGGGACGGGCTCCCCAAGGCAGTGGTGACGGCCCTGAGCCTGGGGAAGTTCAAGAAGCGTTTGGACAATGCTCTCAGACATGCAGTTTGATTTTTGGGTGGTCCTGTGCAGAGGCAGGAGGTGAACTCAGTGATCTTTGAGGGCCCCTTCCAATTCAAGATATTTTATGATTCTATGAAGTTGTAAAATTTAAGTGAGCAATTGTGAAAAACCTACCTGCACTCAGTTAGATGGTGTTCTAACATTGTGAAATAGTTAACATAGCTCTCAGTGCAGATCTTGATATAATACTTACTTTGTAAGTATTGAAATACAGAAGAGCATTTTTCACTTTTCTAACATAATCATGTAGTCTCGTACCCTTTTTTAGTCATATGCTGGTAGAGAACCTCTCCACTTCACAGCAGCAGATCTTACTGAGACACTGACATTTAAAAAGCATTTTATGGGAACAGAAAAAAAGCCCATCTTCTATTTCAAATGTCTTTGATTAAAAGTAGTCATGCCAATTGATACAAGGTATGAATTCTAACTGTACCTTACCCCAAACAGAGATGATTTCTCTTGTTTTTTGTAATTCACAGAAGTGTATGGCACCCACACAGTATGTTAGTTCACACTAACATAACCACCACTAAAAAGATAGCTCAAATGGGTTTAACCTAATTATAAACTATTTTCCCTTCGTTATAAAGATAACTCCATGAAAATAATTCAGATGTTTTATCTAGAAAAGCCATTCTCCCTTTCAAATCAGTATTACAACATGCCAGTAGATGGCACTGCTCGAATTCAATCTGAATCTGCACAGTTTCCTCCAAACACTGCAAAGAAGAAGGGGCAGTTCAAGCTCACCAGGGAAAGAGTGGCTCATGCATGACATGAATTAACCATGATTAAAAAACACGTGTTACTTGCTGTATAGTAAGAGTGTTTCCATGTCAGTGCTCTAGCAAGAGCTAAACTATGGATCAAATATGTTAGCAAAAAGCTTGGTGTAACATGACGGGTATACCCATTCAAGTGGTTTAATTTCTCAACTTAATGTTTTTGCCTCTACTACTGACATTATATAAGAGAATCTACTGGCTACTTCTCTTCGGTCTCATACCTTCAGCTTGCACAAGAAACGTCCGCAGGGACAGTTATGCTAATTCAGAAGTGTTCAATTAAAAGGCTGTTCTGGAAACTCTTCCAGCAATTGCACAAACAAAATGCATGAACTTTGTGTAAAGAAAAGGCTTTATACATAACTGAAAATGTGTGTATACACAATCACTACATAGGTTTATATACATACATTACACATAGTAGATTCATTCCATCGTTAACCATTTGACAAAACAGACTCAGCCTAAGAACTTCAGTGTGCAATACTCATGCATTTACTTAGTTGACAGAACATGTTTACTCTGAACTGCACAAATATTATCCACGTAATTTTCAACATATTTTCAGACACCAGAACTGCTCAGAATCTAGACATAATTTACAAAGCTAGATTGCCAATATACTAAAACCACTGTGTTCAATATCCACAGTTCTCACAAATTGCATTCTCCACAAAATACAATTTTGATGAGTATATTGTTTTAATGTAGGCCTTAAAAGCCATCCCACGACCACTCGGATATCATAAGGAAGCATAGGAAGCATTTAAAAAACACACGTTTAAGTTTATGAACCTGAACCTGCTATTAACTTATTAATGACACTACCTGATTTACATTCTCTTCATGCCTGTTTCTTTGACTGAAGGGGTAGTACCAAGCTGTACAGCAGTATTTCCGTATGATCTATACGGAACATCTTTGCATACATCTGTCTTGAAATACATTAAACACATAACAAATGGTAAGATACAAACGCAATGTGATTTTTCAGAATGTTAGTAATTGCAAGCAGTTAAAAATAATGGTTGCAGATCTGTGCATGTAGACATATGCATTGCAGATGTGAGATATTTCAAAAGCCATCATATAAACATACATCATGCAATACTGTACATATAACAGCTCCTGTACATCAAAAAGCATCATATCAGGACCAGTCACTGATAAAAAAACTATAGAATTCAGTTGCCCAGTAGGTTAATTTCAAAGTAACACTTTAAATACCAATGCTACATTCTGCAGGATTAATTTTCTTTTTTATGGGGATGGGTAGAACCATCTAACTCAGACATCTTGAGAGCACATCTTAACACCTCATCACTGTAAGAGACTGATCATCAAAAACCCAGCCTCTGCAGATAATTTTCAATTAACATCATTCTTGCGTCAAGTAGAAAGGAATGTCAATTTTTTCATACAGTCAGGAATAGCACACAGAGCATCTAGTTCTTCCACTACAAAAAAGGAAGCTTCTAAACCTTATCTGTTACAAGAAGAATATTTGCAGAAGTCAAAGTTAAGAATAACCTCCCTTAACTTGTTTACAGTGATCTTTAACATGGGAAAGTATTGTGAAAAACTCATATGGAGTTGTCAAAACTAGCTACTGAGCACACTTTTAGTATGATAGCTATGCTACGCATGTAGAGTAAATTAAGACAATTACCTTGAAAACGTTTTATATTGATCCTTTTACTAAAGAAGAAAGATTAACAAAGAAGATAAATACGAAGAACACAAACACATTGGATTATCAAGAGTTCTGTCATGCAGATAGCAGTTGTGTTAGATCGTCCAATGAGCAAGAAGAAAATATTGATCATTATTTGATCTTCCATTCATAAATGAAACAGTGTTTTAAGACGATGACTATCAACTGTGAATATTTTTCTTAATCTCAAAGTAGGTTTTCATACATCAAATAATAGTGAAATATAGGCTAGACTCTATAATACCATTAGATAAATTACCTTTGACAGTGAGTAGTATGCATGCAGTGCAATAAAGAAATGTCATCTATCTGTTGGGCCATGAGAAAGATCAGCACACTCGAGCCAGATAAGGAAATGAACATTTATTAGAAACTGGTAGTTTATGAGCTAAAAAGGTAAACATTCATTTTTTAAGAGACAAAGAATATACAATTGAACACGGTCATCAAAGAGGCACACAATGAAAAATGAAATTTGAAGAAGACTCCATTTTCCCATGTTTGAAAACATCACCAACGTAATTATCAATATTCGTAATGGCACTTGCACACTATAAACAAAATGGACCAAGTCTAGAAGATACACACTTCTGAAGTCATCTCCATATCACACATGCAATACATTGGCTCATTGGTCACAGTCAGACAAAATGGTTGGGAAACAGAAGTGATATCACAAATCCCATAAAAATACAAAAGATGTTGGCAAGACCAAGAAACATTCAGATCAGAAAGGCTTTGTACACATGGATGATGATTTTCATACGATGAATTTTTTTTTTTTTTTAAATGTGCAATATCGAAGGCTTCCCTAAATTCCTAAATTGAAGGCCAAAAGACACAGCTAAAGCTGCCATTTTCTAAAATCTGATAAAACGTTTATAACATGAATCTTACAGAGTTTCCTTATGGAGTTTCATATTGGTTTATGGAATATAAACTGCAACCATGGAAGCACAGATTTATATCTGACCTGCTGTCTGAAGAATATGGCCTAAAGGGGGCAGTTACCTGTGTGTTTGATTTCATATGTGTGTGTGTATATATATATATATATATATACACACACACACACACACACACATATATATGCAGCAGCTGTTCATGGGTGTTTAGTTTTGTGTGTACACACACAGACCCTCAAAGACCTTACAGGAATTTAGCATAGGAACAAAGTTCTTCCTGCAGTATTCCGATTTCAGGAAGTGGTCTAAGAGAAGTGGCTTTTAGAAGGTCAAGTATAAAGATGATCTTAGTAAATTTGGGATTAAGACACCACACAAACTGCAGAAAGCAGAAAAAGTGTAACAAGAGAGTTGAGCAGTAATTGTTACTCTATCTCAATGTTGCCCGAAAGCAACTGAAATGTCACATCACCAGCCTCAAACCCACCCCCCACCTCCAAAAAAAGGAAGTCACTTGGGAATTGCTTATACATGGAATATACTACTTTCTACACTGAGGAAATGCTGCTTTGGTTTTTGAGGAACTGTCTCTCAATACTACCAAGCTCTCTGCGTGTGCTTCATTTGCTTCATTAACATGAATCTGATGGGCACCTGAGATCCACGGTTCCATTTGGTCACTCAGACAAAATATTTCAGTATTTTATGAACCAAATTTCACAAAAACAGTCAGCATGCACAGTACACAGATAACTGTGAAGGAAAGCAGATTTATCTCACATGATGATCCTTTACATAATAATGTAATCCGTTACTGACTAAAAGCACACAGTGGACTGTAACCCTCAGAATAAGGGAAGAAATAACAAATCCAAAGTAAGAAGCGTTTCTCTCCTCAAGGCAGTTATGATGAGCTCTGAGTTCTTGACTAATTTAGTCTATTTCTTCTAACACAGCCAATAAATAATTCATTATTAACTTAATACTGGATCCTTCACCCTATTTTTAAATAGTAACTTGCACTTCTATGGAAAAAAAATCCAGTAACTCAGTAGCTTTTTCTGTTTCTGTATATTATGATCCTAAAAAAACATACAACTGTAACCCAAAGCTTGTCACAATAGCATTTACAAGTGCAATGAAAATCAAGTCCAACTAAGCAAGATATGAAAACCACTGATTGTATTACAAAAATACCATGTAAATCAAGTGAGGTACTCTAGATACTGTGGAACAACAGTTTCTCAGGCTCTTAGACTTTAATTAAAAAGGTTAACTTGAAGATAAAGGTGGTGGGCTACACTTCAATGTGTTACTCCATTCCTTTCTGTATCTCAAGGTCATGTTTTTCAGAACTTAGATTAAATCTTCAGAAATAACAATAGTAAGTGCTTACTTCTAGAAGTGCAAAATGTTGCCCGTGAATTGCTTAAGTATAGGCAGCATGACAAAACAAAGTCACTTTCATCTGTTCATTATCGACGCAGTACAAAGTTCTCCTACCTTTGGTTTCATCTGAGCCAAATACATAGTTAGAGAAGACAAGTACAAGAAAAAAAGCCCATGAGTAAAATATGCATGATTTCCTGAAAATATAAACATATTTTCGATTTAAAGATACAGGTTCTTGATTTTTTTTTCTCAATTCAGTGACATTAAAGTGCAATATAGGTTTAGAAATGTTATTTAGAAATGGTGAATTACAAATTAAGAAAGTTTTTCCCCTCTTGAGGGCAAAAATAGAAGTTGCAGCACCTCTCCACAAAGATCTGTCTCTAACTGTAAGAGGAGACTGTTTGAGAAATCATTTTTTTTCTGGTGTTTCCAACAACATTACAAACATCTCACCTTTTTCCTTCATTTCATGCTATTCCCAAATTCTGTTTCATTTTTTCGTATACAACGTAACTGATGCTGACAGCTGGAAGCACTTTCATAAAATTAGGGGCTATGCCCCGATAAAGTCCTTGGATTCCTTCTGTAGCAATAATTCTTTGAAAGAGACCAACCATGTTTAGCTGTGGAGCTCCTTCCACTGAGGCTAGAACAAGAAGATAGTGTTATACAACAGTTCTAGTAACATTAAAAATTCTTAAGTATTAAACACCTGGGTAGTGAGCCTATCAATTCCAGGGTCATCGATTAGAACTTCTATGCTCACAGTGAGATCTCTCTTTTAATACCCAGACATTCAAGAGAAATCCATGCATCTAAATCCAACTGAAATGCACTGTCCACCTATATTCTTTTTGCTCCTATTATTAGTCTGTGCACAAACTTATCAAGCAAGAATCTCTACTATGAAATTGTCTTTATGAAATTTACTCCAGAGCAAACATCGCTGTCAACCTTCACAGCATGATCAAAGTACTTTTCATTTTGCCTCTAAAGTTTAGGAAACCTAACTTTTATGACAGAATTCTGAGACTATGGCAGGAGCTCTACGTCTTGTATGGAATGTGGCTCTCCAAACATGCAGAACA
Source organism: Cygnus olor (assembly GCF_009769625.2). Taxonomy (NCBI): domain Eukaryota; kingdom Metazoa; phylum Chordata; class Aves; order Anseriformes; family Anatidae; genus Cygnus; species Cygnus olor. The sequence goes on from NC_049176.1 coordinate 5,676,310, forward strand.
CTGGTGTCTGTAACGTTACATTTGAATCCAGTATGCTAAAGAACAGTGATGGGCAACAGGGACAAACACCTACTGTTAAGATTTTTCCACATAATCCTTGCTTTTTCAAGTATTTTTTTTCCTGCCTCAATTATTTCTTTACTCCCACATTCCTGTTGCAGCCATCACAAATGGTACAATTTTGAAGCGACCACACAAAATATTTTCAGTACAACCGGACTCACCTTGAGCCTGCATGCGTGTTCTGACTAGAGCGAGAGGGTAACTGGCTAGCTGCCCACATGTACTGGAAACAGTACCACATCCCAGCAATACAAAAACACCTGGGTTAGCAGAGCTTGATGCATAGTGTTCTAGCCACGTAGTCTTTAAGAGCTGTCAAGACAGAAGATTAAATAGTAAGACGAGATATCTGCATTCAAGAAAGTAAATAAACGCATGTTTATTTATAAGACTTGTTATGGGTTCAAACCAGAAAAGCATCAAACTCATTAAAAATACACTTGTAGGGCTGGTGTAAAGTGTACAGGTAAATACCTTCACACCCGGGAATGGACTTGAACCAAACTACAATAGCTAGTGCCTAGAAGAGAAATCCTTAAATATCCAGCCACAGCAACAGGCAGCAGCAGTGCCCATGCTCTAAACCAGTTAAGACTTTGGGAAAGGTGGTGGGAATGACCCAGCACTCCACAGGGTGTACCAAAAGCTCACACAGCTGGGTATGTTACTCCATGCAGAAGTATAGATGCGAACTGTAGGACAGAACTCCCATACTGCTTTGAAACATTCGCACAAGTAATTCTGCTGATTAGTATTACTGCAATATCACAAGATTTGTCTAGACTAGAAAAAAATTAGTCTATGCACATAAGTTACTTAACACATTTTGAAACAACTCCTAGAACGTAAAGTAGATAAAAATATTTTAATTTGTGCTGATGGGTATAAGATGTGTCAGTTCATCTTTAAAGGAAACAGCAGTATTTCAAACTCCTCAGGAGAACTACACGTCAGCCACAGAGAATTCTGGTGGCAGGAACAGATGCATACATAATACAAGTTACTACAATCCAATTACAAATCATAGAAGATGGCAAAAAATGTGCAAAGCCGCAAAATATGTAACATACTATTCCTATCAGTCAGGTAAAAATCTGACTCAGGTTTGCTATATACGGGGTACGTTCCAAGCCAACTGGGTCATTTAGTTACGCAAGAGTGTTGTATCGCCCAAGTCTATGCAATGCCTCCTTTTTAGCAGATTTCTTGTTTGATCCAGTGGAAGAAAGGAGCCCTGCATGCTAAATGAAACTTGCATGTAAGGACCCATCTGTACAGGCACCCCCTCCAGGAAGGGCAAAAAAGAAAAATCTTATAAGTTAAATCCAATGGAAATCCTCATTTATCTATTTCAAATCGATGGCAACTGCAATACTACAAGCATATCACAAATCTGACTAATACAGATCTGACTAAAGAACATTCACACTTTTCATAAATTAACTAGTAAAAGCTACATACATTCAGTGATTAAACTCACCTCATAAACAGCAAGGTCAATGCCAGCATAAGGAATTATTCCCAAAATGTTAGGAATATAGCCTTTGTAGAAGGCCTTTAAACCTTCTCTTTTCAAGATCTTCTTAGCACAGTCAAACATCCCAGAATATTGCCCAGTTTTACCCACAGCCAATCTGGTCTTCAAAACCTGAAAGGGAAAAAACAGTGGCCTTAATTACATACCTTATTCATTACTGTAGTTTTTAAATACAGAAAAACACAATGTATCTGTTGGAACTGCTTTGCATTTTGGTACTTCAGGTCTCCTTTGTTGTGGCTGCTGTTGAGGCCTGGCTAGCAGTTTCTTCAGATTTTATCATTAACGCAGAATAGGACACGCTAACATACACTAGATTACAACTTAGTCAAAAAAATGAAAATATGATGGAACATGTTTTTTTTAAGTTTCATTTTACCTTTATCTTCCTGATTAAAACAAGCAGATTTTAATCAATTTGAAGGCATCAGTGTAGACAATATTTAACATAAGCATTAGCCAAAGAAAAAGTGAGAGCATTCACATACTAGCAGGTCTTACTTCTGATCTGGAAACAGCAAAGCACGTTAAGAAAGTTTTTCAAAAGGCATGAGAAGTACTTAAGGGATATAAAGATGGCTTTTCACTAATGAAACCCAACATTAGGTTAATAATAAAATATTACATACATATATATATACAGCATCTTAGGACAAAGAAATGAAAAACAGTATCTAAAAGAAACCACAGATAGAATTTATGAGCAAGAATTTGGCCTACTTTAAAACCTCTTAAGACTGCAGCTTCCTCAGAAGTTTCCTGAGGCTTTGTTTTTTTTTCTTTTGCTTAGAAGCACCCTAAAAAGCATTTCTAGGACAGTAGATGGGAATATTACCTTGTAGAACAGTTCACTTCTCTATTGACCAGCCTATTCCTAATGTTCAACCTAACATTTCAGTTAATGTAACCATCTCTGTACTTGGGCTAGCTGTGACTCAGCAGCTCTGATGACAAGGATAGAGTTAAAAAAAAAAACTGATTACTGCCAGCAATAAAAACAGGTAAGTTTTATTACAACTGACACCCTTCCTTATGGAAAAGTATGTAGGTTATATTTTAAATTAATTCAAAATTTTGATGTTGATATTGGTTTAATGCCAGCCCCAACATACACTCCAGTTATTTGCACAAAAAGATATGTTCTAAGGAACAAGAAAATAAGGAAATACTTTCTACTTCTAATTAAAAAAGCAGGATGTGAAATAGCTGCCCTACAGCAGTTCATATTTTAATGCTAATTAAATTGCAACATACGTAGTACTACATACAAATATGTCCTACAGAGGAAAGACCATTTAATCCAACAAGCCTCAGCTATAGCTGTTTTATTCTCCTTCCCAACTGATCTCCTGATCTGACCCAGCTCCCAATTACAATGCAACAACTTCCTATCTGTTACAGGGAAGATCGCTCCTTGCTTATATACATAGTGGGAAAGATTTAGGCCGAATTCAGAAACTGCCTTTAATGTGTACTTAATCTTAAGTGCATTACAGGATTTCTTTTCCTGGACAAGGTTGCAAAGACACATTTAAACACTGCTCTATGGAGAGAGATACTTGAATAGCAAATATCAAAAGGTGCAATCACACAAAAATACAATAACCCAAGTTTCAGGCTCACATACAGAGGTAAATGACACTATCACCTGAATTCCCCATATATATTAAGAAGTAAATTTAATTTAAAAAGGACATCCACATATACAAAAAAAATGAGAGGTATCAATTAGAACATAGCATATTCTGAAGTGTCTAGCACTGAAATTCTGAAAGGAAGTGCAAAGTAAAAATAAGTTAGGATATAGGAATTCCAATACTTTCAAGAGCAAAAACGCCAAACCAGACATTTGGCGGTCTCAAATGGAAGCAGATTTTCTGTTACTAACCTCCATGGGATAAATAGAAGTTTGTGCTGTTGCCCCAGCCAAAGAACCAGATACGAATCTTTCAACAGTGCCTAGATTTCCGTCATCCTTAGTGAGTATCTTCTTATACTGTTAAGATGAAGTACATTAAATAAGTATCACATGCTTTTCAGTAGATGCAAGAGTTACCTCAAGAGGTAAGAGTACAGTACAAAACGTCTTTCCAAACTGCACTCTGTGTGTGTGTGTGTGTGTATTAACAGTTGTATTTACTAAACCAGCAAACTTAGCACTATGCTTGCTCCAACTCTGTCATCAGGGATTCACAAAAACACTAACATGCAAGGATCCTTTACATTAGGTTAACTTGTTCACAGAGGCACCTAGAGAGTTTTACATATGGCTTCATTCAAGACAGATGCCATCATGCAAGAATGCACCATCATCAGCTCCCAAAAGGCTCGGCAAGATTAACAGTGTGCTCAAAGTTTTCCTATGGAATTCTGCCATTCAGTCTTGCAATACCCCAAAATTTACTTGACTTTTTGTTGGTTTGATTTCATAGTTGTACAAAAATGTACAATATGTTACTTGAGTACTATTTGAGGCATGTCCTATAGATGAAAAACAAAGATCGGTTAGCTACACCAGAACTGGAGTTCATTTTCCAAAGGAAGATTAGGCCTTAACAGAGGTAAATATAACTCTGAAATCCAGGACAAGGGCACCTTATATAGAACCAAGATATTTGACTTAAACAGAATCTTGTACGAGTTCAGTTAGTATAATGCGTCGGGGTTTTGGTCGTTCTCACTATATATAAAGTTATAAAAATGGGAGGACAGTTAAAAATTAATGACAATTTATTTATACTGCTTATAATATAATAGCAAAATCTGCGAAGTAAGTATTCTATTAACAGAAAAAATAGACTATTTGAAATTGGAAAGTCAGTCTAAATTGCTATGGTAAAATCCCCACCCATAAGAACTCTTTCCTGTACAATACAATAGTGCAAATGACAAACAGTGAGAATTATACAGTATTTTATATACCATTATTTTCATTCTTGATTTAGCATCTTACCTGTTCATAAGCCCAGAACTTAATAGCTGTTTCAGGAGCTATTTTCACAACATTCACACCATTTCCCCTCCAGAGGGATCGGACACCACCTTCTTTCAACATTTGCTTAAAACCACTGGCTATATTCATTTTGTTTGACTTTGAACCATGAACCTTAAAAAAAAAAAAAAATCACAGTAAGGAACAGTGCTCTGATTAGGCTGTAAAACTCATCTCCTAAGTAGCCTATCATTGCTTACAAGAACTAGCAAAATCACATTCACTATTGAAAATATTATATTAATTGCACAAGCAGTATAATACTTTGCTTATATTTTTGCCAATATCGCTGTGCAAAACAGTCTTATGGACACAAAGTACTGAAACTGTGGAAACACAGCTAGACCTCCAGAATTCAGATATTGTATTTGGCCATCATCTTTCTGTATCAACTCTCTAAAAACTGAAATGATACAATGGAGACTAATAAGAACTTAAATATTGCACCTACCTGCATCATCACTTTAAGGCGATCTAATGGTGCTGTACCTGTTCGAGAGACAGCACCAGCCACTCCTCCTGCTAATAGCTGCTTCCACCACTGCCCAGTCTTTTTCTCTTCCTCTGTGAACTCATCTGGAACAGTCAAACTATCTCCAATATCCAGCACCTATTAGAATCCAAAGCAAACAGGTGCAAAAAAAAACATTCTACCATCTCAATTTTATCAACAGTTCTAATTCCAAATTGGCCTAGAACCTGAGAATATGTAAATAAAAATGCCAGTACAAAATAAATAAAAAAATAATTTACATTCTAAAATCAACTTGCTATGGATTGCTATTGTTATCCAATTAACAGCATTTTTAAATACTTCTACCGAGCAATAACACCACTGACCCACCATTTCAAAGACTGTACCATCATCATTAAAAATTATGACAAATTTCCGTCTTGAGTATATCCCAAACAAAGACATCCTGTCACGATCTGTAAATCTCTTCAGCGAGCACTAATGCTTACATGATGATTCTAACCTTTAACAGGAGAGTCTTCTGGGATTAGTTTGGTAATCTCTTAAGGTTGCTAACAAGAGATTTCACTCTCATGGTAAGTTATGAATAAATATGTGGGAATTTTCCCCTCACCCTGATATTTTAAAGTAACATTTTTATAGCTGATATATCAGAATATTAAATTCCCAGCAGCTGTTGTGTATTAGCTTACAAAATGATGAATTTGACTGCTTTACTAAGTCGCCTCTCATTATCAATTATTCTGAAATACATATTAATGACTTTTACTCAGCTATAAAAGTTTGACATTTCATTAGCAGGTGCATGTTTGTATGACTATTCAACGTGATCAGAGAAGAACATTCCACAGTCTTATGCCTTGGACAGCTTTATTGCTAAAGGCTGTAGTAATTTTATATATCTCTTAAAAGTAATCTTTGCTCTCCATGTAACTTATAACCATGACAAAAGAGAAAAATTGCACCTTAGATGATGCAAAGCCAGTATTATGCATAAATTAAGCCTATAAAGAAGCAAGAATGTTTTAATAACTGATAACAAGTACTGACCAGCAAGTATGTTAACTGACAAACTTTTTGTTTTAAACTATGGCTAATGTTGATTTCAGATACTACACCTTATTTATGCTGAGTTCCCTATCTGTTAAGTAGACTATTCTGTCTTGCTCACTTGAAATTTAAGAATTGCAGTATGCAGATCATGCATTTATCCACTGTACAAAGAAGGAAAGACCTAACTTTTCTGGATATTGAACATAAAATAGATTAATGAGAAAATCCTTTCATCTTTCTGACATTGTTTCCAAGCAAGGTGCCTTCAGTTACTCAACCACAAATGGAGTCATCAGAAGAACAATCAGAACTCTTAAAATATAGATTCAGGGTTCTTACAGATATTACACATACCTACCAGAGTTTAAACCTTATATCTACTTAGTCCTAAATGCGACTTTAACACGAAGTCTAAGAAATCAAAAGTTAAAGCTAAATTTAGGGGGGATTTGTAATGAAGACCACAGCTATCGTAATACTTCTTATGCCAACGTAGCTGTCTGCTCAGAAGAGTGACAGCAATTTTACAATTAAAAAAAAAAAAAAACAACTGTGAATGACAGCCAGACATGTGAAGTCTCACATCTGCTGTTATCTGAAGCAGCAGCTGTGCTACTGTGTGGCTGGATTTTGCTTGCTGTGATAACTGGGTCAAGTGATCTTCCAGTGTCGCAGTCAGAAGAGACGCCTAAAAGTTTTCCTTGGGGGTAACTGAGGCTATTCCATAGTAACAAAAAAAATAATAGTGGTAGAAAGCATATTATTACAGCAAAAGTATGCTTCGCTAAACAAGCTGGGAGCAGGACTACCTTATCTCATAGCAGTGCTCCAAGGGTTTTCCCTCAGCGAACAGGGAGCTGACTCCCTTTTGTCAAGCATCTCTGAACTGAGTTTGTACAGTGTGAACTGCTCAAAACTTTCATGTCTCAAACTGAATTTTACTACAGAAATGCTGACTGATCCCTCAAGATATAAATGGTCTCACTACACTCAAATCTGTCTTTACCTAACATTATGAATTATTCCGTAACTATGTGGTTTATCCTTCCATTTACACGAAGGATATTAAGCAAACTCGATTATTATTTGCTTATTTACTATATTATTGCTTCTTAAAAGTCAGTGACTAAGGCGTTAAGAGCTCTGTTCAATAGTAACTTAAAATAATGACCTCCTTGTTGCTGTACACCCTGTCATTCTTCAATCAAATTCCACAACATAATAAATGTGAGAACATATAGCATAGAAAGCCATCAATAATGACACTTGCAATTTCATGGTAATGAAATCTACATGTGTTTCACTACATCAAAAGCACAGAACATACAAATGTACTGTAATATGAAAAAAAAGATTTAATATTGTGGTTAGTATCTTTCTGTGGAGTATCTTCAAAGGAAGAAGAGGATTTCTTCCTAGGAAATACTGGCATTAAAATTTAGATGAAGAAAGAGTTATTGTTCTAAAGAAACTCAAATGACACTATCCTGCTTGTAAATGAGAGGGCATTAAGCAAAACGGAAAACCAAACAATCTTTTAAATGTATGAAATACAACTGTGAAGCTGTTATACTCAATACTGCAACTTATCGCAGTAGAAATCAATTTAAGAGCTGCACTGAATTAAAAATAGAAGTTCAACTTACAGTGGAATGTTTCCAATATCGAATTATTTCCTCAATGTCTGTAGCGGGGTTAAACATAAAATGATCTCTCCACTCATTCCAGTCTACTGACATTGTCCCATCAGCATCAATACTAAAAGAAATTGAACCAAAACAGGTAAGGCAACAGCAGCAACGTTGAGCGTGTGTTTGTTTTTAAATACTGGCCATCACAGTGATACCGTCTGTAGACTGGACATGGAGACAAAGGGTAAATCTGCCACGGTCTTTCAATATCATGTGTTTCTTATACAAGTGTATCTAACATTCCCCATTTAAAAATATAAAACACTTGATTCTATCAACAACATTTGCACAGAACTGAGGTATAAACATTCCCCTCCTATAACCAGATGCTAAAACAGTGGTCAGACTTTGTATAACCCAAGAATAGATGGAATATGCAAGAATTACTGTAGAGGTGCCACTGAAGTTACCAACAATCTTTCCAAGTTATAATCCCATTCAAATACTATGTTCTGTGAATTAGAAAATGTGTTTATGAAGAATACAAAGAAGCTCAAAATATTTTAAGAAACGACAATTCCTGACCTTTGCAGGATCTTTTCCGCCTGTTTTTCTGAAATGTTTATACCCAGTATCTTGAGGGACTGGACAACTTCTGATGCTTCAATTCTTCCTGGAAACATTAAAAGAAAAATAATACATATTTAAAACATTGAACTTCATACACTTGCAGCTCATTGAATTAAATCATACCACCTACACAATAGCAAAGATGATTTAAATTTTAAACAGAGATAATGCATTTTTATTATGCACTATCAGGACCGAGCAAAGGTAAGTAAATTAAAATCATACAGCTAAATGAGATGCAAACATCCAGTAAGTTAATAGCTAATAGTTTAATAGATACATGGATAAACTATAAGGAAGTTCCTATCTGGAAAGCAAAGATCCCCAGATCAACCAACCTGGAAGATAATAAAAAGGCAAGATGACTATAATAATTATTTCAATCTATAGTACACAATAATTACATTCCCATTAAAGGAATGAAGTAGAGGTTTCACACACAATTTTTGGTCTCCAGTTTAGACAAAGAATATAAATTAATTTTTAAGACATAGTTTCTTCAAACAATGTTTCAACACATAAAATAAAGGCGTACCATCATTGTTTTTGTCCAGGCTCTTAAACGCCAGTTTCATTTTCTTTTCATGATCTTTAAGATACTGCATAAATTCTTCAAAATCTAGCTGCCCATCCCGGTTAGTATCTCCAGCCTTAAAGATTTTCTGTTGAGAGAAAATTTAACATTTCGATTTTCCAAATTATAGAAACTCACAAAGTAAAAAAAGCTCAGGCTTACGAAGTATAATATCAGTCACTTTGAGAGTCAAATCAGGAAAATACCTAAGCATACACTTCAGAACCATGTTTTGTTTCCAGCATTAAACACGTTCTCAACAGTTTCATGAAGACACAAAACTCTCAGCAGCAAAGATAGCTTTAAGAAAGCATTATTCATTATTCCTAAAACTTTTCTATTCATAGATTTTAAGGTTTCTTGCTAGCAATGAAAAGTTACACCTACAGGGACCAAGTTATTTGTGGAAGAGGGATTGGTGGACGTGACAAAATCATGAAAAAGAACAATTTTAGGCCTCCAACTTTCTAGCTGTACTTGGGTCGACAATATTCCAGTAAAATTAAATAGTTCTAACTATCCTCTTCAGTCGAGTGCTCTGTTCTAATTATAAAGATAACGGTATAAATAGCAATTAACTATTTAAGTGTTGACCAAAAAGTACTAGGGTCTTACCTGACTAGCACTTCTACCCCTAAGCATTTGGGAAGGCAAGCCTAGGCCCTGACAAAAAACAAACAAAACACACACACCACACATAAAACACTACACACCATACAAACACTCTACAACAAACCTGTAGCAAATAGAAATAGTTATCTTCCACTTATGCATGCATTTGCTAGTAACAGTCCTGCAGATCAGAAATGCCTACGTATAAAATTAACTATGAGTTGAATATGATAAATGATTGCCAGCACAGCAGGAAACAAGCCTGAAATACAGACAAGGGGTGTGGCACGACTGCCTGGGCATATACTTTCCCTTCATCAACAAAGCACCTGAAAAGTCTATCATCTTCGTGTGTGAAAACATACTTTATGAAAAAAAGGAAATTACAGCAACCCCTCAGAGCATCAGTCTGTAACCACTGAAGTAGGTCTTGTAGGTCTTCATAGGTAAAGCCCCAAGAATAGTGAAGCCGAGGATAGTAAGCTCCACAGGATTTACTAGCGGGGACTTTAAGCCACAGCAACAGATACTCCGTAAAGAAAGCCCTGCAGAGACGGCAGCCAGGGTCACGAGAGGAAAGGCGCAGCAGCCCTACTGCAACAGGCACCTCCCATCCTCTCACATCCAGTGTCCAGCAGGACACAAGGAAACAGGAGGCAAGGCCACCACAAAAGCCCTGCTCTAAACCAGAAGATTTAAGGGAAGTTATGCCCCATCTCATCACTTGGGCATTAGTTCCTATCTTGTCGCTGAGTATGTGAAATCCCAAGGGGCCAGGACACTGTACAAGAGCTGTACGAGGTAGAAGAAACCTGAGAGTAGAATTTCTCCACTGAGTTGGTGCAAGTTTCTGAGCACTTCAGAGCATGCTTACAGCATATATTAAGAAGTCTTCAAAATACCTTCTGTTTTTCCAAGTGCCTTGCACAGCTGTAGTTTCTGAATAAAGTAAGATTTGCATTGCTGTTCTAATTTGCAACATCTGTTTTTAAATAATTTTGTTTACTCCACTATAATCAGCTTAAGTCCTTAAAAGAACCAAGTCCAGGAAGACCTAGCCTACAAAAACTCAACATAAAGGAAGCTAAAAACTCTGGTGTACATGTTGTAGGTGTCTGAGAACTTTTGAAACCGTCTAAATATATTTATATTGCCTCCTTTTTTTTTCCTACTCCTCTACTAAAAAGAGTACTTTAACATTTAATCTTAAAAAAAAAAAAAAAGAATTCCCAATTAAAAAGGGTAGTATTAGGTGGTACTACACAGTGAAATACAAGGCAAATTATTTATCTCCCATAATACAGCAAGTTACGCACAGTAGAATACATGCAAGATACTGCATACTCAGATAAGTGTTTGATTTCAGCCTGGAAAAATATTTCTGCAGTATTGATCTTAATATGCTCTCAAGTCCAGCATGCCAGTTCTACCAATAACTTGTCAACACAAATATACTCATAAATTCAGTTTTATCTCATGCCCTTGCCTTACCAAAAAAAAATAGTTTATGCTTACTCAAGTTTATGGATGCATTCCTGACTATGTCCTTCTAATAAGAAATAAAACAAACAAAAAAAAAAACAATAGATCAATCATTCAAAAATAAATCCATTAAAAATGACTCTGGACAGAATGAGCCCCCACCTCCAAGAAAATGCCATCTCAGCCCCTCTTGTACTGCATGCACAGCACCGTGTACCACAGGACCCTTGTGCCTTGCTAGGCTCTCACAAGCAGCTGAGAACGGGTAGTTTATGTGGCAGTCACACGCACACAGTTAATTCTAACCAACACGAATTGCTGCCATTCCCTGCTGCTATCTGAAGTACACAAAAATATAAAACAAGGAAAGCATTGTTCTGGCTCATAGATATGACAAAATCTTAGCTAAATTCCAATTGCAAAACCTCCACTGCTAAGGATGATGTAAGCCAAAGAAAACAGAAATTCCTAGGAGGTTTAGAGAGCTGGTGATTAGTGTGTGTGAAGGGGGGCACCTTTCCTTTTATCTGCCAAATAAGCAGATTTTACCCTGCAACAACTAGAAAAGGATGAGCACAAGTCCATTCTCCATTCCCTACTTTTGGTTTTATAGTTATTTTCCGCACTTCAAGCCAGTGTCAACCACCCTCAGTGCAGCAGAACAAAGGAACAGGGAACAAAATGTATGCTGTACCTCAGCAGGCACGTGCCTATTTCCTCACACTACGAACCTAAAAGTTCATACAAACAAAAGCTTCTTACAGTCCAAAAAATGCACTATTTACATGGGTGTTAAAGCTTCAGATTAAAACCCCTAACTAGCCAATTTGTGGAACAAACAGGAATGCTCAAAGAGCTTGCCTTCCACTCAGTGGTCAGAAATTCCCTCATGGGAGGCTGTGTGTTGCATGGGCACAGCCAGTGGGCAGACACTAGGTTGTGTGGGTAGCCTGACACCACCTCCCGGATGCAAACCGCCCATCCACAGCATCATGGAAAAACTCAGTCCAACAAGATCAGGGGGAGCAGGACCATGTCCATCTGACTCCTGAACATCTCCAAGGATGGAGATTCCACAGCCTCCCCTCCCCAGGCAACCTATTCCAGTGTCTGATCACCCTCACTGAAGTTCAGCAAGGAACCAGACTCTGCTGTTCTGCATTTAATATACTGCTAGATACCAGGATTTGCAGTTACAGCCACCTGTCATTGTGCCACTTCCTGGGTCACCAACTTCTCTGACGGAGAACTGGATGCCTTGTAACATGGGTGCGTTTACAACAATCGAGCAGGAACCAACCCAGCTGCCAGCCCTTGCACTGAAGTCCTGGGAAACAATACTGAGTGTGCCTGGCACCTAAAACCTGCCAGTTGTTGTTACAGACTCACCGTGGAATCACTTCACCTTTAGGCAGGCCCAGCCCCAAAAGGAAATAGTTGATTTTTTCAAGGTGTGCCATTTCTTTTCTCATGCGAAAACTTTAACCCTGAGGCAATAAATATAACCCACCATACAATGAAACAGTGACCACAACGAATTACAGAACTAAGACGACAATTTAGATTCTCTCTCCTGTTAACACTTAGGGCCCTCACACATACGGACTAGAATACTCGTGCTGACCTATTTGGTCATGACATTGCTGCCTTTTAAAAACAACTCTGTTACTTTTGTTTTCCGCTCTGTAGTTAGTTAATGCAGCTGCTTTTGAAGTCTTGCACAGCAATGCAACACCAATGTGAAAAGCCAAAACAGAAAAAAATTATTTTACAATTTCTGTATTACATACAACACACTGCAATGTTTAATTTCTACTCCTCTAGAAGTCCTCTGTCTGTATAAACCTAAGCCAGCAGGTCTGTTGACAAAAATCAGGAAAGTTATGGACATGCTTTAGATACTGAAGATACTAAGAAGATACTTTTAGATACTGAAGACACTAAAGATACTGAACACGTGTAAGCGTCCCAATGAGTTATTACATCACTCTGTGCTAAAGTTATGAACTTTAAAACATTCATAGCTATAGTGTAAAGAAAGAGAATGCAAGATAATACAAGTCTTAATGCTTTTAGGTACACTTTTTAATTCACAGTTCAATGTTTATGTTATGTGTTGCAATTGTTTCTGCATTCTGTATAAGCCTTCCCTTTCTTCTGGTTACAAAATTCAATTGTACGTGGAAGGTGGGGCTACTCAGTACAAATGATTGCCAATCATCTATTCTTTAGCTAGTTATCTCAGCTAATTAAAGCAGAGTAAAGAGTACTTAACAGGAAGTGATCCATCAAGAAGTTACTGGGCATTTCTGGCTTCCTATCATGCTATCTACCTACAAAACACAATAAAAACAAACAGCAGTTAAAGACTCATAATTGGTGCAATTAGGAGTTCATTGTTCTGTAATCTAATAATAGAGCTCCAAAGGGCACAGTTACAAAAATCACACAGAAAATCCACCAGCACCAAGGTAAGAACAGCATGTCTGTGAACATTCAGAAAGTTCACATTTTCTTTCAAAACTTGATATTTATCTTACGTAGATATCTCAACGGCAACCTTGCCATTCCCTTCTCTTCTCTTCCTATTCTTTCCCCCTTTTGGAGCCAAAATAATTAGCGACAGTCATTCATATAACTCTGCATTCTACCATTATAAATTTGTGGACTGTACTCCTACTGCAAGCCAAATTCAGCCATAGCTCAAAAACATGCAACTCTGTTTACTGAACATGTATCCTACAGTATTGAAACTCGATGGTGTTTTTTTCCTACCTATATATGCCAGGACTACAGAAGTTTAGGACACAATGATAACCCAAAACTCAGTAGTAAAGATTGTTTAAATCAGTCTCGTCATTCTGCATCAGTTGAGGGATAAATCCAAAACAAAGCGAAAAGGCTGAAAGTCCCAGGATGCACCCACACGTTACCCCAACCAACGAGCCCAAATAACACACAAAGGAGACTGCTGGTAAGTTTAAAAACACCTACACAATACCGTGTTGTGAGCAAAACAGTCGTTTGCACTACCTCCGAAGAACCTTCAGCTTACTGAAATGCTCCATTCTTATTTGTTCCCTTCCTTCCCGCAGGATGCTACCAGCATTTAAACAGTATCCAAGCAGGTGACCCGTCAGACCCTGACATTACCTCCCACCCCCATACAGCAGACTTGCACTCAGAGATGTAGCTGTTCCATCAGCTACAGAGTAGCTTCCCCTTCCTGTTCTTTGCCCGGAGCACCTCTCTTCTTTGCAAGACAGAAGGGCTAGCCACAGCCTTCTCATTGGTTCATTTCAGGTAACAATCTCTATAAAATGAGCCTAAAAAGGAAGAGATGCGAGCTGTGAGTATGCTCTCCAGCATGCATTGCAGAAGCTGCTCCCACAGGACCTGGATAAACTCTCAACTCACAACTATGAATTAGATTCCAAGAATCTGAAACAGCATAAATGGGAGATGCAAATCCTCCCTTGTAACTTCATTCAGCATTCCTTGCAAGTTACACTGCTTTTTTTCAAACTCTGAACATACTTGGTAGACTAACTTTTCTGACAAATAAGACTATTCTACTGCACAGGCATCCCTACCTTGCACACATCTTAGAAGATTTACCAGTGTACCTTGCATTTTCACCTGGGACACACTGCTTTCTCAAGACAGTGATTTAGCAAAGCATTTCAACATGTGGTTAAGAGATCTTCCAGGGTGGGCAGAGGGGTTCACATATTTGGTACCTAGCATTCTTGTATTTTGCATAACAAGAAGAATGAATCATTCACTGTACCCTGTTCAGGGAAAAAAAAAAAAAAAAAAAAAAAAAAAAACAACTATCAAGTTAGTATTAGAAAAACAATTTTTTTCCCTCCCTGTATGCTTAAAGTGTTATGAAAATTAAATTAAATTCATCTTGCTATTTCATACGGATACTTGGTGACCACAGCATTAAATGTTTGCTTACAACCGGACTCAGATATATTACTGAAGATGTTTATGGTATTTCACAATTAAGTCCCTATAATGAGACACATTTCTAACACCTATTATGACCTGAAAAGCAAGGTTTAAAGTAACTAAGTAGTGCCATTTCTCAATAAACACGTGACATCTGTTTTTTGTAAAAGCAGAAGGTGTCTATCTACTCTAAACCTATAGTATTAGTTTTTGGCATACAATTAAGAAAAAAGTTTCATTTCATAAAAAATGGCACTGAGAGACATGGAAGTGCAAAAGATTTCTGCTTCTACAGACTGAATCTTCATGTCACATATGGCAATGATTTCTAAGTGTAGGTATTGTGTAGAAGCTGCTAAAGCAACTGGAGCTTTTTTTATACATTCCTAACCAAAGTACAACGTAATGAAGAGGCTTCATTTAATTTGGTCTACTAGCCTTCTAATTTTGCCATATAAGGGAAGTTACCAAAAGTAAGAAGAGCGCAAATAACATAATAAAACAGTGGAGAAATATTAACAGCTATGTTTAGCTTAGTTACTAAACAAATATCTGTAAAGGGATATGCTTCTGGGCTAAAAACAGCTATAAGTTTCATGGTCTGAAGCACTACTAAGCTCAAGTTTTTAAGAGGCCAGAGAAAAGCTCAGCATTCACACCTGGTTCTGTTCTCACCTGTGGTCTCACACTACAACGCAGCACCGTAATACAACACAGGAATCTGGTCTGCTTGACGAAATTCTTAGTTCCTTTTATTTTAAATGCAGCAACACACTTCAAGTGTTCCAAGTATTTTTAACATAGCTGGCCTACAATTCTCATAAACACAGTTGACTACTCCAAGCAGATCGTATTCCGATTGCTGAGAATTTAGTCTCTTTGGGCCTTGTTTCCATTACATCACACTGTACCTTCATGTGAGTTATCTCATCACACTGTTTTATTTTCATTTAAAGCCTTATTGTAGCCAGGAATGACAAGACTTACGTCTAAATCTGACAGTCAGTCTAAATAAGAACATCATATTGTTTCCAGAACGTAGTTATTCATTTCAGTAACATCTTGCTGCTCTTAGCTCCGGGACTCAATGTATAAATAGTACCTGAATGTGAATGCTTGGCTGTTTCTACCACAAATTGAAGCGTGAAAGACGGAGTTTGCCTCCTGCAGGTTTACTGTAAGGATTGATTGCAACAGAAGGAAAGCGGGAATAAAAATAGTATAACCACTCACACCATTTATGGTACTCACATCTAAGAGACTCACTGCATTTTGAAGACACAGGATGAGATCATTTGAGATCTGATCCCAGCATCTATTTTGTATCTCTACCAGACAACTCCGCTAATCAAAACTGACTGTACTATAGCTGTTAACGGGGCTCGTAGAGAGCCGTTTGATACTGTCACCGCAATCAACTCCTTCTTTGTAGGTGCTCATATACGAAGTCAGGAATCTTTTGTAAAGCTCTGCAAAGTTGTCCATTCCTAGCAAGCAATATACTCTAAAATATAAAACAGGAGTCATCCTGGCAGCCTCTAAGAAGTACACACTTTAGAGTTTTTAGTGGCTTACTTTTCTGTCACACGCTTACAGGAGGCAGGTCAAGCAGAACAGAGTCAGAAGCTTCTGCCACTTTGTGCGATGAAGTCTTTCTATGGAGAAAAAGATTCTTCCCTCATGAAGAACATGTGACCTACTTCCAACACCACATCTATTTGATGTCTACAATATTACTTCACCTAGAAGAGTGTCTCATCACACATTAAGCATTAATAAAGCCATCAAGAAAATGGATGAAAGGTCAAACGAAAAGAGCATACTCTTGCCTACTACTCAAATGGATAGCAGCTTGCTAACTTCTAAACGCATGCATGTTCCTTCCAGAAAGGGATTACATACTGTTTCAAGAGAAAAGAGGAAAGCAACATTAGTAGCACAAACACTAATTTCTAATACTGTGAAGGTGACGACTGAGGATGACCCAAGTGCAGTGAAAACACACAACGCCCACCTGGTAGCCTACCAACAGTTAACTGGGGTGAGCAGCGCTCCCCACCAGTACAGTGACCAAGACTGCCCAGCACGTCTATTTCACTACATGCAGGAGCATTTCTGGAAACCTAACCCCCACCTGCATCTAGGAACAAAAGAGTGCAACGCCCGAAACCCTGACCCAGCCACGAGGAACTGAAGTCTACTCTTATTCAGCACATCCAAAGGTCTGCCCACACCCATAAAACCACTGAATCAGCAGTGCTGAATGTGTAGCCACGTTGTATATTTCCAGGTTTTATTTCCTTACTCATTAGTTGTTAGCAGTTACAAGACTATTTCTGCCTCCACAAACACAAGGAGTACAATTGCATGCATAATTTTATTAATAAAATGCCTTTTTACCAAGTAGTAAAAAGATATTTTACTGAATTAAACATCAGTTTAGAGCTTGAAGTGGAGCAAGTTGTAGAAGGCAGCTTCTAGCCTCAAGGAACAGTACAGGAAGCAGATTAGCTACATAAAGACAGGAAAGAAACTGGAGGCAAGTCTTAATGGGGGTCTCATTCTAACAAGTCATTTCAAGTAAAAATCACGTGCATCGTTAAGTTTAAAACGGTGAACATATAAATGCTGCAGTACGCGGCAATAATTCTTCCACCCATCTCAGACATGCAGCATGACTCATGGCTTACTTTGTTTACTCTGTGTTTCTCAGGCAACCAAGACAGCCAGTTTGGCTCCCCACTACATCCACGAGAGTGTAGCTTATCTCAATTGATTTCATGGTTTCACTTCCAGTTTATCCTGCAGCAATCGAGGCTTTGGCAGATACTTAGATCTGCACTTCGAATGGAAAATATCGTGCTGAATATAAGAAAAAATCATCTGAAATTTCACTTACAAGTTGTTCCAAAGTTAAGATATATACCATGTCTCAGGGCTTTCAGTAAATTATGTTGGAAGACCATCCCCATTAATTGTCAGAAAACTGGGCACCTATTCCTCTGTTGTTCACTCTAGGTTAAAAAACCACACTGTTATAGTCAAACTGGCACAACAGGTTTTCAACAATGCATCCACAATGCCTGAGTAAAGTCTGCAACTAGTGACATGACATGACTGACAGCTCTCACGGGGAAGCAGACCAGACTGTCCCTCCTTTACAGACCGAATTCTGAGAACACAAGATACGCCCATAAAGATGCTTTTGACCAGAAGCAATATTGAAGTGAATGCGTGCTTAGGACTTTCATTTATACTCTCACAATAGCATCATTCAACTCCAGAGACCTGTTGGATACTTTTCCTTAAGTATATGAGACTGAGTTAAATATAAAGAGGTAAAATAGAGACCAAGTAATGAAGAAAGAAGAGGCCGCATCCCAGGATTAGCATATGGTCACTGAAATTGAATGCCTTACCCAACACACCTGAACATCGCAGTCAAAATTTAGGCTGACTTTTCTGAACCTCTTTCCAAAGCTACGCAGTGCCTAATGCAGGCATGGCAGTGGAATGCTGATCAGTCGTCACATTGAAATAAAGAACAGCATTGTTAAAGTAATAGCTCCAGCACAGACCTCCGCTGTACCTGTTCAGCCTAACTGCAGCTATGTCTGATTTTCAGAAGTGCAGGTAAAATACAAATTCTTCCATAAAACCTGGATGTTACGCCTGTGCCCTCTCAATGATGTACAAAAACAAACAGTACATGCCTAAGCACAAATGCACACTGTTGTTAACACAAGTCCGATCTGTACGTCTTATGTGACTGCAGATACAACCTACTTTCTTTGCAAAAGAATTGACATCTCAATGTGCCAGCTCTCAATTTACTAACCACAGACAAAGACTGTTACGACTTTTAAAATTAACTGAGCCCACTGAAGACAACCTCACCAGCTTCCATAAGCAATACCTTTTAAAGAGATAAACGCTCAACCTAAAAGCTGCCTTTTCAGTGCAATTTGCCTTATCACACAATTACTTACACCCATAGAATTGTGCATTAAATGATTTTATGTTCTGATCCTGAGGCATCAATGATGACAACTAGAAAACGGAAGTTTCTCTCCCAGGTACAGATCAGATTTGCTAGTGTAACAGCAATTAGACACTCGATGACTCAAGTTTTACTGACTCAGGAGGCATCACTAATAAAAGAGGACAAAAGAATGTAATAGTCCAAGCGGATCCCTGCAGAACCCACAGCCCAGTGACAGCTGTCTGGTCTGTGGTCTGATGGCCAAAGTTACAGTGTATTTTCACGCACAGGAGCCTCGCTATCGGACACTGTCTGTGCCACCCCACATCAGTGTGCTCACTGGAAGGCAGCTTCACGAGCTGGAGCTGACACTGCAGCTGGCTGCCATACGGACTAAAGCGGAGATTCACTTCCCTGCTGCCCAAAATACACCTTCCCGTACTGCGACCTAGACCATACAAAACACGGAGCGACATCCAAAACCCGTGAGTCACCCGCTGTGCCATGCCGGAGCGGAAACACACTACCACACACCACGCAGCCAGAGCCCACGCAGCCGAGGGGCGGCCCACGGCGGCAGCAGCAGGCCGAGCCCCTCGGCAGCGGAGTCAGCGGCAGCACCCTTGGGTGCGGGGCGGCCCCGGGGCCCCCGGGCCCTGCCCGCTCCTACCTCCTCCGCCTCCTTGCCCAGGGGGATGCCCATGGCGCGGAGGCCGGTCTGCAGCTCGGCGATGTCCACCCGGCCGTCCTCGTTGAGGTCCAGCTTCTTGAAGAGGTTGGCGTAGCGCGACTCGCCCTCCCGGCCCCCATCGCAGGCGGCGGCGGGCAGCGCCAGGCGCAGGAGCTGGAGCATGGCGCGGTGCTGAGCGGGACGGGCAGCGGGGCACTCGCCGATCGGCTCCCGCAGGAGGGGCCCCGGTGCCACGGACAACGCCTGGGGCCGCGCCCGTGGAGAGGAAGGGAAAAAGGGAAAGGCGAGGAGGGAGCGCAGGGCCGGGCAGGGCAGGGGACAGCAGCACCGCCTCGCCCCCGGCGGGAGGTGCCACGAAATGGCCGCTCCCCCAGTCCCGCCCCGCGGGGCGGCCAGAGGCGGGCGGGCGCGGCTGTGCCTCCGCCGGTCCCGGAGAAAGGGGGGTGGTTCCTTTCACGACGTGCCTCTTTTTCTTACAAATAGGAAATGTGTGCCTTCGTTACATAGCGGATTGGCTGTGCTCGATCGCGCTGCTGCGAATTGACTGAGGTGATGTGCACTGTCGGAGTTGTATCAAGTTAAATAGTTCCCACCCAAGTGTAGAAATACCCATGGCATTGCACAAGACACTCGGAGATCCAATTCGGGTACTTTGGATCATCTCAGTCCCCAACACAGCTACAGTCAGGTCAGCACTGAAGCCAGATGAACAGTCACTAGGATAATCTAGAGACCCAACTGCCAGCCTTTCACAGAGCTTGGCTCGTTTAGCCCACTAGAACAAAGGCTAGAAGAGGAAACTCTTGCTTCATACATAAATCAGTAGCATAAACGTCAGAATGCAAAAGGAGCTACTTAAAGGGCACGGTCGGTATGAGAACAAATGGATGGAAAATTGTCAGCAAGAAGGCTGTTCATTTGAGAGCCCGCTGTCCGCACAGAGAGCTGCAGTGAACAACAGAGCAACTGAACCAAGTCTTGTTCTTGTGGTGCAATAGGCAGGCAGCGTACAACCAGGGAGAGTGTTTCAGCCTTACAGCATGAACTTACTAGCCTTGCTCAGAAAGTAATCAATAAAGCTAATCTGGAATACTGTCTGACCATAGACTACTTATCGAGTTAGACACTATTGAATAAGTAACCTTGCATTTTTAAAGGCTATGATTGCATTATAGGTTTATTGAATCAACAAAATTAGGTGGGAAGAGACCTCAGGGGGTATCTACTCCAGCCTCCTGCTCAAAGCAAGCTCAGCCACGTAGTCAGCACAGGTTGCTGAGGACTTGAAGCAGTCTTGAAAGCCTCTACGGACTGACACTGCACAATCTCCTCAGGCAGCCTGCCCTACCACCTCACTCTCCTCATGGGTAAGACACTTCTCCCCTTTAACCCAGTATAAGCTTTTGTTTCATTTTGTGCCTGGTGTCTCATCCTTCCAGCATACCCCACTGCCAGGATCCTGGGCTCATATTTTTTCTAACATCTGTGTAGGTACTGGTGGGGCAGAGGCCTCCGTCTAGGCCCACAGAAAACACATCTCTTCTACCAGCTGAAACAGCCCATGCTCTTCAGCTTCCCCTCACAGAAAATGCTCCAGCCTCTAAACGCCCCAGTGACCCCCTACAGAACTCTCCAGTTTGTATCTTTTAGGTACTGGAGAGCCCCAAACCAACCCAGACTATCTAAATGCAGTGTAATTTGTGCTAAGTAGAGAGGGACCATTACCTCCCTTCTTCTGTTGATAGAGCCTGGGACACTGCTGGCCTTGTTTACTGCCAAGCCACACTGCTGACATGCTCCAGCTTGCTCTGTGCCAAGACCCCAGGTCTTTCCCAGCAGGTTACTCCCCAGCCATTCAGTCCCCCACCTCTATCACTGCAGGAGGTTATTCCTTCCCACATGCAGTACTTCACATTTATCTTTGTTGAATTTCCCAAATTTCAGAGCCATACATACAGAGGCATATATGTACACACATACACAAATATTTATCTATTAATATAAAAATATTGTTTTAGTGGAAATACAAGTTTGTAGCTTGAGAACTTGCTATAATTTACCTGAAGTGTGGATTAAAAGTAATGCCTGATAGGGGATGATTTATGCCACTTCTTACTTGAATTAAAAATCAAGACAGAGAACCTCATTGTGACACTTTGTTTTAAAAAGTACTTGGTAGCTGTCATTTGCACTTGTGAAGTGTTAGTGTCAGTAGTCCAAAATTAAAGGTAAAAGGTATACTTGTTCCTCCTGAAGCAAGACGAGCTAGTTTTGACAGATTTTTTGACAGATTTGACTTTCATAAATGGATCATACATAGTTATAAGCACTATGTTGTGCATTATGCCATCAGCAGTTGTGTGGGAAAACAGGCCACAGAACAGATAAAGCTTGATGCTTCAGGAATTCATATTTGCCAACAGTTTCTGCTTTGACTTGCACACAGGGCAGAAGGCTGAAAGAACAGGTTGTATTTTATTGGCCTAACTGTTTATCTAAGATGTGAAACTAATATCAAACTTAGTTCATGGACTGACTCCAGACTTGCACTGGTCTCCCTGAAAATGGAGTAAGCACATGTCTGTGCCGAATGTTTAAGTGCTTTGACTGTAGTATGACTAGATGATACCAATAAGAAAAGCAGGCAAAGGTCTCAAATTTTGCAGGTGGCAATAGATAAACTGTTAGCTCTGTGTCTGTGAGGAAGCCATTACCCTTGTTAAAAGATACAGACACTTGTCAGGCTGAAGTGCCCTGCTGCAGGGATGTTCAAGATAGTGACCACAAATACAGTTCCACAACTCTGCTTCATTTACATCTCTAATAACCAGTAAATAAGTCTTCCCCATTATGAAGACAGCAATATCAAAATTATTAGTTCTTCTGCAGATGGTCTTGCATGACAGATTTGGAGACTGCATTATTTATTGAGGTCTTATTAAAAAAAGTTTGGCAATTTTTACCGTGCTTGAAGGAACTGCATAGCCACAGAGGACATCCGTGAATCAGGAGATATGTTTGCTGAGGATATGCATCAAAAACAAGATTTAAATATAACTCTAACATTTGTATTCTATTATATGACTATTTATAACAGTGAATAGTATCAGAACATGAAAAACATCATATATACATTTTACTAAAACAAGACCTTTTAATTAGTATATCAATACATTTCAAATTACATCAATATTACCCACTTAGAGGAAGTGCTATAAATATCACAGACCCTAAGAGGCTAGATACAGACAATATATTTTATTAATAGACTGAAAGATAAAAGACAGTTCAGCTGAATTGCATGATTCAGTACCTACTCTAGATATAGCTCTTTCTGTGAAAGAGAAACACTTCATAATACCCTTAAAATTATGAAAATTGACTACTTCATGAGCCAAAAATCATTTCTGGCTTAACTCTAGGGACTGCTTTGAAGTAGAGTAATTTTTAATGAGATCATATCCATCTCTGCTACAATTGAGAAATGTGAGTACCTCCAGCAATTTTACAGCACCTGAAATAATAATTATCAGGATACATAGAATAAAATTAGAAAAGACCACGGCAATACATATTTAAAAGGAAAAGTCAACATTCAGGTTTTCTGTTGTTGTTTTGGGATAAAATAAATACTTGCTCTAATACATCGATTTAATTAGCTCAGCCTTATATTATCAACATAGATTTCATCAAAGTAAGCATTTTGAAATCTTACTACCTTCTGACAACATGCAATAGTAAATTCAAATTCTATTATTGTTTTTCACATTTTTCTTAACTGTAATACAGAAGCATCTGTAAGTCAAATTGTTATCTGTCAGCGGAAGTTAAGCTAGAGATGCTTTAGCTGTGTTCTGACTTGTAAGGCACAGGTTTTCTTGTTACACATCATGATTTTGAAGGACACAGAACACCTTGTAGGACTGGTGCTGTTACCTGAGTTTCATTTACCATACAGCTTGAAACAGGCATACAACAGTAAGGTAGTGATCATTCAGTGGACAAATCAGAGGAACTACTTATGTAGGTTAATACTAAATATGTTCAAACATATTTGGAGAACTGAGACTTCACATGCATTTCTTAAATCTCTATGAGAAGTATCATGAATAGAGTTTACTTACCCACATTACATGTAGCTCCCACTGAACCCACTTTTTAATTTAGTTTCAGACATCGAAATTAATCTACTACATGGCCATACCATTAAGTCCCCTAAAGCCAAAGCAAGGGCATATTTATTTTTTTTTTTTTTTAAATAATACTCTTCTCAGGAAAAAGTGATACAAGTCAGGAACAGGAGCACCCAGCAGAAAAACAATGCTATAGAAGGCAAATAGGTGAGCAGATGAACACAGGTCACATTACTATTCTGTCTCTAATGATGATATATACAATGATGCTTCAGAGGATTTTAAAAGCCCAGAGATATTGACTTAACCTGCCCACAAAATCACTTGTGCATGAAGAAACACTTAATTCCTGACCTTTTGCAAGTGAAAATTTCTACTTGTAAGATAATACACAATGTTAGAATTATTTATTTTACCTTGATATAACTATGGTATTTCAAAAAGTGTTTTTCCCTTGACACTGAGTTTTATACCTGCTTGAGAAACATCCAGTTTGTTTAAAAATGTATGAAGCTCTCCCAAAATAAGATTCAGTGCTTTAAGTTTGCAGAAGCTTCACACCAATGACAATGCAGAATTCTTACATTACTCATAGTGTTTATCTTTCTTCAAAGAAGTCCTCTGCTATTTTGAGAATGTTTTGATTAGAGATCCTAAATATATTTAGAAACCCATGCATCTGACACCTTTGACTTTGACTCTGATCAAAAAAGGTTATATTTGATACAAATGACTGAAAGTTATTACTTTCAGAATACACACACAACTTTTTTTTGTTGGTGCAGTGAGGGATATTAGAAAGTAAGGATTGTATTTAAATCAAAACCTTTTAAGATAACTGAGCAACACCCCTTCAGTTTTAGTAGGGATCATCTAAAGATAAAGAGCCACAACAAGAGAAATATTCCTCAAGGAAACTCTTCCCTTAAAGGAAATATAAGGAGAGTTCAGTAACATACCTAGCAGGGCTAGAACCCACCCTGCAATACCTGAGGAAGGAGAACAGGCATCAGCATCCACAGCAATTAATATTCAACAAGATACATTTGAGATCATATCAGGAACACAAGGCACGGCCAGGTCAAATACTGGTGATCATCCACCATCTAGTAATTGTGGAATAGATCTACAATGACAAGACAAACCTAAGACCAAACTGAATAAGAAGCCACAATAGCATATAGGAAAAAAAGAAATGAACAAAAGTAAACCAGACCAAGCAACATCAGAGCTCATACAAAAACTATTAGCCCTGGAGCTGAGCTTAAATAGGTCCCTGGGCAGGGTGTGGGTGAGGCTCCAGGTGTGGCTGGTCAGGGCCGGAACAGCTCACTGGTGTGCTTGGGGCCCTGATTGAGCATATAAACTCTCACAGCTGTCTGTAAGTCTTGGATATACACAGAGTCTGTTTGTATTGGGGGCTGCTAATGCCCTCTTGAGAGGGTCTTTGAAGGTTGTTCATCTATTTTTCATGTCTTTTAACTGAAGTTAAGCGTATTCAGAAAAGTTAAGTAGGGTCAGGCTTTATTTAAGGTATTACTTAATAGTTGTACCAATTGTATTTGTCAAATTTTTAGCAGGTTGTCTACCTGGTACCTTGCTCTCTTTTTTTCTAGTCCTTTTATATCTTATTATATTCACTTCTTAATAGTTCTCTATGTGCTTATTTTGTATAACTTTCAAGCTAATTATGAAGACTTCTTCATCAATCTGAAACTTTTTTCTAAGAACTCTAGAGTTGTGTATTTTGGAAAGAAGTGCTGTTCTGGTATTACTTAGTGCTTTATGAACAGTACAAATTCATTCTCCGTAGATGTTGAAGGCCTTCTATTTCATTTGGGAGCTAATGAATATGATACCTAAGGAATTGCCATAATGTGAGATCTTTAGGCTATTTGAAACTATTAAAAAGACTTCCAGAATTATTTTAGAGTACATCACAGAAAAATTCCTGAGGGGGGAATTCCTATGTCAAGGCCTAATATTTAGGTATTCTCTAAAAGATGTCTTCACAGTAATTACTGGACACTACTAAATATCTGGGTGTTTTAGGGGTATCTTTACTACAAATAGAAACAGATAATGGGGTCAGAACTACTTTTTTTTTTTAAGTACTGTAATGCTCTGTATAAAAATGCTTTCTATGCTCAGGATATTGTAAGACAAAGTAAAATCATTTTTCTTCCGCTCACTGCAGTCTGATTTTTTTGTACTCTTTATTGTTTTTCTTCTAAAATCATGCCACAGGACAGTTGTTGATATTTTGGTGTATTTAGCCATGCACATCACTTCTGATGTCTGCATTCATGGGGTATGTATTATATTGATTTAACTCCAAAGTACTCTTCCTGACTGAGAGGCAGCAGTTATGTTCATGAACTTTCTGAAGACTTTAGGTGCTCAGCATCACACAGCGCATGTAATCTTACAAGTTCCTTCTCTATTCATAAGAACAAATGCTTAGTTGTGGGCAGACTTGCTGCATGTAAGGGTCAGCTTATGCAACATTCTGTGAAGAGGAAACTGACATGCTGGGAGAGGCTGCTCAAAGCTTGCTTTATGTTTTAGTCTTCCGGAAAGGGTTGGTGAGACAAAGCTGTTCCTTGATGATCATGTGCTGGTGTTGAACTATTCATTATACAAAAAGTATTGTGTGCGTGCTGCTGTGATCATCTGTGTTGTAGCATTGTTGTTAAGTGTAAATACAGATGTGCACACTGCTGTACAAGGCTCTGACCATCTGTTCCTTGAATCAAAGTGGAGCCAAAACACCGCTGTAAACCACAAGCCGAACTGCAGTAAGAGCCCCCGAAAGGGGCTGAACGACAACAGAAGGATCCTAAAGGCGGAGCTGAAGTCCCGAGCTCTGCGGGCTGTGGGGCTCAAGCCTCCCGCTACGCCCCGCGGGTTGTGGGGCTCGGGCCCCTCACGGCGCCGCGCCCCAGCCCCGGCCGAGCTCCCGTTACGGACCGCGGGGAGGCGGCGCCGGGGGCGGCCGGAGCGGGGCGGGTGGGCTGGAGGGAGGCGCCGGCTACCATGTAAGCGGCCGCCAGCGGCTGAGGCGTGAGCGGAGCCGAGCCCCGTCCCGTCGCGGCGGTGCCGCCCTCGCTCGGGGCATGGGCGCGGAGCGCGGCGGGCGGCGCGGCGCGGAGCTGCCGCGGGGCGCTGAGCGCCCGTGGGGGCGGCCGCCGGGAGGCCCCAGGCCCGCGTCCTTCGCGATGCTGATGAAGAAGAAGAAGTTCAAATTCCGCGTGGAGCTGGAGCTGGACGAGCTCTCCTCCGTGCCCTTCGTCAACGGCATCCTCTTCTGCAAGGTGCGGCTGCTGGACGGCGGCAGCTTCAGCGGGGAGTCCTCCCGGTAGGTGGCCCCGCTCCTGGGGGAGCCGCGTCCCGCCTCCGCCGCCCCCTTCCCCGGCTCCTCGGCTCCCCCGGCGGGGCCCCGCTGGCGGCCGAGGCGGCGCCCGGAGGGCCGGGGGCGGGCGTGAGGGGCGCTGTGAGGCGGCCGGGGCCGGGGCCGGGGCCGCTGCCCCGGGGCTTGTGGCGGCGCCGGGGCCGAGGCGGGTGCGGGCGGCAACGGCCGCAGGATAGAAGCCACCACCCGCCGGCTGCCCGCCGCCCCAGGGCGGAACGCCGTGACACAGGCGTTAAGGCTCGTAAATACTGATACCAGCGGAATGGGGTCCGGGAGCGGGGAGGTCGCTCGTGCCAGAGTGTCCTGAGCTGTGAGGCTCGCGGGTGGTGTGGGTACAAGGAGGGGAAGGGGTTTCTTGCAGCCGGGACTGGAGTCGTGGCTGACGGCTGTGCCTGCGAGCTGTGGCCTCAACGCCCTGTTGGGCTCACTGCGCTTCGGCTTGTGGATCCTTACGTGGAGAATTAACATAAGAGATTTATGGAAAAGCAGTATCTTATTTCCTGTACATATTCAGATCTTATGCTTTACTGACTTTGTTCGTGTTTAATGCTGCAGTGCAAACACAGCAGCAGACACAGGTGTCCTTTTTTCTTCTTCATGCATCAGCAATAGAGCTGTCATCTGCGGTGACTGGAGCGTACGGACCTGCTGGTCTTGACGGCCAAGCCGAGTGCGGGTGGCTTCATTTTCCAGGTGTCAGGCAGAGGCAGACTCCTGGCAGCGGGAAGGGTGTGCTGTGATGTGCAGGACCATTGCCCAGGTCTCCACTGTGGGGAGAGGATGGCCTTCCCATTACATTTATTCGTGCTGTATGGCTTATTATGTTACTCTAATGTTATTACTGGAAGGATTTACTGAAAAATGCCTCATGGAATTCCGGGAGTAGACAGAAATTAGTAACAAATCTATGACTATTCAGTTATTTTCTTATTAAAATAGATGCTGCTATTATAGAGCTCACTAAAGTATCTGCTTTTGATTTTGCAAATTAAATTAAAGAGAACAAAGAGCACCAAAACAGAACTAAAAACTGCTTATTTAACCATTCTAATATACTTGCATGTATAGTCAAACATTAATCTTTTCTCTGTATGGTTGGAGGGTCTTCACCTCAGTGGTGTTCTGTTCTCATTTCATGTCTCTTTTCCTTGTCATTCTTCTGAGCAACTTCATCATGAGTAACAGATGATGACAATCATGAGTTTAGGCACTGATGTGCCATTACTGTTCTAATGCAGCCCTTACTGCTTTGGAGTCACTTTCACAGGCTGAGTTGTATTTGCTGCATAGTCTCTTTCAAAGAAGTTGATTTTAGATGAGCTGATGTGAGCAATGTGTATGATATGTGTCTCTAAGAAGTGTCAGTGGAAGCATGACAGAAGCAGAAGAACTGTGCTGAAATATTATCTTGGACTCAAGCTTTACAATCCTTCTATTTTTCTTGGGGTATGGTTTCAAAATAAGAACAGCAGAGAAACTTGCTGGTGTATCAAAATCCCTGTGAGTGTAACTGGTCTATTCTTGCTGGACTGAAAAGCATCGAGGTATGTTTATAGAAAGGTATAGCATTCCTCTGCAGTGATCCTTCAATGCCAATTTAGGGAGTGCCTTTGCTCTTGGCTTAAGAATTAACAGATGGATTTTCACAGTGGTGATTCAGCAAAGGTCCGAATAAATAAGGATGAAATTAAGTTAACAAGGGTGGCAGCATTTCAAAACTTGTCAGTTACAAACTTTTTTTTTTAATTGCCGTCATCTTCTGCATGCATGCGTTTATTCTAGTGTGAACTGGTGGTCATTTTCTGAAAGTAGAGATCTTTGAAGTGTCATAAAAAGCTTGAAAAAGTTGATTATGTTTCAAAACATAATATACATACTCATCTTAAAGTATTGTATAATACATGAAAAAACTGACCATATCTCCTTAATAGCTTTATTTTTGTTACTGATTGAGGTCTAGTATACTATAACTTTTGAGGGAGAAGTTATTAAGTTCTCCAGTTTGTATTGATACAAACATCAGGGCAGAAGTTACACCTGTGAATATTTTGAACAGAAAAGAATAGTATTCTAAGGTATAGACTTGGAGGAATAGTACGCATATTCCTTAAGGCTAGTACAATGCAGACAAATATACTGGAATCATAGGCTGTCTGTAATTGACCTAAATAGACTGAAGAAATAATTGATAGGCCCCCTAAGGTAGATAACTGCTCATAGGCTGAATTATTTCACCACCAGCAAAAGAGAAGACGTGGATATGAGGAACTCAAAGACTTTTGGAAAGTAAACCATCTTATTTCTTAAGAGGGTGCTTTCAACACTGTACTGTACAAATTTAGGCTACAGTAGTTATAAGCCTGATAGTTACATTTTTTGCTTGGATTTCCCTACTACCACCCCCTGGCACGTAATACAAGTAATGGCTTTTTGTGTTCTTACACTTGCAGTCTTCAGTTTGGTCATATTCCTCTTGCTCCAAGTTCTGCCTTCTGGTATTTTAGACTGCTGATGTTTCTCTCTTCATTCTGTTACAATACAACATTCAACACAATCAAAACTAAGAAGTTGATTATGATCTGTATCTGTGTGACAAGAATAATTGATAGAGATGAGGGGGGAGGGGGCTGAAAACTAGCTTTTTTCATCAAAACATTTTATTCTCTGGCAAATTCCAGAGAAGTTCACATACAACAAGCTTTTGAGTTCTAAGAGGCAGTCACAGAGCTCTTGCATTACTTGTGTGAATACGTTCTTATTCCTAACAGATACTGAGTAGAATAAGTAATTTTGTCCTGTAGAATTTGATTTCTTATCTTCCAGATAATAGGTGCTAATAATAATCTAGTGATAATAATAATAGTGATAATAATAATCTAGTGATAATCTAGTGATGCTTACCTGCTTCCTTCTCAACTGACTAAAACTACATTTGCTTTTTTGACTCTGGTAAGCACATCTTCTGCCTCACTGGACTCTTCAAATTGCTTTCTAATCATCATTTCCCTTCTTGCTGCTATTGCGTTTGAAAGGGAGAACTTCTCCTGATACTAAGACAGCTTAAACAGTTTTCTGTTCTTAAACAAAAGTACTTGTTAGAATGATCTACCTGTCACATGGAACTACTGTCCCTCCCACTCTCACCTTCCTGCACTATGTATGAATTCTGTTTGCAGTCTTCATACTTAGTAGTGGGCAATGCTACTTCTAATAGTTCTGCAGCTGCAACCTGATTTGCCAATAGAGAAAATGGAACAAAGTAAGTTTTCAAAAGCTGTGAGGCAAGAAACTGGTAGGAAAAAAAAATCCGGGCTAGCAGTTTTGTAGTTGCTCTTTTCATATCCTGAAAATCCATTTAAAAGTTTGTCTCGGTTGCAAACAGGCTGTTAGTGAGAAGCTTTCAGGCCCTGTCACTCTCTGTCAGGGGAGGTAAGGTAAGAAGGGACCTTATGGGGAAGAAGGTAAGAAGTAGTTCTGTACACAAATTACAGGATGCTTTTTTAAGTGTAGTTTCTTTGCGTCTGTTAATGAAAGGCTGACAAGGTGCAATAAAATGGGTTTAGATGAAAGATTTAGAGAACATGCTTGAGGAAGGTCACATGATGTGCAAGGATTGGCACGGATATTCCAGACAGAGCTGAAGGAGAAGCAAACAAGGCTGAAACATTAATGTCAGAGTTCATAGGGACAGGTGGAAGAATACCGATATGGAAACAAGAGGAATGAAAAAATCAAGTTCCTGAAATAGAAGGGCAGGAATTCAAAGTAGTATTACAAAGAAAATAAAATCAGATTTGAGGAGGGATGTCTCTGGTCCATAGTAGCAGAGAATGAAATGTTTGTATTGATTACATTTTGCATGGAATTAATTGGTTAATACAGATGGAAACGGATCATCCCTGTGAGACGACTTACTGTAAAAACTGGTAAGAGATACAGCAACAGCTAACTTCTCAGGAAAAGGTTCCTGGAAATAGGTTTATGACAGACATCTACTAAAAGTGCTTGTTTATTAAAAAAAAGCATAACGTGTCCCTTGGTTGATGCAGGAGAATTTTTTCCCCAGCACAGGACACAGAGCACATTTTGCTGTGTTATGTTGCTGTCATAAACTTGCTATTTGCAAGCACTATAATGCTTGATTGCCTTCATATTTTAAGGACTATTTCTGATACTTAGTGGAATAATTTAGGATGGAGGGGACTGCTAGAGATCATGTAGTCCAACAGGACTAAGCTCAGATCAGGAATCTCAGCTTCGTCCAGTTGACTTCATGAAACCCGCAAGAATGGAGGTAAGTTTTTGTAAAGAACCTGCACCTCGGGTTCACTACTGTTACTGCCCCTTGTCCTTTCTCTGCTCCCCACTGAGAAACGTCTTGCTCCATCTTCTCTCTAACTCAGTAGAGATGTCTGAAGACAGCAATTAAATCCGTTTACATATTTTCTTGAGATTGTAAAAATCCAGTTCTCCCAATTTCTCCTCCTGCTTCAGCCCTGTTGCTCTGACTCCAGATCCTCATCTCATACTCCCAGGACTTGCCTCAGCTTATCATGTCTTTCACTCGAGGACCCCAAACTGGATTCAGTGCTACAGATAAAGCTTTGCAAATGTTCACCAGAGGGAACAGTCACTTCCTTTGAACTGCTGGCTAGTCTCACTAGTACAGTTTGCCCTTCACTTCACCAGTTCTCTTAGGTCTCTGCATTTGCTTGTAACCAGCAGTTTTTCGTAAGTAAAAATTAGCCGAGAGCAGCTCTGCTTCCATGTCATGATCAGTTTATACACATTTTATATGGAATACCTAACGTGAAATACTGCTAGTTAAAGATTTAACCTGGTTACTACGAGTAAAAATGTGAAATAGAAAGTGGTTAGTTTTGCTTGCAATAACAGCAAATTAAATGGGGAGTAGTGCACTGTAAACAAGTGGAGCTCTTCCTGCAGAGCTTGCTGTTTGCTGGTTTGCTTAGTGCTGAAATTTGTGAAACATTAAGGAAACATTGAAGCTCTGTTTGTAAATGACTGGTTTTGTTTGGTTTTGCAGTGCTTAGGAAAAAAATGTTTTTGTTGGAGAGAATGCATCTTGTATGACTCAGGCATGGAGGAAACAGAATATTAAAGTAAACCTGTCTTCCCGAATATAGGAAATAAACTGGATTTGCAATGTGCATGGGCAGCATGTAGTCAACACTTGTTAGGTATTAGATGCATAGAATGTATTTGAATAAAATTGGTCCTGGCGGGGTTGGTGATAGATCTTTTTTGTTTCCTTTATAATACCTCTGTGATTTTCTTATTTGTCTATTTGCATTTGCTTTTACTTCCGTTCCATCGAATTAATGGAAAGGCTTTTAGTTTAATTTGAAAGTAAAGGATTTCTCTGTTGCGTGATCTTGTTTATATTTTTGTGTATACAGTAGAGACATTAAATGAAAAATCATGAGTAAACGCCGTTGTTTGACACCGCAGCTGCATGGATCTAAACCAAACAAGAAGAGAGAACTGTAATTTTTTTTTGAAGGATCTTAACCATATGATGTTTTGCTTGAAAGTGGACTAATTAGAAACAGACATTTGATGGCTCCAGGAGACAGCTGCATAGGTACCTCCATTTTTTCCTCAACAGTGAGACTTCACTAATTTGAAATAGAAGTAAATTAGGGGGAAGATCATACAAGCGGGATGTCAGCATTCCTCTTTTGCATGCCAAGCCACTGTGTGTCCCCTTATACAAATGAGAGCTGTATCCAACAATACCTTCCTAATGCTGCAGATAGCCTAGCAAAGATCAAAAGAGCAAACAGTCTTACTGTAACATACCTGAACCACCGAGGGCACTGGAAGCGTGGCTGATAAAACTGTTAAGGTTATAGGCTAATGCCTTCTTCATTCCTGCCTCAGAAAAATGGGATGACCTTCTGTAAGTGCTTCAGCATTCTGCAGAAGAAACGTATGTTTATATATATTTTATAGATATATATATATGAATATGATATTATTTACATTTTAAAAGACCTTCTACACTAAAACAGGGGAAGCTTTCTATGTGTAAATGATAACCCAGTCTGGGAGGATGTATCTGAAAAGATTATGTGAGGAACTCGTAGTATGCCTATGTCCTTGGACCTGTAAATGACTAAGCTTAGTATGCATGCCTAAGTTGACTATCAAGGCCCTGAAAGACCACCAGTAGAAACAAATGTGCATAGGTCAGGGATATTTACATACTTTAACAAGGGCCGGGAAATAGTGTGGATATGTTAGTTATTTCTTGGAAATCAAATGAATATGTTTTGATTCTATGTAACCCCTGTAGCTTGAACAATTCGACACGCATACTAGGTGGAGTGATCCCCTGTGTGTCCAGCACTGCAATTAAAGAATGCCTGCCTTCTAAAACTCCAAATTGAGTTGTAGAGATTTTCTTTGACTGACTTTTATGGTAACATAAGCACCATCAGGAATCAAGCTGATCAAGTCCATATATATATAGACCTTGCTAGTGAGCCTTTGTCCTGTCCAGCCAGAGAGGGGAGCGGAACAAGGCTGTTGGTGCTATCTGTGTCTGGGATTTGTGCCTGGCTGTGTATGTATGTGGTGTTTTCATGTACATACTGGGAATGCATCTTCTGTCTCACTACTGGTGGGACCTGGGATGTGGAGCTGTAGCAGCCTTGATCCAGCATAATATATTTTCTCCTGAAAGAAGCAAGCAAAACTTAGGTAATATTGGAAAAGTTGCACTAATTCAGAGATAACTCTTCCAAAGGCATTTTATTCACTGTACTTTGGACTGTCAATGCCTAGTCTCAAAAATTCTTGAAAGTCTAAAGCAAACATTTGCATAAAATCACCAGCTTTAAAAATAGTAATAATAAGTAAAAATAATATTCCTATTTACCTTGTGGACTGAAAAAGCCATTTTACAAAGTATTTAGAGTGAGGTTTTAGATAACTCATGTTTTGTACAAAAGCTGTAAGATGTCTAAACAACCCTTCCATTCCTTAATATAATGAAGACTACCTACTTAATTGATTCTGAAAGTATTTTTTGAAAGTTTCATATAAAATTTGCCTAATATAAAGCCTGAATGGCACCTTAAAACTAAAAACAAATGCCCCCAATTTCTTACTTCCTCGATGACCAATAATTCTAAAGTAATTGTGCTAGAAAAAGAATCCGTTTAACATGATCATCTGCATATGGCTAAATGTTATAATTAGCTGTCTAGAATAATTAAAATAAAAACTTGAATAAACAAGTTTCTAATTAATGGAACACAATATTTTTCTAAATGTCCTAAAGAGTTTTAGTTTCTTTATTTCTAAGCCTTTCCTGCTTAAGCTTTTCCATTTGGCAAAAAGGAATTTTTCACATGACACTTAAGGTCTTTAGAAGTGGTTTATTTTTGCATTTGTGGCTATTTGCTGAAACAAGCTGTTATTCAGATCCTTTATCCATGTGGGAATGAACAAACAATTTGGTGATCATAAATGCTTCTAAAAAAAAAAAAGCCTATCACTTGTTAAAAATTAGGATGAGATGATGATTGGATTAGGAATTGTTGCTTCTCTTATGTTGTTTGCTGTGTTGATTTTTCTCTTTTGTGGATGAGAAGAGAAAATAGAAGACTTTAGTTCATTATTCTAAATGGGAATTGTGTACAGCACATAAAATACATACGGGAAAAGCCTTGTCTACAGCTGAAATCAGGCATTTGAAATCTAGTCAAAGTGGAAATGACCCCCTGAAGAGAAAAACAATTAGTTAAACTGATGGTTAGCTTAAACTATACTTTAGAATCAATTTATCTTAAAATATCTGTCTATTTTGCGTTATTCTTGGCTAGGTCTTACTCTAACAGTGTTTGTTCTTAAACTACAGCCTAGTACATATTTGAATGTATCTTAGTAACCAAGATGCATTTTGATTCATAAAACAACTACTTTTGCTTTGCATGTGGTAAAGTGACTATGAGGCTCGTAGGAAACTGACTCATAACGGAAAGCTTTCTCCAGCGTGCCCCATAACATAGGCACAGTTGCCAAGAAGTTTTGTCAGTTCATTTCCATAGTAACCAATCAATAAAACTATTTATTTTCTAAAGGCCTTGCACATGAACTAAGATTCTCAGAAATTTAGATAATAATGTTCTGAATATTTTACTAATTTCCTTTCAGCATAAAGGGAACAACTTGCTGGTGCTTTTATTCACACAAAAAATACCTTTATTAAAATGTGACAATTTTTTTAATTGTATAATGAAATTAAAAGAAGAACAATTCACTTTTTGTTGTTGTTGTTGTTTCTGCACATTGTAGATAAATGTTTCAAAGACCTTAAAATGGCAACAGTGACCATGTCCTTACTTGTATGATGAGCAGATACTAGGGGAAGTCACTTTCTGACCTTTATGGGTGACAGTGAGAGACTCAGCAAAAGTCTGCATTTCTTCTATTTACAAAATAGACATTTGATTTTTTTCTCCAGATATTATTTGATGCATAGTAATGTATAAATGCAGGTTCCCTGCGGCCATAGCTGACATGCCTTGATCTGAGACTAGAGATAGAATGGAGGAGGAGGTGAGGTCAAAGGATTGGCAAGCGTTCTTGCAAACTCAATACAAGTTCGTACAACTGCATGCGTTACAGTATTAATTAGATATTTCTGCTAGGATTTAATTTCAGGAATTCTCTGAAGTGCAGCACAACTGACAGCTACAAAAATCACTTATTTTAAGGAACAGCATTTTCAGTTATCCTCTTAATGTATAGGTTTTTAAATACAGTGTTGTGCTTAAACCAAGATTCTTACTCTGCGATGAAACAAAACAAAATCTGATTCTGGGATTTTGTGTCTGTGCATTTGTTTCTGTGGGGGAGGAATACTACCAGTGTGCCAAAATATCAAGTTTTTTGTAAAAGAAGTCTTGACAAACGATATCACTTAGTTCACCTGCATTCAAGTTCACCTTCCCACTCATTCTTTTTAGCCTAACAAATTCCCAAAAGTTTGGCTAATTACCATCAGGGTTAAGGACATGACCACATCTATTGTCTTTTAGTATCATTGGAGGCCTGTTGCTTCTAGTGCTCGCGTGAGGACATTAGTATTGTTTCATATGAGTTTCTTAAATTCTTGAATGTACTGATAGTACTGTTCACAGAAGGACTGGAGTACTACAGTGAATTTAGTGACTTAATATCTCTTCTCTATTTGAAGCAAAATATTGTAGCTAGGCAGCTCAGGAAAAAAGGCTTTTCACCTTTTTTCCTGCTTATAGTAGAACTGCTTCTGATCTGGTGGTATTTTTAAAAGACAAAGGCCTTTAATTTTTTCATTTTTAGGACAAGATCAAAATATTACTCAGAAAAAAATAGCTTCAAGAAAAATAGAAATAAATTCTAGAGATTTCATTTGTAAATTACTTTGAGTAAGCCTGGACCACTGTGATTGGCAGAAAACCAGATCATTCTCAGGAGTTGTGTTGTCTAGAGAGCACAGTGCATGAAACCTAAATATGCACATCCCGGATACCCACGCGCTTGCATAGCTGTGTTCTGCCTGACAGTGGACATCTAGCTGGCTGTTTGCTTTACCTGAGAGATGAGCAACTGTCACCGAAGTGCTACGATAGCAATTAAACCCTTCTAAGTGTAACAAATGTTAACAATTATCACACATCCCTTAAAGGTTGTATTTGACTTGGATCCTTCTTGCTTGAGCCTGTTTCCAGTAGAGGATGCAGTAGCTATTTGTAATTTGCCTTTTTTGAATTCTGCTTCTATTCTGGATTTAAATAACTCATATACCGGCAGTTTGGATTTTTCTTTTCCCACAGCACAGACAAGTTTACAAGAGGAGACTTAATGGATAAAAGGTAGATCGTGGTATGTAGAACTTGTTCCTCTTACGTCGCACGCTTGAACGTGACTCAGTGTTGCATCATTTGAATCCGTTAGTCTGTTGTAATTAAACTGACTCATTTTAGACAGGGTAGTTTGTTCCTACCTTAGCAAGTCATTGTGGATGTGAGTGCTGCAGCTGGCAGTCTCCCCAGCACAGCAAATAGGAGCCTTGTGATTCATTGTTTCTCCATAGGCGATAAACTCTGACTCCAGCGTATGGGGAACCAAAGAATTCTTCTGTGCTAAAGATGTCAGACTGGGTCTTCAATAATAAAGTGCTGTAGGAAGTTAATATAAAACACAGGAATATGTGCTTTAGAAAAAAAACGAAGTAAAAGAAGGACAGATTTGCTTTAATATGTGAAGACTGTACTTGAATGACTAGAGTGGTAGAAGAAATTATCAGAGATTCTCCACACACCCAAGGTCTGTGTTTAGAAACATGGGACTAGAAAAGAGCTTTCTGATTATTGAGGCAGGTTCCCCAGAATCATAGTCCTTATATCGTGTTAATGACAAACGGGCCAACCTTTTCTTTACATACAGTAAGACTTCTTTGCTTCTATTTCTGTTATTTGAAAGCTGTTCTAGAAATTTGCTCTCTGGTTTGAGACCTTGTAATTTTCAGTTTTAAATGTGTTTGATTATGACTTATTTTGGCCCCAGCCACTTCTCATTTACCTTAAAAAGTTAGTTGGTGTCTACCGTGTTTGAATCACTTACCATGTTTTTATTCTTTGTTGGTTTTTTTTTTTTTTTTTTTCCTGATAAGATACAGGAGTTTTCTAGCTATTCTCCCTGCATGTGTTTATTTTGGAGTCTATTTGTTCTCAACTGGAGTTACCCTAATAGAAAAATGTGTGCCACTTGAGACTTATATAATAACATTAATATAGCTGAAAGCATCCAACATTTGCCTTTTTCTTAGCTAAGTCATTTTGCTGGCTTGTAATTCTCTTGTGATGAACAAATCCATTCAGATATTAGTCATCTTATTTTGCTCTCGAAAGACAAATACCCAGAATGTAGTTGAAATTATTCTATGCCTTGAGTGCTTGACTTTGTATCTGATTATTGTACATCTTCTCCTCTGAACTGGTGCAGGCCTCAAATTTATCTAGTTCTGCCTGTATTGAAACGTGATTTATCAAAGATGGTATCCCTGAGTACATTCCAAAGCTCAGCAGCTTGTAAGAGAGTGCCTGGGAGCTAATGTTCAGGAAGAAGGACTTCACATTCTCCGGAGGCAAACTGGAGAAATGACGATCTCAGTCATTTGCAAAAACACATGGCTGTTCATTTTTTTTTCTCTAGGTTTAATACTGTGTTCAGGTTTTGAAGCAGTTAATAGTCTTGCTAAACAAAGAGAAGAGTGAAGGACGGTTATTCAGGCTTTGGAACAGACTTTGCTTAAAGTGGCCACTTCACAAACAGAAGTGATTGTTTTCAAGCTATCTTATTGCATTTTATGGTCCTGAGAACATATGCAACTGGTATTAAGCATACCTTCCCTATTTGCAGGGAGGTAGTACAGGCAAACTGTGTCCGCTGGAAGAAGAAGTTCCTATTTATGTGTAAAATCAGTGCCAGTGCCACAACAGGAATTCTGGATACTTGCATCTGCAGGGTGTCTGTACGGAAGGTAAGTAGCATTTTTTCTCCCCTCTGCTCTTCCATCACTTGTTTTGATTGTATTTTTAGTCAGCCGATAAATTTCATAAAATCTATTTTAGCTACAACCATGTCAGGTATTCTAAAAACATTTACATAGTAATCCTATTTATTACCTTATCTTGACTAATTCACGAGTTTTTACATTCTTATTGAAAAGAAGTTATTCCAGCAGGACAGGTAAGGAATCACTCATCGGTCTTCATAAAGTTAGCCCTTGATAGATACTGCTGGTATGCACGAGTAAACTTAGAAGCCTTGAACTGTGCTAAGTATCACAATTTTGTATGAAGCACTTCCTGCCCATGGGGCTAGACTTTACAGGAGGCAAATGCTGGTCTGGCATCAGGCACTCACCTCTCCCCTGGTCCCCTCCTACAAGATGACAGTCTCCTGCTGGCCTGCACTGATTAATACGAAGTTCTAAATGACCACAGTATAACCTAGCAAATGTGTGCCGAGCTATTTTAAAATTAAGATTATTATTTGGGGGTTGGACCCAATGATCTTTCGAGGCCCCTTCCAACCCCTACAATTCTGTGATTCTGTGATTTGCTTTTCTTAAAAAAAAAAAAATTATCTTTAATGGATGGCTTGCATAATTACTAGTATGTTTGTTTGTTTTCTTTCCCCTAGGAGTTAAAAGGAGGAAAGGCATATGCAAAGGTAAATTTAATGTATTTATACCCTTTTAAAGTAATTGCAGAATAGTACTGCTGTAATAGCCATAATTTCATTAGGTACATTATAGTGACACAGTGTTGTTTGAGCTCTTGATCAGTGTGTTTAGTAAGTTTAATATTATTATATAACATTCTACCACTGGAATGTTTTTTTCTTTAAATTTAATATATAGAAAGGGTTGATGAAAGTAAACCCTTTTGCATGTGTTTACTTTTAAAAATACATAAATTTTCTTTTTTTTTTTTCCTGTCTTGCGACTATAATTTATAACTGAAGATAAAGCTATGCAGAATTTGATGCTCAGCATTTCTTTTCTGCTTTTTGCCTTGGGCCTCTCCCTTCAGTGGGCATCATTTTACATTTGAGAGAAGCTAGTGTTGAGTGGCACTCAATACTGTGCATGTAACAAGCGCCTGCATTTAGTAATATGATTACTACTAACTTGTCATTTTCTCTTAACAGCTGGGCTTTGCAGATCTAAATCTAGCAGAGTTTGCTGGATCAGGAAATACCACTCGTCGCTGTTTACTAGAAGGTTATGATACCAAAAATACAAGACAGGATAACTCCATTCTCAAGGTAATTTTTCTTTTCTCATACTTAAACTAATAAAACAGAAAACAAGAGGTATGATTAAACATTTAATGAGATATAAAATGTATGTGCTGAACCTCTTTCTAGAGGGAAAACTAGTTAAAAGTGGGAACATTGGCTTTGCTTTTAGAGAATCATTAAAATCCATATACTCAACAATAAGAGTTTGTCCTACTCTTGGATATAGAGCCGGAAAGCTGTAAAACAAAAGTGTTCAAAAAGTATTCCTACTCTGACAGGAATTGAAAAAGAGAATAGTGAAGTATAATAAAAAAGTAAATACATTCATATAAATGTAGCAATTATATCTTTAAGAGTGGGCAAATTCCTGTGCAGCTCTCCTACAAGTAACTCTCTTAATTGGTTTATTTATGTGTAAGCCAGCTTTATCACCTCCATGAATCCTGGAACGTGTAACAATTGTTAAGCACTGTTGAAAGAAACCCATCCTGCTGTTCTCCCTCATTAGTCCAATGAGATTAAAAAATGAAGTAAGCTGCATTTCATAAAACTGAAATTAATTACAGAACGTTGCAAGCAAATTAAAAAATTAAAAATTGTCCTGCTAAAAACACTAGGATGAATTCCTCATGCCATTGAGTATACTGTCTAAGCATATACTTTCTGGTTTCTTTAAGATAGTCATTGACTTTGTCCAGAAAACTTAAAACTAATGGCTTTGTCCCAGCCAACAAGCCTTCTCAATGCATTATTGTCGTCTGGCATTATTTACATTTTGTGGGTTTATTTTATCTCTGATGTTTGCATGTACAGTTTGTGTGTGCTGGCAGTTTGCTAAACACTATTATCAAGCAAAGAACATACATCAGCATCCACCGTTTCAAACCAAATTCTGTTTGCTCATGAATCTTTTGGTTTCAAGGGAAAAATGAAAGAGACAGGAAATCTATCTAGGTATTAATAATTTTAAGATTCTTCTTGATCTGCGTATCTTTTAGAGAATCCTTTCAGTGCATTAATGTTAGTCTACATGCTCTTTTTTTTTGCAAGTGTTTGCATGTGTACTAAGGACAAGAAGTATTTTTTTGCAGAAGTGTTTATTTACATATATGATTTTTTTTACTTTACTTAAACGTAAGATTTGTGGCAAATCTAACTTAGTGACATGACCGTGTATCACAGACTAATTCAATTTTTTTCTGTGTTTTGTTTTCTTGTTGTGTAGGTTTTGATCAACATGCAGCTAATGTCTGGAGACCCATGTTTTAAAATGTAAGTTTATAAAAAGCTGTTGGATAGTATTTTGGTCATGCGTAAGTTTCTCAGTCCGTGTTCAGAATTACGATTCTATTTTGCATACATGAATATCTCCAATCTGACAACAGTATTTTACAAAAAAGGATAGTAGCTGAATAATGGCTAACATGGTAAAAATACCAGAAGTCTCACAGTTCTTCTTGCAGTTAAATACTCAGTATATTTTCAAGCAAAGGTACTAGCCTGTACATCTTCAATAATAATAATAATAAAAATAAAGAAACACTTAAGGGAAGTCACTCATACAGCAACCCTACATGAACATAGCCATGACGTAGTTACCCTGACCAATAGGAAATGAAGGACTCTTACATGGCATCTGTATTGTAAGAGATATTTTACAAGAACCTGAAAGCCATTCATTCTAAGGACAGACTTGGAAAAATATATAGAATGCTTTCATGAATGCAGTGTCAAAAATTCCTCAATACTTGCTAAGATGCTTAATGCCATTGCTTTTCCCTAACTTAGAATGTTGATAATCTTCCATCCCTTAAAACTGGTAAGCTGTCTTGATGTGCTTTTCAGTTTAATGCCAGTCTTTTCTAATTTCATATAACAGTAGATGGCAATTGTATCTATAACAGGTTTAAAACAACTCAGTTGTATTTTACTTGTCACAGATGTTTGGGGGACGGGTTAGTGAAATAATTCCTTCAAAATAAATTTGATCTTTTAAGTCCTACTTTAACTCGAATTTTTCTTCAGTTCATTTCACTGACTGCTATGTTGTTATACTGAAACTAGGAGATGGAATCAAAATGGAATCAATTAAGTTGTGGAACTCCTCGCTACTACATTT
Source organism: Cygnus olor (assembly GCF_009769625.2). Lineage (NCBI taxonomy): Eukaryota > Metazoa > Chordata > Aves > Anseriformes > Anatidae > Cygnus > Cygnus olor. The sequence continues at coordinate 5,718,478 of NC_049176.1, forward strand.
CATGAATACTAAAACTCTAAGTTCAAGAAAGAATTAAGAGAAATTCCTGAATGAAAAATTATTGTGAGCTATTAAATATAAAATATCACACAAGGCTCAGAAAATCCCTAAGCTACAGATGAGACATTGTAAGAATAATAAGGAGGGGAATTATACCTGTTTGCTGCTGACAGAAACAGGATGTTTCAGTTATGAAGTTATGTTCTGAGACAACATGCTTTTCTCTTACTAGCACTTTCAAAAACAATCTAAGACAGTTTGAAGTATTATATATAGCATGAAAAGATCAGCTTAAGGAAATGAAAAGCAATCTGGAAAAAATTGCTAGCTTCACCCTTATGTCAGTTTCATCTTTTTCAGTAGGTTCTCAACTTTAATCTATACTTCCAAACCTTATACTGGATCAAAAATATCTTCTAAAGATATGGTTAGTGCTTACTAACTCTGTACAGACACACTTTTACTTCAGCAGGACTTAGTTTTTGTTCAAAATACTCTTATAAACTGAATTTGAACTCATCTTTTATCAGATGAATATAGGCAATCAGTGTCCCTCTGAATAATAAAACAGAGTGGGATACCAGTCTCATACAGGTATATTACGTAGCAATAAATATATACTGAAATCTTAAGTTTTAAAAAAAATAAAAAATGAAGCTGCAGCTCCAAGAAAAGCAGCACTGAACTCCTAACTTACTCTGAGGCACTAAGTATGAAGTAACGTCTCAGCAGTTTTGAGATATACTCTGGTGTAATTAGGACAATTGAAAACTTTTCTATACCAACTACAGACTTTGCATTACTGCTGTGGCTGTATCCTTACCACTGTTTCTGAAGGGATCTGAGAATGCGGCCTGCACCAGTAAAGCTCAGATGATTCACTGTAGGAACTCTTTGATACCCGCTTGCACCACTAAGGTGTCTTTCTCCTCTTCTTCTAACCTTTTAAAAAGAAGAGTAGAGCAGTGTGAAATCTTGTCCTGTGCTCACTGAACAACTAGTCAGATGGTACTATCTGAATCTGTTTGATCAGGCAAAGGTTTTCTGTATTGCTGGTTATTGAGTATCTCCTCATTTACTTCGAGTGAGACCTATTAACAAATATCTCACTCGTACACATAAACAGTTTCTCAAAGCCAATTAACTAATAATCGGTCTTGTATAGTCATGAAACAATGTATTTCTGTGCAGGTACTCACATAGTTGAACTTAGTAACTAAATAGTTTTCTGCATCCCTAGGAAAAACTCTCTGATTGAAATTATTCAGTCTTGGCATTTTCTTCCAAACTGATGATATAACCATTTCCCAGAACACAAACTTTCAACACAAACAGAACAAATAATTTATCCAACACAGATGTTCTTCGCAGAAGGAAAAATAAGCCTTAAAACAGTTGCACAATCTAGAAGCAGCTACATATTTTATGAAGCCGTCAAGAAAGCTTGACATTTGATCTGGGGTGACATCCCTTAAAGCATTCAATTCTTGCTTTCAAAAGTATATTAGGCTTTTAAGTCATACAAGCATTTTATTTCCAGAAGTGCTTTTTCTGTCTTTCTCTCTTGCTTTCAAACTTAACATAAGAGGAGACATACTACTGTATATAAAGACAGCAGCTAATTTATGGAATATCCAATGTAAAAATGTCAACAAATATCCATTTGTATGCAGAGCAAGAGTCTGGATCTCAAGGTCAAAATAACAAAGCATTAAAAAAACATAGGCAATGTCTTGAAATGCATTTTAGTTGTATTTGACTGTTTGCAAGTGCAGGTTACTTTCCCTTTTTCATTTTCTAAGTCTTTTGCACTAGCAAAACACAAACTTGAAAGGCGGCTTCTTTTTAATAAAATATCTCTTTGGGTGTTGGTATAAATTGAAACAAGCACTTAAGCTGTATGAAAAGCTTTTTAGTAGTGATCCAAATTTAAATTATGTGGTATGTGATTTTTTTGATTTTTTTTTTTTTTTTTAAATTCACTGGAGTTGAAAGTTAGAGGGGAACACATGGAGATAGTAACAGAGGCCCCTCTGCTAGGAGGGTTGGGCTGTCAGCCCAGAGTCTGCTTGTATACTGCAACAGGGATGAAACAAAGCCAGGAGTACATCACAGTGCACAAGCCAAGTAGGAGAACTGTAGTTGTATATTTGGTTGCCTTTTTTTTTTTTTTTTTAATTTACCATCTTGTCATGTATTCCATGAAGTATTGAAGTACACACATTCTTTACACATAAATGATCCTGCAATTCACACTCGAAAAAAAAGACAAAAAAAATTCAAAATTAACACATATCACTCCACTAATTATCAAAAGGCTTATCAATAAAAGAAAAACTCTTCCACAGATCCCCAGAAGCCTGAAGGACTGAGCAGAGGGATTCTGTAAAATGTCCTGAAGCTCAATAGCTGAAGCATTTTTTTTTTAAAGGGGGCTAGACAGCATGTTCTCAGAAAAAGGTTATGAGATGACTAACTTGAAGCACAGTATAAATTATGTCTATTTACTTGAAAAAAAAAAAAAAGCTGATCAATTTGGAGGAATCAGCAAAAATAGAGCAAATTCTAACCACCTTTTTCTTACAGGCCTCCTTCCACAGCAATGTCTATAGCAATTGCTGGAGAATCAGAATCTTTGCATGAAGACAGGAAAGGCAGAGAAAACTTAATAGTACATCTGGGTATAGCAGGTATGAAATAATGTTCTTAACTTCTTAATTCTTTTTTAATTGGCTTCATAGCTTCAAGGAGATACATGAAATACTTCTAATCTTAAAGGGATGTTGTCAGTTGTCTCACAAAGGGACCTTCTTTGGTTTATTTGCTGAGATACTCTCTCTTAAATAACAGCAGTAGAATCCCTCTTCTTTACTTTTGTAACAGTTTATTTAACAGAAAGACAGAAAGAAAATAGGCTTGGTGGCCTGTCTTCTTTTTAATATTTAAAATCACTCATTTTCTGTGTGACACATTTCTTGATTTGCTTTGGATTTGTGTTTCAACAGTACATTTAATTTGGCCCTTGATTTTCAATTTATGAATCAGGTCTTTAGGGATACACCTATCCCCAAATTTTGAATAGTGAAAGCTCTATACATTTTTTAAAATTGAAGTCGTTTATCTGAAATAATGTATGTATGTAAACAATATGAAAAAATAGTTACTATGAAAATAGTGTACTAGGAGTTGATTTTTTCTAAGCAAGTTTCAGGCCCGTATACAGATTATTAATTTCCACCCTAAACACAGCTTAATTCGACTTAACCACAGTTGTTTTATGTACTTTCTATTAGAAAACACTTGACACGCTATTCTATTATGAAAAGCACAGCAATCTCTTTCATGTCCACAGTACAGACAAATCTAGAACTATACTTCTTAGAAAACAGTTTAACTCAACACTACTCTCAATTTTATTAGGGCAGAACCATATTACTACATTTCTAATAGATTTTTCTTTTAAGTGAATGAATATTCCTTAACATGCACAGGATTTTTGAGCAGTTGCATCTTTGACAAGGTTCATAGAAAAACAGTGTGAAATCACTAAATCCCTCTGGGAAATCTGACATTGGAGTCCAATCAAGATTACGGGCAAAGTGATAATAAGGTTGGTTTTAGGACCGTTATCTGACTTGCATGTTTTGCAGATGTTTCATCAAAGAGTGCCTCAGTCCCAGACGAACTTGGTGCATGCGGACATTCCAGAACATCAAGCTATGCAAGTCAGCAGTCAAAACTGTCAGGTAGCTGTTAACCATTTCTTTATGAATTGTTGCATTTTATTAGCTTCCATACTTTTAGACTGTAGACAATAAGTATACCTCTATGTTTAAAAAAAACGGTGTGAACTTGAAGCCTTTTCCTAGGAGTTTCAGGTGTGGGAGGGGTTGGGAGGAAAAGTGACATTTTTTCCTCTTAAAAGCATGATTGTACATGATCTGTTCAAATGTGAGGCAACTTTTTCCCTGAGCTTTGCTGCTCCAATTAATGTATCAGAAAGATTTTTAACTTTTACATGTATAAAAATAAATGGCTTATGAATGGAGACTCAGCTCTGAAAGTTTAAGAGGAAGTAATGACACCAAGTTATTTTAATTGTTAGGAAACAGTTATTTAGAATAAAAAGAAAAGAGCACGTGCTAGAATACAGAAACCAAAATGGATTGTCTACTCGGTGTATGCATATATACTCACAAGGCTTTTGAAGTTCCTTTTCAAGAAGACAAAACACAAATTCTGCTTTGTAAAAGACAATTGATGACCGTGGCTGTCAACAACATACCTAATCTAGCTCTCGTGTGTTCTCCCAGCAGGCTATAGCACATCTCACTCTAGGTCATCCAGTATGTCTGAACTGTGCCACAGGAGAAACACCTCAGAGGGTAGTACCTCAACAGGAATTGGAAGTATTCCAGGGCCCTGTGAAGAGATGGATCCAAAAGTAACTGAAACCAACACTGATACATCTATTAAAGATGCATCATCAGAAAAACTTTGCAGGTATGCTCAACTTGAAAGCCTCACCTAGCAGAAGGAAAGCAGAATTTACTATATCACTTCTAAGACCTCTAAATATATTTATTTTTGCAGACATCCTGTAAAACAAGACTCCGTGGAGTCGCAGCTGAAGAGGGTTGATGCTACCAGAGTTGATGCTGATGATGTAGTCGAAAAAATACTCCAGAGTCAAGACTTCAGTTTAGACTCAAGTGCAGAAGGTATGGAGAGAAATAAGGAAGCTTAGGGAAAGTTGATGCACATTAAAGGCCTTAAGAAAACTGACTCTCTTCATAGTTCCTGTTGCTTGTAATTATAAGGACTGTACATATGCTTGATCCTCTTTCCCAGAAGTTGAAAAGACCCTTGTTGCATGACTCCATTAACTTTCCCAGTGAATTGCTTTTTTTGAAAAGATAACAGCAGGGACAAAACTACAGAGAAGTTAGGTCCTCCAACCTATAACCTGCAAAGTATCAGTTACAAAATTGGTAGATTTAAAATGTCAGTTTTAGAAATGAAGCTAACAAATTAATTGCCTTGCTTTCTAGAGGAAGGCTTAAGATTATTTGTGGGCCCTGGTGGAAGCACTTCTTTTGGAAGCCATCATCTACCTAACAGGTATGCAGCCTGAATGACTAATCAATGAGTAACACTAAACAGAAATGTATCTTACATAGCAATTATTCTGTGTATACATTTGTGATCTTTTCATCTTTCTATTCTTTATCATTCAAATGCACCAAAAGAACTAGATTGTCAGGCTGTGAAGCAGAACACAAAGGTTTGTTCTAAAATCAAACTGAAGTGCCAGCTGAAAACACTAACTTTTGGAGGTCCTGAAGTCTTAGTTCCAAAGTTCTCAGTTATGAGTAATGTTTCAAACTTAACTTCTTTAACTTCTATTTTAATTGCAACTCATCTAATTTCTTACAAACATTTTCAGAGGTGGATCTGGAGCATATGAGCAGGTGGTGATAAAACGCTAGACTAGAATGACTTGAACAGAAGCGGAGAACGTGGAACTCTGGCATTGACACTTTTCTTCAAGTTCACTCTCTTGCAAGAGCTGTGAAAGCCAAGATGAACTCAGTGTGAACTTTTTTTGGAAAAGTAATGGAATGCCTCCTGCTCATATAACTAAACATTGCCTTGATACCATAGAAGATAAAGCTCTGTATACGTTGTGAAAGCACTTGGACTGTTTTTGTAAGCTGTATCTGATGTTAGTGAATTACTTTTCAAGTTGTTCCCCAACTTTTTAGAAACATGATTTAGTGGGTCCTATTTCAGTATTTCACCGCAGAGGTCACATGTGGTCATGTGCTCCACAACTTCTTTTCTAAAGAAGTTCCAGAAAGCCTTAAACAGACCTGAAGAAACCAGTTAGCCTCAATTTTGACTGTACCTGTCATTGAAGTCTTCAAGAAGCTAACTCCTTCTATCCAGTCAAAAGTTAGTACCATGTGAAGGTTATGGCTTCCACAGAACAACCCAACTATATTTTTAACATAACCAAAACCTTCTCATAAGGTTGCATTGGCGGAGGTGAAGTTTACATGCATTAAAAAAGACTCAATAGATCTACACCAGCCCGTAATAGGTTGTGTTACTTGAAGTCTAGAGGCTTACGTACATCAAATATGATGGTTTTGTACAAGTAACAAAAGAAGCAGGATACCACATCAAAATGTGACACAGTAGTGTATTATCAAGAAAGCTGGCTGTGTCCCTAAGGATTGCTAACTCTGGAGTTCAAACGCTTCTTCCAACAGAAACTTGCTTCAGTAATGCACAAGCCTTGAAAGTCAGAGGGATGGTACTGTTTACAAATCTTATCAATAGTTTACTACCACTTTGAACTTTTTATTGTAGCTTAACCCTTCCCAGTTACTGTTTTGCTTGGGTTTTGAAGGTGCCTTGAGGGATAGGGGAGGTACAGGGATATTAAAATATTTACTAAACAACTTAAGCTTTAAAACTAGGTAAACATCTAAACTGCTACCAGTATAACTTATTAAGAGAAGCACTTTATTGTAGACATATTCTGCACTCTGAAAAGGAATTACTGTGCAACAAATCTGTCTTTTGATGTTGAACACTTACTCCTTCGCTATCTGTCCACTGTTACATTAAGGTCAATGTACTGTATTTAAATTTGCACAAATAGCCATCTGCCTGCCAGACAGAAAAGATGAAATATCTCTTAAAATTTTCATTGAGAATTATGAAAGAATCCATTTTTCAAGTAATGTGCTAGGTGACACATTTCGAATTCAGGCTTGGATCTGCTGTATTTTTAACTGCAAAATGCATGTGACCTGTATTTTGTTACAATTAATTGTATAGTTAATCAGTAAGGTTTAGATTAAATACAAATAAAAATTGCATGGCCATCTTAGAAAGCTTTAAATTCTTCCAAAATTGATGTTTGACATTCTTTTATTGAACTATAAGTAAGCCTTATTTGTTTTCCATAAATCCAGAGTAGTTATTAAACTCTTATTTGTTAAGGAAATTATTTCTTAAAGAAATTTCTTAAGGAAATTTCAGAGTTTGAAGCTTGAGTAGTGTTACTAAGTATGAATGAATTGTTTCTCAGTTACGGTACTTCAACACTTATTTCCTACTGGAAACCATAATCTCTAAGCATTTTAATGGGTAAAAAGAATTAATGCAAAGACTCTATTTTAGCTGCTGTTAATAGAAATGTGGTATTATCTATCCATTTCTTCACAGGAATTTTAAACAGAAAACAAATAACTATTAGTATAGTATCTGTCAGAGCATGAGTTTCCTTTTATATACCTGTTTTGTACAAAAAATATCCTACTGCAAGCCAAAAGATGCATGAAATTTGAATTATGTTGCTTTCAGTACTCCTAGACACTGCTACACTTTTTGACAAATCTGTTAAAACCAGGAGTAGTTAGATGGTAGTTTACTTAAGTTTACTAGGAAAAATAGGCATAGTAAGAAGAAATGTAAAGAAGTGTTGTACAGCTACTTACGTAGTTCTTAAGGAAATTTCCATAGCCTAGATTTGTATTCTGTGTTAAAATACACAAGTAACTGCCATAGATTAGGTATTTTGTTTACTAGAAACTGCTACTTCTTGCCTGAGAAGATCTTTTAAGTAAGAACGAAGTTTACATGGAAATCAAGCTTTAAATAAAGCTGTGTTGTACCATTTTATTGTTCACACTTCAAGCTAAAACTCTTTATGTAGTGATTCTGTAATTGTGCATATTTTAAGTGGAATGTAACCTTCATACTTGGATGTATTTTCTTTTTTTTTGTAAACTGTGTTGTAAGAACACTTTTGTGAACTGTTTGGGATATGTTTCTAAACTGTATTTAATGTAAATGTCTCAGATGCAATAAACTCATGTTGCAAGGAAAATGTGCCATTTACACACAATTGTTTTTTAAACTGCAAGGAAAATAATGAAAATAACGCTGTGCACCACTGTTTCATACACATATGTAGTATATCAAGACCCAATCATTATTGTAGTATGGGAAACAAATTTCCTTTTAAACAAAAAGAGATACAAAGCACCAGAACTACCCATGCTATCCCTCAACACTATGAATGCTATCACTGAACACTTGGGTGCATTTTATGGACCTTCTGACATGATCTAACAACACAGAGGGAAAGATTAACATGGAAGAAAAATGACTTTCTAAAATTCTTTCTAATATAAGTAGTTCTGCCTTCTCCCCAGCCAGAGAGCCATGCTCATTCTTGCCTGCTCCCTCTCCTACCTGTTTCGTCAGTACAAGTTTCTGAAACAGCTTAGACAATGTAATTCCCTGTATCACCACACAGCAGGATCTGCCAACAAGAAGGGGAGAGACAGATATTCTTAATACATTTCTTAACATTTCTGTGGGGCAGGTTGTTTTCACTGTGCTGCTTACCTATTAGAAGCTAATAATCATTAAGTTACATTCCTCCCACTTTTTTTTTTTTTTAAGTGAAGGAATCCATAAGCATGGTATCAAATAAAGCTTTGTCTAAGTTCAGAGTTGTACACACTGCTCTTCCACCAACTAAAATTGATCATACAGCTGTAAACATGGCCCTCATTTTGGGGGTTTGTTTTTTAATTGCCTTCTCTTATGATCTACTAATGTTTCCCCAGTATCTTCACTTAAATATGCACTAGTGCCACTGCATTAGATTTTGGAATGTTCCCAGCAAATTGCTTGCATACATTACTGCGTAAAATGTGGTCGATTTGTATATCAGGAAGAAAACGCAAAGGACTTTTGCATAAGAACTCTTCTGTCATTTCACAAGCCTGTGTTCCTTCAACTCAATTTAAAGGGAAAAACAGGAACATCCTAAAAACTACCCAAGTTACACATAACCTAACTGAATGATCCAAACCTCATTTATCAATATAATGGTAATGAGTGTGAAATAGAGCCTAATATCTTGGAAGCCCACCTGTGCTGGGACTGACACAGATCAGAAGTTTATTAGCTGTGAAAACTGTTTGAGAAAGGTTTGGGGAAATAGACACTTAGATGCCTCCAGGCTCTCAGGCTTAGGCAACCATTCTGTTGAGCCCTTCTGGCCAAAATCAATCCTTATTAACTTGCTAAATAGTTCTTTTCTTTATACTCAGGATACTCCATTCTAATTTTTACCATCTTGGCTTTTTTTTTTTTTTTTCGCTTTCTCCCCTTCCCTGCTTTGTTTTTGATGCCACAATGCATTGGACACGTCTTCTGGGTCTGAGCTCATTCTACTTTTAAGATTTCGCAACACGAAATTTGGCTATTTCATACAATGCCGTGGCCGCCTGATGTTCTTAATTCACTTTGACACCTAATTAAACACAAAATTGCTAAAGTAACTCAAATGGCTTTCACTGAGATTTTCTTCTGCCAAATCAGTAACAATTCCATCCCCACAGCCTTCAACAGTGCAGTATATAGAAATTTGCTTACCAACCTACCAACCCTCATTAAGAAAGTTTTATAAAGGAATAAATGCAAAAAAGTCAAAGCAGACCAAATTCTTCTCGGACCCAGTTTCAGCCTATACAGCAACTGGGCTTTCCAGGGAACTAAACGCAATTCCCAGAGCAGTTTCACTTCTGTGTAAAGCCCAAAGTCAAAATTTTAACATAAAGCTATTTGATGCAAAGTAAGTATAAATGGAGCAAGTAGTTATTATACTTGTTAATCTTTTTCTTCAATTCCTGTGATAGTAATAGATAAATATTTCCTACATCAGAATGTTTTATCAAAATGTCAAGATCAGATCTACCTGGTTTGGATTTTAGTCTTGAACAACCTAAGGTTGATCTGTTTTGAGATGCGTGTGCCATCTTCTGGTAATATTGCCACATGCAACTTAAAAAAAAAATCTACTCTTCATAAACTTCTTTTCAGCATCTTGATTCCAGACATCATAATTGACCTTGATCGGTTTCATACTACAAGTTTAAATGTGACACAGTGAAGGCCTAATAACAGAAACATCAAGGTGATAAACAGAGAGCTGTGCACGATGAATTCTGTGAGAGGGCTTAACTGCTCCGGAAAAGACTATTAACTCAATCCTTTAAAGGCGGCTTTGATTAAAACTGATTTAAGCCAGTGGAAACCTGGAAAGCTGGCACACAAAATGATATTGCTTATTTCACTAAAAGGTAGCAGTCTCAATTAAAATGTATATATTCCAAATAGGTCTGTATATGATATGTAATAGATTCTTCAGTTTCAGTACACATACATGTACTAAGGAACACTGAACAGATATGGCCAAACATTTGTCATTTGACTTTAGGTTTTTGCGCAGGAAAGGAATAAGCAAGAATATAAGAGCTGATATTTGCCCGACCTATCATTAAAAAAAAAAAAAAAAAAAAAAAACACCTCTACCCTTTTACAAAGAAGGAAGATAGAATTCATCAAGCCCTTACAAACTGGATTACTGTTTGTGTCCCTCAGCTCAGTCCACCAAATATTCACCTAATCCATTTTCCAAATAGAGCTATGAAGACTTAGGGGTACAATGTTTGCAGAAGACAAGTGTGTACTTGTATACGCTCTTGGCTGTTCACGAGACATCCCTGTAATTAGATGTTACCTGAATACAGCATTCAAAGCACCTATCATTCCAAATCTGACAGATCCTCTTGATCCTCTAAATTGACCATGCTACAAAGCACACTGAAGAAGTAATGTTTCAAGAAGAGACTACACGGGAAGAAGCTCCGTGGTACAAAAACCTAACTACGCTAAACCATATAGTGAATTGTGGAGATTTTCTAATAGCAAACCAGTGCTACTATGCCCACTCTCAAACAGCTATGCTTACTTTATAACATATAAAGTATGGCAAGTTCATTTTCAAAAGTGAAACCATTCTAAATATTGTATTCAAGATTAATTTTAATTAATTCTAATAAATACTTCTAACTAGTATATTACTTTTAATAATCCATGTCTATCTTTTGTGGGAGAACAATCTCCCACAAGGGAAAGTTTAAGCAAGCTTTTTTTTTTTTTTTTTAATTATTCAGACAGAACCCTGTAAGTAATTCTTTTTTCCTTGAAACACAGCCTGCTATAGACTACATACCACTTCTCAATTCTGAGAATTATGGCTGCCTTTTCCTTTTATGCCTAGTCTCTCACCTGGACCAACTCTTAACAAACTCAAAAAAAATTGTAAGGTAGAATGCAACCATCCTCTCTAAGAAACAGTCATGGCTTACACATTTTATTTTTTTTTTTATTTTCAGAAAGCTGTAAAAATCCTGTTTCACAAACATCAATCAGTTCCAATAATACTAGCTTATTCCAAGCTGCCAATGATATTGTGAAAGATAAATGCAGCCTTTTAATTAACCATCTCTACATGCATGAAAAAGCAGATTTTTTTCATAACTGGGTCCACGTTGGCATTCACAATGATGGGGTTTTTATTTTTTCAAAAACAGAACAGTCAAAGATAGCAGTTTCAAATTACTGAAATTCAGCTTCTGGAAAGTTGCTAGATGCATATTATTTTCCCAACCAGCAGTTAACGAGAGACTGGATAAAGAAACAGGGCTAAATCTCCCTTTTTTGACACCTTAAATTCAACATCCTTGTACTTTTTGCCATTGTTGAATTTACTGACCTTTAAACTGGAATGTCACAGACATCTACCTAGAATAACATTTGGTTTTTACCAAGGCTGGGCATATGCTCATCTTGAAAAAGGCATTCATAAATTTTATTCTATTAAAAACAAAACAAAAAACAACCTTGCCCTAAATCTATGTCTGACACTATTATTCAGCATAACAACGTAGTTCTGTGTTATCAACTGTCCTTGAAGCTAGCAAAAGATTACCAAGAAGAGTCTAGTCATGATAGCTTCAACATCGTAATGGCAAACACACAATTAATTTTTCTTCATGAAGTTAACTCTTTTTTAGCACCTGATACTCCACCTCAAAATCTGAAGTGTGATTATGAATCTTTGTCAGAACCATTCATCTATCAGTAAGTGAGAGAGGTGCTGAGGGATACACAACTGGGAAGTTTAAGAATGATTTTGTGGTTATAGTTAGCATACAAAACATACCATTCTACAGCTATTAAAGTCAATGCTTTCATTACTTTAATTTAACTTTAAATGAGAAATCTGTGATCTAATTCTCTTCGTTTTCATGTTCAGTATTGAGCACCACAGCAGAACCATCACTGCTCAGTGTGACCTTCCCAGTAATAAGCTCGCGTAACTTCTCAAAGGTGCCACAAAGTCGATTCACTTTGGGAAAAGAAAATATTTTTCTTAGAGGTATATAAACCACACTTCCATTGGTAAGTGGCTTCATGTTTTTTTCAACAGCCAGTGTTTCAAGATCTTCTGAAAAACAGTTCACTGAACGTTGGAGTTGCAATTTTCTCTCAGTAGGATCATCATTATAGTTCTCCTGTTCTGACACTAAATGGTCCAGCAGACTTCGCTTAATGACATGTGCTGTGAACATAACTTCAGTGACCACTGCATTCTGCAGGTACTTCTCATCTTTAAGACTTGGATACACTGCTTTGAAGACCTTTACAACATGCAGGAACATACAAAACACTTATTACCACAGATTCAGATTTTAAACACTCACTTGTCAAAAAGCTTCTAAAATGCAAACCACTTTGATTCAGTCCTGTTTCATTTTTGGACTTTAAACATTTTCAGGTACTGAAAAACTAGACAATATGACTTGATTTTATCTATCACAACTACAACGGTGATTAGAAAAGGTAATAAATTAAAAAATAAAAATCAGGCTTTAATCTGCGAGTTGTACTTTTAAATCAGACCAGGTAAAGCCCTGCAATTCTTTAATTCCTTTTAGTCACTCTCTTCACACGTTACTGATCATGAGGCTCTGGTGACAGTTCCACAGCTACTTAGGTTCTAAATTAATCTAGAAACTGGGACTGCAAATATGCCTTTTATTCTGTTTTCAGAGCAAACCATTACAAGTTTCTCTCAGATGCGGAGAATGCTAAAAAACATTGTGACATCAAAAATCGTTGAACATGTTTTATGTTCTATGTTGAGCTATACTCCCAGAAGTTAAAGAAATCTGGTAGTCAACCTCATTCCCACTAGCTTACTAGTAACTGCTTTATACCAAAACACTACCAAACACTGCCACTGAAGTTGGAGTCTATAACAATTTCTTATTACTTTCTGATGAGATCTTGAACTGTTGATTTATTCCCACAAAATGGTTACACAACTACATAAAAATGTTGGATCTACACCAGTCCTAAGAGCATAGCAAGGGAACACAGAAGTGTGTCACTGAAACCAATGTCCCTCAGTCACAAAGAACTACGTGTACCTATCTAATCATAAAACAATCAGTCCAAAAAGGTCTTTTGTTGGTTTTGGTATTTTTTTGTTTGTTTTCTGAAAAACAGGTATACACAAACCTTTAACACAAAGCTTCAAACCATTTAGTGCTAAAAACAACAACAAAAAACAGGAAGATTTCCTGTGCACCACTAGAGAATGGGGTACCTCGCAAGATCCTATGACTTTGCAAAAAGCCCGAACCAGTTAGCTGAAAACCCTGAGGTTAGGGTGTTACAAACACTAGACAGTAAGGCCAACCACAGAAAACAGGTCTTGTCAATGCAAGCTCAGGAAAACGCCTTCCTTAAGTAATATATTTGACAAGGCTATGCACTTCTTCAAAACATACATTTTTAGAAACACTTATTCATGCTTTTTATTTTATACGCATCTGAAACAGTCTGTATCAGTGCCAACAGTCTTAACAGCCTTATGATAAAGTAAAAAGTGATTAGAGGAACAATTATAGTGTCAGAGTATACCTATAAGAAAGGAGAATTTTCATTTTAAGGATAACAGTCCGGTAAAACAAGAATAATTATCCATATTGCTATTTAGCAAATAATTGAGAAGTTAAAGGCCTTTGTACAATTAGAAACACAAATCGTAGACTCCGAGTTTTTTGAGGTGATTGGTGTCTGTTAACTGGAGCTAAGACCAGATAGCAACAGTAGACTACAGCAAGAACAGCTTCACCAGCAGGTCATAGGAAGTTTAATTCTATATTCCTCTTCCTAAAGGAAAAAAAGAATACTTACTGTTTTGTACGCTGCTTCAGTGGGTTTCTTAGACTGTGCTGGTTCACTGGTTTGAGGATATTTTTTAACAAACACGGCTATTTGGGTACAAAACCCAACATCCTCCATTCCTGTTGGGGGGTTCCCTACACCAGTAAATTCCACTGAGTAATCATAGCGTTTAGCAGCATCTAAAGCCCTAAGAAAGAAAACATGTTTTGATCATACTAAATATTCAGCTTTAATGCGATAAAGATGCATGCCCACAGATGACAGAATACATGCCTGAAGATAAGCACTATAAAAGCTTTTGCTGGATCAGAGCCATAATCATATTCCTACCAGTCTGAATCATTTAGTATCAGAAACTTAGGCAACCAAAACTTACTGTTGTATCTTGTTCAACCCTCTCATGGTTGCATGTTTTGCATCAAGTCTTTCGTTGTGCAACAATCCACTAAACCATCATTAACTTTATTGACTTTATTAACTTTATTGAAACCATTCTTCTATTGAAATTTTTATTTCATAAATCTGCTCACGTGCTATTACAGAAAGGCCCAGAGTAATTGAGTGCTTTGATTACACACCATACATAGCAGAACCCTTCTCTTTCCATGAAGCTTTTCTACAGCAGGGTATTACTATGTGAGAGGGCTTCTTTAGTACTTTACACTTGAAATGCATTAACTGTAATGATAATGCATAAAAAAGTTTAAATACTTTTTTGCAGAGCAGTTACAGTAAAAGCAAGCCAACTTATCATAAAACACAAAACCCACAGAGCATACTATTTACAACAGCCAAGAAACATTTCACCAAATCAGTAGGTGTCAAACTCTGAGAGCAAGCCACATATACAAACCACTCTTAATCTATATTCCTCTTTCACATTACTTAGCACTCAAAGTTGTCTGCATATGATTAGTAAACTCACCAACTTTGAAATTGTGCTCGGTCCCATTCAAATTTGTGGTCTTGATGCCTGAAAATTGTCACTCCTGGAAGCAAGGGGTTAAATTCGGAATTTGGAGTACTGATAACCACCATGGTTGGAGCCATGAAACCAAACACCACTTCAGGAAACTTCTCTAGCTCTGATTCTTCCAGGTGCTCTATCCTGCAAGCATACATTTACATATGTCCTTAAAAAAGGCCCTACTGCATTTTAATTTTCTTAGCCAGTCAAATTAAAAACAAGAAAAACACATAACCATACCTTGTAATTTTAAACCTAGGTCTGCAACATTAGCACTGGTAGTGTGGCTGACTGGCAACTTCAAGGGTTTTTTTTGTCTGAGTAGACCCCCTCTTGCATTTTGTACTCTTTTACACATCTTTTGCCACAATGAGCTAGCACCACTTGAATTTCTTGGTGTAATTAATTTAAGCACAAGTTAGAATATAGCACATTACGCTACTCCTCTGTTTGAGAGGTTTGATCAAGTCTTGTTTAGATTACGAACAAAATTCTTAAACCCTAATGAGTTCAGAAAAACACAGCATGTTGGCCTAATACTCACAATTCAATGCATGTTACCAAGTCAAAACCAAGCATGCAGGGATCTTCATGAGCAACTGAGCCGTGATGCAGTGTAACTGTTAGGGATCTTTCAGCTGGCTGCAAATAATCACCAGGAAGAGGATACAACCTATGCCTACAAAAGCATTAAAAACATGATACCATACAAAGGACCTTAGGACAAGATAAATTTTGCATGCAACTCTACTAGCAAATACCCTACCTAGATACTTCGTAAATCTCCAAAAAGTTAAATATTTACAGAACAACAACAACAAAAAAAAACATGTTTGATGACCATCTGCAATAGGACAGAAAGAGCAGAGGAATTAAGCCAGCAATTGTCCTTCAAGTTTACAAAAACTTGCAGTATATTCAAGGCACTTGCACCGAGAAGATACTGTAAATTCTGACAATAGCTCAACTCTAGAAACACAGTAAGTCTGTTTTAGACCTGCTTTACAGGATTTTGGGAGAAGTTATGAAGCAAGCATATTAACATATTTTTTCAAATTAAAAAAAAAGTAAAAAGAAGTGAAAGTAAAGTAAAATATATGTGCAAATTTAATTCTGAAATACTACATCAGAAAAAAAATACAAATAAACATTAAACTTAATAAAAGGCTTATTTTCTTCATTCTTGGGAAAGAGCAAATGACAGGGTCAGCATCTAGATCATACATATTCATTGAAACCATATCAAGTTTTGAACTGAAAACAGCTTTCAAGAGAAAAACTTTAGTGTTCCTCACAAGTCTGCCCCATGCCTCAAGCATCATATAAATTTCAAGTTTTAGAGCTTTATAAGTCAAACACAAAACACTGAGCTAGCCTTCCCATTTCAAATGGGTGAACGAAAATGACGGCACCACCACAGTGACCAGAAGCGTAACACGCCCATTTCAAAAAGATCAGTTTTGCATACAATTATCTGATGTGTGAGCATAAACTGAATAACAGCTACACACAAGGTATTTGTACCTTTCCAAACAGTGTATTTCTTAGATGTACACACCTTCATGGCCACTCCATGAGCATAGCCTTCTGCTGCACTAGGGGATGTTAAAGCCCAGCAATCCTCCCAGCAGATCTGACGCAGCGGCATCATAACCAATTAGCAATGGATAGCTCTCCATTTGCTAAGCTGGTATTTCTGCATTTACCCTCATTTTGAAATTACTGACAATAAATTATGTATCTTGCCAGTAGGTCAAACCAAACATAAGCCTTAAAAAAACACAATGCAAGAGCTTACATCTTCTCTTTCATCACACTTGCACAGATATCTAGCCCAGCTAACACTTCAATGCAATTGTAGGATTTCAGCATCCAGAGAAGTGTACAGTCTGCGCATCCTAGATCTGCCACCTGTAAATTAGATATTAGAAATATGGAGCACTTGCACATTAAATAATTTGAGACTTTCATAAATAATTCTGTATTTATAATCAAAATATTTTAATGATAAAATGTTTCACAATCCTAACTTCTAGCAGCCTTGACGAAGTTAAGAAAATGTTAAAAATAATATGAGGATCTTACAAGATGCTTAAAGGGGGTTGACCTTTTGTTATTACAGCTATAAAACAACATGTACATCATTCACTGACTCCAGACAATGCCTTCCACACAAAGGCATAATATCATACTCTAGTGATTTGAGGGAGTAAGTATTAAAGCTGTAGGCTCACCAGCCCCAGGATAGCTTGGAGGAGGAACAGGAGTCATCAATTAGACTTTTAGGTGGAGAAAAGTTAGCCTTACATAATCCTACACTGTTAATGTCACTTCTCATCTGAAAGCATCTATGCGAATGATGATGTAAACCCAATACTGTACGTGGACCTAAAAGCTTAAGGAAGTTTTTTAAAAAACAAAAACACTATGATGAAAGACACTTGAACCAAAGTCTTCCACATTAAATTACAACCAGAATGCTAACTACTCTCCAGGATAGGCTAAGGCATTTTTCTTGTTTGTATTTCCCCTTTTCCCATCAACTAGCATTAATTATATTAACTCCTGATAAAACAAACAAACAAGATCATAAGATTTCTCTTAAAGCAGTTCTGTTTTAACAACAGCTCCTCCAGTACTGTTGCTTGCTAATTAGTCACCGGATTACCTAGTCATTTCCCACCTTTCTGAGATACTTAATATATATTTTTTTCAAATTTATAATGCAAAAAGACAAAATATACCAACCTTCTTAGGTTTGTATTTTCCCACTAAGTCTTTAACAAACTGGTAACGTTGTTTGTACAGTGGTGGTGTGAATTTGATCACGCCAGTACACTGTTCTTCTTGAAAGTTCTTATCCATTGTATTTTGGTAAGTCTAAAATACTAAATAAACAAAAATATTTTCTTAAGTACTCTGTAATGTCAAAATACAGAATTTGCTGTCTTCAGTGGCAACAAATTCACAATTAAGCAGGGGAAGACCTGATCCCTGTTCTATTTACAGAATGACAAAAAAACAGGAATTAGCACAATTGGGCTGTAGCTGCCCCATCCACGTATAGTGATGTGAATAACCTTTTTATAAGGCAATCATATATTATATACATTTTTAAAAACGCAAGTTTCATAATTTATTGTGCTTCTCCATCCAGAACACGGACATCCTACATGGTGTTGACATGACTACAACATAAAGTCTTCTTTAACTTTTCTATCATGGACAGAAAAAAAAAATTCTCGCTCGGGTCAGTGCCTCCTTGTCCCTCACCTATTACATGTTTTCTCCTACTGTTCAGATGACTTTATATCCAGATCTCCGTATGCACAGCTCACTACAATTTGTGCAATGCAACAACCGGCAGGCAATACCTGGCATTACTCCAACACCGAAGAGGGCCCGTTGTGCTGGGCTTTAGCCTTTAGGTTTACCGTGGCCGTGACCTCCTTATTAATGCCTGCATTTTATACACATTATAAAACGATTCAGCATGGCACTGGAGTCTTAACTCCAACTCTCCCATCTTCGACAAAGACCTCTGCTTTAGCGCACGTGAACCCCACACAAGGATTCACCCCACCAACCCTACAAACCCGGCCCAGGCAGGCTGCTCCCTAAGGGCGGCGGGGCTCGGGCTCCGCTCAGCGCCCCCCGGGCAGCAGGCTGGGCCGAGGCTGCGGGCGCCCCCTGTGGAGGTGTAAAGGTCCCCGAACACGGCTGTGGATGCGTCTGTTCGTCTACGCACACTCAGCCTTCAGGGCAGTCGCCTTTACACGCTCGGGACCTCAGGACCTGGGGGCGCCCCTTGGGCTCCCCTCGCCGCCCGCCCTCGGGCTCCGTCCCGGGCCGCCTCAGCACCCGCCGCCCTCCCACCGGCGCCTCGCCCTCCATCTTCTCCCCTCACAGCCTCCCTCCATCTTCTCCCCTAACGCCCACCTCCCGCAGGCGGCGCAGGAGGGAGCCCCCGTTCGTGGAGAGGGGGCCAGGTGGAGCTCGTCCCTCAGGGAGCCGCCTGCGTGCGTAGCGAACCTGAAGGCAGGGAGGAATGGTGTTCCTGCGGCGTTAACGACCGTGCGGGGCGTTCCCCTAAGCCCAGGGTGGGGCTGCCTCCGACGGGGGGCTCAGGGCTGGGGGCTGCGACCTGGGGGAAGGAAGGGTCCTGCTGAGAAGATTTGCATTCACCGCGTTTGTTAATTAAATTACAGCACAGTTCAGTGCTTCCCGTTTCAGTTTTCAGGGGGTACTAGAAATAGATATTCATATATAAATATATAGGTATTCACCTGTGACGACTTAACCTTGAACCTTGGCTAACGTCTTTAAGATTTGCAGGATTTGGCCTAGACCGAGCGTACATAGTTAGCAGCAAGTTACCTGGGGTAGTGAATGGCTGGGAAAGTCATGCAAGGATACTTGAGAAAGGATTGTCTTGACAGCTCTTAAGGGATCTCAACTTAGTGGAAGGGGTCCCTTGGTTACCTTTGAGCAGCAGTAGCGGCCTCTTGTTCATAGTCACTTCTGGTGTGAGTAGCAGGTCTACAATTTTACAACTCCTTTCGTTATAACAGCTCAAGTGCTAACCACAGTATATGCAAGGCAGCCTGAGAGCTGGTAAGCCAAACAGAATTTGGATTGCAAACAGGCTTTAAATAAGTGCTGCACTATTACCAATCTCTAATCATACAGAAAATTTACTTTAAACGATATACAAAACCTGACCAATCATTTTTTGTAGGATTTTTCCTCCCAGAAGACTTAAAGACCCATACAGCCAAAGCTGGCCATGCATAGAAACACTTGCCTGGGCAGGAATTCCCATGAAATCCCTCTGATTAATCTAGTAAATTCATTTTACCTTTCAATTAAGTTTTGATTTTAGAAAACACACTGTAACAAGGACACGTGAGCAAGATGTGATAGGTTGATACTCAGAATGTCTGATGAAAGCTCTGTGTTTTATAACGCATTTGCTCTTTTTGGCTGTTATTATTTAGCCTTGAACCATCATTTAGTATCTCTGTTTCAATTTTACCATCTATAAACTGTACATAATATTTTTCTACCTCAGAGAGAGATTATATAGTTCATTATTAGTCTTGTGTTGCCTGGCTTAAATATTCTATAGATTCTGTTATTTATAATAATACATTATGAATTTGTACAATTTTCTAATAGTACTCCAAAATGTACTGCTGTTTGTGAATCCTTCAAAATTATCAGAAAATAAATTCCAGCAAAATTATGTGGGTTATTCTTATGAAATTAATTCTATTTGTACTACAAAGAAAGCAACAAATTATGTGGTTATAAATAAAGAAATGCATCTCACAGTAGAAATGCATTAATTAAGAAATCCTAAACTGCTGACATTTATTTAATGCAATTGGGATGAGAAAAACAACTGTGTACAGTTCCTGTACTTTCCCTTTAAAGTTGCAATACATATAATTAAATACAATAGCAAAAGAAAGCTAATGCAGTGCCGCTGCCAGAAGACACTAGTCCACACTGACATTTGACAGGAAAATCCACATATCGGTACTGTTTAATCTATCATTCAAGAGCTAACAATCATTCTGCTCAAACCAAATTTAAGGATGTTTTATGACTAAGTATTACCGTCTTTTTTCTCAACTTGAAGTAACAGATCATGCCTGTTCCAGAAAAATTCTCAATTAATCTATGTGAATGAGAAGTGAGGTCTTACACACATCACCATCATCTTCCTTTTTTGTAATTATATGTAATTCCTTACTCTTTGCAAGTCAAAATCACTTTCTTGTTGATTTTTTTTTTCTTTGGCTCTGATTCTGTATGAAGACCAGCTGGGATGCCTGAGGGAAGAAAACCTAATTTGAGGCAAATGGATTATAGGTTCCAGCTAAAGTTAAGCTTGCGGCATCACCACAAAAGAGGAACTGTATAAGAATTACAAAAATGATAACTTTTACAGAGGAAGAACATTGAGTTTTTGGAACATACTAAATATTGCAAGAGGAAAAGAGAAATATGTGAATAAACAATTGTGGTAATATAAATGATAACAAATGCAAGCTGTCTTGAAGTGATTATGCAAGAAAAATGAAGGACATGCTCAAAGAGTCAAGGCTATGCTAAACAAAAAAAAACCCCTCAGCTTCAAAGTAAAGTTACTACTCTATCTGTCTCCAGAATAAGATTACTTTATTGCTATGAAGATTCTATCTCAGAATTTATTTTGTGATTAGTTCTTTTAATTTTGTAGAAGATTAAGTGGATGTTTACTGCAGAAGCAATGATGATGATGACAGTAGAGTCCTGCAATTGTTGGAAATTAGATGACATGGAAGAGCAGGCCGAAGGGCGGCTGGTGAAGTTATTCTTAGAAAACAGGAATGAGAAGTCTAGATACCAGAGCAGGCAGTTTAGAGAAACTGTTAACTGCCGTGGTCTGATAATGCTTTTCTGCTATAGTATGAGCACTGCTCTAAGGTAGATTAAAAGACCAGAGTAATGAAGATGAAATACTGTTTCTCAGGTCTTGAATCTTCAGTGTGTAATGAAGAGTGAAGGTAGCATATTGCTATTTCCAGTGGTATTAATTTCCTGTTTTTTAAATTCAAAATCTAAATTGGTGTTAAATCGCAGCAGTGTAGAGAGGTGATTTCCATGGATGCTTCCATATCAACTTCTCCCTGCACTCATTTCATGACAAGTTGAGCAACCTGGATCTCATGTCTGTGTGTACAACCGAGTTTGTTTTGTTCCACCATGCACAGTTTGCAGTAACTTTGGTGGAATTTCAGTTTTGTTGCAGTCATTTGATGTTTGCAGTCTTTGCTATTCTCCTAAATCTTGCATTGTCTCCCTTTTGTTCTTAAGGTTAAAATATTAAACCCAAGTATGTGACTAGGTGGTGGTACGGTTTTTTTGCTTTTACAACAACATGCAATGAAAAAACTGTGGGAAACCCCAGAATAATAAGTTAAATATAACCTGACAATTTAAGTTGAATTTGTCTCTCAGATATTCCAGGCAAAACTGGAGAATTTTTTTGTTTCCTGTTACCAATTATCATAAAAGCGGAACATGATTCCTAAACCCAGCCATTTTGCCCTCCCAGATGGTTAAATGGCCGTGACTGTCGCGGCTCTCCCCACGGCGCTGTCACCAAATTCAGAGAGAGACGGGCGCTTAAGCTCAGCTCCGGGGGCTCCTGAGGCGGCGGGGCCCGCGCTCCCCGCCCTCCCCTCCCCGCTCCCGCTCTCCCCGGGCCCCTCCCTCCGGCGCCGCCGCGCTGCCCCGCGGGGATTGGCGGGCTCGGCCCCGGAAGGCGCAGGCGTCACTTCCGCGGGGGCCGCCATCTTGTCGGCAGTCGGCGGAGGCAGCGCCCGTCCCGTCCCGTCGCGGCCGCCCCGCAGGCCCCGCGCCGCCGCCATGGCCAACAACAGCCCCGCCGTGGGCGCCGGCAACTGCCAGGGGCAGCAGGCGGCCCAGCACCAGCCCGGCGCCGCGCCCCCGGGCCAGCAGCAGCTGCAGAGCGGCGCCCCGAAGCCGGCGGCCTCCGGCAAGCAGGGCAACGTGCTGCCGCTGTGGGGCAACGAGAAGACCATGAACCTCAACCCCATGATCCTCACCAACATTCTCTCGTCGCCCTACTTCAAGGTGCAGCTCTACGAGCTGAAGACGTACCACGAGGTGGTGGACGAGATCTACTTCAAGGTGAGGGGGCCGCCGCGGGGGGAGGCTTCGGCGGCCCGGGGGGGCCCTCTCGGCGGCTTGCCTCGTCCCCTGTTCCTCGTCCTGCGGCAGGGGGGCAGCAAGGCGCTTTTGTCGCGGACATGGGGAATCCAGAGTGTTGTTCTCTTGCTCTTCTAAAGGAGCTCTGTTTCCCGTACGAGTTGGGATTGCGGAGTTGTTCTGAAGAGGGCGGCCCGAGTCAGGGCGGAGGGGATGAAATGGCCGTCCGAGGTCTGCTGCCTCAGGCGCCGAGTCGAGAGGGGACCTGATCTTGCAGAAAGTACGGTCATGGTAGTAGGTGGTCTCAGCAGGAGCTTGCATGTGGCCTTCTTTCTCAGTTAGATCAGGAATTCCTCACTAGCTCTCTTTCCAGTCAAACCCCACTTCTTTACAGCGTTGCTCTTGGCATTAGGTTGGATGTGCTGGGAAAATAACCGTCAGTGCACCCCTGTCTCAGTTCTTGTTTTGTTACCAGGATTGAATCAGTTTTGCAGCGAGGCTTCCATCAAGCCGCTCTCCCAGGTAGAGGTATGCATAATTAATGCTCATCAACACAGCCTCATTTTTTTGTTCTGATAATGAGAGCAAAACTTAAATAATTCAGGTTGCTGTTTTCAGTCAGCTGTATGTAGGATATTATGGGGATTTTCTCTGAGGTATGTTGATTCTGCTCAGTAACGTTACTGTGTCACTAAACAGATTTCAGTCCTTTGAAAGAAAAAAAAGCATCCGTTTAACCAAGGCAAGTCAAGTCACCATAATTGTGAAAAATAACTCCTTGGAAATATTTTGAGATTTTTGACGTTGTTTGCATGCACTTATGAAGACAGTATGTTTTTCCGCAGAATGACAACATATCTCTGATTGGACTTTGGCACTTTGAGCAGACTACTTAATTTTTTTTAGTACTTTGAGTAACAGATTATAGAGAAAGCTTGTTAGTTAACTTAGCGCTTGCTGCATATGAGATAAAATATATTTGTTCTGTTGGAATGTAAAACAGCAAAGTTGATTTTTGCAGATGAGGTCAAGAGCTCAAAATTAGTTGAAGACATTTGGAGAAAATTTGAGAACATAACATTTGTTACATGGATCTTTTCAGATGAAGTCAAAAATACTTGATGTGATCTACCTTTATATTGGTAGTGCTCAACTGTAATAGTTCAGCTAGTTCTATTTGCTTGTCCTAGTGTTTCATTCCATAAGTGGCTTTATCTTAAATTGGAGAAGAACTTGGATATATCATTAAATATCAATATATTAATCCCTTATAAATAAGATTTGCTGAACTTGATAGTTACTTGATGCAAAAGTGCATGCTGAAGAGAATGCTCAGACCCTGACTTACTCATACATAGTAGATGTGAGGGAGAAAATGGCCCGATGGTTTAAGGTACTTAACTGATACTCAGAAGACTTCAGTTCTGCTTATATTTTCAGGTTCCTGAATCATGTTGAATAACTGACGGTCTCTCCCTTTTTTCTTCCTGTTTTTTTCTCCTTTTTTAATGAGCACAATATCCACTGTAGCACAAGTATTTTTAGGTGTATTTGTTTTAGGAACCAGAATAAATGGCTCACTTTAAAAAAATCAAACGTTGGGTGCTGGAGATGTAGGAAAAAAGTTCTAAATTAACACAGACAGCTAGTGGTAGGATCCATTATTGAAAATACAGATTCTTTGTAGATACTTAAATTAATTCACATGTAGTTCCAGTTTTCTGTTTATCTGTTTTAGTTCTGTATCTGCAAAATGGGTGACTTCTTTTGTTATTCCTGATCTTACATCTTTGTGCTCTTCCTCAGCTTCATTTAATCTGTGTACTTCCAACAAGTTGAGCACATGCAGTAGTCTTTGAAGGATCAAGACTTGTGTGATCAAAATGTAACTGTAATTTAAGAAGGAAAAATTGGGAACTACTATTGTGATAGTGTCACACTTAATGCTTTTACAGGATATGAAAAGTACTTTTTAGTTTGAGGCAAAACCAAGTAATTTGAAGGGTATGCACTATTATTTATGTAGCATTTCTGAACTTCTCACATGATGCTAATAACATGGGAAGTTGTAGATTTCAAATTATGCAGTATTGGCATCTCTCATCTTTCCCATTTGGATAAGACAGCAGCTGTCAAAAACAGTTCAGGAGCTTTCTTTGTCCATTAGTATCTCTAGGATTTCAAGTGATTGTGTATGTACTTAGCTTTAATTTCTACTGTTAAACAACTGTAATATCTCAACTACGGTGCATCTTGGCCACACGCCTTTATCCCCAGTCTAGCATAATACAACTGTATGCTGTGCACTTTTTTTCCTGCTTTTAAATTGTGTTTAGGAAGTCTACTTGTTCATTAACAGATGTTTCTTCTCTCAATTTCACTATTTCAAACATAATTTAGGCAGTCTTATGATTTTTAACTTGACTTTTATTGTCATATTTAAGGAATGATGGCTAACTATGTTCTTGCACTCTAAATGCATCTCAAAAGAAGATTTGAATTGGGCAAACTTTACTCCTTATTACATAGGAAGCATTTTACCTAGGATTTTTCATTGCAGTCTTCAAGATCATCATCTACGGGATCATCATCGTAGTCTACAAGAAAAATAACATCAGCCTTTTAGATTAAAACACTATGTTATAGGCATCTTCATTTTTTTCTAATTGTAGGTAATGCTCAGAACAAATTTCTAGTTAAGCTCACTGCATAAATGAGATTTATGAATAAGAGACTAGATTTTTGTCAACAGCAGGTATCACTGAACTTGAGACAGTTTAAATAAAGGTCGTTTAGTCACCGCTGAAAATAATAATGATATGTTTTAGTCATGGAGTATTTGAAACTGGAGTATAGAATAAGACACTTGCTTTGGTAACTGTTTTTACTTCATCCATGATTTGGGGTTATCGTTTTTTAATGTAATTTAAAAAGCCAAATGCTCTGCTTTAGTGACAGAGCAGACTTGGTTTTGAGTTTGTCTTCTAACAAGCTATTCAAGATTGATTTAGGAAACCCATTGTCTAAATTAGGTTTGTATAGGCAGCTAAACATTATGGAGGTTATAATTGTCACTTTCTTTCTTTTGTTCCCCCCACCCTTTCAGGTTACACATGTTGAACCATGGGAAAAGGGGAGTAGAAAAACAGCAGGCCAGACAGGAATGTGTGGAGGGGTAAGTAGAAGTACGTGCCTTCTTAAGTTTTTCTGTGTCTGGTAGAATACGTTTCCCAAGCATAGCTGAAACTTCTTGTATGTTGCTTGTTGGCTAAGTCCCTACATGTAAAATGATTTATTACAAAGAGTTGATGTATTCCCCTTGCTTCCAGAGGAGCTGAAACTGGAGGCAAGTAGTGTTACATTTTTCACATAATTCTGTTTGTAGATTCAGAATTTATCCTGTATTAGTTATCATATGTTTGTAGATACCGGATAAAGATTTTGTGGCTTCCTGTATCATCACTTACTTTTTTTTTAAAGGTCCGTGGTGTTGGAACTGGAGGAATTGTGTCTACTGCCTTTTGTCTGCTCTACAAATTATTTACACTGAAGCTCACCCGTAAGCAAGTGATGGGCCTTATAACTCATACAGACTCTCCATATATTAGGGCTCTTGGATTTATGTATATTAGGTAAGTGTCAATACAGTCAGCTAATGACAAATTCACTATACAGAAAGCTGCATTAAAGTTTTTGCATTCTTTTTGTACTTAAAGGTACACACAACCACCTACAGATCTATGGGACTGGTTTGAATCCTTTCTTGATGATGAAGAGGTATGTCGACAAGGGTAATAATTTGTTTTCTTTTGTTTCTTTTCGTATAACTACTTTAGGATTAAAGACTGATAAGTTTTGCTGTAGTTTGAATGCTGCAAATAATATTATGTTATTGTATTCTTTCATTAAATAACGCAGAAAGCAGACCAGAGC
Source organism: Cygnus olor (assembly GCF_009769625.2). Classification (NCBI taxonomy): domain Eukaryota; kingdom Metazoa; phylum Chordata; class Aves; order Anseriformes; family Anatidae; genus Cygnus; species Cygnus olor. The sequence continues at coordinate 5,745,233 of NC_049176.1, forward strand.
TGGGACCTGGGTCTTTTTGCTTGGATTTCCAAGATGTAAAGGAATTTTCAATTGATGAGGATGTTTTTGTGTCAAATACCACGATGCCATGCAAAACAGGTTTATTAAATCAGAATGTGGGCGGTAGGCTGAGTGTGGGTTCTGTACACTTTTTTCAAGACAAAATCATTATATTTAAACAAGGTATAGTAAGTACTGAGTGCTAAATTTGTCTTTCCTGTTTATTACTGGGACAGGGGGAGTTGGTATTCAGGTAAAGAGTGGAAAGTATGTAGTAGAAACCAACATTCACCTTAGAATAAGATGAAATTACCAAAAAATCTCTCTGGCAATTGCTTTTATGTTTTGGGATAAGTAAAGGCAGCATTTCTGGGGAGGAGTAACAAACAACTGCTGCGTTAAGTGATGTTATTAACCTTACTGTCTTTGCTAAGGGGGCACTAAAAAGCAACATGAGTTGATAACTTAAAAAATGCAGTAAAGAAGGTGGCATTATTATGCAGTAGGACAGGATAATGCCTTTAGTCCTATTTACTGTTCGGAGAAAAGGACAAGGAACTTGTGGATGAGGTTTCAAGGTAGATAGTTACATAGTGTGGCGATTTGTATTTATTTAACAGGTTTAAAATTGCATCCCAGGTCTAGGAATTGGACAGGCAAAATCATTTGCCCTCTTCAGTGTGACAGTAGGCATCTACTTCAAGAAACTTCCCATGTAGTTGCGAATGATATCCAAATACTTGTATTAAAATGTGTTAATTATACCTGTATCTGACTGCAATACAGTGTATTTAAACAGCTTCCGTCATGTTAAGTTTCAAAAACAATGTGCAAAGGTAGCAGTTATTTCAGGTAACTTTGTATTACTGTATGTTTATAACAAAATCAAAATAATTTAAATCTTGATTGCATAGCTGTGATACCCTCCTTCTCCCCTAGGTGGAGCTAGTTATTATGAACTCTTCTCTGCAGTGCTGCATTAAACTTTACCAGGAAGATTGGTTTTCGGGACATACTTGTTTGTTGTTGAAAACATCCCATTGGAATGCTGTTTTTTGGAATTAGTGTTTCTTTCCCAGCTGCTTTCAGTAGCATTGCATTATGTAGGAAAAGGTGCTTTGGGGCTGTTTTTCTTAAGTTTCTTACCACTCCTGGTCAAATTACAGGATGAAGCCAACTTATCTATAAAATTATTTAAACCTACAGGATTCTTTTTTTTCTGGTTCTTAAGTATATGGAAGCAGTTCATCTTTTCTCATGCTGCTGTGAAAAGGAAAAACTTCCCAGGGTTTCTTTCAAAATGCTTCTTATGTTTATTTTGTTTAACTGTACGTACTCTCCAGGTGCTACGTTTAACTCCTTTTTTTCTTCTTTAGATCTCTGCAGCGATTATATTTGGAAATACTGTATATCTGAACACTTAAATGTGTGTGAGTGCAAGCAGTTTTACATTTAGATTTTCTCTTCCTGTTTAGATAACAAATCTCACTTTCCTTGTGTGCTTGCACTATAGGTTTGGGACTGACAATAGCTGACTAACATGTCCTGAGCTGTGAGAGGGCATAGCAAGAAGGCCTTCATGCGGTAATGACCCTTTTCAGAGACAATGGTCATCATGGATTATGCGTTTCCAATTATTTGTTCATTTATTTATTTTTTTACATATTTCTAAATTAGAAACCTCACTGCTTCATGGCAGTTGGTTTGCTATTGCTTCCAATTTTGTTAGGATGCCATTTTGTACTACAGATTTTTCTATGATCATTTTCAGATAGGCGATGATGCATTTCTTAAATGATTTAGGCCACAGGGTTGGGTATGATGGTACGCAGTTGTGCATCCACAAAATGAAGTATTAAATGTAGTTTGAGAGGACTTCTCAACTTTGTGGCATTTATATAAAACACAGGATCATACCATGTAACCAGACTGCGTAAGGGGATTTTGTCTTAATCTCTTCATTGACAGTCCCTTACCACCCAGATGGCTGCAGGATTAGTGTGTTCCTGCATGCATTTGTATTAAGTCCCAGGCCCTATCTGTAACATACTGCCAAATGCAAAGGGTACAGAGTTTGGAGTTTTCTAAGGAAATGTATTAGAATAAAAGACAAGTAAACTTTCATAATCATGAGACTTCAAGAGGGCAGTAATGTAGCAGCATTTTTTTTGAAAGTCAGTAAAGAATATTTTTGACCATCAGAATATTTCTTGTTTGTATTTTGTAGGACTTGGATGTGAAGGCAGGTGGGGGCTGTGTTATGACCATCGGGGAGATGCTTCGTTCCTTCCTCACTAAGCTGGAATGGTTTTCCACGTTGTTTCCAAGAATTCCTGTGCCAGTCCAGAAAACTATCGACCAACAAATTAAAAGCAGACCCAGAAAAATCAAGAAAGACGGCAAGGAGGGAATGGAAGAAATAGACCGGCATGTAGAACGTAGACGTTCAAGGTCATATGCATGTTATTTTTAAAATTAACGTTGAAATTTCAATATTGAATGACTTACTACCAGAAATGTCTTTTTTCAATGAGATGAGTTTCAGGGCAGCAGCCCAAACTGTTTATGGATGCTAATGGATAAGATCAGATGATATTATAGTATTTGCGGGATAATTGGTATTTAAGATTAAATATAGGCTGTGTATGTGAAGTACAAAATGGAAAGTAAAGAGGTTCCCCCTGCATTTAAAAGCGTGTGTTTCTTACTGAATATCTTTTTTTTTAAAGGTCTCCAAGGCGATCCATCAGTCCCAGGAGGTCTCCCAGAAGATCCAGAAGCAGAAGTCATCATCGGGAACCACATGGATCATCTAGCTTTGACAGAGAACTAGAACGAGAAAGAGAACGGCAGAGATTAGAACGTGAAGCTAAGGAGAGAGAAAAAGAAAGGCGGAGATCTCGAAGTACTGATCGCACACTAGAACGGAGACGAAGCAGAAGCAGAGAACGGTACAGAAGCCGTAGTCGGAGTCGTGACAGGAAAGGAGATAGACGAGACAGGGACAGGGAACGAGAGAAAGAAAATGAACGCAGCCGGAAAAAAGAGAGAGATTATGATAAGGAGAGAGGTAGCGAGAGGGAAAAAGATAGCGATCGGTCTAGGGAAAGATCAAAAGAAAGGAGAAGTAAGGGTGATACAGAAGAGAGAAGACACAAGGATGACAAAGATGACAAGAAACACCGGGATGATAAGAGGGATTCCAAAAAAGAGAGAAAACATAGTAGAAGTCGAAGCCGGGAAAGAAAGCATAGGAGTAGAAGTCGAAGTAAGAATACAGGTAAGCGCAGCAGAAGCAGGAGCAAAGACAAATCAAGTAAACATAAAAGTGAAAGTAAAGAGAAATCAAATAAACGAAGTAGGAGCAGAAGCAGAGGAAGAACAGATAGTGTCGAGAAGTCCAAAAAACGAGACCACAGTCCCAGTAAAGAAAGATCTAGAAAGCGTAGTAGAAGCAAAGACCGTTCCCACAAACATGATCCCAGTGATAGCAAGGACCATTCGGACAAACACGATCGTCGAAGGAGCCAAAGTACAGAGCGAGAGAGCCAAGAAAAGCAACACAAAAACAAAGATGAGACTGTGTGAACTCTTTCAGAAGTGGATCACATTGAATCCTATAAATGTTTGATTAAATCCTGCTTATTTTTTCTTAAAGTTGAGATTGTGCAGTAGTTGATGAGCACTCTTCTCCAACCTCCCTCTAGGCTGCAGATTGTCATTTCCTATTTTGGGTAGGGAAGTGCCTTTGTAAACCCATTCAACACATTGACGGTTTCAAACCATTTGTTTAGTTCAATTCGTAATGCAGAGATTGTTCTTGCATTTTTATTGTTCAGATGTTTCTGAAATGTACAGTCTGTACATATGTCCTGAAAATGTTTTAATTCCTTTGGCATGGTTGCCATGTTGGTTAAATTTGTATGAGGCAATAAACTGCCACTAATTCTACTTGCATTTTGTAGACGTGGAATTATGGTTTGTATCCTGAAGTTAGCATGGCTGTGCTTTACATAATAGTATGGCTATTTTAGGGATGGATCTTGAATGTGTATTATAGCTGAGATATTTATGTGCATACAACGTACACGGAGGGCTGCAGATTTAGAATAACATTTATGTCCACTGTACCTGCTGTTTTCAAAAGCTTTTAAAATGTATTATGTTGTTGATCACCGCTGGTGTTAAACTGAGAGTGGACTTTGAAGGAGATAGTGGTTTTGATGCGAAGATTTTAGATTATGTTGGGGCTTGTTTAGTAATCCTTTAGAAAGGCTACCTCAAGCAGACACTGTAAAGGTTGATGGATGAGTACCGTAGCCATCTATGCATTTTGTTTGGAAAAAAAAATCATGTAAGCTTCCAGTTTTTTTAAACAGTTTATCCATTTGTGTGGTCTTTTAATGTTTTTAATCAGCAGCTGCACTCTGTCATTTATGGTAATCCTGGGCTAATAAAGGCATTTGAGATGGGAAGAGGGAGGTAGGAGGAAGAAGATCATTACAAAAGATTTCAGTTTCAAGCTTCCAAAGCATTTTTCTAAGTGTAAACATTTAAAATAAGAATTATCTGATAGTGTCCTTTTTTAAGTCATATTTTCTACAAATAGGAAGATTGCAGTTTGTGCTGAACGTTTCATCTGGCAGATTTTTTTTTAAACAGGTTGTTAAAAGCAAAAACCAAAATGCATTATAGGGAAAAACAAAATCCATTTCATTAAAGTCCAGGTTTATTTGATAGATTATTCTGACTTGTATACTAAGTGAGGAGAACCATCTGGAATAAACTCTCAATTAATTCCTTTGTATTGGGTCTCAGCTTTTCCCTGCATGCTTATTGCCAGTTGAGAAGTATTTGTGTTCCTCCATCTTTCATTTTAAACCAAGTGACACTATGAATAAGGCCTTTTATGTAATAGGTACCTTATGTAGAATATGTAACTAACAAAGAAATGGAGTAGCCCAGGAAATGGGAAGAACGTGCGGGTGACTTAAGTTATGGTCCTGAAGTGACATGAAGGTAGGAATAAATTGATGTTTATGACTTTTTTGCTTCTGTCTGATGCAGGTCATCGAGGTATAATATACTGAAATATTAATGGTTTTTTGACCATTTTCCTGAGTATTCACTAACTTAATATCTATCTTAAATCCTACTGTAGTAAAACAATTCTTATGTTGTCACTAATCCTCCATGAGGAGAAAAAACAACAAAAAGTGCTTGATTTCTAATAATACCATTCATTCTGTAGGAGTTAAGGAAGCAAAAATTACAAACTCAATTTTTTCTTCCTCTCTGCACTTAGTGCTTTGCGAGGAGTTAGTCTTTCGTCACCATGATCAGCAGTCTGAGAAATGTCGATAATGAGGTTGTTCAGGTGGTGTTATGTTTTTATCTGAATTGAAAATCTGAGCTTGAAACTAAGTATATCCTTCAACAAGTTATTTCATTGCAGTGTTCGAACTTGCGTTTAGTGGCAGAGGAGAAAAGCTATGTTGGCCATTCAAGAAATACCTTGACTAGTAGATGATAACTAACTTTGCAGTCCACCAGGAGAGTCTGGAAGGATCTCTTCAAAACAATGAGGACAGCTTTGATGTGTATGGAACACCTTATCTGCCACTGGAGGGCTTGTAAGCTTTTAACCTTCAGCCTATGAGTTTCTGAAATAAGTGTATTCTGTGGCAGAGCAGCTGTAAAGCAAGTGTTCATTATACCAGGGAAAATTAATTACTGATTTCCACTTATGTCTTGAGTGCTTCTCTTTTCCCATTGCTGGGAGTTATGGTGAAGGATTGGTTTATTTGCAGACAAAATCCAGATACATGAGAAACTATCTCCTTAAAGTGGATAGAGCTGTCTTACTATAATGACAATAGTGAACATTTTGATACAGCTTGTGCAAAGGCCAGCCCGTGCCAGTGTCTCTTACAAATGCAATAATTTGAGGATTTTGCCTTTTTTCAATAAATAGGACTTTTTGACTCTTGGACTTGATTTGATCTGTACAGTGTACTTGAGCTAGCAATGTAGTGGATAGCACAATATTTGTGACCAAAACGTGTGAAGATCATTTAAACCAAGACACCTGTCTTAAGTTATTGGGATTTAGTATCTTAGAGCTCTTGGGTTTGGGTACAGGGACTCTTAATTCCTTTTTGTCTTTCTGATGCCATTTTATTTTGTGTGACTGTCCTTGAAACCTGAAGGAACAGTTCCAAAGAGCTTCCACAACGGCTCTGATCAGAAACAGTAAGATCTGTGGAGTACTGATAGGTCTGATGTGGTAGCTAGCAGTACAAGCTGCGGCATGCGTTTATCTCCTGGTTGTTGGAGAAGTTCTGTAAAACTTCATCAGAGGTATTGTGACAGTTCTCCCAGGAGGCATGGTCACAGAGCTTCTTTCTGACAAGAGCCTGTTCAATTACTCTGTTCTGAGGTTAAAGGTGCAATAAGTTTAACATTGTGAACTTGAAGTTTCCACGTTTTGCTATGTGTCCATAATGTTTGATCATATTGACACAGCTATGTAGTCATTCCTCTTGAAGCCTAATCTGTCATGGAAATTTCCTGTAGCTCCAAAGGTAAGTACTTATCTGGACTAATAATACTAATTTAAGAAATATGCTTCTACTTAATTACTTTTCTTTCATTTTGGAGATATTACCTAATTAGCTGAACATTATTTCAGATATTAAGAGGTAGCAAATTGGCATCCTTTAAGTAAGGATGAAGGCTTTGTGACCCTAACAATTTATATCCATCTATTGCCACATAACTATGCAGGGAATGGGTGTAAATAAAAAGTTACTTGTGCACATCTGACTTCTGAACATGTTAGGAATGGTATTTCGATTCTCTGTATTGGAAAAAGTAATCTGGACAGCAGGGCTATACATCAGATTGCATTTTGTGGGAGTACTTGTGTGCATCTGTCTTCACATGTTGGTAAAATATTACTGAGCTTGTAGTTTTAGTATTTAAAGCTGAATATCACTGTAGACTCATAATAAAAACAGTATACAAAGCATCAGGAAATCTTAAGGGGAGGCTAAAAGAATTAGATGACTTCCACTAACTGCTACATGCTTGAGCACTTCCTTGATAGCTGCAAGTGCCTGTTAGAGAACAAAAGTATCCAAATTCTTTACATGAAAGGAGGAAAGCTGTGGTCTAAATTTAAGATGATTCCAAAAGAAACTTACTGCCTTAGACTTTTGAAAATCCAGTCACTTATCAAATACTGTTGCAAAATGTGTTTTTATAACAGGAAAACTGTGAACAAAACTTTTTTTCCCGAACAAGTAAGAAATTTCAACTATTAAATAATGCAGGGCAATTTTAGGCCTTCTTTTTCTGAAGAAGGACTTGATTGACAGTCAATGCAAATCATTTTCTAAGAAGCAATGTGATTTCTTGTGACATCTACACTCAAGAGTCAGATTCCTATGAGATGGTTTAATGTAAGAGAGCAGAACCTGTGACTGAGCCAGTACAACCGTGTTCTGCAAAGAAAGGAAACTTTTCACAACGCATGGCATTTATAACCTGAAAAGTGTTCCAAACAAACCTCTTGACTTTGGTAACCTTATTTCCATAATTTTCTGAAGACTGTTTTTGTAAAATATCTTTTAATAATTTTATGTATAACTGGAACTCTTGAACATGTTTTATCATATTTGCTATGTTGGCTGAAAAAGTAACCACAGTGGAGTATGAAAAAGTTCTGCCTTAAAAAAAAAAAAAGCTAACAATGTTAGTAATAAATGGCGTTTGTTAGTTACCTACAAAGCAGAAAATGGATTGAAGAGGTTGTTGTTTACCCTCATGAGTCACCTCAAAATTGTAAAGAGGAAATTTACTCTTAATTAAAATTAAGATTGCCTTAGATTGCCTCAAAATAGTTTTGAGAGCACCTAAACTGTTGCTTTTTTTTTTTAAATGAGTTAAGTTTTACTCTTTCTTTTGGCCTTCACTACTTCAGTGTATTAGGTCTAAAATGCACTTAGTGATTAGTAACCATTTTGGAACAGCTTTTAAAACTGATCGCTTTACAGGGAAAATTACAGTTCAAGGTAACTAATATCTCTATCTATGTCCAACTGCATTTAAAAAATGATCTCATCGTTTAGGGCTGAAATTGAGTGTTCCGGATTAGATTTCAGATAGAGCTAGCTGTTCAGTTTCCCTCCTCCCTGTCTTCAGCTGTGACTGTTGCAATTAAGCATAGATGTCGTCTTTCCAGCTTCAGGGAAAGAGCAATAGGGAGGATGGTGTTAGCAACATCCTTAATATCCGAGATAGCTCTTGGAGAGCAGCAGAGAGGAAGTTAACCTTGGGGAAGAAAAAAGCCAGCAGTGACTTCTCACCATCCTTTTGAGATCATCCTTGAGACCAGGACAGTAACTTGCCCAGAAAATGAGTACTTTGTGGGAGACTGAGTAGTTTTAGATGGGAGAAAGACAAGGCAATTGAGTACTGGAGAGTAGCTTGATCCGTTTGTCTTTGGTGGAGGGTTCCTCTGATGGGGGATTATAAAATCAGTAGAAAAGGCTTAAGGAAGCGAAAGATGGGTTACTGGAGGAGAGGACAAATGAGTGTTGATAGCAGGAGTAGGCAACATGAGGTAAATATGATGGATTTAAACAAATAACTTTGATAGAATTAGTGAAGTTTATCCCTTCAATCCCAAAGATTTAAGCAGCTGAAAAAAAGCAAACAACATCCTAATCTTAGGACTCTTTGAACTTACCTCCTTGTCTGAACCAGAATTTCCATCTAGACATGTTCTGCATTGTTCTTTCCTCTATAAATCACTGTAACAGAATTCAGAAATAAAGATGATTTCAATGAGAGTAAAGCAGCTGTTGAGGGAAAAGCTTTTGAAACTGTTTTTGGCATTTTACATAAAGAAATGAAGCACAAGACTACTCTGAAACACTTGCAAAACAAGGTAGAATAGATTCAGGTAAGTCATAGCCAGAGTTTATTAATAGAGTTATTACCAGAGTTTATTACCTAGTTTAATCTGTAATTGGATATGGTTGTGCTACAGAAGCCTGCCTTTTGTTATGTACTATTAGATAAACAGTAAATGTCATGTGACAGGGTAGAATGGCATGATACTATAAAGGCAATAATGTAGGTAACAATTTTTTAAATAATGTGTTATAAGATAGGGGTGAGAGAACCCTGCATAACACTAAGCCTTAACTATCCAATATAACTTATTTGCAACTTATTTGGGGTCACAGTGTTAATAAGCTTTACAAACATCATGAATTTGGAATGAATGTGCTGTGTGTTCTTACCCATTCCAACAGAGCTTCCAGAACAGGTTACTGAAATGATATGAAAGTGGTATGGATGTTAGATACCAGCTTGTAAACTGGAAAACAGTAGGCTGTAGAATGTAGTCGATGTTACTCAACTGTGCGTTTTCATCAGATAAATGTAGTTATAATAGTTTAAATTTATGTCCTGGGAAAGGAATCCCAAGGAAATTACTACAACTATTACTACTACAAACTACTACAATTTTTATGTATAATACCTCCTATCCAGTTAGGAGCGGTTCATAAAAGTTCTTGATTTCTTTTTTTTCTCCACAAACAATAACAGTATAAAACAAATCAATTAAAATCCTCATTTACTTGCTTCTGTAGTCTAACCACTACTATCCCAACTGAAACTTAACTTCTCTGCATTCACTATGCAGAGAAATGATCCAGTTGAGAGGCATCTGTGTAGATAAGTGCTAGTGATCCTTATGCAAGAAATGCATTGAGACAAACTTTTTTTGCATTAATTCCAAAATATTCCTGTGAAGCTCCAGTCACAGATACTGCGTGATAGCACCCATAAAGGTTACTCTGGAGTCAACAATAGAATAGAAAAGTTCTAGTTTGTGCTGCCTTTACTCACATAACTTCTGATTACATTTTAACAATCTAGCGTGTATTGACAAAAATATATTGTTCAATTAATTTAAATTTTACCTGAATATATTTTCTTAGGACAAAATGTAAGCTTTGGCTCCTTATCGGTAACTGGAGATACTACCAGTGTGTAGACATCCCCACAAGGTATCTCAGTGATATCACAGTAACTTCGCCCAGAGCTAGGAGTACAGGTGAAATTGCCTTTTGAACCACGTAAATCACTATTGTAGCTCTTGGTTTCTGCAGAAGCTCGCCAGTACACCCGGATACCGTTATTGCCAATTCTGTATAGCTTCACTCCAGAAGGACAGCAAGCACCTAATAAGACATTCAATATATCAATAACCTTATCTGTAAACCCACAATACATTATAGTGCATTTATATCATGTGACATTACTACCACACTAAATACCAGCATTTCAATGAGCAGTTAGCATTTAGCAGAAAGCCAGAATAATATTGAATAGGGAAGAAAATGTTCTATCAGACTCATATTATAGAGCTGGAATTCGATACTTGTTCTATACACTGGAGTATTGTTGCTCTTGCCTGTCTCAGGGAGGCTCTAGGGCTACCTAGAAAGGCAAGGATCCTTTTGTGGACTCCAGATTTTAATTATGCTGTAGCATAATTAAATATTTGGTTCTAGAACATTGTTATTAAAACTTCTTTATATAGCCCCTGATAACAGTTATAAGAGCAGGGGTTGAATGATATGTGAAATTAATCCAAAGTGCATTTATGTAAAAGAGGGAACTGCAAGTGTATCAACTATTTCTTGAATTTCAGCTTCGCTATTTGTATGAGAGGAACGCTATACCAAGTTTTATATTAGGTCTTCCCAATTGCTTTTATTATTTACATACTGGAAGAGTATCCTTGATATGTGCAACTGGATGTCAAACCAGTTTCACTGATTGCTCTCAGTGATACTGTATAGTTGGTGCCACATGTGATGCATCCCAGGAGATAGTAGTTTTGAAGAGTATGACACTTTGCCCATCCTTTTGAAGACTCCAGCATTGTTACATATGTCTGAGCACCCATCCCGGCAGACCAGCTGATGTTTGTTACAGACTGTGTCACTTGAGTCAGTGTCAGGTCGTTAGGGCAACAAGGAGCTTAAAAAGAAAAAAAAAAATTAATTTCTGCTTTTTACTCGTAGAACTGAAATAATTCTGAGGCATTGCTACTACAGTATTACATGTTGAAGAGTGAAGGAATGAAAGCTTGCATACTTTTCTATATTAGCATAGTGAAAAACAGTCTCAGGCTGTACCTATAGTTTGTTTAAGCAGGGTCCATCTTTACCCGTCAAGTCATATGACTCAGTCTAGCTCTGTCTCTGTTTAAATTTTCTTTCTTTACAAAATGAAATGACTGTTAACAGACAAACTGCCTGCTAAAAATTGACACTGGCCTACATTTATCCCACAACTATGCCTGGGAATTATCTGGGCAAACAATATAGGACAAAACTGTGCTAACAGATTAATAGCAGGAAGGGTGGTGAGATGTGCTTTAATCTGTTCTTCAGACTGTTTCATTTGTTGGGGTGGACACCACCTTATTGCTTCTCCTGGCAATATTAGAAAACAAAATGTTGATAAGGAATTTATGCAATATATTAGTGGATGATATTACTATAGTTGTTAGCTGTGACAAATGATAACTGATTGCACTTGCATTTCTCAGTATCAGTCAAGTGCCCTTCTCTCTCTCTCTCACACAAACACGTTTAAGCAGAAGACATCCAGCAACAGAAAATATAATTTACATGTGTGGTAATTAAAGTAAAAATATAAACAGAGTAGAAATATTTTAATGTCAAGATGCTAAATATTTTACAATTCCCACCTACCTGTCTCTAAAGGAACACTGTAGCTGGGTAAGCTCTGTCCCACCTGTGACCTTGCTATAGCACTAACAGAGAAAGCAGATCCACAGGGAAGATTAATTAGGGTACAGGAGTTTCCAGAGCTTGTGCAATGCCAAAGTCCAGCTTCTCCTCGTGCAGTTACGGTATATGTAGCTTCTTTGTTAGACTGCCAGTGCACAGTGATTACAGAAAGAGCCTCCTTTGAGATATTTTTAATTTCAGGACTGCAGGGAGCTGAAAAGTTTCATATTAACAGTTATTAAACACTGTTTATGCATACTAAATCAATTACACATGAAAATTACCTTCCAGTGAGAACTGACAGACTACTTCAGAAAACTATATAATCCTTAGGGAGTTACTTCTGGTGAGAATTTAGAACTTGTGAGAGAAAGAGCAATATAAGTATTTTGCATAGAAAAAGAGAGATGAATTGTAAATCTGAGTTTCAAAAATTGGAGCATTGAGTAGCTTTTAATCCACCCCCTTTTAAGGTCCCCAATTACAATATATTTTTAAATATTTCCAGTAGGCTTTTTCATTTGGGTTAGTTACAGTAACTTAGCACTCCCTCTATTAATTTTTTTCACCCTCTATTAATTTTTTTCATCCATTAATCATCGTAGCCTAATTATTTCTAAAGGAAAATAAGAAAGATCATAATACCTGTTGCCACATATTTAGGTGTGCATGATGTGTTGCTGCCCCTGGTCTCGCTGAATGAGTAAACAGTGATGTTGTAGATGGTGTTGCAGCGCAGAGCAGACAAGGTGCAGGCCATGGCGGTGTCGTTGCAGAGCACAGCACTGCTCCCCTCAGCAGCTTTTGTCTCGTACAGTTCAGCACCGCGGACAGGAGCCCAGGTCACCTCCACGGTGTCACTTGCCACCAGGACAGCATGGAAGTCGCTGGGGCAGCAAGGTGCTGGGAGAGGCAAGAAAGAGGTGGAAACTTTAGCAGGAACAGTGACCGGGCATTAAACTGAACAGTGTTTTGTCATTTACCTCTGTGCTTCATATCTTAAATCTCCAGAAGTGTTTTATTTTGTATCCCTCCTTTAATAGAGGGCATTCTAATGTAACACACAGTATTTATATATACATAGAATTATATATGTCCTTGATTTAAAATTCCAAGTAACTCTAGTAACATTAAAGTAACTTCAAGTAACATTAAAATTCTAAGTAACTCTAACAATGTTCTTCACATTTAACTGGTTATTTTTAGTTTTCCAAATATGAAAACCATCTCTAAAGAAGTTTAACACTTTTGTACATCCTTCTCAAGGCAACAGAAAAAAATCCAGGGCTAGAATTCAAATGTCATCCCAGGACTGTGTGTTGTTCATACGTTCCTGTCTAATGTTTGTAGAAGGTAAAGCTATCTTCAAGTTTGTAAGTATGTTGCATTTGACTAGTTAAAATCAACTGCAAGGTGAAGTGGTTATTTTTCTCTGCCAACTTCTGTGTGTTTTGTCCCCAAATTGAATAAAAATAGTTCAAGTCATTATCTTCCAAAAAACAAAAACAAACAAACAAAAAAAGTCCAGTCAGCTCTATCATAAATACAGTTAACGGATCCAAAATGAATTTGCAAGAATACATTAATACTTACCAGTGGTGTAATTGAATACATCACCTAAAGGACTCTGCCCTGCCTTGTTGTATGCAAAGACACTAATGAAGTAGGTGAAACCGCAGTCTGATTGGAAATGGCATTGAGTATGTGATGTGTTGCAGTGCACTTCCAAGCCATCATCACTCTTCACAAAAACCACATAATAATGGCCAAAACTGACGCTGGACCATGATACCAACAAGTTGCCAGGTTCATCCTCTTTAATTGATATATTTCCTGGTGCACAAGGGACTGAAAAAAATAAAAATGAAAAGAAAGAAAAAAGAATTGTCATCAGAATATTTTTAAGTTATACTTTATGGAAAAAAAAAAAGTAAAATCAGGAATAGAGGAATATACAGAATTATTCTACTCAGCTTGGACATTTAGCATTGTCTTGATCAAAAAAAGCAACTCATACCTCTTTACAGAGGATGCTACTTACATTTAGATGAAAAGTAGTATGATTTTTACAGAACAAAACAGATCTTACCTTCATCCCTTACATAAAAGAGACCTGCTTAAGGAGCCCCCGTGAAGAAAAAGAGACACTAGTCAGTATTTGAAAAGGAATTGGCACATTCTGTGCTCACAAATAGCAGTTTTGGATGAAAACGAGAATAATATCTTGAATAGCTGTTGACATCCAGAAACCTTTATGTGAAAACACTTTATATACTGATATGAAACTCACTGACTCTGTCTGACGTAGAAGAGTCTTTTGCTCAGGTTTCATTTCTGGTGTCATACCAAAATTTCACAATAAACTTCTAACTCCTTGTTTGTTTGTTTGTTTCCTCAAATAACATTTTTCTTTCCTCTCCTGGTTCAAAAAGTATAGCTTGCTGCTACTAGAACATAAAAGATCTAATTGAAGCAACGTTGGTTGAGAAGATTACAGCCCACAGCTTAAAAGTGTCTCTTGCTAAAGGCTTTCATCCCATTAGAACTACTTCTGAGTTGCTCACATGGGTGATCTCTAACTGATACAGTGAGAGGTCAGAATGAGACAAGTAACGTTAAATAAATCAGTAAATTAAGTTCTGTCCTTAAGATAGCACATAACAAAAATGGTTTAGGTCTTGCTTGCATGAGCCATTCATCTAACAGATCAGGAAGCATAAATCTGTGACATGGCAGTGGTGCTAAGTAGCTGAGACTAGCAATCTTTTGTACTGACAAAGCTGCAACCTGCAAACAGCCTGTGACTACCTGAATTCAGTTTCATGGCACCATTTAGCTGGGAGTGGTTATTTGTTAACCTGCTTTCTAAGTTGCAACTAAATCTAGCCTAGAGCACAGCCTAAGGCCTCCATGCTATTTCCTCACAGACTTCTCACGATCTATTTGGAACAGATCTGCTATTCCTTAGTTTTACACTCAGAAAATTGACTTTAGAACAAGTACTTCTGGTAGGAGGAAAATGCAGGCTTATTGTTTCAGCTAACAATATATACCCTGATGTAAGTTTCTCACAGAAATATGGAGAAAATTTAGGCTATTATCCCCTTAGTACAAAAGTATATGGTATAGTTCATGCGCAAAGTTCAGAAGCAGAAACAACTATTTGAGAATCATGAATTGTACTGGACTAGCATTTGAAGTTAAAGAAACGTATGTTAAAATGCCATAAGCTATGTAAGAATCAATGATTCACATACTAGTTTTTAAGCTTACTGCATCAGTAGGTTTACTGGATCCAGCATCATTATGTGCTGTGACAGAAACAGAATATTCAGATCCACACTGGAGTGACGGTACCACGCAGGAGGCAGACGATGTGCTACACTTCAGTTTCAGGAGTCCACTGGAGGCTGTCACACTGTAAGTTAGAGCTCCTTCTGCTGGCATCCAAGAAACAACAGCTCTTAAAGCACCGCTACTGAAAACTACTTGAACATCCACTGGTGCCTGAGGACCTATGGTATATCAATTGGGAATAATTGTAAGTACAACTTTGCGTATGGCCTACAGACATGAAGTTTTTCAGAACTTGCAAATGAAGTACAATTTTTTGTGGTGCACACCTTACCCTTGTTAATATTAAAGTTGCAACATAATTTTCTAAATAAATGATTCTATTTGTACGCTGACATAAAGCTTTCTGTTGAAATTCCTTGCCTTATTTGAACAGTTGCTGTTCGCAGTTAGAAAAATCCCCCAAACAGTTTAAGCTTGTGTAATCCTTACCCAGGCCTGTAAATCTTCAGTGGTAGTTAATGGCATGTTTGCCTCAGTAATACTCATTAGACATAGCCACACTATCTGGTTTCCATGAAGTTTGAGATGGGCTAAGATTTACACGATATGAAAATCTACCCAATGTATCTTTGAAAAACATAACTCAATCATACACACACAAACTCTTCTTGGTAAATCTTTTTTTTTTTAATGCTTACTTAGTTTTAGAAAATAAAATTTCTTACTTGTTCTTTGGTTGTATGTGAAATCATCTCCAGGAAGCCCATTGGCATTCCAGGCATATGCCTTGATAGTATAGAGAGTTCCAGGATCTAAATTTGTAAATACGAAGAAAGTATTGGTGGTGTTCTGCTTCAGCATTCTGCCCAAACCATCCGATCTCATCAGGGACACAGAGAATCCAGCCGCCATATACACAGCTTTCCAGCTCACTGCAATGGAGTCACAGCTCAGGGAACTAACAGACAGAACTGGAGCAGCCAGGACTGTTGAGAAAGAACATCAATTTAGCTTTCAGTTAGCTAGTAATACAGTTTAGAAGGTCCAAATTACAGACGAATACACAGAATACAAAATCAACAAATTATTAAAACAATAACAACAACAGAAAGACAAATTAGTGCAAGATTGACAGAATAAATCAGGAAACTGATTTAGTAGATCCATTATGTAACAGGTTTTGTAAAGTGAAAGAAACTCACATACAATGCATGAAAGCAGAGGGTGCAGAAGAATGAAAATCACTAAGATACTGTATTTCCCATCACTTAAGTTTTGCACTGTCTTATTATTTTGTACTTTGTTTTTTCATGTATTCTATTCTCTCAGGATGTGTCTTCTGTTAAAATAAAATCGGTATATTCATACAGACTCTATTAAAACTTCTTTATTAAACATTTAACTTAATGTCAGAAAGCAAACCACCAAGTCAGACTCATGTCCTGCTCATTAAGTCAGTCAAATTCTAGTCCTCAAAAACTGCAAGGAGAGTATGCTCAATACAATTTAAAATACAAAATTATAATAAGTGGTACTGGTACATTTCTGGGCTACACTGTTTCTTTTTTGTTCCATATATATATAAAATATATATTTAAGTTATACTATATATATATTTAAGCTAGGATGCTTCCATGAGTGCTTTATAGTATAATATTAAAGAATTTGAAATAAAAGTAAAGTCCACCTGTTTTTGCTTTTCTGGAAGGTGAAGGCTGGCTTTTTCCTCCTGCATTTATAGATCTGATAGTGACTCTGTATGAGGTGGCAGGTTTCAATCCCATAACTGTACCCAGTGAATTTGTGACTATAGTTTCAGTGCAGGAATCTCCATCTTGTGCAGACAGTAGGTAACCAGTAGCTCCAGGTACCGCTCTCCATTCCACTGTGATACTGTTGCTAAGTTTTGAGTAAGCCTGATCAATAACAGGTATGTCTGGAGCTAAAACAGAAATAACAATAGATGTGCTGACATTGGGGAACTCAGCCCTCTAAAACAGTGTGCTCTGAACATTGCACAAAGACTGATCAGAACAAATGGTCTACACTTTCTATTAATGTTTTAAATTTATTATTCAATTTTAAAAAGTTAAATAGTACAGTGTTTACTTTTGTTTCAGGAAATAAAACAGATATTTTTCAGTGCATGCAGTACAATGACTACTGAAAACTGTAATATTTGGGAACTCTTAGAAGACTTGCTACTGGTATGACACACATTTGTCTTTCAAGGGTGAAAGACTCTGCATCAATTAGATTGATAGGTACTGTTTGGGAGGATGTGGCTTTCTAGGGTTTTCATGTTATACAGGTCTGCTTGTCTTTCCCACCGTTTCTCTGGACAACTTTTTCCAGTGTTTGACAGCCCTCACAGTATAAAACTGTTTTCTCCTCTTCATATGGAATTTGTGTCTGAATTTGTGCCCACTGTCTCTTGTCCTGTTATGGGTGCTACCGAGAAGTCTGGTTCCCTCGTTCTTTCCTGTCAAGTAAGTATATACACATTGCTGAGATCCTCCCTGAGCCTTTTCTTCTCAAAGCTGAATGGTCACAACTCTTTCAGCCTCTCCTCATATGAAAGACGCTGCATACCTCAAAGACAAATGATCCTGCACTAGGTCTAAAACAAGTGTAAACGAACATTAACAAAACACATGTAATTTTCAGGTATTCTACATCATCTTTAATCTTCCAATGAAAATATTTTAGTACTCTTGAAATCACTATTGAAATGGCCACGTATTTGGGACATCAGTGTGCTCCTTGAGGCAAAATTACTTGTAGCAATGCAGCTAATTGGGGATTTCCGAGATCGCAGAAAATATTAGGCATGGGTGTACAAACCTTGAGCATTATCTCTGCACTCTTAGACCCAAGCATTTTCTCATTTGGTTACAGTCATACATCCTCTTTTGCCCCCTCTTAAAAATGGTAACACATTCTATATCATGATACCTATGGAACATTTGCAGGTGTGTCTTTCTCTGTCTTTGGGCAAATTGTCAGCTACCATGCTATGATCTTATTTTTCCTTTTAATAAATTATCTTCATAAGCAACTCATTAAAAAATATGTGCAGGAAACCCTTATGCAAATCTAAGAGAGTTGCTTGCCCAAAGGTCAAGTAGACAATATATAGCATATGATTTATATCAGAAATAAATTATAGACCGTGAGTCATTAACATCGGTTCTCAGATAACTAATCTATCACTAGAGGGGTTTTATATTTATCAGCATAAACACTGCTACTTTTTAATTTTGATGCTTAATTTTTATTGTAACAATTCCTTTTATAATGAACATTCTACTATAAAAATAATGTCTATGTCTAAAAATTATGAGTTAGAAGTATTTTAAAAACAGAATTTCGACAGATTGTTTTCTCAATTACAGTTCAGCGGTGAGATGAGAAAGGAAATTGTTTTTTGTAGATTTTTCACTATCCATCAATGACTTTATGCCACAAGTCCTTTTGCAAATGAAACAAAAATATAATTTATCAGCATCAGTACTGAAAAATGTATCCAGCTTCACATCTGCATTTGTAATGAGAAGGTGGATGATTTGGAAAGCTGCAATCTGAGCGAGCTGTGTGTGGCAGCTTAGGGAAACATGCATGAAAAAAAGAAGAGGGGAAAATGAGCTAATCATGCTACTACTGAACTCGGTATGAGGACCAACAAAAGGCTTCAACAGGAATGGCAGCTATTCCCTACAGGTACAATAAACACCAGGGATGAAATTCCAGTGCTACAGAGGTCAATGGAAATCATATTTCATGTAGGTTCTCTTACTAACCTGTTGACTGCATAATCTGTGTTTCAGCCAGAATAATTCCATTCTTGTCAATGGCTTCTGCTTGTATAGCATAAACAGTATTGGGAATTAATGAAGTTAGCATGCCTGTAAATGTAGCATCACTAAAATGAGCCAGTAAAGAATGGCCTACAGTATTCACAGCTGTAGCTGTGATTCTGTAGGAAAAGGCTCCTGAAACCTTGGGCCATCTGAGATAAATGCTTCTTGATGTCACATCACATATAGACATAGAGAAACCTAAAAAAAAGAAAGAAAGAAAAAAAAACATCACAACCAGAAAAACATTTCAGTTAATCTAACTCTAGCAAGAAAATCAGTAAATCTAACTCTTGCTCGAACAAGACTCTAACAGTTCAATATATGTAGAAACATGTACTATCACCCTTCTTAGAGAATGAATTGATTCTAAAAGCATTCCTTGCAGTCTTGCATTCCTTGCATTAAACTAGTTAGCATGCATGCTTAAGGCACTAGGAGCTGTTGGCACAAAATGTGAGATTGTAGGAAGTATAAAATGCCACAAAATATTAAAAACATTTAGTGCTTAGGAGATAATACCAATGTCATGGCATAAGTGGCCTGTGAGAATCTTTGTGCGAGTGTCCAACAGAACTGGGTCTCTTCAAAATGAGATTTCAAGTTTATAAATATATCAACATAGACTTTTTTTGAAACTCAATCAAACTTGAAAACATTTTTTTGTTTATAAAACTGTGAAAACTTACAGAATTTATTAGATATCAGAAACTTCATAGCCATTCAAAAATAAGCATGCACAAACAAAATGTCATTTTGAAGATTTACCTGTGCTAGATGAAAAAACCTGAAAAAGAAGATGTAAAAAATTAGAAATACAAAGTGAAATATTTTACTTAGGAAATTAAAAAACTCCTGATAATATTAGTAACAGCTTAAAACATGACACTTTTTAGCACATCCTACTGATGTGATGTATTTGTTCCAATTCTTTAAGCACAGACAGTTTGTACAACCAGTGAGATATGGTACAGATGTGCAGATTATACTACTTCATTTTCCTCTCTGAATCTGCCTGTTGATTTAGTGTTCACTTGCTGACAGACTTTGAAAGGACCCTAAAATACTATTTTATGTTTGACCCTTATTTTCAAAACCTAGCCAGTCACTTGTAAATATTTGCATAAGGGTAACAGTAACAAAATATGAATGTGGAAGTGGGATAGTCTCTATCAAATAGCTTCTAGCTTTTAGTTTACTTTTACAAAGAGCACAGTATCATTCTAGAAAAATATTTTGAAAGAAAATTAGTTGCACTCACCATTTCTAGGCTGTTGAAAACCAGTCCAAGGAATACTAATGACTGACTTTTTGAACCGCACATCATGACAGAACTTTATTCCAGGCTTCACATTTGGATGAGTTCAAGCCGATGCCTGTGATGACTGGAAATATTTCACAGCAGCACTGTGGCCACAGGTGGGTTTACTCGCGGGGATGAGGGCAGGCTGCCTTAGGTTAGGCCCTCCTCTGTGACAGGAAGTGAGTCCCACACAGAATGGAACTTTTAGGCAGGCAGGTGTTTTTTCTTTTTTTTTTTTTTTTTTCTTCAAGATACAGTTTCTGTATTGAGTATACATGATACATGAAGTAATTAAGCTCAACACAAATTAGGAATTTGCTGTTCAGCTCACTGTTGCTATTTTTATCCACTTACAAGCACCTTTTTTCTGTCTGGAATTAACCCCTCGTCATATTTTGAGTGGAAAGATGTTGTACCAGCTTTATTGTCCCTCAGCCCTTGTGCTGTGCGAAGAGAAACAGACATTTCCCCAGTTTTTCTGACTCCTTCTGGGATTTTTTACAACACGGCCTTTGCAACTTCAAGTTAAAACTTCATATCGCTGATTTTACGGGCTCGGAAAGGGGATCTTGTTGTGAACCGACAGGGCTGTGTCGGATTACTTTCTACAGAGAGTCTGGGGGGCGTTTTTACGGGGAAGCCCGGCAGAGGAGCTGTAGCTTGGGACTACAGAGAGGGCAGTGTCACGGCGGGCCAGGATCGCGGCTCACCGGGCCCGCACCCTGCTCAGGTGGAACTTTCCTTAGGGGCCGGGCTGCGGTCTCCGAGCGCCCCGTGCGCCAACATCCCGCTCCCCCAGCGGGAACCGCCGTGCCTCACACCGGCTGCGGAGGGGCGGGCACAGCTCTCGCCGGCCAGGGCCGCCTCAGAAAGGGGCGCGGTGGGGCCGGGCTGGGGCAGCGGAAGGGAAGGAAGGAAAGGAGGAGAAGGGAAAAAGGGCAGGGCAGGAGCTGCGCAGGGCCGGGATCGCGAACAAGATGGCGCCGGCGGTGCGGGGCCTGAAGAGTTTGGTGTGGCAGAGTGAGTGCACGGCTCGCTGCAGCCGTGAGGCAGCCGTGGGGGCTGCTGTTCCCCTCGCTGCTGAGGGCACTACGCTACTACGGCTTTGGGATTACAGTTTTGCCTCGTTCCGAGGCTGGGTGGAACACAGATAGAGGCAGCCCTGCCTGCTCCCGGGGAGGTTAAGGAGAGTCAGCGCGTCAGGGGCTCCCGCTGGGGGGCCCCCGGCTTCGGGGGGGGGGGGGGCTCCCGGTCCCTCGGAGCTGCCGGGGGAACGGAGCTTGTCTGTCAGCGAACGGCAACGTGCGCCTGGCAGGTTTCGGAAGAAAAACTAAATACAAATAAAAACAACCACCGGAGGTATTTTCATTAGTGAGCTGCAAGGTTTTATGGCCGTGCTCGGGAGCAGGTTCTGCCGGTATCGCTCACAAAAAGTGAAGAGGTGATTGCTCGGTGTTTTGCTGGAGGAGGAGGGCTAGCAGTACTTCAGGTGGCGTGAAACTAACCTCAGGAGAAAAGCAAACAGCTGCCTCACGCCAAACTGAGTTGTATTGGGGCTGTTACTGGACAGGCAGCTCAGGCAGCCTGGTGACCGACCGACTGTGGCTAAAATGGAAGGGCCTGTGCCTTCCCTCAGTGTCTTCTGCTGCCACCTGCAAGCTCCTGGCGCTGGTTTCCTTCACTGAATGAAGGAACAGAAAAAGGGGAGAAAGAGGAAAGGTGCATGTTTTTGGAGTGCTCAGTGTTTAAATTACTGACATAAATACCCTAGTTGTTGTAAATAGAGATATTTATTTAGCATTTGAGCTTCAGAAATACCCTCTTTTGCTGCTTTCCTTCTCCTGGGTTGCTCCAAGTTATTTGTGCCTTTGACTGTGACATGACTGATTTTCTTCTGGTGGATACTGAGGTGTTTAGAGAAGAGTTGGGCCTTATAAGGAGGGAACCTGATCAAAGTGCTAGTGTGTTATCAGGGCACACACGAACTTGGGAAAGTGGCATTGCTGGTGTGGATGAGGCTGGAGGGGGGAAAAAAGATTAGCACTGCTTCATAGTTTAATAATAAAACATCTCCTAAAAGTAAAGTTTCCTTTGGAAAGAATTGTTGTTAGATAGCTAGTTACTGTTGTCTTCTCAAGACCACAGCAATTCTGAAATTGATGAACAAGTTTCAGGTGTTTTTAGTGAATTGGCATTTTGTTTATAGGTAATTCAAGGCCAGAAGCGGCAGCTTTGTAATATTTCAGCAAAATGTTTTTAAGGTTGGTTTGTCTGGAAATAATCCATCAGTGATGCTGACATTTCATGTGGCACCTTGTTAACAACGCATATCTTATTCCTGTTCTGTGAATAGGAAAAAAGGTTTAAAAAAATATATAAAAAAAAAGAGTGTTTTATCTGTACTGTGGCATGGTGCTGTTTAAGAGTCTTTGTTCCTTGGGAATGTACATTTCTGTAAGGTGCAATTTAAGACTGAGTCTAAGCAGAAGTGTGTGGAAGAAGTTACCAAAGTTTACAGAGAATAATAAAGAGGGAGGGAGATAAAAGAAAAGCTACTTGTATTTAGGAGACATTAGTTTTTGTGAATGGAGTTAGAAAACTAACCGGATACACACACATGGGTGCAGTGTCTGTAAATAAGGATATTTTCCTCAAGAAATTCTGTCCTTAAAAACTTGTAACAGCTTTAAAATGTGTTCTAGATTTGTATAGTAACATTTTAACCTAGCCATAGATATTTTTATGATTCAGCATTTTTTTTCAGCTTTGTTTTCCCTTACACTTGCTTCTGGTGAAAGCTGCAGTTGTAGTACTTTGAGGAAGTACAGTATGAATGGGTCATTGACTTTGCCAAGGCGTGGTCTGCTTTTTTGTTTGTTTTTGTTTGGCTTTTTTTGCCATATGGCAGTTTAGCAGTCTGATGATCTGTCCGGGTTGTGTCTAGCCTTTTACTTCCTGATCCCCTTAAGTAAAAGGAAAATGCTTTAAACTAATTTAATGTTTTTGGAGAAGCCAGAAGTGGAGACGGTAGTTAAGTGTGAAACTTTTACAAGAACTAAGGAAATGACGCCATAGACAAGAATGGAGCACTACTTATGCATGGCCTTATGATTGTTTTTGTTGCCTTCAGAATACTTACTGGATGCAAATTAGATGATTTTGAGATCCTGTACACCAGTATAGTTTCTTTGGTATTCCAGTTATTTGAGTAAAGTAGTTGCAGGATGGGGATAAAATAAATAGCAGTTGGAAAATATGCTGTATCTGGGAAACTAGTAGCTTGGAATGATTTATTTATTTTTCACAATGGGAGAAAGCTGACTTTTTTTTTTTTGATTACAGAAATTAAGTTTGAGTAAGTTTGAGACAACTGGATTATGCATTTGTATGTTTTGGGTTATTTTATAGGCAAGTAAGTGAAAGCGTCGTAGGAAACAGTATACTTGAGATTTTAGGACTGAGTCAAATTATTAAAAAGATCTCTGTAATGCTAAAGTCTAAGTCTTTGGTAAGAGTGTTCTCAGAAAATACAAAGGCTAATAAATTTTCACGAAGCTGAAGGTTTTTTTCTTATAACTTGTGTAGAAACCCAGAAGAAAATGCAAGAAACATACAAAGTGTGAAAGGGACAGGAAAAAATGTTCCTGTATTACACAACGGCCTCGGGTGTTAGTTTTGGGTATCATAGGTATAGTATCATGCCAAAGGACCTTGAATGTAAATGACGATGGTAATATTTACAAAAACTTAAGAAGTAGATGGACTTTGTTGTATGTGCAGCTACTATTTTGGAGCTCATTGTGATTGTCTCACTTGGCAGGAATCACAAAATGTGTGCTGATTTTGTTAGTCTGTATTTTAGAACTCTGTTTCCCTTACTTTTATATTTGGACTTGGGGAAAAAGGCCTGATGACAGCCATAGTTCTCAGCTTCATCTGAAATTCTGTTCTCTGGGAAGACTTCTTTATTGTTGTGTATATAAAAGTATTGGCTCATCAATTCTCCAAATTTTCTGACTTGTAATTTGTAAATATTACTGCCATGGTCAGATTTGCACTAGAGTGAGGACTGTGCTCTGGAAAGCTGCAGCTCGTAGTTCTGGTGATCTTTAATAGCTGTGGGACATAACTAGATATTGACTCTTACTGCTGACTCCTGTACATGATTTATAATCGACATTTCTCCCAAAGTTGTCATAGCAGGAAAAGTTAATGGATACCTGTTTTAAGGTAACTTTTATTTCCTGATTAAACTGGTATTTTCGTAGTTTTTTTCTGGAATTCTAGAGAAAGAGCAAGGACATGTGAAGTGTACACATATTGGAAAACAGGTCGAACTGTTTGTGAATGTGTTGGTGTAACTACCGTTTCTTAAAGAGTAGCTTAGATTTTTGCATGTGTGCGATCTGATTTATTGAACTAAACCATTCCACTAAATAAAGAAAAAAAAGACAAAATGAAATATTTACGGGCCTATGACTGTTTAGACTGATTTTATGGAGATTCTTGGCATTAGCAGAAACTATTATTTTTTTTAGAACAATTTGATTCTTCTAACGGGAGACATCTCTATTCCTTCTTACAGAGCTGAAATCATCAATATTTGATGACTGCAGGAAAGAGGATGAATGGAAGGTATAGTTCTGTATAAATATCACTTAACGGCTAACTTTTTTCTTAAAATTTTGTTTGCTTTCCAATGGAATTTTAGTTCTGTTAAGTTAGGTCTGTGTAACACACAAAGGAAAATGTAAGGGTTAGCAGAGGAAGAACAAATGGGTAGTTGTCTCAATTCTTTTTTTTTTTGCTAAGTTTAGAAATTCTTCCTGTTTATCTTCACTTTTCTTCTGAATGACTTGCACTTTATTCAGTTCTCTAGAACTCCACGTTGTTTCCTTAATTGCAGTGGTGGCCAGGAGAAAATAATATTGCTGTATGGTATGTGTGGAGCAGGATTCAACAGTATGAGACAGGCTTTGCTCCAGACTCCAGCTCCACCAATGTTTGCTGTTTTCAGTGATAACATCAACAGTAGTAAAAATAATGGGAAAGTACAGCTGAAATGGCCCAGAGAAAATCATCTGATTCAAGTGTTCCATTGTTTTCTGATCTGTAATTTCTATATATCTTCCAGAACAAGTATGACCTATTTCTCACTCCCTCTTGTCCCGTAGTCTGCTGACTGTTGCCTCGTTTTTCTGAATTACCTTTCAGCAGATGCCCTCAAGCAGCCCACAGATACCTGGGTTTCTGTAGATTACCTTTGAAAGGCACTTGACCATATTAATCATCTAATTATTATTTGTCATTCTTGAAAGTTTTGTTTAAAGGATATATTAGAGAGAGCTCCCAAATGAAGGTTCTGCTTTTTCAGTACATGATATATTCTTATGTATATCTTTCCTTTTCTAATTAATGTTTTTTTGTTGTTGTAATTTAAGCCAATTGTTACTGATACTCTTATTTTGGGAAGAAATGCAAACAGACTGTTCTTTTTTTTTTTGCAGCTGACTTTGTGTCTGAAATCCATTGTCATATTTTTTCTTCTTGGGACTAAAATTATGCCAATTAGTTTGACTGACTTAATTTTGATTTTTTTTTTCTTTTTTCAATGAAATCTTTCAAATTCACGTGTGTCTTCTGAGCTGTAGAGAAGTGAAGACATGAGAAAGTACTTAAGGAGTGGTACGAAACACCAGGGAGGTCTTGCATTTTATTGTAAATGGCTCAAGATTGATGTAAGCACAGAATACACAGAGATGGTCAGGAATGGTGAAAGAGCTTGATCACTTGATGAGTCTGAAAGGAAGGAGGCTTGGTTAATTAAGAGAAATTATTATCTCATAAAAATGTTAGAACTGGGCAGGTGGGGTGGGAGGAGAGAACAGCTGCTTAAGCTGTAAAACTGTTTTTAGAATAAGAACAGATACACCTAACAAGGCTGTAGTGTAAATTAGGCAGAATTCAAGACTTGTGTCCAAGTGAAAGTTTTGAGACAAGGGGACAAAGTACCTAAGGTACTAAGGTACTTAAGATGCAGTTCATCTTCTGAAATGCTGTATGTAACATCCTTCTGATGTTATTGGAGATGAATTTCTTCCTTTTCCTACAGCTGCTATATATAGGTGATGAAAGATACAGAATAAAGAAGTGGATTTCAGTGTCAAATTTTCATGGCAAGTTATTCAGGAAATAATATGGTTTTACTACAGCTGATTAATTTATCTAATTGATGTTTTATGTATTTAGATAATTCTTTTAGATGACTATACTACTAAATTACTGTCACTCTGCTGTAAGATGACTGATCTGCTGGCAGAGGGTATCACAGGTAAGCATAGTTCTTTTTAATATACACATTATTATGTCTTGATTTTAAAAAAAGGAAGGAAAGAATGAAGTTGATGGTACCCTCACATAAAACTTTATTTTTTCTTCTCTTCAACAACTAAATTACCATGGGGTATTAGACTAGCAAACTGTGGCTTTTATTATAACCAATAGACAATAACAGAAAACTGATGAGGGGTGTTTGCAAGCAAGTGGATGTGATACAAGAATTTAAATTTGAGTTGTGCAGAAATATTTTGGCCTATTCTCAAAACAAGATAACTTTTACTGAAAAAAAAACAGGAAAAAATGCTTGAAGCGAAGTGATATCAATGATCACTGTTCATGCTGCGTATAGTTTTCTTCTAGGTAAAGTAATCAGGTTGTCACTTTTCCCAGTAGCTTGGAAGTAGTTTCTAGTGGATGTGTTTTTCTCACATGTTCTGGAGTGTCTTTGATGTTCCTTGATGCTTGGTTGCGGCTGTCAAAAGTGAATAAGAGATGGATTGTGATAGATCTGATATACCTGCTTATATTAGGCTTTGTTTTTCTACACGTGTTATGAAAGTATTTTTCCTCTAGTGAACAATTAAAAAACAAACAAACAAAAGCCACAAAACAACAGATGTTTTTCCTACCATAAGCCACTTCTCAATTTTTTTTATTGGCCGTTCTGTAACGCTTTTTAGTATATCATTGTGCCAAAATACTTCTGAAATTAAAACAGATATAAAAAATATCAGTAATTTAGTTTTTCGTTGCCTCTAGTTCTAGATTTTTAGAAACACTTCTGTAAGAGGGCGATACTGAGAATTAGCTTTTTTTCACATAAGTAGCAAGATTGCTTAAAGAAGAGATTACATGATTAGGCTTTTAACTTATAACCTGAAGCTATGAAAATTTGCTCAGTGTTATCTTTTACAATGCGTTTACATGTTCTGAATATTCTGTATAACGTGATTCTTTAGGAAGAATGATAGCAGAGCTGTATACACTGATTTTTTTGAATGTATTTTGATCATAATAAGTACTACTTATCTGTCCTTTGTGAAAAAAATTCAGTAAGCATGCATTCTGTTCATCAATATGAAGCCTTTCCTTTTCAGTGAATACAGTGTTGAAAAGAACCTGTCTTTCCACATCTGACATTATTTATCCTGCTCTTTTCTCCCCCTCAGAATTACTGAGCATCATGAATCTCTCTGCATCCTTGATCTAGTGTATTGTACTACTGTGTACAGTAATGACTTTAATAGACAGAGAAAAGCAAGAGATGAATGAAACTGCTGATTTGTTGAAAACATCTAATTTGTGCCTGCTATTATATTGAAACAGAATAAGTACGCAGGAAAAGGGTGAACAGAAGACAATAGACGATTAGAGTCCAAAATGTTGCCCTCCATGTTTTCATTCTCCCTCTACTTCAATGTACTGGAAAAAGAATAATCTTGCTGAGGCAGTTCTATTGTAAGATATTTCATACTGGGCCCCATAGCTTGAGCATCTTTGTATTGCCCTAATTTTCTGCGTGAGGGCAAGCATTGTATAGAATAGCCAGGAAAATTTAGAGGTAAAACTTGAGTTGACACAAGGGTGCAGGCTGCAAAAGTCTTATGGTAATTTGTTCTATATAACATAATAAATAAATGAATAAAAACAAGACTCTCTAGGCAAAAGATAGATGCTTGGCAGTAATTTTGAGAACAACATCATTAGTCTTTATTACCTCTATACTAAAATATTTGTTTCTTTATTATGAAAGCATAAAGCTCTTAATTTCAAATAGTAGTATTTTTTACTTTGTAGTGGTGGAGAACGTGTATAAAAACCGGGAGCCTGTTCCACACATGAAAGCAATATATTTCATAACTCCGACCAAAAAGGTGCGTATTTTTTTAAAGAAAAAAAGTTCTGCTTTTTCAGTCTGAAAGATTTTGCAATCTTTTTTTCGAGTATTGATATACTGATTAGGACTATGCAGTGTTTTTTTATATTTGTGTGACGCTGCTCTGTGTCATGCTTAACTTGCCCTAATGAAAAGGCAGTGCACTGTCACCACCGATTGAGTTGCAGGTGTGTAGCTTTTGATCAAGGGAGACAATGTTTCATTGTGTAGATTTTGGTAACCTCACTGACAGACACAATGCATCAAATAATGCAATACACTAAACAATGGAATTCAAAGTGATGGCTCTAGTGAGAGATTACAGCTACTTCCTAAAACTTCGTAAGAAGACAAATCGCAGCACTGTTACAGGTGGAAAATGATACAAGTATCCTACTTGGGTTCCCAAAGTAATCTTGGCAGAGGGGTATGGAAAGTCAGTCAGGACTGACTTTTTGTAACTGTTTATTAATGTTGCTTTTGAATAATAATAAAAAAATCTACTCAAGTATTTTATGCGGATTTGCAGCATTCTTAAGTTGGGCTGGGTAACTAAAAGGGTAGGGAGAGAAGCTTTTGGTACTTGAGGAAGGGCAAAAGACTACAGTGATATTTTTCTTCCCCCACAAGTCTGTAGATGGACTTATTGATGACTTCATCAGCAGATCATCAAGCAGATACAAGGCAGCATATGTGTATTTCACTGACTGTAAGTAAGCTTTTATGTTGTAGTCTGACTTTGTTTTGTAAGTAAGTAAGCCTCTTGTCTGTCTTTTCTGTAGGTTAATGCATTAATATTTGGGTCCTGTTTCTCTAGAGAGGTTTTGAGACTCCAGTCATTAACCATCCTTTGGCTGCCAGAACTTGCTCATGATGCTATGGCAATGCTCAGTCATTCCACAAATAAAGTAAAACTATGTACCTCATAAGTAAAACTACTTATAAGTGCACGACGATTTGCTTTGTTGCAAGAATGATGTTTTATAATTTTTTATTGTAGGTATTTCCTATTTCTCCCTTCTATTATTTCTCCCTTGCATGGGAGATGCAAGGCAGATACCAAATGCAAATATGATTAATGTGATTGTGCGTTCCTCCACTGTCACTGTCTGTGACTAAAATGGCATGGAGGGGGGGAAAAAGTAAAGAAACAAAATGTGCTGCTAAGTTGTGGCAGTTTCTGTAGGTGTTGTGGATGATGTCTGTGTGTCTGCTACTTTGGAGTTGCTTTGCCAGCTCAATCTAGCTCTTAGGAAAAAAAGCTCCTGAACCAAAACTCAAATGTAGTTCTTCGGTTGGGTTTTTGTTACTCCAAATCTCAACCATGTTTTGGTGTTTGAATCATACCCTTTTACTCTATATCATGCGTAGCAATTTAGAGTGAAAGAAAAGACAGAATTTCTTTAGTGTTTCTTTAAGGTGTTTGTCAGATTTCCATCATTAAAGTTGCGTTTGCAAACTACTCAAGCTTCTCAGGTGAAGTTCTGTCTCTGTTGAGTGTTTTTGGGAAGATTGTTCTTTGTGTACGACAAGCCACTCCTGTGGGTCTGCTTCTGTCTGGCTGTCACTGACAGGAGCTTAGTAAAGGCTGGTAATTCTTTGTCTCTGTTTTACACTCAAATCACTTTCAGATTTACAGAACCATTTATTTCAAGAATTAGTCTTGTTTCCAGCAGTTAAGTTTTTAGGTGTTTCAGGTTGGTCTCGTTAGTTGCTTTTTCAAGGAACTGTATTTTCTCAGAGCAGTTATCAAATTCATAGCAACATCTCCCAGATTATTTCATTTACTGCTGATGTAACAGTTTTTGGTACTCCTGAAAAAATACTGCTGTGTATTCTCATGTTGCAAATGTGCAAGTTTTCAGTATGAGTATTTGCCAAAATTTCTCTGAGAGAGGGAAATACTTTCTATGGTCACTTTCAAGTCTATATAGTATTTGTCATTAAAATGTTGGTGGTTTTTAGTTCAGTTTCTAGACTGGGATCCAATGTAGCCCGTGAATTTGTCGCAACACGTGAGATCTGTAATTGAATGCTATATTTCTGTTTTTATACTTGATATCTATATAGTGCTTCTTCCTTTAACCTTTTTTGTAGCATGGGAAATGTTTTCTCTCTCCTATATGAAAAAAAAACAGCAGAAATTCTTGCTTTATTATAGTTGATATCCTTCACTGCTGTACACTACTAAAAATTATTATACAAACTCACCTGCCAAAAGCTAGTAAAAATGATCAGCAATGCGTCTTTAAAAAGAGATCTTACATACAAGATATTGGTTGTATGTTTTCTTTCACTACAGGAAGTTTTGGCAACTTTGTTACGTTACTGATAACTGTCTCTCAATTAGCATTGCTTTGAAAGGAGAATAATTGAATGGTGTGGTAAACTGATACATTTAGTGAAAGCCATGGGATCAGAACTCAACCTACAAAGAAGTCGTTCCAGAAGCACATAAATAATTGCAAATACTCATTTTTGGAAAACAAAAAAAATAATGTTAGAGGTTTTCAAGGTTGTAAGTTTATAAATGACTAAAGTAATTGCTGGAATATGCCCAAAAGATTTTGAGTGTGGTATCTTTTTTCCATAGTTTGTCCTGATAACCTCTTCAATAAAATGAAGTCTTCCTGCTCCAAATCAATAAGGAGATGCAAGGAGATCAACATTTCCTTCTTCCCGTATGAGTCTCAGGTAAGTTTCATTCTTTATCTCAACAGCACTTAAGTCTGTATGACTGCTGTTGATGTACTAGAAAATGATTACATAGAAAGTACCTCTTCTATTCTTTTATTGACAAACTGTGAGACCGGTTACCATTTTGATGTGTTTTGAGAGCATTCCCATATTTTTCTGTTGAAAACAAATTCTCCTGTGCTGGAAGAGCATTTACTGGTTGTGTTTGACCTCTTTGCAAGACTCAGAGTCATTAGTCATAAGGTAGAGAACCTTAGTAGAGAGGTCATAAAAGGAATCTGTTCCTTAAGAGAAGGAAGGTATTCTTGTTTGTCTTAAAGCAGTAAATTTTGGTATTTTGATAGACTTAGGTAGGTTGGTATGTAGGAATAGGTAAAATTCCAGAGCTAATTGCTCAGTGAAAACTAGAAATGGGAGAGCAAACTGATGAAGAAAACTGAAGGTGGGGAAAAACAAAACCAAACCCAGCGTCCCTAACAAAAAGGAGGGGAAAAAAATGAGAGCTCTTTTTTTTATTGATAAGGAGACATGGAAACCACCAACCATGGAGTAGATGCCGTGTGAAAGCGCACGATGAGTACTGTGTTGAGAAGCAACTTGTTGCTAATGTATACCATATAAGATAGAGAAAGCTGAAATGCGCTCTGATACTTGCTAATACAGTGAAACACCTAAGCCCTGTCTGCTATTGGGAGTTGCAGAACTAACTGTAAATGATTTTTCAACAAATCTTTCCTGTATCTTTCAAATCTTATATGTCAAATGTAAGAACTCTTGTGTATACTCAATAGCAGGTGAATATAGGAGAGGTTGCTGCCATCCACATAAATTTCCTAATTTAAAGACATGCTCTTTTATTAATAATTTTTTAAAATTGTTATTTAGTTTGAGAAGCCATCACTGTGGATTTGGTTGGTTTAATATTATTATTTATTACATAACTATTACATAACTTTTTAGTAAAGCCTGTAGTTTAACAGATGCTTTGGAAATGTACGATTTATGCCATTTTTTTTTTCTTGGTTGTGCTTTACCTAGGTATTTACTCTCAATGTCCCAGATGCATTCTACCGCTGTTATAGTCCAACTCTGGAAAAGACAAAGGATAAAGATGCTGTAATGGAAACAATGGCTGAACAAATTGTTACTCTGTGTGCCACACTAGAAGAG
Organism: Cygnus olor; assembly: GCF_009769625.2. Lineage (NCBI taxonomy): Eukaryota > Metazoa > Chordata > Aves > Anseriformes > Anatidae > Cygnus > Cygnus olor. The sequence goes on from NC_049176.1 coordinate 5,777,615, forward strand.
AATCCAGGAGTACGATGTAAAAGGTGGGGAAAAAATAGTGGTTTGTTTGTGTAGGTGCTTTCACTTTTGGGACTTGCCACGTTGTTTGATAATAGCTTGAAGCTGTAGAATTGTTTCTTTTATTGTGGTTTAATTGATTTTAATCCACAACTCTAATTACAGAAAGGTAGGAATTCGTCAAGTGTATGCAAAACAGTGGATTCTTCCTTTGTGTGTATTCACATACCAGTGCTTACCTTATTATGTTTTGTTATGAATTGCTTGTATTTCAAGTTTGGGCTGTAGGATGATGCTAACATGCTGCCCTCCATTACGCAGAATGTCTAATCAGTCCTATAACAGAGATGCTGCTGTCAGAAGCTTTGTAGCTCCAGTTAAGATCAAGGAATTAATAAATTGCTGAGGCAGATGAGATTAGGAAAGGCAATAATGCTTTTTCTGAATTTCTTCATAGTACGGAAATTGAGAATACTTCTGATGACCTTTGATAGGGAGGACAGGGTAGTAGCTTTGAAATCAAAGTAATCATCTGAAATTACACCCAAGAATGGCATTCTAATATTCTTAAGGAGAGTAATGAGGCAATAATTGCTTGACTGTGGGTGTGTTTTCTTGTTTTTCTTCTGTTCTCTTTTTCTTTTCCAAAACGGTATGAAACTTTTTTGAGGTTTGACCACAGATTTATTCTGTGACCTTATACTTAAATTTTTGGGAAGCTTCGTGATTGAAATATTATTGAAAATAATTGAAAAATGTGTCATGCGTTGCAGTAAGGCATATCCAAGGTGTATTGGACCTGCTCCTAGTATTGGACCTACCCTAGTTTGTTGAACTGCATGTGTTGTATTTGCTTGTTGATTTGATATTCATCTGTAATAAGCTTCATGCACCAAAAATTTTAGGGTTTCTGTGTAGAGGCATCAGGGACTTGGTCTTGTGCTTTCCTGACTTGCAATATTCACTTCTAAAACTGAACTCAAGTTTCTTTTAATGGAAAAATGTAACTTTTGTCTCTATCTCTTTGCTAGTTATAAAAGACTTCTGTGGTATATTGGAAGCAAAGACAAATAAGTGATTAAAAAAAAAAAAAGTAAATTCTTAGATTTCTTTTCCAGTTGTTAATTTAAATGTGTAGCTGCCTGAAAATTTGGCAGTGAGACTTTTCTCCTCGTGATGTTTTGAAGAGTGTCTTAATGTCTACTACGAGCAGTGCCCTGCCTAGGCCACAGTGCCATCTGGCTTTGCAGATGACTTGTTCCTTTGCATGTCTATACTTATCTGAAAAGCCTGGGGGTTGTGGACGTTGCTAGAGGTAATAATGTGCACTTCCTAGATTGGGTTTTGCCTAAAACATTAGTCAAGCTGGTTGTAACATTTCTGTAAGAAAAATAATTTGGAAAGTAGGCAAAGGTAATGGTGGGCTATTTAAACAGTAGCTTCAGGCTCTTGACCAGGTGGTGGTTCTGGGCAAAAGTGTGTGTCTCCCACCTTTTGAGAATTTTTGGTGCTGGGTAATAGGACAGCTTATGCCGATCTTCTGAGTGACACTGTTCCTACTGTCCGAAGTACCTGAAGCATGAAAAGAGTGGAATTATAATATCAGAGTGAAAACATAATGGAAATACTTAGAATGGTGTACAGAAACTGCATGTAAAACCAGGGAATTGGTCTAAGGAGATCTTTGTTTTAAAGGTAGCATTTTAATGTTTTGATTAAGAAACTAAGCTACTTTAATTTCCTATTTTCCCAGCATGCCATCAGATAATGCCAGCAAACTTGCACACCTTGTTGAAAAATATCTTGAAGACTACTACAAAACTGATGAGAAAAGCCAAATAAAGGTAGAAAATGAACTAAAATGTTTGCTTTTTTTTTTTGCAAGTGCGCTTAAAAAAAAACAAAAACAACTTTTCGGAGTATGTTTTGTAAATAGTTCTACAAAACCGGGTTTTATTCCTTTAAGTAAAGGCAACTAGTTGCCACTTAGCTGTTTGTATATAAGCCTCTTGGAAGAGGTAGCAAGTTAAGTAAATACAATTTGTGTTATTGTACAAACTAACTGTATGTGGAAAATTGGCCCTATGATGATGTAGCGGATGATACAGACATGAAGAAAAGTTGATAACTTCTATGTTAATATCTTTCATAGGTCTGCGAGTAAAAGGGACTTCAATGCATATATGAAATGGCCCCCTTTAAGGGCTCTTTTTCCACGGAGCCTTTCACATAAATAATGTTTCTGATCTGTTGCTACATCATGGGCAGTAGCCTAAACACAAAAGTATGCGGTAAAGGATTTGTGACATTCCACTCTGCTACAGAAATAAATGTACCTGATGCTACTGCTACTGTACTAAAGCCCAAAATGGAACTTTGAGCTGAATGTTTGGAGGCCTTAGTGCAGATTTTTTTTATGTATGGCAGCACAGTATAGATAATCCACTCTGAAATAAAAGCAATGTACATATTTATGAATAGGTAATGAGAGGCCTTAAAAGCTTTTTTTTAAAGCATTTTTATTTTCTTTTGATTAGGTGAGGTGAATGTAATGCAGTGGTCCTAAGATCATTGCGTTAAGATTACTATTTAAAAGCATTGTGTTCTGATTATCATTTAAATATTTGTTTCTGTTTATGTTGATAAACATTTGGACCCTATTTTTTTCAGTTATGGAGAATTCCTCAAGCAATAGGATAGGTTTTTTTCCAAGAATGTGTGCAGTGATGTAATTTACTGTAAATAGATTTAAGATGCATTGATTTTGTACTGTGCATCTTATCTTTACACTTTTGTGATGGATTTCTAGGCTAAAACCCACTCACAATTAATAATAATTGATCGTGGCTTTGACCCAGTATCAACTGTACTTCATGAACTCACGTTCCAGGCAATGGCATACGATCTGCTACCAATTGAAAATGATACTTACAAGCAAGTACTTTTTCTTTTTAATCTAAACACTTTATTCATGAAAATATATACAGAATTGTTGAGCTGAATTGCACTGTAGGTATTTTTAAGGTGTTTTTAATATGTAAGGGTTGCTTTAGTTATTAGTCTTTCCTCTTGAATTTGCAATTTTTTTTGTTAACTTCCTCATTTAGTTGAGATTAGGTAGGGACTAATTAATGTTTTTGCTAAATTTGACTTTGACACATTATTTTTAGTTGTCTGCTTAAGTAATCTCTCTTTCTAATGTTTTCAACCTTTGTGCTAGACTTGTATCAAGGCACTGGTAGGGCACATTCAGATTCCTGGCTTCTGTTAAGATAAACAAGACCAGTAATAGGATAATAATTCTGGAGAAAAAGCTTTTTTTCTTTTTCCAGAAGACTTACTTTTATAGTTCGTCACTTAATTTGTGTAGTTGTTGTAAACTTGCATGTTTCTACCCCAAATAGACATTTAGGTAAGCCGTGTTCAGTTTATATGCATTGTTTAATCACTAATTGGAATAATGACATTGTTTTGAGTATGGTACTTTGCTGTTGGATTGTTCTGACACCAAAGATTTTGGTAAGACTTTTCTTTTTGATGACTGCTTCTTGGAACAATGTGGCAATTTGACCTGATTTGCTATAGTCAAACAGGAATGCTCATTGGAAACACTGAGTATTTTCATATAACATAGAATTTTGCAAATCTGAAATTTGTTGGGTATGGGAATATAGCAGAGTACGTTTTCTAAGTAGAGTCATGATCCAACTTTTACAATTAATCTTTTTTTTCTATTTTTCTGCATTCTGGTTTCACACCTTATCTGTGAGTTTCTGTAACTGGAAGTGTTATATAGTAAGATTATTTTGTTACGTAGATTGATTTGTGTTAGTAGAAAAGTAATAGTTGAAAGTAATAGTCTGTAATGCTGTGAAGCATGTTACTTGTATATGTGAAATAATTTGTCATGCCTTGTCTGTTCTGTGTGTGAATGGGACTTAATTTGGGGACTAAGATTCTTGATTTTTCCCTCAGAGTTACAGAATGTTTTATAGTAGGTAGAAAAAGCTGTGCTTTGCTATATCAATGTGTATTATTTCACACACAATTTAAATTTGAAGCTGAAGGGAAATTTATTTTAGAAGCTGAAAAGAAATTGAGGTGCATATAAATATATGGTTGAAACTGGAGTTACTATTGGTTTAAAAGAATATCCAGAAGGAATCGCCCCTAAGAATCATTCTAAAATTCATCTCCTCCTTGTGTATTCTAAGATGTAATCTGTATAAAGCTTACATAAATTGCATTCTCTGTAAGACCATAGCTGGACTTGCAAATGAAAACCTGTGTACATTGCTGCTATTACCATGTATGTTGGTTAAACGATAACAATTAATAATCTAGCAAGTTATTAGAAAGAAGAGAGAGAAAAAAAAGCAAAACAACCTGTCATTCAAATCCTCTTTTTGAAGGTACAAAACAGATGGACCAGCTGGGAAGGAAAAGGAAGCAATTCTGGAGGAAGATGATGAGCTCTGGGTGAAGATTCGGCACAAGCATATTGCAGATGTGATAGAGTATGTGAATCAGTTAACAAATTGTTAAATGCAAGTTATAAATGTTTCTTCGAGGGGTATATGTCTCACGAACTGTCAAGGAAGTAGGAGTATAGGGAGTAATAAAAATAGCTTATCATAGAGAAGGTCTTAAGATTTAAGAACTGTGACGCTGTTGCATTTCATTATTTATTTCATCATTTTTATGCAGGGAAATACCAAAACTGTTGAAAGAAGTTTCATCAAAAAAGAAAGCAACAGAAGGAAAAGTAAGTTGTTTAGTGCTGTTTTTCCTGGTAATTGAATTTTCAGGTGATCAGATCTATGTAATTTATGGATCCACTAGACAAACGTAAATATACACATACAAACCTATACCAATTGCAATGTTTGAAAAATGCAAAGCTGCAACAGGAAGGGAAATACCAGTGTCTAATACTGGGGGGGGGTGGAAAAATAAACTTCTATTGTTTCTTCACAGTTATCGTTATCCAGTTTGGCTCAATTGATGAAAAAGATGCCACACTATCGTAAAGAGATTACTAGGGTAAGGGGTATTTCGTAAGTACAGCTCAGTGCTAAATAATTTATGCATTATAATTGTGTTGTTGATGTTTAGATTTATTCACTCGTTATTGTGTTGAACGTGCTATATAACTTTTCTTCAATTTATGTTCAACTGCTGTAAATTTTTGAGAAGAAAACTTGTTTCCAGGTGTTTCATTTAAATACATAAAAATGCTGAACTCTAAACTGTGTGTGCTTTAAGGACTGAAGATATAAGAGTAATGTTCTAGAAAGTATTGGGGGGGGGATCAATCTTTAAGTGAAGGGTAAAATATGGAAAATGCATGATGGTTCTGAATATTGGTGAAAGACTGAGTTTTGTAACCAAGAAAAATGATTGATCTGTTTAAAATAAAAAAAACATTCTATGAAAACGGATTTTTTTTCTTCTAGCAAGTTGTCCATCTTAACTTAGCAGAAGATTGCATGAGCAAGTTCAAGCCTAATATAGAAAGGCTTTGTAAAACTGAACAGGTATGTTTAAAACAAAAAAACAACCCCACAAAACTACTGCAAATGCAACTTTTTTGCTGGCAGGAATAGGTGCTTGATTTTAACTGACAAAGCTAGTCTCTTGTGTTTTTTTTCTTTCTCTGCAGTCACTTTTTGAGGTAGTAATATTGGAACTAAGTGAGATATACAAGACTCTTACTCTGCCAATTAAAGAGTTGTTATTAGAGTCTGTTTTTCTTTAAATTTGGCTGATCTGTATAAAGATAATCTTTGAATTTTCTTGATTCAAATCTCCTATGAAGTTGCCTTACTATTTCTGCTGAAGGAAGCCCTTTTTAAAAGTCTGGGAAAAGCACCTGCTTAGTTGAGACATTGCAGTTGTACTACTAATCTCAAGTTCAACATTCATATTATTATGAATTCTAGGTAACTTGACAGGATATAATAGTATTTTTGAATTAATATTTTATAACAGTTTTGAGGTATAGAATATCTTTATTTTGGAGGGAGAGAGGAATACAACTGTTTTTATTGTAGCCTGGATTGAGGCTAGCAGTTGAAATCTGACAGAGCTCTTGTCCAAAATAACAATACAACAAAGACTGTAGCTGCTTGCATTTGAGCTGTTGGTTTATCCCTCTTATATAGATGTCTTTGATCGTCTTATGAGAATTTGAATCTGTTTGCCTAAACTGTATTCTTGCAGCTTTTTCAAAGTCCATTGCAAACTTTATTCAAACAATATAAAATGTCTAAAAGCATTATATAGTATAGTATAGTACATCACTATTGAAATAGTTGTCTAAAATTTTTCATATGGAGTTTAAATTGATGCAGCTTTTTTTCTTGAAGCCTCTATTATCATAAAAATATATTTCAGAACAAACAAAACAGTTTTTCTTAAATGGGTACTCGCTGAAATGATTTATTTGGTTTTTAATTTAGGACTTGGCTCTTGGAACTGATGCAGAAGGTCAAAAAGTGAAAGACTTGATGAGAGTCCTCCTGCCAGTTCTGCTCAACAAAAGTCATGACAACTATGACAAAATTAGAGCTATTCTCCTGTATATCTTCAGCACAAATGGTATGTTAAGCTGCCCTGATTTTTGTCTCGGTGCTATGGACTTCAACTCAAATCTTGTGAAAGAGTCCAGTATTTTAACTAACTCGAGCATATGTGTCAGTTGATGGTCAAATTTAAAAGAAGTCTATCTCTGTAACTTCTCTTCCCTCAGATTGGTAGTAAAGATAGTATTGATAAAGAAACAAGAGGTTCAATAGAAGCACAGATCCATACCCTGTTTTAGCATCATTCCTGTGCTTGAATGTTTGTAACAATTTTTCTCCTTTTCACACAATGTTGAAGCTGTTAAGGGAACCTGAAAATGAAGTCAATGGGGGAGAATCTGTACTAAAAAAAAAAGAGGAAACTATCAGAATGTGGGTCTAAGGAATCTGTAACAATATTGAGTTCTGTTCTCAAAAATGGACTGTTAAACTTTTATGCTAAAATATAGGATTATGTTAAACACACAGTAGTGTATTGGCCAACGAAATAAAAAGAAGAAAAAAATCCTGGACTAAATAATAACAGCCCAGAATGTGTGAGACAAAATTGGTCTCATTGCATTGACAAAGTCACAAAGTCACGTGGTAACTAAGTTGTATATTTTTCTTATATCAAAGGAACTACCCAGGAGAACTTGGACAAGCTGATCCAGAATGTACAAATAGAAAGTGATAGTGATATGATAAGAAACTGGAAATACCTTGGTGTGCCTATCATCTCTTCAGTAAGTTTTTTTTTTTGTTTTGTTTTTTTTAATCTCCTACCATCCAAGCACTTGTCTACAGCTCTTTCAGCAACTCTTAGCAGTATTGACCGGGTCCTTTTTTGGAAGGAGGCAATTACTAGTCATTCCTATTTTCATGATGTGTCTAGGAGGTAAATCCTTTAAACAATTAACTTGAGTACTTCTCAAAGAGATGTCTATAATGTTCCCTTGTAACATCATCAGATGGTGATGCTAGCTGGTTGGTTTGGGGAAGCACTAATTTATTCAGTTCCTTGCCTCTGAAAGGTGTGTTTTAGTGTATCCTGGATTCTACAGGTAATCATACCTGTGGAATGATTATCAATCATACTGTGGTATCACCGTAACTGATGATAATTTCTTTAAAATTTCCTGCTGATTTTTTTTTCTCCCACCTGCTGTGAACTGGGAATAAGTTTCAAAAAAACGCAAATGTACTGTATAATACATCTATGGTTTTGAAAATCTCTTCAGTCTGCTGTTCAGCAACATAAACAAACAAGAAGGGACCGTTCTTCAGAAGAAACTTTTCAACTCTCTAGGTGGACGCCTGTTATCAAAGATGTTATGGAGGTAATTTTGACCAAGTAATTATTTCATGGGTGCAGTGCAGGAATATATCCAAGTGTGCACTTGTATTCCATCTTTTGAAATTTTATAGTATTTTAATTCTATTAAATACTTCTGTTGGTAAAGCAATCAATTCTAGTCTGTTTATAATATAGGCAATTAGAGTGCTGTATGTTGTTAATTCTACTTACTGGAGGTTGGTTTAAGATTAAAGCAAACCAAAGTGAATGTCTTTTTTTTTTTTATTTTGAGCTGCTTGTCCTGTCACTGGTAATATTTAGTGTATTCTAAAGATCTGGATATTACCTCCTTCTTTGTTATTTTTGTTTTCTTCTAATAGGTCTTCAAGCTGTAATGCAAATCTAAGTTGCATCTGGTAGAAGCCAGAAAATCTTACTTGGCAGAAGTTGCTGCTCTATTCTTAAATCTCCTCCTAAGCATCAGTCTGTCACTGATGTCAGATGGAATAGTGAGCTTACTGGATCTTTGGTCTGACTGAATGCACTCATTTTTAGAGTTTTCGTGACTTTGATAATTTAATAACTGGATGTGCCTTCAGGAGACCATGAATTCTCTTATATAGTCCTCTAGAGAAATGAGATAAGTTAGAGTAATTGCAGATGAAAAACTGCTAGTGATATCTGAGCAGTTAAATCACTATCATTTTGAGAAAGAAAGCACGTGTATTCCCATTCCTTATGATTTACAGAAGTCTTGTAATTACTTTTAGTATTATGTGGTCTAGTGTTCTGGTATGCAAGAACACTGTTTTGGGGATGCTGGTTGCTACTGGTTGTTCTAAGAAATTATATGTGCTGTCATTAAATGTCAGTTAGACGTCCTTACTGGAAGTTGAAACCTGTTGAGCTTTGGTTCTCCATGGTTGTTTAAAATGGGTTTTTGTTTTGCCCTTCAGGATGCTATAGAAAACAAACTAGATTCAAAAGACTGGCCCTATTGTTCCCAGTGTCCACCTACCTGGAATGGTTCAGGAGCAGTAAGGTAAACTGGTTAATATCTTGAGATACAATGTTCCTGTTTCTCAATATTTTTGTCACGTGTGTTGTAAAGCATTACAGAAGTGCACTTTCTAAGTGGTAAAATGATTTATACGTGGTTATGTAATGTTAAGGTGTAAAACCGTAATTTTTAACTCATCTAAAACACCCTGAACTTGATTGTTAGTTTAGTAAATCTTCTTAGTCCTGCATGGCTGCTTGTGTAGAGTATCTCCTTTTTGCTTCTAATTTAGAAATAGCATTTCGATATTCCTAGAATGAGAAGCTTAAACCACTGAGCTTTTTAGTGTGAAGTAGTTTTAAGAATGTGTTATCAGTATACTGATAATTTGAATCTGCAATTAGTATATATGTTAGAAAAAGTATGTTTTATTTTTTCATCTTTCCTAGCTATGTGAATCTTACTTGATAACAGCTAAATATAGCTATTTTTAGTTATATTCTATTCATGTATGGACAATAAAATACTTGAGATTTTAGCTTTTTCAAATGAACTCTTGTGAAAGTTTTCCCTGTAATTGTTAGCATGCAGAATGAAGCTTCTTCATAGAGAAGCTTTGTACAAGATTTTTGCTTTGTATTTATTTTCCCTTTTGATATCTGAATAGTTTCTATAATGTACTAACTTGCTTTCTTAGAAACTCTTTTAGTTATTAAATTTTTTTTGCTGTGTGAACTGCATGACAGAAGTGATTACTGCTCATTGTGTCATTTTTACCAAAAATTAATCCATAAAACTGTATAAATGTCATCTTATGAAATATTTTGCAGTGCTCGCCAGAAACCTAAAGCTAGTTATCAAGATGAGCGAAAGAGTAGTGCAAGACTGATTGTATTTGTGATTGGAGGAATTACATATTCTGAGATGCGCAGTGCTTACGAAGTTTCTCAAGCCTACAAGTCTTGCGAAGTTATCATTGGTAAGCCTGTCCTGGGGCCAGGGTGATACGTAGAGATTTACTTTAGACAAGAGTATGTAGTCTAAAGATGCGTTTCTGTAAAAACGTAAGCATCTTTTTCTTTTCCAAAGTTGATTCAGTAAACTAATACTATAGCCAATGTATCTTTTAAAACTAGATGTTTAAACTGAGAAGTTACTGCTATGCTGAAAACTACAGAAGGATCATCATGAATTAAATCAGAGAAATGTATTATTAAAGTAGTCTGATGTGTAGCAAAAAATATTAAATAGATCTATATTTCCCTGCATTACACTGTCTCCTCACAAACTCATGCATCTGCCTGTGCTTTACCTGCAGCTACAATTTATTATTTTGGTTAATTTTGTAAGTAGTAGGAAAGCTGGTAGAATAGTGCAAAAGTAATTGCTTCTTGTGGGAGAAAGGAGAAACAATTATTCCTTTTCTTTATTTTTAAAAGTTTTTTTCCAAGTGTAGCTAAGTCTGTTCTACAACATCTTGCAGTTCTTGTCGTGTTTTTTTTTAGAAAATTTAAACAAAACACACCATGTTTAATAGCATTTTCTCTAAAAATTAGTGATCTCCCTAATCTTCTTAGGATTCTGCAGTGTGTAAATGCATGAATCACTAGCAGGAGTAATAATCCCTCTGTTAATACCTAGAGGCAGCAAATGCTTTTTCTATTATCTGCTGTGTTCCAGATAATCATTTATTGCTATTTAAATTTAAGTGCTAAAACACTTGGGTATATGATATATCAAAACAAAAATCCAAGGTTTAGAACCCTACCAGAGACCTGTATCCATCTGCAGTAGCAACTGTTGTCTGGGTGCGGGGACATCTAAAGCATCCTAAATTGCTTGAGATGCCTGTGTTTTGGCAACTAAACTTTAGGCCTGAGTGTCAGAAAGGATTTAATCCTATATACTGTCATTTAAATAAGACTCTTCCCTAAAGCAGTAACAACCTTGACTCTGAGAACTAGAATCTGCTATTATTATTTTTTTCTTTTGGTTGCTGCTCTTGTTAGTGGTGATTGAGGTAGGTTTATCACCGGTGTTGAGTTGCAATTGGAAGACAAGGACAAGAGGAATGTGGTTTGGCAAGACTGTTTCTTCATCGAAGGCTTGTTTACAAAACTGTGTCAGGTCACTTCCGTTGTAATTTCTGGCACTAACTTCAGCATCATCTTCCTTTTTTCATTTAGAAGTGATTCTTGTAGCTTTGCATATAATCCTGCTTTCTGAGGGAAGGTGTTAACATTTCCATGCTGCCTACTGCAAGATGAAAACCTTTCTCAATTTTGAATTGAGAATTCAAGGAATACTAGCCTGTACAGGTTGACACTGCTAAAACTCAAGGTTTGAGACAGCCCTAATCTTAAATGGTTAAGATTTTCCTTTATAACTGCAGGGTGACCCTTCAAGGCAGAAGTTATATCACTCCATGAGAATCAGAGAAGTAACAGTAGTGTGCTCTTGAAGAACAGTATGGATTTTCTTTGCTGCTCCAAATTTGCAATTTGTTGTGAAAATTTTTAAAAAATGTTGGTTGGTAAAAGCTAACTTTCTCTAACCATTATTTGTATGGAGAACTGTTTGTGGTAATCCTTAATGCAGACGACTTCTCGATTTTTTTTTTTTTTTAGGATAAAGCCTCTCATTAACTCACCCTTCCACAGAACGGGCAGATTTCTTGCAGTTTGGGACAATTGCAGAGTGAAAGGGGACTAGGTTCAAGGCTGTGTTTCAAACCAGACAGAGCAGGGACTTGAAACTGGTGTCCTAAGTAAGAGTACTAGGGATGTGGTCTTTGTCCTCCCCTCTTTGCTTCTCCATACTCTCCTGGTCCCAAAATACTTGTAGCCTTTGTTTAACTGGGGCAAGGGGCAGAGCAAGGACAACGATTTTTTTCTGGTTGTCCACAGTGTGTGGGAGGAGGACACTTCCCTCTTAGGCCTTCCTAATCATGGCAGTTAGAGTTATACATTATGTAACACATGAAAACATTTGGAACTGTTTTTCTGTGTGTGTAAATATATTTTTAATGACTGCAAAGCGTAACTATTAACTTCATCAGTCTGAAATTTGTTTGCTTTGTCAGGTTCTACACATATTTTGACACCTAGAAGACTACTGGATGAAGTAAAGAGCCTTAGTAAACCCAAGGATACGGTCTGCGTTAAGGATGAATAGAAATGGTGATGTGTTAGGAAAAGACAAATAGTATGTACACGTTCTCATACAACTGACTTTTGCAAATACTGTACTGGGATACTACATGGACTAATGGAATGTCATTTATAATCTGAAGTTGCTGCTTTTTGGGGGGAGTAGAAGGCAGAGAAAGGGGAAAAAGAATAACACGTTTCTTAGGTTGTATTTAGTATAGGCAGTGGTACACTGTAAGTGCCTTTTCAAAAGGGCATGTTCATCCCTAACAAGTTATGGTAAAAGTTATCATGATTATATATATACTCCAACTGTTTTTGAAAACTGTGAAACCTTTCTATAATAGTTTATTTCTAAAAATCACTGAATTAAAGACTCTAGGTTCTGAGGTAGAGGCTTCAGAAGAAAGCTGTAAATACAAGTTCGTTAAAAAAAATATATGTATATTTCATAAAAGTGCAATGTCTCTAACTTCTCTGTAAAATAATTTTAAATGCATGTCATTATGAAAAATTATTTTTTTTCTGGGTGGTTGTGGGTAAGGTAGAAATCCAGTCATGGACATATTGAGCACTTAATTTCAATAAATAACATTAGAGAAATGCTGTCAATTGTGGACTGAAGTACACTTTAAGCATATACTTATCTCTAAAGCTTTCCAAAAATAGTTTCTTACAGACTTGCTTATGATTGTGTCTACGTAGCGCGTCTGTTTTATAAATGGAATTGCCTATAATAGTGTTTTGCAAGCTCCCATGTAATTTTAAAAATTGTAAGCTTCAATTTTTTTTTTGGAGGGGGAGGGGAAGATGAGAGAGAAAAAGAGGGGAAGCAGCCAAATCTTTGGCAGGGCTTAGTAATGAAAAGAAAAAAGCAAACCAAACAACAAAACCTGATGCATTCAAGAAGTTCATGTGGTTTTATTTTTGGTAACTTATTAAGAAAGAAATACATCAGTTTGTGATGAAATGGATCAAATAAATTGTATTAATTCTGTAATACTGCTAATATTTAGATTTGTCTTAGTTATTTAAGTGTAAACTTTTATTAACCTTTTAAAGGGATAACATTGTGTAGATGTGCATTGATATGCTAGTTTATTATATGTAGAATCTGAGACAAATATCATAAAACATGATTAGTCAAGTTGTTTATTTACCTTTTTTACAAACTGTGAGGGTATTCATTTTTTGGTTTGCAGAAATGTGTTTTCTTTTCCTTCTTTTTGCCCTCAGGTTAACTAGTAGGTTGAGAACATCTTTGTTAGGTAAGTTTGTTCGAAGTTAATTAGAAGGTGGCAAAAGGATCAAACAGGTTTTTTTCCTTCCTTCAAAACAGTTTATAAATTATAAAATTAAATGACTTAAAAGCAATAAGTGCAGAATGTAATAACTGATATCAGTGTCCTATTTAAGGACTAAAATAATTAGGTCGTACGAAACCCATTGTATTGATACTTATGCATTGTATATGGTTGAAGAAATATCAACTTGAAGTGTTGGACTATTTTCCCACAGTCGGCATTTAAACTTTCTTCAAGTGTTTGGTTTTTTGGGTTTAAATGCTATTATAGCTCAGCGCTTCATAGCTGATAAATATGAGACTAAGAATTTGTGGCTTTGAAATCCATCATGCTCTTCTTCCAGAAGAAAAAATAATAGATTAATTTTCTTGATGCACTGTATTTCTACATAATTTTTAAAATTCTGCAGCCTACATCATCAGCTGAAATCTCAAAAACAGATACATTGGACAAGGTAAGGCCATCACAGTGAAAGAACCGTTTAATTGTTACGGATACACAAGACAACAAATGGTGTTGCTCGGTTATTGAGACATGAGGAGTATCTTAAAATTAAAGCACTCTCAACGTGGCACACTCTAAAACCAAAATAATTACATACGTTAACAGCGATTTGGTATGCTAGCATGATGCTTACAGATGCAGAGGCTCACATGCTTAAGCAGCTGCTATAAAGTCTGAAGAGAAAATATATGTAATAAATGAGATATTTATTCTGCTGTTTGGGGTAGGGGGAGAGCAAAAGTCAAAAAGCTAACCTTGCTTGTTTAAATCAATTTTTGTAACGCTACCTTAAGTGAATTCTTAGAGAAGGCAGCCGTAAGCAGGAATAGGTATTAGCAAATGTACCGAAGACTTCCAGTAGAATTAGTGATTTGTTTTCTAGTTCAGACAGCGAGTGTAAAGATGCAGAGTACCAGAATGCTCTCATTTAGTTTAGTATTGATGGTCACAGAACTGAAGCTAGCTGACTACCCAATCTTTGTATTCATTATTTTATATTTGCAGACACGCTGATATTTCAGTATTAACCAGCAAAACAACACAGCATTTGAAACCGGATAATTAAAGATGTTTTCTTGCAACTTTAGCTAGATCTTCTGAAATTGCTTGTACCATTCGTTCTGTAGCTCTCTTCAAACTGTTTGCTGTCTGTATGGCATGATCCAGGGTAGAATTTAAAATCTGTTGGGGATAATAAAATACAGCCTTGTTGAGTACGATTGTTTCCATACGTATGAAATAGGAAGTGATGTCCAGTTAAGGTTCTGTGTAGCATTTTCAACAGGTCTACTCTAAAAATACATTGACAAGTTTAAAACAAAAAATGTGGTAGACTACTCCAAGATTTGAGTGTAATAAATCATTATTTTAAATTAGCATGGAAAGTTTCAGCTACGGAACTGTTTTTTTAAACTCTCTCCTGTTCCATTATTATCCTCAAATGGATTAGACAAGCTTAAATGGTAATAACTGGTGCGCTAAGAAAGGGTATTTTAAACAGTTCCATGATGGTGTGGACGTATGTTTTTTAAGATAATTATATGGCTTTTAATTTTCACTCCGAAGTCTTACATTTGCGTTGAAATCATTGGTATTTCTGATGTTGATTGCAGGTTTGTTTCGGGCAGACTTCTTGACACTGACATTCCTAAATATTGATGTGATAGGACAACTTTATCGTATATATTTGAAAAGGAGGATTCACCAACCTAAAAAAATTGTCTATATATAAAGTATATAATAAAACATGCAAAGTTATTTTAAACTGTGAATTAGATATATACACCTTGATAACACGTTTGCAAGTTAACTTTACAGCAAATAGAATCTTTCATTTACCTGTAAAAATACAGCCAATCATAATTTGTATTGCATCTGTACTGCAGTAAGACAGAAAACACTCCCCAGTTAAGAGTTAGGAAATCTCTCTAGCATCGTTGTCTCAGCGCTGTAACCTTCTCTGAGTAGTCTGCCATTGATACTCAAGTGCAGCTACCGTACTTTCAGGCAATTACTGCTACTCAGTAATGCTGTCAAAAACTGTGGTTGCAAAACTTGCCTCAGTTTATCTTGTCTGTGCTAACTATAGTTAAGAATCCATTCTATTCCTCAGACTCTGAGTGTAATTTAATGTTAACAAATTATTAAAACAAAAACAAAACAACACCACACCTTACTTTATTAAGAGTGTGTTTCCATTCACAGATCCCTAAAACAAGTCTGTAATACTTAATAGGCAATTCTTTTTGCTACAGGAGTCCTAGTTCTGTCTTGTTTTTCAGAATAAATATGTTAGCTAAAGAGGTCAGATATTGATTTGTTAAATTAGAAAAAAATTAGAAACACTGAAGAACTACTCCAAGAGTTATTTACATTTGTCCTTACGGTAAATATATTAAAATTTTACTCATTAATTAAATTTCAAAAATAGTGTGCTCTGAAAAAGACAAAGCACTGCCCCTGCTTATGATAGTGCTGAATATTTTTCATGCTGGATCTTTCTTAATGGTATTTTCTGTTGTACCACACACATTTATTACTACAACTTACCTTTCAGAAAGGTTTACAAGTTCACGGGGCCGTTTATTTGTTTGAGCCTTCTGAGTGGAGATTCTCTTCTGTGCATAAGCTTAAGATATTGAGGCCATGTTTAAAACTGATAAATGTATTTTCTATATATGTAACATCTTTCTCTGTTTAGCATAAATTCAACTCAATGTCACTGCTGAATTAAAATTTGAATACATTATGATTTTTTTGTAAATGAGGCCAAACTTTCCCTTTTGGGTTCCCTGTTGAATTTAGTTCTTCAACAAACGATGTATAGATTTGTATTTAATTTCATACAGTGAAAGACTGCATGGGGAAAGTATCGAATCATTAGACTATCATAATCCTAATAATTATATAAATACCACTGATTTTTTTAGTCTTAATACAGAGAAATAGCTAACTTATTAATTCAATTTTTCTGTCTGCAATTTCTTTCTACAGTATAGAGTCCAAGATAGTTGATTTAAAACCTAGATGTTCAATGTTTTTAAAAAAAATAGGTATTCCCTAACTCTGCATGACACACAATTTCAGTGCAGAGCTGGTATTTCCTTTCAATACTTGTTTGTGCTACATTCACTACCAGCTAGTACTGAAAAGGTTGGCATGGTAATGCCCAATTTTAGTGTTCTTCCATGCGGTGCTGGAGATGCTCCTGTTTGAAGTGAAATACAGGACTCTTCAGAACTGGAGAAGGTTAAAGCTGTCGTGCGTAAGGATTAAACCCAGGCAGGTGTGTAAAGGTTGGATTTGCTAATTTCACTTTGCAGGACCTATACGCATTTACTGGTTAGCTGTAGTGCTGTTTCTTAAGCTAAGCTAAGTTTTCCTTGGTACATGCACAACATGACTTTTTGCTCTTTAAGATCTAGCCCACAATTTGAAATATTTCTGTAACAAACCATACTTACAGGTTGAACCAGAATTTTTATTTCTACACAGGGCACAAGACTGAACAGACTGTTTGTAATTCCTGTGTTTGAGTTGATAAGTGCTTTCTCTAGGGCATCTGAATATAAATCCTGAAAACAAAGACATGTTTAAAAAGTAGAATACTATAAACAAGGATATTTTGTGTAGATTTTGGTATTTTTTGCAATCGTTTTACCTTTTTTCTCTTGACGTAATCTTGTATTGAATGTTTTGTAACTTTCAGTCTCATGTTCCATAAATTCCTCACTTTGTGAACCATAAGAATCACAGGCTGAGATGTCTTCTGAATCAGTGCCTAAAATCCCCAAAATATTTATTAAAAATCTGAAATATTAGAAGTTTTGGCTTGTGTACCTAAACAGTTATTGGGCTTTCAGCACTGTAATTTCTGAGCCCTTCACAGCCACTAACAATACTGCAGTTAGAATAAGTTCTTTTTCCTCCATTTCACAGGTAGGGATAGAGCTGTAAAGACTGGCTTTCAGCTTTAACCCTAAGCCTCAAATGCAGATGTTGTTGTTCCCAGTCCCAGAAGTGTCCTTACAAAACTAAACACACCCTCTCACTGTCCTTAGGTTTTTGTTCTGGAGGTTAAAATCAATTGTGAAAACAACGCAGCCCAAGAGGAACATCACAAAGAAGTTGGGAGGATATAGTATGGCACTGCTTTAGTTATTGCACAAATCAGCATTAAGAATAATGGCCCCGGTGTATTGTATTAAAGTGAAAGGACATCACGGAGAAGTCAAGGACAAAAGATAGGCCCAAAGCACGAACAGCCCACATGCTGAGATTTCAAGCTAAATCTAATACATCTCATGCTGCTCTTTTAGTTTGTCAGACATCCTCAGAGTATTCTACGTTAGAAAGATAAAGTTAAGATGCCCTAAGAGAAAGAAATGCTTACAGATGCCTAGTGAACCTCTAAGAACTGGAGTCTTAGATGACAGCTCATTTAATTAGTTCATTCACAGTAGCCTGTGTAGGCTCTGGTTTACATTTGGTGAAACTATTAGGAGCTGGACTGAGGAAGGAGAACACTTCCAGTCTGTCTCTATTCTGAATGGAAGAAAGATTTAAGAAAACGTTCTTGATTTTCATGCAGAATAACGAAGTTAAATCCCAAAAATGAAAGTGGAAGTCTTAGTGTGAAATGTTTTAATTACCAAATTTGTTTCAATATTTGGTTGTACCCAGACTTAAAACTTTTTTCTCGTATCTAAATGGCAATTCCTCTGTTGTAGGTTGTCTGTTGCCTCTTGGTCTGTCACTGACCAAGAGTGGATTTGATGTGGTCTCCTCAAAAGTCAACTTTGTGTTCTTTCTGCCTTGTGCTGTGCTAAGCAGTAACATCTGTTGAAACTCCAAAACAATTTTCACACTGCTTAGATGTGACAGGAATGCATTTCTTAACAAGATTGAATAGGAGGTATAAGTACAGGGTTCTGACCTTTGTATCGCATCGCTACTTACTCAGATTTGTATCTGATAAATCAGTTGGTTTTCTCTGAATGAAGATTGAACATACTCCAGTTTTCCTTTCCTGGATGTTTTCATTTCTTTGAGCATGGAAACAGAATGATATCTTAATTTTATCTTAATACCTGTATGAGTCTTATGAACATAAAATAAGGTCTGACCAGTTCTTAACTGAGAAGGTATCAGATTTACTTATAGAAAGAACTGTCTCACTGTTCTGAAAAGGTGGGAAGTAGAAGCTTAAATGAGAAATTAACCAATCACAAAATAATGACTACTTGTCCAAGAATACAGTCTATCAGAAAGACCTTGCCATATCAGAGCAGTTAAACATGCCTAAAAGTGAAGTAATAACTATAGTTTTGAATAGTAATGTAGCATACAACAGTATACATTTACATATAAGTGTTTAAACATGCTATTACAATATTATCAATGGTAAAGACGATGTAGTTTTTTTTAGTAACTTTGAGCTAAGTTAAGGTTTTAATTTTACGGCCTTTACGGAATTAGAGGAATATTTGGGATGTACCTTCTGACAGAAAAAGATCAAAGATCCTTGTTTCCCATATTTCACATATGTATTCTCAACAGGGCATAAAGTATCCTCAAATTTATTTGGAAGTGTTTCCAGCCACTCATGAAAACAAGGATCAGAAGACAGTTATTTTTTCTTAAATGGTAGAGAGGGGAAAAAATCAAGTTAGGTGAGTTTTACTAGATAAGCATTATCTATTCAATAAAATAGTCTGAGAGCATTTTTCTCTTATGCTTGCGTTCTTCTCCCAGCAAACTTAGAGTATTGTTGTATTCTACATTGCATGTTATCATAAGATGTGACTTTGGGTAGAGATTTAATTTGCCAAAACTTCAAACTCCCAGATAAGGCACGTAGAATTATTTTATCACGTTGACATTTCTGTAAATGAAACTCTACAGATTGGCCTTTACACTTGAACTATATGCAGAATTATCAATATGCTCTCCCTCCAGGCCTACCAGATCTGTTTTATGACAATGATAATTTCAAATATTTGTAGTTGCTGAATAGTTTGTAGTTGCTTATTCAGAGTGCTATCATTTATCACTGAAGGGGCGGGAGGGGGGTTGACACAAAGCCTCTTCTTTTCATGCACTATTAAAATTTGTTCGTGGCATTTAAGTACCACAGGCCTTACAGTGGTCCAGTGAGACGGGCTTCTTTAATATGAACATATTCCTATCTTTAATGAAATTGATGGGAGTTTTGCCCTTTCTCCAGTGGTCTGCTGCATCATGTACCTTATGTGATTAACTAGTAATACTCTTGAAAACAGGTCATCCTTGTATTTTATACATATTAAATGTTCAGTGTTCTGGGCAGAATCCAGTGTAGAGACAGACTGGTGCACATGTGTGTATCAGTTCATTTAGCTGTAGAAAACAGTGTCTATGACTAGCTGAAACACAATACACTTACCCTTTCATATTTTCTTCATCAGCGTTACATTTTTGACTTAACGTACCCTGAGTATGGAATCGAAGACCTTTTTCTTCTGGTGAAAGGAATCTCTGTAGCACCCAGAAAGCAAAACAAACTGACAGTATTGTTTATATTACTGCGTAATCATCAAACAGGATAAGTGTGAACAGTAGCATTGGGTGTACATTTTTTTTGTACTGCTTTAGTTGCCATCAATTCTACAATTTCATCTATTACAATTGTAACTGTAAAGCAGACTGGACACCATAACAACACTTTTTAATCTGTGAAGTTGGGAGTGTGGGAAGTCTTACGTAGCTTTGAGAAGGATTAGCCTATATTCATTCACATCTCTCATTGCCTCAAAATTCAAATAAATGTTGTAAGCAAGGAATTGTCTGTAGATTTCTGCCTTCTGAACAAATAACAAAGGCAGGCCAGTAAACACAGCTAAATCTTTCCTAAGAGAAGTGAACTTGATCACAAATCTCAAAAGTTCGGATTTAATTTTTTCCTTTGGAAACCAATTCAGCAGTGTTATGATAGACTGTAGTATCTCAAAAGCTGAGCCATCACACTGTGCAAAAAGGGGAAAAATGTTCCATAAATAATTTTAAAGCTGAATATATTCATCTAAGTTAAAATGAATATGCAAACAGATCTCCTACCATTACACTGGAAGAATGCTTGCTTGCTAGCAGATAACCTTTTCCCAGAGGCTCCATTTCTCTTCCGGAAGTTGATTCAGCTCTCTTTTGTAACCTGAATTGGTTAAGGAAAAAACATTTGTTTTACTTTCCTAATCTCATTGAGATGATTAGCATGTATGAAATACTCTCTGATACTCTCTGAAAGGGTAGGAAAGGGTAGAGATGGTCTCTAGTGTCATTTCACAAAGCTTTGATGGTTAATTACATAAGTATCTGCATCCCTCACTTTTTTAATTAAAAAAGTAATGCAAATTCTTCTGTACCAGTATTGTATTTTTACTAGTGTTTCACATCCTGAATTAGTGTGGTTGCAATAAATTTTTATGCAGAGATATGATAACTACTGGTAATGGTTTGGCTTCAGGAAAGGCCTCAAAGTAGAAATGCCAGGCTGGAAGGAATTCTTGGGTGTTTAGAATTCTCTAATAAGTGTTATCTGGGAATGTTCTACCTACTTTCAGATATTCTAGATGTCCTGACTTTCTGTACTCAGCAAATAATTATGGAAAAAGTTTTAATAACTTCAACAGCTGTCTGTTTTACACTTACATGTGAGGACAAAGATTGCACTTTTCAGCTTCTAAAGAAAACAGATGATTTGTTTGTGGGATTACGTCACTTGTCTGAGTTGTATTTTCTCCCTTGTTCTTTTGAAGAAATGTGGTTTCCTCTGGAGGATCGTTAATGCTTGAAACTACTGAGCTCTGTACAAAGTAACCATAGGATGGTAGTATATGGTCAGTGTATCACAAGTACATGACTTCTACCAGCCAGCATTTTCTGAACGTCTCTAGCTTGGGATTCAGAGAAGACTGGTTTCTAAAATAGTGACTATGAAAGCTCTCTTAATTTTCTGTTAGAATTAACAAAATTAATGAAGCTGATATTTCATGGGTAAAAAGATTTCTTTGAAGTGACGTGCTATCCAAAACTGTCATGCTTTACAAATATTAGAGGAAAACATACAACTGCACTGTTTTGAGATTTTCTTCAGTAAAACTGTAAAATGTAGTCTTTAAATGACAAAACTCATAATTACCTCCCAAAGAGGATTCAATGAATGGGCAGATTCATCAGAAATAAGTGAAGGAGCCAAGCTGTATTTGCCATCATCTGTTTGTTCTTGGATGTCTTCAAGCAGCATGCCAAGTCTAAATATTTCCCCTTCCACCTTTCTAAAACCAATCACAATACACAGCTAGTGAAACATGTATTTCTTACTGTGATAACCATATTTGGCATTGCATTAAATATTCGGGGGGGGGGGGGGGGGAAGAGAAATTAATGGAGTTCACTGAGTCTCTTTTAAGTACTCGAATTAATCCGTTAGCCTAATTATAACAGCGATATGTAAAGCTTGACATGAATTTTGGCCAAATCACTTCTAGTTTACTCCATGTAATATTAAGGTAATGTCTTCACCTCTGAAGAATATTAATGGATAAATGAAGTAATGGTTCTAAGACACTCAAAATATGGAAAATATACAGATGCAATACTTAGCACTTATATTCTAACCTTTCAGGATCAAACTCTCCAACGCGGATAGACTTGTCCTTGTAGTTCTGCAGCTGTAAAACATGGTGCTCCTCTCTAGCAGTTAAGTAACTCCTTTCCAAGGCATCAAGGTATTTTTTCAATTGATTTAATGCCTTCACCAGTGAGAAATAATTCAGTAGTAAATTACATTTTCATTAGTAAGTCATAGTAAGCATAGTTATGCCATTTGCAGTGATCTTGGTAAGAATTGAGCTACTGCTCTGAATTAGAACAGGACTGCATCTCATATGCCCACCCTGTACACTGTGCTGCTCAATTATGTACAAGTAAAATATTGAACTGACTTCAGAACTGATACTCCGCGTGTCAAAATTCATAGCTTCTATGGCAATTTAAGGCCTTTAACTGATAGGTTTGAATTGTAAATCCTTAAAAGAAATCCAATTCAGCCATGTACTGAACAATTTAATTTTTGCTTCTTAAACTCAATTTAAATCTGAGATTGATTTAAAAAAAAAAAAAAATTTAAATGTCTATTTGAGGAAAATATTGAATATCTTGCCATAAAATTTTAAGTCTATAGACAATTCAAGAACATTTCTGATTATTGAAAATATATTAATTTACCAGGTAATTGTCTTGTGAAACGAATGTCTCATGGGTCATATGTTTAGTGAAATCTTCCACCTTTAAGAGAAAATACTACACTTTTATATTGGATTTTAAAAATGAGCATTCCAAATGGGTATACAATTTGAGCATCAATGCAAAATAGATATGGAAACAGAGCTCTTTACTTTAATTTTCAGTTGATCTGTCTGTTCTTTTAGTATTTGAGACATCTTTTCTCCTTGTGTTAGTTCTGGCAGTAAATTAGAAGGACTTAGACAGTGTACTTGTACTGTACCAGCTGCTGGAAATGCTGATACCATTGTCCCATGTGGTAATCCTATATAATACAAGAGAAGATCAGTTAGAATTTCTGCCAAAAACTTCTGCCCAAAAGTACTATCAAATTGCATTAAATGAGTCATTTGCATAGTTACTGCAATTTTATTTACTTGGATCAGGCAAATCTTGTGTAGCCTGTGTATTGTTAGGAACACGTGCTGTGAAGACTTCAGAAGATGTCCCAGCGCCTCCTGAGTGAACAACGAAACTTGGACTTGCAAAATCCGACTGAGGCAGTATCTGTTAAAATGACAACTTCCGTTAGAGAAACGGAATACGTAGAGAAACAGGGTATAGAACACTTGCGGACATTTAACTAAAGAATTTAGAAATACATAGGACAAGTTGTTAATGAGATGCTTATTGTAACTGCACCACATAATTTGCTGTGTTTTCAGTATGGATAATATCTCACTGCATATATGCTGGATTTATATATATATATATTTAAATACTTTAACTCAATGTCAGGGAAATCTATGTTCAGAGAACTTGTGTAAATGGGTAGTACAATATAAAGGTGACAACGGTTTGGGGGAATATTCATATTCTTAGAGATAAGAGAATGAATTAATAATTGCCTAATGATAGGATGATTTGCAATCACAAATAATACTTCAGTGCATCATCAACTGTTTGGACATGAAAGCTCTGTAGAAATTCGGTCCCACAAAACTGTGAAAGCAATTATTGACAGAAGAGAGATACACTTGCTGATAGCTATGGAATGCTTTTGTGAATTAGTCGTGTTACATTTTACTTAACACAATCTTTTTTTTTATGGTAAACATCACTCTTGACAAATATTAACAATGTTTTAAAGCATCTTACTTACCTTCAGCTGTTGAAACAATTCTGGAATGCTCGTTTCTTCTTGATTCTCTACTTCAACAGAATGAAAACAGTTATTTTCTAGAATGTTGTCCACAGTTACTGATTGACTGAGCAAAATAGGGAAGGATTTTGTTCGTTCGATTGTAGGAACTGATTTAATATTTTCACTTATTTTTGGCATTTTTAGTTCTGAAGTAACTTTAGAGAAGTCAGGAAGGCAATGGTGAATTTCACTTTGGCCATGTATGAGCCTATGAGATGAAACTGTTTTCTTAAACAGTTCTCTCTGTTCCTTCGTGTTGTGAGAGATGTGTGTGTCTTCATACCTGTTACTCAGCTGTGAATTGTCATGTCTGCACCCACAGTTAACAGTAGAAGAAATAGATCTCTTTGAAACAAATTTATTTTCATTTAGCACACTTGGATTTTTCCCACCCGTGCGTACATCCTCATGCTTTTCTAAATGATACCCTTCCAATTCCATTGCCCATTGTTTAAGTGTTAAAGAGCCTTTGCCATGTTCGTAAGCCTCAGGTTTGTTCGTAGTTTCACCAATACTTTCAGCGTAGGACGTCTCTGGTATGGTCTCACACTCAATTAGCTGACAAGTGTTTAGTAATTCTCCTTCAGAAAAATGACGCAAGAGGACATTGGACAGCTTTGAGTTAGTTAGATGTTCCTTGCCATCTGCTTTACCAAAGCCACTGTCTGACGCTTCTTTCTTAAAGGAAGCTTCACTTACAGGCATTTCAACCGAAATTCCAGCTGTTGAGGTGGTAGCTGTGTGATAATCCCTGCCGCCTTCAAGTTGGGGATGAGTTTCATACCTTGCTGCTGCTGCTTTGTTGTTATCTTCAGAACAGGATAAACTCAAAATATGAGAAATATTTTCTATGCAGTCATGCAGATCCTCTGAATTACTGTTGTATTTACAGGTTAGTCCTTCATCACAAGGCAAGTCATCCTGTTCCCCGTCAGTAGAGCCTGAAACGGCGCTGAGTTTATTTACGAGTGAGCTGTGCGCCTGCGTTCTCATCTGCTCTGTGACAGTCTCCATCTCCCACCTCTTTGCCCTATGAATACCATCTCCTCTCTGACGCTGGGGTAGAGCTTTTATGTATTGCATGGATCAAAAGCTGTAAGGGGGCAGTAGTAGGAATTTATTTAGATGTCAGTACAGTTCAGAACAGGATTTACCTACCTCTGTCTTAAACGTCCTCCAGTTTTATTTATGTTATAAACCCGGTGCAGGTTTTCAGAACTGTACCCCTTGACGTTTAGAACCGTACCCCTTATTCCACACTTACTGTAGGGTAAAAACAGAAAGAGAGTCAAGCGACGGAAAAGAACAGAGGCAAGCGCTGAAAGCGTTGGGGAGAGGAGCGTGGCGCTCGGCGCCAGGCACCCGCCCTTGCTTCTCCGCCCCCGGTGCTGTCGCAAACTGCGGGACCTGCTCACGGCGCTACAGCTGCTGCTGAGCCCTGCGGAACCGCCGCCTGCAAGAAAGCCCCGCGTGGCCGCCCCAGCTCCGTGCCCGCGCCCCGTTACCGCTCGCCGCTCCCTTGCCCCGCCGCCGCTCCCCCCCGTCCCTCCCCTCCTGGCCCCGCCCCCTACACCCACGCGGGGCGTGGCCTCCCGCCGCCCCGCCCCTCGCCGCTCCCGTTGGCCCCCGCGCAGGGCGCTGCCTCCCGCCGGCCGTTGGGGCCGCGGCCGCGCGCCCATTGGCGGGTTCGAAGCGCGGCTGCGCGGGGGCGGGGGCGGCCGCGCGCTCCCCTCAGCCGCCGCCGTCGCTGTGGAAACGGGCGGGGGCGCGCGGGGGGGCCGCGGCCTGCGGCGGCGCCCGGCTCAGGTGAGGTGAGGGGAGGTGGGGGCGGGAAGGGCCGGGCCGGGCCCCTCGCGGTCGTGGCGGGGGCTGCGGGCTGAGCCCCGGCCCGGAGGGGCCTGCGCGGCCTGGGGGCGCTGGCGGGGCCGGGCTGTGCGCGGTGCTGCGGCAGGAGCGCTGCGGTGCCCGCTGCTGGGGCTGAGTAACGCGAAGGGCGTCGGGGGCGGCCTTGGCCGCTCAGATGGCTTCTGTGCTTTCCTTTGTGTGCGCTGAGGCGCCTGCAGACAGACCCCAGCGCTTTGCTCGCTTGGAGGCGAACGGGTCGGCCTCCTGAGGGACGAGTGCTGGGTAAAAGCGCCGCGAAAACAGCCGGCCTGTTTCTTCTGACGTGTTGTACGGGAGAGCTGCATGGTTTTGACAGTGAGCGTTATCTCTTACACCGTGACGGCGTGACAAATCTCTTCGATTTACCTAGGACTCCTCCTAACGTCACTTCTCAGCCGTCTCTCGCCACCAGCTGACAGCAGGCCCGTTTACCCCACCGGCGTTCTGCACATCCCGGTGTGCAGGATGCCTCGGGGAGCAGCTGGGCTCCCCACCAGCTGGGAGAAGCTTTAATAAGAAATAAATAATTCCAAACGCAAATGCTATCTGTCAGTAATTTTAATTATTGAGCATGCAGATGAGTTTTTTCTGTCTGACACAATTTTTTCAGGATTCTTTTGGTTTTGCTTACTGCAGGGTCATTTTTAGCTTTTGGTTTTCCATTTTTTTAATTTAACAGCAAAGATACTTGTACTTTTTTCTTTCTCTCATTCATAGTTTTTGTAGCTGTTGTGCGGTCAATTTCACTTTCCACGTTCATGCCCAGATCTGGTAACTATGGTTTTGGTTTTAGTAGTCTCTAGTGTTAACATCTTAATGAAATTGTTTGTGTTTAAGGAGTAAGTGCTGATCTTAGGGCTTTCAGAAAGATTAACCTGCTATGGCTGTTACTTGTCCCTTGAATGAAAAAATAGAAAGCTACCAGGTGAAGAAAAAAGCCTGTAACTTTCATTTAGGCATTTAATAGCAAGTCAGCTAGGCAGATGATTGCATCAAAAAAGTAAGTAAATGGAGTAAGTAAAACAGTGCAAAATACAGGAAAAAAGTGGAAAAACTGGTAAGAGATGGCCTGAAACATACATAGTATTGAACAGATGATTAACGTCAAGTTGCCTCCTAGGACTTGAATCTGTTTGAAAAATAGGGATCCTGTTCAGATCATAAAACTTTTGAGTAATTTGAACCTTTTACTGATAAGAAGGAGAAATGTTCATGCAGCAGAGTTATGGGGAGGAAAATTACGGGGAAGAAAATTGTACGTGACCTACCTATGCCTCTCTAAATCTTCTTTTATTTCTTTGCACCATGTTTGTTTCCTACCATTGTTCTGCTGTTCAGAATATTGTTCCAGGCAAGCAACACTTCGGAGGCTGTATCTTACCTGGCAATCGTTGGCTGTTACTGGACAGCATACAGTGTTGTGACCAAGAGTATCTGTGTGACAATGTGGAAGTATAGTTACATAAATCTGTTGGCAACAGTGGCAAAATGGAGGCCGGTTCAACATCTGTCACACAGACTGAAAAAATGGATTTGAACAGCTTTTAAAGAGACCTGCACCTGCATCCCAAATGTTAGGATAAATATGCAAAACAATTTGCAACTTGGCACCTCAACAAATATTTTTTCTTTAATTCTGCATAAGTGTTGTGCCATAAATAAACAGTACCTGTATCTATAAAAAGCAAATGGTAGGAAAAACAACACGTGCTCTTCTTTCTGTGCTATGTGTTCATCTCCACTTAGGCTGTAACTGCATGTTGTTCAGCTGTAGGCTCAGAAGTGAGAGGAATGTTAACACTTGCTGTTTGTACTTGCGAACTAGGGGGCACAGGTGATGCACCACGCGATGCTGTTGGCAGTAAGCTATCAGGGATCATTTCAGTTGTGTAACACAGCTTCTGTAAGAGCTACATCTGCTCCTTGCAGGATAAACTCTTGCTGGGGTGGGAATTAGTTCTTTAAGCTGAATGCTTGCTTAATCTCTGAATGAGCATGACATAAGAAATGTGATATATCACTTCTGTTCCTTCACCTGTATGTGCTAGTGTGTTTTATTGCTCATGATTCTAAAGATAGACATTTTTTTTTTGATTTATCAGATTTTAAGATTGATTTTCTCCTCTCTTTGCAAGGTGCTTGTGCAGTCTCAGTGTGTTTTCTTTCTCTACTTCCCAGGATCTCTTATTAACATATGTTATAGGCCAAGAAGGAGCTGAGCTAAGTGGAACACTTTGTTGGAAAGATTTGCGATAAACATGCTCCATCAGCATAAGCACAATATTTACAACATTTTATATTGAACTTTTCCCATCTGGTGTTCTTTTGCATCTTATAACGTGCTCCATTTACCAAACTGAAGGTATTTGAGTAAACGCCTGGCTGGTTGAGAAAGAGAGACCTCATCATTTGCATGATGAGCTTGTCCTAACAAGCAGAAGGAGTGAGATTCAAATTTAAGATCAGGTCTCAGTTAGAAAACTCTTACCGATTTTGCGGTAATGTGATTTAAAACTTACGTGAGAAGAAGAAAAAGATCACAAGATACTATTTTCTTGTGAATCGTTATTGAAGGCTGGTGTGGCATTTAAGTGCTTGAAAACTGTGAATCTTATCTCCTGTTGTGGGATGCTTGGAAAGAAGGTTGCTGGCAGCACAATATTTTTCAGTCTGGGAATGACAATGTGTAAAAATTTAGAGCTCGTTATTCCAATAAAAAATAAAAATAAAGGAATCCTAATAACTTGATGTATCAAATATGTAAAAAAAAAAAAAAAAAAAGCTGTTCAGATTTTGCTCTTTTTTTAATGCACAGAGGATGTTACTCTAGCATCTTGCATCTGAAATCTTAATCTTACTGCATTTAGAATGAGTTCCCGGTTGCCTGATTAGATTTATTAGAGGGATATTAGTTACATTGTGCTGCAGGCACTTTGTGCGCTCTTCCTTTCGTATTTTGTCTTGGTGTGGGACTGCCTTACTTCAGAGTTTAAATGGATGGCTTACATAAACTATTTGCAGAACTGTCCTTATAATAAAAATGCTTGTGGTTACGTGCGTTAGCTACACCCGGTTCTTTAGCTTGCACACTAGACAGCAATTACATACATGAAGTAGCAAGCTGATTTTCAGCTAAATATTAATTCTTTTCAAAGGGGTCATTCCATTCTGCGAGCTGTTCTGTGGGAGAGGTGCTGAGAAGTCCACCTTTGCAACCCTGCACTTGGATATTTCATGTACTCAGGTATCAGTCTGGTATCACATGCATTTGCTGCTGCTTTGTGTTACTCCATGTAGTGGAAGTCTATGTGATAGTTTTCTGTTTGTTTTTGTCAAAAGTACATGCTTAGCCTCTAAGTCAGGATACGGCCTGCATCGTTGCCAGATGCCTGAAGTATTTCTCTTTACAAACCTGTAGGACCGAGTACTGCCTGACAGGGCACCTCCTCATGTGCTGGAGTTAATGGAGCTGCCCTGGAACTGTGACAGGACTCTGATGAACATGCTAGCAATGAGGATATGTGGGGTTTTGCCACTTACGTATTGCATCATTCTCCTAAGTTTCTGGCATTTCTTTCTGCTCTTAATTAATGATTCCATTACAGGGAATGTATTTACGCTTCAGTCTGATTGCTGGGTGAAAATAGGGCATTTAGTGTTTAGCAGAGCTCCCAGATTCTTGCCAGATATTTGCAAGTTCCTTAATTGAAAGTTGTTTTTTTTTCCCCCCCCCCTCCTTCGGTTTCTTGTATGATGTACTTTTCTCTTGTTGCAAAGCATATATGCAGTTTTTATTTATGGCTTGGGTGTTTTTTGTGGAAGGAAAAGAAAATAACCCTTAAGAATGCGGGCGAGTTTCCTTCTGACTCATAGTAGGAAGATGCTTCTGGAATCAGTTATCATGGTTGTTGGGAATAGTTTTTTAATGATCTGGCAGAAATAACTTGTGTCATTAAGACTCTGCCTGTGTTTTAGGCTGATAATTGTGAGTAATGTTGAAAATAATGCTAGGCAATGCTAACTTGTTAAAGGAGACATTTGCACAACCCTTTAACGGCAGAGAGAAAAAATGAACAAAACGCGTACGTAGAGTTTAAAAGGCTTGCCATATTGAAGACCTTTAGCATTAAAGCCCCAAACTCTGCTCAACTAGGTACTCCACAGACATGAGAGAAAAAAATCGTACTCCTAATCTACAGAATAAGTGGAAAATATATACAGATAACAGTAGAGGGCATGCAGAAATGCTCCTACATGTTTGTGTGCCTTTACCATGATATTGTATAAGGCAGGCTGTCTACACTGTTAGGTCAAAAAGAGCCGTGAGTGGAGGGAGACTGAAGAGGACTGAGTGCACATGAAGGGGCACTGAAGCAACGAGCTTTCGCTAACCTTGTTTAGAACCCGCCATGCAGCAAGGCCAATTGGGTTTAGGTAACCAAAGAACATAAAAATCAGATCAAGCCTTTTTAGAAACAGGGCGATAAATTAATTATCTCCACTGTTACCATGCGTGTCATAATGCAGCACTGTGTTAGCAGTTAGGGAACAGATGTTGGTGCTGGAGCTGCGCTCTCTAGCATTGAATTCAAGTCCATGCTGTCGTTTTCAGCTGTGGATGCAGCGAGATCCTCACTGCTTTGTGAGCAAGATTGGTCTCAAATATACAAACCGCCTATTAGGTTTTTTTTGGTTGGTTTGTTTGTGTATTTTTTTTAGCGTTTTAAGACTTAGAAGGGATCTTACTGCCAGGTTTGTTTTAGGATTGTCTGCGGTATTCAGTAATGTGACTTGGTTTCATAGGGCCCGATACTTATAAGTCAGCATGGCAAGTATAACTGGGGCGGAGGAGGAAGCATCTGAATGAAGCACATTGTATACTGGTATTAATTTATTTACAGCTTGTCTGGTGTGTCTGATAGCATAGGATGTGCTAGGCTGGGTCTTGTCCGTGCTCCGCAGTAATTACAAGCTCTGCAGAATGCGCTTTGTTGGACTAGCACCTAGGTGGGGTGTCTGGGGTGGTTGTTTACGAACCTCCGCTTTCCTGTGCGGTCCTTTAGATGCAGCCCGCTCGTGTCTGACAGGAGCGGCACTCAGGCTGGAGCGCTGCTCGTCTCGCATGCTTCTAAGCCAGTCCTTTCACAGAAGCCCTGTGGTTTATTCTGAGGGTATCTGCTCCATGTGGAAATCCAGCTGGAGAAAGAAGCCCGTATTTCAGAGCAGGTATTGCTGCACAGCATAGTTTACCCTGAATAAAACCTCAAATTCACTTCATCAGTGAAGGTGGTTTCTATTTGCTGTTAGCTTCTCAGCTGTTGAGCTTGTATCAGAAGTGGTGCAGAGAGGAGTATAAAACTCAGCTTCCAAGAGTAACCACCACGCTGGTCATCTTCTTACAGCGTTCCTCATATCTGCCTGGCCCACTCGCACCACTTGTATCCTGCTGTGCTCAAGGTTTGGAAAACCTAGCCCGTGTCCCAGCATGTCGCACAGTTATTTTAAGGTTTGTTCAGAGGGGAATGTTTATTACTGCACAAATGCTACAGACCGTGCTGTTTTCTGTGCAAATACAATATTAAACTTGATATAGATTTTTTTTTTGGGCTTATTTGTGTTAGCTCAGGTGATTTTTAAAAATATCCTTGGACATCACTGAAGACTGAAATTTTGGTTTGTCTAGTTCTGATTGTGGTTTTGGTGTTCCTAGTCTTACTATTTATGTTTATATGCTGTTTTATAATTTCAACGTCTGGAGTCAAGCTAGTCTCTGTATTTCGGTAACACAGTTGTCACTACATTTTTTTGTTGCTTAGTCTCTTTTTCTCCATAAGGGCTGCAAAACTCTTCTTTATTTTCAAGTAATCCATTGCAACCTTTTTTTTTTTTTTTCCCACCCATGCTGTAGCCTGTCTCTGAAAGGAAATTCAAACTTAGTTCAACATTGGAAAATTTGCCTTAATATTGAAACAGCAAACCTCTGTAGCTAGTTTATATAAGGAAAAAGAATTTGTGTGATTGGACTGCCTCAATCTGTACTTTCCCCTGGTAACTTATATCTCTCAGCCAGTGATGACTTCATTTGGCAGACGCTCCTTCGCTATAGCTTTGTGAAAATAGCAGATGGATAGAGAAGGCATGACTCGGTTGCCTCCTTTAGGGAAAGGCAGGCAGAAACGAACTGTGAAATTCGCCGTTAGTCAGCCCCTGGGTGACCAGCCAGGAGCCGTGTAACTGTAGGTGAGCACGGAAATGTCTTCGCATTGTCTGACAGCTCCGCAAGGGAAGGTATGGGCTCAGGGAGACGGTGGGGTGAGGGAAGGAGCCAGTGAAGCTGCAGGAATTTACTGAGGTAAGGAAATGCAGGGGAAAAAGTCATCTCCCTCTGCATCTACCTTGTGATTACCAGTTGATGCAGAGAGAGCTTTTTACTGATGGTTTAATTTAGAGATCCTTTACCTGTTTGTTGACAGGATGGATAAGCCTATATGGCTCACCGTTTTCTTTAATAAGAGTGCATATTTTGTCAATTGGGGGTATAAACGCTCTGCCACTTTGCCTAATACCTGCCTTGCTGTATTTGATTTTTTTTTGTTTGTTTGGTGTCTTGCAGTTGTGTAATTGTGAACACTAGTTTCGTTAATTTTCCACTTCTCAAGGAAGCCCACTCTTTTCTCTGTGCTTTTCTCACCCATTTTAAAATGGCAAAAGGGGCAAGGACTTCCTGCATTTGTTAGCTGGAATAGTAAAATTGGGCATTTTCCAGCTGTACGTGCAACTACAATATGGTGGTTGTGCTTGCGTGAAAGGCAGCTCTTTTAGGTGTACATGAATTTTTCATTGCTTCAAGTTGTGGAGAGAATAAATTTAAAGCTTTTGCTTCACACTAATACAGAGTTTTCCTAGTAATCACAAGTGCTTTTCTCATGCTGTATGAAGTTTTAATTAAAAACACAAGTTTAGGAGAAACTCTGTCTCACTGTGACATGTGCAGATACGGTAGAACTTTTCCCAGCTTCCCTGAACCCCTGAGGCTGTGCTGTTGAAGTACGGCGCCCTCAGAGGCGCTGATCTCCAGCTCTGGAGGGCTGGATTACAGAGATGATCTGTGAAGTCACCGTGCTTCAACTGAAAGAGCCAGGCTCGGTTTGCTGAAGTGTGATCCTCCAAGGCCAGCTTACACCTGAGATCGTGTCTGCAAAAGGCTTCACTGATACCTGCCTCCTTAATTTTTAATCCGTCACTCTAATTAATGTGCTTTAAGTTTGTTTTCTGATTACCTGTTGGCGTGGTTGATACAAATTATTAATTATCATTACAGAGCAAATGGACAAACAAATTGCCACAGCCATTATTTCATGAGCCCTGCCAGTTGCCCAAGCACACACTTGTTGGTCTGTGGCACACAGTCATGTACATGAGGGTGTCCATCTGCCGAACAAACTTTCAATTCCCTGCTATTGCCGAGCACCAAGACCGCTCATGTGGGTGACTTACAGCTATCTCCTGGTGTGAGTGCTTCGGACAAACTTCCAGAGGGTGAATAGCAGTAATGCAGTCTTCCCAGGACGTGGGCTGTAATGGTATTAAAATGTATGCGTCACACTTTGTAATTGCGAAAATATGCCCACACCCACTTGTTGATGGCAAATAATTCTACTGCGGAGCATGGAAGGGCAAAGTTGTTGTTTGACTGGAAGGAGGTGGATGGGCTGTCTGAAGGATGCTGTTGAGGAGGAGGAGGATGGGAAGCACAAATCTTCATTCCTGGTACTTGATAAAGCTCATGAGAGGAAAAGCACTGCCTGCACTGACAGTTAAAGACGGATGCATTTTCTTCTGGTGACAGCTTTAAATCTAAGTTCTGCTCTTACTTTGTGACATCTCCGCCATCTCTTGATGAAATACGCGTTTGTGAGTTACACAACTCTACATTTACTTGCAAAGGAAGGTAACATTAATGCTGAGCAATAAATATGTCAACTCTTTTACTAAAAATATACTTTAAAGTGGGTAAACTTTTTGAATAGAGTTTCTTTTTTTTTTTTTTTGTAAATTGTTTTTCCTGCCAGGCTAAACACGTCTGACTTCTGAGTACTGGCTGCTGCAATCCCTTTGAAGCCGAGTTTGGAGCTCACATGACAATGTTGCGGTGTTTTGGAATGTGAAGCCAGTGAAAAAAAAAAAAGGCAAAACAAAAAATCCTTTTTGAGGGAGGAGGGGAAGGGAAATAGGGCTTAAACATCTGCTGGCTTCTGTGCTCGTCATGTTCAAGGCGGGATGAGCTCCAGAACAGCTCATCTCTAGGTGGGATTGTGTCAGCCTGTTCTGACTCTGGGGAAGCTGCACGGTTTCAACAGGACTGTTTACATGTGAAGCAGTGTGTGATTTGTTTCCTATTATGCCTTTCATTCTGCAGCTTTCATCCTTTAAGCCCTTTACTTGGAATTGCATGATGCCAAGAAATACTAACAAAGATAAATGACTCAAAGTTTCCAGCAGAAAAGAGAGCGTTGTTTTTCGTTAAACCTTCCTGCTTTCTTGCTTGCCTACAAGAATTGCCGTGTATATGTAGCAGGTTTTGGCTCTGGTGTTAGCTTTAAGTTGTCGATTGACGCTTCCTGCTTGGTAGGAGTAGTGCTCTGCTTCTGCATCAGCTGCAAATGGTTATGAGTTATTAACTGAATGTGAGACTTCAAGCCAAGCATCTTGTGTTCCCTTTGCAGAAACGCAGCTGAATGGAACTAAAAGGGCCACAGATGCAAGAACTTGAACACGTTTCTGAAAGTGTAAGATGTGTCTGGCAGTGACTTCCTTACCTTAGTAACAAAGAAGAGTATTTCAACAGGAGCTTAGGAAACCTTTACTCCAACTTATTAATGTACTAACTGGAATGGTGTTCTGACAACAGTTCTCCACAGCAGAGTACGTACCTGCTGCACAACAGTAGTGCTTGCTCTGCTGATAATGCAGCTCAATGGAGGAAAGTAATGTGTTGATAAGCATGCGTGAAGATCGCTCCTTTCATGTGCGATACAGGTAAGACAACTAATTTCGGTATGGATGCTTTAGTACTGCTAATGATAGAAAACTAAACCAGCAAGTAGCTTGGTGTTTCTGTTATCAGTATTAATAAAACTGAAAGCTAAAACGACAACTTCTTTGCTTTTCTTGATTTTTGAGTTACAAAAATTCACTTTTGTTGCATAGCAGATTATACTGGCATAATTACAGGATTGCCTAATGCTGGAGCTGTGTGCAGCTACAGAATAACGTGTGAGTGTTTGTACCTCATTGTCTTTCTGCCTGGACTTGTGACAGAATGATACGAGGCGTGATCCCTGCCTGGTAATACGTGCTCTCTCTCCTTTTAGCTTTTGGGCTGCCCGTGCAAATGGTTGAGTTCTGTCTGCTAATGTCCTCTGTACTTGTCCCCTTGTTGCTCCTATGAATGATGACTTTTTAGGTGCACTGTCATGTAGAGCAGTGTTTTCCCTGCCTATAATTGTTATGCTGGATAGATAAAAACTGCTGTGATACTTTGGACTAAAACAGTGCTATTACTGCAAGTCAAGAGGATGTGCCATTTCCCTCTGAGAGCTTTTATCATTTTTCTTCTGGAATCCCCTTTACAGACGTGGGATAACGTGTTGGCGTTGCAGCCTCGCTCTAATGAACCGGAACAACAGAAACATTGTGTAGTGCGCCGTGTTTGGATGGCTGGTGTTTGGGAGGGTAAATCTTGCAGCTCATTCAGTAGGAAGGGACACGGGAACACTGGAATGATTATTCTGAACACAAATGGGAAGCGTGATTCTTGTTGTACGTTCCCCCACCCTCTCCCCCAGTCAGCCTTGCTTGGGGGCTTTTTCCTTGCTGACAGGAAAACACACTACCCTTACTTGTAAAACAGCACATGCTGTGGCTTAAAATTAATGCTGGAAAACAGGGAGGTGCTTTGAGAACATTCTCATACAGCTGTTGTGACAGTGTTGAATTGCTGATAGGTTGCTCTTCCTTTCACAGAAGTGCAGTATTGGTTCTGGTCAGCAGTGCACTCAACAGGAAGAGCTTTTTCATGGTCAATATGGGAAAAAAATAGGCAAATGTAATTTACTTTCTGCTCTCTTTATTTTGCTGAAAACTTGATGTAGTGGCTTTGACTGCAGGAATCCCTGAGTGTCTGAGCATGATATTTCTGCTGCGCTAAGTGTTTCTAGGGTGTAGCTAGCTGGTGCCCCTGCTCATCCCCAGACAACCCCAGAAGACCCTGCTCTCCAGTTAAAGCAGGGGCTGCTCAGGTTACCGTTGTGGAAGTAAATGGACGAAGAAAGCGGCATGGCCAGTTGCCTGTTTCAAATTGACAAGCCAAAAATAACTTCTAAAAATGTGGCAAGCACAGCCAAGGCAAAATGTCCTACAGCTTTATTCTGTATTTCAGTCCAGGCTTGAATGGTACTAATTAACAACAAAAATATCCATGGCCTTATTAAACTTTTCTGTAAGAACTGTAATCTGATGAACATTGAAAAAATTTAAAAGGATTACTCCTCGGTGGTTTTTAAAATATTAAACTTCCCTAAGAAGAAACTGCAAATTAATTCAGTATAGAAATCGGACTTTTATGATACTTTAATACCTATAATTTCAAAAGATTTGATTTGTTTGTAGTTTAAAATTTAATCCAGGAAAAAAACGTCATGGATTACTGGGGGGGATGTTTATCAGGGTGTGTTTTTGTTTGTTTGTTTTTGTTTTTTTACATCCCAGGTTCATTTGGTTCTCACACTGCTTTTTCTTTCCTACTGGTCTTGTAGTGGAACTGACTTTAAAAGAAACTGGTGGCCCACTCCTAAGGGAAAGGTTTGCTCTGGGTCAGTTTCTTCCTGGGCGAGTTGTTTCTTTCCCCTCACTGCAGGTATCTGACCCACGGTAAACTTAGAGCTGACTTGAGCAGCTATGAAAGTGGCGGAAGGAAACTATTCTTTGTTCTAATGTAGTTTATAAGAATCATAGATTAATGACTGAAAACAAAATGCTGTGACTAATAAGTCATCTACAGAGTAAATATTTGCAGAACTAATTTGTCTGAGCCTGCTGAGTCCATACACCACAAAAATTTAGAACTTTTTGAAGAGTTTGACTAAGCACAGTGCTCCAGTGGACGTGTAGTTAGGTTGTTTGGAGTGGTCAGTGTGATATGCTTCTGCAGTGTGCATAGAAACCAAGAACAGGGGCAGGAGTGGGGAACAGTGTGGGATCTTTGGGATAGGATTCTGTGGCAGTAGCAGTTTTATGCCTCTGAATTAGCGAGAGGAATTTTTTTGTTTCTGTGTCTGTATGTTTTGTGTATCCATGTGTCTCACAGCATAGTCATGTGGCAGCTCCCCCCAATAGCAAAAATGTTCAGAAATGCCCTTAGTGGTGATTGAATGGGGTAAAACTACGTTAGTAGTGTTTAGAGACTGTAATAATCAGTGTAATCTTCTTGCTGTCTTCTGTTGTCTTATTTCTTACCAGTTTTCTTTCTTTTTTTTGTTAAGATGAGAAACAAGACCAAAAAAAAAAACACCACACACACACAAGAGAAAAAAAAAGAAAGCATAAGGGAGCCAGGCAAGATGAAGAGCTTAGAGGGAGAGATAAGGATGAGGTAGTTTTACAAATGAGAAATTATTCAGGAGATGCCAGCCTTTCAGAGAACAGGTCGAGGCAACTATAAGCAGAATAACAAAATGAAGCCCTGCAAGAGTATTTCCACAGCAGTATCTCGAAGAACCTTATCCTGTTTAGCAGGAACAGAATTTCATTAGAAGTACCCAGATGAATGGGTCTTGTTCTCCTCTTGTCTCTGCGGGCTCAATGTATCTTTTGTTTAGCCATTCAGTATTGAATAAATAAGTAATTCAATTCAGCCCTGGGAACAGAGAAAGTAATTTTATATTCTCCGTGTAACTATTTAATGACTTCCTAAAACATTGATAACCTGGCCCTGTTTAGTCTGCTGACATGCTATTCAGCCATTGGAAGTGATGGTTAAAGCAGCCTCTGAGAACAAGAGATGACAAGGTTTTGACTGTAGAATTATGTACCTCTTTTTAAAATGTTGCATGATCTTCCTAACAGTCTTTCAAGGACTGAAAAAAAAACAAAACAAAACAAAAACCCAACACCTTTTCTGAGTCCATTTTTGTACTTTATGAAGAAGAAACCTTTGTGCTCTTAAGTGGTAAACAAACAAACAAACAAACAAAAAAAACCAAAACAAATAATTCCAAAGCTTTTATGTAGTGTGAATAAAATATTTATATTGGGTGCAGGCAACTGTAATAAGATGAAAATAAATATTTCATTTTCTCTGTTCATTCCTTTTAATAGCTTACTTAGACTTTGAAACTGTAGAAGGTCAGTAAGAACAGATCCAGATGGATGTATAGCTTTAGTTTGTTGTACAGGTTCTAGCTACCTGTTAATACAGCCTTTCTAGAGTTGTTCTCAAGAGTAATATTACATTTTGAGTTCTTTTTTACCCAAGCAATTACTAATTCTTATTCTCATTTACCTCCTGTAATTCTGGTTGAGTTGACGCACTGTAAGAACAGCTGATACTCATCAGCCTGGGTTATAAGACTTGGCTTCATAGCTATTTAGGTTCTGTATGAAACCAAAACCAACCACATCTTTCATTTGTGTAAGTTATATTAAGTCTGGGCTGCAGAGTCAGAAGATTGTTTCAAGTTCCATGCCAAAACGGTAATGCTGCCTAATGCTGCCTTGGCATTTGGCTGTCTTTGGAATGACGTGAAATTACTTGAGTGGAGAGGTACCTGAAAAATTCATGCTTCATAGCGTTCTCTGATATTATCTTTGTACCATTTTAGTCTGTGCCTTTTCTTAATTGATTCGATGACTGTTGCATCACAAATTGCAAATCAAAACATGATTTTTTTTTAAATGAGCCAAATTCCCTTACGGAACTGGAGTCTGGTACAGCATTGTGACTATTACGCCATATGCACGTTTTACTGAAAGCTCTAATGTAATCCCTTCAAGCTAAAAATCACAGGAAATGAATGTGATTGTATAATGTTCTAAATCTTTGCACTGAGGAGAGCCATATTTCCTAGCCATCACTTTAATTGGACGTGTCAGTTAACATGAGGTGCCCGTAGAGAACCTCTTTGGATAGGATTAAGATTACCCAATGAAGTGTTTTAAATCTTAAACCTTTAGTTGCTGATGGTGTAACATGCTGTACTTAATCATTTCTGCCTTGTTCTGTCTCACATTCAGCACATGCACAATGTAATGAAAACCAGGTTGTTTGTTCTAGCTAACAGCAATGCTTTAACTTCTCTGAGAAGTTTCTAAACCTAGAAATACTGCATGTGTTATGGATATCCAACCTGAGAAGTTGGGCCTGGGAAGAACTTCATGCTTGAGTTCTTGTTTGCTGTCTGCATCTTTACCAACTGCCAAGCATACAGTATTTTTAATTGCAAAAGTTAAATATGTCTGTCATCTCACTGTGCTTAAGTTGTGGAATGTCGAAGACCAGCAGGTATGGTACTATTTTGTGTTAGTAGCCTGTTTTGCTTACAATCCAAATTCTTCTAGTTCTCTTGGAAACTCAGGATTTTTCAAAAATACTTCCTTCTTACTCAGACTTCAGTAAAATGTTGTGTAGCCTGTTTTTTTCTGATTTAGACAAACAAAGAAATGTAAACATTGCGGGTCTGTTACATACTGCATTTCTGTATCTTGACAAAACAGCTGTCTTCTGGTGTTGCCATTAAAATAGCTGTCGGAGTAGTGAGCATTTGTGATTGTTGCTATTGTTGATCTTGCATATGAAGGAAAACTGTTTTAGGGCTAGAATTACAGAAGATTTATTCTTAAAACTAGGTAAATATCAAATAATGATATAACAAAGATACATTAAATCATGCAAAATGTTCTGTTCTGGACTGCAGGCCAAAACAACCAAAACAGTCCATCTTGAAGAAAAATGCAAAACAACATACAAATTTACAAGGCTGATGTCCAACATTTTCTGGCAATATAAGTGCACACTTTTAAAACACTTAGAGGATGTCTCTTACTGATTTTCTTTTCAAAAAAATCTAGAAAGTAGAACGGTGGCATTTTTGTGAGCTTTTTAAAGTGCATACAGCCTGAAAAAGCTAGAGAACCATATTGCTTCAAGACTAAGACCCTGAGGTTGTCTTCTTCATCTTCCTCCTCCCTACCTCCCTCACATCTTAGAACTGGAAAGTAGGAAGTGTTCATATATATTCATTAACACTTCATAAAATTTTACCTTTTTGCCTTTTGTACACCAAAATTCACAATAGCATAAATGCATATGGATGTGTTTTGGTAGCCACTGTTTTCTTTAAGAGCTTCTTTATTCATTGTTCAAAATGTAATTTGCAAATTAATTAGTACCTTCTTGCAGTATTTTATACCTGTATGATCACACCATTATTTGCTGATAATAATCAAAAATATTCCAATGGCTTCTGAAATTATGGCTGCTCAGTTAAGTAACTGGAATTGATGTACATTTTGTTAATTAAGTCTACTTTTTTCCTCACACTGTGAGAATTTTTCTAACAGTGACACTAGGAAATGAATTGCGAAGTAGTGCTTAGCTACATAGGAAACAACTTGAGGAAAAGTAGTCACGATCTTTGATACACAGGAATATTGAACTTGGAAGATTTTTGTTGTTTGTTTTTAAGACATTTTGCATGTAACCGTGTTATCTACCTAAAAATCAATTCCACTTTTTTTTTGGGAAGGAAGAGGTGGAAAGCAGAAAGCAATTGCCGTCTGTCTGCTGTAAATACTGCCACATCCATTCGTACCTATGTTTTGCTGTTACAACGCTTATTTTCTTGATTGTTCTGTATCCATAAGCCTACTGATAAAAAGCTAATACTATACAACATTTGTCAAAATCAGTATTTGCCAGTAGTCACATCAGTTTGAGGTCATTGTTCTGACATTGCCTAGATGGTAAATACTCTGCATTTTAGAACCCTACAGGTGCTATGTGTGGATGAAGAAGTCTTTGGATTTTCTCCCCAAGACATAAAAAATTAAATATAAATATATAGTTGAAGCCATTTGTTCTGCTGTTATGTAGAACAAATATTTGCTTATCGCTACTGAAGTGCCAAGTTAGATTTCAGCCTTCGCTTCATAGCATCATTGATATTAGAGTATCAAGCTCATTGCTTTGTACTGTGGTGCTGACTTCCTGTCCTGAACAAATAGAGAGCCTTTGAGTAAAATACATCTCTTCAGAACTTAGGTTATTGGACAGAGTACTGCATGCAGAATAACAGTTTTCTCTTTTTACTTAAATTGTGCAGGATGGAGGCTTCCTGCCTAGAGCTGGCTTTGGAAGGTGAGCGCCTGTGTAAAGCAGGAGACTGCCGAGCGGGTGTGTCTTTCTTTGAAGCAGCTGTTCAAGTGGGA
Source organism: Cygnus olor (assembly GCF_009769625.2). Taxonomy (NCBI): domain Eukaryota; kingdom Metazoa; phylum Chordata; class Aves; order Anseriformes; family Anatidae; genus Cygnus; species Cygnus olor. Next base: position 5,818,763 of record NC_049176.1, read on the forward strand.
ACTGAAGATTTAAAAACACTCAGTGCTATTTACAGCCAGTTGGGCAATGCCTATTTCTACTTGCATGAATATGCGAAGGCCTTGGAATACCATCACCATGATTTAACTCTTGCAAGGTAATCTTACGTCTTTAACCATGTTCTCTGTTTGATCCTGTTCTTGTAGTGATGAGCAGTTGGCTGTTTATTTGCCTACCAAAACCTGCTATTAACAGTAGATAATGAGTGAAGGAGGTGAGCGCAGAGGGCTGGGGAGTCTGGGAGGCAACTTGATTGCCCTTTAACCTGGGAGCTAATGCTCAGCCTAGTACCGTAATCCTAGTACTAACTGAGGCCTCACCAGGTTGTGGATAATTAAGTAGCTTCCTTAAATCCATCCTTTCCTGTTTCTAAAATTCAGTCTTTCTGGCCATCTTGTTTAATAGACAGAGCTCATTCATGTTTCTCTATGTAAAACTCACAGTGTAATCCTATGAAGTCTAAAACTACTATGCATTTCATACACTATTTATGCATCTGACTTTTATTTACTATGGATCCAATAAAAGACACAAGCACCTGATGTAGAATTTAACCACAATTTAGGCAAAAATCTATTCTCCCCACCCCCTTTTTCTGTTCAAGTACTGTAAGCAGAGAGGTACCTAAATTCACTAAGCGTCCTTGTGGGAACCTGTTTTTTCTGTTGTGTTTTTCCCCAAGTATCTGAGACTGAGTGGCTCAAGTGCCCATCTTCTGCCTTAGTTGTATTTAGAAGCTAGAAATTTAATATTTCCTCTGAGTTTTCTGGGAGACTGGTAGGTCGGAAATATAATGTAAGAATGATAGTCAAGCCAAATGCAGAAGCAGTTAAAACTTTTTGTAATCCTGGGACAGTCTTTCTGCATAATCATTAAGAATTGTATCCATGTTCTCTACCTAGGAGAAGTGATGTCTTTTTTTCTTTTTTGATTTACAGTAGGTAGATCAATACCGCAAACAGCACCAACAAAATCAGATGTTTCTGTAACCACAGAGTGAACTATATTTATGTGAATGCATTTTAGATATAAAATGAACTGAATACACACACAATTTTCTTTCAATAAATTCTTTGAATTGTCTGCCACGCATTGATCATCACCTTGGTTTCAAATTGCACACTGTTTACTGGGTGCTTTTCTGCTGCAATTTTAGGACAATTGGAGATCTACTGGGAGAAGCTAAAGCCAGTGGGAATCTGGGCAATACCTTGAAGGTACTTGGAAACTTTGAAGAAGCTATTGTTTGTTGTCAAAGACATCTGGATATTTCCAGAGAACTTAATGATAAGGTAAGAATTGCTTAGGAATCCGGAAATAAACTCCGAATAAATAGTGGTGAACCTTGTTGTATTGGTAATGAGTGTGCCACCTTTCAGAGGGAATTAAATATTGCATATTCAAATATTCCTTCCTGACTATAAGAATCTGTCAGATGGCTGTTTGCACCTAGAAGTCTACAGTATCCAGATTCTCAAATATTTTTTAAATTTAGTTTTTAATGATAATTGGCCTCAACAATTATTATGTATCTTACACCTCAAAAGGTAATAATATGCAAAACAATTTGATTGAGGAATGTGACTGGGTGGGAGTAACTTGGGCAATGAGAGCATGTGTTGACAAGTAGCTACCAAACCTCTTCTCCCTTCTGTGGATTGTTCTAATTGCTATTGTGACACAAGACTTTGAAGCGTCCTTTTAATACCTTACTTTGTTTTTGCTTTAGGTTGGAGAAGCTAGAGCACTGTATAATCTGGGAAATGTTTATCACTCTAAAGGGAAAAATGTAGCTTGTGCTGGGACTTATGATCCAGGGGAACTTCCAGATGATGTGAAAAATGCTTTACAAAAAGCTGCAGATTATTATGAGTAAGTAGCAGCTTTAAATGTTAGTGATTGAGAGGATATGATTGATCATCTGGCTTGTTAAAATATTGAGAGGTTTGTGGTATCATGAACTAATGCACCTGTGATTTTTTTTTCCCCTTTAAACTGGAGAGTACATTATTTTTTGTTAAGCTGTCATTTTTAGCGTACCTCTTACTATCTGGCATGTCCTTTCTCTATGTTAGAATTCAGCATAACTCTTAGAGCCAGACTGAGACGTATACTGCATGTAATGTAGCTGTTTCGCTAGAGATGAGCATGCCAGCGTAAGAATGCAGTTAAGTTGGATATCGCACAGAAAATGTTTCCTACTCAGTGGAAAACTTGTGTAGCATAAGGGCTATTAAAATAGGACAAGGTAGAATAATCTACTTTTATTTAAATGGGAAAAAGATTTTTTGTTTGTTTAAGTGACTATGAGAAAAACATAACTTAAAAGTCACTAGTCTTCCTCTTGTCTTCACTTCCCCCAAAACAGAGAGAACCTGACGATAGTAACAGAGCTGGGTGATAGAGCAGCACAAGGACGTGCCTTTGGAAATCTGGGAAACACACACTACCTTCTGGGCAACTTCAGGAGTGCAGTTTTAGCTCATGAACAGGTACTGCAATGTGCTAGTAAACAATTTTGTTTGTTCTTGTAAAATATCGCCGGTTGCTACAGATTTTATATACGTGTAGTTTTTTGGATATTGTCACAAGCTTTTTAATGCAAGCTTTAGATCTTAAGGGCACAGCCTCAAGTCCAGGCTGTTCTTTTCAAGCATTGTTGGTCTAAAGAATAGATAATGTGGAAAATCTATGAACATGCGTTTTTGTATGCAAATGTACGCTATGAAGTACAAAATGGAGTAATTAATGCAATTCTTTCACATTTTTAAGCGTCTCCTAATTGCAAAAGAATTTGGTGACAGATCAGCAGAAAGAAGAGCGTACAGCAATCTTGGAAATGCCTACATATTCCTGGGAGAATTTGAAACTGCTTCTGAATACTACAAGTTAGTTGACTGCTTATAAATACAGTTTATACTCTTCTTGTACAGTTAATTTCTGTTGTGCCTAGTACTTCAGCTCACTGTAGAATGGCCATCTCTTCAAAATATACTTAGGAAAGAGCTGCATTTGTTTAGCAAAAAAAAAAAAAGCAACAAAAACCCAACAACCAACCACCCAACGTTTTTCCCTACTTACTTAACTATTCAGGTTATTTTAAGGGAGATGCAGTGCTAATCTTTCAATGTTTCGTTGCTTTAAATATATTCTTCTCAGCACAGTAAACATCTTTCTGTTGAAACACATTTATTCAGCTTTACTCTAGAAACAAGCATTTCTGTCTTAGCAAGTTCTGGAATGATCTGAGTAAGTGTAATACACTCAAGATGGGTACCTGTCCTAGGTACACTCATTAGCTGGGGTTGGTGGTGCGTATCAACATGGTTTTACTCATTTAGTCCATATTTGTAATCAAGATCTTTTTCTTCTTATGATTTTGCAAGATGGTAGTTTGTTAGCAGCTAATTTACAAGTTGTCCTAATTTGTTTAACTTGTGCAACTGATTTTTAGTTGTGCAAATATACTTTTCAGAGCTTCAGTGATTTTTTGAGGTAACTGACTTTTTTTTTTTCAGGAGGACATTACAGCTGGCTCGACAGCTTAAAGACAGAGCTGTGGAAGCACAGGCCTGCTACAGCCTTGGAAACACATACACTTTGCTTCAAGACTATGAAAAAGCAATTGATTATCACTTGAAACACCTTGTGATTGCTCAGGAATTAAATGATAAGTAAGCCCTAAGAGATTGTTTCATGTATATGACACTTAAACCGAATCCTGTTACCTCTAACTCCGCTGTCGTTGTTCTATAAATGACATCTGAATTAATGTGAATTCCCTACAACTTGTTTTCAAATGGAGAGAAAAAATGCTTGTGAAAGGATTGTGGCTAATGAATCTGAGATGAAAGGGGGATTGATGGATGAATGTCTCTGAATCTTCTTATGTTGGTATCATCTTTGTAAAATAAGCATTTTTTTTCCCATGATTTGATTATAATAATTTTGCATACCTTCATAAGAATACATCTTCTACTTTTCCACAAATGAAGACAATAGTAAGGGGTGGGGAAGGGAGGATAATCCAGTAGAAAATAATGCTTATTTTAAAATAACTACAATGACTTCTACAGCTTTTTGTAATATTGGGTACTTTTTTTTTTTTTTTTTTTACAACTCGTAAATGCACTTTTTCTAATTCAGGAAGCAAAATTTGTGAAAAACTATAAGGTATGCAATCTGAGGCAAAGAAAGGAGGTTATAAAATGTTCCATGCCTCTAAAACTGAAAAGAGTGACTTAAATGTTTGCTGTAAATTTAAAAGTTCAAGTTTTGATGAGATTTGTTTGTATTTATGCTTATGCCAGATCACAGTCCTTTAATTACAATACTTAGCGTGGTGGTGGTGGTGGAATGGTTTCTGAAGATAGTCTTAATTGTTCCTGGCACAGTAATCTGGTAATATCACACAAACCCGACCCCTAGTGTTCAGCGAGTATTAGGAGATAGCCTTGAAGATGTTTCTATTCTGTAGAATTGGTGAAGGAAGAGCATGCTGGAGTTTGGGGAACGCGTACACGGCTCTGGGAAATCACGACCAGGCTATGCATTTTGCTGAGAAGCACTTGGAGATTTCAAGAGAGGTATGATGTTCACACTTACGTACATTGGTTGCCTGGTTTTTGCTCTCACTTAACACAGTGATGTTACAGAGGTGTGTCTGTACATGTGATTTTGAATAATGGAAAGGATATTGAATAATTTCTGAGATAGTTTATTCAAAGCTATGTCAGCCATATGTCACTGCAGTTGCAGCCTTAGTTCTAGTGTCACCTCCAGTAATGTCAGCATGGGATCCAAGTTATTAGCCTAGCAGAGGTTATTTTAGGCTTTGGTTTGAACCTTTTAGTTTTTGTGTACTTCATGAAAAAGGTGGTCTCGGTTTTCAGCGAGGAAAACCTTTTTCTCTCAGAAGTCTGGGGGGACAATGTTTGTATTTACATATATATATTTCTTTACAGTAAGAACTGCTTATTTTATTTGGTTTGCAGGTAGGAGATAGAAGTGGAGAACTCACTGCTAGACTTAATCTCTCAGATCTTCAAATGGTTCTTGGATTAAGCTACAGCACAAACAACTCCATGATGTCAGAAAGCCACGTGGTAGATAACAATTTGAATGGTATGTGCTTTTTTCCGAATACTTTCTAACAGTAAACTTCAAAATGAATCTGTTATTTGCACTGTTTTCTGACTAGAGAAAGACTTTCCCTCCAGAAAAAGAAAGACTTTATCCAGAAAGACTTTCCCTCCAGAAAAAAAAAATTGTTTTTGCAGTATGGGACCCCCTCACCTCCTGCTTTTTTGACGGCTTTATGTTGTGAATCACAGGTTAATGCCTAGTTTCTTCATGTGATGCATCACCTTCACTTTCTAATTGTTCCTGGGTTTTGTGTGTTTTCTTTTTTCTTTTTTTTTTAATGTGGGAGATTTGCCTACTAGCTGCAAAATTATGTCATTCTTTTTTTCTTCCAATCATTTTTGGAACATGGGGTTAGAGTTAAAGCTGGTTCATTTGATGTTCCTGATTGAATTTAAGGTCCTTGGCTCTTCTCTGTGTCCCATGAAAGCAGCTTACATACCTTAGATGGGTGTGTTTTTTAAGGCTGCTTTTACTAGTGATTATTTATTCTGTGCTGAGTTTTGGAACTCAGAATGGCTGTATCTTGGACATTTGATGAAAACTGCCACAGGTGTTTGAAGGTGACACAATAAGTCATAATGATAACAAGATGAACTTTTTTTCTTTCTTGAAGGTACCAGACCCAGAGTAGGACGCCGTCACAGCATGGAGAACATGGAACTTATGAAATTAACACCAGAAAAGGTTGGCAATTTTCTTCTTTTTGTTCTGCTGGTGAGACAGCAACAAAATCTAAAGGCTTCTGTAAGGGTTTAATATTCAGAATTATGAATGTAGTGTGCATCAAAGGAATTCCTTTCATCTCCTTTTTAAAAGTGTTGTGAGGTTGATGCAGAAAGTGATTCAGTGTAAAATTCCAAAGTTTTAGCTCAGCTGCTCTGAACGGTTTTCCTTTGGCTGCAATCAATTTACTTAAAATACATGTAGTGTGTTTCACTAATAAATACAGTAAAATATTTAATGTGGATTTTTATTATCAACTAGTAACATAGTATTGCAGCTTATTTCTTATAAAGTTTTTTTTTCAAGATACTCATGTGGTAGGTTTCAAAAACTCTTTCCATAAATGTCTTTGATATATGGAACGTATGACACTAGCGTTATGGTTTGACTGTACAGGGATACCATCTGCTTGGAGGTGGAGTGTGTGTTGATCTTTAATAAGCTTTAGAAGTCATTTCATGGGGGTAGGCAGTATTGCTGAAAGATTTGTGATTGTGTTCACACTTTCTAATGTAGGATCAAGATTAAAGGTTTTCTTTTTTTGCGCAGATATTATAGAAGTTTGTTAGTTCTGGATGAAATGATCATTTTTATAGATAAAATATTTATTTTAAGAGAATTTAGGGGAATTCTCTTTTATGAAAATTCTTTCAGGTTGCTAAAGCTATCCATTCTGTTATTCAGTGAAATTAGATAGCTATTCCTGTTTACTCTTGTGCTGGCATTTTTCTCTCCCTTCCTCTCCAATCTTCACTGGGAATTCTGTGCATGTAAAGGACTATACAGAAAGCTGATTAGATATCTAGGTTTGTTTTGCCTTAGGGGTTTGTTTTGCACTCATGCTTTGTAAAAGTTATTAGTATTATAAGAATGTCATGTTTTGAGTTGACATGAACTAGAGTTCTTGCACTGCAGTCAGCAAGGAAAATTTCAGCAAGTTTGATTAAATGCACCACTTGACCATATATTGGTCAATAACAGTACTAACCTGCTTCAGGTAATGAGATATTAATAACCACACGTCAAGTAAATAGAACTAAAAACTAACTTTTTCTGTCCTAGTGGTTGGATAAAATAAATATTGTAAAGCTGCTTCATTTTGAGGAGGAAAAGAAGAACTGAATAAGAGGTAACCGTAAGTGATCAAGATTAGGAGGCTTAGTTTCATGAGCCTTGTTTTTTTTTTAGGTTCAGAACTGGAACAGTGAGATTCTTGCTAAACAGAAACCACTCGTTGCCAAACCTTCAGCAAAACTGCATTTTGTAAATCGACTAAAAGGCAAAAAGTTCAAAACCAGCACCGCTTCCAAAGTTTTGCAGGATGCCAGTAATTCTATTGATCATCGTCTTCCCAACTCTCAGAGGGTAGGTTTGGAGAGCTGTGGAGATGACAGCCTTTACTCATCTCGGTTTGTCCAAAATTATGAAAAACACAGTCCTGCAGCTGTCCATTTCACTTTTACTTGTTTACTTGATTTAAACACTGTGGCTCTGTAAACTGATGGGAGAATCTGGCACTCTACATCTGTCTCCTGGGTGGTGACAGCTTTAAGCTTTTTCTACTGTTGAAAGTTTTTTTTTCCTGGTGGATTTTCTCAAGTTACAGGTCAGCTTTCACATACGTTTTATATCTAGAGTTTCTCCCAGACCCTCCTTTTCCTAACTTAAAAAAAAAAACAACATAGCTTTTCTGATTCAGATACAGGAAGATATTTGACATTTTTTTAGGTTATTGCACTCTTCACAGAAATCAGTTTAAGACAAAAAAAGTCATTTGATCTTGGTAAGAGAAAAGAGCTTTTGACCAGAGAGCTAAGGAGCAAATGGATATTGTTCATTGTTGTTGTTCTTGTTTTCTCTTTCATAGGCATATATTTGGGTTGTTGGTTGGTTAATGGCTGAGGAGGAATTACTCCATTTGTACTGATAAGAGCCCTATTTCGTTATGTTTCAGAGAACAAAATGTTTCTAATAGATTTACCTTCCAGAAGCGTTTGTCATATATTAACATTTCTTATTAGGCTAAATCACTGTCTATAGAAATGGATGACTAAAAAAATTAGCTTACTGGATTTCAGTTATCAAACACATTACTGGAATGAAACTGCCACGCAGTTGTCCTGGTTTTAGGTACTTCTGAGTTCAAAGTACCTCTATTTTTTCTCTCCTCTCCAGAGAAACAGTCGCGAGACAATGGCAGATGAAGGGTTCTTTGATCTGCTGAGTCGATTCCAGAGTAACAGGATGGATGACCAGAGATGCTACTTCCAGGAGAAGAACAGATTCTCAGCTGCTTCAGTAGCAACATCCTCTACTCCACCTAAAACAATAAGAAAATGTAAGTTTTAAAAACAAAACCTGTAGCTTTTAGTTCCTGTCAAATGACATCCTAAAAATGTATTTGAATGAAAGGGTGCTTACTTCTGGGCTCATTTGTTTTTCTTCCTCCCCCAGCCTTTTCTACTTCTGTAGTCTCACCCCACACGGATGAATTTCTAGACTTACTTGCCAGCTCCCAGAGCCGCCGCCTAGATGACCAGCGCGCTAGCTTCAGTAACCTACCTGGACTTCGTCTTAATCAGCACAACAGTCAGTCAGTCCTGGGGCACTTGATGGCAAGTAACAACAGAGAACTAGATGATGACTTTTTTGATATATTGATAAAATGCCAGGTAAGATTCTGAGTCTTCCGGGGTTTGATTTGTGCATCCTAAATATTTAGTGTCTTCAACTAAGCCTCTGTGCTTCTCATGTGTTTTAAGATACAAATTGATTTGGTGGGTAAGAATGTAAATACATACACATATGTACATAAATATATACACACACACATATATATGCACATACATATTACATATATGTAATATATATTTATATAATCTGATGAAGTATCTATTTTAGCAACTTGTCTATTTACTTTTTTGATTCAAGCAAAGAATCTAGAAATTAGTATGATAAATTTTGTCTCTTTATGCACTATGCGTAGCAAATATGTAATACGCCTGGACTGTGCTCATTCAGAAAAGAATGGAAAACTTTAATCTTGTCATCCAGTACTGATTTTACTGCTTTATGAACAAAAGAGTTGCTTATTTTGAGACTTTTATCTCAAAGACAACTCTATTCAAGGACATGGTTGCAGTCCACAGCCAGACCTTGTAAAATCTGACCAGGAGCTGACAACTGTGTGAAACGAACGCAGAAACAAGCTCAGACATTTTATGCCAACTGCTCTGTAACATCAGTACATTTAAATCACAGTCTGATGAGCTTGAAGGAAACCTCTCTCTCTATATTGCTTATCCAAATCTTACTACAGTGTAGCTATTTTTATTCCCTGTATAGTGAAAGGCAGGAAGACAGCTGTAAAAACCTTACTGTTGTAATAGAAGCGCTAAGAAAAGGGTAGCAATCCTAGCCTAAAGAGCAATGCTGGTATGTCAGAAGACAACCGTGTTTTTGGTCATATGAGACTAGAACTAGTAGAACTAACACTGAAATTTTTCTGGCAAAAGATACTTGAATCATGTTCTGCAATAGGAACAAGAACTAAATTGGGGGTTGTATTTTCTGATACAGTTGGAGGCACCATTTTAGCTACACTTACAATTTTAAATTAGTAATTTCATTTGAGAAGGGTTAAGGCCTAGTTAGCTACTTGCACCAAAGCTTAAACTATTAAAGCCATGTAATAGCTTTAAACCTGGGAAAAACAAACAATCATTTTTCATTTATATTGTTTGCTTATTGAGATATATATTTTCCTCTAAATATGCAGCTTTATTGCCTGGTCTGTCTACAGGGCTCCAGACTGGATGATCAAAGATGTGCTCCTCCATCATCTGCAAAAGGACCAACTGTACCAGATGAGGACTTTTTCAGCCTGATTTTGCGAGCACAAGCTAAGAGAATGGATGAGCAAAGAGTCCACTTACCCTCTGCTATAAAAGGACCAAGTTCTAGCTGAGGAAATTAACAGGCTCGTACTGTACACTAGCATCTTAGGAATCAATTATGTTTGTTGGAAAACATAAATGCCTTTTTACAAAAGACTTTAATTAGTAGTTTTGTCTCCTTTCTAATCATTTTTGTATAATAGCAGCATCACGCATGTGACCAGTAGTTGGAGTTGCCACTGTTCTTTATATTGGCAGCTACTTTTAGCAGTGTCTGAGATACTGATTACTGTATCTCCTGCTTAACTGCTCTAGTCTATGAACATTAACATCATTTTTTTTCTGCCATCAAGGTATTCTCAGTGCTGATGTGTGGACTCTCCCACATCTAGCGTTAAGACCTAAGTGTATATGCTCTTTTTAAAGAAAACTTGATTTTTTTTTCTGATTTGTACCTCCCTGGAAAACAGTCCCATTTTCTTTTATAATTTTTTTAAAAAAATAAAAGTAATTGAAATAGCTTGAGTACTTAGTCTGTCTTTGCTTCTTCCAAACTTTCTACAATCATGATTATTTAAGAAAGAAAAAAGTATTTCAAAACCTTGTTTTACTCCTCTTTGAAACAAAAATATTATTTTAAAAATATGCTGGGTTTATTTTGGCAATAATTAAACATAAAACTACACTGAATAATGTAGGAAACAATCAGACTATTTTAAAGATATACTTGTATCTAAGTATATTTATATATTAACTTATTTAGTATATGTATATATTTATAATAGTATATTTATTTAACAGCTATCAGTGCTGTTCTATAGACTGTGGTACATTTCCACCACCACTAGTGTTCTACAGGGATGGGAGGTATTTGGCATGGGCTACCATGGACATCAGGTAATTCCTCCTCTAAATCTATTTTAAGCATTACAAACAACAAACATATGTATGCTGCTTATTACTTGACCTGAACTACTTCTCCTGAAAAGACCATGCGCTGTGCTGGGGGTTTCCTGAGAAAAGCCGTTCGAAGTATTAGTGCTCACCCGTGACGGCCACCTGTACTGCCCTAGCGTAGTACAAGGCTCTGGAGAACCCTGAGGTCTCTGTGCTGTTTTAAGTGCATGACTTCAGTTGAAAGTCATTGATTTAATGGCTAAGGTGGCAAACTGCTTACTTTGGTTATTTATAACCAAAGTGTTCTCCATTTTTAATTCAAGTATTATACCCATGGAGAAGAATTGACAGTTACTTTTAGCATCAGAGTAAAATGGCATTTTAAGACTAATGAAGTAGACTTAACTGTTAAAAGTTTTACAGACATGCTATTGTAGCTTTCTAAGCCCTGAAAAATGGACGTCTACTGAAACAAATTTTTTTTTTCTTCTAAGGAGAAATGCCAGAACATTGCTCCAAAATCAGGTGTACCATCATTTTAGTGAGCTCATCTTTGGTACTTGTACTTTAGTGCTTCTTATTCCTTGTTCAGCTTTGAACATCCCTAAAACAAACTGATACAACATTAGTTTCTCACACTTCTGCCCTTGATTTCAAGATGTCCCAGAACTGAGCTGATTAATAGCAATTCTAACTACTGAAAACTGATTTTAAAGAATATAAAACAAGGGTAGTCCTTCCTGAGACTTCTATTTTAGCTGCAATTAGTCTTACATGAATTATGTGACTATCAGCAACTCTCTTCAAGCTGTTTTCCAATTATCTGATTAGGGTTATGTTTGCTAATCACAGAGCATCAGTGCTTTCCTACCACAGAATACCTACTTTTACTTGAAACTTGTGCCACAAACTTGATTTCAAACAAGCCAGCCACCTGCACAAAGCTGTTCTCTTGGCTACTTAACATTGTTTTATCCTACTTAAAAGCACATTTATTTCCAGTTCCAGTAGTATCTACACAATCTCAATTTTTAACCCCTGCCTCACAGCTATGCTTACCACTGCTCTGACCAACACTGAGTTCTCATCAGCTTACTGAGCTCTCATTTAGAACTAAAACATTTCAGAACTAGAGCAGAGCTAGTTAAGTATGGGACAATTAAAGATTAGACAAAACTTACAGCAGAGGTTGCGGGTTCCTCAGTCTCCTCCTTCCTGTGAGTTGCACATACTGCCCTTTTTCTCCTCTTCAAGTGGACCCCCTGTGGAACTTGTTCCTTCTAGGTTTTTATTAAGATCGCAGTTTTCTCCAGTGTCTTGTTCTGCTTTGCCTGGTTGCTGTTTCTGCTGTTCCAGTGCACGTTCTTCGGTAACATTTGTAGCTGGGGCAGTTTCTACTCTACAGACTTCAGACTCGGTGTGCAATCTCTTCTGTAAAAATTAATAATAAGCTATTAATCAACCAACCCAAACTGATGGGGTCCATTCCTTCAAGTGCCTCTCAGCTCAAGGGCAGAACTCCCCCACATCTCCTAACTTTTAAGTATGATTGACAGGTATCTTGGTATCTTTTTTTTTTCCCCTTGGAGAAACAGCACATGGGAATGAGCACAATCTAGAGTACAAATCTGTTTTAAATTTTCTGTAATTCAAAGGAAAGTCCATTGGGCTTTTTTTCCCCCTTACATGAGTAATCTATATTCCTGAGGCTGACATAAGTACTGTCATACAGTTATAAGTACATAAGATCCCTCAAAACAAGTTATTTAAGTCTCTACTACGAAATATTTTAATTAAGTGGTTTCCTGACACAGTTAACCATCACATAGTATTTTTCCAGAACAAAATATGCCCAAAACAACCTATACCACATTGTTCTATAGGGGAACAGGTACCTCTCCTCACAAGGCTTGGGTAAGCCTGTTGTTTAACCACATTCTAGCACACGGCACAGAAGCAAACTTAATCCCAGCTCAAAGACTAACATACACCAGGGTCTGTTTTTTGAGACTCTTCTACTTGCGTGTCTGGCTCACTGCTTGCACGCAACATGTCAGGGTTTCTGCTGCCATTTCCAGGTCTCAGCTGAGCATCTCCCCTGTCATAAGGTCCTCTATAAATGTAAGGAATCTTCTGTGAATAACGGCCATCTGATGTACTCCCATCATATCGCCCAAAGTCTATTTTCTCCTGTTGACTGTCAGGTGGAGGAAGTGTCTTCCTCTGAGAAGATGTTAAATATCTTATCATAGGCACGGACGATCCTGCACCATAGCAGAAAGCCTGGGGATGGGAAAACAAAAACAAAACTGCAAACATTTGTTTCACACAGAATTCAAAGTCACAAACCTGATCAGCACTGAAAGAAAAGCCTGGATGACCAGAATGGCTGCGATAAAATTCAGGCTCTCTGCAGTCTGACCACACTGCAGGAGCTGCCAGGTTGTAACCCATCTTTGGTGCTAGAAGGAAGGTGCTGAAGGCTCTAACTCAATGCGTTATGTACAAAATGCCAATTAGATGCATCACTGTGTAATGATACTTAACAAAAGGGAACATAATTTCAAATAAACTGTCAGAGTCTAGGATTGTAAGCAGTTTAAATGCTATTTTATCCTCCTTGCGCAAAGGGAAAGTGATGCAATTTCAATACAAACTTAAGTTATTTTAATAGCTAAACCAACTGTACTTATAAAGAGTACAGTCTAGGAAAAAAATCCCTTGTAGAAATAATTTCATCTGTGCTATGAACTCTGCTCATCAGTACAAATAAGCAATAATTAATAACATATAACAATACTTCCATATAAATAAGTTTAGTATATAAAAACAAATATGAGCTTTTAAATTTAAGAAATGCATACAAACCAGGACAGCCAGAGCCATTATAATTAGCACTGGAATCTGCAGGAGCAGTGGTATCTCCTTCATAAGCGCCTTGATGAATTCACCAATGCCTTGTCCCACATGCTTCAAAGGCTCAGTTACAAAGTTGGTGAAAGTAATAGCCAATGCCTAGAGAAACACAACCCAAAAAATAACGTTGTCACTGCTGACAAACAATCGTACACAGTTGCTCTGGGTCTGGCATGTACCTTTGTTGGTGGAACCAGCAGAACAGGATTCACTAGTAGCGTTTCGTAGTACTTCTGGCAGGGATCGTCCTGCAACGTCCACTTACTTCTGAGCCATTCTGTATTCAAAGCAGAGACACATTTTTACTACTTTTTAAAAAACACATTTTATGACATTGTCGTAATACAGAAAGTAGCATTTCAACTACTTATGGAAATCTTCTAGATATGGTTCAAAGCCCAGATTTATTTTTTAACAATCTGAAATTAGCTTGGCAATGTAGCTTATCCAGTCACAGGGATGCAGGGAAAGAAGGAAAGAAAGAGAAGAAACTAAGGTTTTCCCATGTTTAGTCAACAAAGTTCTCTTTATTGGAAGAATTTAGAGCCTAGAAGCCACAGAAGAAGAAGAAGAAGAAGCACGGCCTGTGGAAACTCTTGTTATCTGGCACATTTTGTCCACAGGCACTGAAACATAAGTAATGTTGAGTGTTACCACTTACCTGCCAGGCTGCAAGTATGCAGAAGAATGTTTGTGCATCTGGTACATTTCAAGAGAACATCTTAGATCTAAGCAGAAAGTCTTACTCCTTAAGACAACTTTAAGTAATTTATGACACCAGTGTTTGTTTCTGTAGTTTGAATTCAGGGCAGTCATACCAAAAACCACCGAAATTTGACATAAATGAAGCAATCACAGCCATTACGTTCCAAGAAAAGACCACAACAGACACTTATTAAGAGTTGCTATCATTAATCTACCTGCTATACCACTGGATAGTAAATAATCGCTATCAGAAAATTCAGCCATCTCTGGATAATAACGAAAGTAGAGTAAGAAATTCGTTGCAAGATTGAATTTCTGAACTCTGTTGTATTCACATGCCTGAAAGATAGAAAAAAAATCTTTGATTCTGCTGTTCTATCTTTGATGACCTGCACTGAATGGCACTGGGGGTGGGGGAGCTGGTGAAACACTCATGGGCCAAGTTTTAGAAGAAAAGAAGTAACCCCAGGACAGGACCTAAGAACATTTTTGCCATGGGCTCTCCTTCAAAGGCCTAGCAAGGGAAGTCTTGTGAAACGGAAAAATGGTAAAACCACATAATCACGTATTGCTCAAGAACATTCAGTGTACTTACAATTTATGAAGAAATTAGAATATTTTGGGTACAATTAGTGAGTCTTTTGTGATCTTAAAAACTATTACAAAACAACGAAACAAATATTTACCAATAAGGCTGTCCCTCCAGTCCAATTTCTCAGCACAGACATTATCAAACTGCTCCATTTTGGCAATTTCTGCTTGGTGCTGCGCGAAGGCCAGCTGCAGGAGAATCAGAAATATTTGTAAAAAATAAAGAGAGAGATGCCATCATCTGTAAAAACTTTTAAGATTCATTGCACATCTGAAAAAGCAACATTCCACAAGCCAAACCCAGTTTGAAGTTTCTTTGCAGGGACAAAACTAGTTTTCAAAAGGCACTGACTGCTTCCACCACAAACCTTCCTGCCGTCAGTAGCACAACCCCTGGGACAGCTGCAGTCCACAAGAGCTTTGCAGTCCACAAGAGCTTTGCAGCCCCCAGGCCAGCGCCCGGGCTGAGACCCATCCCCGGGGCACCGCAGAGCACGCAGGCCGGGTGCAGGGGCACCCAGACCCCAAAACCCCTCCGCAGCAGCCAGCACAGAGCCACCTGCACAGAACGCCCACCTCCACGCAGCACCACGCCATGTACCTGCTTTTAGCGGGCATGGGATAATCACCTGGTAAGTCTATTAAAAAAGTTGCTTCCTAAACCAAGCTAGATTCCAAGTACTTCCTGGGAATGGATAAAATCCTCCCAAGCTGGCTACCCCTGATTTATTCTCCAAATGGAGACTGAATTATCAAAACAGTAAACTTCAGTGTTCAAAGATGTAAATCCAGGACAAAAGCATCTGACATCACACTTCCTTAAGTATTTCTGGATTCAAAACAGAGACAGCTGCTACAAAATTACTTATTAAAACATCAGTTTCTCTTTATGTTCTCTTTAATTTTTTAAATTGTGCCATTAACATAAACACCCGTAGTGATTATAATTTTGCCTGACAGTCTGCAGCTGATAATCAAGTAGAAGAAGTTAAGGCAAATCATCAGCTGAAAAATTCTGTCATTATTCAATGACTCAAACTAAGTCCTTCGCACAGCAATCCATTCCTGTTCAAGAACCATCCTACTCCCTGGCACCTCACCCGCTCTGCAGTTCTGACGGGCCTCAGTGAAGTTCTGATGACAGGACGTGTCCTAGGTTTTGTGGCCGGGCTATGACCTAGTAGGTCAAGTTCCTCCCATTAAAACCAATACCACTGTACAGCCGGCTACTTTATCACCATGCGTTAAGCATTTGTCTCTGTCTATCACCTGTTAAATACAGTTTCAGGTAGGGAATCTTTGGAAAGCAAAAAAACTCAGTACTTTTTCATAAGACTTCTGCCAAGCTCCTTTAGACATTGTTTGTGTCACGGAACAGAGCTCCTTGCCCACGCAGTGAAATCACCATTCTACTGCGTTGTGGATTTTGTGCACCTTTGTGGCAGGACAAAAATCGGCAGGGTTTCTTTTGTTCTTTAAGCCTAACACACCTGTCAACATACAAAACACAGCCTTTCATCCCTTCTTTTATTTTGCAGTCAACTAAATAACCTTAACTCCCTCACAACTGTCAGGTTTTAAGCCTAAAAGCCATTTAGGTTTCAAAACAACTTACCTTATATAAGTAAAGCCAGTTCCATGCAAAACTGATGAGAAAACTTATTAATAAAACACGTTTCAGCTGAACAAACCAATGAATACGTGTCCACAGCTCCGTAGCTATTAAAATCACAGTGCACACTAAGCACAAGAGTATCTGAAAAAGAAGATAGGAAAGAATTATGATCCAGATTTTCCAAGCTTACAATCAGGACATCTGAAAAAAACTGCCAGCTTTCATTTTTACCAGCATCATTTACACAGAAACAGTTAGGAAACTTCTTGTTTTCATAGCATATCTGTTGCAGCACAAAACAGAAAAGCGTCATGGTATTACTACCAGTCATTCCTATCACAGCCTTACGTTTCTATTGCTCTTTTTTTTCCTTATGATATTTTGTTATTTCTTCCTTATGACATGTATCACATTACCTATCATAATTTAAAATTACAAAATCGATACAATCCAACACTTGAGTGTTGAAGTGCATGCTATGAACCACAGAACCACTGCAGCCAACTGCTGCAGTTTGGTTAAGAGGCCAAGTTACAGTTTAAGTACCAGCAGCAGGACTTCAGGAAAGCACTTTACAGCCTTTTTCCATCTGAGGACTCCTAAGAGCAAAGTTACAATGTGGACCACTTGCTTTTTTATTTGGCTTCTACGAACTACCTGAAAACTAAACAAGCTTATTCTCAGTTTAACATTTTCTAATTCCGTTTAGAGAATATGACATTTTCACACAGTCACATTCTCCTCTCCAACACTAGACAATTTTTTTCTACTCAATTCACAACTCTAACCTATAAAATCTAAGACATCAAATATATACTTGTTTCAACAGAAAAGTATTCCAGCTCCTGCAGGAGCCAACAGCAACAGCATCTATTCGAACAAGAGGCAAATCTGGAAAACGAGCAACTTGTGCATTATAAATGTAAGTGATGAGAAACTAGTCTAAGGAATCACACAACCACACAACTCAGATATAAAAGCAAGAAAAAAAATGCGTACCAGAAAAAAAAAAATGCAATTCTACAAAAAGAAAATCAGACCACAAAAAAAAAAAGTTTAATTCTTACTTTAACTGACTATATCACCTCTACCTTCAGCAGCCAAGAAGCAAGAGTGACTCACTGTACGTACGATGGAAGGAGCTGATTTTCAGGTGGAGTTAAGACGGTATTATTCATTGGCTAGATTTGCACAAAGAAACTGGAGAAAACAGTAATTAAAAAAAATATATATATATCTCCTTTCTTGTCTTACCATAAACATATTATATAAATCAATTCCAAAAGTGTCTTCAAAGCTCCAATGCCAAGCTTTACCATCATGGTGCTTAAAATTGATCAAAATATCACTAAGAGCATCATCCACAGCCCCTGACTGCCACGTTTCCTCATTGAGAAACTTGAGGATTTCCAAATACGTCTGTTTTGTAAGGATGATCTCAGCATCATAATGCACACGGTCCATGTCTTCCTCAGGCTGAATTAAAAGCAAAGCAAAATGATGGTGAGAAGTTGTCTATTGGGAAATACATGGATATATGAAAACCTGTATTGCTATGCAAAATCCTGATTACAGACCCTCGTCCTATACCAGCCCCTTTTTGTGGTAGACTGCAGGATGAAGACTTGGGATAGGGAGCCCACTATAGCTCTATCATATTTCTGTTCATTCACCTCACCCCTATAAATCATGAATTCAACTGTTTTGTTCTCTTTCAATTCCACTGCAAAAACCTAAAAAAAAAATGTAGTGTTATTAAAATTTTACAATTGCTTCTCATTAACAGGTATTAATGACTAATGCATTATGTGTGCCACTGGACTTGATCATGCCTGGGTAATACAGACAGAAGCTATTAAGCACGGAAATAAGAAATCTTACATTGCTAAGTATAATGTTCTTTTTAAAAATATTATTTTTGCTAATTGCTAAAAATTTATCCTTCTATCTCCGAACAGAAAAAAAAAAAAGTATTTCCAAAGACAATGTAATGAATAAAATAATGAGGTGATTCTTATACGCAGACTCTAGAAGCTACTACTCCTAGATGGGTCTAAAACTAAGGCATAAAAACAAATGAACAAACGAGATCAGGCTCTTTTCAGTTTAACAACCATTGACGTGAACTGGAGGGGGTATTACTGTAGCTGCACCCCAGCAACAGATACTTGGATACACATTCTAAATTCACAATCTTCCCTCAGGTGCTTTACAGATAAAGTGGCAACTGAGCAAACACCAGTAACACTAACACCAATACCGAATGCACATACTTGTATCATCTTTTTCTTTATATTAAAATGAAGGGAACTGAATAGTAAAGTATGAGAGAATAATTAATCAATACTTGTTAACTGTGAAAAACAAAGGAAGTGGTAATATGAATTCAAATTCATTTTAAAGCAATTTTCAAATACTTACAAGGCCAAGTTTTCCAGCTTCATTTAGAATCTTATTCAAGTATCGCTTAAAAATATAAAAGCTCCGGCTTTCCTGTGATTTGGCATTCCTCTTCTCGCATTCTGCAATCTACAATGTAAAGACGCTTTTACTCATTTGTTGCTCAAACCAGCTTGTTTGTAGGAGATTAAAAAAATACTACCAACACATTACACCCACAATTAATGGAAGCGCATTAGTTTGGCAATAATCCCATGATTAGCACCCCAGGTAAAAATCATATGCAGTTGCTAAGGCGTAAGTTTCCATTCTGCTGCTGCTTTCCATGGCTTTGGCCTGTAGGAGAGCTTTCAGCTCTGGTGATAACACGGTTTGAATACCAACCTCAGTAAGACAAGAAAAACTTAAGATCTGGATCTCCTTAATTTTTAAGTTTGTATCCAAACATACTAAGTCAAACAGTATTAAAATTACATTTCACACTGGGTCTCCAAATGGATGAGGGAAGCGGGTCTTGGTAGCTACACAAGCATGACTGCATCCTTCTGAGCTCAGGGGAAGAAACAGAGTGGGGCACTTACAGGACTTCCGAGAGCTGCCACCATCACGCACTATGGTTGGCCACAAGTGCACTCTTTACACCCACAGCCCACCCCTTAAAATCTTACACAACTGAACAGCTCAAACAAAAGGTTAGGTTTCCTGGCTTTTGGCAGCATGGAGTAACACCACCACGGTTAAACTGTCAGCGTCGAACAGCACACAACTCCTCCTGACTTCAGTTACACCTCAGAATGTTTTAGGTGACAGGCCTTGGTAGGCTGAGCAGCAATTTGGAATTAAGTTCAAATCACTTTTAGTTTTTCCTTTAAAGTTACGTGAAGAAGTTCCCCCTATATAACCCATGATCTCTCTCAAGCCGTGCCAGCAATTCACCTGCTCTATGCTATCCACTGCCTCTGCATTGTCAGAAAGCACAAACTAGAAAAGACCAGAAAATATGCTGAAGTTCCGTCACAAACCTTCTTTTGCAAGGAATCCACTTCCCTGAAGCAACTTGGTAACTTTTCAGTGTTGACTGCATCCGCTGTCTTATCCTCAGAATCATAATAGTTTACCTAAAATTACAAAAGAAGAACAATTTGTCAATATGCCACGTTACATTCTTATGGTCAGCTCCCTTTAAAAAAAGCAAAGGGGCTAAAAACAGTGTTGGTCTTTTCTGCATGTACTCCCTCAGCTATATTCCGCTGCCTCTCTGCTGTTGTTTTAGGCTCCATCCGGAGTGACGATTGCTTTATGCTTATTTAAATGCATGCCGCCATCAAAAGGAGAGGTCGTGCCCTTTCCTCCCCCACCTGCCCTTTCCCCTCCTCTGAGTGTTGGTGATCACATGAACCCACAGAGCATCAGATTAGATATCTGACCGGCTAAAAACTGACTCAGCAAGCACACACACCGTTTTCAGCCAGATGAAATTCCCGACCCGGCTGGCCACGCAGCCCGACTGGAAGTAAACACCAAGCTACATTCCTTGTTGCATGCCCTAACCTTCCTGTTCCCCTTCGCCCTGAAACAATGTCCCATTTTCTCTGGCTATTGCTCAGCTGCAGTCTTAGCAGTGCTTCTTCTACGTGATTTGGTATGCACCTTGAGGAAAGTCTCCAAAAGGAAGCACAACATCACAGAATTAAGTGACCTCACTAGAACACATCATCTGATAGGAAGTTTTGTTTTGGCTGCGTAGCCTGCCTGCCTAAAACCTCTCACTGTAGAGCAGAAAACTAAAATCTAACTGTACAGCAGAAAATAAATTCTTGAAGGATTATTCCAAAGCAGTCATATTTCTCCCTTTTTTCATGGGGGACAACAGTAGAACTCTGAATATTTCTGATACAAGTAGAAGCAGTTGGGCAGCAAAGTTAAAGACTCCAAAGCTTGCTGCTGAATTTTACAGATGCTAATGACTACCAGCTGCAACTGAGGTAGGTGCAGGCTGAGGGGGAACTCTGTGGAGACGAATAACGTAGTCTGCATTTTTTAAGCTCCATAAAACTAAGTTCTGAAACATTAAAATAATATTACTCAAGACTGCAAAGCCAAACTTTAAAACTGAAGAATGACAAGATCAAGGGTGCCTGTACAACCAACTGTGGCTTACAGTGCCTTGTGTGCACATGTGTCACAGACAAATAATATGCATCCCATGATATATACATACAGCCCTCCCAATGCAAGACAACTGGATACAATTCACTTTCTCAAAGTTATCTGTTCATGTCTCACCTTCTCCAGATTCACGACATACTAGCTGTACAATACTCAGCCCTGGTTCTGATCTTCCTTGTAAAGGTTCCAACGCCCAGCACTATAAAACTTTATACAACTTACAAAGCGTTAGAGGGCTTCATTCCTGTATTACTGGGGAACTAGGTAATTCAAGTCAAATGTAACCATTAACTTCAGATATTCCAACTTTTATCGACTAAACCCTTCCAGATGTTTAACACTGTACTTCAGAGACCATCAAGAGCTGCTTAACCCCGTACTTCTCAGAGAAACAACTGCAGAGCCACAACCTGCACAGATCAGTTGACCACCACCCATAAGGAACTAAAGAGCATACTTTCTGCGACTTGATCAGTGCATAACAGAAATTATTAGTAAAAGGCCCTAAACTACATAACTACAGTATATCAGTTGCTACTTTTTTCTTTCAATTTTACTACTAGACATGCAATTGTTTTCTGTTTATGGATTAGGATATAACTTTACAAGGTGATACAAACATAATCCTATTATTTATAATTATATATTACTATTATATTTTTTATATTATATATATTTTATAATTTATTTTTATATTATATATATATATATTATAATTATATATTACTATATTATAATTATATATTATCTGTTGTTATAAAGAGTGTCTACTATTATACGATTCTGTTAAACTCCACAACTTAAGGGCAATCTTTCCACATGCCGCGGCTGAAGGAGTACCTAGGAGGGACACCTATCTGTCTCTACCCAGGTGTTTCCCACGCACCTTGTAGGGCCTCCTCATGGCTCCGGCCGCCGCATCGTAGTTGAGCATGTCGGTGGGGTCGATCCACTCCTCGTCGGGCGCCGCCCCGGCGCGGGGCAGCACGGCCGCGCACAGCACCACGGCGAGCAGCATCCCGGGCCCGGCACGCGTTATGTCGCGGCGAACACGGCCCCGCACCGCCACACCAGCGCCCCCCGAGCGCCGTTAAAAACCAAACCGCACCGCACCGCGTCCCCGTTCCGCCGCCGCTTCCCCGCGGGCCGCGCCCAGGCCCCGGCGCCTTCCCCTCAGCCGGGCCCCGCCGCAGCCCCGCCGCCCCGGGGCCGGGCCCAGGCGCAGGCCGCGCTCCTCGGCGGGCTCCCGGCAGCGCCCCCGACTCCGCCTCAGCGCGGCCCTCGCGAGGCCCAGCGGCCCCGGCCCCGCCGCCTCCTCCCCGGGCCCGGCCCCGCCCCGAGGCCCGGCCGCGGCCCTCAGGCCCCGGGCAGCGCTGCCCGCTCCAGCGCAGCCATGGCGGCGGCTGAGGGAGCAACGGGCCTCTGAGAGAAAGAACGCCGCTGTCCATGCTGCCCGCAACTGCTGTCAGGAGAGACAGCAAAACGTGTCCCCCCCAGGTTATAATGAGGCTAAAAATCAAGTACAGCCACACAAGGCAGGCACAGCTAGACGGCAGATGATGTAGAAATGCTTAGTGACTTTCGAGTACAGGGGTTTTAGTCTAAATTACCTTTTTTTTTTTTTTTTTTTTAAAAAAAATCTACAATTCCAGACATACATACATACAGAAAGATTTCCCTTTCTTTCTTGCTTGGGTATTCAGAACTGTTCTCTTAAGCAAAGCCAAGCAATAAACACAGGCAAGGGGGAGGAGCTCTCTCACCCAATAACAATTCAGCTTCACAACAGAAGCCTAGCGCATATAACAACGCTAAGACACACATTGTAATAACACTCACTCACGAAAAGTAGCATTTAACAAGAGGTGCTACTTAATAAGAGCCTGTCGGCTAGGTCCGCAGACAGGCACACAGCCGGAGGCACAGAATAGTTCGATTAAGGTCCTAATGCTAAGGAAAACATGTCTGCTATATATCAAATTACCAAGCTCTTACCTCTACTGTACTATTACTTACCACACTGCAAAGTGAGATACTTGAAAATGGTATCGAACATCCAAAGCCTTTTATAATTCAAATCATACAACAGATCTTGATGTATAGTTCAGGTATCAGAGGAGCACGGAGGAATTATAGAACAGTCTAAAACAACAAATGAGATAGCTGCAGGTGTTGGAGGTCTTTATTGAGATTATAGCACAGATACACTTCTATATTTACCTTTCCACTTTTATACGATAGTTAAAATTGCTTGCTACAGTGCACATATAATTTAGTAATTAAGAGAATCCAAAACTTAACTGTTCAAATAAATAAATAACCTAATGTTTAAGGTTTAAATTTAAAAAGTAAAAGAAACTGTACAATATGAAAAATATAACAATACATAAACATTAGAATCTAAAGTTCTGTAGAAATAGAACTGTAATTTCCCCTACATAAACAGTGCAAGAAATAAAATTCAAATAAGCTTCTGACCTGGGAATTTAAATGACTTAATTCTTAAATTACCATGCAGACATAGCATTTTAAGCCATGCTGGTTTCTATTATAGTGTTAATGGTATCCCTTTTACTTTGAAAACTGATAGCCGTTAAGCTCACTGCGACAACTGCTGCCAATCCACTCTTTTCTACAGTACATTATACACAGAGGTATTCTGTTGCATTCAAAAAGTAAAATATTGTATGTTTCTACAGAAAAAAACAAAACAAAACAACACTATTTTACTTTCCCCCCCCTCCAACATGTTAGCTTGTTGAAAACAATGTCATGTAGTAAAAACGGCAACATTTCCCCCAGTTTAGATGAAGAGAAAGAAAAGACCCACACTATACCATGGACCATAATCAAGATGCAGTTACTGCCTAGTCACCTTTAAAGTTCAGAGTTTATTAATAAAAAAGTTGAAACCATGGAGATGTTAAAAAGTTTGACCTCTCGTGGAGAAGTGATGAATATAATAAATCTGAAAGAACAGTGGAAGTAATTTATCTTTTATGTGCATGTGGAACTAGTTTGATATTAACTTGAAGTTTTGTTCAATTTAAGTTTCTATATAAAATTCTCGTTGAGGCAAAGACCAAGGAATGCAATTAATACCAAACTGTAAACACGTCATTCATGTTACTCAGAGTGCACATCGACAACAAAGGAGTTCTTCTCAGACTTTGGCAACAAGACTACAATAGGTCACAGCAGCATGAGTTCACATGGAAGACTGAAAGCACTGCAAAAGAATATACTAAAAACACCAAGACCTCCGAGAAACCAGAAAAATCTGTGACAAGTGCCCTTCCTCTTGATAAGACACTTTCCTACTCAACTGCTGCTCTCTGAATGCCTATTTATTATTACTTGGTTTTTACAGTTCTGTAGCCTCAGATCTCTGTGCTTTAGCTGCATAGGTTGCTTTTAGCTGCACTCTAGCCATTGTAGGTCCAAAGGGTTACAGTTCTGTCTGCAGACGAAGACAAGAAGGAAAGATCTTGCGTATGCCATCTGCATTGAATAACTTTGTCCTTGTGCTCTCCTACCACCATAAGAGGAAGCTGCTTCGTGAGGTCCCCTACAGCAGAGGAACAGAAATCATTAGTCATTCCATGAACTTAAATCTTAGCTCTATTTTTGTGTATTTTTGTTTAATAAAACTTACGTATGTACTTCACCTTGTGAAGCACAGTTGAACTCTCAACACGCACACATAATTTAGCAGTCCAGGAAAACCAAGTTCATAGGAAAAGGGAAGATATCAGATATATCTCAACTCTTCACAGTAAGCATAAGAATCTTTTTTTTTAAGCATCAATTTTCTAAATGCTGTCTGAAAGCTAAGGCCAACTCATCAAGCAACAGTATTAGTTTTACCATTATCAGCCTCCCGCCCCTCCTCAACACAACCACATTTATACACACTTCAAATGCTTCAAGCTTCTTTTTTTCCCCCTTTTTAAACAAAAACCCTATCTTTTGAGTGAAATTCTTACAACCTCAAAATTAAAACCAAATTCGAAGTTAACCTTGCATCTTTTGTAGTATGTTACCTTGCAAGTCTGTCACCTTTATTTTCATATCATATGATCCTGTGAGCAAGTAGTGAGCCCCTGGAGAGAAGCGCACAGAGCGAACATCACTGGCATGAGGATGATAGCTCTGAACCATTCGTCCTCCTCGAATATCATACAACATACAGCTAGAGTCCTCTTGTCCCGTAGCCAGAAGACGACCGCTAGGATCTACAGCTACTGAAGCTACAGCACTTCCTACAGGAGAAAAACAAAACCCCCCTGAATTCATGTACATTTATGCAACTGTATGTTCTTGCTTAAAAGAAAAGCTATTATATAAAAATACCAAATGCTGGCCTTCCTTTTACTCTGAAACAGCTATGCATCTTTTGTTCTGATGTGCTTGGGAGTACCCTGTCTGATAGTCACAAGGTAAAAAAGTAGCTAATTTTTGAAAGGATGTTATTTTATTTATTGATTTTTAAGGGAAAAAACACACAGATAAAAGAAAATTGGTGAGGATGTCCTTAAGGGCATCTCCATTCTGTGATATATTAAAAAAAAAAACAAAACACCCCACACCTTACATTCACTCTACACTACTTAGATGTCCTTAAAATAAGTTTTTATGCAAAAATGATCAGAGGCATTGATAGCAAATCTTACCTGTTCCATGAAACGTTGTTCCCACAACACGAACACAACTTGGCACTCTCAGATCCCAGAATCTTACAGTCTTGTCTTGGGATCCAGATGCAATCATCCAACCACTCCACGTATAAAGTGCTAAAATATGACCTATGAACAAGAAGATGTCTTAACTTGATTAAACAATGTTAATCAAATAATGAAATACTACAGTTCTGATTACATTTCTGTATTCAGAGATTAAACAGTCCCATGGAAAACCTGCAAGTTGCATGGTCTAAAATACCAACAATATAAGGCAATAGCCAGCTTTGCACCTTCTCTGGAGTGAAGCACGCACTTTCCATTAAATTAACAGCCAGTATATTTAAACAAACCTAACTAGAGTCACCCACAAAGAAAGAAAACAAAAAAAAAAATACTCCAATTCCCCAAACAGAAAAACAGCTGGAGCAGTCTGGGGAGGATCAAAGTCTTGCTAGAAAGAAAAAGACAAATAAAACCTTTTGAAAACAAATATTATTTGAATATAATACAGACTTCAGAAATGCCAGAGAGAAGCAGCAACATACCAGTATGACCACTTAGAGCATGCAGACCTTGTCCTCGCTGACAATCTGTAGTGTAAATATTACAGTCCCCTGCTCCAGCACTTATTAAAATAGCACCACCACTTTCTGGGCCTTCCATAAAAGCAAGATCTCTGATTGTCCCATCATGCATGCTGAATTCCAAATCTGGTCCTAATAAAAATAAATAAAAAATAAAAAAACAAGATGAGGCATACTTTGTTTAGCACAGTTAGCGCTACAATCTTTCAAGCAGTTGCAGTGATAATGCAGCGCATTTCAGACAAGGGTGGCATACTACCTACTATAGACACTGCACACTTTCTGCAGAATATCCCATTTGAGTTATGAGTGTTCAAATAAAATCTTCAATAATCTTATTTATACTAAGTGTTGCTTGAGCTTCCTACAGTTGCTAAAGCATACCAACATGTATCTCTATAGCTAATCCCAGGAAACATTATACAGTAAAATCATTTCTTTTTGTAAACTGTGGTGAAGTAACAGAACTAACCCCACTCTGCCAGGGGGAAAGGATCATTAAGAACACTGAGTCACGTAGGACAAGTCACCCTGAGGTCAAAATAAAGAGGAGCCATATTTGGGGTATTGATTAGAAGGGCCAGGCATAGAAAACAGTATTTGCAGGAAAGAAATATTGGATTTTTAAGATGGGGAAGATGATGATAGGGATAGGTAAGGAAAAGCAGAGCTTGAATTCCTACTGACAATCAAGAACTAGAATTAAGAATATCTACTTGTTTACCCATATCTGAAAAAAACACTTTACGAGAACACAGCACAATAGCACAGAACCTTCCAAAACAAGAAAAAAATGCCTGCAATCAAAAAAAGCACAGAACACCCAAACTAAAATAAAGCCCAAACAATAATCCCCACTCCCAACACCTCTGGGGCTATTTGCTGAACAAAGACTACAGGAATAGTGAATGGGAAAAGGGGCTAAATTAATTTAAGTATTGGAGTAAGAATAACAAAACTTAAATACATATTTATTTGAACAGTCTTGCCAAATATCGGATAAATAAGCAAAAATAAATTCTTTAAACTATACACAGACCTGTCGCATTACAAGTTTCAGCATTAAAAGGTAGTACTTTCACATATTTATCATTAGAACCAGTAGCCAGCAACTGTCCACAGGGACTCCATGCTACACAGTAGATTGATCCTTTATGATGCTTGTTTCTTTTGAAGCGAACTACAGGTTGTTTAGGAGTATTATAAGCACTGCAAAAGAAAATAGAAAAGTACGTTTTCTTTTTATTTGTAAGGAAAGTTGCGCACTCTAAACCAAAAATACTGTTTTCTTCCTTTTGTTTTGGATAACGTGACATAGGTAAAACTGTTAGCACTGAAACAAATGCATAGGATCTAAGACAAAATAAAACAATCTTCTCCATCCCGTTTTCTCATTTTTTCCTCTTTCTTCCATTGTGTTTGTGATTAGACATGTAAAAGAATTTCCACGATCCCTTCATCTATAGAGGGCCGATAGAGATAAAAATATAGAAATTGTAGCTACATATGAATGAATGAATCCTTATCCCCAGGCTCCTAAATTGGCAAGATTTTTCTAACAAGAGACAAAGGCTACAGAATCAACTGAATGTTTCCCAATAGTTAGAAAAGTAAGGTGTGTGAGAGGAGACTGTAATTAGTCGATAATGAAGCATCTGTCCTACTGAGAGTTTTGCACTTTTTACCAATCAAGGAGAGGTTATGTGGGCTTCAAGCCCAGCAAGCCAGCTTGCACTGAGTATCAGAAAAATCACCTTTTTTTTTTGTTTTGTTTTGTTGTTTGTTTCATATATTGCCAATAAGTATTTTGGACTTAAACTTCAAAGGCTACTTTACTGATTATATTTTAGAGGGGGGAAAAAAAAAAAATCTGATTACTTACTGAACACTTTAGAAGCCTGACCACAAATCCTAAACTGAAAGATCTCCCATATATAAAGTCACTGTGCATACTTGTAGCTCTCTCAAATTATGAAGTTTTAGGCGTATGTTTTCCCCCTCTGGTCCAAGAAAATAATGTAACTACAGTAGAGACAAGATGACTATCAAGATGGCAGTATTTTTTTCCAGTTGAAAAAAAGACACATACACACATCCCTCTATTAAAAATAAGGGTTTTGAGGGGAAACAAGAGAAAAAAGAAAAACTAACAGAGAAGACTAGGTAGACAGTAAACCACAAAGAACCCTTTTCTTTTCAAGGAGCTGAAGTATCAGGAAAACAGTATTTATAATAACAGAGACTCATAGACATGCTCTAACTTTCCTGTAACAGCTGGATTTGTTGGTTTCTCCACTGTCAAGTCTGTCCTTCTGCTAAAAAGTCCATCTCATAAAACCCATCTTGTGCTTGCTTAGGCTGACACACGCTTTCTTCTCCCACTTTTACAACCAGAGTATTGAAAGCAGAAGCCATCAGAGTAAACAGAGAGGCCCACCCACAAGTGCAAAAAACCACTTTTATATGGTAAAGCTGTAGTACTGCAGCAAAGCATTTAACATAACAGAACAAAAACTAGCCCACGAATATACAAATTCTTCAGTAGATTCTTTTTATTTTTGCTTGTCAGTTCAGGTTTTGAAAGAAAACATTTCACTATTTATGACAACCAAATAAAGGTATGAAACATACAGATAGCAGTAGCTACAGGGAAAAAGTGCAAGGACACAGGAAAATAACTATTCCATCTTTCTTACCTTGGGTCAATTACTTCTGGGTAGGCACACACTCTCAAAGTTTTAGAGTTGGAGCCAACAGCATATAAACTCCCACTGGGATGAAAGGCTACAGCTCTGACAGCTTGTGTGTCTTCTAGAGTATTAATGCAAATGAACTGTTTTTTTGATTTGTCATCCTGTGTAGAATGATCACAGTCAAATTAAGCTCTACAATATCAAACTGGACATTTAAGTGTACTCAACTGATATAATAGTTATAAATTATTCTAAAAAAAACAAGTATTAAAAAGCAGCAGCACCAGACTAAACTGAGGGATTTGTAAAACAATGTCTATTCCTGGTCACAGAATTGCACTCTTCAAAAGTTCTTTACCTCAACTCCCTCTGAAGCTGACATTAGATGAACATTTCTCAGTTTCCCTCCAGGCTACCAACAACTCTCCTTAACAGCCTATCTCAGAAGCCTGATATTACAATTTATTTCTGTGTGAACATATTTGATCTGGGTGAAACTTGTAAGGAGAGCAAAGGTACATTTTAAACGAGAACAGTCCAGGTCAAACAATTTATAAAACAGATATAATACTAAGCATAAGAACCACCTTTTCCACCATGCAGTTAACACTTAAAACAATTTTATAATTCAACTTATGCAAAACTTTATTACATCGTCCTCCAGAACGCTTCATCACCACCTTTCTAATGTTTTGGTTTCATTTATGTGATGCAGAAGCTTTGGAATGTCCTCACTGCAAAGTTATTTCCCTAAAGTTGGGCCATACTGAGTTGAGTCCAATGATCATAGTTTTAACCTGGAGAACACAAAGTAATCACCTATTACGCTGCTGTCAATTATTATAGCAACAGCAGTTCGTGCAGTAAGTATTCTTGCAATGCTACTGAGCAAGCTGTCAGCATCTAGAATTTTGAATTTGAAAGTATTGACTCTGTTGCCCTACATCCCCAAGAAGCAGGACTGAAATCATTAAGTTCTTCAATTTCTATACAAAGTAGCTTCCTTCATAAGGAGGAGAGATTACAGCTTTGGGGCTATCTAAAAAGCAGAGGAAATAATAAGTACTTGATTACCAATAAGCAGTTTATGTAATTCCTGTGTATCCTAATTGTTTCACCAACAGAAGTAGTATTAGTTGGATAGCTATTTGCTGATTCAATCAGCAAATCATGTTACTGGATCAACGAGTAAACTCTGTAGTAGTATTTAGGGACAGACTCAGAAGAGACAAATGCAAGGACAGTCAAATGAAAGCTGTAATCAGGAGCAGCTTTATTATTTACAGTGAACGTAAGGTACAATAGATTAAAAAACAATTGAGTTACCGCTCAGTGTTCTTTTTGCCACATTTTAACACCTGACATCTAGAATACTGTGTCCAGTGCTGGGCTCCACTAAAACAACTAAGGGACTGGAGTCTCTGTTACACATGGAGAAGCTGAAAAAGCTAGGACTGTTTGCCCTTGAGAGAGAGAGGCTTGAAGGGGGCTGGTGGGGCAGATTTTGTCAGTGAATACTCCTCCTGTCCAGTATTTATAAAGATAGAGCAAGGCTCTCTGCAGTGGTATCCACTGAAGGACAAGAGGCAATAGCCAGAAATTGAAATGCAGGAGGTTCAATTTAAACATTTCTGTTGTTTTAAATACAATACTGTAAGGGTGGTCAGGTGGTCAAACATGGATGCAGGCTGCCCACAGAGGTTGGGGAGTCTCCATCCTTAGAAACGCTCAAAACCCAACTGGAACAGGCCCTGAGCAACCTGCTCTAGTGGAATCTTGAGTAGTTGGTTTGGATTCAGTCTCCAGAGGTCCCTTCCAACCAATAGTTCTGTGATTCTCAAAGTACTACATCAGCCAAAATTCAGTGTAAACTTCTATTAACACTGACAGGATGTTGCATACTCGGGATAAAACACTGAATCTTGTGAAAACACACTGCAAGAGACAGTAAGGAAACTCACCTCATCACCTCTTGTCCTACTCAGATTCCCTGAAGAGTCGTCCAACTGTGGCTGAGTGACAGCATGCTCTGACGCACTGTTTTGATTTGGTGAAGAATTTGAATTCATAACAACAACAAAAAACAACCAAGAGGAGGAATAGGTTTGTTTATAAATATTTTTGGACTGAAGTTACAATAACTCATACTGAGAACTAACTTATGTGGACTAGTGTTACGTATGTCTGATTCTTTATCATTAAACTATTGTTTTTGCAAGATGTTGCCATTTTTTGAAGGTACTCCAGGCATTGAATGAGTCAAAGGAAGTTAGAAAAAAACAAGAGGATTTTTATTTTCATTCCATAGCATACACGCACTTGGAAAAACATTTATTTCTTTCAGGTCGGTAGTACCTTTACCTGAGGCTGGATGGGGCCTTGGCCAACCTGATCTAGTGGGTGGCATCCCTGCCTCTGACAGGGGGTTGGAGTTAGATGATCTTTAAGGTCCCTTCCAACCCGAGTCATTCTATGATTAAGGGAAGAAATCCAATTCTCTGTCCTGCCTCTCAATCTTTTTAACTAGCATTTCATAAGGGGAAAAAGCCAACAACCAACCTTTTCATGAAAAAGCTTTCAGAAGCTTAGCAGAAATACAAAATAGACGAGAACTATACAAATAAGATGGAATAAGAAGAAATTAAAAATAAGCACACAACGTAAACCGCAAATAACCACTATTTCTCGTATGTTAAAACATTGATTTTATCAACAGTATAGAAATACCTAGGTAACAACAGTCGTTAACTATATACCCCTAATTCAATGACAAATTAATGTGATAACAAAACAAATACAAATGGCTCTTCCCTCCCAAAATAGGGGGACTTCCAGTCCTAAGCAGTCTCAAATAACTTACGTTTGATTCCCCTGCACAGGCGACTCTTCAGGAAAGGGTATTTGATTAGCTGATCCACGTTTTCGAGGAGTGCTTGTGTTAACATTTTGGCCATCAGCTGTTAGCCTCTGAGAAGCATCTGAAGGTGGTGATGTAAAGTTACTTGCTGGGTTAGTAGATGCATTCCCTCTGCTCCCATTACATTGCTGGCTAAGCGTTTGCACATCATTTCCAAGACTGTCCATACCTATATTTAATTCTCCTAGCTTCTGGATAGATCTAATATTAAAAAAGAAAAGGGGGGAGGGGAAGGGAGGAGACCAAACCAGGTTATTATGAGAACTTGACAAGGCATAGGAGTGGGCGAAGAAGGAAGTTAACAGACATCCCCAACCTGTTGAGAAACTGCTCGGTAAGATTCTGTTGCTGGTCAGCTCCATCTTCTTGGTTTACACCTCCTTCCAACAACATTTGCTGGTACAACTGACGTTGTTGCTCCTTCTGTTCTAAGTGCTGCTGGTAACGTAGTCTTTGTCTGTAATATTCTTGAAACTGCTCTGTTGAATCACGAAGCTTGAAAGAAGTTAGAATTACCAATGAGAATTAAATAGTTAGTTACAGTAGTTAACCTAAATACTTACTCTCTGGTTCACTACTTCACCACATGCATCACAAAGCCATCAGATTGTCCTCTGAAGAACAATGCTTTCATTTTTCCCTAAAACCAGATACAATTTACTTATTAAAGATGGAAATCACTGTCTTTCTGTACTGTTGAAGTAATTCTGCCTTTGTGCCTTATTCAGGAAAAGACTGCTCTTGTCCATAAAACTCCCAAAGTAGTAATTAATATCAGAACAAATAAGTAATACAAAGCTGAAAATAAAAGGAAAAAATAGAAGTTGGAAAGCAACATAAGCTACTTTCCAATTTCTAAGTAATATTTCCAATGTAATTTTTGTATTTTCTGCTGTGTTGACACCTCTCTGCTATCAATCTGCACAGCAGATTTACATCTGCCATTTATCGACATCAAAATAAGATGCAGCACTTCTGGACAAAACAAATAAGTGCTTCCTTTTTCATGATCTCTTCCCATTTATGTACTATCTTCAGCGTCACCCACTGCCAGCTCCTCAGGACTCTCTGCCATCTGCACTCTCTGATCCTCACTTTCTCCCTCTGTCACCAGTTCCAAATGCTACCATCAAAACCAGATGAGAACAAGCTGAAAATGAAAAATGGAACACACGGGAAACCGAAAGAACTTCAGTCCAAGGCCAAAAGTATCAACAACTGTGCCATGTGCTTTCCCAAGAAAGCAAATCTAACACCGTTTTTACCAACTAAAGGGAAAAAAAAAGTAGTATAAGAAAAAAAAAGTTTCTTGCTTGAAGAGAAATGACATCTTTGTCATCTAGTGATTTCCTATCGCTGCTGCATTTGTAAAATGTTTACCACATTGGGTTTCCAAAGATCAAAATTGGGCAATTGTCCTCAGAAGTTTAACAAGCATTCTAAATATTTCAAATACGTAACCTATTTCCTGGTCACTGGGTTATCATCCTTTTAAGGAACAGGTATATTCTGGCCAATACTTCTTTGAATGACTGACACTTGTTTGTTGCAATTGGATCCGATCCTTGGACTGTTTAGTCTGAGTAATAATACAATAACAATATATAAGATAAATTATATAAAGATATAATAATAATGATCTAACACCTAAACCTGAAATTTGTTGCCCAGATGTTCTTTTGTATAAACCCTGCCTTATAAATCAATCTTTCCAGGAACAATACAAAAATAAAAAATAATGAAAATAAACTTAACAGAATTCCTTTCTCACATATACCACTAAGACGTAGAAAACAAAACAAGAAGCAATTGGACTGGTGTTACATTCTTTTATACTTGTGTATAATAGTCTGGCCAACATATTCACCTACAGTATAGCATCTCCTGCCTTCATTCTCTCCCAGAAATCTTCCCCCTGGTTTTCTGCCATTTGAAGTCTGCTCTGTCACAGTTCTAGTTACAGCTCTTTCCTCTTCCCCTTATTCCCAATCCCACATACACAATGCTGTTGCAGTGGAGAAGTTATGCAGTCAAGTCCTTGTGTTTGAAGGACTTTGGTAATCCTCCCATAGCCCCATTGCCTCACTCAAGCATCCAGAGTCTACAAGAGAATAACCTTGTCAAGACTGGACTGGTTTTCAGTGCCATATAGATGTCACAAGCCAAGACAAGAGTTTACTTAAGAAAATCAAACTGGAGTCTACAAACCAAACAAACCACATAGCTGATGTTATTTCAGCACTCAAACATTTAGCGCAAATATTCAGATGACGTAATTCATTCTTACTGAAATAAGAGGTGGATATTTAAAACTGTGGAAAGGGAATAGAATAGGTAACTGTTCTCATTGCTTTCTACTGAACTGCTATTTTCCTTTCTCCACATTGCCGTTAAGGGGAAAAAAAAGTCAAGGCACAAGGCCTTCAAAAGAATAATTTTTATTTATTTATTTTCAAAAAGGTTATGCTATTGAATTCTGAATGGCAAAGATACATTTACTAGGGAATTATTTGATCTTCACCACTCTGTGTTCTAGACAGGAAATGACATTAGGTGGCCTGTGAAACTTGCTATTAACATCAAAATTGCAGACTACGTGCCAGATTCATGACTAAAACACTAGAAGGATTCTTAACCATGGTTAAACTAATGTTGCTGGCTTTGAGTACTGCAAAGTCTTTGTTTGTTTTAAGATACAGGCAATAGTTTAGCAACACTGATGCAAGAATGCACACTCATCAGGTGAATTACAGACTAAAGTGATTGCAGAGCTTCATATAATGGAAAAAAAGAAATTTCTTGGAGATGTAATATTGTATTTTCACTTGTTAAAATCTTGTAAAAACAAGATTTAAAACAATCTATTGTCATACATGAAGTTCTCAACATAAAAAGCAAATAATTATGAATGTATCAGAACATAGCTCAAAGGGCCTCATTATTTTTAAATAAACAACCACTACCTCATTTTTCTCTTGTTTGGCAGATCCCTGACTCTGTGCTCCATTAACTGGTTCATTTTCTGGAACAGAACTCTGGCACAAAGTCTCACTGTTGATGGGATGCTGTGGCTCCACGGGAGTATCACTTCTTGTGGCAACATGGAAAAGAAGAAAAGCATAAATGAGAAAAAATGTGAGTAGAAAATCCCCTGGTAAGAAAGATAATATTCTAGAGTAAAAACTGATAACATCAAAGTGTGCAACCTACTTAAATCATAAAACTGAAGATACTGCTTCAGAAAAAAATGCTACTTGCAACGGATTGCACTGAAAAGAACCCACACCCAAACAACAACAACAACTAACAAACAAAAAGCAGAGAGGTATTGTGATGTGCCAACATTTTCCTACACACCTTAGCATCATGCGATATCAAAGTCCTCTATTTTCTATCCTTACACTTTAATTATATACCTTGAAACTAACCATGTGACCAGTGCTTTCTAGCGGGTATTAGTTTTAATACTAATCTACCAATCTATTAATACCAATCTACTGCTACCAATCTAAATTTAAGCTATGCTTAACATTCATCAGACTGAACATTCCTGAAAGGGTTATTTAGGAACAAGTTTGTATGAAATTGGCTATCCTTGTATTATGTAAGCATTTCCCATGGAACACCTTCCAAAATGCTTTAGCAAACAGTAAGTGTGCATAACATATTAGAATCCTTGGATTCCCAACTCCAGTTTTATCAACTTACAAAGTCCTATTTACTCAGTGACTTGGAGCAAAGCTCTTTAAGGTTATTCTGAACTCTTTGGTTATCTCTGTATGCTAACAAAAGTTATTTAACTGACTAAAAGACAAGTAACTGCTAGCCAAATACAATTTACAAAATTAATACCATATTTCTTCCATATCCAAAAGGATGCAGGGGCTAGATATTGAGAAAGCTTAGCTTTCCAGCTTGTACCCTCACAAATATTGCCACTTAAGTTGGATACGCAATCCAGAGTTGGATTTTTCCAGAAAAACACAATGCTGTCTTGAAAACTATCTAGGGTCATTCTGAACTTCAAGAGATTCACTGAAGAAAAAAAACGTTAAGATCTATCAACTTCATTTACCATCATATCACATTCAAATGCCTATAGAAAGGGTTTTCAGAAGATTGCAGTAAGTTACTGCATTTATTCAAACCTTTTAGAAAGGAACAGAATTACTGATGAAAATAAAGGCCAAGCAAAAACCTAAGTGTTTAACTGACAGGTACTATTTCTCCTTATTACCAAGACTTTTCTCTCAAAAGGGTAGAAAGTAGAAAAGCAAAGATTTCATGTGTTATTGCTTAACAAAGAAGTCAACTTTGCAGTCTACACTGCATTAAACAAAGTTGTTATAGGTTATGATAGCAATAAACGTTAAGTACCTCTAAGTCCTATATGAAAAAAATATCAAGTCCATCAGGATTTCAAGCTTCTGTACATCTAAACTTTAAGAAAGTCCAGCTTGAAACCAAAAGGCTCACGACCAAATATGAAAATCTACTTTTAATCATAAAACCGTAAGAAAGAAAAACTCTAGTCTACAGTTTTACTTACAAGAGAAGTTAAAAAATTATTTCAAAGTTACAATTATGTTCAAAAATACAACATGTGTAAGAATCTAGTAATGTAATGTGAGCCAAGGTAAAAAATAAAACTATAGTTGCACTTACCGCTCAGGTGACTCTTCAAAAATACTGTGACACTCAGTATTCTCAAGCATGAGACTTCGGCTGAGATTCTGTACTCCTGGGTAATGGAAATTAGCAAAGGAGTGCGACATTGGAGAAGTTTTGGTCCCAAGGTCTGTGACTCTCTTATCATGATTTGTTAATCCACATGACAGCCCATCTAAGGCAGGGTTTAAGGAACGGGTCATGTAAGCATCAGCAGACTGAGGCCGTCTCATTGGGGATGATGGATATGGAGAAAGCTTGCTGATAAGAGGTGTCAAAAGATCAGCATATGCAGCTTTTGTAGGCTTGAGGAGTTTATCAACATGAATATTAAGCATCTTTTGTTCAAAAGCACAGGAAAAAACAGTAGCTGGCAGATTCTGCAGCCATGACAATAAGCTAAGGTCCAAGTCATCACACCCATTACCGCATAAGAGATCAATGCCCAGCAATACTTCACTTTCTGTAATTTCTTCTCCCGTTGCTTTACTCTGACAGAATTCCACACAACATTCATAAAGCAATCCCTTCATTACAAGCTGAAATAAACGATTGTTACTTGCTTTGAAACCAGCTTCGCTCAGTTTCCTATCAGCAGGAATAAACTCTGCCACCATTACACAAGCTTCTTCAAAGCAGTGCACACGGGCTGTGCTGGGATTCCAGTCTTTGAATTCTGCATGGTTGGTCAAGCGAGGCAATGTGAGCAGCAAGCAGAGTTTACTGTAGTCTTCCTTAGAGGGACAGTATTCTTCCAACGCATGTAGGCACTGCACAGCCTCTCGCATTGTGAATTCCAGCTACAGAAATATTGAGGTGAACAGTAGTTGGTAGTACGTATGTTTCCACAGTTAGTTGAAGAAGAACAAGGAGTAGCGGAATTTCTCCACTATCATTCCTCTATTACTATTACTGTCTATATTCAAGGAAAATAGCATATAATATAGAGACCAAAATTGCTGGTGCAAATGTAGTTACAACAGAGTCAAATTCCTGGATGTTTTGGCTTTCTGAAATCCCTCCCAACCCCACTCCCAGTCTCATTGCCTACAGATCTATGGAACTTTGATGTCACTGCAGGTTTTAGAGGCTTAACATTTTAAGCCAGCAGCTAAATAGCTTCAATTGTATTGTAGCACAGAAGGTTAATTCCACTCACAGGGCCAACTGAATTTCTTTTTTCTCTTTGTGTGCATGTGAAAAGCTATTGGCGTAAATTCCGTAAAGCTGAATACTTCTCTAGTTTTCACTGAGTAGCAACTGTAGGTTGTGTTTTATATCACGGTTTTCTGTTCTCCAATCATAAAAATGTAAAAAACAAAACAAAGTTCAAGAAATTAATCCCTGAAGATAAGACCTCCAAATGAATACGTGACTTTAGTAGAAAGCTTGTTGAAGCTAAAAGCCAAAAGTACACATAACTTAGTATTTTTAGCTACAAAGATTTTAAATATGTATTAAAAAAAAAAATCCTATCCATGTTCCCTAGCACGTTCTCAATACACCAGCCTTTTATCCACAATATGTCAACACATTCGTTAGCATTCAGCACAAAAATAAAGAATATAAGTCTGACTTATTTTTCCCTGTGCTGTTATCTAATAATCGTGAAAAGATAGACTGATTAGTGGAGAAGCACACATTCCCTTTGCAACAATAAAGACTGACTTTAAGCTTTCTCTATACTGTCAAGACCCTGAAGTTTAACATATGTGTAATGGGACAGAGAATTAATCCAGTTTGGATAACAAAACCAGTCATCCTAAAACTACTATAATCCTTTAATTTGATAACTTTTTATGTTACAAATTTGTTATTCTGTGTTATCAACAGAAATGATACACTAATAATCTTCACAATCTGCATGCCTTTTCTGTCAGTGTGCGTTGTCACTCATGTGACATGTCTCTTTCTATACTAAGAACCTAAATTCACAACTACTGCTGTTTGCACATTTAACTAAATCAGTCCTTTGTGACCACATCTGTTCCTTTCAAGGAAACAACAATGTTCCTTCTCTCTAAAAGCAACAGAAATTAAGTTTAAGATTAATTGAAACTAGAATCTTTCATTTGGACCTGACTCTGACAATAAATTTCCCTGATTCTCAAGCTTGCTTCACAGTACTTCTGAAAAGAAGCATTGTACTTTAGCATAATGGCCTAAAGTAAACTTCAAGATCAGGACCACAAAGATGACATGTGGTCACTGATCTATACTGCTAAGTTTCAAGCAACCCTTGCATATGAAATTCTATTTGAGACCTGGTAATCACATTCCTTTCCAAAGGACATAATTTTTTTTTGTTATCTATGAAACCATTTGGTAATAGATAGAATTTGTGTATTAAGTGTGGGAGTTTTCGTTTTGCTTTTAATTACAATATCTCAATAAGCTTTTTGCCAACAAAAAAAATCCCAAGACAAAGAAATCTTACATGCTGAGGCTCATCTTCTGCTGACATTGCATTGTTTACACATAAGGCTTCCAAGAACTTCTGCTTCATTATAATGTAACGAAATCTGCAGGTAAGAAGTGAAATGCAGTGAAACACCATACGTCTCGATCAAGTAGGTCAATATTCTCTTAGAGATGAGCAGGGTATTTTACAGCTACTTTTTGAAGTAGGCATAGAAATTGCAGTGACAAGGAACTCTGATCAAAGTTAAACAAATTGGTAACCTAAAAGTTTTAGAAGAAAAAAAAAATCTGCTATTATTGCTTTCAGAAACAACACAAAAATAATTGAAGGGTCACAAGTAAAATAAGTATAGCAAGCATACTTTCTTAAACAGAAATATGATAGCTCAGCCAACTATAAAACAATAGTACATGTAGTACCGTATTCCTAAAGTATACAGGAAATGAAAACTCATCACACATTATTTGCACATATTTTTCACAGTTTAAGTTAAAAAACAAAGTCACAAAAACCTGAACTCTAACATACATCCTATTTTACCTTTTCTTGTCGAATTTTTCCATACATTCAAGAGGCTGAATAAATTGAAGAACCTCATCCCATTGACCGTCAAGAATCAACTGCCTAGTAAACGAAAAAAGTTACTGCTTTAATTTCACTGGACAAGTACAGCTTTCTTCTAAGCAATCAGCTCATTTAATATCACAAGTTGTATATTTAAATGACAAATGAATATTTAAGCATACAACAGATGATCAACCTGTTTGGAAAAATTAATGCTTTGTACAGATCCTAAGATGACAGACGCAATAAGTGCAAAATCCAAGTCCTTTCTCAGTATTTTGTACAAGATAATTAAATATTTTTAAAATTCTTGCTTGAAGGGTATAAATGAAATATATTTATTCAATTAAGACATCCTGAAGAATGAAAGTGGACTTAAAGTTTTATTGTATAAATACTGCTGGACCTATTTTATACCAAGAGGGGCAGGCCCCTAATACTGGAAGTATTAGGAATGTAAAAGGAACAGC
Organism: Cygnus olor; assembly: GCF_009769625.2. Lineage (NCBI taxonomy): Eukaryota > Metazoa > Chordata > Aves > Anseriformes > Anatidae > Cygnus > Cygnus olor. Next base: position 5,858,839 of record NC_049176.1, read on the forward strand.
TTGGAAGTAACTAAGTCAGCAAAAGAACTTCAACTCCAAGACCAGTGTGCTAGACTGCACAGGTGAATTAATTTTGTTCCTTCACATCCTCATAATGCACAGAGTTCTCCGTAAAATGTCCAGTTCTAGAAGGAAAGGCTGCATTTCTCATTAGATGTATACTGAACTAAGAATGAAACACAAAGTATTAATAATTGCAATCCTTGTCTAATTCTGCTTTCATTTTATTCCAATACATGTAATTTTATCAAAAGGGAAGCCACATGAGAAAAAATGTTAAGAACGTTTCTATTACCAAACAAGAACAGTTGGATAAATAGTTTTCTTATGCTTCCAGAAAAGTTTTTTAAACACCTTTGGCATGAAAAGGAAGACTGCAATGCTGAAGACCTACTGTGCATTTACAGTAACTACTCTTAATAATTTAGAGGGTGATATCATGAATGGGAAATCACACAAACTTTCATGCCTTGCTGACCTCAGGCACCCCTTTCATTTTGCTAACTTTAAGAGAAAAAATACAGATATGTTTCAAAATACAGATATTTTTTAAGAGAAAAGCTTTGGAAACCACTATACTCATCCCAGAGCATAGGGCTAGAACACTAAAAATACTCTGTTTATATTAGAAGCCAATAAACTACATGCTCAGTTCATGTGACATGGTAAGCAGGTAACAACAGATCACTGCTGCTAACAGAAGATCTTGTTCTCCTGTTTACTTCTGCTCGTGTACTTTTTCTGACTTAGTCTGTGCTGACACTGGCACTTGTTAAGACCCTTTCCTACTTTAATTCACTAGCATGCCAGAAAAATAACCAAGGTCAAAATGAATGAACACATGAACGAACAAAAAAAAACAAACAAATGTAACTCTAAAGCCTATGTTGATACTTAGTCAATTACTTCAAGTGGCTTATAGAAAGACTTCATTAACTTCAGAGCTGGAACTCAACAGGGCTGGACCACACAATTGGAATCAGGAAGAAGCAGAATAAGGTGAGACCTCCTATTTAGTGGCATGGGGCTGCCCATGGAATCACAGTCCAACAGTATGCTTTCATGTATGTGGTATTTACGCACTGGAGAAAAGTCCTACCTTAAAAAAAGCATGTCATCTGAAAACAGGCCATTAATGACCCCACTTTCTTTCTCAAGTGCCAGCATACTGATATGAAGTTTCCTGGAGTTCAGAAAGTCTAGAATTAGTTTGATTATTTCAGCTTCTTTAACGTTCACCGTTTCTTCAGCTGTCATGATGGCAGCCTAAAAGGAAAGAGAAGAGACAATTTTAGCCATGATCAATATCTTATTTTACGCTTGTTTAACAAATGGTGGCTACCAATTTTTTTCCTGTCTAGTCTTAAAGAGCATAATATCATAGCATTACAAAAATAAAATCCAATTTCCTGATCTTGTTTATTTAAGAGGTTTACTACGTAGCCACAGTTAAGATTAACACTGCATCTTTGTGTTTCTGTCCTATGCATATAGGTCCAGAGAAACAGATCTACAGAGAACTCAATCCTACCACAGTGTGGAAGTATTGCTGTTAGCGAGTATACAGCATGTAAAATTTTATTTGACTATTTGCATTTCAGAAAATAAGCTCAAAGAACATAAAATAAGTCAGTTATGTCACTATCTAGATATCTTACACATAAACTTAAATGCTTCTAATACATACAAAAAGCAAAGCCCACTAGAAGGAAGTCTCTTCACCCCCTTTTTTGAAGCTGTAAATGGCAATTACGCTGAAGTTTTCTATTCTTCCTTTGTAAGGACATCTACTTCTGCCTGCATGCTTTATGAAGAATCTAAATCTGCAAACCCAAGACATCCCAGGCCCATTTAACAAGTCCCATTCACTCCCCTGTCCTCAGGTGCTGGCTCCTGGCCCCTCCTTAGCACAGGACGAGGCTGGCTTTGGCTTGGTGCTCCCAGAGGCGCTGCCGGCAGCAGAAACGGCACGGGCAGGCTGAGGGCTGGCAGCCAGCTCCTTTAAAGCTGCCATGGGATCACCCCCGGCACCAAGGCTGGGTATCGTGCCCACGCTCCTTTGCCACACATTCCTCCAAGGATATGTAAGTTGTAGCAGGCACTTCTCTCAGGAAACCCAAAATAAACTGTGCTGCTGGCTAAGTCTTGTCATGGTTTCTTAGGCCTAACTTGGAGTAGAAACTGTTCAACTTTTTTTTTTTTTTTAACATAAATACTTTATGGCTGCACAGCAGATCAACTTGGTTGATCTGAGGAAAAACTGTCTGGAGTTTAAGGAGAAACTCTGTAACACAGTCAAGTCACACAGCGTTGCCCCCTCAGGAGTTCTTCCAGAAGACCCAACAGCCTGGTGGCTACCTGGGTACAGCTTCCCACCCAGCAGGGCTCAGCTGACATCCAGGTTCCTGCAGAAAGAAAAGCGCTCCCCTGCTTTCTGCCCATGTCCCTGACACTTTGCACCAAGCTGGGCATACGCTAAAGGCCGGTGGGTTTGCCCTGCAAGCACGGGGCTCTAACGCTGACAGGAACCAGCACAGCTGCGCTTCATGGCAGAAGCAAAGCATCCAAGCGACTTAAATTGATTATGAGAGCGCACACAAGAAGAGAAGCTGGTATCTATGATGAACCCCCAGCAGGAAGCATTATTCCCAGAAACAAGGAGAGTAGAATGAAAGTGATGAGGAAAATTAAAAAAGGGAGATTACCACACAGAGCAAAATGTCCGCAGTAAGAAGTTGGTTACCCTAATTGCTCCCCCTTTTAAGTTAAAAGTCAAGATAAAAACACTGCCTAATTCCTTCACACAACTACTTACTTATGTGAAAATCTAGCAAGCAAGAGGCTGAACAACACCTGATGGTAATGCAGCTCCCAAGACAAGCTGCAAGGTGGCCATGCTGCCTCCAGACTACCTTGGGCCTGAAAATCCTGAGTCTGTAAGCTAGATACCTATCTCATATTTGAAGACACACAGAAACTGGTAACAAGAAGTCAAAGAACAGATATAATAAGTTTGAATAATTCAAATAAGAGACTTCAAGTATTACATGGTAATTCATTAATTAACAGAGACAAAGGAAATAGAAACATTCCAGTGAAACCTCTCACTGTTCCTCACAAACCAGGACTACTGAACTTTAAGAGACACAAAAAGTGAGGCATTAATAGGATTTTTTCCATCTTCCTCACAGTTATATGCCAACTTTGTTCCAAGAAGGTTTTTGCATGAACTTTTGACTAGGAAAGCATTTGATTATAGCAGCACGGTTTATTTTGGAACAACAGAGACCTAGTTGTGCCAGATGAAATGGCCCAACTTCTTTTTTAAAATGGCTGTGTTTAATTCTTATTTTAGTCACAGAAGACTCCAATCACCAGGCATTTTGACAGGTCTCATGGAAGACTCACCCAGAGACCACGTGCCTACTCCTGGCTAGTAAAGTCAAAAGAAAAAAAAACCAAACATCTGGCATGTAGCATGCTTTTCTGCAGGAAAGAAAACAGACAACACACAAACCTAAAGCCAGCACTTGTAGAAAGATGTTTTTTCCTTATGTTTTAGCACTGTTTCCATTTCCCCTTTTTGGCAACTGCATAGGGATTTTTGTTCCCAGAGAAAAAAAAATCAATTCCATTCTTATAGACTGGAGAAGAAATCAACACAAATCTAACCAGCAGTTTAGCATTAACATCTTAATTCCCCACCTTGTGCGTTTGCATTTCACTTTTATTATGCTTTATTGCATTGGTGGTTTTCATGTAACTTACATGAGGTTCCTTGCCAAACAACAAAGTAAAACCTAGGCAAAGCTGCACTGAGAGTTGCCATAAGAAAACTACTAGAATAATTCATATAATAATAATACTAATATTCCCTTTGAAGAAAGGAACAAGTCCAGCTCTCTCTTCAACTATATCCATTGAACTCAAATCTGAATAGGAAGCCACCCTACACAGCTTCAAAATGATCTTGAATTATTCATATAGACTGTTGATGGAAAAGTGAGCATAATACTCAATACTTTGCTTAAGAGTACAACTACATTAAGTAAAATTTAACATTTGCAAGAAGTAGTTAGCTTCCATTTTCCATTAGAGTTTTAACAGGACTGGTTTGTCCTGAACGTAGATCCTTTTGCCAAGTTCTAAAACTTACGTTCTTTTGCTTTCTTTATATCATCCATATAAATTGGATAATGGATGATCAGCACCCTCTATTTTATGTGTCTAAGTAATGACACTTTTGGGGTCCTGCTAAGAAAAATGAAATAAATAGATTGGATGCTGAACTTTTGAAGACAATTTGAAATATACTAATAAGCTCATAAATTAGAGATATTATGAAAATAACTAGCATGCATTTGATGTCAGAGCAACACTCCTATTGACAGCTAGAAAATGGTAAACCTACTAGAGAAGATTTCCACTTAATTGAGGGTTTTTTTAGACTGATGAGCCCAGGCTTCTCTGCATTATGCCGTCAAAATAGTAAGTAGCACTGTAACACCATGATGAGATCATAAATATACATAGGTTTACACATGACACTATGAAATAAATCAGTTATTCTGACATTCGGTGGGGTGTGTATGTGTTAATAAATAAATAAATAAAAGGAACAGCAGGGAAACGCAAAATAAGAGCTCAAGCTGCATCCCAGTCCATCCCACTGCATTGCTTTCTGCCAGCCCATATGGCATGTAGCATCACAATCCGATCAGCTCAAGCACTAATACTCAAGAACAACTGAAGCGCAGCACTAGCTTGAGATATAAATGAAGATAAATGTGTATTAAAGCTTAAAATTTCAGGTGCCTTCTACTGACAGGGTTTTTGCTACAACCTTTTTTTCTTACCCAATCTTTTCACAACAGAACTTTTCCACACTCCTGTCCCCTAGTTCTGTACTTCAACATGTTTTCCTCCTAAATAAACCTGCATCACGAAAAACGACTAAAAAAACCAAACTTTCCTGCCACTAACCTGACACCTTTTGTCTAGCTTCAGTGGACAAGATGTCCTTTGGAACGTCATCCATCTACTCATATATTTTGTAGAGAGGAATTTCATTCTTGTTCTATTCTTACTTATGTTCTACGAACAAACCAACAGCAAGAATCCTCTCATGCTGTTATAAGCATAGGAAAATAATTCTTTTAAAAAATTAAGTAGACCTTCAAACACAGTATTTTGGGAAAATGCTTATAAGCTGTAAATGATTTTTAGATAGTCTTTAAGGTACATTTTCTAGAAGAAATTGAAAATACATATGTATTCACACGACAGAAAATAACAGTAAGGTTTAACATTCTGAAATAAAAATGAATTGCAAAATTCTAAAATAATTGTTATTCCAACATCTTAATTGTCTAAAGTAGACCACTTGCCAACAGTATACACTATGCATTCACAAAAACAGGCAAGGAATTTCAGAACTTCTTCCTTGTATTTCTTGGTAGTTAGAGATTACAGTTCAAATCCTAGTTGTCATACTGACAGAGACCAGCCATGCGTTTCAACGGTGAAGCAACACCTAATGAAAAGTCTTGCTTAGCCGACTTCAATGACAGCTGTAGCACATAATACAAAACCTCAGCATCCTGACGAACTATATGGCATAAAAAAAAAGAAGTAATATGTATTTAAGCAGCGGACAGTTCTGCATAGCGATCTCACACCCTTCATCCACCCGCAGTAACTTACATACGACTCTCCGGCCTGCCCAGGGGCCGCTCCAGAGTCCCGCCTATGCAGAGCCCACAGGGGAATCGGGGCCCGGCCAGTACCTAGCGGATCCGCTTCTGATGTGCCCTCAATCATCTTCCAGTTATTCTACAATCAAAAGAGCGTATAAAAAAAAAAAAAAGTCTATGGGCCAAAATTTTATTACAGTTGGTTTCCACAGCAGTTAGCACAACTCAGTGACAACCATTTTAGCCTAAGTGACTCCACGATTCATTACTCCAATTGAGCTATACTGAAGACACGAAGCCCTTCACCACACTTTGTACAGCTCAACTCTGTGGCTCAAGCCCTCTTCTTCAGCACCCAGCAGGCAGGGATCCTCTTGGACTGACCCCATCCCCTGGCTGCTGCAGGGGAGCCACCACATAATTCAGGGGAGCCACCACCTAATTAATCCTCATCGGCCCTGTTTTGGGGATGGCTGGCACAGCCCTGGGCGCGCACCAACGCCTGACTCAACACGCGTGCTGTTTTCCAGTCGACACGCATACATTACCGAGCACTCCGCACAACAAATGCCACAAAGGTGACATTAAATCGCGCAGCGCTTCCACACACAGAGAAAACAGATGGGAGAGAAGGGGCTAAAGGAGAAAGGGAGGCACGCGAGGAGGCGGCACTCGCTCCTGCTCCTTGACACGGGACCCCAGGCGGGTTCACCTCCGCGGCTCTCGGCACCAGCCCTGTCCGTGACACAGCGCCGGGCCGGGCGCTGCCAGGTCCCCGCCACCACCACACGGGCAGGGCCGCGGCACGGCCGCCTCGCCTCGCCTCACCGTGCCGTGCCGGGCCCGACACACGCCGCCAGCCCGGCCGAGCCGCCCCGCAGATGCCACAACAAAGAGACGGCGGCGCTCGGGCGTCGCCGCCACCGCCCCAGACGCCGCTGTGGGATCGGGGGCGATGCAGTGCGCTGCTCCCCTCTCCTCCCGTCTCTTCCCTTCCCCTCGGCGGGGGAGGCGACAGCACGGCCCGGAGCGGGGCGCGGCCCACGCCGGGGGCGGCGGGGCCGCCGGGCAGCGCCCACCCCGCGGCGCAGCCCCCTGCGAGCGGCACTGCACGGCACGGCTCTACCCGGCCCGGCTCGGCTGAGCTCTGCCCAGCCCCACCCGGCCCTGCCCGGCCCCTCTCAGCCCACCGGGCCGCTCCCGGCCCCCCCGCCCCGCTCGGCGGTGCTCACCCGTGGGGCCCCGCGCGGCGACCGCCGCTGCGGGACGAGAAGATGGCGGCAGGGCTCGCTGCCGCTGGCGGTGCCGGTGGCGGCCGGGGTCTCGCTACCGCTCGGCGTTGCGGCTGCCGCCCGGCCCGACGCAGCTGCCCGGCGTCCAAGCCCCTCCCCGAGCCGGGGCGGGGCGGGCGGGGACCGGGAAGGGGCGGCCCAGCGGGGGCGGCGAAGCGGGGAGGCGCTTTGTGAGCGGCGGGGCGAGTCCCGCTCCCGGCTGTGCCTCCGGGGCTGAGGGAGCCGCTGAGGGAGTCCTGTGCCCTCTGCCCTCGCCGCCTGCACCTCGCAAGGCCGCTGTTGGTGCGCGGACTCTTAACTCCGCCTGTGCCGTCGAGGTGCTGAGGTGAAAGGCGTGTAACCACGCCGCCACACGCACACTGCCACCCTGCTGCTCACACACCTCTTGTACTGGGTAAAACCACGCACAAGTACCCAACACGTGCCCTTTCTTCCCCTTGGGATCGCCAAACCGTCATCGCTTCTGCCACGGTGACGTCTCCTTTGCTCGTGTGGTGGAGGTTTATGGCTTGTTGCCAATGCCTTTAGTTACGGCAAGAGAGGCTTCCAAATTTCAGGCCAGCGTTGGATCTTGTTAAGACATTTTTGCTGTTTTCTGCTGCTTGAGATGGTTGAAAGAAGTACATGTTCTTTACAAAAAATCATATGTATATATATTATATATGTGATATGAAAATATATATAATTTGATATTCAGTTAAATGTAATGCATGTTTGTAATTGTCAGAAGATGGTAGAATCTAAGAATGATCAAGGTGAACAGTCAATAAGCTTTCTTTGTGTTCAAATATAGCTGTGAGATGAAATACAAAAAGTCATGCTGAGATGCCAATACTGTATGTGGACAAAACCCCAGTGTATATACAGCAGTGCATTGGCAGGCCCTATCAAAATGGAGACTGACAATTTTCTGATACATTTGGGACTACAGAAGTAGCAAAGACGTGATATATATATATATATATTTAAATTATGTTTGTGTATACATGTGTCAGGTTGTCAGGGATTGACAAGAAGTTGAACTGGATTCTCTCTCACAACGATGGTTAAAAATGTGAAGTAGCAGATGTTAAGTAGTGAGTTAATTCTGCTTGCAAACTGTTTGGCTGAGAATCAGCCAAAGGGCAGCTGGGAAATCCCCTCATACCGTTCTTCTCTCTCTCTGACAAGGAATGCACAGAGATGTCCTGCAGTCTGTCTGGTGAGGAGCAACGCAGGCAAGGTGCCACCTGGCTGCGCAGCAATGACTCTGCAACGGAGAAGTGAGGCTGTGGCACCTGCTGGCTCCTTCTGCAGCGCCGAAGTCCCAGCATCGCACCCAGGAAACTCGATTATCTAGTAAAACACTGAATCCTTCCTCCTGCTAATAAAGCTATCACTTGTTGCTTAGTTACATCTGGAGGCACAGATTAATAGAAAACTTAATTATAGAAATGAAACTGCTTCCCCATACAAGTGATATAATAGGGATGATAATCAGGGAGGGAGTGGGGAAAAACAAGAGGACTTTAATTTGGTTGTCCAAACAAAGTTGTATGTATAACTTTGCTGAACATACATTTAGATGAGTCTCCTTTAAACCTTGTTTAACAAAGCTAGGGCTGAGCACATCTGTTTTTAATTTTAATCTTGATTTTACAACAGTGTTACAGTGGTTTACCAATCTTTTTGTAATAATTTTGTGTTCAGTGGAGGCCCTGAGATCAAACCTGTGAGACTTCACCTCTGGAAGGCAAGAGTTTTGGAATGGAAGAAAGAGGTAAGGTTTCTTCCAAGTTATAGACCCAAAAAGAAGAGGAAATTTTTATTTATTTATTTTCCTCCTGCTCAGAATATAGGGCCTTTCACAGGAATGTAAATTCCTATAGTCTGGAAAGAGATTTCAAGAACCAAGTGTCTGCCTTCAGGAAGAGGGATGAAGAATAGTTAATATTACTTGATGTGCCAGCTTGGGAGGGCAATAATTCTACTCTTAAATATCTGGAGAGGATACATAGAAGCATCCTATCGGTAAAGGAGAGAGAAGCCCCTATTCTCTGGTCGTTCAGAACTTTTTGCTCTGGCATAGAAAGATATCTTTGGGGTGGCCTCAGCTTGCTTTGAACTCCCAAGTGGTTATTGCAGAGAAGGTAACTCCCATGAATAGCAAAGCTGTTGGGTGTGGGCTTCAGGGAGCCTGAAAATCAGGATTAGTAGAGGAGGAGCTCTCCACTGCCTAGTGACAAGGCAGAGCACTGCAGTCTGTTCTGGAACCAATTCAGGAAAAAAAAAAAAAAAAAGCAACTATTTTGCCGATGTTGCAGGTGGCCACAGACAATGTTAGCACGGCCGGATACATTCTTAGAACTATTCTCCAGTGTTAACCTTGCACAAGATCTGCCAGCGGAATCCAGCAGCTTGTGTAAAGCATCTTTCTGTTGTCATCATTAAAATGGGCCCTAGATTTTTAGTGATTATAACACACCCATTCAGATCTTCACTTTTTATATTATGTTTGCATGATCTTGTAAAAAGTTGCAAAAAAAAATAATCTGTTGAAAACTTTACTTCTGGAAACAGTCTTCATTCATTTCAACAAAGGTTTCCCAAAACTTTGAGGTAACAATTCAGCAAACAAGTTAAAATACTCTTGCATAACTTGTAGGAGAATTAGGCACTTATGTCAGCATCGCAACTTGAGTTTCAGGTAGCTTAAACAAGAAAAATACCAAGCTAAAGGATAATCTGGCTTCAAGTAATTTAAATAATTGCAGGTTTGTGGGGCCTTGCCAGGTCTTGTAATGGAAATATTTAGATCAGCGATGATGTAGAAAGGATAAGGCAGAGCTGCCTTGATGGAAAGCTTTATATTAGCTTTGTCTTTGTGCAAAACTCCATTAACAGATTAACAGTGACATAAAAATACATATATTTTACGTGAAAAAAAATCTTTTCAGTATCTTGCTTAATACATCTGTCAATGGATAATGAATTATCCATTAATCCTAAGGTTTTATACATCCAGTTGTTTAGTAATGCTGAATAAGAGACTGAAGAAACTTTTAAATATGTTTTTTTTTTCAGTGAAATGTTTACCTCCGTTCTACCATCCTTTCTTGAAATCCTAGTTTTCATCTTTTCTGATCAGAGGCAATTCTGTCTCGAGTCCATTAGTGTTATCCTTGAATTCAGGAAATGATAAAAAGCCTAGTGGTAAGAACTCCATCTCCCAAAGGCTCTGTATTGAGGTCTTAAATGTATGTATTGTATATTGCTTCCCTCCTCATATGTAGACCAGTGGTTCTGAATAAAACAGACAAAGCTGCTTTCTAAAAGAAATAAGCTAGAGTAACTTTATTACCATATTTAACCTTGCTGTGGCTGTCTAAATAAAGTGCATTTTATATCTGCATGTAAACATCTAAGTCTGAAAGTATACGTGCATTTAACTGTGCATTTGTACATATGCATACACAAACACACTTCATGCCTTTTTTCTGAATGATGGTATAGTTTGCCTTTTAAAACCGGTTGCTTATAAATGAACAAAGTTGCCACGCATATAAAAATACTGAATTTTTCTGGCTTCCAAATGTGGAATAAGATATATATATATTTAAGTAGAATTTTCAGGTTTGAAGAGCTTAGAAAGGTAAATGAAAAAGCAAGCATAAGGGGCTGTGGCCATAAAGGCAGATCTCTATAGCCACAATTCTTCCAACTCTTTGTTCAGTTCATTAAAGTAGTAACAATGTCACAAAAATGATGATTTCCTATTTGAAAAGATTTAAGCAGTTAAAGGTTTAGCTCTTGAAAAGCTGTGTTGTTTTTTTTTTTTGATTTTTTTTAATGTACTGATCTATGCCTGATCAGTATAGCTGGATTGGGAAGAAAAAAAAAAAAAGCTATTTTGTACACTGCCTTTGTGTTGTGCTTGATCTGGAAGCTTAGTATTCTAAGTGTGACTGAAATGATTATTCTGCAGTTGTTGATACCAGAAATCTACACTGAATCCCACAGCAGTATACATATGTTTTGATTCCCAAATGCTGTACAAATTCAGACACACAGCTCAGTCAAATTAACTAGGGCGTGATCAGAAGTTTGTCAAATATGGTGTTACTTGTCAACGGGTAAAGAAAATAAAGTCTGTTCCAGAGTCTCTCTGTACAAAGGCTGGTTTTAGCTGAAAACTTTGAGCTGGACCCACCACTAAAAAAATAGCTTTACTGGGTGCAATTACCATTTGTGTTCCAACATAATTCTTTGCTTGTGTGAGCCTGTTTTGATGCTGTACGGGAACTGATTGAGCTGGCTAAAAAATAACCAGTTGGAGGGGTAGGGGTGGAAGGAAAGCTATTCATTTTCATCCACATTAGTTTTCAATTCACTACTAAAAGCCCTGCTATCAGATTTCCTGTATTATCGAAGCTGCCCTTTGAGTACCTCTGAAATTTACGGATTCATTATCTGCCTGTTAGCCTAACAATTCAGCCTGCCTGTTGACATTGCAGCCATGTCATGTCCCTTTTCAACAGAAGCCCTTGCTCTGCAATCCAGCACAACACCACAAAAACAAAACAGGCAAGATTTGGAATGGAAAAACTTTCTAATTCGCATATCTGGAAAATAAAACTTCTTTTTTTGTATACTATTTCTGTTCAAGATTGCACAACTTGTGCACAAGTTATTTCACAAAAAGTCATATTCTTTATTAGCTGTCTGTGTGAAGATAAGGCTAGATAATCTTGAAAACCTTACCTTCTGAAGCCATCCTATTATGCTGACCATTAAGTTTGTGTTTTTTTCAACACACAACTAACCAGAGTACAGAAGTTTATCAGCTGACTTACAATTGTGAAACTCACTTTTAAAAAGAACAGGAAAACTCTTTGTTGTCCTCAAGAATGTAATGAGAAGCCTAATTTTTTAACAGCTTCAGTCTGGTAACATCAGAGAGCTAAAATACATGTGAAAGGCAGCAATACAAACAAAATGAGAAATCAAAATTTTGCTATTTCCTAAAATTTCTATGTTGCTGAAATAACAATCAGAAAAAAAATTTAAACATGAATGTGAACTTGTTATAGTTTCAATTTATGTTTAGATGTAAGCAAGAGAACAAAAAAGTTTACTTTTGGTGCCATGCTTTTATTTAAATGAAAGGAAAAACTACACTGTACCACATAAGTAGCAATGACAATATTTTACAGCACAGCATCTGAAAAAATATGGAAGCTATGCTCCATAGAGTAGACAAGTAAGCACACAATACACTGTACATTTTTTTTCAACAGTGCCCATTAAATCATAATTAAATAGCTGAATTTGGCTTTAAACAGCCAAATAATAAAAACTAACAGTCATACTAAAATTAAAAAAAAAAAAAGATTTCAGTAGCTATTATGACTGTTAGAATATGAAATTTTGCTCCAAAAACTAAGATGATAGTTTGGCAATTCAGTCATAGCAACGATAATAATACCCCTGATGAAAGCACCAGTGTGTTCTGAAAAGGTCAGTGATAAATACTGGCCTTTATGGAAAGCTTCCTTTTTTTCTTTTTTTTTTAATTTTTTTATTTTTTAAACATGATCCCAACCATAGATCCACTGTAATTAGAAAATTTGCAGGCTTAAAAAGGAAAAGTGTATACAGCTTTACTTTTCCCGTATTAAGTAAAACTTTATACTTTGAGCAACAAACTCTTCAGCTGCATTATTCACATTCTACTTTTAGACATTGCACAAATCTTCAACCTGTTGACAAATGTAAATTTTGCAGTACATTCAGACATATTTAAAATGACTCACATAATTCCTCTGTCATGTATGTAAGCTCACTTTGATTAGATTGATGCGTGTGTCTTTATGGTGTTGCAAATCTTCAGTTAAACCATAGGACAGATTTTAGAAATACAAAGCCTCCCATTCTAAAACTTCTTTTGAAGTCATTCGCCATGTTTAAGAGTTAATTCCAACCTCCTAGTTTCTTGAATCACTGTATACTATAGACAATTTCATAAAGTTATTCATGGTGTTCCTACATTGGTATTTGTAGGAACTGTCTAACAGGCAGAATGTGCAAACCCTCTTCCCCCTTTTTTAATATTATTTATATCCTATATACACAATATGTATACACTTGAAATATAAGAGTTACATATCCTGGTGATATACATGCAAACAGTAGGAATCAGCTAACCACAAATAGTTTTGAGCCACATACATATTAAACATGTATTTTAAAGTGTTTTTTCTTTTTTTCTTTTACAGATTTAACAAATATACATAAATATAAGAACATAAATTACAGTAAAACTGACAGCATTTTTGAGAAAATGTTTATAACGCAGATGCATTGATGCCTAAGGCTTCATAATAATTTAAAAAAGTACTGTTCTAAACTGTTTAATGGTATCTCATTCAGGTGCATCTCTTATATAAGTAAATGAGTACATCATAGTAGTGAGGCATTGTTTCTCTCAAAGCAGTTTAATGAGAGAAATACGAACTTAATTTTAGTCTCCCCGTGAAACAGAATGGACTACATACTTATAGCACAATACTGTCTTATGTTAATGTAGTTGTCACAACACTGAAACAGAACAGAATCACAAATCATTCAAGTCTTTTCCTGAGAATGAGATTTTTCCCCCAACAAATCCTCTGGTGTACATTATCAAAATAGCCACAGATTTAGGGGAGGCTTCAAGTTTGTAGTTTTTTTTTTTTTTTTTTTTTTTTTTTCAGAACAGTGCTATGTTAAAAGCAAATTAAGAGAAACAAACACTGAAACGGAATAGTTATCTATAAAATAATCAAACACTGTTTTGAAATAAAATGCAGCCCTTTGTAAATAATACTGAAATATGCTTAAAGTTTGTTTTTGTAACTGGTTGTATTATGAATTTATTGAAATGTCACTTAGGCTTTTTTGCCATATGTATTTAGAATTGCTAAGTGTCACAAGACATCATCTGTTAGAGCATGTCGAGAAAACAGTTTACTAGGACACCAAAAATTCTTATCAGATGTCTATTCCCTGAAAAATCGTTTTAAATTTGATCTGCAGGCAGGAAGAAAGGACAATGGCCTAGATCTTAAAAATCATGGGGAATTAGATACAGTGCTTCCAAAAGATCTGTGACTTAGTGTGTTCTGTGATTCTTCTGAATATTTTTAGTGTTCTGTCCGGCAAAAATCAGGGATCTAGTTCTGAGTGCTTCACAAGTTTCTATTCCTCCCATGGAGGAGCAGTAGCTGACTATGTGCTCACTGTATCTGCAACAATGTAGAACAATGCATATTTGCTTAAACTGTTTTAGAGGCCTGCCAAATCTTTTTGTTTTGCATTTTAATGGAATTATGAGCACGCACATAGTCATTACATCTCAGATGGTAACTTATTAAAACAGGAATAATTACTTCATCCAACTACACCCTGACTGGCTAAATAATTCACCTGAAGGAAATATTTCTTTATGCAATTCAAAGATTTTCCCCTTACTGTTTAGTCTATAAGCAAACCAGTATTATTTAATTGAAACGGAATTATAAATACTTAGGAGAATGAATTAATTTTGTTGCAGCACACAATAAGGATTTTGCAAAACAGACCCATTCTTATGTTCTTCAGTGACACATCATTAACTTATCATTTGAGTCTTTACTGTAAGAGTCAATATGCAAAGTTCAATGGTATTGAGGATATTAAGTATTTCTTTAGAGAAAGAAAAAATATTTCAAGACAAGCACAAATACAAACATATAAGGCAACAGATGTAAAAAAAATGTAGTTTGATTCACTAAATATGAACATTCAGTGCTTCAGTGTATCTAATCAAAATACAGAGCAAATATACTCCATATGTTGTATTAGCACATACAAATCTCCACACAAGTCAGACACTTCCATAGTCACTCATAAGTACTCACTTAAGTGATATCTTCTGCACTCCTAAACACTGTTTACATTCCAGTTGGACATGATAATAGAACTTGGTGTCCAGTTTTAAGTTCTAAGAGTCTTGTTGGCAACTAGAAATCTATTTCCTATAGGCAGTAAAGATGAAGTGCAAGTTTATCATAATTGTCTGAAGCAAGATTTTCCCATCTACTATGCCTTGGTGGGTAGAAGTTTCTTAGGAGTAACTGGTCTCTTGGTTTGCCACAAATGGCTGTGAATGGTAATTGCATCAACACTGGCAGACAAAGTTTTAGCAGGTATGTGGCTAAATTGCTTCCTGTCAGAGTTGTATTTATACAGTCCCTCTATCATTTTCTTTGTGATAGATTTGGGACCTATCCCTGTTAATTTATTAATTTCTTCAGTATCGGGGCAGTACGTGTACAGAGATCTGAATTGGCAGCCTGAATCCCGGAACAAGATTAAGAAATTATTGGCATCAGATTTCTCCATTTCCTTTAAAAGAAAGAAAGAGAAAGATTCACAACATTAAATTTGCATTATAGTTAGACAACATTCAAAATTGTCAGACTGCCATTTTGAATTTCTAATCTATCAGAGCCGAAACTTCCGTCTTTCTATTAAAATACCTTATTTTCAACCATTACAATTTGCTAAGCTTCAACCATCTGAATTTTGATAAGGTGTGTATTTATCAAGTGAAATCTTATTTATTTAGACAATCTTAGCTGCACTTGTCTCATTGTCCCTAAAGAATAGACATCCCAACAATTTTTTTGTAGACCAAATAAAGATTCTTAGAGCCATTTCAGTAAGCAAGCCTAATACCTTCAAGTTTAGGAACAGGAAATTTAAACATGTCTAGATGGGCCTAAAAGACTGTCCAGTGCTGAAATGGGTTTCAGTCATCCCTAAATCCATTCAAGATTAGTCAAACTATGAAGTCAGTTGATATGTATTAAGCAAAGGTTCTTTTTCAGATCCCTGCTCCACCCTACACAACTTCTATGGGATGTGCTCTGAACACGTACAGTTTTAGCCAAGTGATGTACACTGCATTCTAGAGTTAAGCATAACCACTTTACAGCTGTTCTTTCCTGAGGTTTCTGGGGGTTATTATGCTGAGTTACTTGAACTGAAAAGAGTCTGTATTGATATCTCACTTGTTATTTCCAAAAAGGTATCTTTAGTTCTAAAGGTCTCAATATGAGGATCCATATGTATAAAACGAATATTTTTCATGTTAAGGAAACAAAGTTTGTGAACAAATGATATTGAAATTTCTCCATTAAACAGACAGTAGCTATTAGTTAACATGTCAATTAATTCAGCCTCCCATGCTGCATGTACAGGGCAATAGCTATTGTTTCTACAATACTCAAGAACCTTTCTGTCCACAAAGGAAACAAGTCACACAAATTACTCAAACCTTTTACTAAGAGCTGACGTAACCTCAGAAGAAGATTCTTTTTGATATTTGTATTTATGCTCGAGTGCTTTTCTAGTACCTTAACTGTGGTTTGACTAGTGTGTTTATGATTTTAGGGGAAAAATACCCTTACCTCCAGTATCTTTTTCTTTTGACCTTCATTTACTTTTCCAGCCAAGCAGCAATGTGCCAAGGCATTCTGAATTATATATTTATTGGATTTAGCACTGGGTTCTTTAAACAGCTTTGGTCCTGTGAAGGAGGAATGACAAATCAGCTAAGTTAATCAATAAGCCAACAAATAGTTAATTGAAATGCTGTGAAGCACTTCTGCCCTTCACCTTTTGCATGCATAAAAATACAAATCTGTGAATAAGACTAGAGATCACAAATTTCACAAACAAGTAAAATGACATTCTTTTGTTATTAATAAACATTTGCCAGCACAGATAGAGCTATGCAGGTCCATCATTCCAACCTGATCTCCCTAAAAGTTTATCTAATATACTTAATGTTATTATCCTCTTTACCATACAAAGTGACATGAGGTGAGCAAAAACACAGCCTTTATAATCACAATGATGCAAGGTCTTTGCAATATCACGTGCTATACATTTGGAGAAAAGAGACAGAGATACCATTATTATTTGACTTGTAATATAATAAAGGATTACAAGTCAGACTGTGAAGTTTTTGTAAACAACAAAGAATCTGTTTGGAAATAAAAGGTGGAGAATATTTAAATCCACATTACTAAGCAGATTTTCCCATTCCAATTTGTTTTCTGTTTTTTTTTTTTTTGAATCTATTCTAAATTGAACTTAAATTTCAACTCTTCTTGCCTTGCTAGAGAGACTACTAAAATGCACAGAGTAACTGGTGGGTTCATTTGCTGTTCTGAGCCTGACTGCAGTTTATTCTGATTATCACAAATGCTACTGAGTCAGTACTTTTATTTCGGATTTAAAGTTTTAATCTTGTATTATTACTGCCTGTTTTAGATAGGTGAAAGTTACATTTCTATGGAAGGATCCCCAGATAAGTTTAAAAATTCCAAACGCAGATAACTGAAATATTTTCATGCATAGAACTACTAATAGCCAGGTACTTTTCTTAATATTGTTGCCACCAACCTGTGTATTCTGTAGCAGAGGCAACTGAAGAAGTTGTAGATGCATTCTCCCAATCTTTTTCTCCATTACGACTACCACAACGACTCGGAGATAAGAATCCTTCTACTGACTCAGACCTAAACATTAATTTTAAAATTTATTTAAAACACTACAGTTTTCAGAAAAAAAAAGCCTTCTAACATGAAAAGAAAGCAGACTGTATTAATGTAGAACACAATAATTTGAATCATATACTGTAGACTTAAATACATAATATTAACAGAAGAAATTCATGGATAACTGAGTTAGTGTTCTGTATAAACTATTCTGAGTGATGCATGAAGGAGACCTTCAAACATATCACTGACATTCACTTCGTGTCATCATTGAAAGACAATTCTGATTTGAAGAAAAGGTTATAGTATGGCTCTGGAAAGATACTGAAAATTTTTCTAACACTTTTCCTCTCGGCAATTTGTTCTGAATTATATCCTATTTAAAGAAATCCCAACCCCTGAAATAAATCTGAAGCCAGATATTGTTCATTATAGCTGTAGTACAGCATAGCACAACTAGATCTACAGAGATAGGGGTCATCTCCTGTCAAATCTGTCCATGTAAGCGACATCAAGCCTCTTCCAACAGATAATATGGCTGTAAGAAATCCCTCTTTTAAATAAAGCTGATCATTTGTAAGAGATGTTGAGAGATACTAGGGTACTTGGATCACTGCATTAATGTTTTTTTATGTAATAACCTGAAAGTCAGTTCTCAAGATATCAGAAAAATGGAAAGGTCAATTGAAAACAGCTGCAGGCATGTTGGAGTTGATGGGGCACATACACTGGCCATGAAAACATGACATGATAAAGTAACATGCAATACTCATGATTAAACCCCTTTTACTAGTTTGCCTTTCTTCCATTTCTTTTCTATTAAAGAATAGTATTTATGTGAATAAAATTAAATAATTATACAGCAATAATAATTTTATTTGTCTGAACTATAATATAGATTTTGTACTTAAGAAGGTTCTGTTATTTTTATCTCTCGGTTCATTTTCAGTTCATTTCTAATACAAGATAAATTCTTGTGTTCAGAAAAGCCTGAAATTACAGTTAACACTTAATACTTTCTTGTACTACTGCTAAGAGGAAATAACAGAACAGAAGTTGCTACGTTAAGGAAGAAAAGAAGCTGTATAGCTGCATGTAGTGTACAGGTTTAATAAAATAACCACAAGCTGAGACTTAACTATAAACAGGTGAATTAAAGAGGCTGTGTGAATAGCATTTTATTTTGATCTCATTTATAGCCACCCAATCGGTTTACTTGGTAAAATTTGTGAAAAAAATTATCATGGCTTGGTTCCCTAATACTCAACAGTGGAATCAATATCTCACATCAGAAAAACATGCCTGCTCTTGGAGTAGGAAAAATATAGACATCACCTTTTTAAAATCAATGCTAATTTTATGTAGATGATTATCAAATTTTATTAAATAAAATGTTTATTTTAGCTTTACCTTGGTGTTCTCTTGCCTGACTGCACACTCTCATTGTCCCCTGTATTCAGCGATGCCAGCGAAAGACTAGATACTGAAAAAACACGATAAAGCTGTGAACCTGGATAAAAACAAAGTTAAAGCTTATAAACCTATGCAAGTAGCAGAGTCTGTTCATTATACCCAACACCAGCATAAGAAGGTTTCTAAGTGCTTTTATACACGTGACTCTTACTCCCATACATGATATACCTACATGCATATGTGGCGTGCTTTATCTGAACACTTTCGGACACCCAGCCACTTGCAGCCATCTGGAATAGTCTGTGACTAAGCATTAACATGAGGCATGAACATGGGTACATAGGCACTATGCAAATCAAAGTTAAAAAGCTCTCATAAAAGAGCTTAAGAGACTTAATTTAAAGCTTAGGGGTGGACTCTTGGAAGATGTTAAGAGAATACTTTAAATTATGCTGGAAGATGGAGGGAAGCAGCTAGAGAAAATGCAGCTATATGATGCTATAACAAAAAGGATCACTGAGCATTGGTTATTTTTTTCTGATTGTAAATTGGCAACACTTCTTTCAGTCATTACTGCAGTCATTTGGTATCTAAAAGAATGTTACATTTTTCCATACAATTAGTTCTGCTAGGCTCGTAATGACACATGCAGTAGCTAAGTGAGTAAAATAGAATGAAAACATGAATCTTAAAAGTAACCTTTCTACTTTAATTCTGTCCGTATTAAGCAGGAGCTCAAGTACTCTTACCTTATAATGACCATTTTATTTATTGATCTCTTTTCTGCCAAGTGTTATTCATTCTTAGCTCTACAGGTGCAAGAAGAGATTAGTGACTGGGAATAATACATGGGCATGTATGAAACTTGTCACATACATTGGTGCTTCCATTGGGTCAATATAGTTAACCTTTTGGTTTGTTGATATATGCATGCATGCATAACAGGTAAGTGACATTCATCTTTTAATTTCTATTGGCAAATTTTGCTTTTTAGTTTTGTCACGTGCAACTTCAGTTTGGCACAAGGCACTAATAAATGCATGTGCTTGTTAGTACCAAAACCCAAGCTGGTGTTTTAGCATGAACAGACTCTTCTTCCACATGAACATCAGTTACCTGGTGGACCTTTGACTGGTGTCTTAGGTGATTCAATGTGATCCCTGTGAATAGATTTTGGACGGGGCTTTTTCTGCTTGATTGACAGGGAACGTGGTTTTATGACAGTATCCATCTCTTCCATAAGCTTTAGCTGTTTCCTTCTCATATATTCCTGCTTAATGAATTCTCGCCGTGCTCGTTCATCCTCCTTCTTCTGACGTTCTTCTTCTGTTTTGCGTCTAAAAAAAACCCCATCAAATACATTCAACAGTCAGAACTTTACAGGGTAACAGTTTTAGCTAGCATATTGGCAGAAAGGAAAACACAGGCATTAAATTTTCAGAACTTTAGTACTCTCAGACATTAGTAAGAGGAACTTGCCATTGTGCACTTGTGCAGACTGAAGCCCAAAGTGATAAGCTCTCCCTCAGAATATAAAGTGCAAGGCATGGTAACAGTCTGAGGAGCTTCAATCAGGGCAGCAGGGTTCATGTTGAATCTAAGCTACAGACTGATGCCACCTGCTGATTTCATGGGACCAGATGGCATGTGTCTTCAGCTGGGCTCCTCAGCACATCTGGCTCTAGGATTAAATATCCTTGCATATTAAGATGCAATTATTTAACTAGGTAGTAGCACTTTCAGCTATGTCATTTTTTTGTTCAGGGTTACGGGTCAGTTGAATCAGGACGCGTAGTTAGTTTTACCTTGTCTCTTCTTTCTTATGTTCTAGTTCTGCTTCCAGCTGCTGCTTTCGAAGCAGAGTCTCTCTTTCCCTTCTCAAACGCTTCTCCAATAATGCTGCTCGTTTCATTGCCATATCATTTTCTGCCTTTTGATCATCCTAGCAGAAACAGTATTTGAAGGAAAAGGAGACGATTTATTAAAATCTCTACATTTATCAACTGATTTTGCAAAGTGATTAGACACTTAATTCTGTCGACTGGGTTGCAGTATCCTAACATAAGATGATGTATTGGAAATAAGTTTATTTCAAAAGATTTTTCTTAAGATTACTAAAAAGTTTCCATAAAGGAATTTTTACTTCCTAAGTCAAACATGAAATTTATATATATATAAATATATAAACATATTGGACACATGAAAAAACTTCCAGGTGAAATATTCTACTTTAGAGTCAGATTCCACACTGCATAAACTCCTGCATTCAGCTTTGGAAGATTCTATGTTTATGGAGAGGAAGACAATTTATTACAAAAAGCAGTAACTATGCATCATATAAAGGTAATTTTGGCTGATCAATTCAGGTGTTTTTTTAGAACCAAGCAATGCTCTCAGACAAGCAGAGCACAGATTGTTGCACGATTTTGGGGTACTCCAAGATGGAAATTCTAAATCTTGATAGCTTCCAGTGTCTAGACCTCTCTCTTAATAATGTACATTATAGTTATAAGCCCGCCTGAATATAACTCTTTAATAAGACAACAGGGAGTGTTCCCAAATGCCAACTTCAAAAGGGAGACTCAAAAGACTATACTACCTCAGCTAGCCAGTAGAGGGAAAAAATGCTCTCTGAAGTGCAACTCTGAGACATTCCCCATCTTGAAAAACCCAGGCTGTACTTTACAAGCTTTCAGTTAAACTTGGGTGTGGAATGGGAAAGTGAGAGTGAGAAGTGAGCATATTTAATTAAGGTCTTACGTTAAAAAGCTTATGTTAAAAAGCAATCTACATTCAGCATGCATCTTTCTCCCCCAAAACCCCAAGCACTCTTCCATGACTATAGAAGGAAAGGAGTACTCTAGCACACAGAATTGCAGTGTGCTAGAATCTGACCACTCATGAGTCATCAAGTGCAAAAAGTATGTGTGCACATTTAGGACTGCAAAACTATCTCCTTTGACTTCAATGGAAAGTCATCACTGAAACGCTGTATCTGAATTAAGAAGTTGCCTTTGAAAGGAAGCTGTGTAGCAGCTCTTACCTTAAAAAAGAATCCACAACACACTTTCTGGTCATCCTCAAATTGTTCTCTATCACTCTCACCTTCATATTTCTCAACAGGTACTTCATTTTTTTCTGGTGGCTTCAAATCTGATAGGGAAACTTCAATTAAGCTAGCTGTTTTGGGAGCTGCTGTTGGTAAAATTGGGTGGCTTAGCTGATCTTCATTTGGGGTGAGGCAGACAGTTTCTGTGATGGGCTGAGATAATACTTCAGAAACATTAGATTCAAGAGGTTTGACCTCCTTTTCCTCCAACTTCTGTTCACTCTTTTTCAGTAATTTTGGTCCTTCCTCTTTTGCTACCTCTTCCGTAGGTTTAACTTCCTTCGAAAGATTTCCCCTTACATGCGGTTCACCTATATGTTCACCATCATCTCCAAAACAAACAAATGATCTAGTCTGAATGGGAACCTGACTTGGAGAAAATCTTCTCAAACGGGGAAGACTATCCACAGACCGTGGGGCAGTCAATGTACGATTTAGAGGTGTTATTTTCAATTCATTTGGCCTAGGAGTCCTTTGCATTTTAATGTGAAAAGAGGCATTCTTCCTGTTGGATGACTGTGGAGACTGATGTGTAGAACGAGGAGATTCCTGTGAGAAAGGTGCAACGGGAGATGGAGCTCCCAGTTGCCTTGATGAAGACTTAAACTCCCGAATTTGCTTCTGAGGAGAAGGCTGAGGAGGAGAAATAACCCAAGCCTGTTGCTCTCTCATCTGCATCAGCATCTCCTGTTGAAGGGATAGCCGTTGCATTTCTTGTTGTAGGAAGTGTAAGGAAGAATTTAGTTTTTCAATAGATTTTGTATATTCTAAGATATCTCCTTCATTAAAATTTTCTTCTGAGGGGCTTGCTAAATTCCACTGTTTTTCAGCATCCATAGGAGTAGCAGGAGACTTTGACCATTTGCTGTGAGAATTTTCAGGGTTTTCTTTTATTACATCTGAAGTCTTACTAGTTTGTTCATCTGGTTTTTGAGTCTCTCTTTCTTTCAACCGATTACTGTCAGTGAATACCTTCTCATCTTCAGCTCCTGCTGCTTCTTCTCGGAGAGGTGATACTCCATCACCTTTCTTTTTCACAACATTAAGAAATGCTGTTCTTCCCATTTTCTGCCGCTGCTTAGTGAATGCAGCTTCAACTTTCTTCTTCTGTGCTTCAATCGCTCGCCTCTTTTCCTCCAGCTTCATCCTGAGATGCACCATTTCTGAAGCCAGCAACTGCGTAGTGTCTCTTCCTTGGGGAACAGATGCCTCCTCAGGAATGTGAGTCCAAGCTACCACATGAGGAATATTCAGCTCCGAACCTTCTGGTGTGGTTTTCTGAGAACTGCTTCCACTGCTTCTACTGTCTGTGTGATTCAACTTCCTGAATTTCTGCTCTGCAAAGCTAGTCATTTTAACTCCTGAACTCGAAGAAGCACTGCTGCCTGCCTGTGATTTGGTACTTACTGAGCTGGGACAGGGACTTAACTGATCTCTGTGATTGCCAGCTCGTATGTCATAATCCTGAAGAAACTTAGATGGTTCTTCCATGTCAGAGTCCATGCTTACAGTGTAATCTCTCAAAGAAGAATCCTCATCCATAGTCTCTGGGATATCTTCTGAAGGAACATGTATTCCAGTATCTACTTCGGTATTGTCAGTCACAGGACTTAGAGCACCTTTTGTGTCTGTGATGATATCAGGAGTAGACTGATTTGGTTTAATGTTTGAATTCAAGATGCTCATTTCCTGATTGTGAAGAAAGAATCCATTTGTAATTTGGTCTGGTGGGATAACTCTGGGAGATTTTTCAGTGTCATGAATTATCTGCAAAGCCTCTTCAATGGTTGGTGTCTCAATCTGGTTGCCAAAATCATCCAGAACTGCTCTGTTTTGCAAAGCTCCATTTGGAAACCTGTAGTGATGGGTCTCATTGGCATTTCTTTGATTTATGGTAAGAGACTGATTGGCCTTTGTGTCTTTATGAGTTATCGCATCCTTTTCCTCTTCAATATCTTGATTTTCCTCTTCTCCATTTACAGGTTTGAAGGACAGATTTTTTCTAATATGCTTGGGCACACGGTTGGTGTTTACTGTAAGGCCTTCATTGCTCACAGATCTAGTAATACCTCTGTTTGGAGTAGATACTGGAATGCTTTTTTCTTTGTCAAAAGAAATGTCAAATGAAACTCCATGCAATGATGACCTAATTGAGATAAGAATAACGGAAATAACTGACCAGCTCATGATTAATAATAGCAATATATTCACATTCGGGTTTTCAATTACTTTAATGCTGTAGTATTAAACGGACTGTTATGTATTGTATTTTGACTAGGTTAATATGCAAATAAAGTAATTAAAAACGTTATATTCTATTTTATTGTGTGTCTTTTCTTCAGAGCCAGTCAATGCTTTTTAGTAGTTTGGGATAAGTTCTGGGCACTTTAGGAATATAGGAATTGCCATGCTAGATAAGAAGAAAAGTATGAAAAGACAATTTAGATTTGCTGAATAATCCTTCACTCTAGCTCTTACCATTTGAACTTTAGTTTACATCCTACACATGAAGAGTTTATGATGGGTCTAACTGAAAAAAACAAAACATCCAGCCTGATTATTCTTACATACAGTAACACAATTTTTGATACTGGTGAGCTCTTTAGCCATGTGACTCTTACCTCATTTGGTTAATTGCAATAGGTAAGTGTAAACATATTTAATGCCAATAATTCAAATATTTAATGCAAGAATACCTCATCTCAATGTAAAAGACTGATGCTTTATTTCTGAAGTTTTTTTCCTATTACTTAGTTCTGAATCCATGATGCAGTTTTCCCTTTGTTTTTCTACTTCTGCAAGTTGTTACAAGATTTTGGAAATTCAAACCACAACGGAGAGTTTACTACTGTTTATGACCAATACATTATCATTTTTTAAGCAGCTCTTATGATAGGACTACTTGCCTTTTTTCTTTTGGCCATGTCCCCACATATCCATCTACATAAGACATTGATGTGGACCTTCTGATGACTCCTAAGTGAAATTAAAATAGAATCCAAGGTAACTGCTATGAAAAATCATTTTAACATTAGATTCGGTTGCTTCAAAAATTAGTTTGTTTTACTACTCAGAACACTGCAATAGCAAAAAAAAAGCTTCTATATTAAGAATAGAACTAGAACAATTGAGTCAATTAGTTTCATCCTGTATATATACTATATCCCTCAGAGAATTTACTATTGATTAAAATATACTACAAGTACTACTAAATATACTACGAATAATTGTTGAAACCCATATTCCACATAATGAAAACAGAATTCAAATTAAAAAAAAATAACAACATGTACAAGAGGTACAAACACAAGCTTTCCATTTGTATGTTTTGTGGATGACAGAACTCATTCACT
Organism: Cygnus olor; assembly: GCF_009769625.2. Taxonomy (NCBI): domain Eukaryota; kingdom Metazoa; phylum Chordata; class Aves; order Anseriformes; family Anatidae; genus Cygnus; species Cygnus olor. Next base: position 5,884,264 of record NC_049176.1, read on the forward strand.
AGCTTTTCATGTCAATTTGTCCCAGTAACTTCTGCTTGAACAAGGTTTGAAGAAATATAAACAACATAGCAATACACTCAGAAGATGACACCTTGCCTCATTACCCTTTCTACCCACTTGTAAATTATTACCTGGGACAGATGAATAAGGCTGCTGGGGTGTATGCAGTTGGTGAGGTGGTGTATAAGTTGGACTTTCCAATCTATAAAGCAAGAGACATTAACTTAGTAGGAATACATCAAAAGCCATGTTACAAAAGGGCAGCCAGACTTCTTGTCCTGGGTCAACAAAGGAGATTTGTTTTTTAAGACAAGGGAGAAAGTAAGGTGTAATTCTCCTCTTGAAGCATTACTTTATTAATCAGAAGGAGCATACTATGTTATTACCTTTAACTAGATGCAATGCAGAGACACAAAAAGTCAAAAAGGTATTTCTATTATGCAAATGGCCACAGAGTAGTGTTAGCATACGTGTCTCCCAATGTACTTCAAATAGATGTCATTATTAGAAGGTTCTCATTTTTAGTTTTGATTTTAGCAACAAAATAAAAATTGAGTGACTGCAGCAAGTAACACTCACTTCTCACACATCTCTCTTTTCAGTTGCTTAGCCTGAAATTTTCAAACTGTGTCTGAACTGCAATATGCACTAGGAGTAGATAATGGAGATTTTGCGACAGACATGACTTAATAAATAGAACAAATATATTCACTACTAAAACACTAATTACAAAGATTTTCTCTGTTTCTAGTTAAAACAGATTTTTTGTTGTTGTTGTTCTTGTTCACAGAGAAGGTCTGTAATAGACTAGCTGTTTTAATCCAGAATAGGCATCCATAATTCAGTGATTTGTGATCCAGGCACTTCTCAGGACCAGAACAACAAAGACATATACATAAATACACATGCTTTTGCATGTAAAATGCTTGTAAAGAAGCCAAACTTCAAAACAAGCTGAATTAAACCCTTTCATGTTCTGAATTTTGTTCACTGAATTTTAAAAGCACACTCCCAAACTCTCTTTTTCAAATCACTAATTTTCAAAATATTTGTTTAGAGCTTTTATAGTTTATATACGGTATGCTTAGAAATGTTTCTGAAGAATATTTGTAGGAAGAATATTCATGTCAATTTAAGAAAAATATTGTTAGTTTACGATGTACAGAAGCATTTTCTGTAATTATATATTACAATTATTCAAAATAGTTTCTCGTAAATTCCTGTTTTTTGGTGTTTAATAAAATTACACATTAGCTAAATAACTTATCTGCTTTAAATGGCATTTAAGATTTCTGCAAAAACTATTAAATCATAGAAGTAATGTTTATAGTTATCTTAAAAGAAAAGTATGCATTCAAAATTTCATCCAGCAGCCTTTCAAAATATGTTCTGCCACAAAGAAAATCTATATGCTTCATTGTCCCTCACAAAAAGACTGATTTTGGCACCATGACTGTGATTCCATGGCAACCTCAGACACTGTAACTGCTCACTGCCTCAGTCCCACTCCTCCTCTGCGCTGAAGCTGGCTCTCCGCTGGAGTCTGCTCTGAGTCATGTCAGTAGCTCAGCCAGCAGAAAACATTCACTTTTTCTGACTGGGTTGTGTTTTTTTTTTTCTGTCAGTGTACTGAAATGACAACATCAAAAGCTGAATCAGACAGGACCGTGCAGTTGGGATGACGAGGAAGGCCAGGACCAAGTCATCCTGCAGTCAGGGCAGTCTCGGCTGATGGGGAACTGCAGCCTGTGTGTTTTACATTTCTAGCATCTGAAATAACTTCTTAGGTCCCTTCTTCGTCATATGATGCTGTGAAGTATCACCAAGTTCTATAAAATACACTGGTTAATGAAGGAAGATATAGCTCCTTCTCCTACTTATGGATTGCTCTCATAATCCTCCAACACCAAACCATACCCATCACTTGTAGAGAAACTAAACAAGGGTTGTGATGAGCTAGTACAATATGCTTTCCACCAACCATACAAAGCTCACAATGATTTTTACTGTATCTCTGTACATGCCTCGGGAAACATAAGGAATATTACAAAACACACTGGTGGCAACTTACAGACTTGATAGTTAAATTTGGAATGGTGTTTATGAATTGAATTCAGATGTTTATCACAGAATTTTCAATAAGTCCTCTTCATCTTAGAAGACAAAATTATCTGCAGACAAAATGTACACATTTGGATAAAACATGGATTTATTTAGATGAAAAAGATACTTTGTTACTGACAGAATTTGTCAGAACAGGGATAAGTTCTGTAGGACAAAGGAAAAAATGAAGTGCAAAGTTCTTAACTGGACTGCTTGCAGGAGCTTTGCAAGGTGTGAGTGGGTTTGGGAACCTCTCTTTCAAAAGGTATATCCAAAACTACTTTTTCCCCTGACATATATGCTCAGTTTACATTAAAATAACTTCATTGACTACATGTGAAACACTTCAGATACACACAGTAAAAAGATTCAGGATCAAAGCATTTTATGATTGTATGAAATATAATTCCCTAATTCAAAGTCAGTACAGATTCCTAAATACAAGCAAACAAAACCCACCACAAAACAAAAGGCTGAACAGGATAAGCTGGGCTGGCAAGAAAGAATTTGCTGAATATTCAATTAAATTCCTAATTTTATTCTTGTGTGTCTGTTCTGACACAATCCATAAACCTTTGTCCTCAAATGATAAATATAATGCATTCACTATGTTCCGACCAGATCACTGGAAGGTTTCCTTTACCTCATCAAAAGAAAGACTGAAAGACCATGAAAGAGCACTACTGCTTATCCAGCATTACCTAGCTACGAAGTCAGAACCACATGGGCCATCCACATAATTTCTTCTGTTAGCATTCAGACTGTGAGCAGAAGCTGTATCTTTTCCAGCTGCCAGGAAGAACAAAGCTCAAGTTATCATAGTTTAGTATTCAGTTAAAATCCACAGCAGAAAAGCTGTCTGAAATAACCTGAATTATTTCCAAGTAATTAAAACATTTTCAGAGGTTCCATTATTTAGATTAAAAATGAAGTCACTTCCCTTCAGCTCTACCTTCTACAAAGTTCCCATATTGGCACTGATTAAGGCAATAGAGAATGAAAAAAAAAAGACTAGGTAAGGCAAAGGAAGAAATAATAATAATAAAAAAAGATAAGAGACAAAATTAAAAGTAAAAACTTTTTTTTAAATCAAATATAAATATACTTATTCTGAAAGAAATTATTTTCCAATAAAAGTTTTTCTTCCCCCAAGCCCTTAGACTTAACTTTCCAGCTAGGAAACAACATTTTGGTCACATCCTAAATTAGTTAGCAATATTTTAAGAATTTAAATCAGATTTTTGTGTGTCATGAAGTATATAAATGAAAAAAGGTGTTAAAGCTACACGATGGGATTCTCTTCCTAGCTTTTGCCACACAATCATAGTACTACCATATGAATGTTTAAATTACCATTACTCTATGCTTACTAACAGATCTCAAGATCTGTTTGAGAGATGCATTTTTATATTTAGGAATTTACTGAAAGAAGACTGTGCCTTTGCACCCAGGTGCAAAATGCAAGCCTACAGTTAACTATTTGTCTGCTTTTCCTAGATTTATGTCCCTTTCTCTTGGTACCTTCTCCTCAGCAGTACAAGTTTTCAGGCTAAATTATGTTCTTGGCTCATTATGTTTGTAATCCCTGCATGGACATAAATGGATTCTAGGCTTGTTTTGGTCAGGAAAATTTGCAAGTGATTATACCACAATAATTTAAATAAGACTTTGGTAATAAACAACAAAATCTAATTATGATTTATGAGATAAGATGAAGATTAACATAGGACAGAGTACATAGCTCCTTCTTTAAGGGGGTGGTACACTGCCAAATCCCGTTAACTAAAATATTCACTGTATTTGTGAACACTATGGTAATCTGAACACATACATATTAAAAACATGCATATTAAAACCAATCCTTTATAATTACCTTGGGGATGCACAACAACACGAGGTTGTACAAATGATGGCTTCACCACTTCAAACCACCAGAACAGTTCTGCCATGAACACCATGTAGTTGCTCTATGGAAATGATAATAAGGGAAATGTATGTTAAAACATAAACCTTAACTACAAACAAATAGCATAATCAACATTGGGATATGCCTCTATTTCACACAGTTTACATTCTCATCTCTGTTACTTCTGTAGAAAATGAGATCAGTCAGAGTGATCTGTAGTACAACTATCTAACACCTGTAACTTGACCAGATCGTAAACGTTTGGGTCAAAATGTTTCATAATGGGCATACACTTGGGCCTGATGTCTTGCAGGCAGGGTAGAGAGGTACAGGATGGGTGGAAGAGGATGCCTGTCAAACAGATTAGCCATGGATTTTGAGTCTTTGTGTCAGGCATGTGATTTTTGCCACATTAAGGAACATCTACTCAGATTTCCAAGTCTTTACAGAACAAAACCCAGCCGCAATGTTTGTTAAATGCAGGCCAGTTAGAACGAGGTTTTAGCTCCAAAGATCTGTGCACGCTTAATGTACTGCTGATACATCTGCCTTCATATTTCCAGCGATCCCCTTACACAGCTACGAAACACAGAAGTACTGGAGCTGTAAGGTTTAACAGAGGAAAAAATAAATGAAAAGGAAGAAACAGCTGGTGATATGAACTGCAACAACAAAAAAATCAGAGAGGAAAAATAGGCAGAAGCAGTAGTAGCAGTTTCTGGTGCAAGAGTATATTGTCTATAATAATATATTTTTTTTATATAAAGGGGTGCAAAGGACCAGAAGGTTTGATGACTGTGGAAGCTGAAGAGTCCAGAGGCCCAATGATTGCAGATATAAGCTGCAAAGTCCATACGGGTCAGCACCACCTCTTATCTAGAAACACCAGCTGGATGAGGTTAAGGAGCCTCCTGGCCTGAGGGCTCCAGCAGGCGCAGAGACTCGTGTCACCAGTGCTACTGAGGCTGAAAATCTGAACAATACAAATCTCTACTTATGCTTTAAATTGGGAAACCACATTTAAACCACTTAAAAAAAAAAAGTCTTTTCTGCAAAAAAATGAAATAATATCTAGCTAACAGTGCTTACAAGTGTCTTTAGTCACTTTTTTCATGTCATTAACACTGATATATATAGTGTACATATATACTTCAGTATATGGTGAAGGGATCAGTCAGATGTTGCCAGTTATTATACACATGCTAGAAATAGACTACGAAAACCCCATATCTACTTAGCACAACAGAAACTGAATGAGGAAAGATTCACAGCAAAGTCTTTTCCATTCAAACAAAATGCTAAGCATAGCATTTTGGTATGACACGTTTCATTAGGAAAGAATATATATAAAGAAAATAAATCAAATTTATTTCTGAGACAGAGTTTGATCTTTAATATTACAATTTCTATGCCAGCTATAAACACTTTCACTCTTCCCTCCCCTACAAGTTTTACATATTTAACATGAAATATTTTTACTATGAAAATAATTACAAAATATTCTAATTCTAGCTTTGTTCCAATCTAAAATAGCATTGGATTTAAGTACTCCAATTTCTTATTTTTATGGTGAGATGCCACATTTAATAGTGTGACTATTTTATGAAGGACTAAGATATTCCTTCTGAAAATATTTTCTGTGCGGTCCTGAACTACTGAAATAAAGATTCTTTTTCCGAAAACAAAATTGGTATTTATTGAAGAAAATATAAAACTCCGGGCTGCACAGCTAGTTTAGAATTCAGGCTACTTTAGATGTTTCATGGTGAAACATCATGATGGAAACTGCATTTACTCTCAAGTCATTTATAGTCAGAAAGAAATGTTAATAATTACCGAAGGAGAAAACAGATGATCAGTAAATTAATTTTTTTTGGAAAAACTATGTGTCTGTAGTAATCCTGCTACCAAGGTTTGGAAAGGATGTTATTTCCACAGATTTCACCTTGATTATGCCAACAAATGTTCTAATAGTTTGTCACATGATTATCACAGGCATGTATACACTGAAATACTCAGAAGCGTAACTGGACTTTAATAGTTAAAAAAACACAACTAAGCTCTGAACAGTTCAGACTGACTGAAAAATACTAAACAGCAGATGGCAGACATGCAGCTTCATAGCTGCCTTCATTTGCTAAACATTCTGATTTATTTTTTTTTCAGATTCATATTTCTACCTTATTTGCAGATTGTTCATTAAAATTGCATGTAATAAGGTATACTACTGGTTAAGTTTTATCTATTATATCTTCTAGTTGTACAACAAAAATTCTACCATTTAATATATTTTGGAAGATTTTGAAAAAAAACTCCCTTATTTTGAATATAAAATCTAAAGTCATTACTTGCTTTCGTATCAAAGGAAGACATAAGCTAGCTTGTTTTATAAAAATGTATATGAAAAAGATAAGTTCTTCTCTTTAATATACCTACTCCCAATATAAGTAATGGAAAATACAGAAAACAAAAATAGTACATCCAATCTTGCCACACAAATAAACCACTTCACTTGTAATATTCATAGGTTTTAGATCTGCACAGATGGTGAAAAACAACTACAAGTTCATATATTCTAATGATACAAATCACTTATAGACAGACTAGAATCCACTAAATGTGAACGGAAAAGCTGTCATAGATGCATTTAGGAATTTTCTCAAAATGAACACAAAAATATACTGTAAAATTCACATCATGATGCACATTAAGCTGTCTGCTCTGTAGGCCAGGAAAGCAAGCTACCTCAAATGCAAATCCATAGTTTGCATATTATAAAGTGTCAATATAGATGCATCAAGACTGAAGAAAACTGGAGTGTTTCAAAAACTGTACAAGTCCTGGTTACTGTTCTGTGTAGGATCCATGAGCTACAAGTTTGTCCTATGTCCCATCACAGGTTAACGAATGCCACAACAAGTTGAAGATGTCAGAATGACTTATTTCAGAACAAAACAAAGAAGCAGGACAACCTGCCAATTAACATCAGTGAAATAAAACCCCGCTGCTACCCTTTAAATAATAAGTGAGGAACCAAAGGTCCTTCTTCTGAGGGAAATCTCTTAAAAAAAACAACTGCTCACCAGCTGCATCTTCCTTTTTATTCCCAATCCACAATCCTTTTAAACCCGCCAGATGGGAATCCAGTCCCGGGGCAGCCTCCCACCACACGCCCCAGCCGCCCCCCAGCCCAGCAGCTGCTCTGCCAGCTCCTCCAGGAGCCCACCCGCACTCACACGGCCTGAAACTGCTAACACAGACTGGCGGCAACAGCCTCATCTGCACCGGTTTTCCAGGGAGACAGGAGGGAAGGCTCTGCTAGTGGACAAAGCCTGGAACTTAATTTCTACAATTAATCTCTGTGATGTACATGGATACCTCACAGGAGATGGGGCTCGTTTACAGCTTCTGCTTATATTATTAGCAAAGTCGCCTTCTACTTGATGTGGGCAAGTGCATGTATTCAAAACTACTCAAATGCAATAGGTAAGTTTATTGTAAGCTCTGGAACCAGACTCTCTCCATTTGGCTTACCGGGCCTTCGACAGTGCAGATGTTTGTTCATGCTGCTCTAACTTAGTAGCTAAGTGCAAAATAAGGCACGTATTCCCTGTGCTTATTTGCAATGCCAAACAGCTGAGACTGGCCCACATTTAGGTCAGAGGAACACACTCCTCAGAGGAATGGCAGCAATGATGTCTCAGGATTGTTTCACTTCACGTTCAGAAAGCTTTCATTCTCCTGAACTGAAGTGCCCTCTGCATGGGTTTGGGTGAGAGGACTCTGTGGTTACCAGAAAAAAGCAGCCAAAGAGAGGTGGCATGTATGATGAGCAGTAGCACCTGAAAGCCTCCCCAGAACTGAGAGGCTGCAGAGACTCGTGGCCCTGTCAAATCCACAAGAACCCAAACACTCAGAAGAGCAGGAGCAGGCTGTCCAAGGCCACCAGCACACATCAACAACAACAGGTTGTATAACTCTAACCAAGGAGGCAGGAGCCGCTATCTGCAAAGACTACATGAATACACACACACAATAACAAGAGAAGGAGCCCCTTGAGAGATTTTTTGGACACCTTACTAAAAGCCACCAGCGGGCCAGTAAGACCCCTGCTTCGGGAGGCCACTGGGCAGGCTCCCAGGTGTTGCTCCAATCCGATAGAATAACTGAGCTAGTGTGAACTGTGTGAGCAAATGGATGTGCTGTGTGAATAGCTATCTCCTATTAATAATGGATTTGTTCTATTAATAATAGCAGGTTAATTAATAGAAGATCTTCTAACATCATGATCTGTCTTTCGCCCTGACTCAATCCTCTACCAAGGAAAACTGAATGCACAACAATATGTGTAGCACAAGTTTAGGATCACTATTTACAACAAACAAACAGAACCCAACCATGTCTTTGAAGGCTTAGATATAGGAACACTTACAACAGGCAATAATTGTGTCAACTGATTCAATGCCAAGTTCCAATGTGAGCTCTCAAACCATGGTAAACATCAAAAGATTCAAGCTCTCTCTCAGTCCCCTCTTTAACAGTGAACCAGTTCTTAGGTCTGGACCCTATGGACCTACGAGAATAAACTGGCAGAGAACTATCTCAAACATCAACAAACACAACCAAAGATGGGTTCTTCCTCTTTTAGAAGTACTTTCAACAGATATCTCACATTACAAGGAGAACAAGTGAGATGACATTTTTCTTTCTATTCAGAAACCTTACATGACCCTTACAACATCCATCATATACACACCATAAGACCTTTACTTAATGCCCTGATACTACACACTATCACACTGCAGTGCTAATCAATTTCAGCGCTGAAGCAGTAAAGAAGCCTTTGCTGTTCTGCAGGGCAGTTCATGCTCCCTGTAAAGGCACTCCTTTCACTCAAGTTCTAGTTCTACAAACTTGTTCTCTGGATTGGCAGAACACGTGTATGAACACACAGGTCTCTTAAGATAGCTATTTCAGAGCTATGTAATCTACATACAAGTAAAGAAAAAAATTAAAAAGTGCTTGTGGGATAAAATTGCTTACAGAAGGGAAGAGGGAAAAAAAAGCAATGCACAAAACCAAACAGAGATCCAAGATTTTTAATTCTTTCCTTTTGTTAAATGGGCAGGAAGGATTCAGAAATTATTGTGATTATTTTTGTCATCTCTCTCTACTTGTATTTCCCTGTCTCAAAGGAAAACAAACAAGAACCAGCATGGCCCCTTAGCAGTGCCTCAAGCATCCACGGAATGTATTAGTAGCCCTTCCCTTGCAGACATTTATGATGAATTTCACAAATGTATTTTTCTTAGAGGAGAAGAAATGGGCAAGTGAGGAGCAACAAAATTTACTTTCTGGCTTCATTTGATTATGACACATTAAAGTTGTCTAGAAACCCTGACAAAGCCTATTTTTCCTCCATGTTAAAAAAGAATAAAAACAGTTTCATCTGCTGCAAAAGCTGAGAGCCTATACCAAATATTCTGTATGCTTGTTAACTGAAGTTTTATATTAATCCAACTTGGCTTCTGTACTTTTTGATAGGGAAGATACAAATGGGCACAATCACCTTGGTGAAGACCTGCACCAGATTTCCTTACCATATACTGTCCACAACCTACCTTGATTTAGCATAACAGCACAATGCAGTGTACCCAGTAAAGAATGTAAGGTAAGCTCTTCGTGCTTGACCACTTTAAAGAGAGAGAGGCTCTACTCCCTTCTTTTGGGACAAGCATGAAGTCAGGATATCTAGCATAATTTCTAGGACCAGCACCGTCATTGCAAAAACTCAGCTTTATTTTATTTTTTCTTGAAACTTTTTCCAGTAACGTATCAGCAGTTTGGTTCTCTTGTTATTTCTGTCATCAATATGACAGCGTAACAGACTTTTAAACAAAACTATAGTGCCACCTACTGTGCAGTATGAGTCACCCTGAAAATAAACAGAATTTTTTGCTGATTAACGGACACCTGAAAGCATGCTGCTAGAAATCCTAAACCTTGAAATTAATACTTTCTGCAGACCAGTATAATTCAATGCGTAATATTTAAAATATCTGTTTGCAATACAAGATTTTCCAAGTGACAATAACATTCATTGGGGAATATACACATTTATTAAAACCTACTCTAATCAGATGCACTGGAAAGCTTAAAAAGAGCTCCTTTAACTGTGAATTTATTTTGAAAGCAAACTACTTCTTAACACTGGAAAAACAGAGTTTATAGCACTAGCCAAAGTTTCCATGCCAAGGTTTAAAAGAAAAACTTGGCAGCCCTTCTCTGTAGCATTTACATCTAAATAAGCATCCACACCACAGCAACTTGTAAAAACATGATCACAAAAGGGCCTTCTCAGTTCTAGAGATATTCCAAATCTTTGAAAGAACTCTAAAGCCACTCTAAAACACTGTTCAGAAGCAGCAAAGTTACTGAGTTTGTAGCATTTTATCAATGTTAAGTCTGATGCAGAGATATCGACTTTTTTTTTTTTAATTGATGCTTCATAGTGGCTTATGAAATAATTCAAACCAGTACTATAAAGCAATGATATTATTAGTTGTTATGGATGAAACTGAAGACAAATTAATTCCATTTATTCCAGATATCGGCAAGCAAAAAGAAACAATCAAAATCCAGTAAAGGACACCTACTCAAGATCTTCCAAAATATTTGTAGGACCATATGCTGGAACTACAGACAAGAGAGACTGCAATACAACACACTTTTTCAAGTATGTAGATAGATTACCGTACATGAAATTTAAAGACACCAAAAGCTGAATGAAAATAGTCAGTAGACAGCTTTGCATACACGAAATAGAACAGCGATGGCTAAGTAGTCTAGACTTTACAGGGCCTGGACCTACTGCCCTTACTCATCCTGGCAGCTCATTACTTATTTGCAAAGGATTAGGTTCAACCCTACAGGAGACAACAAAGCTGTATTCAGGCTTTGGCCTCTGTGACTCAGCTTGTGAGGTTGCTACAAAGATCACAAAAAGCAGTGAAATGACCCAGATATTAAGAAACCAATTACATACCATCTGCAATGGATATGCTGACTCCCTAAAAATAAGATTTCATTCCCTAAAGGCAGGCCAATAAGAATCTTAAGCAAATGAACAGTGTTTTATATATAAAACTCTTAGAGAAACACAATAATGAAGAATTAAATTTACAATTAGACAAGGTATAATTCAATTATTCTGACTTCCCACACAGCTTAAAAATTATAGGATAACCAAACAAAATACTTTTTTTTAACTTTCTAAAAAGAGAATAATCTTAGAATGACTAAAAACGCTTAATTGCTTGTTCAAACATCTGTGTGTGGGACGTGCATCCCTGCTTGTATTCCAGGAATAAAAACATCAGATTATTCAATGAAATTAACTCAGGAGAGCAAAAACTGAAAAACACGATAAAAACCCCAACCAAAACAGCATATAAATATAGCATGTTTACAAAAGTAAAAAGTCTAAGATTAAAAAATATAAAATTACAGTGTACATAGAAATGAACAGTGATGGTAAGCAGTAATTCCATAAACAACTATTAAAAATTTTGTGTTTTTGTGAAAGTCTTAGAAGTTGCAACTAATGCAGGTGTTTTAACATCCTGCTGAAATTTGTTGCATCCTGTACCACAAAAAGATGCAACATGCTTTTTCAGTCAGTCATATAGCAATAGATTAAAAGGCTCTATATACCACTAGAAAACAACAACAACAAAAAACAAACAGTCCTGTGGATACTGCTTACATTTGTTTTATTTTATTTTTTTTTACCTTTATTGAAGAAGCTGCATATAGCATATCCTCAAGACTGAAATGGCAACACTGATTAAGATATTCCTGACAAAATTCTTGAATCAACTGCAGATTATACAAGCTGTCAGCCAAAGACATCGTCTCTTTCAAACAAATATCTAAAAAAAAAAGAAGCCAAGATTAGATATAGTGACAGATCTGCAAAAAGTACTTTTCTTTTGATGGATTCTAGACCTTTTTCTGGATAAATTCAAACTTGATTTTTCTTTTGTATGTCAGGAGACTTATTTTTCTATTTCAGAAATGTAAGAAATAACAATGTTATTTTATCTTAAGACAGTTTTGTAGCTTTAGATATTTTCTAAACTTTTTTAAATTTAGATTTTCTATATATGAATGCATGCTTTCTCACGAAGTTTTCTTTGCATAGGGAGTATACTTTAATGTTATTAACTCTGAATCTTCACACAAATGCAGCATCAGTTTAGTCTTATATATTTCTTTTTGTGGATTTGGATGCTTGAAATGAGTTTTCAGATAACATGATACATGAATTACCACTCCATGTTTCAAAGTGCTATTTAAAGACAAAGCAGTGGATAGACTAGTGTGGTTATACAGTGTGCTCTGAATATTATTTATACCCAGCTAACCTCCTGCTCTTTTTATTACAGCTTCTTAGAAGACTAAATAGAAAAAAAGACAGCCCTTGTAAAAAAGAGGAATGAAGAAAATAAAAGAAAGGAGATGTACTTGGAGAGCATGCATCGGTTTTTATTTCCAAAGCAACAGTGTATGACAGAGCTCCACTTAACAGTTTTAAAGCGTGCAGGATACAAGGTTGCTTAGGAAGGGAACTTTGATGCTAACAGGATAAGGATTCCCATCCTGAGGGATTCAGAAATTTTCCATCACCCCAACCAATCCCGAGCATAATACTGATAGAAAAAACGTTTGACTAAACTGACCAAAATAGGATTAAGTTTAGTAATGCAAATTCAAACTCATGCATTTTAACCTAATAATATTCTAATGTGATTCACTAGCTGAAAGCTATACAGAGTAGGAAGGCATTGTGTTTTGGCCAACGCAGAGATAGCTTATGAGCTTTCAGCATCACTTAGCTCTGAAAGAAGCAAACACGATGTAAACATCTATCAGAAAATGTATTTCTAGTAGTGACAGGGAAGCATTGTACAAGGCAGTACTAAGATGTCAGTCAGGATTCCTGTGTACAATTATGACCATTCATATTCAAGAAAGATGAACCGAAACTAGACTGGTTACAGAAAATAACTATTAAGGATAATAACAAGAATGGAAATCCACATCAGAAGGGGAAATTGAAAAGGCTTGATTCAGTAGCCTGGGCAAAAAGACAAAACAAAACAAAACATATCAGAGGGGTAGATGTCAGATTAGGACAAGATATTCAAGCCGAAGGGCACTGCTGGAAGAACAACAGATGCACATAGACAGGCTACAAGCACATCTAGGTAGGAAAGAAGAATAAGGTTTAAAACTATGTAAAAAGTGGAGCTCTACAACAGTCTCAATACGAGTACAGATTTTAAAAAGCTAGACAGTTTTATCACAGAGCATGATAACGTCTTGCAAAGGATTATATAATTTTGAACAATAGCCAATTTCTTGTCTCACTGACACACGAAGCCCTTTATAGTCTTAGATTCCTAGAAGGAAACCTAGATTTGGAGTTAAATAAAGACATTATGAGAAGAAAACATCTATTTTAGAGCTCTGTAGTCTGGTTCCTTTTTTTTTTCTTTGTTGTTAAAGCATTTTTAAGTATTTTTGCATATGCATTTGCTACCTGCCTTTCTCAGTTTCAACGCAGAACAAAATCTCAGTGAAATGTAACATGCATCAAAAACAGTATTTAAATACAGGGAAGATGTGCAAAGTCTTTTACAGTACTTCTATTTGCTTAGAGTATCTTTGAATTTACTTCCGAGACAATGACATGCATGTTTGTATGTCTTTAGGGAAGGACACTCAACAGACATTAAAGCTAAGTTCAAAGATGACAAATGCCTTGTTGTGTTTCACTGTGCTCAAAGTCAGAGGCTGGAGGAATCTGCTGATAAATATATATGTCATCCTGCAATAGCATACAAGATCCTTCAGACAGTCCGTATTTTCAGTCATGCAGTAAGAAGAAACAAGGTGTTACCCAATTTCAACACAACCCAAGAATTAACTTTTCTGTAATCATATACAATTGTATATATTTGGCTGCAACATTTATGCAAATTGAAAGTTGTATTTTTCAAAATTCACAAGCCAAAGAAGAATGGAGAATGCATGCATTTATTCTCTTTCATCTTCAACGCCTACTGTGCTGGAAGCTTCCTATAAAGCAGGCGTGTATATGAATTCCATATTCCAGTACCTTTTCAAGCTTTATACCCTTGCTCATAATTCCTGGATTTCTCAGGATGCTTATGTACAAGTGTTCCCACGACATCAAAGGTATCATGGACAGAACATAGGCAAAAAATGACGGGTGTTAGCTGCCAAGACATTTTACAGCTACACGAGACTCTCAATTGCCAAGAGGAAGATATGAGTTTAACCAGGCCGCAGAGCAAAAGAACGAGATGAAGCTGCTCATCCTCAGACAACTGCTATTACAGAACAGCATGACACCACTAAGTTCTACACTATATTCCTGTTTATCAATATTATAGGTAGCTATCAAAGAAGTAAAAGCCCTGAACAGAGAACAACTATTTGCCACACAGTGCAGCTATGCAGAGCTTGTCTACTTGAAAGACAGAAGTGACCCTTCCATGTTTTATAACTGTAACTGCTCAGATTCACATGAAAAGCACTTACGCAGCTTCAAGAACCAGTTTTCCAGATGGTTGCCAGTTTCATAGCATGACAGCAAATGTGTTGCCACAGTCAGATCTATATTGTAGTACAATTATATTAGTGTGATAACGTAAAAGTAAATACAAGATGGAAGGACATCTTGGTTCTTTCTATTTAATAACACATAGGTACCAAGTAAATACTGAACTTGTCACTGCCACACTCAAATTATGTCTCTTCTGTGTAGTATTTTATTACCTTCCTTGACATATATATCAAATACAGACATTTCAGCTTATGCAGACACATGTTTACAAGCTGAGACACGTTAGACATACCCTCCAGTTTAACGATATCTGGACAGTAGAAGTGGATCAGGGCTGCTAAAGCACAACCATCTGTACCATCTTTCAGCAGATTTTCCACCAATGGAATGCAGGGCAGCTGCTTGAGCAATGTTTGCTCCTTCCTATAACGAGCCTACAATATAGAATGAAGAGATTAAGAGAGACAAAGGCTCTGAAACATACGAAGAAACAGCTTTATATTGTAGGGTTTATGCTCAGTTAGTGAAAAAGCAGTATTCAATAAATAACCGAAAATTCTCAGTGTCAAATTTCCTAGAACTATTCACTTTATACCTCATTTTGAGTGACATAAATAACATCTAAGAGGAAAGGTGCCTACATGCTAAAATTGAGGCTTTCCTTCAAAACTACCAAATTTTGATGATCCCTGTATAGCATGCTAACTTAAATATCACACAACTTATTTAACATCCAACACATCACTATACAATCAGAAATTCTCTGTATGTAAACACAAGACAGACCCTTAGCTGCTGTAACTTCAGTTTACTGCCGACTCAAATGACTATGAAATTAAAACACCTAAGAATCTTTCCCAAAATCTCAATCATATATCTGACTTAATCGCAAATTGAGTAACAAGGAAATCTGCATTTGTTAAACTACATTTTTATTATT
This sequence comes from Cygnus olor, assembly GCF_009769625.2. NCBI lineage: Eukaryota > Metazoa > Chordata > Aves > Anseriformes > Anatidae > Cygnus > Cygnus olor. The sequence continues at coordinate 5,899,867 of NC_049176.1, forward strand.
AGTAAGTGTCACCCTAAGCAGTTGTAAACACAGGGAAACATTAATGGTCAAGTGTGACGGCCAGGCAGTGGTCTAGGTATAAAAAGGAAACAATTTTAAAAATAACTCAGTATATAAAGAGATCAGTAGCTCAGAATACTAAGAGAGCATTTACCTGAAGTGAATACATTTTTATGGTTTTCTTTTTTGGGCATGAGGGGGCAAAGGGCTTAGGGCTAACTTGAAAAAAGTTATTTATCATTCTTAATTTTGTTTCATGACTTCAAAACAAATGGAGGCAGAAGATTTTAATGTGTTAATATTTAGTTAGACTTTTTTACAATGGTACTGAAGGATTACTTTTCCATTCATACCACAGAACTACTTATGATGCCAAGAACGTTTCAGAGTAAATTTCACACTACTTTCATTCAAATACATTAAACTGGCAATTGCACTGTGGGGATTCTGAGAAGTCTTAGTGGATGTAATTCTTCCTTGCAAAGCTGAAGCTGAAAGTTCCTATCTCCTACCCTCGACCTTTTAGTCGTGCTGGAGCAGTTACTGACGGGGCTGTGTGGTAAGAGTTGATCCATGTAAAACATCTCTTCTCTTTTGCTTCTGCAGCAACTGAGTGGGGCAGGGCTGGAGGTTTTATGGGTGGAGTGGGAACTGTTTTAACTAGCTGTACTGGAAAGAAAAAAAAAAAAAAAAAAAAGAAAGCAACCCAGGGAACCACAGACTAACTAACCCTGAAGGCTATACTTACTGTCACTGGATTTCTGTGGAGGATCACATGGGATTATTTGTAGTGTATGTCAATGTCCTCTAACTGACCCAAGAAGCACAAATCTAGCCTGGAAATAGCAGACATCAGTTCTAGGAAAACAAAGGGCTTGTATTTGGCCCTGAGAACTATCACTTTAACCAATTAATATTTAAAATAAACCGGAGTTAGTCTTTATTTCATACTTGAAATGGACTGGTATTTTTGTCACGTATTTTGCATGCTATGGTAAAGATTCACTAACGCCAAACAAAACCATGTTAGTGTTTCATGCATTATTAATACTGTTTTTCTCATGTTAGTAATACTTCCTACTATTTCTAATGAAATAGGCCAATTTTGCTTGCACAGAAAGGTTCTTCTTTTTCATTCTTTGGAAATACACTGACCTGCTGCTATGAAAACCCTCTAAGTTTCAAATACCATGTTAATATGTCCCTGTACTCCCCACCCCCTGATGACTGGAATTAAGTGCTTTACATATTATTACTTAATTATGAAATAATGACCAAAAATATGGGATACAGATAGACTCTAACATTATGGCCCACCTAGTCCTGTATATTTTATATATTCTTCTAGTACCTTTTTAATGGAATATTTGAAAATGTTTTTAAATTGATAATACAATCACCTTGTGCAGTAAATTCTGTCAAAGTCTGTCATTTTAATGATGCCTCAAACAGCCTTATGAACACTGCCTACAAATTCTGGAAACTGTGTCAAATCATTAAATTGGACCTAGAAAGAGGACTTAATTCATTGTAGAGAGTAGGCCAAGCACATTACTTCAGGAAAAAGAAACTAATAGAACCTGATATACTAGGTTCATTAAGGTATAATAGGCATCATGTTTCAATTTGGTCGAAAAGATAAAAGAAATTATACTGAAAAATAAAAGACACTGGTAATTGCACTGCATTTTTAATAAACTTCCATTTCAAGAAAGTCTTCTAATCAGTTGCAATGTTTGCTAATAAATATGGATGCAATAATGCAAGACACAAACCTCTGCATTTATTATAATCTTATAGTGCTCTTTTAAATACAAACGCTCACACGGGCATCTTATTCCTGAGATTCTACAGAAACCAGCCTGAAATAGCATCTTTGAGCTTATTCCACTGAACAAATCTAAGTATAGTTGAGACAGTGCCATATAAACAAGGTCAGCTAAAAATGAACTGAAAGCACATCAGCTACCCTGTCAGAAGTGCTCGTGTATTCTGAGGTTATTAATAACGAACACTCTGATCCATTTACCATAATAGTAGGTAACATATTATAAATTTACTCCTCAGACTATCTTTTCAGCTGCCTATATGCTCTGGTCTATCTCACCGTAGACCATTTGCACTATGTAAAGAGAGGAGATGAGAAGAACGGTTGAACTGTTAGCACATCTGAACCACTGCCTTCCTACTATACTGTCAGTAGGCACCAGGGTTTCTGCTGTATCCCTTCTAAACTAACAAGGTCAAAGTATATTAAATACCTCTACCACAAGTTGTTTACAGACAACTGGCAGGCAAATTTAGGTTATAGTTTTCAGAAGAATATTTTATATTTGAATACAAATTCTGTGCAATGAAAGAATGATTAGTAAACTAAGACTGTAGGCAAAAATAGAACAAAAACATTCTGAGATTGCGCTGAAGTAGCCCCTTTGTTGTATGAATGGAACAAAAACCAAAAATGTGCTTAATTTCTGTAGTGTAAGTGAAAGCCACGGGCAGTTGATTTATTTTAATTTTTTGTATTATACCCTCCACTTAATTGTGGTATCTTAATTCCAAAACAAAATTCAAGTTCTATACTGTGAAGAGCAGAGTCTTTGTGCGCGTAAATGTCACAATTGTAATACATAGCATTATAGAGAAATTGCATGAATAGCATCGACAGTTACGAGCTTAGAATACTGATTAGTCTGCTGAAAAGAGTACTATTTTGTTTTATTTTTTTAAATCCAGATACCAGGTAATTTCTGTTGCTGTCTACACGCAACTGTCTTGTTACTTTTTAAATTCTCCTTGCAGTGTATGAACAATCTTTTACTAGTTAGGACAACAAAGACTTGAGGTATTGCTAGGTCAGTTATTTGGTAATCCTTATATCAAAGATGGATCGGGATCAGTTCATTGGAATTCAGACCAGAAATATGCAATTCTGCGTATACCTAAACAGCTGACTATTTTGTTCCCAGCCAAACCACGGGTGTGTGTCCATGATAAGATATTATACATATTGCAAAACCTGTTGTAGAATAAATAATACCCCCTTGCATTTGATGAAAAGTAATGAAAATCCCAAGCAAACAACAGAGAGAAAACAAATATTAACTTTATATTAAAACTTTAATATTATTACAGACCTGAACGGTTACTTTTTTAATGAAATTATTGTCTAACTAGCAGTGGATTGTTTTGGGTTACTTTCTTTGGGGAGAGACCTACCTGAAATCAGCTGAAAAGTTAGGGAATTCTAGAAAAATGCTGTAATGATTGAATATTGTTAAAATAAAACAAAATTTGAGATTCTATATAGTATTAACGATCAAAGATATTTTCTGCAAGGCTCTTTTTAAAATGGTCAATACCAAATAGCTTATCTTTACTGGAACTTTATGGGAAAGTGTTTTGCAAAAAAAAAAAAAGACATGAATTAGTAAGAGGTAGTACCATCTTATACAAAACCATAGGGAACTCGACTGCTTAAAAAGTAATTCCTTATCCAGTAACATATCTTACATATATTTTGCACAGATTACCTTGCAGAACAGGGTTTTGTATTATGCACACCTTTGCAGAGCAATCTCTTATAAAATTATCTTGTAGAGATAAATGAAATGAATAACTAGACCAGCATGACATGGACAAAGCCATTCCCAAAATAAGCTAGTTGATCAAAGTGAAGCAGTTGGGCAAACTTACAGGAACCAGTTTCCAAAACCATTTGGTAGGAGACTTCAGAGGAAGCAGTAGGAAAAAAAGAATAAAAGCAGAAAGCAAAGGAAAAAAAAAAAAAAGGAACAATTTATCAGATTTCATAAATTACTTTTACAAAGCAATTTTCTTTAACATTCTCAGTTTTGTAAAACATTGAGTTGTAATTTAATGGTAAACATTAGTGCACTCTAACCTTTGTGTATTGAGCTCATTAGCAGAAATAATACTGGAGAAATAAGTATCTGCAATCTTTGTAGATCAACATTATAATTTTCCCACATGAACAGATAAGATTGTTATATCAATGGAGTTTTATTAAGCGCTTTCACACATCTAATTATACCCTGAATATGCAATCTGACTAAAGAATTCATTTGAGACTTGAAGCCATGATATCACAAGTATCAAAATGAACTCCAACAGCATATATGGGGAAGCAGGGAAGCTAAAGCAATGAAAAAAAGGTATAAACACACTGTAGTACATTACAACCAATTGCAGTGAAGTTTGCATTAGTTACTCCAAAGCCAAACAGTTGTTCATAACGTTTAAGAGTATTTTTAAACAGTCATATAAGTTTTCATAACAACAAGAGGTGCAGGCAGTTATAGTTTTGCAATGACAAATCACATTAGCATCAGCTGCATGATGTGCAATGATCTGGAATGTAGATGGAATTTTGGCTACTAGCACAGAAGTGGTCACAACTGGTATATACAATTCTAAACTGATACGCCATCAAAAAGTACAAATTATAAAGAAAGTTTTACAGATATTAAATTTGACCTAAAAGCTTAAGATGAAGCATACCGAAGTTTGTGGATTTTTCTGTTAACTATACAGACTAGCCTAGAGTAATACTTCTACTGCCCAGGAAAAAAAGAGAACATGTACCAATATTAAAAATACGCACAGAAACCCACTCTATGTTATTGCAGTGTAGGAACCAAAAATATTTTTATTTACAGAGAAATTATTCCCTGGAAATAGTGAAAAAGTAGTTTTAAAACTCCAACTGCTACAGAACCTTGCTATTTTATGTAGTTGTCAGAATACTGCACTTCATAAAAAAAAACTTTAACTGTAGTGATAAAAAAAGATTTTATATAAAAAATTATTGTATAGGAAATGTGCACGTTCCTAACATGAGTATTCTCAGCATTCTTCTCCTCTATTACATTCAACTGTCACAGTGGAGAACCCCAGGGCCACTTAGAAGAAATGAACCAAGGGATGCATGTTAATGTATGGATCTAGATATTCCAATCACACCCAAGTATCCACTTTCTATAGGGTTCAGTTTCTCTTCGACAAACTGAAATCTAGACAATTGAAGGAAAAGTACTTAAATTTTTTAAAAAATCTATTTTAACTGCCATCGGGAAGTAAAACAAAGCAAGGTTTTAGATAAATGGACTAAGATCAGATCTGTTCTGCCTATCATTTTACTTAACATTGATATGAATGATATTACTTGATTTAGAAAGGCCAAGCATAGTTCGGACTTCCCACTATCGGACCAGTCTGCACTCAAAAGGTCTACCAACATCTATTCAATGATAGGCTGGAAAAAAATATATATTTTTAAAATTTTTAAATTTTAATTAATTAATTTATTTATTTGAAAAAAGCACACAGCTGTTTCAATTCCAGAGATTAGTTCTCCATAAAGGTACAAACTGAACTAAAACCTAGCATTCTGATACACGTTTATCTATTTAGCTGAAATTATGGTTAAGATGATGAATATGTTTCAAGAGGCTGAAAGACTGAATATTATCAATCTTTAATTTGGAGACACTACAAGATGTATAAACATGTACTTTGTAAAGGTATTTAAGAGGACAAAGAAAAGCTGAAATCTCTTGGGCAACACAATGGGAATTCAATGGCTGTTGAACTAGCCCTTTGTATCAACTTATTATACTGGAAATTATTAAAAATTAGTCAGTCACTAAAAAAAATCTGAAAAGATAGAACTGACTGACCTCTCCCAATACACACACACATATATATATATTTAAATAAGGCAAAAATACAAACAGTCCCTTTTGTGAAGACCTACCGTCTTATAGGAATATTGCTGTTGTTTACTATTAAAAGAAGTTTTAAACATGATTCATGCTTAAAACATGATTTAAAAATGGCAGTCATGCCCTTCATCAAGTACTTGTTTCTGGTCTCTTCCTTGCACCACAGTTAGTATTCATGCAGCTGTGCAATAACCAGATCAGGAGGCTGATCTTGCTGCAAACTCTTCTTGACAAGTTAGCTTTTACTAGCAGTGTGGATTTATGACACATTAAATTGTTTGTGGAACTATGGTGTTAGAGTTTTACCTTCACGCAAAAAGTTGCATTGTTTAAACTAATTAAAAAAATGTTTGAAGAATTCAGGTCTTGGATTGAATACAGTTAAATTTGTTTTTCACATTTTGCACATGCACTGATTTGGCTCAAAACTGGTAAGTAAGACTGACTCAGTCTCTAACACAAAAGCAGAGACAAATAGAAGGTTTTTTTGAGAAAGCTTTGATTACACTGAAAATTAGTTTAACCAGTGCAACTGTATATTCACTACATATTATTCAATGGAAGCCTGAAAACCAAAGCTACTACAAAACTTGAAATCCTAATTCTGAAAGAAGATGCAGAGACTCTACCAGAAAAAGATGAGATTACCACAACCACCGGCAGATCAAGATCCGCAGAGGACTACCTGGAGCTAAAAATCATACATACTCCTTCCTCTCTTATCTTCTACAGGAAGCTAGCAGCAGAAGAAAGTGAAGGAAAACAAAAGCAATCTCATAATCTGTTAACACTGTTTTTATCTACCAAGAAATAGTTAATAGGTATATCTTACCAGTTGTATTATTTATGTATATGACACTTTTTTTTATAAATATACAGTATATACTAGATACACTATTGATTGAGAAAAGGCTCACAGCAGATTTGCAAAAAGAAAAGGCATCATGGTCAATCTATTTTTACAACTGATAAATTTAGAAATTTATCACAGTAGAGATTAGAAAAGAAATCAGAAGGCTACTTATTAACTTTGTTTTAGCTTTCAGATACCTAAGTTTGTTGCTTCTCAGCCAGAAATTAAAACTAACGAAAAGTTTTCTCTAACCACTAGAACAACGTATTCTTCCCATGGTTATTTGGCCTTCTCTCTAAATCAGCAGATGAGACATTCTTCATTTCAATTTATCTTGGGTTCAAAACCTCACCACATTTTAGAAATGAATGCAATGGCAGCCACCCCTTTATTTTAGCAAAAATAGGTGGAAATTTGGTAAATAATGTGAGATACAAAAAATGGCTGAGATTTCCTAATAAATGAGCCATCAGTTGAACAGATCAGTGTTTCCCAAAGAAAACCTGGAATAAAATAATCTAAGTTGAAAACACTACCATCTACCTGCATGAAAAATGAAAAAGTTCAGTGATTCAAAATCCTTAAGTACTTCAAAATAGAGCTTACCGAATATTCCAGATGCTAGACTTATTTTCTAAAAGCAGATTCCACTTGTCATTGTATTCACTGAAACCTTATGGTACAAATGATATTTTGACTCATTTTCCCAAGAATTCCATCTTTTTTTTTTTTTTTTTTTTAACTGTAATCTACAAAAAACTCTTACTGGCAGATGAGACATCCAGGGGTCAACCTGAGGTTTTACCTACACTAAGTCTTTTAGATAACAGGTACAATAATACAGATAATACAATCCCCTAATACAAACCCCTAGAAGGGAATGCTTCACATGACAATGTAATTTATGCTGCTGAATCTCATACCAAGTCAAACAACCTAAAATGCAACTGGGATAACACTTTCTAAAAATCAGTGTATAGACGGCCTTAATTACAAATTTTTCCATGATATGGCAACTGTAGCATGATTTTGCTATTTTGGAAATACATTCGTACATTGGCCAACAGAATAGGGCTCTGATTGTTTTAGATATTCACAATTCAGAAGAAAAACTCCACAAATACATGCACCATCTTTAGGCAAATTTTTTCTTCTATTGGGTTTATTTACGGGATAGAGTTATAGCCTATACATATCTTTCAACAGTTGAAAGAACAATGACATTATAAACTAAAGATTTAATCTTCATATTCTTAACAAAATGCAAACAGTAATAAGTGAAAATCAACACTGATTTATTTTTAACAAATACAGATAATTTGATGTCATTGCTTTGATAATGTTTTATTTCATATGCCACTCTTTGCCACAATAAGACTCTCATGTGCTTTGGATTTTAAAAATTATTCTAATCTTTCAAAAATGACCTAAACAATACATAAAACTTCCTACTATTATTTTCAAGGAAAAAAAAATCACTGGAAGACAGAGGATCTAACTTCTTCCACATCCCCAGTTTGTTTTATTTAAACTTGAGAATTGAAATGAACTTGTCAAGCATACAGTATTCTCAAAACTTCTATGCCATTACTGAACACAGTAACACATGCATCAGGGTCCCACTACAATTGTAAAGAATACTGTTTTCTTTTGCTGAGTCACATACTTACTGATCAGCATTCATCATTCCTTATGTTTAAAAAGAAACCACAAGTGCAAGGACATTCATTGCATCCATGCTTTTTAAAGCTGGACTTCTAATCTAGCCAGGTAACCCCCAACTCCTTTGGAGAAGCACTAAAAGGGAGCTAGCTGCTCACAGAAAAACAAGACCAGGAAGGGAACTAGGATTACAGTCTTTAAGCAGATAGGAAATCTGTTCTGCTTTCAAGTGCAGGGATAATACCAATGGGTGATCTAACTAACCACCAATTCCCCAGTAATAATTATATCACAATAGGGTAAACAATCTCCTTCTGAAACAAGCAATTCTATGTATTTTGGAACCATATGCAAGCCTTCTACATTTCAAGGGGCATAATGCTATTTAATTAACTGAGCTCCACAAAAACAAAACAAAACAAAACAAACAAAAAAACACCTGTTAGGAAAGGGTATCAAACAATTTTTATCATTTATATAATAAAACTTGTAATCAACCGGTATCATGGATCACAGACAGAGCAATACTTCCCATGATGCCACATACAGATTTATCTCTTTTGAGATGCATCTAACTCACAAGGGTGAACACTGAAAAAAACATGAATAAAAATATGCTTTTCTTTTTCATCTTAGATCCAACTGCAGTTTGAATTCATTTGGAGAATATTCATTAACTTAATAAAATTCCTTAGGACTAACATAACTGATGTTTCCCTAATATCAAAGATTTATTTGTCAGAAAGGTCTACTGGGAATAGGAAGTGCAAATCTACTATTGTTACATTTGAAATAACCATTTCATGGAAATCATTAAACTAATAACAAAACAACTGAAAAGGAGATGAACCTCAATGATCCTTGTGGGTCCCTTCCAACCCAAGATATTCTATGATTCTATGAGAACTAAAAGCTTTCTTTAACAAACAGTTAAAAGTTCAATGTCTGCAAATGTATGTCTGCCTATACATACCATATGCAAGTACTTTTTGTTTACAGATAAATTTGTTCTTGTTTAAAGCATTTTAACTCTTACACCTACCTTTTGACCTCCTGCAGATTCTGCACTGTGATGCTCTTTTAGTTTTTGCTCCTGTTCCATTATGTCTTTCAAATGTTCATTTACCTAGAGACAAAATAGCTTATTCAGTGGTCTAACAAACTGTAGAAATTTTAAGTTTTCTAAAGGTCTGTAAATCACCACCAAGTTAAATGAAAAGATTTAATACTTATTTCTGACTCTATAACCCCGAAGCATAACAAGCAAATGTCAATGTTTCAACTGCATTTTAGGTCGCTTGCTGTTAGCTTTACATTGTACAAACTACCCTGTCCCTTATTATGCTTCATCACATTTGATTAAGAGTGTATTGCTGTCATTTGATTAGATTACGTGGTGAAGGTAGATCACTTTAAGCAAGATGCATTCAAATACAAACAGAACACCTTGCATGATAAATTACACAATATGAAGTCAACTCTTAACAGGGCCAACAAGAGACCCTCAACCAGCCATCACAGAATATCAACACGATAGTCAACATGTCAATGTCATATGTAGTATTACTGTATTTTATTTGAACTTGCCATTCATCTTGTTCACATAACGCATTTAACTGATTTCTGCAAACTTTGCTTTTTGCTGTCTTCACACAGCAGATGAAGCAACAATCTGTATCAGATGCAGTTTTGATAGACCTATGTACATACATTTCCCTATCCATCTCTAATTGAATTATATGGGCTACAAAGAAAATCACAGCTTGCTTTTCCCGTATACATACCTTGTTTATCCAAAACATGACAGCATCCTCAATGTCATAAGGCAGATCTGTAGCTTGGAAGAAGGATGAATACTGCTGAGTGCATGCAATTACTTTCTCAACGCTGACCATCTCTACAGTGTATGCCATCATAAGAGTATCGATCATAGCCAAGTGAGCACTCTACAAAGAGAAGCAGGAATGCCTAATCACTTTCTTACTTATTGTTTGCAAACATAGCTAGACATAAACAAAGACCATAACTGTAAGGGCTACAAGTTTTCTGTTTTCCACTTTCTGAATCAAAGACAAATGACAGAAATATGCATAGTGGATTTGAGAAAGCAACACAAAGCATAGGAACATCGACTAAAAAGTTATTGCAAATTAAAATAACTTGTGTAGTAAAATCAACAAAAGTAATGAACTTGAAATTGAAAGAATAAGTATTTTTTATGATTCAAACATTAAATCACTTTGATGTTTTATCAGAGACAAATAGATCTTCTGAAGTTTTCACCCTAGTGAAAACAACCCCCCTGCCTGATCGATGTTATTTGTACTGGAAATAAAAGCTGAGACTCGCTGGAAAACAACCACCATTGTCGTGTGAACACCGCATAAGTGGAGGCTTACCTATTTTTAAACCCATAATCCAGGAAGATAATACAATTATAAAAACCTTAAGTAAAAAAAAAATGACAGAAAACATTAATTTTTCTTCTGGAAAACTAATTATCTTATACAAAATCCTTTACTCTGAGGGTGGTGAGGCACTGGCACAGGCTGCCCAGAGAAGCTGTGGATGCCCCATCCCTGGAGGTGTTCAAGGCCAGCTAGGATGGGGCTGTGAGCAACCTGGTCTGGTGGGAGGTGTCCCTGCCCATGGCAGGGGGGTTGGAACTGGGTGATCTTTAAGGTCCCTTCCAACCCAAACCATTCTATTATTCTATGCAGATATAGCTATATATGCACAACTTGATTTATGATAGGCATATGCTTATAAATAAAATATATCTTCTGTTAACAGACATGTTTTTCCTGATATTGTTATGTATTGAAAGACAATGGTTATTTCACATTTTCTAATAATTAAAAACAACAACAACAACAAAAAAACAACCAGGATTTTCATTAGATTCTTATGACTACAGAAGTGATGTCAATTTGTATACGCACTGTCTTCTGAAACACGTGTTTCTGTTTCATGATTAGAGAACAGCAACAGCTTTCTAAGTATTAAGGAACATTTCTCCTGAACCAGAACGATTTCCAAAGACGCTATTTTTGAAAACACTGCCTTTAAACACATCTCACATTGCAAACAAAGACCCCAAACACTTGTTAACACCATCACTTCAGTTCAATTCTGTAGGAAAATATTCATATAAATATTTCACAAGGTAGCTTTTACAGCCATGGCAACAGCAATGAATGACACGAGTCACGCAGCAATACACTATAATTATCACAGCTGAGGCTGTACACACACACTGTTTATTCCAGAATTCTGAGTGGGGAAAAAGACGAACAGATTCAGATTTCATGCTGTCCTTAGCGTTTGTATTACTAAAGAAAGTGATGATGCTGGCCTCAGGAGCAGACAGCAGCACACACCATTTTTTACGCAGTTAAGCTGCTTTGTTTGACAAAAAAAAAGGCAGACTATACTTACTGTATACATTAACTAGAGATGTTCACAGAACTGTTCCTGATAGGCAACCTTCCTGGCAACAGCTTAGGCTCTGCACACCCTGGATGTGCCCCGTGAGCCCTTCTGCCTGCTGCAGACTCTATCCACGCTGCTAGCACAGGCAGCACGGCCGGGCCAGTAACCATCATCACTCAGTGCTTCTTCGTCCCCCCAGAAGACGTCAGTGCCCATCTCTTGCACAGAGAAGGCTCATTCCAGCCCACACATCCTTTCTCTTCGGCCGCCTGCCACCCTCCCCCAGTAACTTGGGTGCCTGCCTGAAAAGACGCAGGGAGCAGACTCCTCAAGGACAAAGCTGGGCACTCCTCACATTACTGAACAAGAAGTCAGTTCATAGAAATGGCTGTTCCCCTTGTTCCATGGTGGGTTTAGGAGCTGAAAAAGACCTGCCTCAGCCCCCTGTGTGCAGACACACTGACTTAAGGCATTACAGCTCCTTGGTTAAAGACCCTATGCGGCTCACCTCAGAGCAGAACAGGTGAGAACTCAGGTAAGAGTTGTTCACTTGGATGTATGCTGGCTTAAGTTTCTTCACCTTAAAAGAAGACCGCTGACTGGTTCAGAGCCTAAGCTAGCTTCATGGACATGCTTATCAGAAGACATCCCTGGCGATGAAGGGATGCAAAGGCAGGCTATGACAGGAATCTTTTGGGATGGGGAGGAAGCAAGTGCAGCAGATGAGGCCTAAGAAGCTCCAAGTGCCAAGGAAGCCAGAAGCCAGACTCACTTCCATGCTGGACGTAAAATCTGGCTCTACCCAGGCGGGCTTCCAGGAACCTCTCTACTCTTTCCCTTGGAGCCCTGGTAGAAACTAAGAGGTGTGCAACACAGGTGACTGGAAAACTACACCCTAGCGTGCGACATAACTGCTCGTCACAGTGTGTGTTCATACACTGGCTCTCTGACACTCCAAAGCTGGGGGAAGGCCAAAGGCCTACACCTAAAAACGATCTGAGACACAGGGAGGGAAGTACATTGCCTTCTCTGTGGCATTTTATCAAGAGATGGAAAAAATTCATTGAGCAGCTTGGTTCAGAGACTTCAGAATTAGGTTATGAAGCAACAGCTGAAAAATCACATTAAACGGCATGGTACTGCAGTGAAGTCTGCCCTCATTATAGAGGAAAAATACCTATACTTGTGCAAACAAATTGGTAAACAGATTATTCACATCTTAGAGTCAGTATCCATGGTATCTGTAAATACAGAAAGTGGCTGAAAACATGATTTAAACGAAGTGAACTCATTACACTGTGCTACACAACTGAAATTTACAAATATGAAACTGAAGTTTTAGTCAGTTGCAAAAATGTTTTTATTTCTGGATATTTACTTTTATGGAAAATTGCTTTCTATTCTTACTTTTGTATCCCATACCAACATTTGTGGCTGGATTTCATATAAGTTTTCCGATTTAAGCTGTGACTTTAAAAATAAACCCTTGCCTACATGTAAAACTCTCTTCACTCTACCACAGCATTCACACAAATTCCACTTAGTTCTGAAACCCACAACTTAAAATGCAGTCCATTTCTTCTACTCAAACATCGACACATTCATGTGTTTAATACACGCATACAACATTGCCCAATCTATGTTTGATACACATGTTGTTGAGTGACTGTTTGGAGAGAAAAACAATAGAGCAAACCACTGCTATCACTCTGAAACTTTATTCACTACTTGTTTGCTGCCTACCAATATGCTCAATACGTTATAAATGCATTGAGAAAATTAAATTAATGTCAACAAGCTAGCTGAGTCACCTATTTTCAATGTTTCTAGCAAATTATTAATGAACTGCAAACTACTTAAGCAAACAGAGAGAGGAATGAAAAGGATGACCTTACACAGTCTGTACTATCAAAACAAGGTTTAATCAACTTTCACACACACCAATGGGATCCATGTCACAACACTATTTTCCTTATAGTTCAGATAGGACACTCAAAAGGTCATTTTTATAGAACATCAAAAATAAGAACTTTAGTCAATTTGCACCTATGATCCTGAGAAACAATCCACAAATTTACTGATTTTTGCCAGCTGAAAAAACAAATTTTATTTAACAGACTGTTACTGTACTAATTAAAATATTAAACGTTATCAAATATGAATTTTCTCCCCAGAAAATTGCAAGCAACCAAATAACAAATAAGATAACTTATACCTAAAATTTTTATTTTTATTTTTTAAAAAATTAATTTCACACACAGTTCCACTGTTTTTTTCCCCACTTATCCTGGAGAAAGTCAGGCAAGCTGCATTCTTTTACACCTTTTGATTCATTATGCTAAACAAGAAAGACTAAATTAAAAACTGCACTAAAAAAAGTAGTATCCTACTGTTCCAAACACAGGGTTTATCAGTGTAACTGCTGAAGTTGTGAAAAAAATAAATTTGAAGTTATTGTAGAAATCAAGTTCCATTTTTTGTGCATCTCACTGAGCAGTGTATTTTAGGTAGAGTTAATAAAGCAAAAGGGAGAAGTCACTTTTACTAGTAAGGTCCACAATATGACTGAACCTTATTATAAGGAAGCGATCTTTTATACCCGAAGAGAAACACCGATACCATTCTCAGCTGGGCAGAAACTTGGATCATCTGCTCAGCAACGTCTTCTTTCTCTTCAGAAGCTGTAATACAACATCTGAAGGAACTCCCAGGAGCTGCTGCTGACTGGTACCAAGATGGTACTCTAAATACTGCCATTTCCTCCAACACATCAGCATTCTAACACGCAGAATTAAAAACCAGGCAGGATATCGCACTGTCATATCCCTCCCACATCCAGAACTGCAGCAAAGCATATTTCAATAAATAGGCATGATTTTGAAAAAAAAAACACCACATTTTTTAGAGAAATAAATAAAAAACTTTATTTTATATTAACAATTATAGACTGATTTACAAAAACATTTATCTTTTTAATTTTTTTCTTCTAGATATTTCTATAATACATCAGCAGTGAACAACAAAGGATGTAATGCACTTACCACAGCAGAACTCTGTTATGCTGAGATTTGGTCTAAGCCAAATTTTAAAAAAGTAATCTTTTCATTCCTTGATCATATCACTACAATGGTGCAAAGTACTAAGATTTTATATGGCACAGTATGAATTATTAAAAAAATACAAAATGCTATATTCTTAGAGATACTTTATTTTTAAGACAAACGTGGTTTTGTCTTTCTCAGCTACACCCTGCACAGAATGTAAGAGTTTTAACTCAATAATCTCATATAATTACTGGTTCCTTTCTGCTTCTTTAATGTAGGTTCCACAGCTTTATTTTCTGCTACTGAATAGTTCAGTAAGAGGCTTAGTGAACTGTAGAATTATTATTCTGAAGCATCACTGCTAATGCTTTCTCTGTCTGCCTCATCTTTGGTTACAGAGCTTGCTCCATCTCCCTTGAAGAACTGCCAACAACTTCACAGAAAAACATACTGTGGAAAAGGTGTACATGATACCTTACACACACGGATACTTATGGATAGATACTGCATATTATAGACACCTCTGATATTATTACATGCTACTGAGGACAGTTATCATATTCCATTAAAGGATCCAAGTCAGGAGGTCTCTTTTGTCCTGACCCTCTAGGAAAATCATAGATAAAACCATTTCCCAGTTTGGTATTTGAGGCAAGGGACAGAAAAAAATAAAGAAAAAAAGAAGGAAAGTAGTGGATATAATTGTTATCCTCACGCTTAAAACGCATACACACACACAAACAAAAACCCCAACTCTTTCCTTGATTTTTTTATTAAAAAAAAAAAAGTCCCCTAGTCTCACTATGCTTTGATAGACAATCTTTGACAGGATATGGCTTTTGTAAACAGAAATACATATTTACGTTCTTATGGAAGGAAGCTCATTGTGGTTCAAGAATTTTTTGACAATAATTTTGTGAAGGAATTTGGTCACATTTAGGAAAAAAGTCTTTACACTGTAGTTCTCACTTGCACAATAAAAATAGACTTCTAGTTAAACTCTCTAAAGATTTTGCCCAAGCTGGACTAGGCACTTGAACAGAAAACAGAAAAGATCAGATCACTACAATTAACTGAGATAATGTATTATCACTTTTGTATGAATAGCTATACTTGTAGCCAACTGTGCTTACCTGTTGAAAAAAGGTTTTGGATTCATGTATTTCTCAAAATACAGAAAACAAAACAAAAAACCAAGTTTGGGTCACAACGTTCACATGCAGCATTCATACCACTGGACACAGCTACTTCAGTGAACAAAAACATACAGAGTAAACTCCATGGGCTCGATGAAACTCAGCCTGAAGATATTACATACAAGCACTAAAACTACAAATATGTTAAATGTTTAGTGCATTCTTAAAAATATCTGATCTGTTAATGCTAGCTCTAAGTAACATTTCCTAAAATAAAATGTCAAATGTTCTGCCAGTATATGCCAGTTCTTGAATTAATGTTGAATTTGCCGTCATGATTACTATTAGTGCAGGTTATTTGCTAGTTAATACAGAACAAAGATAACTGGAAAGAAACAAAATAAGCAAGAATACAATAGCCAAGAGATCATCCCCATAGAAAACACCACTGAATTTATAATTGCTAAGGATCATATAGGCTAACCACTATAAGGCACGTACTTGAGGAGAAAAGAGAATTAAGAATACCGGGTGGCTGATACACAGTAAAAACCAGACAGGAACAGCAAGTGAATAGAGGATTAAACTTACAGGATAACAGCAGCAAAAGGTGTGCTAAGACCACAGTGGTGATCTCCTCAAGCATGACATTAACCCACATTTCTGAATTCTGCTTGAGTTCTATGAACTCTATGGTTTGAGGTAGCTTTAACCTCCAAACACCCTTTCCCCAAAGACCTAGGTAATCCAAGTCTTAAAAGAATCTACTAGAATAATGAGAGGACTATCTATATTCCAATTCTTGTTTAGGAATGGAAAAGGGCTGAACTGCAGCTCATGGAAAGCACAGGCCAAGGCTTGATAATGCAGGAGGTGAGGAAGGAATTTATGAGTGGAGACAATGGGCAATAACCTTACTACAAACTTCAAGGTTATTGCTTCAGTTATCGTGTATTTATTATGTATTAAAATGGAGACAATTCAGATACTATAGAGGGAATGTGTTTCAATGACCGATCAACAAAATGGAACAGTCAGAGGAATTCAGTCCTGCCATTTGTCACAATTTTTGGACTTAATTCTTCACTTGCCTCACACAATACTTACGCCTAGCACAATTCTAAAATAAGGCCAGTTGTCTAGTTATTCTTGTCCTGCAGTGCAATGATCAAGTTGAATTACCTCACGGCATTTTCATGAGGAACAAGCACTTAGCTCCGATAGGACGCTTGTTCAGCAAGAACGGGCATTACTGAGTCATGCTAAACACATCGTAACAGGTTCTACAAGGTAGAGGGAATGCTTTTATTTTCAGTGTTTATTATAACCTTCTGCATTTGGTTAACTTTTTAAATTTGGTAATCAGTTACATAAATGTATAAAAACTTCATGGTTTGATTCACTCTACGTATTTGTCATGGGCAATAATTCATTTCTAAAAATAGCTTTGTTAAGTATATAACCTTCCTGAGTTAAGCATTTTGGTAACAGTTCTCCTGCCTAAGGTTTCTTCATAATGCTAGTTAGGAAATTTAGTAACTTGATCTATTAACTCAATCCTAGTTAAATCCTTAACGGATTCCCAAATTCTTTTAGAATCACATCACCAAGTGGGACTTTGCCCCTGAACCCTTCCAGGTCTCCTCAGAGTGAAAAAAAAAACCACAAAATTCTTGCACAACAAGCACTGGAATCAAAAACTAGCAAATGAAGGTCATTCTATTATTTTTATCATTTTAGAGTTTCACACTACTTAAAAAAAATAAATTAAAAAAAATATTTATATATCCCCCCACACACACTCCGCCAAGAATTACTCCAGAAATTGGCACTTCAGTGTCTTCATATCAAGTGCACAGTTTCCCAAAATAAAATATTTTCAGTCACATAGGCTAAACTAAAATGAGAAATTAATACAGGATAACTGATAGCAAGATGAGTTATACACATTTAGAGGAATAAACAGCACCAGCCTCAAATTTCCCGGAGTATTTTGCTTTTGCTGATAATTAAGGATTTTGCTAGATCGCACAGTCAAACCCTGTCCAGATAAACTAGAAACAAAAATAATGTAGAACAATTTTTGTTTTGTGCGTGCACAAACGCGCATTGTTTGCTTGTTCTTTTGCTCTAGGCATTTAAACCAAGAAGAAACAGTAATTATATAAAATACCATCTGAACTTTTTGTGTCACAACAATCTCCACTAATCTTTGCAGAATATAGGAGTTGGGAAAAAGAGAGACAGGGCTTTGGTTGCAAACCACGCATACCCATATACAAATGGGAAGTAGTTCCCCCTTCCTGACTCACTCATACCTGCATAGCAATGCCATTGAAAGCAGTGGTTTAACTTCTCCGGCAGCTCAGCTAAGCACATCCGGAGGCTGTTGTCGTAGGTAGTAGTACCCTAGCCTGTTCATTGCAGAATGTGTGCTCAGGAGTACTGGAGAACTACCACTTCTGTGTGGAGATGCAGGAGCAGAGACAAGACAAGCCATGCTGCTACAGAATTTGGGGGATGAAGAGTTCAGGTTTGGGTGGTGTGCTATAAGTATAAGAAAGGGAGAGAAAGAAAAGAGGCTGAGATCCCAGAATGAAAGGATATGTAGGTCTGGGGTACTAATTTAAGGCAGTGACAGCAGAGGCCTGTCTTCTCCAGTGCACAATGCGCTGCGCTCCAAGTTCCACTAACAAAGCCATCCACCGTGCCCTGGAGTTTCTGAGACATTTTGAAACCTTGCAACCCAGACTTCTAGTTAATTTCCTTTCCATTAAACTATCAATAGCCATTTTTGAATGACAAATGAGAGTTGTGTTCCTCAGGTAAGTGATGCAGCTTGCTTTCTGACTGACGACACTTCTGTTTTGCCTTTTCTTTACTATGAAACTTGTTCTTTACTGTCACACCACTTAACATATCTCTTTCTACTGCCCTATGGCCTTGGGTTCTGACAAAGTGAGGTCTAATAATGAGCTCTTCTGCACAGAGTACTAATTAGCGTCATTTTTCTCTTTGCTCTCATTACTGTGATGAATATACGATACACTCGTTTGTTGAATTACTATGTTTGACACACACCAGAGATTGGAAGGTTGATTACTCATTGCAATTTAGGATGATTCTCAGTTTTACATAGAATGTAAGCAGTAGATCATTTTCTACAATTTGCTGGAGCAAAACTCAAGTAATATTTGAAAGAACACTTCAAGTCAATGAAAACCTGATGTTGGAAGTGACCTCTGGATTTCATTTAGAGCAACATCCTCAAGGCAGGTCCAGCAAGCTCAAGTTTCTCAGCGGCTTCTCCAGTCACATTCTTAATATCAACAAGGATGGAGAACCTACAATCTCTTTGGGCAACCACCTACCTAATGTCTTCCATCATGTCAAAGTTTGCCGGTTTCAATCTCAGTACAAAATCCCAGCTTCAGTGAAAGTATATGGCTAAATTAAACCCTACAGGAAGACTATGCAGCTCGTTTGGTTCAGTAAGAGAATACAAGTCTGAGCTCTCAATATCACTATTTGATACAGGTAAATACAGAACACTTCCTTTCCTATAATAAAAGAGATCAAGTTAGAAGTGGTTCTCTCATTTCTCAAACCAAAAACGACTACAGTAGAACATTCAATGGAAATCTTCAACTAAAGTCCAGTGTTGTTGCTAAAACAAACAAACAAAACCCTTCAAAGTCATCCACAGCACAATCAAACACAAGTTACCATGCCATTGTTGTCTTTTACAATATAAATCAAGTATTCTTTTAATACAAGCATAAACAATACAGACTTCAGTTCAGCATAATTCAGCCTACCACATAAAATCTAAGGTTTTACCAGACAATATGAGAAGTGGGAAAACAAATAGGATGTTACCTTTCAAAAGAAGGAAACAAGCTTGAATTTGTGTGTGAAGAGCTATATAAAAGATTCCTACATTTTCATCTGACAAGGCTCCTTATAAATTCCATTCTGCCTTTTTTTTAAAAAAAAAAACACATATACCCTTACACGTGTTTTTCTAAATTTTCATTTACTAATGTTATGGTGACGTGGCTTCATCTGCACAGTGCTGGGACCAGCCTAGCAGGGTAAAATTTCAGCTACTATGTTCTACTCCCTTTCCTTAAGAAACATGCCTCATAGCTGAAAGTTGTGTGTGACTCTTGCTTAAATACTATACTGGAAATCAAGGCTTAAGTAACTCAGTGAAGACATTTTAGGAAGAATTTTTGATTATAAACAGAGGCTTTATTTATTTATTTATTGTTGTTTTTTTTTTTTTTTTCAGAACTAATTTCATTTTTTTGAGGTGGCCATTCTTCTTGGTCCAAATGTGTATTTTTACTGTTTGTTGGGCAAACGAACATCTTTAAGCAGATCTACATTAGATCTACATTAATCTAGGAAAATATCGGTTAAAGAATTCAAAACATTATGTCTGGTCATTCCAGCATGCTGTCTTTAAAAAGAGGAAAACTAGCTCCAATTTTTGTATGAAAACATATGAAACCTTCCTGCATTTGCATATGAACATTCCTTACTAATTCTTTATTAACCATAAAAAAGGCAGAGAAATACAGTCATCATACCCATTATTGTAATGGCAATTACATTAAGAATAGGAATTATTTGTCCTTTTCCTGAAGGGTTAATAGCAACATCACATTTATTAACCATAACATAGCACGATAAGACATGAGAGGGAAATTGACCTTGTCATACATTTTCCTTTAAAATAACAGCTAAGGTCAAAAGAAATTTCCCAGTCTCCTACTTGAGTGAATTCTACCAGCAGCATTAAAGAAATTAAAACAGACACAGGAAATTACACTGATCATAAGAAACCTGTTCCCCTATAGCTGTTCTTGTCGTAAAGCCTTGTAGGTGACAAGCTGCTGACTAATAGCATTACTAAATCAGACAGCTGACCAACATTTTTTCATCTAGCGATTAAAGGATTGTGATAGACCAGCTGTAACAGTGGCTGCTAAGCATGGAAATGGTCCACAGCGATGCTATAACATAAGTTGGAAAGGTGCACAGTGTTGCTTTGATAAATGTATTCAAAAGCCTTTCCACTTGTTTGGTTAATCCAGACTAAACACCAAGCTTCCTTATGACTGATCTTGAACATCTTCAAACAGGCTATGATACAGGCTTCTGTTGTCAAGAATCTCTTCGCTTTGAAGTTAATCTGGAATTTAAGGCATGTCCTAGTAAGGTGATAGAATGTCCTTCTATCAGCTTTTCACAAAAATGGGAAGTTCACTGGAATAGTAACTGACACTTTTCCCTTTAGAAATTATTTTGGTGAAGGCATGGAAAATAATTATAATACCATCTTCCCTAAGCACATTCTCTTTCCAAGAAGCCTTTTTAAAAATCAAAAGGATAATTAGTTTGTGCCCCCCCCCATAGAAAACACCAGAATGTTTTTTTCCCCAAAGGTGAAGGACACGACAGGAGCCCACTAAGAAATGCTGTGAGTACCTCTTAGTTAATTGGTAACCAAGATAAAAAAGATGCCTGGTCTCACGCCACACGGGTATCTGATTGTAAGCTACACTTTTTAAGACATGAAAATGAATTGGAAAAGTGTCTCCCCTCCACCTCCCTTTGGTAATGAAATAATTGCCAGTTCATGTGTCTACTTAAAGATTAAAACAATAAAACACACGATCATGTTCTCATTCCTCGTTCCTTTTTGGTTTATAATGTTATTCCAGGAGGTGTTGAGTAATTAGTACTTCTCAAAATGGTAAAGCAAGCTGCTGCAATAACATTCACATTGGAGTAAACAACTATTTTCTTTGGCAAAATACCGCTCCTCCTTTTCTCCCCAACCAAGGCAAGCTGAGTAAGAGGCTGGGATGATAAATGAAACTAAACCAGACAAAACAGCTGAGGACAAGAACAGAATACAGAAACATGACAAATCTTAACTCCTACCCTTTTATTTGCAAAATATCACTTTTCAATGACTTAAGATGGCGATCACTGGAATGCATGTAGGCATTTGCTGCTCCTCCAACACCAGTGGTAAATACCAACGGCATTATTCGAAACCTCTGCTACAAGCACAAGAGATGTCAGTGCATGCTGCCCAGAAACCACACAGGCCCTTGGCATAATGACAAAGTCTTTGCTTCAGCAAAATGAATGATCCTGTGCTTCAGCAAAACAAATGATCCCCAATCTCAGCTATTAAATCACACTGTTAATCACAGAATCATAGAAAGGTTTGGGTTGGAAGGGACCTTATAGCCCAACCAGTTCCAACCCCCCTGCCATGGGCAGGGACACCTCCCACCAGACCAGGTTGCTCACAGCCCCATCCAGCCTGGCCTTGAACACCTCCAGGGATGGGGCATCCACAGCTCCTCTGGGCAGCCTGTGCCAGTGCCTCACCACCCTCTGAGTGAAGAATTTCCTCCTAACTTCTAATCTAAATCTACCTTTTTTAGTTTAAAACCATGCCCCCTTGTCCTATCTGCCCATGCCTTCTTGTGCTGGGGGGAACTGTGAAGAGGAGTGGAGAAGGGAGGATTCTGGAAAGCCAAGAATTTTTAACTATTCTTCAATAGATTCAGAAAATAACAGCCATAATTAAGCATCATGTCCCACCAGCAGTGCCACGTGCTGCAATAGTTAGATCTTCTGCACTAGGCCTGCACTGATACGTACAAGTGTTGTGTGTTTAAAAGGGTGCAAATCCATGCCAGAGTCAGGCAGCTTGATTAGCTGCACTGTTTTGTCAAGGCGATGGGGTACAGTCACAGAACAAGATCTTTGCTGGGCATATTTGGCATCAGAACATTTGGGGGAACTGAATACAGTTTTGCTTGAAAGGTGGTGTGAACAATAAGGACCGCAGAGGAATGACATCAGGGCAGGCCAAAAACTCCGGAGAGGTACTGCTACAAGAACCCCACTAATGTATATTTTTTAAAATGGGACTAAATAAAGCAACATAGAAATCGCTGTTCACTGAATTGTCCAACTCTGACTGCCTTATTGCACTTTGTGTTTTAAATGTTTGTTTTCTTTTTCACACCTCCTTCTCACTAAAATTATAAACCAAGAGACATCTGTTCTTTCTTTACAAACATCCCAACTCTGTAATCCCATAATCCCTAAATGGGAAAGGGTGATTATTGGAAGCTTGTCTGAACTGCTCGTGAGATACATTACTAAATGTATTAGCAAACACAAGTCAGCAGCTTGTATGTGCCATCAGAATAAAAGGCAGTAAGTGTAACTTATGTTACCCGAGAACCCAAAGGAAAACATTATCAAACCTAAAAATCTGTCTGTCAGCATGGACAGGCCAATCCATTTCAAAAAAAAAAAAAAAAAAAGAAAATCAGTATTGCAGTAGCACAAGATGGCATGGACACCATTAGAAAAACTGGTATATAATTCTTTAAAGAAGAAATATCACAGCACATTTAGTCACAGGTAACAGGCAATATACATTACAGTGTCTGTACAGTCTACCTGATAATCCAAAACAGTAAATAATTCTGCTAAAGAAAATTAATGCTGTACACACTATAGATGCATGAACACTTAGCATACTCAAGCACTACTCAAAAAACAAAATTCTCTGAAAGTCCCTGATGCTCTAAACAAATATTTTCATCTGGAAGCCTCAGTTACAAAGTAAATAGTAGATTTAATATTAATCTTTCCTGTATGGGGACCTGCTATTCTCATGAAAGTGACTTAGGGAGTATAAGTTGGGACCCTCACCTGTTACTGTTTTAGTTACAGTGATGCTGCTAGTACAATGAAAGAAAGTCCTGAAGATACTTCACTGCCAGATTTTCAAAGAGAATCAATTTGCTTTTTCTGTAGGTCTTGTACTTTGATTGAAAAGTAAGATAGAAAAAAAAAAAAAAAGCTTTTTGCTCCCTCTCACATATATAGCACACGGTAATCCAACACTTCTCAAAGAAAGGTATTTCCCTGAGCTGTGCACCACAGAATTCATTTTCACCTTGTCTCTTCCCAAAGCTAACCTTTAACACTTTACTACTGAATTCCACGTGGACTTAGTGCAATACTAGTAACTGGCATCAGTGCAAATATCACTTTAATGCATGGCTAGAAAAGCATTATCAAAAAAAAACCACAAAACAATTATCAAAATCTATAACTTCCTGTAACATATTCTGATTTCCTGTTTTAAACTAAAATACATTATTCTGCCCCAGAAACTACGACAATAAGGTAAGTAATACTGTCACGCCTAACAATTTGCAGTGTATTATTTTAATCTGCAAAGTACCATCTACACAGATGCCACTGCAAGGACAGAGGAGGAGAGGTGGGAGTTATACTGCAGAAGAAAATCATTTATCATCCTTCTGTAAAAGATATTCCTGGCAATAGGCATTATCACAACATGCCTACACACAGATCTTGAGGTCTCTACTTTATTGGGGTTGGCACAGAGAGATGATACCTTTTAGATGATACAACTGAAGAACTTTCAGGAAGGATCTCCAAGCACTCAGCTCTGGTTATCTTTTGGTAACAAAATAGAAGGAAGTAGAAAGAAGTTAAGTTGCTTGATGATAACAAAGCTTTGTGAATTGATGCACTGTGTTCTTTGGGCTCAGCAGTAACTTCACTTCCCCTTACCCTCCTACCCAGCCCTCATTCCAAGTCTCCTGGAAGATCCAGTTGCCATCCTGAGCACTCTAATCTCTCCCATTTTTCTTCAAACCTGCATCCTGAGGGCCTTCCTGAACAATTCTCAATATGTGCTGGCTGACCAGGAAGGAAGCTCATCAGAATCCACAGCTATTTGGATCGCACTTCCATCTTTCCTTTGTCAAATGAGTAAATTTGTCTCTCTCTTCTCTAGTCCAACAGCTATCTCCAATATACTTGTAAAAACTTGAACAAGAAAGAATTTGTAAAATAAATAACGAGGAGAAGACAGATAAAGGCCATGCAATAAATGGAACAACAGTCAGAAACAAAGTATTATTTGACTAGAGTTAAATTTGCAAATTCAGATCGTATTTTAAATTCTTTTGAAAGAAGGGCTGGGAAAGATACTGAAGCAATACCAAGAAAAATATCAGCAACGTCTGTCTTCAGGAAAACTTGAAGATAAATGTAGTCAGTGATCATACTGGAAGAATGGTCTTATTCTAGATGAAATAAGTAGCAGATAAAATCTAGAAGACTACAGTTTGGATAAGACAACAAAAGGGACAATACAGTCAAATAATAATATTTTAAAATACTAGGAAATCAGTCTTGCATGATTTGAACTTGAATTTATTCATACAGATACTAGTTAAGTGTTATCTAAAAATAATTATGAACGAAGACCTTCATAAAGGAAAAAAGCGATGTATCTGGCAAGAAAAACAGACATTTTTCACCACAGAGAGTGTAGTAACATTTTAGATTACAATACGGGCAGTCCTTTGTGCTGCTGTCCAAACTCTCAGCCTTATAAAGATGGCTAGTTGCTCATTTCATTGATGACTGAAGATACTTACTACATTTAAGGATAAGAAATAATGGTGTACTGAGAAACTTCTCAACCCTAACATGATCACCTGTGAGATCAAATTAAATGATGGCCTGATGAGAAGGACTTCTAGTTGAGCCATCCTGAAAGAGATTTCATATTTTCCAAGAAAGCTGCAAATGCAAAAGAGAGCACCAGCAATTCTGTAGGTAGTCCTCCTTAAGTACGCTCCGTGTTAAGCTGGTGAAAATTGTTAGTCACAATGATGTTGAAATTTTATAACTGAATGCTGTTCATAAAGACGAAGGGGTTGACAGGAGATATGCATATTTAAATTCAGACATGAAAGCACCTATCTTCTCCAATCTTTCTCAAAAGCAAAAACATGCTTTTCGTATAAATATTTTTCCAATATGCATCATTAAGTTTATTTACCAATTTAGGGACACATTAATCATGATTTCTCAATGGAGTTCAGATGCATAAAGTGATGCCTAAGATAGCTGGTTTAATAGAAGATTAATCATTATCCTCCTAAAAGCATATAGCATCACTCTACTGTAAGTTCAGCAGATCATGTATTTATTCATCCCATTCATATCGGCTGCTCAATGCTTTATTTCCCATCATCAATTTGTTGCACAAGCTACTGCTTCCAAGGTCACAAAAGGCAACCCTTTCTGAACTTGCTTGCACTGCCATCTGAAGTTAGTAGCTCAGTTGGGAACAACATGCAACACTGACACTTTAAATTGAATAATTGTTAGAATGGATAGTCCCAAAGTTTTATTTTCTTCCGAGAGTTCCAGTTTCATGGAAGCAGTGATTTAAACAAATAATGCAATATGAAAGATAGCTTATATATCTGAACTGTGGTCTGGCTCTTCAGAGACTAGTACCTTTAAGTCTTTTCTGCCTTCTAAAAGGCATATTATTGACACCCTCTGGACTACCTGCAAGTCTGCCGATTTCATGCATAACCTACATCTTCATCTCAGAGACTAAAGCAAACAAATGAACAAAAAAATGTATCAAAAAATTACAAAACAATTTAAAGAGGATCTCTTTGTACATATCGTGCTAGTCTTTCAGTAACACTAAGAACACTGGGGACATTCCAAATGACTAGAAGCAATGAAACAATGGATCATTATTATTATAATTTTTTTAGAGTCAGCAGACAATACTGATAATTATAAGAATCCATGTTCTTCTTCCCATCCCATGCAAAACAATTTCAGAGTCACAAAGCAGCTTGGTATATTAAAAAAAAAGATTGAAATACTAATTAAAAAAATGAACCTATGCAACATAAGCCACTTTTAAAAAACTCATTTATAAATGTAGCTGAGAAGTACAAGGCATCTGACTTCATACTAATACATCCTGATTAAATAGAATTTTTTATTCTAGATACATTAAGTGGAGTTATAATCTGGTCAGCTAAGCTTAAAATGGAACTCTAAGCCCCAAATCGTCACTGAATATGTGAATTCTCTGAGAAACACCACAGGGATGAGCTATCTTACCATTTCTTACTATTTATCTTTATTAATGGCCTGGAAGAAAAACTCTTCACTGATCAGGTTTGAAGAAAATGCAAGATTTGTGGGAAAGGTGACTACGGAAGAGAATGGATCAGAGGAGTAAAGCAATCAATTCTCAAATTTGGAGGGTATGGAGGCGGCTGAGAAGAGAATCAAATAAACCACAGTGAAATGGAAGGGCCCACTTCAGATTAAAAAAAAAGCTACATTTATCATAAGGTTGGTATCTTTTCTAATAAAATAAAGGTTTAAAATTGCTTGAGGAAAAGAACCTTAAGCTTAAGGAATTGACACTACAGCCACATGTATGATAAGAACATAATTGTGTTTAAGTCATTAAGACATCAGATCTTGTTAGAACAAGCAAGGCTGCATTATCCTTCTCCCTCCCCCATAATCAGTACAAGCCAATAATACCAAGCCACATGTAGCCTGTTACATAAATTCTCAGTCTCCCTATGTTCTGGGAAAACCAAATTATCCCTCCATACCTACAGGCTTATGGGTATTATAATTACTATTTTTTTTTCAGAAGTACATTGTACTTGAGCAGGATTGGGATTTTTTCCCCCCCTAAAGCTCTGACCTGGAAAATTAAGAATTTTCTAGCATATGCATATTGAGACTTAAAGAAAATACAATTCATAATTCTAACTAAAAATTAGGGTGAAAAACAACAACAACAAAAAAACAAAATCACTGGGGATTACCTGGGGGACACCATAACACCTTAGAATACACCCAAGTTGTTTATTTGACTGATGCAGTTATTGTCTACTGCCCTAAACCTGACGGCAAGTTCAGTAAGTAAACTGACCAGGACTTTCAGCACCAGGGATTTCCTCTCTAGCAGTCCTTTACTAGTCTCTGTACATCTCTCTTCTTCAACTCCCTCATTATTATAGCATTTTACTTCCCCCAAACTACCCTATAAGTTTTCTCTGTATTTCTTCCTGTTGCAGAAGATAAAGCTAAAGTCAAGAGTTTGAACAATCTTGTTCTCTGCAAGAACCTATCTGTTAGGCATACTGCCCTATAGGGAAGTCAGCAACACAGAAGTTATGAAGCTCCCTGACAGAATGATAGACAATTACCCTAAATTAGTCTTCCTATAGGCAGACACTTTTTTTTTAACCTCATATACACAAACATGTCTTTACATAGAACTTCTAAATAGCAGATTTGGTTTTGCCTTTTTTTTGGGGGGGGGTTGGGGGTAGGAGGTGAGGCACAGGGAAAAGAGAAGAGTAAAAGCTCTTTAAAACTGAACTGAATTTTCTTTCCATCAACGTATTGTCAATTTAATCGTTTCCCTTTTATCAATTAAGATGTAACCCCACACAGTCATTTCACGTTCAACTTTTTTTTTTTTTCTCTTTTCACTCAGCATTATGTTGAGTCTCCTTCTCTGGAGATATTCAAGGCCCGTCTGGTTGCCTACCTGGGCAATCTGCTCTAGGAAACCTGCGCTGGCAGGGGTTTGGACCAGATGATCTCTTGAGGTCCCTTCTAACCCCTATAATTCTGTGATTAAAGGTATCAGTGTAATAAAACTCTTAAAAGCAAGTAGAGGTCCTTACCTAAGCTGGCTACCTTCATAAACCAATACCCCAGAAACATAGCGCCTGGGTTTACAGAACTATTGCTATGTAATAGAAAAGGAAGCTTTAAAAAATGTTTATCACCCTCATAGCATGTCCTTGAAAAATCAAACACGGGCCATTTTCTACCAAAAGCACGAGGCAGTAATATGTGGTATATTCAGCTTCAAAACAATAAAAGTGTCCAAAGTCACCTTTTGCTTCATTACAGGGGGCAGAACACTGAAGTAGCTGGTCAGCAGAAAGGATCTGAGGTTAGAGCATATAACCAGCTGAACATGAGCATGCAATGTTGTGCTGTCACCTGCACATCAGCTGCCACTTGCATATGTGTGACTTGCATACTTGAGTCTGCAAAATGCACCAGAAGCTGCTGTGCCCTACAAGCCTCGACGAGGTCCCAGTTAGAATCCTGGGTCCAGTTTTTGCACAAGATATCAAGAAGGATTAGGATCAAATAGAGGACACTTTGAATGAAGTTCAGGTGTGGGAAATAAAGTGCAAGAAAGACGTTATCTGCCCACAGAAAAGAGTCTGCTACAGAAAGGAAGGGAATGAACTGTTCTCCGTGTTCACAGAGACATGGCACAAAATAAGAGGCTGATACAGGAACAGAAAAGACTTAAGTAGGATAAAGTAAAGGCAACAATAAGGACAATGGAACCATCGCAACAAATTCCCTGGGAAGGCTCCGAAGTGTTTATTATTTAGCCTGGTTTCAGAGGTAGCCAGACACCTCCTAGGAATGGCACATGGAACTTGAGACAGAGAGAGCATCTCATGACTGCCTTCTTGCTCTGATCTGTATCTTACCTCCTCATCACCACTAGCTCATCCGCTCCTGGCAATTATTCATGAAATGTTGAGACCCTGTGGTAAGGCTCTCCTGACTGCTGATGCAGCAAAATAATTTTATGGAAGAAAAAAGACCTCACAGCTGCCCCCAGACCTCACAGCTTAATTCATAAATCACAGGTCAGCAGGCCAACGTCAGTAAAAATGGGGCTATGGTTCTAAACGACCTGTAAGCGAGCCTCAAAACAAATGATGTTGATAATACAGATTGCATTTTCTAGCTGTTTTTAACAGCATTTAATTTGTATCTACTATAGTAGTAGGTTAGTTGCCCAAATGCCACTATCCGGATTACTTCAAAAGATATCTTCAAAAGATATTAGTACCCTTTAGTAACAGATACCTCAAATCTATTTTAAGAAACATAAGTTTATGTATGAGATTTCCTAGTATATATCTTACAGTCATATCCTATAAAACTGAGTATTCCAAATGAAAAATTAGTGTGATCCACCCTTACATGCTCACCCAATATCTGTGTGTTTGGTCTCCTATTCTTGTAAGTTTTCATCTTTTAAAATTTTAAAATTTAAAATTTTCAATCATTTTTCACCTGACACTTCTTTTTATTAAACCAAGCAGTTTAAAAATGCAATACATACTTCACATTGTATAGACATGTCATTTAATAAATACTGACTTGGAGGTGTTCTAAACTGTGTTCCAAACACATCCAGCTTAAAGCTTATGAAGAGCTTTTGCCACTTCAACTTCTGAGAGATGCCATCAATCTTGACAGACTGTTGTAGATCTCCAGCTAGTAGAGATGACGTATGATCCGGATACATGATTATATAAATTGTGATAAAAATAGCTTTTTCCACTGCCTAAAAATGATCAAGTTGTAGCATCTCTTTCTGAAACATGTTTTGCTTCTCATCCACTGGTCTTAGATTCATGTTTGGGAAGCCAGAGAGATATCTTCTGCTGGGACATACCCTTCCTGATGGACTCCTGGTGGATAGCATAAAGCTGAAAATCTTCCACGTTTATAGTAGATGGTCACTTTGTTGAAGAGCACTATTGCAGTTAGCTTGTAATTTAAATAGTTTAACAAGTTACTAGATAGTGTTTCATTAAAACTCTTACATTGCTTTATTTACATAGGAGAAATTTATTAGATTTTACTTTGGGTAACTTGGAAATACATTCTGCAAAGTAATAAAATTTACTATTAGTCCATAGAAAACTTATAAAAACCTACCATTTCATATAAAAGACTCAAGTGTACTGATATTTACTGAATTTCACTAAGTGCTGAACAAAAAGACTAGACATACCATGAACACCTTACAGCATTTTGTCCATTCAATTTCAGAGGAAAAAAAAAGTCCCAGAAATTTGTTAAATTCCAAAGAGACTGTAAGAACAAAGATTTTCATGTTATGATACATCTATTGTGATGACAGAGTGTGCTCTTGGCTGGTAAGTGAGGGCAGACTGCCAGGTTCATGTGTGCAGATTAACAAATGTAGATTAGCAGCATTCTTTTGTAGCGCATCGCAGCAGCTGCTGCATTACGGCGAGTACAAACTGTATTCCTTCAGCATTCAGTGCTGTTTTGTCCCCTCGTTGCCTGTGTGCGTACTCCACAGAGCTGGTAGTGAAGTTCTCCTTATGTTTACATGACAGACCCATACCTCCTGCTGAACGCAGCTCACTATTTTCCATAATAGGAAGAAAGCACTGCTCTTAACCAAGTCACTGCCTACTACAAACATGCAGGATCTTTAGCTTTCCCCTATCCGTCAGAAGAATATTAGGAAAGATTTCTCTTCATGTGATATAAACAGACCAATGAAAGAAAGATCTTCCAGGTAGTCTGTAAAACAATTCATAGATTCTTCTTTCAAAAGCAGCTTAGTTACTGTAACTCCAAACGCATATTTAACCAAGCAATTAAGACCATTCCTAAATATTTAAATAAACTTTTCACGTATTTAAAGAGATACAAAGAAAGTTCACAGCAACGAACTGGCTGCCAAAAGCTGAACCGCACTACTTAAGCAGTAATGTTAAAAGTGGGAGAAGATGATCTTAAACTGTTTAACAAAACTGTATTTCTTTCAAGATTAATGAAAATACTTCCTGACCAGTTTAGAAAGCATTTTCTATATGTTATCTGCCATCCTTCACAGGCTTTAGTTCTTAGTATTTTTCTTTCATAATCTGTCCCTCCGTTTAACTGTTTTCCCTTGTGTGGCTCCAGGATTGCTGTGTTTTTGTTGCTGTTGTTGTTTTAAGCCCTTCCTACTCTTCCCCTTTTTTGCGTGAGGTTAACAGCAGTGTGAGAAGGAACACAAAACAAAAATACAATCAGAAGCTTTTTGGTTCAAAACTTTAGTGAACCTAAGGCAGAGGAACACCAAGTATTTTTTCAGCCCCAACAACATTTCGCTTCCTAATTAGCAAGGAAGTGAACAAGACAGACAACCAAAAATGATGCACTACTGTATCTTCTCAAAAAAGTCATGAGACTTCAGAAAGTATTAGCTTCTCTCAGGTATGCTTTCACTTTATTTCCTGTCATCATTCTAACGATAGTGGTTTGGTTTATTTAGTGTTTATTTAGTATTACGTATCAATTGAAAGAAGATATTCTGCAATATTCTCTCCTCATTTTGGAGAGAGAGGAAATACGATGCCCATAATTTCACATCAAAACAAGCACAAAGTACTTTGTTGTTATTCCTGAACATTGCCTATTACATTCCTCTGGCAAAGAGAGCTCTAAGGCCAGCTCTGTACAGATCAGGGAGTTTACGGTGGTTCTGAGAATGTGCTTTCAATGCAACACAAGCATCACGACCTATTCAACACGACCTGCACAACTGAAATGAATCTCACAAGAGCTGTTAAAGAGCAATCAGATTGTGTTATTTTACAGGCAAGAATTTTTATCAGTGCAAACCTGAAATTGCAGATACGTTGCTGGAACCCTGAGTAAAGCCACAATCCTACACAGATGTTTGTACTGAAATTCAGGATGCAAAAGGGGAAAAAAATGACAAGTGTGAAAATTAAAGCTAAAGAAACATAGAAGACTTCAGTTTTCTTTTGTTGGGGCAGTTGTGAATATGAAAAGTTTGTTTGTTATTAACGCATTAGAACCCTTGGAAAGGATCAGCAAAAGTACTCCTACTTTGTACTCTTTAGAGACAACTTTAACATCAGTAGCTCTGCTACCTGCTGTATTAGTTGGTGCACAAGTTGAGTACACAGCATTCCATGGAAACCTTAATGATGCTGCAGAAGGCTTTGCGGTTACCTAAGTCTTCCACAAATTTCTGATATCGATACCTACATGACTGGAGTTCATTCCTACCCATACTTGCCTACAGCCTTTGTTAAACAGATTTCCAAATTGATGCTCTATGAATAAATGTCTATTTTCTCCCATAAGAGATTTCTAATAATTAATTGTCTTTTGCTACAATTTTTTTCAGCTATTTGTAGGCTAAGATGTGTATGGATAAAAGTAAGCTTAGAACAACTCAGATATATAATTTTAGTTCAGCTGCAGTTTCTTTTGACTACAGCCCATACTAATCACCAACAGTGCTAAAGAATGCATTAACACCAAATAATCAAATATACAATTCAGTTTCAGAAAAGGAACAGACCGAGATTAAATACATTCTTCAGTCCCAGAAAATTCATTAAATAAAACAAATCCCAGTGACCCGCACTGGTAACCTGCACTGGTTTTGTGCACACAGAGTTCTAGACAAAGGTACCCTAGAAACAAACCCCAGTCCCTGCTACTATTTACATGAAACTGAAAAAAAAAATTTTCCATAAGAAACATTTAAAAACCAAGCAGCAGTATGAGATGGCAGAACAAAATCCCAAGCCTATAAATTAACATAAACTGCATGGAATACACTGGGACCCTACCAGCTCTGAGCAGAACAAACTTTGAGAAGTGTAACAGTTACCACAACCAAAGTACAAACTGACACCTTGTGCCCCAGGGGTCTGGGATCCACGCTGCCTGTGGGACACTGATTTACTACCTTCGACAGATGTGTGTGCAATACTAACCAAAGGGAGATGGTGTATCTGATACAACATAAAAATACTGGATCGCTCTTCTTAAGCAAATGAGAACCGGACAAGGGACTTGTGAGAAGAGTCTACGGCAGAAATAGAGGAAAAATATGGAACACCTAAGGAGTACCTTACCCCAGCCTTTTGTGTGGTGTATTAGTCTCTGAAAGGTCTAAACCTAAGAAAATAATTCTAAATTCAGGTTGTGCCAAAACTACTTTTGTTTACTATTGTAATCTTTTGTGAAGCATACTGCCATGCAAGATGCTTAAGTATCACAAGTCAGTTAATATTAGATTCTGCTGTTTTAACTAAGATAATATCTAATGGCTCAAGTCGAGTAATTGCACGCTTTTCTTATGTGCCCTCAACTAACAAGTAATTCGCAATAGCACAGGAATGGAAACTTGTTACATCACGCCCAAAACCAGACAACAAATTCTTCAAGGCAGAAGCCACATGCAATTTCTTTATTCTGTGAAGTGTGAGTACACTTTTTGTTGCCTTACAGAGTTAAAGGAATTCAGCAACATGCAGAGGCTGCAACGTGTAGCTGCAAGCTAACAGGTGAGCTGCTGGAGTCCTTCGTCAAGGATAAATATTCCTCTGATGAGAAGGAATGTCATTTCAAATGAATGCACTCTTAGATCAAAAATCTGGATTAGAGGATGAGTTAACTACTTATCGTCTGCTGTCTTATCCAGGAAAAGATGCAGATTCTAGCTATGGGTACAAAATGGCATCATCAATCCCCCTTCCTTCCCCAGACATTTCAGAGGCCACAACTAACTTTACAATTACTAGCAGACAACAGAAGAGCTGAACTGGTGCACAGGTCCCAGGAACTGCCTCTACTCCCTTCTCAGATTTGCTTCACATCAGCTCTGCTCCTGTGAAACGAGTACCCCTTGGCAGGTGGGCAACTGTAGGTGTGATCCTAGAGCAAGCACATCTTCCAGTTTTGCTTCTTCTGAAAAAAGCAGAATTTGTGATGTGATCATTCCACAATGCAAGCCAGTAACTGGGAGAGACATGGAAATTCGCATTAAAAGAACACTCCTGATCACAACTGAAAATCTAATACAGACATCTAATCATACATCAGCTGTAGACCAGGTTCACAAATCTCTACAAAGAAAATCATTGCCAGACTTCCTCACAGGAGGCATTTTCAAGGAGGAAAGTAATCTGCAGCTGAATTGATAAACAATTTGGATGATAGTACACTACTGGCTGACAAACTGGAAGTATACAGAGAATTTAGGTGTTTTCTGATTAATTAGAGCATTTTTCAAAAATGATTATACATTTAAGATCACTGTTCATCTGGCTGATGTTTTTTTTGCAGCAGTATTTTTCCAAATAGGAGTTCAGGTTTATGCACAACTTATGCTTTTTGACTGCTTTATGCTTAGTTTTTTTTTTATTGTTGTTGTTGGTTTGTTTTTTTAAGTATTTTTCACTACTGAGACAATTATATAAAGAAAAAAATGTTATAATAGCCTATTTGCCTGGAGATAGTGTTTATATATGACATATTCACTAATCTCTTTCTAGTCACTAAATTTTAAGAAATAGGTATTTTACATATTTAAATCAAGTGAACACGTTCCATTTTCCTGCCCTCATTATCGTATATTGATAGATTTTTGGTGCAAGCTTGGCAGTAGTCTATAATATTCCTATATCTGTTCATGCTCTTTCCCCCTCACCCCTTAATACACACTGGTTTTAAACAGGTACTTAAGATTTCACAATATTATTCCTCAAGCTTGAAATTTAGTTAGACTTGGCCCTGCCATGTTAGGGACAGAAACTGGGCAGCACAGAAGTCCACAGCTTGGGTAATTACGCAGCTTCAGCTTCCCTGCAGGGCATCAGGCAGTTTCCCTGCAGAGTACCAGGCAGCAGAGAATTAAGATGCTGATTCTTTATTCCTTCCCCCAAATGGCTGAAATGTGTTACAGGGACTTAGGGGAGGGAAAACATTTTTAATTCCTCACTGAATCTATCTATTCTTCCCTCCACTTGAAGAAAATTGACAGAGACCACTAGCATATGGATACAAAATGGTCAGAATGATTAAATATCAAAATTCTTGTAAAAGGATTGGGCTTGTCATAAATATACTATTCAGTTAGTACACAATTATTGGTAAAATGCTGAAAATCGTCTCAAAGTCTCCTCTAGTTCATCCTATATGAATATATATATATATATATATATAAAATTATATATAAATTAACACGGAAAAAATCAACTTGGAAATATAAAAGTTAAGCTTGACTTGAACTCTGATCCTATGCATGTTTATCTGGAAGCAAAAATTATTGCATAACTACCAGAACCGTGCTGAATTCTGAATTCTTAAGCTATTTCTTATTTCTAATTTCTATAGCCTGTCAAAATCTCCATATGGAAGTGCCTGCTTAAGGCTTTTTTTTTGTGTGTTAATGCATTGGAACTTGCCAATTGAAATAAGTAGCCTTGCTCATGTTTTTGCAACTCACTTTTCATCAACCTCTTAAGTATCACAATTATTTTTTCACTACTGAAGTGTAGATTTCAGAAGCAAAAATACTCTGGTTCTTGGTTGATCATTGTGTCAATTTCAGCTCTGGTCTATTTTTGCAATGCTCAAAGTCTAACATGTCAGAACCAAGACTCCATGAGTTCCAAACTGGAGAGCAATAACGTGGTATTTCGTTCTTTTGCTCCCCTGCCAAAAAATAAAAGCAACAGGAGGATCCTATCAAATAATAAAATTTAACAAAAGCAAACATAGTATTAAGTTTTAATGGCTTGCAATACATGGAGAACAGAAATAGAGGTACCACTGAAGAGATATATAATATCATGTCAAGATGCAGTCTCTCAGAAACAGTTTCAATCACAAGTTTTTAAATCAGAACAAGCCTAAAAAATAACCTAGCTTTCAGTTTTACTACAAAAACAATACAAGATGTGAACAAACCAAACATGAGAAACCAAAACAAAACTGACCCCACACAGACTTCCCCACCCTACACAGGGGAGTCTGTAACAGAAACCTTTTCTCCTGTTATTGTCTGTTAATTTTGTGTCTTTCCCAATTCATTCCCATGTAGGAAACTAGTTTATGTATGCACATACATACATGTATTTACATGCATACATACACACATACACACACAAAAACTTGCAGTTTCCCCAGTTAGACACCAATGCAGTAATGACTAACAAGGGAACTAGCATCTATCCTGACCCAAATGTATAAAGAACAAACACACATCCACTTCAGGCTTTTCAGTTTTCATTACGTTAGGTGCTCCCTAGCGAAAGGTTCAGTTACAGCTGTCTAAGAAACTGAGAAGGCCAACATTTGACATCACTGTTTTAAGTATTCTAGTCATACATGAAGCAAACCAAGAATTAATCACTGCAGCCATCCCTTTACTACAAACATGTACACAGTACAAGCAATTCCAAGTCTGCTGACTGCAGCTACACACACAGAGCATAAATCAAACAAACCATTCTGTACTCATATCTCTTTTCCTATTTTCCTAAGGTAACTCACCCTTTTTCTGCTATAGAAATGCAATACATCTAAGCAGAAAACACTTAATATCCTCTAATAAACACCATCTTTTCCTTTTTTGTGGGGAAGACGGGATAACAAAGGTAAGAACTACCATACAGCTTTCCAGTAAATTACTCAGAATTAGACTGAGCACAGGTTTAACACAATCTGGCTTAACAGAGGAATGCGTGAGTTAATTACACATGCAATTTTTCCTGTTCTACATAATTGAAAAATCATTCCATGCTCTAAAACAGGATATATAGCTTACATAGTAAGAGTTGGAGGAACGGAGACATATGGAACACTAGGAAAAGGTACTGGAAGATGTCAAAGGGATAATTTTAAGACTCTGGCAATAGTACAACCACCAGATTTGATGTCCTCTGCCAACTCTACTGAGTAATAAAGAAAAAGGTTGAGACTTCCCAATTAAGACACAGTGCTGCTGCTAGGAATTTGCTTAGGGACTTCAGCATGGCATGACAAATTAAAACCCCTGGGCTACGAATATTAGGATCAAGACTCCAGTTTTCACAGCCATTTCTCTGATAGCAACTGTGTCAGACTTGGCTGTCCTTCTGCCCAAGACAGTTGGGCTTTCTGGTGTTCCCTGTCACATTGCCTT
This sequence comes from Cygnus olor, assembly GCF_009769625.2. NCBI lineage: Eukaryota > Metazoa > Chordata > Aves > Anseriformes > Anatidae > Cygnus > Cygnus olor. The sequence continues at coordinate 5,937,480 of NC_049176.1, forward strand.
GGCCCAGCTGTTGCACAGCTGCTCATGAAACAGCCCAACAGCATTGGTTCACTCACCTGATTCACTGACCAGAGGGCTGGAGCACCTCCCCTACAAAGAGAGGCTGAGAGAGCTGTGGTTGTTAGCCCAGAGAAGAGAAGGCTCTGGGGAGACCTTACAGCAGCCTTCCAGTACCTAAAGGGGGCTGCAGGAAAGCTGGGGAGGGACTCTTTGTCAGGGGGTGGAGTGATAGGACAAGGAGTAATGGCTTTAAATTAAAACGGGAGATTTAGATTAGATATAAGGAAGAAATTCTTCACAATGAAAGTGGTGAGGCACTGGCACAGGCTGCCCAGAGGAGCTGTGGATGCCCCATCCCTGGAAGTGTTCAAGGCCAGGTTGGACGGGGCTGTGAGCAACCTGGTCTGGTGGGAGGTGTCCCTGCCCATGGCAGGGGGGTTGGAATTAGATGGGTTTTAAGGTCCCTTCCAACCCAAACCATTCTGTGATTGTAGGATCTGTTGCTGGTACTGAGGCAGGGACAAGTGACCCAGAGTAGAAATCTTGGATGTCAGCTGTTACAACATTCACGCGTGAATAAATATCTGCTGGACCACACCTAAACAATACAGGGAAGAGCCTCAGATTTCCTCAAGCACTGGAGAAATACAAGTTGCTTAAAACACACTTCAGTAGCAATCATTAATTACTGAATTAAAGATTGGCATACTGGAGAATACAGACATACCTCAACTGACAGCTCTGAAAACAGATACCTCGTACAACTGCTCTAGAAAGGGATCAAATTAAAAAGCCACGCTCAAAAACGCAAGTCAGCAACCTTATCTTCATTCAGGGACATGAATGGAAGTTACATAAAAACCTGATCAGTCAGGAAGTTTGTTTCTTATTCTTTTAAAAGTTTTTAATTCTATGAACATTTTAAACCAACACCTCATGACTGTTGCAAACATCCTGCAAATTTTATATCACTTCAGGACACCTCATTTGATATCTGCACCTTCTTTAACCGAAACGCCGCTTGTTCTTTGCTGAACTCTCCTTTATAAAAGGGTATCGACCTCAAAAAATAGACTGGTAAGATCTCAAGTTAACTGCATTCAATGATCACAGCTAAAACATACAGAAACTGTGTCTTGACTTGTTTTATTATACTACTGTTGAAATATTGGCATTTTCAGATCTTGAGCACTCTCTGAGCAGGAAAGAATTTTCAATCAAAAAATAAAACCAAAGCCAATGTTCAGAGTTTAATCTTGGTATCACAGACTGACTACTACCACCTCTAAAAAACAAAACAAAACAAACAAACAAAAGAAGTGCAAACTATTAGGTCTAGTACTTCCTGGCAATACTGCATCGAAGAAAACATTAATTACTAATCAGTAGCTTTAATTTCACACCAATAAAGCCTCTGCAACTTATGAAGCAGTAACAATTGATGAAATGAGAGGCTGCTTTTAGTCATACTCTGCCAAATGCTGGTTAGCGTTCTTACATCTCAGTAAACACACACTCCCAATGAGCTGAGCATAAAAATACTGCTATATTAATTTTTCCTCCATTTCAGCAGCAGCTACAAATTGCTGACCATAAAAACCAGAGGACTTCAAGAGGACAGAGTGTAGTAGGAACAGTAATTCTACTGAAATCATAATAAAAATTGTAAGTGACTTCAAATGAACAAACTTGAGTAAAGTTCTGCGTTAGAATGGAAGTTGTCACCTCAATTCCAGTAGTCTCATACTGTTGTTTTCTTATTTTCTGTATCAAACATTAAATACACAGGAAGGTGAAAACAGTTTTAAATACCTCACTTTGAAGATTATTCTATCATAGTGCCAGTTTACATACAACTTAGAGGAAAGGAATTGGCCATATGTAGCTGTTTTAAGGACTTATTTTTTCCTTCATCTCCAATCAAGGAGGAGAATCCATGGCTTAGGAGATTAGTAATAGAATCATTTATCTGTTAAACCTATGTTTTAAGCAATTGGAGAAAGCAAAAGCATATTAAGTCTTCACAAAAGAATATATCATGGTTAGGTTTTACAGTAATTTAATATGTAACTAGTGACTACCAAACGTTATTAGGTTGAATAGCCTGCATGATCTAAACTTTTTTTTTTTCTCCTTTTCCATCCTTACAAAGATCTCTGGTTAAAAACACACCTTAATTTTCAAACCACCTTTCAAACAGAAATTTTCACTGGCAGTCAATGCTGTAAAACAGAAGTGAAAGTGATCGTACTGCCACTACTATGTTTAAAAATGCAACACTTGCACTAAGTAGAATGATAGCTGTTTTCAATCATTAATACTAAGGTAATACATTTGTACTGACAGCTATGAGGAGATGGAAAAACAAAAAACAACTATAAGCCTCCCAGTAATGAAATGCATTTGAAAAAAAAATACTGTAACAAAATGATGTATGTTAAAAAGAAATAGGTATGCAATTTTTGGAAGTATACAGAAGAAACATAATAAACATGTAAACTTTAAACACTCACCATCTGAATGGGTTTTTTGTGAAGATCTCGTTCAGTCACCAATTTTTCTTGGTCCGTGACATAAAGGCCTTTTTGTGCCAGAGCTTGTATAACTGCATCATGACCTAGAAGTGGTTTTGCAGCATCACTCTTGAGAATAAGGCTCCCAGCACGACAGTAGAGTTCTGCAGACAGCAGCAAGTTAACAACAGGTGGTTTAATGTGCTCCTGGTCATATTGGTCTGTGTAAAATGGTTCTCGCAGTTCTTCTGGAACATTTTCTACCAAAAAAAAAAAAAGAATAAAACATCTGTCAGTATTAGAAAGGATAGGTATAGCACTAGTTCTTGTTTGGTTTGTTTTTAAGCATATGGACTCCAAATTATGTCACAGAAAGTACCTTCAAGGGAAGGCCAGAACCTTTACTCAGTAACTTTGCATACAAAGGTAACAGTTAAACAATATATAGAAACTTAAGGAAAAATTCAGAGAGTTCCACTCTGCAAATGCCACACACCAGAAGGCCAACCTGTGGTTCACATCATCATTAATTTCAGATTTTCTGGTTTTTCCAAATACATGCTCAAACATCCTAATTTCCTTCAGCACGATATTATATAGGTCAGACATTTAAAGACAAAACAATGTCCATTCAAACACAAAAAAACCTGTCTCTGTTACCATAATAAAATGGAAATGGAACATTTGAGCAAAGATTAATTCCTGAGGCAAAAAGGGAAACTTCCACTCAGCAGCCTTCTAGGTTTTATATATGCGTATTGTGCTGCTTATGTCAAAGGTTATGCATCACAGAATGACAATCCAGCAGTTAAGCATAAATAAATGAATGTTTTAATGAAATTAAAATGAAAAAAAAAACAATGAAAATTATAGGTATCCTTCTGACAAAATACTAAAGTGTTATTTGCCTATTTGTTAGTGCTTCTCTTTTAATAGTACTTTTTTCTTTTAAAATGAACTAGCTTAGCACAAACAGAAAGCTATGCAAAATTCTGTCAAGTTTATACTGCAATTTTAACCCCAAAATTGGCAGTCCAAGATGATCTGTAACAGTTTTTCCAAATACTTTATACAGCATAACAGGGAGTATACTTCTTGTTGTCTACCACAAATGCAATAGTTATAAATTAATTCAATATGATATTAAATCAAGTAAAATAAATCACCAGTGATGGGGAAAATAACTTGGACATCATTTCAGACTTCACGTTTCTAGAGATACGCACTGCAAGATGCTCCACATCCCCCTGTAAGAATTTCACTCCACATTGTTTTAAAATTACTTATGCCAAGAGCCTTTATGACAGAAAGAGCATGTGATTCCTTCCCTGAACCCAAGTGGAAAAGCCTATTTAATTGCTGCAAGGAAAAAAGCGTGTAGGAAAACAGTGATGCAACTCCAGGTTTCTGTCCAATTCCTATCCCCTCCGCCTTCAGCTGGCTAAATGGCTACACAGACAAGATTTGAAGCAGAGGGTGGAGTAAACAGCCCGATACGGGTGGAGCAGGAGAGACAGAGAAAAACCCACAGAACATGCCATCACAAGATAATAACAGATTATCTTCTTCCTCATACATATTCTATTACTGCCCATGTGCTTCCATTATGGGCTCCAGATGAAGAGCTAGCTGCCTTCTAGCCGAGAAAGGATAAGACAAACATCAGACCTTCTCTGAGTTACATGTGAAGTTGGGCTGGGGTGATGGTGGAAATTAATAGATCGAATCCTTTGTGATTTCTTAGAAAGCCTAAAAAAACTCATTACCATATCAAACAAAACCTTGAGGTAGGAGCAGTTAGATACACACAAACAGAAGCTACACACACTGCGCTTTAGATTCAGAACAATGGATTTTAAGACTGAAATTTTGAAATTCAGATTTCAAGTCCCAAAATTGAGCCAGAAGAGAAATCTTAAGATAGGAAGTAGCAAACCCTTTGCCTGTGAGTCTTTACTGATCTTTATCTCTGAAACATACCTGAAAGTGACAAGATGCATTAAGTGTATTTGTCATGAAAGGACATCCATTACTGGGGTTTAATAATTAAAAAAACAATACACTAAAATCAAGATGATAGCTATCAAAGACAAATAGAATTTTTTATAAAATAGTTCTGTATTTGAAAAATACAGCAAGAGAAAAAATTATACTTATGCCATTTTTTTTCTTCCTTGGTGGTCACAAAAATGAATCCAGAACAGAGCCTTAACGGTGTTCACAAAAATAAAACTGAAATAAAAAGTTATTGCAGAAATAGAACATAGACAGAAGGTGCTACCAAGAGACATGGTGACTGCAGACATTCTGAAGTTAAAAAACAAAACAAAACAAAACATTGTGAAGGCATATACCTAAAGAATCCCTGCTGTAACAAGATCAAAACTTGTCTTCAGAAAAATTCCCCTAAGTTTTGTACACAGGAACACATGCACTTCTTCCCCACTTCTAATGCGTGTATCCAACCGCCTGATATCAGACTGGATCCTGACAGAAGGTTCCGACTGGAGGCTAGCTTCAGAGCAGGGCAAAACACAGCAGCTCGATGTGGGGGGAACCCTCCCAGGGCAGCATGCACTGCCTGACAGGCCTGGGGAGCTGGAACCTGACGGCTGTGCCTAGCACATGGCCACAACTACCACGGGGTCAAAAGCTATTATCAGCAGCGCCGGCACGACTGGAGAGAGTGGAACTGCCCTGTGAGGCAGGGCAGTGCCTTAACACTAATGCCCATTATGTGCATTTCAGCAGTCCCTTTCCTCTGCCCAGCTGACAAGAGTCTTTCATATTAAGCTCTAACAGTAAGGAAGAGTTTTATCATCAATACAGTGTCGCACATTCTGCCACAACGTACCACTGACCTTGGAGTTCATGGCAAAGAAGAGTGATTATGTTAGAGAGATATACGGGGGACATTCAGTGCGGGACTCCGCACGTGAGGAGACGGGGCTTGCTGTGCTGCAGAGACCGTGAGGCCCAGCCTGCAGTGCCCAGTGGGCACCTCTTGGGCAGACAGACTCAGGCTGTTCTCAAAACAGGCAGCGGTCAGAGGCTGCCATGAGGGAAATCTCAGCTCAGCATAAGGAGAACTCTCCACAGAAATGGCGGCCAAGCACTGGAACAGGTTGCCCAGGAGGCTGGGAAGCCACCATCCTCACAGGCTTCAGGCCTCCGCGGGTCAAAGCCCTGAGAGGCCTGACCTGGCTTGGCAAACAGCCCTGCTTGGAGCAGGGAGAAAAACCATACCTCCAGAGATCACTCGCACCGTTCTTTTCCCCTGAAATTGTCAACAGGATCACAGGTTTCAGTTTTGGAAGCCTGTTCTTGATATGGATTTATTTTTATTTTTTAAAAAGTTCTCTTTGGAGAAGGAGAAAATGAAAGGATGCATTCCAAGCTTTAAAATAAGCATGGGATTTTTGTAAATGAAATAATTCTAGCTTATCTTTCAAGTTTAAAAGTTAACTTGAAAGGGATAGAATTACCTGAAAATAATTCATGGCTACTAGCCCTGAATTTACCTTTAGAAAATGCTTTATTAAAAAAAAAACAAACAAACAAACAAACAAACAAACAACACACTCAACTCAATTCTGTTCAGGTGAATTACTCCTTGAGAGACAGCGTCATTTCCTTCTTGGGAAAAAGTTATTTGTTATAATGTGGAAAGTCTAAGCTTTCTTTAAAAATTAACTATTTTTTTGGGTAAAATTTCCAGATTTCTGCATAGACTAATATAACTCCTGAGTTACATGACTACAAGATTACAATAGTGAAAAACTCCAGATTTTTGAATGCTTGCATTAAGGAAGTGTAAAAACTTAAATAAGAGACCTTTTTGATGGAGGCTTCTATTCCAGAAGATAACATAAGTTAAAAATACTAGGGCTTCCCTATTCTTGGAAGCCAAAAGCCACATTAAACCTCAGTATAGAAAATTTCCATCTCTACAGGTTACTGACTTCCAGCAACAAGCAGATTAAGAAAAAACTACTTGTAAAAGGCTTTGAGATTTAACAAAGATTTATTCTGTGAAACTTCTGACTAATACCTTCAAGCACTTCCTAGCGCAAACCAGTAGATGAATTTATGCCAGCTCTTAATGGACTCAATCACTCGGCAGTTTTCTGCGGGACAACAAAGGTATGCCTTTGCCATACGGTATCAATGTAAATTACTGCCATTCAGACTCCACTTGCTAACGTGCCACAATGCCATTTCGACACAAAGAGAGTAGAGCCTTCATGAAAGTCAAGTCCCTGAGGACTAAGAACAGGCCAGGAAAACGTGATTCATATAATATAGCTTTTGATGAATTTTCATAGTTTCCTCAGTAGATGAGGAACACATTTCAGCTTGCTGTCGTGTTTTGGAGGGGCCTTTCATTTGCTCTGTCTGCCACTTTCTTATGCTGTTCTTTACTAACTTCTGCCAAGGAGCAACTACCTAGAAGATCAGCCTCTAAAAACTAATGGCAGACTGACTTTTCACTGTCACAATTCTTACCTTTCTCCACTGCAACTAAACTGAACTTGAGAGGTACTTGTTTATTTAAAGCATTTCTGTGAAAACAAATCCAGGCCCTACCCCCGTCTCTAAATGCCACAAAAATAGACCGCTAGTCCACTCCTTGGGGAGCAGCTCTGGACTCTCAGCATGCAGTTCACATAACATTCTGAGGGTATCTTGCTGATGAGCCATGATGAAATACAAACACAGAAGCCCTGCCACCCTCAAACACAGCAAGTAAGTAGCTTCCATTACCCACAGGCTTACCATGAGACAAAGCCTAGAATCCTCAGTTCTACCTCATGCACCGAATTGGAAAACACCTCGTGAAGATACAAAGGGGTTGAGTATATTGCGAGCTATTCCTCACCTTACATTCTCCTGCTTTACCAATCAGAGCAAGTCTTTTTGGAAATCTTGTGCAAAGAAACTCAACAAAAGCCATTTGCCTATGGATGACTATTTTGGACAAAGGAAGAGAATTATTTTCTCTGTCATGATGACTGCTTGAAGAAGAGAACAACAGAAGGTCTGATCTTTGTATGGAAAAAAATGTTTTATAGAAGACACACTATTGAACAATTAGCCAAATATACTTTCTAGCAACACAGTATTGCTTTGAAGAGTGCTAGTTATATCAGATCTAAATTTCAGATATAGATAGTGTCATAGAGGCTTTTTTTTATTATTATTTTTTATGTGGGTCTCCATTTCTAGAAGGATTTCTTATCTCAGACACATAAAACAAAACAAACACCACAAAGTAAACAAAAACAAAAACTTGCACAAACTCTAACTTCATGCCCCATCCAGACTTCAGTTATTTTTCTGGAGCGCTGAGCATCACGTAAGAAAAGCTGTTCTGGGCCACACTACTTGTCTAGCCTGTCCCATATTCTGTCTTCAGTAGCACAACAGGAAATGCTCACCAAGCATACAGGAAAAAATGGGAAAGTGTAACATCCGCTTTAGCAACACCTGCCTATTTATTCAAGTTCTGATAAACCTAAGAATAACTTAAAATTACCCCTAGAAATAAAGGGATCAACTCCTACTTGCATAAATGCCTTCAGAACTTGTTTTCAGGATGGGTGAGATACGAGAAATAAAGATAATCATACAGTTATAATCCCATCACACTCATTTGGCACCTTGATAACAGTTATAATCAAGATATGTTTTAAATAAAGGACTATTTCAGAAATTTAGAGATAAAGACTTACTTCTTGAACTTAAGGACCTCAAACCACAAAGAAAACTTTTTGTCAGCCATAACTAGACAGACAAGAGGTGAAACATCTACTTTGGTGTCTGTACTACAGGTTCTCTTAGTTTAAGATTGCTTTTAATTGGGAAAAAGCAAATGGTTAGGAAACTGCTAGAACTATGCAACTCTTGCATCAGGCAAATGCATTTCAACTTCGTAGCAAAAAGATCTTCTATTACTACCACCTGACCTTTTGGGAGGGAAGGGGGCGGGGTGTTGCTTAATTTTTCTTGCAAGTCTTGAGGGATTTTCACCTCCAGCCCTATTTTCCAGACAGTGACCACCAAAAACATTCATTCAGAGCCCCGGGTTTGCCAGAGCAAGTGGATAAAAGTTACTACTTTCAGGAATGGAGCCATATCCAGTTTTGCTCATTCAAATCCCCCAGCTAGCTAGAAAAAATGAATTTACAAGAACATCTCCTATGGGAAAGCTGAGAAGTTCCCAATCCACTTTCCATGGACAGATAGTCAGAATGAGAGCACCTTTAAACATGGAGTCACTAAATTAACCCAACTGACTATCCTAAATCACTGAAAGAATGAAGTTACAGGACTGCTGTAGTAGTGGCAATGATCATTGGAGAATATAAAAGAAAAGTATAGGTAGTGGAAGTACACTTCTTCTCATCACATAGACAAGCATTTCATTAGCCACTTCACATTACCTTCTGCAGGCAGGCACTTCAGTTTTAATGACAGCTGTGCTCCAGGTAGGCTGAATAACATGAAGTCATTGAAAGAATAGATCATAAACTCCCTTACCTGATGTTTTATCATGTAGTAAGAATCCTGACAACTTAGTAATTCATCTTCCCATACTTCTGTACATGCACAGTCTACAACTACAAATGACTCTGGCAAACCTATTAAGCTCAAAAGCTCATTTGCTTTTATTTACTTTAAAAAAAAGAAAAATCTACAGTCAAACCATATTTCATGCATTAGACAGAAATGAGGGATACAATAAACTTCAAGTAGACCATCACAGTCGATGATTAGTCCAATCAACTGATTCTAGTAGGATTGACCAAAGTATCAATTTGTCAGTAAATAGTTTAGAAAGGTGAGGAAAAAGATCATGAGATATATATATATATATATATAAATAAATAAAAGGCTATCCTGGCAAGAATCCCTACTGTCTGCTTTTATACTCCCAACTCTTGTGCAAGTTTTTGCTAGCTGTCAAACTGAGCCAGAGTAAAGAAATTAGTTCTGCTAGGGAAAGATTATGAGGCGTTCTGGCCTGCAACAACCAGCATAGCAAATGAGAGTATTTAGTTAAAACTTGCTTCTGTCAGACACACAATGTTCATTTCCTCCCTTCCTGGTTCTACTGGCAACATCTGCAAATAGCAGTAAGTAGCAGCATATAATAAATTCTGAACATATTAATCATCAGGAGAAAGCTATTTTTAAGTTTCTTGGCTAATGTTTAGTTGCAGATGATGCAATTCATAATCTACTGCTTCAGACACCTATAGGTGGCAAATTGGATGTTAAAAGCCACATGGACTATTCTGTTTTGACTGCAGAAAAGACTCAAACTAAGGTTTAGTGCAAGCACTCAGACCTGTGCAGCTTTTATTTAGCTTTAGTCCTGTCAAAAAGAATCATGCTAAGCCAGTGAAATTTATTACTGTGGCAGGATAACATGTTGTATGGATAGTAGAAAAGCAAGAGGTTTAGCTTGACTTTAAAATTGTTCCCATAATATTCTCAGAATCATAAATGTCAGGGAGAGTCTTAACTTAGAAACTAAAAATTGGATGCAAAGCTGGCTGAAAAAAAAGATATTCAAAAATATTCAGAGGTTCCCTACCAAATTGGAGGAACGTATGATTCAAGGTTCAAGAATGAGAGCTTTCATTCACACTGGCCAAGGTTCTAGAGAACTGATTCCAAGCTCCAAAGGGATTAAAAGCATTTTGGAAAACAAAATTATAATTCAAGATGATTTTGATTAGTGGAAGAAGTGGTTTGAAAATAGGATGCTGTTATATAAGTATAGCTGCAAAGCAGGAACCTACAACCACACAATTACAAGATGGGAACAACTGAGTAGGCAGTAGTTCTGCAGAGAAAGATACGGAGCGATAGTGAATCACAAATTGTATGAGTCAACAATTCTAGGCTGATGCAAAAATGACAAACATATTCTAGTGAATAAAAGAGAATATTATAGGTTGGAAAGATGAGGAAATTTTTTCAAATCTAACCTGTAGATTTGGCAAGGGTTTAGCTGGACAATTAGATCTAGGTTTGAGTACAGTATTCATGCAGAACAGGATCACAGAAGAGATGATGAAGAGGAAAAAAAGAATCCAGAAAAGCTTGACTTAAAATGAATTCGAAAAAAGCCTGTTTTGTCTAAACTGCAGAACAGAGATTACGTCTTTATTATGTGAAAGGTGTTATAAAGAGGTAAGGTGTCCACTGTCCTCATATCCACCAGCAATAAAACAAGGAAGTAATGGATTTACAATGTGGCAAGAAACACAAAGATTATTATGCTCTTCCAAGATCTAGAGATATATAAGGATTCAAATTGATTACCAGACATACAATGGAATCTCTATAATTAAAGATTAAAAACAAAACAAAAAAAGAACCCAGGCTAAACAAGCATCAGGAATAATGTATATTTAGCTCTGTCTATTTTCAGGATGCTGGACAGAAGAGTTTTTCCAGCTACATCTTCTGTGACTACAGTAGAGTGAGAAGACAAAACCTCACACTTGAAAATGATGACATCCACTTCTGTTGTTTGAGAAAAAAAGGATACAGAGCAAAACACTAAGACCTTTTAAAAATTATTTTTGTTAATTAGATTCTTTTAATAAGATTAGTAATTATTATTATATTTTAAGTCAAATCATATATCATCATCAACACAGTTCAAGCACTCCTTTGGAAAGCAGTTTTTCTATACTCAAATAGTTAACTCCAGCATTGGGAGTTAACACTGAAATTGAGTGCTTGCAGATTTAATTTCTAAGGTCAAACATTGCCCCTCAGTTACTGCTAGCTGTGTCACTAAAATCATCATAAAATGTTATCACAAAATGTTTAATCTAACCTGCACTAACATGGGGACACTTTTTGCAAAACAAAACAAAACAAAAAAAAACAATGAGAACCATCAAGATACAAAACCCCACACTCTGTCAATACACAAATGTGAATGCTGTCTTCAGTCAGCATTTCTTAAAAAAAATCTTCATATAAAATATTCTCCAAACAAGATGCCTTCAAGATGTTAGTGTACTTACTCTTATAAAGACAGCTTACAAGCAAGACAACTTACTTTGACTTGGCTATGTTGTCAGCCAGATTGTTCTCACAGCTTCATGCAGGATAACAACACACAATTGGACTCTCTGGTTTTCAATGCAGATAACAATCATCAACCACCAAAAGTCACTGCTACATCTTAATGAATGCTCCATATTCCAGAATTCTTCTTCAAGAGAATTCTCTTCACAACACCTGCTCAAGCTTTACCCAACAATTTTGACTGTATTACAATATGCTTTTAAGAATGCAAAATATGCCCACTGGACCTGAAAGATGTACCCATTTGATATATAAAGATGTGGACTACAGCAACTTATGTCTTTCATTAATCCAAGTGAACAGCAATCATTTCTTGCAGAGAGGGTGGGGAAAAATCCTTCACTTCTCCCACCCACTCAAGGAATTCCAGTATTTCAAGGATTAAAAAAAGAAATAAGATGTGGCCTCCGTAAGCACTCTAATAATCCTCTGTAATTCCTTTGTATGAATGCATATAGCGATAGCTAGCAGGAGACATGGCTGAGGTTGTGATCTACTCTAAAGAACTAAAACAAATAGTTTAAAAAATCCAATCCTGTCAAACTTCCTTCCTTCTTGGAAAAGGTGAAGGTCAGTTCTTCTGTTTCTCTCCACGCATAAAGGAAGCGTTTGTATTGCAGACATGTAAGTCTTGTATACCGTTTTTCCCTGCTTCAGACAGGAACTCTTCTTTGAAGCTACTAGTGATATTAACCAAATAGAGGAACCGTGAGAACAGAAACACTACAAGTGCATTTGTTTAGTTCTCTTCTTACCAGTTAGGTTATGGAAGTATTTAGGGGGCAAAAGGAGCTATCACCTCCTCTAATGATGTTTCACTTGTGTGTCTCTGAACCACCACAGTAACAAGGAGTACAAGAACCTGTTTTGGATCACACTTTCCATAAAGTGTTAACTGACAAGTACCCGGGAAGTTGCTTTACACATCCAATAACAACTCCACCAATATGAACCAAGACATTTCAACCACAGCCTGAGAATTTGTCCAACTCCAATAGAAAAAGCTTTTCAGGTTAGAATGCTGGGTTATGTAATTGCACAAGCACTGTACACCCGACACCCCACAAATACAGCCTATAAAGCCGAGCTATTCAAAAGATAATCATCTCTCAAAACCTAGGAACAAGGACTTTAAGAATTATCACTAGTACTATCTACCTCTTATATCTGCAAAGCTGATAAAGCCTTATACAAAAGCATTATATACCTCCTCAGTTTACAAAGGAAAGTAAGGAATACTTACTGGTAATTTTTTATAATATGAAAACAGTACTTTGATGTTTTTCTTTCTAATGTGATGAATATGCATTTTATTTCAGTAGTCACTGACCTTAGCAAAATTTCACTAGGTTCAAACACTTTGAAAGCGGCTTTTTAGAAGCCCTGTGTCAAATATCATTGGTTCCCAGGGGCATTATAATGGTACACCTTTAACCCTGTTGAAGTATGTAAAACAATGCTCTGGCCTTAAATGCAAAAGCCACAAAACTCCAAAAGGAGGGACCTTTTCCTGTTATTCTACACAGAAGAGGAGTAAAAATATAGACTGCGAACATTTAGCTCACCTTTCAAAGAAAACCCCTATTTTTAAATCATAGAAAACTAGACGATTAATATACTACAGCTATAAAAACAAACAACAAAAAAAAAACACCACCCAGCCTGGTAAGTTTTTAAGACGCCTTCCTCAGAAGACCTTTGTAGCCTGGTGTTCCTCAACGCCTAACAGTATTTCAACGATAGAATAATAGGTCTGGTATTCCTCAAGGCCCAGGTTTTCAGAGACCCAGAAGTAATGCCTCTTGGAGGCATTACAATCAATTCTATTTACAATCACAGACAAGGAAAGCCTGCTGTACTCTGCAGGCCAAAACCCAGCATTAAACGCTTTTCCCCCAAATCCTTCTTATTGCTTAACCATTCAAATGGCTACAGGCTACTGGCACGCACGTCAAAACTGCAGTGCACATCCATTTCCATCGCTAACCCTCAATTCAGCACTTAAACACCCAAACACAGACTGCTGGGTTGCTTTTTTTTTTTTTTGGCCTTCTAGAAGCGTGACCCTGGGAAAAAAATAAAACGAACCACGATTTGCAGAGTTCAAATCCTAAAATAAAATCACATTAGCTGTAAAATACAAAAAAATACTGAAAGGAAACAGTGGTGCTGAGAAGACCACAAGGTAATTAAGGAAAAAACAAACCAACAAAACCCACCAGGAGGTACAAGGGACCCCTAGGACCGAAATGCTTTTGCCAGCACCTTGTGCCTCCCCTTGCCAGCTGCTCGCACGTCCTCGGGAGCGAAGCAACCAGGCAGGAACCAGCATCAAAGGCAGGGAAGAAGCCGACGCCACCTACCTGTCCCAAAGGCTTTGGCCACCAGCCAGGCGAGATTACAGGCGATTTTCGCTCGGGAGAAATCATAATGGTCAAAGGGTTTGATGGCAGGGACAATGAAAGTCTTCCTCATCTCCTTGGCGTCCGCAGCATCCCCCATCTTCTTGCAGGACCCGTCGCAGCCCCAAACTTACATGGTTGTCCCTCCTCCTCCTGCCGAGGCCGGGAGAGGCGCAGGAGCAGCCGAGGGCGCGGAGCCCAGCTGTCCGTGACGGGCTAACGCCGCCTTCCTCCGCGCAGGAATGTGGCAGGGCCCGAGCGTCCCCTTCCTCCTCTTCCTCCTCCTCCTCGCTCTTTGTCTCGCTCCACTCACGCCACCGCCCCCCCAAAACCGGCCGCCAGCCCCCGGCTCGGCCCCGACAACCGCCGGCCGGGCCCTGCCCGGCTCCGAGATGTCAAAACGCCGGCGTGCGGCCCCCGAAACGCGGCGGCCCGGAACGAGCCAGGAGCGGGGCCGGGTACCCCCCGCCGCCCCTCAGCCGGGCGCTGCGCTGCCGCCGCCCTCAGCCCCCCGCCCGCCGCCGCCGCTGCGGCTCCCGCCCGCCCGCCGCTGCCGCACTGGCCGGGCGACGCGCCGTGCGCAGGCGCTGCCGCCTCCCCGCCGGGGCGGGGCGGGAGGGCGCTGGGCCCGGCCTGAGTCCTCCGGTGGCGTTGAGGGTCGGGGGGATCCCTGAGGGGATGCCCTCAGGCACCCCGTGAGGGGTGTGTGGGGGTCTGGCCTGAGCCCTGCCGAGGGGTCCGGCCCGCTGAGCTGACACCGAGCCTCTCCTGCCCTGTGCTCCGGCAGCTGAGGGCGCAGCCGCTTCGCCTGACTGAAAACTTACTATTTTTTTATTTTTTTTCAGAGAGGTTTTGCTTGAAGGGACGTGCCCCGACCAAGAATAAGCTAATCTGGTCGCCCCCCGCCCGCCTGGAGGGTCGGTGAGTGGCCACGACCTCCTGCAGCGCAGGGCAGCATCTTTTCATTTCCCCGCTGAATGTGGAAGGGAGTCTTTAGATACAGCCTTGGCGTGAAGCGGTAGGGCTTTCAGATAGTATTTTATTGAAATTATTATCTTGTTATTTGTAAAGAGGACTTTAAATTGATCAGGACAGAGGACTTCCCATCGTTACGTGGCTAGCCGTGCTTCTAGCACTAGTGATACAAACGCTGTCATTATGAGGCCGTGCTGTGCTTCCCAGTTTTAGTGACACGAGTCTATAGTTACTAGCAATGAGCGCGTAAATAAAGGGTTTGGGGAGGCCAGTGTCTGAAGAGGTTATTGCTGACACATGCTCTCTGGGATGGGATTCCCAGGCTGTCATGCATACCACTCATAAGTGGTGCATAGCAAGCTACAAAACAAGGGATTGCTCTTTGCAGTATTCAGCAGGAAGCAGGGAAGGAGAAAAGTTTAGAAATCCTTTTTTAGCACACATATGGCTGAAATTCCCAGATCCTCCCCAGCAGGAACAGGAACAAGAACAAATTAAAATATAGGTGTGACTTGGGAACGTGTTCTTTATTCAGAAGGAGTACATACTTAGCTTTCAACAACTAAAGTTACACCTGTACTTGTGTGTTTTCCTGAATTAGTGTTGTTTTTTTGTTTTTTTAATATACTTTGGGAATAAGTTATATATAAGGCACTTAAAATTATTTTACCTGATACGGATTTTTTACATTGTTTCTGGAAAGCTCATTTAATTCTTCCTGTATATAACAACAAACACCTGGAATTCACGAGCTTTAAAACCTCAGATGATTAGACCTAAAACAAGTTCCTATGTTCCAACTCACTTGCTTTTTGTATGACTAAGAAAATACCTAAAGGTTAGGGTGACTTACAGGAAGACATGTTTATGAAAACTCTAAGGCCATAATTTAGGTATGATGGGTATGGGTCCACTTTAAGAGGTCACAAGATTTTAAAAGTCCCAGAAGAATATTTAGAAAAGGTGGTCTGTGGTGAGTGTAATAAAAATGTTTTTAACTTGCTTTTAGAACTGAACACATGGATATGAAGTCTGTGTAAGTGAAAAAGACCACCACCACTAGTTGCTCGTGCCAGTTCTTCTTCTGCTTTTGCAAACGTGCCAAATGTGATCTTGCTTACTGCACTGTCAAGGATATCAACAGTCAACATGGAAAACGATTAAAATTTACTTTAATTGTCCAGAGGAGATAAGCAGAAAAACTAAGCAAGGACTCATCCCCTTCTGCTCTGTTCCTGTTTATTCATCTCAAAGTATTTTAAATAGTGATAATCTCTTCTGTACACAATCTTTTTGTTGCAAAGTATTTTATACTTTAAAGTTTATTCCAAGTGGAAATACGAAGCATTAAGAAATAAAACAAGCAGCTCCCAGATGTCTTTCCCTTCATTTTCCCTTCCTTTGCTCTCCTTCCCTCTCCCCTGGATTAGAAACCCATTTGCCCAGTTTTATCCTGAAATTATATCATAGACCTGATTCTTCGCTGTCACGTGCCTAGTCACGCACACAGCAGTTGTACCGAGCCTGTAGTCAGTGTCAGGCAACAGGAACAGATATGACCATGAAGCTATGAATAATGGTGTGGATGACGGCTGTTGCTAATAGTTGTTGCTAATAGTCTTAACCTTGGGAGATAGTGGAATGAACCTTGACTAACAATTATGTGTCTTGGTTTTCTCACTTGTGTCAAGATTTCATGGGGCTTCTGAAGAGGCTATGTCTAGAGTGGATGCCCTTAGTCTAAATTAGGGCTAGCACTAGATTAGGGAATGTTCAGGCTGGAATAAGATCTAATGTGTATATATATATATGTATATATTTAATAATACTGTGTGATAACAGTGAAGTAAAATGTTTTTAATTGACAATACCAACCAGCAACAGCAGCTTTAAACTACTGTATTAGGGAAAATCCACAAACAACAGTTTATGGAAACTTTTCTGGCATGTAATGCTTCAGTCCTGATGTTGGAAAAAGGCTAGGAAGAACACCATGGGGATATTATCTTTAATTACTACTATGAAATTTGCCTATGTAAGATGCTCCCATTTATTTTTCTTAGCTCTTCTAGAGGTTACGGCACTCGTGACAGAAAGGGCAGCAGCTGAGGGGTGAGGTGTGCCCTGTAGCCCCTGGTGAAGAGGCAGCATGCCCAGCTTGATGTGATGCTGCCAGACTGCCAACGTGCAGATGAAGGACCAGTCACATCCTGCTGCAATCCTTAAGAAGTGTGCTTGTTGACTTTAGCAGGCTCTGGGTTGGATGTATGAGATTGAGCAGGTAGTCTATAAAGGATTCACTAATAGTTATTACAACATAAAGAAGATGTCTGAAATTGAATCACTGATATGTGGACATATATGTTATATGATACATGTTTTATATCACTGGACATCAGGAAGAGGCTCTTCACCGAGAGGGTGGTCGCACACTGGAACAGGCTCCCCAGTGAAGTAGTCACTGCACCAAGTGTGTCTGAATTTAAGAAGCAATTGGACTGTGCACTTAGTCACATGGTCTAAAATTTTGGGTAGACCTGTGCGGTGCCAGGAGTTGGACTTGATCTTTATGGGTCCCTTCCAACTCAGGATATTCTATGATTCTATGATATGCCAGCCTTTAAATCTTACTGTTACAGTATCTTTTTAAATACTTCTTCGTAAGTGATGATAAGACCAGTAAAAGTGTGAGAGTTAGGAAAGTATATTTTTTTAATAGGTATTGCTAAGTGCAAGTGATTGTCTGAATTATTAAACTTCTCCGGTGTCATT
Organism: Cygnus olor; assembly: GCF_009769625.2. Lineage (NCBI taxonomy): Eukaryota > Metazoa > Chordata > Aves > Anseriformes > Anatidae > Cygnus > Cygnus olor. The sequence continues at coordinate 5,955,256 of NC_049176.1, forward strand.
ACAGAAATGTATGTATGTAGTTTCTGCAAGGTAGGAGTTTTCTCAGGGCATGATTTTGGAGGGGAGTGTGCTCTTCCTGTTTCAGGATAATACAAAAGTACAAGAGCAGTTACATATTTTTCGTGTTTCAAGTTCTATTAATTTGCAATCAGAAATGAAAACTTTCAGCTTGCTTGATACTTACAATGTGTTGGTTTGTCTCCATTTGTCCTTTTCTCTCTGCTTACTTTTGTGTCTTTTCCAAGATTTTTTTGTTTGTTTGTTTACATCTGTTTTTCACATTGGCAGCTTTCATGTCCTGCCCATCTCCTGGAATTGTACTTGTGCCAGGGGTTTTTCGATGACTTCTCTTTCTGGGTACTGTGTAGTACTCCCTAATTCCATTGTTTTCTTCTTGACGTTCCAATACCATCAGGGTGTGTGTGAAGAGAGAGAATACTACTGTTTCCCCTACTATAACTGATGTTTTTTATTGGAAACCTTAAAACATATGGAATAGATCCTGCCCTCTTTCAGTAAGAGATATCTATTTCCTCTATGGCCATCTGGATGCCTGAACTGTTTTCTGAAGAAAATCCTAAGCATGATTTTACAAATGTTACCTTTAAAGACTAGAGCTAGCTTAGCTGCACTGTAAGATAAATTTTATAATGGGTAATTTAATTCAAAAAACACTTTGTACAAAAATAAAATGCAGTGTTATTACCATAATGATAGCTGTTAGATAATGCTTTATTTGTACTCTAGTTCAGAGGAAAATGGATATGACTCTAGTTTTTGAATTGTGTATTCAGGTATAAGAAGTTTAAATCAGTTAGCAAGACTTCTTTTTTTTACCAAGTCTGAATGAGAGCAAGTACTAAATTGAGCGCTTTTTCCTGTTGAATTATCCTGAACTATACTGAAGTGACTGGATGTTTTGTTTTTCATTCTGCTCCTGTATGTGAAGAAAGTTCTCAATGCTCAAAAGAGGTAATTTGTTGGAAGCATACGCGTGTTTGTTGGTGGAGCATGAATAGACTTTAGTTTTCCATCTTTTGGCCCTGCATTCAGTTTCCCTTGAAGCCCATGTGTGTCTGAATGAGACCAGCAGCAAATACTAGAGAATGCTCTGTTAGAATGGGAAAGTTCTAGTGTCATTTAATTGCAACAGAATTATATTCTTAGAAGGCATAGTAGTGAAGGTGGATGAAGAAGGGGAAGCAAGAGAATAGCATAGAAGACTACCTGAAGAAGTTTTTTTGTTCTATTTATCTACTTCAAAACATCATTATCTAATTCGCTGAATTTTTAGGCAGTTTCTAAGTTTCCCTTAACTTACAGAGAGGTTGCATGTTACTGAGGATTTTTTAATGATTTAGTTAGAAAAGAAGTGTAAATAGCTGGAATGCTTTTTGAAAAGTGGCTGCGGAAGGCGTGCTTCACAAAGAGTTGTGTTGTATCCATTCATTGGTATATTGTGACCCTTGATGTTCCTGGAGATTTTGATTATGCACACATGGGAAGGTCATCACAATTTGAGTGCATAGAATTCTACTACATTTAGTTCTCTTTGCCATCATTTTAATTTGTTTATAATATTTTCTGAGTAGCTTTAAAGAAGTATACCTTACAGTTAATTTGGAAACATTTTCAATATACGAAAATGTATAGGATGTCTAAGCCTCATGTAGAACAACTTGATTTAAATAGTCTCCTATTTCAATATATATTAGAAACGTGGAAAGAGCAACAATTACTTTAATGGTTGCCCTAAACTAAATGTATGTGTTTACATTTATATTTAGTAATAAATACTAGGCTCCAACAAAGATTTTTAAGGTTAATTGTATGTGTAGTTCCCATTTGAAATCACTGCCACTACAGACATGATTAAATTTAAGTCTGTATATAGTTGTCTTTCTGGGTTAAAGGTGTCATGCAGAATATTTGTTCTTGAAGAAATAACCTGGGTGATTTCTTTCTTCTAGAGAGTCTCAAAAGAGAAATTAACTACAAAAGATTTATGCATCTGTCTGGTTGTTCTGTCTTCCACTTGTTTATTCTTCACTGCTATGGTTAACCTTCACAAAATCACTTAATCTACCACCCAACAGTTCTGGATACTTACGTCCACATCTGTTATACGTGGGATGCTTTACCTACTCTGATGTGACAGCTTTTCCAGCATTTTGTTTCCAGCAGGTTGAAAAACTGATAAGTGGATTGGGTGGTTACTTTTGTATTAGCTGTTTATTTACCAAGAAGGCATGTAAAGAGTTCCTCTGTTATGTCAGCACCTTTCACACCGCTGTTTAAGGTTAGAATTTTATTTTTTTTAATACCATCTGTAACGGTTTGCTGTAACTTGCTGTTTTCTTGAAGGCTTCTGTATAATTTCGCTTCTCCCTCTGTCATTTCCCTTGTACCCATCCAGCAGCATGCAGCCCCCTGCGTCTTTAAGCCCCTCCAGTCATATGACTCCAGTATTACATTTGGTCTGTTTTTTTTTTGTTTGTTTGTTTGTTTTTGTGACAGTATCTATTGTTAAATGATTCATAAATTGCTTTTTGTTTTTATGTGAATAACTGTAATGTTAAGGAGATTTTTACTTCGCCTTTACTATAACACCTATAGAAATTTATTGGAAATGGATAGAATTACAACTTTTTGCTGCAGATCTATTTGACCAGTTAATATAAACATGTAAATATCATAGTCCATTACTGTAGACACTAATCCGGGTGCTCTCCTGCTGAAACAAATGTAGATTCTAATAGGATTCTGCTCATTTAGGAATTGCACAATTTAATTCTCTGTCCATTCTATTAATGTCAGTAATGATGCTTCTTGACAACTTTTTAAAAGCTGTGTGTGAATATTGCCCTATATTGTGTGTGAATATTACCATATAGTCACCATATATTACCATATCTTCATTTACTAATGTTACGAAGTAGAGCCCTTTTCTTTAGGATGACTTTAGCTGACTGTATTCTTAACTTCAGACTCTCATCAACTGCTCCACCCCAGTACCTATCAACTAGCTCTTTCTCAGCTGCCCTAAAGCAACTAGAGGCTGGGTTGCTGTGCTGCCATACAATATACACAGCTGTGTTGAAACACGAGGCATTCTCTTGGCTGTCTTACCTGGGCAGGGAGCAGCCATGGTTCCACTGTTAGCACAGAGTATGGAAGTGGCAGTCGAAATCAAGGGTGCCAGAATCAGAGCCATCTCTTTGTAGTACCCAGTGTAGTTGAATAAGGATGAAGGAAGGCTGAAACTTGCTCTTTAAGGGAATATTTGAGCCCGGGTTGTGATGGTCTCTGCCCTGGAAGCAGTTAAGCCAGACAAAGAACATCTGGGACTCTTAGTTCTGCACAGTTTTTCATAATCCCTCATAATACAGGCTTTGTCTTAACAGCCACAGTACAGTCCTTACAGAGGATAATTTACTAAATGAGGGAAGATGCAGCCAGGGTAAGAGCATGCCTGTAGGCATTGCATTGAATCAAGGGAATGGTTATGTGAAGCAACAAAAGTAACCCCTGTAGATTTTGTACAAGAATGTGGAGATGCTGGGGTATATATCTGTAAGTTTCTCTTTGGTCTGGCAAGTCTTGTCTGTGGCAAACTCTTTCCTGCTTTATTCTCTGTTCTTAACAGAAAGGAAGCAATTGTCTGACTGGAGAACGTAAGGTAGCAGGAGAGATACCATTGCAATGAACCCCTGTGTTGATGCAGGTCCAGCTTGTTCAGTTGAGTGAGCAGTTTGCTATGCATAGGGCATCTGTTGGAATTGGGTACTTGAGTCTCTGTCTCAGCTGGCAGTGTTTTCTTTTAGGATTGGGAAGAGCAGTAAGTTGTGGTCACCAGAAGGGAGACACTGGGAAGCAAAAACTGGCTTAGTAAGAAAGTGTACGCGAAGTAGAGCACAGTGCTGTATTTTCTTCCCTTTTACCACCAAGGCCTTAAGTGTTTTTTTGCTGGTATAATTAGGAACACTATTGGACTTCTTTGAGGGAAGAGATAAATTGGAGGTGGGATACCGAAGCACAAAGAGATGAAAAATAAGAATTATAAATGCTATTTTTGTTGTATTGTGTTGTAGAAGTTAGTCAGAGGCCAGGATGTCAGAGTGCAGAACAAAGTGATGAACTATGTTAGTTCAGAGTCAGAATGATAATGTTTTAGGTAGCAAGCAGTAGCAAATAAGGCTTTGATATTATTATATTGCTCTGATTTCATTACTTGAGTCCCACAGAAATATCCTCGCTGCTGCTAGAGAGCAGGTTTCCTGTGTATCAACAGAAGATTAAGAGCCATCTGCATGGAGATGCTGTGTGTCTGCACTTCTGTTGGCTCTTTAATCATTGAAGACACACTGTCATGCTTCCCAGGGCCAACACCCTCTTATAACCACTGACTACCTTTGTGGCTTCTCACAGAACAGACAGTGTTGGTAACACAGAAGCCTTTTCTCACTACCTTATGTTTTTGCTCCCAGTCCCACTGATCTGGTAGGAGCTCTTTGTTCTTACTTGTCTCTTGTCTGTCTAGCCACACTTTTTCCTTGTTCAGGTTGTATAGTGCAGTAATGCTCTATTTTCAAGTATTTAAATCAATAACGTCAAGGGGAGCTGTTTCCCTGCAGCTTTAGTTTACTCTGAAGCTGAACGGAATGAGAATGAGAGCCATGACTTAAATCCTCGTCATTTCATACAGGCTACTTGGGACCGGTGAAGCATGTCTCTGGCCTTTTTCCTTACATACCCGGCATGTTTGGCTGAATTGCAAATATTGTCAGCGGAACTGTTGTTTCATAGGCTTACTTGGTATTAATCTGTGCTTAACTGTAAGGCAAGCAGAGAGATTCTGGGGGCCAACATGCTCTAGACATCCCCCCCTCCTTCTCCCCAAGGGAAAAAGAAATTAGCCTAGAGAGCAGAAACATTTCTTTGCTACTTTTGTCTCTTGGTATTTTCTGGCCCTGTTCCTTCCAGTATTTCCTTTGAAATGATCTCACCAGATATATACAGAACATACCAATTGATTGGTATGTTTTGATTCTCTCTCTTAGTTTTTAATTGCTGGGAGGTTTCTTCCTCTTGGGCATAAGCCTAAGCCACCACTTTTCCACAGCTCTTTTCAGTGCTTGGGCAACTGTCATAGCCTTCTTGCTTCTTGATACCTTGCCATTGCCTGAAAGAGAGCTTCTTTAGCATGGGCTTCGGCCTGTGTTGTGTCTGAAATCTAATTTCTATGTATCTTGCTAGTTTCCCCTGAAAACAATATTGCTGTGGCAAGAAACTGTACAGAATGACCTTGTCCTAATGGGTTGTGTGCCAGAAAAGAAAGCTGGAACAGTGAAATTGGACTTTAGCACAGCTCAAAGTTTTGAATCATTTGATTTAAACAAAACAAAACCATTTTAACATGGAAATTCTAAGCTTGCGTTGTGTAAGAATGGTGTGTTATTTTGTCAATTTTTTCACAACCTATCATAACACCCAAGTCAGCTGAGTTGTATTAAGAACTTGCACAGATTTAATCCACTGAGTTGTTGAGCAGATAGAATCCCATGAGTTTTTCATAAGAATTTCATATTGCTTTCCTTAAAAAGAAAATACGTCAGTGGAGTCTAACATATAGCACAAAAGTCTTCTTTTACACTGCAGTACTTCAGACTTCAATACCCAAAGGGTTAGAAAACACATAATGATCTGGAGTGCAAAGTTGCTATTCAGAATTTTTTTCAATATAAAAACTAAAAATGTATGAAGTGCTAAATTGTTTATTTAGTGTAAATGTAATTGATTCCAAAATTTAGAAGTATATATTAAAACTTATAATCTGAATTATTTTGAATCAGGCATTATCATGCTGGAATTTTTTTGCAGCCAACTTACAAATCCCAGAAAAATAAGGTTTGCATGGAAAGTTCTTGGCAGATCTCTCTTGGAACAGTACAAACTAAACTGCTTAACAAGGAGGCATTCATTATTTCTGTCTTGCTACCCTCTGTTATTGTGGAGTCACCAGCTGTAAGGTTACTGGCATCCTTGATTTTTTGTAATAAAAAGCATAGGGAGCAGTCATTCAAGTGTGGTAGTGAGAGATCTCTCGCGTTTTTTAGGCTCACTTTCTTTTTTAATAGCTGCCATGCTTTATCAACCTGAGCTAATGCATCACCTGCATATACTCACAGCAAACAAAGTTTAGGAAACTAGCTGAATTTCAGGACAAATCTGTGGTTTATTCTCCAGAGCTTCATGGTCCTGCAACCTGTGATTAAACAGCCTGTCAATTTAGGGCCACAACGTGCAAGAAGTGGAGGTTTGTCTGCTTAGTGTTTGTAACTAATTGATAAATACTAATAAATGGTTCATAGAAGCAAAAGCTCAAGAGAGAGTTAAAGGGTTTATTTTCTTGAGCATTTAGTGATATATTCTCCTCTTTTTTGGTAACCTTGAATACTATAGTCTTACATAATTGCTGTTTATTAGTATTTCCACTTATTCGGTCCTTTCAAGGCCTCAGCTTTATCACACCTTAACTGTATTTGCTGTTATGTGTAGTTTAAAAGAGACAACATTCTCTTTTATGCAGTAAAGCTTAATTACACATTACTGAGTTTAGATATATCCCATAAGATAATAGTTCTTCAGTTTTATGTTTTCATATTTAATAGTGTTCTTCCTTGCTGAGCTGTGTAAGAATTACATTTATGTGAAAAATCCATACGATATCCAATATTTGGTACAGTGCCATTCTCTGATCAGGGGAGCCAAGCTATGTTCCGAGAGTGTCTTCACTGGACTTAGAGGGGATGGAGTGGAAGCTGTTTTCAAATTCAGAATTTTCAAATTCAAGAGTAATTTCTACTTCTTAGGTTTGGATTTGAGGGGATATTCTGAATTAATGTGCTGGTACCAGCAAGTGCGGAGTTAGCTGAACTTGAACTCGGAGCTCAGTTGTTTTGTCTGAACTGGGTTTCTTAGAAGAATGTAAATAAGAACAACCTGAGAAACCTGTAATTAGAGCCAAGCTTTGACACGGTATGTGTTCAGAGATGGACTACTAAGGCCCAGGGTGAAGTTAGTTTTCGATTTACACAGATTGCTCCTTTTCTTGTTTACCCAGTCCATCTTCAGAGTGATCCATGGGGCTTTGGTATTCTCACATTGGGATGTAGCATAAAACGTTTTACTCCCTTACATACTAGGCACTTTATGCCAGGAGATAGGTATAAGTAACTCCAAGACTTGCTATTCAGTGCTGTTACTCTGTCATTCTTTAATCTCTGCTTTTGTGTTTTGTACGATGACTGCTACACATGTATGCATACAGTAGCATTTGTCTGGGAGGGCAGTTCATCTTTGCCATGTGTGAATATCCAAGTGCGAGGATAAATTTAGTTAAATGATCACATTAATGGTAATTATTTGTATTGATGAAGAAAAATAAATGAGCAAATTGAAATACTGGAATTTTAAGGTATGCTTTCACACATTACACAGGTGTTTTAACTCCATAAAATCTGAGTAGTGCATTGGTTCTGTAATGACTCGATTGTGGCATTTTTAGCTATATTGAAATACATTTTTAGAAAAAATAAAGAAGTTCTACTACATGGGAAGCTATCTTATTTCATCTTTGCATAGAAATATTTAGAAAATGATTATATGAAGAACTAAAGGAGCAGAACTATATTTGAAGTCTTAGTTAAATGACACTGAATCATTACTAGCACTAACAGTGCTATATAATGCAAACCATTTGTCCACTATAAAATTGTTTTTCCATTTCAAATTTCAGCATGGTAGCTTTCTGTTGATAGGTTCTACATGGAGTTAGGTGTTGTCCATACTGGTGCAGCTGGCGTAAACACTATATTGTGTATTCTGGCTATTAGGACAGAAATGTAATGCTGCTAAGGCCACATCCAGATTACTTTTTTGCCACTATGTTATTTGCTACAGCTAATGAAAACCATGGCCTCACAGGTGATAGGAAAACAAACAAACCTTTGGGCAAATGGTTATACATTATTTAGTAAAGAGGAACTGGCAGGAGGCTCTAGCCCTGCTTTTCTAGCTTCTCAAATTTATGCATATGGTGTTTATGAAAAAAGTTATGGGAAAAAAATGAGTGTTAGCCATAGCAAATGTGAACAGTTGTTTTGCTCATTCTTTTCTCTGCATAAGAGAAGTAAACAGGAAAGAAACACTTCTAGGGAAGGAGCAGGGAAAATGATGCACATATTTTGGAGATAAATGAAAGTAATAAAATGTTTTCCTTTTGAACTCTGGTACACTTTTCTGTTAAAAAGTCATGGACAAACGGTCGGCTCAGTGACCAAGTATCTATATTGCAATAAAATGCTTTTGGAAGGGATTTTAGCTGAAGATGTAAATTTATTTAGGTAAATTAAGTCACAATTACTTCATCCTCTGTTTTGCTTGGAAGTCATGTACAAAGTATTTAGCATGTGACAAATATTTCTGCTAGTGAAAAGAATGCCAAATAAGTTACAGGTCTGCAAAATGAACGTCAGAGATCTTCACAGTGAGTCAGTGGAAAAAATTATCCCTGAAGTGTATTTATTTTTTAATTGAACTATTAAGACTGCATTGAATACTCTGTGTACAGGGTGACATTTTAGATTTTAAAAATCTGTAGGCTAGAGCCCAACAGTAACAGTCACTCTGAGCAGTAGCGGAGGCTGACATAAAGGAAGCTTTTGAGACTTGAATCCTAGAGCTGTGTAGCCACCTAGCCAGCCGCTAGCAGAAAGTACAGGCGCTGGAAGGCTCCTCTGTTTTATAACAGCTGCCACTGGCTTCCAAAGCCAGGAGTGGCAGCTGGCAGTCAGCAGCAAAGACATCCTGAATTTGCCTTCTACCCTGGCAGCAGTGAAATGGCTTTTTTAGATTCATTTAGAGCCTTTCTGTGCCCTCTAATAATTTCTGTGTGAAGGATTCAACTAGGCCTTCATGCATAGGCAGAATAGGACCAAACGTAATGTAGGGAAATAAGGTTAAACCCAATGATTAATATTGGCATAGATTTTAAACAAGACTGGTAAAATGTCTAGTTTCTAGCATCTCCCTTGCATGTTTCCCAGTGCATTCTTAGTCCAGCGATTTCTGTTTTCAAAACTAGTAATGCTGGTAAGAGCTTTAGTGATGTAATGGACATTTATTATCCAGTTATTCAAAAAGCTTATAATGTTTTTTTTTTTTTTTTCAGTCTGCCACAGTAATGGATCATAACTCTCTCTGTAGTGCAAATGCAACATACCAGAGCATAAACTCTTAAGTTTATTGTACTCACTGGTTAAAAAGAAAAGTCTTCATCTGTTAGGGAGTGATATGGTTGGAAAAGGTTTATTGAGGAGGAAGGTCGAAATGCATGTCAAATATAGGTCATCTACCTTTTGTAGAATACTTCTGTGGATCTACGTTAGTGTAACAGTCACATAATGAAAAAACATGAATAAAAGTTTAGTCAAGCCACCTAAGGAACTGTACATTGTAATAGTTGGATCTGTAACATTAATAGAGGAAAAATAATTGATCACAGAAAAAAAAGCCAAGCTGAGAGACCCAGAAGCAGTGTGTTTAATGTTTTGTAAACGTGACATTTAGAACTCTAAAGTAAAACAAGAAGCAGTAAATGAAATAAAAAAAGAAACAATAAGTAAAACAAAAATACAAATAGCAGAAATAGGTGATGATTACTGCTTCTCATCTGGCAGGCTTAGCACAGAAAAATCAATACATTCTGTACCTGTGGGAATCTGGCATTCAGTGCCAGAGCTTCAGGGTAGGACTGCTGTTTGCTTTTTAAAAACAAACAAACCCATAGCTCAGTAATATATTTTAAGTATTCAGATTAAATAGACTTGTATTAATTCCAATTTTACTGCAGATTTCTGCAGAGACTAGTGTCAACGAGTATCTCCTTAGAAAGTGGCTATTCAAACAAAGAATGCTCAGGAAGCCTAAAAATCTTAGTACGAGCTTTCTTTTACTGATTACTTACTTTTAACAAGTTTAGTAGTTGCCTGTTTGCATTAAGCAAAATTAAAAAAAAAATCTGGGCCTCAAAATAAATGTAGTGTGTTAAATGTCGGTACTACATCAGGACAATTTATATGAATATTAGCAGAATTGACTAGTTAATGGTTAGCTACCATTGTTTATTTTTAGATTATCTAGATTTTTCCTGTGTGGTTGCTTCAAAGCTGTAATTCAGAAACCAGTGGAGTCATTGACTCACTGATTCATTCAGTCTAAGAACTATTCATTAAGTGTTCTTTGGCTTCGAGCTGCTGTTGACTACCTTACCTACAAATCTGCAAAGTGGCTTCTAAATCCCTAAACACGAAAGAAACAAACAAAAAAAGAGTTTTGTAGCATCAGGTTGAGCAGACAAACGGCCAATCCCCAGGTAAACGTGTGTTTGATTCCATGTAGTCTGAATGGAAAGGCAGCCTCCTTCCTTTTCCCCCAGCCAGCAGATGTTTTGTTAACACCACATATAGGTGCTGTGGCATGTGCTTTTTTTTTTTTTTTTTTAATTGCAGGGAATCATTCTGTAAGTGGCATCATTGTAAATTTCTTGCTCTTTATCCTGATACATAGGATACATACAGAGACAATTAAAATAATATCATAAAGAAAACCCAAGATACCACCCTCGATGATACATTCTTTTGAGGCACGATTTAATTTTTTAGATTTGTCAGTACTGCCACTTGCCACTTGAGGGAGTGATGTGTTAGGCTCTATTTTGACACTAATTTGAGTCCATTCTCAGTATGTTTACCTACACTGGGAGTTCACTCCATTTGGAAGATGCAGGGTTTGCATGAGGATATTTTGACTACAAAGAAAACTTAAAATGTACTGTATTAAAACATTTTGGACACTTCCCTTTTGGGGTGTATTTATCTGTTAATCAGACCCTGTAGGGAACTTGTGAATACCTTTCTTGCCAGATTCTTGGAAAGATGCCTACAGGTTGTGTTCTGGTAGAGGTTTTAATTAATAGGGGTCACTCTGGCAGGTATCACTGTGGAGAGCTGAGGCATATGCTACAGCTAAGCAGCTCTTTGAAATGCTTGTGATACCATCTCTGATTTAGTATGTACAACACCTGTTTCTTCTGAACATGCCTGGGAATAGAGGGATTTTAGTCTCCTGATTTAATCCAGTCTTGTGTTACTGAATTATTTATTGTTTACAAGTGATGCAAAAAGTTGGTTCATACTTCTTTTATAGAACGGCTGTGAGATGTTAGAAACTGTAGGGCAAAGTATCTGGTATTAACTTGAGGGCAGGAATCCAAGATGTCACACTTGCTTTCTGCGTATTTGATATGGAAGCCATGAATGAACATGGAAAAATCTTTTTGGTATGATTTAAAATAGACCAAAAAGTGGGATCCTTTAATGTCGGTAATTTGTGCTTGAATGAGTTTTCATTATTTGCCTTTTCGTCTGTAGTGAATATCTTCACTATTCCAACAGAAAATTGTATAAATTTATTAATTGAAATTATCTGTTGTGGTAAATCTATGTCAGTATGTATGTCAGTATGTCAGTTCGTTTGCACGTGTGGATTTGCGTGTGCTCTATTACATTGCTATAGCATTAACTCCTAATATTTGTTTAAGAAGTTACTTTGAAGAGTCATATTAACTAGATAAGGGGTGTATTTGGACAGGGATTTTTAATAACAATACTTGATGGATTTCTAGTAACCACACATGATAATTTTTGTAGCAGCTATTGTACTGTAACACATGCAGCATAGACTGTGATGCTCATTTCACTGCTAAGACAAGGCGATTGTAAATTTTTAGTGCTTTAAAAAATAACAATGTGACTACACAAAATCCAGATGCTAGTACTATTTTTTTTAACATGACCTGGAAACCTTAAGATTTTCCATAAAGATATCCCTGGATAAATTGTGCAGAATATGTGTAAATGATAGTCCTAATTATCAATGGCTTTCTAACAGGACTTAAAACAAACTTAGTTCAGCAAGCGTTTGAACTAACTAGTTTTCAGGAGGAAGGGTACCAAGACAAAACTCCCATAGGATTTTTAAGAGTATCTTATCTGGGCATATTTTGTACAATATGGTGAACTCTAGAAGTACAAAACTTGAAGTTCAAAATTTTATTTAGATGTCATTAGCAGCATCAAGAGCTGGAAGAAGGGGAATGAAATTTGCCAAGGTTATCTATTCTTATATTTTTCAGCATTCTTTTTTAAGCTTGGGAAAGTGACAGGAATAGAACGTGTATTATCAACAACAGTCAAGGCAGGTTTTCTGTTTGGACAAGCTCAATTTGTGTTACATTTATAATTGTGTGTTATATAACAATGGTGTTAAAAATGCAACATAATATGTGCATCTCCAAAATTATGATTTAAAAAAAAAAAGTACCTAATCAGAAAGTATTCATTATTAACCAGTGTTCTCGTGAAACAAATACGGTGTTGAGCAAAAACTGCAAGTCATGCATCCAAAAATGAATCATGGAATACACCCACCAGCTACATTATTCCTTCTGCACTTTGCAGCTCACAACGTCAGGAATATGCACTATGAACAAAACCAATACGGAGCTGTACTATGTGTGGTTAGTATTAGCTAATCTTAGGAGTTTGGGTGTAATTGAAGTGAGAACTTTTCTCTCATGGCAGGTTGAGGCAGAATGGTAGCTTTCTGCAAAACAAAAGAGCAATTTTACTATTATAATAAGTTATTTTAATATTCTTTATATTCACTTGTTTCCATTAGGCTAACATTTCTGTTACAGAAATCTACTATTAGCAAAGTAGAAATAGCTGATACACAAAATAAAACATCCCATATGTATATGGTCTTTATAGAATACGAAACATATTGAATATTGTTGAAATACTGGTCTTTATTTAGCAAATTATGTTTTGAATTTCTGGAAAGGACTGCTCAAAAATGGAATTAAGAACAGGAAATTAGTCCATGTTAGAAGCTTTCTGGGAGGGAAAAGAGGAAAAAGTCAGTGCAAACAGAGGAATGACAAAGGCTGAATTAGAGAAAGGTGGAGATTTTCAGGCAATGAAGAATGCAAGGAGTGTGTGTAAAGAGTGTCTTGACAGCTTTTTCGGTTCTAAAAATGCCTATTTAATCTTTTCAATATCTTAACGGTGTCCTCTAATTGCACCAGTTAATTAAAAATCCCTCACAGACGAAAACCTCCCATTTGCACAAACTTAACCTTGTTGCTGTGAGAAATCTACCACAGAGGAATCCAGCATAGTGTAGGACAAGCTGCTGTTTAAGTGTGACTTGATTATCAAAGGTACAGAGCACTGCCACCAGCTGCTGCTGCTGTGTCTCACCTGCCCACCTGCCTGAGCTTTGTGTGAGCATTTTAACCCTGTTCCCACTGGCTCCTCTGGTCCACTCGACTGCCACAAAACGGTTTGCAGAGGGGCTGCCAGCGTTTATAGGCTCTGCTAGCAGGAAGACAGTGGTGGTGGTCACCAACAAAAGCAATTTCTGAAAGCTGCTGCTGCCCTTCTGCAAAATGTGATAAATTCTGGTGTTCCCCATTGTGATGTAGCAACAGGATAAGTAAGGTGTGCTTATTTATTACTGAAATTAAAAAAGTCATTTCCTTGATCGCCATATATGAACAGCTCTGTCATGCCCTTGCACCTGTTTTAAGTGGGTAGATACACGTGCTAGGAATTTATTTAGCATACTGTGCATCTCCATCACATGCAGTAATGTGTTCTGCAAATAACTTGGTATGTGTCCGCAGCACCTCATGCCGTAAACACGGGCCGGCCAGCCCCGAAGCGGGCAAACATCGTTCCCTCCACCGCGGAGCCGAGCGGGAGGCCACCCTGGCTCGGTGCGGCGCGGCTCTCTCGGGCCAGGCCTCGCTCGTACAGGGGCCTGGCCGCCCCTCCGGGGAGCGCAGAGCCCAGGCGAGCTGCTCCCTCGGGCCTCCCGGGGCCCGCCGGCCCTCGCCTCCCTTCCCTCAGCTCTCCCCGGCCGCGCCCTCCCGGCGCGCTCCCCGCCGCCGCCATTTTGTGAGGGGAGGCGGGCGGCGGGGCGGCCGGCTGGCCGGCCGCCGGCGGGGCGGTAGGCGGTGTCGCTGCTCCGGCGGCGGGGAGGCGCAGGAGGCGGAGGCGGCGGGCTCCCCCTGGCAGCACGGAGGTGGGGGTGCGGGCAGGGCGATGGGGGGGTCATGGGTGCGCGCCGGCTCCCTCGCCCCTACGGCGGGTGGCCGCTGCCTCGGGAGGAGGGCAGCGGGGTTTCCCGGCGCTGCAGGGCTGGCGGTCTGCCGTGGCGCCGGCCCTGCCCCTGCCCTGCTCCTCGGCAGGCCCGCAGCAGCTTACCGGCGCTGTGGGAGCGCGCTGGGCCTGCGAGGAGCGCGGTTCGCGGCGAGCCTGGCGTGCTGCTGCCTCCTAATGTCACCCAGGCGGGTACCGGGCGCGTCAGGAGGGCTGCTGGGGGCAGCTTTCATCCCTTAAAAGGTTAAAAACAAGCAACAAGCGGTGGGATTTGGCTCCTCGTCCGACAGCGAGGTGGGAGCGGCCTTCCCCGAGTCGCCCGGGATCGCCCCGTGTGTCCTGCCTGTGAGCTCCGGGCGGCAGAGTTTTAGCTAATCGGGCGTTGCTGATGGTTCTTCGTCTTGCAGAATTGCTTTGAATCACACAGGGAAAAAAAGCTCTCTGTAAACACAGAGGTAGTTTCCTGTACTTTTAGAAAACTGATGTACAAAGAAGCTGGCAGATTGGTATGCATGGCATGATTCATTCAGAATAAAGTTACAGTATTTTTTACTTTGCTTATGGATTGTACTGTACTGAATGATCATTGAGAACATATGACATTTTCGAGGTCAAGTTTCAGGATATGAAGTTACAATTACTTATGGACAATTAATTCAGCTTCCTTGTGTTACAGGAGGGGCTTAGCAAATTGCTCATGTAGGTCTTTGCTCTTTCTTTGATGCCCTGGACAAACAGAGCTGGACCCCAAGAGGATCTCAAAGTTTACAGCTTTACCAAATTTGGGTTAACTTTGAAAGGGACAACAAAAGTAGTGATCTTGGGAGGGTGTTGTGCTAAATTTCACGTCAATTTCAAGATTGATGATTTTGTTTGTTTTTAACAATTTTCTAAACTAAACTAGAATGCATGTTTTGTTTCTATGTATCATTTTAGAAACAAAACTCTCCAAGCATTTAGATATGACTGACTAAATTTGTAGATAGTGAAAATCAAAGGTTTTTTTTTTTTTTATATACTACCAGAAGCTGGGTGGATGTCTGTTTTGTTCCATGCTTCCACTTTGTTTTAAAGTATTACTTTACATTATATCAACATTGCAAAGACCAAAATCATTTTTTAAAGGAGACAGTTTCTACAACTTGTTGAGGATTAAGGGTTGGTTTCTAGGTTTGAAAATTTATTTTTTCAATTTTGTACCTTTCTCAATGATAGTAGTTTCTAACATCTAACAATTTTCTTTCTACTGTACAGAAGCATGTTTTTGCCAAGATCTGTTAAAGTCAAGAGGAGTGCTGATGAGGACAAAAGTTGTACAGCTAAGAAAAATAAGTTGTCTTCTGGAGGATCTTTGTTAGAGGAGAATGCTGAGCTCCAAGACTGTAAATCAGGTACAACAGAAACTTCTGCTTCAAGATGCAATTCGAATGAAGTTGTACAAGAATGCACAGAACCTGTAGCTATTCCATCAAATCTCGGTTTGGGTAATACTTCTTTGGGAAAGGACAACCAAAATACCAATGAAGATAGCTCTTTGGAAGAGCCCATAAAATCCTTCAGCAAATCCCAGCGTTGGGCAGAGCCTGGAGAACCTGTATGTGTTGTCTGTGGTCGCTATGGAGAGTATATCTGCGATAAAACGGATGAAGATATTTGTAGCCTGGAGTGTAAAGCCAAACACCTTCTACAAATTCAAGAGAAGGAGAAAAAGCTGAAATCTGATCAACCTACAAAAGCAGAATCTCAAGCAGAAATTGACCTGCTTAATACGCCTTATTTCTACAAAGATCACTCCTTTATTTTAGGTTTGCGAGATGAGCAGGTTGAGAACCTTAAACTGCAATTAGGTATTGCAATCCAGGGCCAGCAAGTTCCAAGACCTATTATAGAGTTTGAACACTGTGGTTTTCCTGAAACTTTAAACAGCAATTTAAAGAATTCTGGTTATGAAGTCCCAACTCCCATCCAAATGCAAATGATCCCTGTTGGTCTATTAGGGAGGGATATTGTGGCTAGCGCAGACACAGGCTCAGGAAAAACAGCGGCCTTCCTACTCCCTGTTATTATGAAGGTTTTAAAAGAGGTAATAAAACTGCGTGTATTTAGATAAAGTGGTTTGCAACTTTGTCTCCAGGATTCTCAGTATAATTGAGAATGTAATTGCAGTTTTTTTTTTTTTTTAATTGAAAATCGTTTATTTATTTTACTTTTGACTGATGAGCATTGGTTTTTGGGGGGGCGTAGTGGTCTGTTGATTGTTTTTAATGACTTTGAATGTTTTTTCACCTTGGTCAGGAGCTAAATCATCTCCATTAATATTACTTAGTATATGGTTTCCACTTGTTAACTACTTGAATCTGTAGTTGGTAACTACATTTTGAGGTAAACTTCCTAAATGACTTAAAATAGAAAATGCAAATGATTCCAGGTACTCTACAAGTAGTTGTTGCTAGATTTTAATGCATCAGGTGACTGAAAAATTTTTGACATTTATATTATTCCTCGGAGTAATTTGTGTTGAAATAGTTTTAGCTGACCATCAAATAACTACAGTAATTTAGGGTAATATAATTCCCCAAATCATCTGGTTTTACAAAGAGCTTGTAATATCAGAGGGGAGAAAGCAGTTAAGAAAAACTTTGCATCAGAAGAATTTGAATTTATGATGAGAAATAATAGCAAATAGTATTCTGTACCTTGTATATTAGTTCACTATTGCTTTAGTGGCTTTATTCAAAAAGTGATGAGTTAGAATATATTTGAAAATTCTATACCTTATTCTAATAGATGTTTTGGACTGTTTAGATGTCTAAGTCATTTAAAATATATATATATACATACATAAAATTAAAAAAAATTAAAGTAACTCTTTTAATCTTCAAAGTACTATATCATTAGGGATTATACAGAAGCATTTATCAACAGGAGTATTATACTCTAGTATCTCTCCTGTCTGATTATCATTAAAATTTGCATGACAGTTATATTCTTATAATGGCATGCACAAAATTGGATTCTCAATGATCAGTATTTTACTACAAGATCTCTTTAATTCTCCCTCTTCGGGATATGTGTTAATGTACTTGGCAAGAAAAGATTTTGTTTGTTTAAAATAATTTTCATTTTGATGTAACAGAGAGTTGAGGCATTAAGAACATAATGGTAATCTGGTTACGAGATAATATTTGACAGTTCCTGTCTTTTCTTCATCTACTTAGAAACCTTTTTTGTGTGGTGGTAAGTTTTCAGTTATTTCCAACTAGGCAGCAGTGTTCAATTTAACCAAGTTCTTCTGGATTCAAGTATTTAACTATGTAGTTTCTCTGATAATGCAGCAAGAAAGGAATGACCTGCTTCTGTTGGTCATTTGTAGATATTCCAGTTGAAGAACAGAAAGAAACAAATAATGATCCAGAAGAATACAGTTCCTGTAATATCAAGGCTTCTAGAAACGTTTTTTTGTAGTCTCTCTAGATTCAGCTAACGTCCTGTATTTTGAGTTCACGTGGAATTTATTCTGAATTTCTGTTGTAAATTCAGTGCAGTAACTAAAATACAGAACTAAACAAACAAAAACAAAAAAAAAATCCCAGCAGGTTTCTTTGTTTCTGGGCCTTATTTATTGTCAGGAAGCTATTCTAACAGTGCACTTATGCATTATTTTTTGTTTTCAGAAGTTGAGTAATTGAGGGGTAGACTTCCTTGGTATGTATTGTTTCAGGTATAATCCCTTTCTATATTCTGTCTTCAGATCACACAGAAAGGATATTAGCAGTTTAATTGTATCTGCAGTAGCTGCACTATATATTTTGTATTTTAGTTTTCTGAGATGTAATCTTGAAAGCTTTTAACCTAAAAATTAAAGCAATTCTGAGCTCAACAGATTTCCTACCTCCCCCTCCTTATAGGCAGAAACTCCATCTGCCCTTATTTTGGCACCGACACGAGAATTAGCAATTCAGATAGAGAGACAAGCTAAAGAACTGATGGCTGGTTTACCAAACATGAGGACAGTTCTCCTAGTAGGAGGTTTACCACTGCCACCACAGCTTCATCGTCTCAAGCAAAGTGTGAAGGTAAGGACTACGGTGGGGAAAGGTCCTTTGGAGAGTTGTGTTTCCATGATATTCACAGCAAAGAAAAATGTTACTGTTGACATACATACAAAGATGCGGAGTTTTTCCTAAGTAAGTGTAAACTACTAAAACAGTGCTTAACTACTGAAATTTTTACAATAATACTTTTTTACATTTTACATTAAACATACAGTAGCTTTTTCGGTTTTGAAAAAGATTTGCGCATAACATTCCACTTTCAAGGACTGAAACGTGCCATTTTATTAGTCAAAGAGTTGTAGTTTACAGCAAAAATAGTTCTTTTTAATGCAGATTACATTGCTGGTATTTAGACATTACCATTAGAGTACTAAAAATCCGTTTCCTTTTAAGTGTTCGTAATTCATGAAGTTATCTATAAAAGTTTCTGGAGTTATTTGAACATAAGTAATTTCACTAATTATTGCCCTTCTCACCTTAGTGCTGTAACTATGGTTTTTCTAGAACAATCATCTCTCCTTTAAGGGAATTTTTAACTCTCCTGTTACTGTCTTTTTTTTTTTTTTTTAAAGGTTATAATAGCAACACCTGGAAGACTTCTAGAGATTTTAAAGCAAAATTCTGTTCAACTTCACGGCATAAAAATTGTCGTAGTGGATGAAGTAAGTTTTTAGTTATTAAGGCTATATTGCCTATGCAGAGGTCCTTGAAGAGTCACTGTGGGTGCCTAGTCAAAGTGATTAAACGTAAAGAATGCTTGCTATAAAGATAAAATACATTTCTTATGAGACAATTTCATTTTAACAATTTCAAATGCGTTTGAACAATGTATATTGTTTTGGCTACAAAGGACTTGCATACCTGACAGCTAGCATAATACTGCTAGACCATTGTGAACCAGTTATTTTTAATTTTCCCATGGTAGCTTTTCTTCTAACTCAAAGTACTCCGCATTTGGATTATTACATGCCGATCATACACATTATGGTTCCCCTCTGAATTTGAGCTCAGGATTTTGCTCTTTATTAAGGAGTCTGGTACAGATCTAGCATTTTTCACTCAGGTGGACACCATGTTAAAAATGGGTTTCCAGCAGCAAGTGCTGGATATTTTGGAAGACATCTCTCATGATCATCAAACCATACTGGTGTCAGCCACAATTCCAGTGGGCATTGAACAACTAGCAAATCAGCTTCTGCACGATTTTGTAAGAATAACAGTTGGAGAAAAGAATCGACCATGTTCCAATGTTCGCCAGATTATTTTGTGGGTAGAAGAACCATCTAAAAAGAAGAAACTGTTTGAAATTCTAAACGTAAGTGTAATATTTTTCTCATCTGACAACTTATAAAAGTGCTTGTGTGTCTTTACAAAGCTCTGTTAGTTTTTCATCTTTAATTCTGATTGGTATGTAGTGAGGAGGTGGAATGATGTTGAACATGTAAGTGCACTAGCTATTTCAGTAGTGCTGCAATGCAAGAACTGTAGTGGCAATTTTAGGGGTCACTCCAGCCCTGTCACTCATACCTCCTTTTCTGCAGTGAACTGAGTTAAAAAAGGCAATTTTGATACTTTTGTGATTCACAGAATGGCACCTCAAAGATTTGCACTGGTTATCTGTGAATAGAGGAGGAACAGGATTTTCTTAAACTGTCCTAGCTGCTTTATGGCATAGGAGTGGTTTGTCATTTTAAAGATCATGGAAAAAAAAAACAACAGTGAAAAAGTTTTTTTTTTCTCGAATCTTCTTTGTATGGATAATACAGACCTTAATTTCATATGAATATTTTATGAGTGCTTTGGGGAGGGTGGATTCTTGGCTGAGGTTATGCCAGAAATAAATAAGAATTTTTAATTGAACCTCAGAACTTAAAGGAAGTCAGAATTATTATGTAGCTTTTTTTTTTTTTTTCAAAAAGGCTTCAGACTTCTAAAAAGTGTATGTATTGAGAGAAATTTCGGTTCTGACTTTACAAATAATTATATGTTTATGATGTACAAATTTGTGTAGTTTCATGGCTGGCATCTTTTTCCTTCTTATCTAGAATGTAAGAATATTTATTCATCTAAAAGTGTTGTTACTATTAGCGATAATCAGTAGAGATAGAATCCAAGTTTCTGATGATGAGCGGCAAACTGTTGCAGTACCTTCTTCTATAAACTGTTTTATTTTACAGGATAAGAAACTCTTCAAGCCTCCAGTGTTGGTATTCGTGGACTGCAAGTTAGGAGCAGATCTGTTGAGTGATGCTGTTCATAAGATTACAGGACTACAGTGTACATCTATGCATTCTGAAAAGTCTCAGGTGGAAAGAACAGCCACATTACAGGTTTGCACCTCATAAAGTACAATGGTTTTGATAGATTTAAAATGGCCAATGTTGTTTTAAAGGTGGCATAATTTGAATGAGTTACATCATAATTTACTGCTTTTCTGCAGGAAAACGTGGAGTATTGGTGGGGGAGAAGGGGAAGATGGATGGGACCAGGCAAAATTACAGATGAGACCATTTTAAATGTAGATATATACTGGACACTACTATTTCCTGGGTTATTTGCTTTGAAACAGGAATTTGAAGATGCATTTAACCTTAACTGATGCTTTTTTATTAGTATTGTGGTTTTGGTCTCTCTCTAGCTCTTCATAAATGATACTCCTGTTTAAATCAAGAATAAAAGGGGGCCATTCTTTCTTCCACAATGGAACAAAATCGTTGGTCATCGTTACATCCAACATACAGATTTGTACATTCTCATCACCACTATCCCCTGTGCCTTAACAGATATATAGATACTGTCTTCCTTTTCCACGGGCCTCTCTCAATTCCCAAAATGTCTGTAAGAACCAGCAGTGACTTAGGCCCCATCTGTTAAAGTGGTCACTCAGGACAGGAGAAGCAGCTTGGATTGTTGTATTCAGTCAAATCCTTGTGAGGTTAGCTCTTTGTTGCTTCTGCAGTGTGTCTTCCTACACCATACAACTTAGAATACAGATTAGTTTCACCCGTCTCCTTGAGGCACACGCTGTATATCTCCATCTTTATACATCAACCACCAAATGCACCCAGGTCCTTGAGCAAAGCCAACCCCACAAATAGGTTTATGTTTTCCTAAAGGAGGAGTCACCCACAGTGCCTTCCCCCACCACTTCCCTGTGTTTACTGCAGGGAATTTCTCTTCCAACTGTGTGTAAGAGCTCAGTGTTATACCACAACTGTATGAGTAACTATAGCCTATGCTTGGATGTGTTTGAAATACAGATAAAAAATAGTAATTTTTGTTTTTTTTCCCTTGCCAGGGATTGCTTCAAGAAAAATATGAAGTAATAGTAAGTACTGGAGTTCTTGGACGAGGGCTTGACCTTGTCAATGTCAAATTGGTAGTAAATTTTGACATGCCTTCAAGTATGGATGAATATGTACATCAGGTAAAAATAAAAAATATTGTATTAGTTATTTGTCAAAGCATTATTTGAAAAGTATCCTGAAACATGACATTCACCTTTGGAAACTTAAATTGAGATGCAAACATAAAGACAATGTTTATCTTCATTAGATTGTCTTTATAGGAAAGTGGCTTGACTGTCTTATATGTCTTTTATGCAAGTTACTAAAAATTCAGAACACTGTTCTTGTATCTCCTATGTTGCCAACAGCTAGAACATTGTTCTTAGATCACTTAGAATTGTTTGCAACATTATTTTTCCCACTTTGTACTCTCTTTTGTAATTGTATACATATGTAGAAACCAAAGTTTACCATGTATATATATGGTTTCTACATTTATATGTAGAAACCAAAGCTTACCATTGAAGAAAGGCCAAACACCCCTCTTTCTGCTGCAGCTGATCTGCAGTGTGGGGTATGCATGTAATACAACAGAGGAGATTGATCTTCCTTTTCATTCCCTCTTCCTACTTCAGTATCTCCTCTGTCTGATCCAGTATCTCCTTTGTCTGACTTTTTGTGTGTTATGTGCCTGAGGTTTTCCTGTTTAAAAATATGTTTTGTGAGTTGTGTGTATTTACATATGTGTACTAGCAGGTCATGAGAACTGATTACTACCCTCTTTTTGGCATTCTTGAAGCCACTGTACTCTAAAACTCTGTGTACAGTTTTAAGGACATCACTACAAGAAAAACCAACCAAAACCAAAGTGGAGCGAATGCAGACAAAGTCAGGGGGGTGGTGCACATGATACATGAAGAGTGGTGAGGGAGCTATGCTTGTGTGGGCTGGAGAAGAAAAGGCTAAGGGGAGATTTAATTGCTGTCTTCCATTTGGTAATGGGTGGTTACAGAGGAGACAGAGACAGACTATTTTTGGAGATGTACTGTGAAAGGATGAGAAATAACTTGCTGCAAGAGAGATTCTGACCTGATGAAAGGGAAAGATGGTTTTCATAAAGAGAGTGGTCAGGCAGTGGAACAAATTGCCCAGAGTGGTTGTGGGACCTCTGTCCTTGGAGACACTGACAACTCAGGAGGACGAGGCCCTGAGCAACAAGATCTAACTTGGAAGTTATCCCTGTTCTGAACAGAAGTTCTCCTAATCTACAGTACTCCGTGTTACTAACTGCAGCACATCTCTCTGGCTTTTTATTATCTTTCTGTTTAGGTTTCAAGCAAGTAGTAAATAAAAATGGTCTTTCCTCACATCAGAATTATGCCAGTACTAAAATCCTATTTCTTCTTGTAAATAAAGAGTCTTAGATTCTTCTCTAAATTTTAAAGCACTTTGGATAATACTGAGAAATAATTTTAAGTCACGAGAACATTGAAAGTAAAGGTTTTTTTTAATGGTAATACTTGCACATATCCTACTTGATATGAGATACAGGTGTGTGACATTTACTATAAGCATGTGATTGCCTATATAGGCTGTATCATGCATTTCAGTATCAGTATTGGACTTCTGGTATGCACCATAAGCAAGTGATAATTTTAGGTGCATTTCAATTAAAGCTTCAGATGTCCCGAATTTAGGAAGTGAGTGTATCAAATCTTTGTGTTTAGGGGATGAGATAAAGAAATTTGGCCTTGTTCAGCAACTAACGTAGGTGACACCTAAACCTGTTTTACAATAGGAAATAAAGGAGGTATGAAAGAAATCCATTTGATATTGATAACTTAAACTGAGTTTTTGCTTTTTCAGGTTGGAAGAGCAGGGAGGCTGGGTCACAGTGGAACTGCAATAACTTTTATCAATAACAACAGCAAGAAACTCTTCTGGGATGTTGTGAAGAGAGTAAAACCAACAGGCACCATTCTTCCCCCACAGCTGCTTAATTCCCCATATCTTCATGACCAAAGGAGGAGAGAACAACAGAGGCTTAAACAGTTACAGAATAGTCTTGTAACAGGAGATAATATTATGGACATCATTAGGAAACATGACAAAAATAATTCTCAGAGGTAACATAAGTATATTTGTAATTATAATGGAAGTGTGAAAAAAATAAACACTGAATTATGATGTCTTGTATATTGCCTTCTTAAAAGTAATTTACATATTCATTTTTTAAGGAGTCTAATTTTTATATCATCTTTATTTAGAAATACAAAATACTGTAGAAAATACTTTAGAAATACAAAATACTTGTAATAGAAGTAGTGCCTAATTAAACTATTTTATGTAAGCCTTTTTTTCAAAACCAGTAGTCTTTTGTCTTAAAGCATAAATGGAGAAGATACTCTTCATCTTGTTCTACTATTTCTAAATAATCACTTCAGACTTCCTAAGAAACATTCTTCTGGTAATTTTTATGTCATTATACTAAGTTAAGATCTTTGTAAAGGACACCTTTTGCGCAAAAGGAATAGAAAAAAGGTGGCAGATGAGTCTCTGAAAACAAGCCCTGAAGCTCTTCCTTTTAGTTTACATAAAAGCTTCCACTGAGAACATCTCTTCCTAATCCTCAGGATGGTCACTGGAGGTCTGTTATGAATGTATATACAGGTTTTGTTTGTAAACAGTAATGAACTTTTCAAAAAGAAAATTTAGTTTCACCTTTATTGCCTACAAACCATTCCTGTTCAAGCACTTTTGCAATAGTAGAAATACTTGGTTGTTAGTATAACTTCATTGTAGAGGAATAGGGTAAACTACTTAAGTAAGAAATTAGAGTTTTTTTCATGAAAGATGATAGTTAATATATAACTGATGGCATTTACTTATTTGCTACCCAAAGGAGTAGCCACTCAAATGAGGTGCCAGGGACTACTCTTGGTAGTCCCTGGCACCAGCTGCTCTTTTTTCTTCTGGGAAAACAGACTAATACTCTATCAAGGTAACATTACTTTTAGTGTTACTACTTTATTTTTATTTTATTTATTTATTTTTTTCTTTTAGACTGAGGCTAAGAACTTATTTTTTTCAGCCGTTTCTTCCTGCCTTACTACGTCCCTTTCTGGCAGACAGCCCTCCCAGGTAGTTAGGTGGTAGCTCTAGGCGTTGAATGTCTGCTGTTTGGCCAAAGGACAGCGGTGTCGTGTCAGAGGATGACTTTGGTATCAAGCTGATGTTTAAAAGCTTCGTGGCTGGTTTTGTTTTGTTTTGAATCCCCCCTCCCCTGGCTGGAGCTAAGAAGAGCAGGTATGACCAGCTGCGGGATAGGGCACAGACTTTGGCACATCTTCAGTAGGGGTGGGTGTGCTGTGTAAGCACCAGCCCCTGCTGTGGTTGCTGATGAGAAATAAGGTGCTTGCTGGGATTTCTACGGTTTTCTAGGCACTGTTGCTACTCCTGTAACGTAGTCTGATTGGGCGAGCGCAGCTCAGGCCTTGAACTTGAGTCCTTGCTTTGCCTTTTGTCTCCCTCTGCTGGACTTTTCAACCCCCTTTTCCCTATTAATTAATTGTACGGTATTCATAAACATAAGTGCTCCGTAAAGCGGGCGCAGCCTTCAGGAGCAGCTCCCTTTATTTCTCGGGCTGTCCCTCTCGTTCCTCCCGCCTTCCAAAGGGGGAGGCCGGGTCCGGGGAGCTCCGGAGCCCCTTCCCGGCCCCGTCCCCGCCCCGCCGGGGCCGGCAGCAGGCAGCAGCCAGCCGGCAGCAGCCAATCCCCGCCCGCCCGCCGCATTCAAACGGGGCCGAGGCGAGCGCGGGCGGCGGCCGGTGCGCGGTGAGGCGGGGCTGGGGCTGGGTTTGGGGCCCGGGCTCGGCTCCCTCACGGCGCCCGGGGTAGCCCGCGGGGGGCCGGGGCCTCGGGGGCGGCGGTGGTCACCGAGGGGGGTCGCTGAGGGGAGCGGGCCTGCTGCTGAGGGGGCGGGCGGGGCTTCGAACCTGGTCAGTATTTTAATGTTCTCAAGGCACAGCTATATGAACAGAGAGAGGGGAGATTTGTTGTTGCGGTGTTTATTTTAAAGTTTGGATTGAAGTGCCAGAAAGCATTGGAACGATTCCTGGTTTCTACCCGTGCTTATTTACGGACCGCTGGAGGTAACGACAAAGCGGCTGCAGAGCTGGGCACCGCAGCCGTGGCTTCCTGCGGCACGGGGGTGAGGAAACAAACACGCTCGGAAACGCTTCACGCTTCCCTTGCAACTTTTGAACGCTAAAAGCTCTGTGTGTAGTCAGGGTAGGCAGAAGTGAACGGAACTGCATTCAGTTCTGAGCGTGCTCCGAAAGCCATAATTTCAGAGCTCAGCATTAAAAAAAACTTCTGTTGAAGCAGTGGTTAGATTGCTGCTTTGACATACTTGCTTTCCTTTTTTTCCACGTGACCATTCACTTTTTTATATCAACGATGTATGCAGTTTTTATAGGATCTCAAGGCAGATGATTTACCGTTGATTTTTAATGGCAAATTGATAGCACCTGACAAGTCTGCAGAGGGTGGTGGTGTCACACCTATAACAACCCAATGACTGCTAGGCATATGCAACAATGAAAGGGTGTTTTTCTATACGGATTGTTTCTCATCTTTTCTACGTTTAAAAATTTGGAAAGTTGTATCCATATGCTCTTTACAATTTTTCTTCAATCTGTTAAGTTAGTTATTTTTCGCTTTAGCTGTGCGTACGTGTAATATGGTGATCTAAAATAAGTTCTAAACGTATTCTACTAGGTGTCTTTATTACCTATCTTATTCTGACACTGTCTTTCATATATAAGAATACTGAAAAAAATCTGTTCTTTGTGTTTGCAGCTTTCCTAGCCCCTGTTAATAATTTTGTTATTCTGTTGTTGTCTGTTAGTTGTCAAGCACCATAAGCGTATGTATTTCTGAGTGAATGGAGGCATGAACTTGAATTCTCTTTACTTGGGAATCATTGGAAGTCATTTGGAACAAATGTCCACGGTCATCTTTGTTACTAAATAATTAGATTATTCTTCATATTAAATGGTGCTGCTTCATGATGTTTCTGAAGCAAATCAGAGAATTCAATAAACGGAATCAAATAGCCTACTGTGGGTGGAGATGGTTATTCAAGTATAGAATTACATTTTTTCTTTTTTTTAAGTGCTGTAGATGAAATGGGGACGCTAATTGTTGCTAATGTTTGGGAACATATATTTACTGCAGAGTATGTAAGGAGCTCTTCAAGCCCTGACATATACCTCATGTCTGTCATAAGCATAAAATTTTTGCTTTGTTTATCCAGGTTCAGTGAGAAGAAGCAATGAGATATAATCTTCTGGGAAAGCTGTTGTATTTGTTATAATCCTAATGTTAACTTGCTTGAAGACAAAATGCCTATTTACATGGTTCCTGCAAGAAATCACTCAGAGGCACAATGTACTACCGCTTTTCAGAAGATTTCTTCACAAAATGCTCTTACCAGCAGCAAAACGTCTGGGCAGCAGCTGACATCACAGATGTCAGGAAAAGAAAAAGATGGTCTTCTTTCATCGTCTCAGAATAAGACTGAGGAAGTAAATAGGACCTATGTGATTTCAGCCTGTAATAATGCAGATGACGCATCAATTACATTGAAGTCTCAGGACAGATTAACGCTCCAGAGGAGAACTAGAGTAAGCAAAAAATCGGTATCCAGTAGTGAACAATCGGATAACAACATAATACAGAGCATAGAAAATACACAAACGGGCAAAAGGCTTACTCTACAGAGGCGTGTGAAGACTGGCTCTGTGGAGAAGAGTAAAATTGATTGGAATGCTGTGCCTGGAATAGAAAATAATGACTTTGCTGCAGAAAGAAATAACAAGACTCCGCTTCGACCAAATATTAGTAATAATGATACTTGTTATGTTAATCCAAGCTGTAAGTTAGCTGAGGGTCAGTCAAATACGAAGATGCATTTTAACCTGAATGGCAAGGACTTGTTTGGCAATGTTGAAAATGACAAGTGCACCCATGTAAAACGAAAGACAAGCACTGCTGACTCAAAACTTCAAAACGAAGCTCGTATATCAGAGCAATTAATTACCTCAAAGAATATTAATAGGATATCAGGAGAACAACTGAATGAAAAAGGTGACGTAAATAAGCTAGAAGGAAAGCAAAGGTTACAACGCTTAATGATAAAGCATAACAGTTTGGAAAGGCCAAGGACACCAACAAAAGGTTCAACAGAAGGATTTAAGCTTACACCAAAGAACAGCACATTTCAGGATCAGTCATCTCTATCGGCTTCAAATAAACGAACACTTCATCCTCCAGTGGTGTCAAAAAGGAAAACCAGTGTCTCTAGGTCTCCTCCTGTGAGTAGAAGTGCAAAAGCAAAAGAGAATGTAGAAATGCTAGCTGAGAACAGTAGCATTGAGAAAGATGTTTTCAAAGTGGAAAACAGCAAAGTGACTGTAGCTGTGCGTGTACGGCCTTTCAGTAACAGGTTTGTATCTTGGACTTGTTTCTGATGCTACATAATACCTTCTTTAGTGTATGTACGTTTCTGTTTTATTTCTGAATTGTTTGTTTTTCATTAGCCAAATAAGGATATAATATATGCTTTAAAATTAGCAAGTATATTAACGTCAAGGTGAAGATTTTAAGAGGTTGAATTCATTTCATGGTAGCTTGGGACTATGCTTTAAATAGTCATTAACTAAAGTACTTGAGCTTGAATGCTTTTTATGTTTATCAGACAGGTCTGTTTTTAAACAATGATTACCCAACTTTTTATTTTCGTAAGGCGATTGATTGAAATTACTAACTTAAAGAACGTAGCTTATGCTTTTTATTTTTTAATTGTTTTTTTTCTTCTGTTCAGAGAGAAAAATGAAAACTCACTTCCTGTAGTCTCCATGAGTGGCTCAGAGACAGCTGTACGAAATCCAAGCACAAACCAAGTTTACAACTTCAGTTATGACTTCTCTTTCTGGTCTTTTGACAAGTGTCATCCTAATTTTGCAAGCCAAGCAATGATTTATAAAACTTTGGCACTGCCGCTCCTAGAAAGAGCTTTTGAGGGATATAACGCTTGTCTTTTTGCTTATGGGCAAACTGGTTCTGGAAAATCATACACGTAAGTTACTAAAAATAATTGTTAAAATTCTGCAGGCACCAATTATTATGCAGTGTGAAGTTGTGAGATTACGTAATAGATCTAATAGTTATTAATTTGTGTTAAAATGTTTTTATACATTTTAAAACAATACAAATAATGAAAACAATAATACTAAAACTATTTTCTGCAGTGGCAAAGCTGGGTAGGAAACATCTAGGCCAGAGGTCGAGAGGGGCTTGGGTTATTACACTGACAGGATGCAGAGAATAGGGTATACATACATTTTAGGATATGAAACATGTATAGGTTTCATGTTTATAGTACAATTTACTCTTCTTCAGTTGCTCTAGGGTTTCTCTTCGCCTTGGTTTTTCTACCCATATATCAAGGTAAAACAGGGAAATTATAGAAGACCTCAGGTATCATCAGGTCCACTCTCCTGCTTAAACACATACCAACATAGATCAGGTTTATTTCTGTAACTAGTTACTTCTATTACTTAAAGAAACATACGATGTTTTAACTTTAACTTTACAATTAATATTAAAACTAGCTATAAAGAGAGAGAAAACTGAACTCAGGTTTTTTGTAACTACAGGATGATGGGGTTTGATGAAGACCGAGGGATAATTCCAAGACTCTGTGAAGATCTTTTCACTCAAATAGCACAAATGGACAAACAACAGGTAGCATGTTTATACATTCGAGCTTATGTTGAATTATGAGGAGACTGGTGCGTTTCAGTATCTTGATAACTGTTTCATTCCTTCTTTTTATACCTTAGTGCTGATCCACTTACTGCTAATGCCTGCCTTTTATTGCTGATTCAAATTTTATTTCTGATAGCACATCTGATTAACAGGATTCTTTAACTAGTCCAAAACAACATTGTTCGCTTCCTGAGCGCCAATAACGTACAAAATAAATAAGGGCATGATAGAATAGAATTCAAAGCATATGAATTAATCTTAAAACATTGTCACGTCGATGTGAAATACGCTTGAATAGTATTCTAATTATATCTTTCTAGTTCAGTATTACTGAAACTTCTTAAATAAAAATTGAGCAACGCCCACCTGCATTCTTGAGGCTTAAAATTTGAGTTGTAAATAATGTTTTGTTTCCTTTTCTGTTCTGAGAATATTTTTTTTTGTATGTAACTATATGAGAGAGTGGCCTTCCAATGGATTAAAAAACAAAGTGATGATCCTTTCCAGAATGATTTAAAGAAGTTTTTTTTTCATTCTGTTGCTCCCCACATTGATTGGTATAGTAATAGAGAGAGAATTCCTTAGAGAATCATATTGAATAGAAGGATCTGATAAACTGTTAGTTTCCAAAACAGAAAGAATGATGAAATGTTTCTTGGGCTGTATGAGTATCTCTTTTTGTTATTATTAGGTCTTGTATCATCTTGAAATGAGCTATTTTGAAGTTTACAATGAGAAAATTCATGATTTGCTTGTCTTCAAAGCTGAAAGCAGACAGAAGAAACAACCAGTAAGTTGCACACAGAAACAAGTATATACACAACCTCAAAACAGTGGCATTTGTTCTGTAAATAAAAATACACAAATGGCAAGTGATCGTTGCTTTGTTATCTAAGTACTTTAAATTGCTAGTGGAATTCAAGGTAAAAAAAAAAAAAAAAAGTCTTAGGGCTTCAAGAAAAATGTGTGGCACTTCAGAAATGCTAAGCAAAAAATCTTGCTGAAATAGAAGCAGGATGATTCAGTTGAATCTCTAAAAATTGTTGTTAACATCTCGTATCTGCAAAGTGAAGAAGATATTGTCAGCCTTTATAAGAAAGACCCGTAGAATATTATTTATCTAGGACATCTCCAGATTATATTAATATAATATACATAATTCAGATTAATATTATTAACATATTAATATAATATAAATATATGCATAAAGCATTAAAACTGCATTTCATCCATTACAATCTCTCTCCTCAGTTCTTGGTCCTACTGAAATGTCGGTTCACTTTCAAAAATATCTGTGTATTTTTTTATTTTCTGGGATGCCTGTTTGCTACTGATACTAACAGTTGTTTTCTTTTTTAACTGTTCTTACCAGCTCCGTGTAAGAGAACACCCGGTGTTAGGACCGTATGTGGAAGACCTAACAGTGTAAGTCTTAACTATTCTCAGGAAATCATAACTACATCAGGAAGCGCTTCCTTTACTGTGGGGATGATGGAGCACTGAAATAGGTTGCACAGAGAGGCTGTGGAGATCTTCACAATGGCCTTGGAGATCTTCAAAAGCTGCTTGGACATGGTCATGGGCAACCTGCTTTTGGTATCGCTCCTTGAGCAGGGGGATTGGACCAGATGATCTCCAGAGGTCTCTTCTGATCTTGAGCATTCTGTGTTTTTAATAGATCTGTGGCATAATCCTGAAATAGCGTGCTGTTATCTTGAGGCTCTGTGAAAGCCTGTTAACTCATGAGTGAATTAGGCAAAATCTTAGTTTCATGCAGTTTTACAGAAACACATTCCGTAGCTTGACTTGCTGTATTTCTACTGGCCTTAGTATGATTAGAATTATTTTAGTAGGTTTAGAAACAAATGGAAGTCTCAAGACAACGAGAGTTTTCATGGTATATTTCTATTTTGTCTGTAAGTCGGGAAGTGTTACAAAGCTCATGCAACTGGGAAACTATAGAAAGAAACAGTCTGAATACAAA
Source organism: Cygnus olor (assembly GCF_009769625.2). Taxonomy (NCBI): domain Eukaryota; kingdom Metazoa; phylum Chordata; class Aves; order Anseriformes; family Anatidae; genus Cygnus; species Cygnus olor. Next base: position 5,986,703 of record NC_049176.1, read on the forward strand.
CTTTTTTTTTCCCCCCCTCTGTAGGAACGTTGTCAGTTCTTACTCTGATATCCAGGTAAGTTTTATTTGGTTATATATCTCCTCGCTCCTTCTGTTGCTGCTAAAAACTCTATTCCATGGAAATGAAGGAAAAAAAAAACACTTTACAGGTTGCCCAATATTCTATGATGTTTCGCTTGATGACATAAAAGTATAAAGAGCACTAGTCCTATGTCATGGAGCTGAGTAGATGCATACAGGCATGTGTCACTCTCTTTACGTGGTAATCTCTTAAACTCAAGTTTTGATTCCTCCCTTATAGAGTCATCATTTGCGTTAATAACTTCATTTGCAAACATTTTAAACTGCAGTTAATTACCCAAATTACATTTTGGTTTCATGTTCTGGCTTCTCTCTTACAGAGTTGGCTTGAACTAGGGAACAAGCAGAGAGCGACAGCTGCTACGGTAATGAATGACAAGAGTTCTAGATCTCATTCTGTCTTCACCCTCGTCATGACACAAACCAAGGTATTGCTTGGTGTTTTAATTATCTGTTCAACTTGCATAGTAGAAAATTGTGTGATGCCTAGAGAATTGGCAGGGTATACCTGAATAAGGTGAATAAGGGCCAGTGAATTTTTAACATGTCTTTCTGTACAGCCAACACGTTTCATTTTATGTGCTTTGATTACATTCTGTTCTACCTATATTTATAGAAGTAATATAAATACTCCTAGACTGGCAGATCTAGGAGTAGTTTCAAGTAGTTCAGGATATCTCTCACCCATTTGTCTCCAGAATATGGGCACTACAATTTTTCGTTTCTCTTACGGATGTGTAAGAGACAAAACCTGACATTGTGAGATAATCCTGAAAACAGAAGTGAAATAAGTAGAGCTCCTCAGTAGTCTACAGATTGTCGATTTTCTCTATTTACAAATAACTTGTTTGTTTGTTCTTGGCTGTTCTCATTTTTCAGCCCAATTACCTAATCTGTCATCCTTCCCCTCACCATTCTCACCCCTGGATTACTTCTCTCCATCAGAATTAGACCTGAGACTTTTCCACTATTTAACTGATGTTCATTAATCTAAGTCAGTAACAGCCTACTGATTTCTGTGGGTAATGGGTAGAGGCAATAGTCAAACTTCAGCAGCAAACTATGGATTTAGGTATCTGGTTTTGTGCAATTCATGCTTATATAGTTATTCAACTGCAAACACTTAATGCTATGGTTAATAGTATAGGTTTAGTCACCTTCCGGGAACGTACATGAAGGTGTCCTGTCAAAAAGTAAATGGAAATGTCAATTTTTATTTATGTATTTTTTAAGTGAAAAGTTTGTTGGTTTTTTGTTTGTCCTCAGGCTTTTTATTTTGATTCAAATGCAAGCTTCTCTACTTTTTCCAGGTAGAATCTGTGAATGAAGAGCAACGTGACCGTAGTCTTACAAGTCACATAAATCTAATTGATTTAGCTGGCAGTGAATGCTGCTCTGCAGCTCAGACCACTGGAGAAAGGCTGAAGGTAAACCACAACTGGAAATCTGTGCGGAGTAGAGAAAGATTGACTCCACAGAATACCCTTAAACTTCAACTCCCAAATATTCTCACATACCAGGGCTCTTGGGCAAGACACTCCCTCTGCTGTGCAGGCCTGGTGATCATCTGAAAGGAATGAGCATGAACTGCATGCATGAGCAGCTGACTTTCCATTTAAGACTCAGATGCTGTACACAGAGTTGAGGCTTGCCCCTATCTTGGGATTTAGTAAACAGATTCTAGTAAGATACTTTCTTTCAACCTGCCTTTGTAAGTTTAATGGTTCTCAAGACTCTTTAAGACTGGGGTCTCTGTTATTTCCAAGTGAAGATCTTCTAGGATATTCTTGCATCATCTTGTTTTTAGTCAGTGGTGACATTTAATATGGCACATCTGTACTATACATTGAATAAGCACAATTAACATTGTTAATCAGCAGTCGATAACATCACACAAGTAAATACAATTGTATTATAATTATTTTTATTTTTGCTTTGTGTAGGAGGGTGTGAGTATTAATAAATCACTTTTAACCCTTGGAAAGGTTATTTCTGCACTCTCAAAGCAGTCTCGAAATGGAAAGAAAACTTTCATTCCTTACCGGGAATCTGTCCTTACTTGGTATGTATGCTCCAGAATTTTTTATATAGAAGTAAAGGCCTTCGCAGGTTGTGAATTCCCCTTCTGTCCAGGAGCCGTTCCCTCCTTGACTTCTGCGCTGCCCACCCCTAGCCCCCTACTGCAGAAGTAGGGTGATAAGAGAGGCAGGGTGGATGGAATTATTGCATCTCTGATTTGGGGTCTAGTACATTCATCACCTCTTTTCCTCCATATGCTTCACAAAGAAATGTGTTGTTATGCTTGGCTGACACCACCCTCGCTTTGGTGCTGTTCCTTGTCTGACTTACTATGGAACGAATGTTACAGCTCTTTTGCATCATGTATCATTTGTTTTGTTATGTCATCTTGCATCAAAAACTTCGGTTTTGTAATGCTTCTTGTGTTACTGGTGATGGGTTTGCTAGCAACAGGTTAAAGTGATCTGAACTAAGACGCTTAGGAGGCTTAGCACAAAAGTTACTTCCACATTCTGGTGCTAATTCCATAGTGACATTCAGGTAAAGACAAAACTTGGCAAGTATGGCTTGCTGTTAGAGCAATTCCCATGTTTCTGCACCTAGTGCAAATATTCTTTCTGCTTAGAAATCTGAAACTCGCATTTCAAGGTGACACACAGAGGGAAGAATAAATCAGATAAAGAACAAACAGGACCTTGGTTTGTACTATAAGTAGCTGTCGATCACTCTCCCACTACTCTCAAAGTAGCAAGACCCTAGGTATTTTGTATTTATGCTGTTCAGATTTAACTTTGATCTCGGTGCTGGGAGGGAGAAAAATAACTTCTGATTTCTGCTCAAATGAAGGTTATTGAAGGAAAGTCTTGGTGGAAATTCACAAACTGCTATGATTGCCACAATAAGTCCAGCTGCCAGCAGCACAGAAGAAACTCTCAGCACTCTTCGCTATGCAAAACAAGCTTGTTCAATTATCAACATTGCTAAAGTAAATGAAGATGTGAATGCCAAGCTAATCAGAGGTGAGGTTGACATCTGCAGCTTTTAATGGCTTTTTTTCCATTTCTGCCTGGGTTTAACTTATTGCTCATGAGGAAGATTACTACTAATAATTGTGCTGACTGACCACTGGTTTATTTACTCCTCTAATGTTTGCTAGTCAAGATTTTTATAAATTGCAAACACCGTCATCTTTGAGACAGTTTTGCTGTTTCATTAACTTTTAAAAAATGATTTAATTGATAAATTACACTTTGGTATGCCCCAATGATGCTTACTATTGAGTATTATTTGTGTTCAGTTTTTCTTAATAACACACTAATCAGGTACTTTGTGATTTTTAAATACGAAAATCTTTCCTCTCTGATTTTCGTGTATAATCCTGCGACTAGTCTAATAGGATATCTTCTTTGTAATTCTACGTGTCTTTGTGAGTTGTGTTTGTGTTTTTTGTTTTTTTTTTCTTTCCAAATTTCAGACAGTATCTTGGGCAACAGTTGAGAACCTTTCATAGGGAAAGATGTTTTGCTTTTAATTAGATACCAGGATAAATTTTCTAGTATTGTACTGAAATGTCTAAATACTATTTTATTTGCTATTTTTGTGTGTGTGTGTGTACTGTGTTTTTGGTTTGTCTAATATAGAATTGAAAGCTGAAATTGAAAAACTGAAGGCAGCTCAGAAAAGTGCTCAGAACACTGATCCTGAAAAATACAGGCGTTATTTGCAGGAAATAACGTGTCTGAGGGTGAAATTGCATCAACAGGAGAGGGACATAGCAGAAATGCAAAGGTGGGGCAGTCAAAAACATCTTTTAAAAAAGCAAGTGGTAAAATCTATATGCTTTAATTTTGCTCCTAAGACAGTGTTAAGTTATTTTTCCCCTTAATATATTAAGGGCCTGGAAAGAAAAACTTGAGCAAGCAGAAAAGAGGAAATTAGAAGATATAAAGGAATTGCAGGTATGTTTTCTTTCTTCCACTTGTTCCTTCACTTTACTTAGGAACTAGGACAGAAAAAAACAACATCGGCAATCCTTGCAGAAGAATTACAGTAGTTCAAAGATTTGGTTTCATGAATGCTGTTCTTTTAACAGATTAATGTAGATATTTGGATACACAAAGTAAATTGTCTTTTTTGCTGGTATCTCTTTAATCTAGAAAGCAGGAATTGCATTCAAAATGGACAATCACTTACCAAACCTTGTTAATCTCAATGAAGATCCCCAACTTTCTGAGGTGCTGTTGTATATGATCAAAGAAGGAGAAACTACAGTTGGAAGGTATACACCGAATTCAAAACATGATATCCAGCTTTCTGGAGTGCTAATTGCTGATGACCATTGGTACGTAGTATTCTTTGATTTTGTTTTTCTTCTAATACTTAGGCCAGAGCAGGAGATACTTCTGATCCTTGTCCTAATTTTGGAGTCGCTCTTCCTCCTAACAAAACATGGTTTTCTAACTAGGGAAGATATTACATAGGGATAATTTTTGTATTCTTCAGTGAATAAGGTAACTTCCTTCTATTTCTCCCTAGAAATCTGTTAACCAAGGTAGTTTAATTTCTTAGTACGTTTTGTTAGTGGAGTGAAATTTTCTGTTCATGTAGAAATTCTGGAGAAGGACCTGATCAAATGATGCTGTCTATAACTCTCCCATTCAACTTAATGTAATAGTGAAATGCCTTTACAGTTTTCAGTTAAAACTGAAACTAGAGAACAACTTGGCCAGCTTTCTGAAATGTTTGAAGTGCATCTTGTGCTATGGATCCTAGACAGAATGCTGGAAGAAATTTAATGAATCAATTACTGAAAATAGGAAAGACCTGGATATGTTGAGAAATTAAGCTTTATCAAAGAAATGCTCAGATGACAGGGTATCATAATGATTTTTTTTAGTAGAAGGTTCTTAAATTTAAATATAGATTCTCTTCCAACATACAGGTTGTTACTCATGAATTATGTATAATGTAACTAAACAGTAAGACACTCTACACCTAGAAAAAGGATAACAGCACACTATGTACAGCATGATTTTTATGTATTAAGAAACATCACTTGCAATTCACATAAGCTACTGATACCACAAATGTTTCTTGTTTTCAGTGTTATAAAAAATAATGTTGGCCAAGTTAGTATTATTCCACTGAGAGAAGCAAAGACATATGTAAACGGGAAATGCATTTTAGACCCGACAGTTCTGCATCACGTAAGTAATTGACTTGGTAAAAGAAGAATATAAGCATGTGTAGATTTTGTAGCTGTATTAATGTTACAATTTCAGACTAAAGGTTTTCTTAGAGGGCTCTGAAACCTTTAAATACTTCTGTGTTCCCCTTCAATTTCTACTCCTACCTTCTCTGTTTCAAGCATATAAATATAAAAGTTACAGAATGAACTATTTTTTTTTTCCTGTAGGGTGATCGAGTGATCCTTGGGGGAGACCATTATTTCAGGTTTAATCATCCGGTAGAGGTTCAGAAAGTTAAAAAGCCATCTTGTGGGACTACGCTTTTGCATGACGGTCCTAAAGATTTTGAATTTGCAAAGAATGAGCTGCTTATTGCACAGAAAACTCAGTAAGCATCGTATCTTTTAATTCTAAGAATAAATTTGCAGTTGTTAATGCAACTATGCAGTAACTTTCTTAAGAAACTTAAGATCGTTAATTATTTCACTGTACGTGAAAGCTGGAAAACAGAATGCTTATTTTTAACTCATTTTATAATAGAAATGTAAGTTCCAGACTTAGCTGAAGTGAATGTGTATATATAAGAGATGATCACTACAATGCAGTCCACTTGTCAAGAAAACAGACCACCAATTAAGAAACACTAAGCTACAGAGGTCCACTGAGTAGTGTATTTCCTTAGTTGCGTTTCTCCCCAAGCACATAATGAGTCAGAAATTGACTTCTGATGTTTTAGAGAGAGGCACAAAGCTGAAAAGCAAACATGCTATGGAAGGAGACAAGGGACCAAAGTTACAACCTTGGTTGTCTGTGATAGTGGGGAATTTGAGATAGTGCAGTGTTCTTCATAGTTGTTTCTTTCCTGGGAGTTAATAAGTGTGAGTCTTATTGACTTAAAATATACTTTTCTTCATCTTAGTGTGATTTAGCGAGTTTCTATTACGTTTTTTAATTTTGCAACAGATAAATAATACAATAAATTTGGAAATCAAGTAGAGTGTAAAATACTAGGATTTTTTTCTTTTTCACCTGTGTCTGTTTTCCCTATGAAATCAAAAATACCTAGGTAAAATATAAAAGTTGTGAAAGACGTTTTCACTGTTAAGTTCGGAGGCTGTAGAGTAACTCTTCCTGTTATGATAGACGTGAATAAGAATGTAATCTCTATGCAAATTGTAGGAGATTAAAGCCATTCTACGTGTATGATATTTCCATTTGTAGGCTTGAATCAGAAATTGAAGAGGCACGACTTAAAGCCAAGGAAGAAATGATGCAAAGTGTCCAAATAGCAAAAGAGATGGTTCAGCAAGAACTGACATCGCAAAAAGAAGCTTATGAAAGCAAAATAAAATCACTGGAAGCAGAGGTGGTAAGTTGCCTTAGCATCATTATGTAAAACATAGCAGTAAAGTACAATAAGTCAGAAGATAATAAAACAGAAGCGGTAGTATGTGGGGATTTATTTATTGTGTTTTATGTGGTGGTTATTTTGTTGTTATTTTCTTGTATACCATAACAGTGTCTTAGGGAGTTATTTAAACATGTATACATAAATAAAGTCATTATTGCTAACACAAGAAGTTGTAAAGTAGGTATCCCCTTCAGAATTATTCTAGCGATTTTGGTTTATAGAATTAGTTAGGAATTAAAATATTAATCTAGTGTGAATTTGAGAAGGATGTAACTTGTAGTGATTTTTCGCATACAAAATTTTCTTCTATGTAAATTACTACAATTTTAGCGTTTTAGTGAACATGTTATTATTTTTAATTCCAAGTTTGCATGCTCCTTTGTTATATAATGTAAAAGAATTTACAAGACTATAATCCTGTATATAATTGTGCATCATGGCAAAACAATAGTAAAGATGGAGTATTTTATTTCTTAAATTTGCTATAGATGGCATAATGTGATGCTTCTGAAGCTTCCATTGCTTTCATTCATATATCCTTTCATTGCCAACAGTGGGCTTGGGTAGCCCACAGGGGCTGCATATTCTCAATGTACTGCAGTAAAAATAAACCTTAATATCTGCTTACAGGATGGATCTGAAATGCTGTACAAGTAGTATACCTCCTTTTGTCTGTCCTTTATTATATTAGAGAGAAGAATCTCGTAAGAAGCAAATGCAAGAACTGAATAACCAAAAGGCTGCAACTAAAATACAGGAGCTAGAGAAGGCAAAGCAAAATCTTGAGCTACAACTACACTTCAACAAGAAGCGTTTGGAAATGGAGACCTTAGCTACCAAGCAGGTATTTAAAAAAAAAAAAAAAAAAAGTTTTTTAGGCAGGAAACCTTGTCTTTTAAATAAATCATTGCATGTGAAATGTTTGGTTTTTGGGCGGAAGGGAGGGATGACACAATGACTTGGGGGAGTGGATTGTTTTTTTGGGGAGGGAGGGCGGGGTGTGTTTTCCAAATATTTTGTTTTCCAAATATTTTTCTTCTGTGTGGGTTTTACACAATTTACACAAATAACTAGATTGCTTACCTTCTGAGTATGCTATCGCATACACTTTGGAGATAAACTAGTACTGACCTTGTTATTTCTTATGTCATGTGAACCGTTTTGCTCATGTACCAAATTTGAGTGACCATTGCCTAAGCCAAAAGTTATGACTCTAAGAATTAATGTGGTGGTAATGTTTTTTGGCTGGTGTTCATATATCTGACTTCTGCAACAAATTCTATTTCATTTTTGTAATGTTGCATCCTTTTCATTTTAATATTTCTTTTAAGAATTTGAATATGTAAGTAAAACAAGAAAATTGTTGAAGTTTGAACATGAAGGGTTTCATACTGATGGCAGATGCGGAAGATACGTTTCATTCTGTTCTAATAGTCCTTAAAATTACAGCAACAAAACTATTTCACACAAGTAAACACCATTTAGTTTGATAGGCTTTTTTGTTTGTTTTTTTTTTTTTCTCCTCTTTCTCAGGCTCTGGAAGATCATAGTATTCATCATGCAAAGATACTTCAAGCTCTGGAAGCTGAGAAACAGAAGATTGCTGAAGAAATACAAACCCTTCAGAAGAACCGTGGAAGTGGGAATAAAACTCTGACTAGTATGTGTGTACATAACGCTGCAGGAGCAATGCTGACTTCTTGCTCAGTGGACTTGGATTTAGTGGCTGTGGACCCTTTTTTTCTTCCTCTAACACTTCTCTAACAATCTGGAACAAGGAGAGCCTTATGGTTCCTATGATCCTTTACCTTCTTAAGCAATGTTTATCAGACAGTGCTAAGAGATCTGTTTTTAATCATAAGTCAGGGCGGTTTGGTGGATATACGTGTAGTCTGCATTTTCCCCTATTACTTAAAAGTCTTTCCTCTGTCTGGCTGAACTAGTTAAGATTTTAACTCACTGGGGAAACTAGACTTACAATTGTTTCTGTTCAGCTCATAGTAGTGTACTATGTAGTATCTAGTGTTATGTCTCTATTTCTGAAATACCCTTTACGTGTTCTTTTTTAAAGTGTTATCTTGGCTGGGAAGGCCTTTTTTTTTTTTTTCCTTTTTCCCTGTCCCGGTCTATTGAGAGAGCTACTAATAGCTAAACTCTATTTGATTTTTTTTAAACCTTTCAGCTGTTGCAAAGTGTTGTTTGATCAGTTTAATCATTATGTACTATATTCTTTATTAGTTCCTCTTAACTGGAATTCTTTGAAGTTATCTGTGATGATCAAAGAGGCCAACACCATTAGTAATGAACTAGGGAAAAACACTGTTTTCTGCAGGTGAGTATCTGAGTGAGTTGATTTATACAAGTATGGTGGGGATGCTGGAAGTGCACTGTACTGTTTGTTTTTCTTTTAACAGCTTTTTGTTAAATTGAACTTGACATTTCACTTTTCTCAACTAGGTTTAGTGTAGTGTGTGGCTTAGCTGTGTTAGTTTGAAGTGTGTTTTTTTATTAAGAATTTAAATGTTTACATTAGACAATTCATTTCAGATCACGTGCTTTGGAGGTGAATCTCATGATATCTATGTCCATCATGCTTTGTTTCACATATTAAAGCAGTCCTAAAACACACAGTAAAAACCTCAGAACATGCAAACAGTAGATAGCAAGAATTCAAGACAATTCATTTCACTCTATAGATCTCTTGCTGTGCTGTGTTACTTGTTAGTCATAGCTGAAGAGCGTTCTAGAAGTTGATCCCTATAATGGCCAGATGTTCTTAGCGAGAACAAGAACTCTGCCAGAAGTCTGTAGCATATGTTTAGTTCTGAGTTTCTTGAGAACCAGGAATTTGTATGCTAGTACTGACTTCTTTCTCTGATTAGAGATTCCTTTTTTGTTTTTCATAAAAATAAATTCAGTGGCTGACTCTTAATGTTTGTGTTTTGTGAGAAATGTGATGTCCCAGGTGATAATTAGGCTTGTTATCAACTTCTTTATCTCTATATGATCCTCCCTACAAATATTTTATTTTTGAAACGTGAATTACTGTTTTTATACTTATTTGTCATTATTTTTTAATCTTTCTCAAATTCTTAGGCATGACAAAATGGATGATAAAACAGGAACAGTATCTTCTGTTCAAGTGCAGGTTCGTAACATCAAACTGGGGATAGCAACTTTCTGGAGCCTGGAGAAGTTTGAATGCAAACTAGCAGCAATGAAAGAACTCTATGAGGTCAGTAAGAACTGAGGAAAAACCACTAATAATTCGTAGTATTTTCTCAGAGAGAGTACAATAATCATATAGGATGGGAAGCTTGGTGTTTTTTTGTTTTGTTTTTGCAATGTGTTCTTAATTTTATTTTTATTTTTTTAAATGTGTGATCCTTTATTATACAGAAGGCATATGAGAGCTCTGAAAAAGTGTATTTTTTTTTCTAAACTTGGTATTCCTATATCTCAGATACCAGATGGTTGTCTTGGTTGTCTTTGCTAAACATTTTATTTATTTATTTATTTTAAAACAATTACATCTCAATGTAGCTGGCAGTCCATTGTCTTCTAGGTTATCCTAACAAAAAGAAAAACATTCAATCTGCTATTGTACAGCCAAAATGTTGTCTTCATCCATGGGTTGTATGCTTCATTGTCACTCTATTTCTGCTTAACACTCCTCCTCCTCTGTTTTCTTTTATTTCCAGAGTAATGATAACAATAAAGCTGCTGATGTATTTTATGACCCTGCTGATGAGTGGGAACCTGACCTTTCAGATGCCTCAGTTTCCTCTCTTTCCAGGAGAAGGTGATAATTTGTAGCTCCTTCAGCTATGCTTGAAACAAATCAGAAGTTAATTTTTATAATTACGTAAAAATGCTTTTCTGCCACTCATGTAATTTTTTATTTATGAATTCTTCTTTTACCTTTTTATAGTGCCAAACTTATAAATTAAGTGAAAAGTTATGTAACCATTTGTGAGGAGTAGGGAAAGTTAAAGCTCAGTTAAAACAAGTCAGGCAGAACCAAGGGCAAGTGCCTCAGCTTGAACACAGCTTCCAAAATGAGTGGGGGAGTTCCTTATGAGTCTCCTTCCAGCTGTTTCATTAACGACTTCAAGGTTGGCCGAGGCTTCTCAAATTGCTCTCTTACCAAGAACTGGCCTTGGGTGCCAGGGACTAAGTAAGCAACCAGAGCTAGCCTAGAGAAGCTGTTGGCTTGTCTGACGGTGGAGAGCTTCATAGAATATCTGTGTTTTACCAAGAAAAAAAACTTCCCATTTGGCTTTACAAAAGCAATTTAGTCTGTCCAACAAACAAGATCCAAAAGAGTATATATAAATATTTTTATATTAAAAGAATATAGTATAAAAAGTATATATAAATATTTTTTATTTGCCTGGTGGTTGTTAATATTCATTGAACCTTCAGTGGGCACTAGGAGAGAGGATGTTTTCTTGTTTTTTATGTTTTTGTTCTCTCATCCTTTCTAGAAGTAGAAGTTTCATGAAGAACAAGAGAATTTCTGGATGTTTGTCTGGTATAAAATTGCAACCAATCCAGAATACACAAACTTCCTATATTTCAGGTATTTATTGATATATAGGCAGATCACCTTTCATACCAAGAACTTGATGAAAATACTACCTGTATAAAGCACATGCACTTCTAATACTTATTTAAAAAAATATATAAAAAGGTATGGGCCAGAGAACAAATTGGAAAATGTCCTGTTTGTAATGTATTCAAGCTTACAATATCAAGCTGTTAACAGTAGATCTTTTTTTGGTTTCTCTGATTGTTTTTTTAGGGTGAAAACTTCCTAACCGTCACTCTCAGCCCTTTTTAAAGAATTTTACTTAAAACATTACCCCATCGTTAACTAAGCAGGTTTACTGGAGAATGAGGATAATTCATGTAACAAATTGCCTGAGGCTGAATCCTGATACAATCATTTGGAGACTGTGCTTGCGTTGTTGCTATTCATTTAACTGCTAAGGTTTCCCCTAGCTGTTTGTCAGGTTTTATGTATTTTTTTTTTGTGAAAAAGTAGATGCTTCAGGCTTCCAAATGTTTTTATGGAGTTATTTTAGATTGGCTGAGGTTTATTTTCTGTCTCTCTGTAGGTTCCATTGTTGAAAAAGATGGATTAATGTTAAAGAATTTAACTGTGGAATTTCTTTGTACTAACTGAATCTAAAAACTATGTAGAATTTTGTATATGCATTTTTTTTTTCTAACTTACTGTCTTTGTTAGTTATATGATGTTAAAGAAGCAATACAAAATACTCATTATATGGATTTTCCGACTGCTTATTTTTTTGAAGAGTTTCTTGCCGATGTATTTTACTTTTTTACCTTACAGGTTCACAGAGTAAATCCAGCATATGCCCAAACTTCTCTGAATCACTTCTTCCTGGAATTTGCAAAGAATCTATAAGTTCAGCTTTAGATTTACTGGAACAGAATCATGAAGGAAGAAAGAGCATAGCAGATCATCTACTAAGGAATTTGTTTACCATTTTCTCTGGAGTTTCTGCCATTTCAAAAGCCTATGAACAGCAAGATGAAGAATGTCAGAAAAATTGTAAGTCTCACTTTCATAACTATTGAAGTAAACATTATTAAATGTCTTGTTTTGTCTTTCAGACTTACAAGCATTCATATGTTTGCTGAGGGAAAGAATAAATAAATATTCCTACTTCTATTTGCGGAGCAGACCTGCTGATAGATCTCCTATTTCTTTTGTAGTTTTCTCTACTGATCATGCTGCTCAGTCCTACAGCATCAAAATTACCTCTGCTTTTGACCAGCTTGTGGTTCTAGTCAAGGTTTGGCTTAACCATGTGCAAAAGTGCCCTGGCTCTGTGAAGACTGATGAAGAATTAAAACAGGAAGTAAAGAACCTGGGAGGTTATTTACAGTTACTGTTACAGGTAAAGTATATATTTTGGAAGAAGAAAATATAATTTAGCTGCTGTGTGTAGAGAAGTTTTGTGCATTAAAACAATATAGACTACAGATGGGCTAAACACAGTTAAATATCCAGCATATAAAACAACAAATGGACAGACCTAAGGAAAATGAATAGCAAAGGGTATGTTTGTACCAGCTAAACTGGTACTATTTTTTTTTCTAATTCAGTGTGATGTAGGCTTTTGCGTCTAGGCCCTGACAACAGCAAAGGTTTGTCAGTATGCTATCAGTCCTGATTTGGTAGGTTCTGCTTCTCAAGGATGGCACAGAATCACTGTGATGCATCTCTTTTGTTGTGGGTAGGTGGGTGGTGGTGGTGGGGTGGGGTGTATATTTTTTATTTTTTTGCTGTTTTTGTTTTTTACTGTAAAATTAGAATTACTATAGCTACTATTAATTAGATCATACCCGTATTTCTTCGAGTCATACAGATATCCTCAGAAGTATCTGTAATTCATATACTAGTTTTATCTGACAATTGAGCAAATCCTTCAAAGTGATGATAGAGATGCCACTTAGCCCTCTTGTTTTCCAAGGTAAAAGGGGAAACTAAAATATGTAGTGACAAGAGTGATTGTTAGTTTGTATTCTGGGAAGTGTTTATGGATTTATAAAACCAGTCACTGGTAAATGTTATTCATGGTACAGCCTTGTGAAGAGTAATTCTATTTTAATTGTGTAGTATAATCATAGAATCATAGATTATCCCGAGTTGGAAGGTATCCATAAGGATCATCAAGTCCAACTCCTGGCACCACACGGGTCTACCCAAAAGTTTAGACCATGTGACTAAATGCACAGTCCAATTGCTTCTTAAATTCAGACAGGCTTGGTGCAGTGACTACTTCACTGGTGAGCCTGTTCCAGTGTGCAACCACCCTTTCGGTGAAGAACCTCTTCCTGATGTCCAGCCTAAACTTCACCTGCCTCAGCTGAACACCGTTCCCGCGGGTCCTATCACTGGTGATTACATAATGATACCATTACATTATGATACCCTTTTTCTTTATGGCTGTGCTGGCTTCTCTTTTAGCTGTAGTAGATAAGTCATTGGAAGTGGGAAGATAGAAAGCTGAAAACATGTCAAGCTATCATGCAGTGCAAACTCTTGCACTATAGAAATCCTGTGCTCTTTGACCAGAGATACTTGCTAGTTTCAGTGAATGATAACACTTTTTTGTTTCTAAGGGATGTTCTTCAGATATTTCCTCAATGGTAGCAGAAGCACAGAGTAAAGTGAACGAAGCAGTAAAACAAACAATTAAATGCATAGGACACTTGGCAGTATTCACAAGAACTGATATTTCCATTTTTGAAGAGAACGACATTCCTGCAACTAGTCTACAGGTGAAAAAATGTTTGTTAGAAATAATGACTTTGTAGATGAGTATCAAAAATACTTGAGCATGAAGACTTTGAGCTTATTCCAAACAATATCTTTGGTTTTCCCTTTGTATTCTTTATACTTCTATATCCTAGGATATGGCACTAAATAATGAAGTAATTTTCATGTTGACATTCACGTTTTTTTCAAGTAAACAAGCTCATAATTATAATGGTTATATAAAACAATTTGATCAATTGAATTAAGTGTTTTCAGTTTATCTAATGCTACTTTTTTTTCTCTGGAGGAAAAAATGTGTTAATATAAATGTGTTAATGCCCTTAATGTTTTTGAAATAAACAATGAAACAAAAATCCCAAACTTTTAAGTTTGTATAACTTTCACCTACAAGCAAGAAGAAATGCTGTGCTTTCAGGGTTGCATCTCCGCAGAGATTGTACAAGTATACCTATTTCAATAAAATTCAATGCTTATATGAATAATCTGGCTAAATACCACACCCAATTTTCAGAAATCTGAAGAAAATTGGGGAAAAGGAGGTTCGAGTGCTGAGCCACTGTGATCCGAGAGTCACATGTATCTGAAGCGCTGAACAATTTGCACCCCACACCCCCAAATTGTTTTTAGTCCATTACGGAAAATCTATTTTAGTTCCTAGGCCAAATCAACTCCTTTAATCATTATGTTTTGAACCTTTATTTTAAAAGGACTTCGTACTTGCTGTTTATGATGGAATAGGCTTGGGGCTGGACTTTCTTATGGATACAGTACAGGAAAAAGCAAGAATGGTGCAGAAAGAACTATTAAAACTACACCCACAAAATGAGGTGAGATTTCAAGAAGATTATAAACTACTGATATATTTTTAGAGGCACTTGATCATATTTTTTTTATTTTTCAGCAATTCTTTCTAGAAAAATTGCGTGGAATGCTATTACAGTTGAACAGAAGTTTGAGATGGGTGGGAACAGTGACGCCAGTCTTGCAGATTTTTTTTTCCAGTGTTTAGCCTTTCACCCATATGTAATCTGAATATTTAAATATATTTAATTCAGAGTAATTTCTGAATTGGAGGGCGCTTTGGGGACACTTTGTGTAAAATTCCATGGTGTAACCATGAAGAAGAGGGAGAATACAAAAAACTTTCACAAAGATGCCAGTGGACAAAATGGTGAAGATGCCACTTTTTTTTTATTCTGTATGTTGTTCTTAAACTGTTTTGTATAAAACAAACAAAAAAACACTTAGTAATGTCTTATGATCCTAAAAGTTAATTGTTATGTTATAATGGTAATAGCAAATAGTTCTATTTCCTACACTGTTATTGTTGAGAAGATGATGAAGTTTAAAAGACTGCTTTTTTTGTAGACTTTATTTTGTCACACATTGTTCTTACACTCCTAGTCCCAAATAACATGCTGTCTAAATATTAAAATAGTTCAGTGTTATCTTTTAACATTTTTTTGTACAGTCAAGACCAACGGTGGCTGTGTACCTGTATCTGAGGAGTCCTGTCTTCTGCCGTGGATTTTTCTATTTTTTTTCCTCAAACTTGAGAAATTTGCAGGACTATGGCCAGTAAGAAAGTCTGTATAGTGAGTTGGGTTAGATACGATACGTATTTCTGAAGAATTTATTTCTGTTCAAAAATAGATAATAAATGATCTGGAGTAAATGGTTCAAATCAGTTGGAAAGGAGTGATAAACTGCTTATTTCAAGGAAAGCAAAAATTTCTTCCTACCCAGATTTTCACTGCGTTTCTTAATCTTCCAGATAGCATTGAAATTGCCTCATATCTTTTATATTCCTGTCTACTTAACTCCAAAAAGCTTCATGCTTCTAGCAAAAAGAATCGAGCAGTCTGCTTTACAAATAATTCTGTTCACTTGCAGCAGATTCTTATCTACTGGCAGGGATCCTGTACATGCTTGTTGTTGGTTGAGCTCATGTTTCAGCTAATGTCTCCAGCTAGTGTGAAGTCGCAGGCAGAACACAAGGGTATTAGCTAAGAGCCTACCCCTGCCACTTAGAATGGCAGTGATATAAAAATTACAGGAGAACCTTTCTTTAGTGAGCACTTACCTTTGCTCATTTGACCCTCCTGTGTTAAGGGGTTATATGAAGTCTTGCAGATATGTGAACAGGTAGACAGCATCGTTAACAATTTTATTTGAAAAATGTGTGTTATGTTGCAGAAACATTGCTCTTGCTTTTGAATGTTTTCCTCGTCAGCATGCTGGTGTTCATTGTTATGCTCCTAAAACATTCACGTACTTTTACTGTGTCTTGAATCAAGCGTGCAATATAATTAAAAATTCTTTTGTAGATTCAAAATCGAATAAAGGATGATGCTGTGGCATTAGCCAGGTTCCTTGAAAATAACATTTCTTCTTGCAGAAAGGTAAGGGAAATGTTTCACCTAATGTGGGCTTTGAAGCTGGGTTTTAAATGTAAAGGATGCACTTAACAAAACAAATCTGAAACTACCTGGATCTGAAATTGCTATATTTACTGTTTCATGACAACAATTCCTGCTCAGTGGTGTTCTTGTGATTGGAACACTGCAACTGTTCTAGCCACTGCATTTCCACTCAAAAGTACTTGGTTTTCATTTTACTTGGTGTTTCTAGAGGTACTTGCAGCTTATCCTCATCCATTTGTGTTTATTATGAACACCCTGAAGTTCAGTAATGGTAGGGTAATAGTGGTATAAGTAGCTACTGCAATATTTTATGCACACAGCTATTGATATTTTGAATTAAAAGGCAGGACAGATGTTTTAAAATGCTGTTAAGAGCTTTTTTGGGAGTTAGTGTATTTACTCTTCTCCTTTCAACAATATGCACTTCTATCCAGAGCTGTCTTATGTGCTGTGACTTAACATCACTTTCATACTGTATTTCAGTGGCCTGTTTTGTGTGACTAAATCCATAATAATGTATTAACTATTAAACATTCCTGTCATGTACTTGGGTCTTTTAAAATTCCTTTTTATTAATACAGAAAGAAATAGAATCTCAAGTACCAGAAGAAGATTATGTGTATCAGGAAATCAAGAGAAGTACTAAAATTGCTGTGAAATATTTGGAATTGGAGCAGTGCTTAGCTGAAGTCTATCAGATTGTTTCTTCTACATTACAAGGTATTTACCTGGGTTATTGCCTGTCTTTCTAATAACATGTAGACTAAAGGAGACGTATAGCAAGAGGAGGGGAAGACTGGTCTCTTTTTGCAAAATACTGCATTTAATTATTGTTTTTGTTTCTCATAGGGTCATTCAGAAACACAAGCCCTCTCAGGAGCTTTGCAGGAGAGATTTGTATCATAGCTGGATATTTGTACAATTATTTCAGTTTATTTGCTTTGTCTTCTACTTCTACAAACAATGCTATCCAGAGAACACCCGTGCCATTTATGAACTTGGATGAATTGGACTCTCTGGTTGATTCCCTTATTGTGAATTTTGAACTTGAACAAGGGCAGCAAAATCTGAAATCTCAGCCTCTTTGTAATGAAACTACTGAGACTCAAGGAAGACAAATTGAAACAGGTGAAGATGAATTTGCTTGGAAACCGGAGGGGATTCCAAAACACATGTATAAACTCCAGTCATCGCTTACGTTTTCAGGGGAGCTCTCACCTGGCAGGATACAGTGGGTATAAAATACTACTATCAAGAATTCAGGGAAACTCTTTTTCCTTTTACATGAAGGGAAAGTAATATATCACAAGAAGATAATACTAGTTGCTAATATCGATTTTTAAGTGGTATGAAAGTAAACAAACAGGATTGTGTGATAAGTACCCAGAATTTCACAGGAAAAAATTTCTTAAGATGCTGTTAGGTTGTAAAATATACTGTCTTCTTTTAATAAAAGTCTAGTATCAACTACTCTTATAAGCAATAATTTAACAATAAGTTAAGAAACAAACTATTGGAGATGATATGACACTGATACTAAAACTGTTGCGGGGGTAGGGAAGCAATGCAAACACTTGCTAGGACATTTGCATCTCTTTGTTTTAGGCCTGTCCTAGGTGCCTTAAGTTAAGAGAAAGGGCTTTTGTGTAGCAGTGAAAGGTAGATGATACGGGTACCAATTCTTTTTTCTTAACATTGTTGCTTCACCTCTGCTGTGTTATGGTCTAGTAGGGCTAGTAAATTGGTTTTTATGGCTTTTATTTTTTGAAATGTCTTTTTTTTAAAGTATTTATTTATGTGAAGGGGAGAGATGGTTTAAAAACAAACAGAAAAACAAAAAAAACCTTTATAACTTTAACTGATAAATGCTTATCTTTAGTGGTTTTGCAGTCCATTGAAAAATCTTGGCCTGAAGCAGCAGTGATAATGCTCTTCAACTCAATCTAAAGTAAGTTCATGTGGTGTGGTGTTGGTAGAGGTTATCTTTGATTGCTCAAATTGCTTTCAGTATTAATTCACAGTGTATCAGAAGCATAGCTCTTCCTAAATAATATGTCAGTCATCCCATGATGCTGTGGAGAGTTGCACTAATAAACAATCTACAAGTAAAACTAGAATGTATGTATTACAGATGTAGGGCTGGATGGGGTTCAAGTTCCACACTTTCAAGGTAAAAAATGAGGCAAAGATGGAAAATATCATAACTAAATCTACACACATCTCTAAACATCCTTCAAAGATATTCTGCAAATCTAGATGACTCTGTACTCTGGAATTATAACAAAACTCCCAGTGATAAATGCAGACAAGATTCATTCATGTCACTGATGGTGGAATTTGAGAGAATGTTGTGCTCGACTGCTTCCATGTCACCTGTTTGATTAGCTTACCATTCTGCCTCCAGAAGTTAATTGTGCTATGACCTAGGCTTAACTGTGCTACTCGTGGAGCTATTTACAAGATTATTGCTGTATGTTATTCAATATTACTTCATGTTCCTTTGTTACTTGTACTGGGCTGTGATTTGGTGAAAGGATAGGGAGCAGATCTTTGTCTTTGCCTTTTGTGGATTGTTTCCTATGCTTTTTGCTTTTAGAATGACAGCAGCATTACAAGTGGACCTACACTAGGCTAAAACAACGACTTTGTCAATCAACTACTTCCTCGTGCTTTTTACTGTAGACATAGTTTATCATGTACCTTTAGTCTGTTAGCTGAAGCCAGTGAAAGCTGACTGCAAGGATGAAAATGTTTTTAGAATATTTATTCCTTAATATTGGGTTCTAGGAGGCCTGAACCTCACACATCTTGCTCATAATCGTGCTGAGAAAATTGGGAGCTGACACCTAAATGTTGTTTTTGTTTATTTCAAAGCTTCTGAGCCAGATATTCATAGCTATCATCTTTCCTTCTGAGAGAAGAGGAACAACATCTTGAGAGTTTCAGTCTGTGAGAACAGTTCAGGCTGTTAGAACCATTTTCTACAAATGGACTACATTGAAGAGAGTCAGTCATTGTTTTTCTTTGATAACTTTCATAGTAGTAATCAATGCTGTCATTCAGTGGTTTTGTGCTTATCTGCCTTGAAGGAAATGTGGAAAGGTAATTATGCTGTTATGATAGTTATCCATAACCCATGTATCTTTTTCTGAAGACTAGTATACCTTAATATTTTGTCCAAAAATGTCTTGCAGTGCAGTTCTAACATGAAAATTAATTGACACTTTTTGTTGTATCTGCTAATGTCTATCTCACATGAGGTGCAATGTTGCTTAGTCGCTTTCTTATTTTAAAGGCCTTTACAAGTCTGTTCAGAGGTTAACAAAGTCTATTCAGTTATTCAGATTTTTATGCTTTTAAGCGTGAATACTATCCTGGTGTATTTGTACTTCTGTAAATGTACAATTTTGTATTTGAAAGTTTTAAAAACGTTTGTGGTTCTTCTGAATCGTGTACCTAAGTGCAAGCATTGTGAAACTAAATCATGTAACTGATCACCAGTTTTTAAAACTTGTGTAAAAACTTGTACAACAACATGTGTAATTTCCTTGTCAGTTTTCTTCTGTTTACAGTTGCTTTTGAGACCTTCCTTTGCTGGTGTAGTATTGCAATGTAACATTCCAAAATACTAATAAGAGGTATTTTCTATAGCACAGTGAAACCAGAAGATTGACTACTTTAAGTTTCTCTCTCTTCTAAGACATAACAGCACACGTTTAGATGCTGAATACTTGTGACTTAATCTACACGTTTTAAGGTCACAATACTCCATTCTTTTCCCATTTGTTAATACCGCGGTGTTATGCCAAGTTTCAGTTGCAAAGTTATTCAAGTGTGTTACTTGCTGACATTCCACCTGCTAGATGATTAATCATGTTTGCATTTTTTGTACTTAATGAGAAGCACTGATGAGAAAGTATCTTGTTTGTTACAGTTCTGTGTATTATTATTTGAATTTGTTTACTTATTTTTTAAAGTGAAGAACAAGGTCATCACAACTCGGAGCTCACACTGACTTTCAGTTTTTAGCCTTTATGAAAACCATGAGAAAAACACCATGCAAACAAGTCAGTTTCTGATAGAGTTTTAACTGAGGTAGCAGAAGGTTGATGGGCAACTTCAATCCCATCACATCTGGCTTTTGAACGATGAGTGAAAATGTTGCCAATAGCTTCCTGCAGCTTGTGTTCTCCTCATCCATGCTAAAGTGAATTGTAGAAACTGATTAAAGCACCTTGTTAATACCATATTCACATTTTAGTATACGTCAACAAAACTTACTTCTGCTAGTGTTTTCTTCAGCTTGGTGCGTTTGTTACGGTTATACATCATTGAAGTACTTCACTCTTATGGTATGTATGGTGACCATACATCATCAGAGTGAGCTAGTGCTCATAACATATTGCATTAATACATCAGCAAGCCTGGCTGAAGCTCCAGTAATCTATTGGTGTAATATACCATCAGAGTAAGGTATATTTATAGCTTTAGGCTGGTCAATCTATAAATTATCAATGTCAAAGAACTGGTATCATGGCAGGCAGACAGACTTTGGGATGGATTGATATGGCTGTGAATGGTATGTTAGTTTCTGCTTTTCCAAGTAGTTAGAGGTAGGTGTGAGTTAGGCCTGGGACAGCAGAGCAATTGATATGGCTGAGCACAGTGTCTACGTCACCTGCTAAGCATAGTGGTGAAATGAAGTAGAGCCTCATGCTGCCGAGATGAAGGATTTTTTAGTCCTGATCTATTCTCCATCTTTGCATATTTGGAGATCTGACTTTGAAGTCAGAATCTGAATAGCTTCTGGCAGATGGTGGTAGTATTTGTTGTGATAGTTACTAAGGCGCACAATTTCAGAAGAATTTTTACTTTAGTATGTGACAGTTGTTAATTACTTCCACAGGAATGCATATTAGTGTTGTAAATTTCCCTGGTGGAATTGACATGGGAGTGGGATCACAACCAGTAGTCATTAGAGCACCTTGATTAATCAACTGCTGTTAATAGGGTTAAGATGTTTACTTCTAGCAGGTAACTGTTCACAGTCCTTTCACTTATTCATTCGGTTTTCTTGCACCCACACTTACAAATCACTCCTCATTACGGGGCTAGAGCAATGCAACAACTGTGAGGCCAATCTCAACGTCTGACTGAAGTGAAGGGTCATATTGGCTCACCTGTGGCTTTTAGGAAGGTGACCAGAAAGTCTCTCAATGGGGCCTTTCTCTCATTATGGGTGTGCACCCATTTACCTCAAATTTACCTCTGTAAAAAAAATAATAAAAAAAGAAACAGTCAGAAACATGCGCAGAGAGGGGTGGTGGTGGGGAAAGCATTAAGAATAAATGTTTAGAGACTTGAATGGGAGGTATTGTTTACTGAAGTTATAATGCCTTTTGTTTTTATTTTTTTAATTTATTCATTTAATCAGTAGTTAGTGGGTATTTTCTTCTCTCCTCTTCTCCTTTAATGTCCTTTCTTATTCCCCCAAGAAAACATTCTTCAGTCAGATTTCAGGTTTTAAAAAAAAAAAAGTAACTAGAACTTCAGGTGGTTTTCTGATGGAGTTTTATTAATTAACGTGAAAAAAAGGGACTGGGGAGTTAGCTTTGTTTTAATTTCAAATACAAAGTAGCGGGGAGGGTTATTCAGGTTTCTTCCCTGTAGTTGCATTTGAAAATAGAAACAAAGGAAGATCTAACTAACCAACGACATTCTCTTTGTAGTAGAAGTAACTTAAAGAAGTTACTAAGAAATAAACTATTGAAGGGAAGAATACCTATTTGAAAAACTTTATTTGGAAATGTTAATACTTTGTACTGATTCTGAGAGCGTTGATCTGCTACTTTACTATGTTTTACAACTCAGCCTCTAGTTTTATTTGTTTATAGTAGGAAAATAAGACTAAAATTACACATTTTAATATCAGCTAGCATGATGAGATAAGCTACCACACAAAAATATCAAATAAATTGATCTTTGTTGTTTAAATTGGTCAAAATATAGGAGTCAACTAACTGTGATTAGTTTGATGAACTAAATAGTTCATTTTTATCCCTTATCAGGATAAAATAAGCTTTCTTTTAGATAAAGGTAACCATCTTGAGAGAAGCATATCTTCAGAATACGAACAGCGGATTACTTGAGAAGCTTCCAAACAGCATTAGCCCATCTTTTGAGGTATATTTTATGTAAATACACTTTTAGAAAAAGGCACATTCTACTTATGCCTCTTAAAGGACACGTACCAGTGTTAGAAATTAAGTATAAGTCAACTCTTACAGTACTCAGTGACTCATAAGAATACTGCAGAGGAAAACAGCAAGTTGCCATTTAATTTTGTCCGGTAATGGCACCTGCAGGCAGAAGAGGAGACTACATCTGTTTCAGCTCTGTGAATACAAGCTGCTGGTTTTGGACAGGAAATTTCTTCACGTTCATTATATACCTTAACATATCGTGATTAGAAGAGTCATGTTGCTTACTGAAGCTAATACAACTTTTCTAATTTCATGGTAAGGTTGCGGTTTTTATTTATTTTAGAACTGCATTTTAATTTGCTTCCTAGCTTTCAGTAGGAAGTGGGATAATATTCACGCCTTTTCCAAAGGATGGGTTGCTCACTTTTTTTGAAGTCCTTTTATTTTTTATTAAGAATTACAGGTCATATTTGTTATCTTTTTTTTTTGTTTTCTGTTCTTTTTAGGTTTTCTGTTCTTTTTAGGACTTGGAATATATAAGTAACAAAATTTGGCTAGACTTTATTTTTTTTTTTCCCCTGCCATCTATTTGTTGTTGTTGTTTTGGCATGTCTGTGTTTGTTTTCACATGTCTGTGTTTCTGATGGTATTGCCTTCTAGAATAGGAGATGGTATTTTTCCTAATCCATGTTCGTATAACTTGACTGTTGCAGTGAAAACAGAACAAAACTGAAGAAGTCTCCTGAGCTGACACATTACCGATAGTGAGCACAGTAGACAATATAAAAAAATAATATTGGAGGTATCATTCAGTCTTGTGAGTTAATTTTGATTATCTCAATTAATATAAGTAAATCAGAAAGGTCTATGAAGAGTTGAGGGAAAAGAAGGAAAGTATTAGATAAACTCATGGCAGTCATTTATAATAATAATAAAAAAAATCATATGAAGTTTAAACTATACTCGGTGTCTTTCATCCAGTTTCATAAAGCCTATTACAAACATTATTTGATTAATATTTACACAAATCTGGTAGCTTTAGTAACATACTTTACTTACGTTGCTATATGCTAGTGTCTAAATACTTTATTTTTTCATGTAGACTTATATGTAGCAAAGAGACAAACTTCAAAAGTTAAACAAAAAAATAACCAACCAAAAAAAAAAGTAACCCACAAATTAACCACAATTACTTTAACTTGTTATTTAGCAGTGTGTTTTTGAAACATTTATAGCAATTAAAATATATGTTAAACTGCAACAGTACATTTAAGTACAACACTCTGCTTTTGGTCTTGTAGCCTATTTCTACTTTATATTGCTATAAAAGTACATTTACTGAATTATGTTAGTGATATGTGTACTAACTGTTTTATCTATGATGTAATTTTCTATAAAATCAATGCATTTCTACACCACCCCCTAGTGTGCATACAATGGTATTGATAAAGAAATTCTTTACATTGGAAAAACAAGAAGCTGTGATACACACTCACGTAAGTGTATTTGTGCAAATTCTTTTACTCTAACGTGAAGGTCTATATGTAGTTAGCTATCTGTATACATATAAATGTGTAAAAGGCATTTCTGTAAAATAATAGCCCAAGAACTGGTCATGGATCTGAAATAAAACTCATTTCCCACAAGCTGAAGAATAACTTTTGAGCTCTTGAAAAGGAAGTAGTACAGCTAATGATTGGTACATTTTGGTTGTGGTGATAATTTTCTAATATCTTTGGATCAGCTAGTCTAGAGTTGTGTCAATGGGTTTATCTGCCTTCTAAGGATTTGTTCAGGCCCTGGTATTGAGTTCTCAGAGAATTTTTTGGATTTTTTTACTTTGAATGTGTCTATTCATACACATGGACACTTTTCCAGTTTTCTACTAAAGTCTACTGCCTTTTGTTCAAATTGTATGTTTCCTCCTCCATCCCTGTTTCTGGGAACGTGTGCCCTATTTTGACTGTAAGCTACTAGAGCAATCTTGTGGTAGTAACCTCTACAACAGAGGTCTGATCACTGCAAAGACTGCATTAGGTGCTACTCTGATAGCTAGGTTCCATCAGGTGTATTAGTGGCTAGGGGAAATTTGAGTGTTTGTTGGTATAGCAAAGTACTAGTGCTGGTATTCTTCAGGCATTTAACATCAGAAAATACAGTTCTTGGATGGAATTCAGAAACTGTGTTCATGAAATAAAATAAAAAAACAACAGTAGAATTTTTATGTTAAGAATTGTGCTTTTTAGTATTTGTATTTGCTGTAATTACATAATTTTTAAATGTACTATTGCATTTTCTGTAAATGTATAGTGTAAATCATTGTCTAGAAAAGGAATGCAGAATGACAACTAAGGGTGGTTTTTATGAAGATGATGAACTGTTGAAGATGATGGTCTACATACATGGAAGAGGGAAAGAAAATCAACCTTATAAACAGCAAATGGAATCTGAAATTCTTTACCATTAGTTTGTAGCATAACTTTACAATCTGTGTATGTATACAAGGAGACCAAAAAAAACCAACAAACCAACCTAAGGTGAATCAACAAAATATGAAGATGAAATTTGAAGATCAAATATTTAATGTCAAATACTTCGTTTAAAATGTGAAGTGTCCTATAGTTTAATTCTGTAGTATGCTGACAGTAGGTGTCCTAAGCAGATTCTAAAAGAAAGTTGTGCTACAAGGGGTTTGACAAAGTCAGAAGGGCAAGAGTGGAATAAAACAAATGTTGTTTTTGAACTCCTGAGCTGTCCTCAGCAGTGGACAGCAAAGTTGATAAATGGGCCTCTGTTGGTCTTCCGTTTTGTTCCCCCACTGCCACCTTCTCCATCCAGGGAAATTCTTTCAGTATTTCTGAACTTGCTTCTTACCCCTGAAATATCAAAACTATATTCCTGAAAGTATTTGTTAAATATTTAGTGATTAATGAGGGTAGAATCAGAAAAGTTTCTATCGAAGTTGTTTTAGTTGGCCTTCAGTTTTTGTTTGGTTATAACTGGTAATATGCAAGTTTAACCTCTTCTCATAAACTTGGATCTCTCTACAAGACTGTTAATCAAGTGGTGAAATGTGTGTTTATTAAAAAACAAAAACACAACAAACAAACGAAAAAACATATAGTGTATATATATATACATTTTATATATTTATATATTTTTATATTTATATATATATATACTTACTGCCCTGGAGCATTTACCGCGGACAGTTATTCTAACTGCAGCCACTAGATGGAAGTGTCTCACAAGGGTATTCAGGTTGCGAGCCCTTTAGGCGGCATTTGCTGAGTAGGCAGGGGAGGAATCTCATCTCCGACTAAAAGTTAATATGCATATCATATTATTATCAAAAAAATCATTGCCATAGAAAATCTGTTTGGGGGCTTGTATAGCTTATAGAATACTTTTTTATTATATAGTCCTGTAAGTAATTATATGAAAGCTACAGTGTAACCATAAAGACGATGATAGCTGTTAAAAATAAGCTCATTGCTTCACTTAGTTTTTCACATTGTTAGATTAGTATTTTTCAGTTTATTAATGTTATTTTTTTTAAATATGCAATTTTGCTTGTGCAAAATAAAATTCAATAACAGTTTTTCTCAATGTCATAAATGTATTTCTAAAACAGTGTACTTTAATATATAAACAAGCTCAAGGAATAAATTTTCATCTGATGTTCACAGGACTAGTACAGAAGAAATCATATTATTAGTTCAAGTTCAATATTGGAATATGAAAAGCAGGGAGAGATGATGGCCCAATGAAGCAAATTTTATGCTTGTTTATTGCTCATTCTTCAGTCACTTCTATTCACCAGAGTTCTTTAAAATAAACTAGTGTTTTGCTGCACAGGATCTTAGATGTATCTTTCTTTTTCCTGCCAGTCACATAGGGGGTCAAGGATGAAATTCAGAATGGAAATGGCAAACTGGTGTCACCTGTTTTAACTAACAGGTAAGAAATAGCTTGCAGTCTTTTTTTTTTTTTTTTTTCCCCCTTTCTATATATATAGATCAACTTTGTAAATACAGGTGGTGAATATGTTCTCGAGGTGAAAATGAAGGTTTTATATTTCTTCTGAATAAAAGGAACATTATCAAGAAAAACTGTTGATTGTCATCAAGAAGTTCAACAGTTGCCTATTTGGTAACTTTTCTGTTTTAAAATATTGCCTGGTATATGTTAGCACACTTTACATCATAACTTTGCAATGTATCTAAATGTATAAGAAGATCTGAGATTATATGTATCTCTCTCCAGCCTTGGCTAGGTTATTTTGGAGAGTGAGGTTGTAAATCAGGTTGTGAGAACATTTTTGAGAGAGTTTCCTAATTTAATGAGCAATCTGCATTTACCTCCAATTCCACCTACGTCCCACCCCTCCAATAACAGCATAAAAATGGGCAGAAAGAAATCCAACTTGCCTACTTATAGTGCTTACAAAAACTGAGACCATGTGTTTAGAAACAAATTTATTAACCGCCTTGGTGGTGTGGGATTCTTCCAGAATTCTGTCTTCATTTTAGTGGTGTTGCAGTGAAATAAAAGAATTAACAAAAACTATGAGTAGATGTGAAATGAAAGCAACACTTGTAAAGCAAACAGCCCCATCTCTAAAAAGAAACAAAAATAATTTTTATACCTAATAGGCAATATTGTACATTTAGTAGACAGATCAGTATTGAATACATTTCCTGATGTGCTGTTTTTGTTGTGTTTGTTTTTAGAAAACTAAGAGTTAGGTACATTTCTTGGCAGATAAAGCTTAAAGAGAGGATTTCTCTTTGCAGAGTAGTAACGTACTTGGATCGTAATAGTTGCAGCTTGATCTCTCCAACTTCTGATGCTACTGAGTTGTCGCAACACTATCTCCTGTTCTCCTGTTGTGGCTGGAGTTATGTGAAAATCTACTGTGTTTCTCATCTAGTAGATCTCAAAAGTTCTTTGTAAAGGTGAGAAACTATTTCCCGTTCAACAGATCGGGCGGGGGAAGGCGGTGTTGCAGAGCAAGTATTGAAACAGATTGAATAGCTCCTATCTCAGTTACACAGCAAATCGTTGGTTGAATTCTATCTTTATGAACAGCCGTTATTGAAGAAATACGTTCTTTTGCAGGGTCTTGCTTATCTGATTGGTATTTTTAAATCTTTAGGGAATAGCCTATGCATAAATTGTCACAAGAGTTTAATTCTTAATTTAGTATGTACTTTGCATGGGTACAGTTACAACACTGTCCAGGAACTTATAGTTAACTTTCTAAAACTAACTGTAGACAAAAATCTTCTATACAGCAATAATTGAAGTCGGCTTTACTAATTGAACTTAGGAGCACTGCATGCAGGTGAGCCTTGCAGTTTTGCTTACCTGTACCTAGAATCCCTCTGGAACCTGCATTTAAATCCGTCACTGAAATGACTCCTTTTCACTCTGCTTGAAACTAGACTTCCATGCTATTCATTTACAGTGGTGGTCTAGGAAAGATGAGACTTCAGTAAGATATACAATACATAAAACACATTTACGACACATTACAGTGGCAACGCTGTATTGGTAGGTTATGATGTCCAGAGAATACAGTCCCATGCTATGTGCGGTGCTGTACGCTGATAAGGCACGTGCTTCTCAGTGCAGAGAATGCTGCTAAAGGCACCAGTGACCTCTTCTGCACAAATGCACAGAGATGCAAAACAGGATAAATGTCTCTTTTTCTGATTTCTGAGATAACGGGAGCTTTCAGAGAAAATTCTAAACACTGAAGAAGAAATCCTTGAAAGGCTTTGCTGTTAATAGTATGAAATAAACTGTTTTGTAAATGGCTGAAGATCGCCAAAATATTTTGGAAACAGAATATTGCATAGAAGCAGTTACTCCTAAAAATAGATTCTTGTGGCTGGTATATTTAAGTTAAATGGGAAGTTTGAAACTGAAGTCATAATGCGAATCTGAAATATTTTTCTACCTTGTCTAAGTGTTAAAAGATGGAAGCCATGTATTTAGCTGGAACCTGATACCTTTTACTGTTACACAGTTGTTAGTGTGATTATTGCCTACCAGAAATTTTCCTGTCATGATATGTCTTCATTTCCTATGCCTTTTTGAGGAAGGATTCATCTGTCAGGCATTTTCAATAGGAAGGTAATAATTTAATATGCAGTGCACTAGCCCCTTTTCCCATTTCTGTCTGGGCTGTAAAGTCACAATAAGAAACACTAGTAAAACTGTGTTATATTGAAAATATAACTCTAAATGCACAAAGTTAGCTTTTATATTGAATAAGATAATTTTATTTTTACAGTCACTTTCTCTGACTTTATCATTTGAGTATTTGTTTGTGTAAATAAGGAGCTGTGTACATTTCTCTTTACAGCTTATCTATGTTCTTTTTTATGATGAAAATAGGTTAATGAAAGCCATATTCATGTAGAATAGTAATTTCTGACTGAGTTATTGTATTTGTTAGATTCATCCAGACCTCGTATGTGACAGATTTCCATGCTAGTATGTTTTCTTTGCAAATAAAGAGTAAGCACATTCTTATGTGTGCACACATCTGATCTGTTTTCTATTACTTCTGTACTTTCAAATGTCACAATATTGAGAGCACATTGGTATATTCCATTTTCATGAGACGCAGACCTCTAGGTTCATGCTGCCTGTAGTTGCTTAGCCTGTGCTTTGTCTGCTGGAAGCACTTTTTTTCCCCTTCAGCTTTTCTTGTTTATTTTTATATGAGAAATATATAGACATTTCTATTCTAGTGTAAACAAATACTCAGGTTATAAAAGTAGTTTGAAGAGGGTGAAACTTTTTTTTTTTTGGTTTGCTACCGCAGAGGCTGCATCAGGATTTTTGTTAGATCAGATATTTGTTTTTGCTATTTAACTTGTGCTTTAACTCAGCATTTGGTAGGCATTTTCCAAACATAGAGGAAATCTCTGTCCTGAAGAGTTTAGAGCAGAAAACAAGTGCAAAAACTTCATCGGGAAACTATAGCTGGGGATTTGATTCTCAGGGGCTGAGAATCAAAATTTCTTTATATTATACAAGTAACTTTTCTTATGTCATGTTATTGTTTCTTGATACACCATCTAGAAGAAGGGTGAGTTTTACCAGTTTGGAAGGGAGGTCAAGGAATGGGGAAAAAAAACCCAAACACATAAATTCCTTAAACCTCCAACATGATGAAGATGACAAAAGGTAGGAAGACAATGTGCATAGTAAAATGAGTTGCAGTTGTTTTTCTTGCCAAGTTTTTCGTAGTTACAAAAGTAGTTACAAATACTATATCACTTAAATGATTTGATTCCATTTCCTGAATTTCCCCATCACGTTTGTGTCCATTCTGCAATATCAGTGCATATAAAATAATCACCTATTTATCAGAATAATTTTAATAACAGACAAAAGGTAGGTCATGTGATATTCCATGAAAACATGTAGATCTCAGAATTTTGTCCTGGTAGTACAAGATATTTAAGGTTATCGTGAAAGATGTCTCTTGACACTCTTTAACAGTTGACACCACCTTAAAAAATAAAGAAAGAATTCAAAAGTTAACCATTGCAGGCTGCCATTTACTTGAATGAGTAGTATAAAATATTGCTGTTTGTTCTGTGCTGTTGTATGGTAATTATTCCATGATCTCTTTACTTCTATATCAACTAGAAAACTATTGATGCTGTATAAACGATAACAACTCTTAGCAAATACATATATAATGAAGCTGTATATATCACATGGATTTGTAATGTAGTCTTTGAAAAATACCAATGCCATTCTCTGGTAACTAGTAAAATTTCACAAATGCCACAACAGGTATTTAGCTCTTGTAAACCTATACCACTATTAAAATAAAAAGGTTGAATACAATTATTCAAAGATATGACAGCTGCATAAATAAAGAAATTGTTAAAGTGTTGTATCATACTGGGATTTTTTCTAAAAACTGCCATGTTATTTAGTGCAAAGATACCACTGAATAGTAAAGGGACTTTCAGCTTCTATAGCCATTTAGTTATTCTGAAAAGCTTCTTCCTACTTCTAAACTGACATTGCAAAGAGATACACCGAGTGCACTTAATCCTTCCAAGTGGTGGCTATAAGTATCCAGACTTCTGATTAAGTGCTTTCTTTGATGCCTAGTCGAGCTTAAAGCTTTTGGCCTGTCAACACTGGACTGAATTCTGTGTAACAGCATTAGCGGCCTGGAATTCAGATATCCTCCCTCCTTGGTCCAAGAGAGCTCTCTCAGTCAAGTTTGACTTATGAAAATCTTTGGAAAGGTGTTCCTATCCTTTAACATCTCGTGGAACTGGCATTGGGTAGAAATATTTTCCTTCATTCTGCTTTTAATTATTTGTTTTATTCTCTGAATCTGCAACTTTGCTTTGGTGTGGATAGACCTGGGGTCAACAAAAGCAGGAATTAAAACGCCTTAATGACTGGAAAATTAGTGAACAAGCAAACAAATTACAGAACTGCCTACTCAGTTGTTCTAGTGAACAAGTATTATTGCAATTTAAGTACTGAATAAATTAGACTGCTCCTTCAAAACCTGCAGAATTTGCTCATCCACATTAGCTGGTGATACATACAGGTAGTGAGCAGTGATGTCCTTTCAGTTCTTTTTTCAGAATACAACTCAAATATATGATGGCTTTAATGTCAATGGGAAGTACACTTACTAAAACACACTTTTAAAATAATTGATGTTTTACTATCAGCTAGAATGTACCTATCTACGCTTCAGTTAGTTCAACTTGGTATATAATTTTGTGTATTTTGTCATATTTTAAATGTAATTCTAGTTCTATTTTTTTTTTGCATGAGAATTATACTTAGGGATTTTTTTTTTTAATGATAGGGTATAAACCATTTAATATTCTACATTGACTTGAAGATATAGTCCAATCTGTCAAGTTAAATTCACTACAAGTAGCATCTATAGCACAACTTAGAGAAGGCAGAAAGGAAAATTAAAAATTACATACAAAAAAATCAAGTAAATGAAATATTGAATCCCATTAGGAAGAAAGGCCTGTGGATATTTTAATGTTGCTGGGTTATTCTTATTATTTCAGTACAAACATCTATATTTTAATAAAGTAAGCAATACAGTGTCCCTCTGACATTTTTTTTTCAGATGAACAATTTTTCAAGAGGATTACAAGGCTGAGTAGTCAGTTTTTGAGAGGTGGAGTGTAGTTTAGTTGGTGGGCCTGCTGTGATTGGAATTGATTAATGGGTGTTGTGATAAGCATAGAAACAGATCAGTGGCAGCTTATTATGCTTTCAGCTGTCACAGCTGTGCCTCTTCACTCTTCTTCTAGCCCTATCACACTCCCTGGCAGCCTTTAAAGTACCTCCTTCCCTGTGGAATTTCTGCAAATCATTTACTCAAATGCCAAGATACCATAGAAGCAGCTGTTTCTGAGAAAATTTGTTCAGGCTTACATATTTGTTGTGATGAAGAATATTGCATTAAAGAATCCTTTTCTACTGCACTAGGAAGCATGCTGTGCTCTACCCTGAAGAGAGGGTTAAACAATGCTTCTGATGGGCAGGTGCACCCCTTAGTCAAGAACTTTCAACCCTGGCTCATACAGGGACACAGTTTGCAAACCTGCTGGCTAAGTAATATCGCTGTTTCTGCTTGACAGTTGCAATAAATAATCGCTCAATGTAAACTTTATTGCTAATAGTTTGATAGAAGCAATATTACAGTGTGTTAAAATCCTGGTAGCTGCCATTTTTGTTGCAATGCTCAGTAGGTTTTGTAGACACTTCATAAATGCAAGTTTCAGAAGTTCTGAATACTTTTTAAAAATATTTCTCTGGCTTTCTTATTGGAAATTGTGATCTCCAGCATGATCTCATAAGCGGCTCAGTACCTTGATAGGAATCATGCAGTTTTAACAGAACAACACTAAAGCTATGTTGATTTTTATACAAAATAGGAGCTGAATCCTAACTTTGTATGAACTCGAGGAGGATTGTCTCAGTAATGAAGCAGTTTGCAGGATATGAGATCTGATATTCTGTGGAAATCTCTCCTATTGGCTACCAAAACTTTGTTCGCTCTATTGCAAACTGAGTAAGCCTACAACATGAAAATAACTGTTCTATTATTTCTAGACATGTTCTAGATTATAATACTTATGTAGTAAATATTTTCTTTATGAAATCTTCGGGTGTGATGTAAATCATTGTTGGCTTATCTGTATACTTGAGACAGCCTGAGACAGCTCTATCAGCATTATTGCTAAAAATTAAAAACCAAAAACTTTGAGCAAATACAGGAAAATTGAAGGTAAACTTGAAAGTGAACGATGCATGCAAAAGGTCTCATTTCTGGCTAAATCTGCAGTTTGTCTAACTAAGGAAGTATACAGTATACTATGGTGGACTGTGAGCAAGAATACATTCAGACAACTTTGGAAAATAAATACTTACAGCCCAAAAGATGATCTGTTAAATTTGTATTATTTGTATGTACCAAATCAAGTTTCTCTGTTGATTATTTAGGAATAACTAAGTGATGTTAGTGGAAAATTATTTCTCAGAGATGATACATTTCATCTAAAATTGAAAGAAGAAGTTATATTACTGAGATGAACATATCTAAGGACCTTTTTTGTTTTTAAATCATGCTGTTTATTTATTCTACAATTATATTGTATGTCAGCTATATCCTGTAATGCCTTGTGTCATACAAAAGCAAACAAAGTCATGTTACATTAATGACTTGTCTGAGATCATATGACTGCCTGCCTATAATTCCATGCTCCTTTGCTATAGAAAAAACATGACCCTGAATCTTAAACAGCCTTTGAGAAAAGGCACCTACAATTACAATGCGGTAAAAAGTTCGTAGTGTTTATGACTCAGTTATTTTAGTTTTCTGCATTTAGTTGTTTTAGGTTCAATTTTCATTTGAATATTATGCAATTGAAAAAATATTAACCCCACTGAAAGCACTATTTTTTTTTTTCAAAATGTTAAAAGAATATTAAAATAGTGAACAAATAATTCTTATAGATTTTATCAGTGCTTACTTAGAACTAAGCTTTCTTTTCTGTATGGTATTTTAGATGCTTGAATTTGGTACTGTCTAAAGATGTTCTTTTGTATATTATTGAGTGTTTTGTTAAAAGAAGATAAGTGAAAATCGATCAAAAGCAAAGAGGTTAAATATCGCTCACATGAGGTGTGGGTGTTGAGTTTTACACATCTTGATCTGCTACAAGGTACTTGTTCTTTAGGGATCCAGCCTGCACTTTTGTCCTTCCTGTGATTTCTTATTTCAGACTTGATAGAAAAAGCATCCACTGTTGTATCATTTCCTTCAGTGCTAACAGCTTTTATTCTCTTCAACAAGTGTTTACAGAAAAGTGTTGATGCTTATTAATCTGTTTCTTGTCTTACAAATGTGCTTATGCATGATTTGTGGTAAAATGGCATTTCTGACAGCTCTCAATGTAATCTGCATAGCACAACAAGATTGTTATATTGAACAGATGTGGTTTGGAGTTGTTATTCTTTGTAATTACCATCATTAAGTGAAAGCATGTGTCAATCAACTTCATACTTTAAACACACCAATCATTTGCAAGGCACATGCATCTGCATTTCCAATATGGATATAAAATATTTGGTTATGATTTTTGTTTTTGCTTGATACAATACTTCATGAAACACACAATGACTAAATATGTTACGGCAACATATCAGCAAGTTACAAGCTTTTCCGGGGTATCATCGAGATACCTTAAAA
This sequence comes from Cygnus olor, assembly GCF_009769625.2. Classification (NCBI taxonomy): domain Eukaryota; kingdom Metazoa; phylum Chordata; class Aves; order Anseriformes; family Anatidae; genus Cygnus; species Cygnus olor. Next base: position 6,021,122 of record NC_049176.1, read on the forward strand.
AAATAGACTTGTCCTCCTTTTCAGATGTAAAAGGAAAACATTTAGATTTACTTTTATATATTTTGAAAGTTACTATGCTGCTCTGATCTCAGGCCACGTCTTGCTTATTTGAGGGAAGGAGGTTCTGTGAGAAAGACCCTCACTTATCTTTTAAGGAGCATTTTTGGCGTGATTACTTGGGGGCAAAAAGGAATTTGCTTCAGTAAATTGACATACTGCCTTTTTAGGTATTAATGTTTGGGTCATTAATGTTGCTAGGATACCTTTTATGCTCAAAAAATGTTCACACTGGTGATAAACAGAATTAGATCAGGAAATTGTATTTTGAGTGGAGTTGAAAACCAAGGTACCTTAGCCTGACTGCACGAGAAATGACAGTATAGAAGTCTGACCAAAACATGAAAACAAGGACAAAACAAGGACATTTGGAGCTGACATTTTCTTTAGTCTTGTTTCCTTGCATATAGACTTCAGGTATTTGTGTTATAGACAGCAGAGATGGCACCTGTATGTGTTTTCTTTTTTTTTTTTTTTTTTTTTTTTGTTTGTTTGTTTCTTCATCCTGGGCTGGGCTGTGACATTTCTTCTCAGCACCAAATAAGATTAACTTGTTGCTAGCCATGAAATGTAGCTCAGCATGGTGAGGTGGAATGACCCTCAATCTCTGAGGGCATTTTAGCTTGTACTTTTAAAGTGGAAGTGGTGGTCTTATGACTACTCCCCTGGTACTGTTTCACTTAGTTACATTAGGTGAAAAATCTCTTAATACCCATACAGATGCATGAGTTTATTCATAATACACTGAAATCTAACTGATGCTCCTGTGGGCAATGTAAAGGCTAACAGCCCTCTGCCAGGCGAAAAGGGTTAGTAGTAGTAACTCAGTAACTCTTTTCTAGATATTCCTGGTGGGGGGTGGGGGGGAAGCTGTGGTTCTATACCCCACAATTTCTACAAATGCTTCCTTACAGAAAAGATTGATCTGGGATGGAAAATTTTGCTTTCAAATCTTAGATCAGGCAAGCTGTACAAATAGATATCTACTTCTAGTATCAAACTCCCATGTAATTAGGAAAAGACTGTTATAACCTCCAATTTCGACAGAATGAGTTATGTTAGAACATTGCCGGATGGGTTAAAGATCATTCTGGTATCCTGTATCTGTTGTCTGACTTGTGTCTGCCTTACTAATTTATCTTTCAGGAAATTATATTGTTTAGGTTCTGCTGAAGGCACTTAGAATTTCATATGGATGTTGAATATTTGTTATGTCCTAATAATCTGATTCACAGTCTACTGTTAGTATTGAAATAGAAATTGAGAAGTCTATTTGTAACTTAAGAATTCAGATATGTTTTATCAAAAGAATAAATGACAGAGAGCTAGAAAATAACTCTTTATTTTCCAGGTATTGAAGGGAAAACATATTTGCAGTACAAATCTAGTGCCATATACGGAACCAGAAAAACAAAAACAAAAACCAAACATGGAAATGACATAGGGAGCACAGCAGTACAGTCTGTCAGATACTGAAATGCCTGTTGTAATCTCAGCCCTTTCCATTACAGAAGAAATCTTGTAAAAGTAAATTGATTGCTAACTTGCAAGGTATCTAACAGATGTCCAAAACAAGTCATCAGGGCACATGAAAAAATGGCTGTACAAGTTGATTAGTACTTAAGCAGGCCTGGATAGTTTTGAGGCCTCTGAAGGAATGATGTTTGGTAATTCTCTTCGCTTTTAGTTTCCCCACCTGTTAATGGAGATAATACCTGTCCAACTGAAGTTTTTAACCATGCTTGCAGTGTAGTTAAAAAGTTAAAATTCACACAAATGCACATCTCAATCTGTGGCCAGAGGAAGCAGCCTTTGTGACTTTTTTGGATGGTTGTCCTTTATACTCTGCAGACTTCCAGTTGCACTGTGGTAGTAGCTAGGCTTCTTTTGGAGCTGTGAAGAATTCCTCATACATTGTTAATTTAATATAACCACAGTCATTTTAAATGTGACTGTATACAGAATATTCTTGGCACCTACCTCATAATCCTCAAACCTGCTATTGTTCAGCGGAATCACCCTGGAAAATATTCAGAGGAATTTCCAACATACTTCATAGAATGACCCTATAGTACACAAGGTAGTATTTCAGAGCCAATTTGAAGAATTGGTTGAACCATTTCACAATCAATGTCATGTAATACTCATGACTAATAAATCTGTAGGCAGTGAAGCACGGTCAAGTCTTAAAATAGAACCCATGTTTGCTGAAAGGAGTGCTTTTGTGGAGGCTTCAAAATGTTGATGCTTGTACTCGCACTCAGCCACAAGACAAGCCTACAAATATTTAACTGATTTACTTAACTGTATTAAGTTGGTTGTGTTGTCATGTGCACACATATAAATGCATGCTTAAATATGAAAAGATTCAACTTGTGTAATTAGTGAACTTTGCCTTACGTGTTTTGAAACAGTTGCATCTAACTTAGACCTATTATGGAGAAGAGAACTGAACTCATAGGGTCTTTATATATTGCTTTATATGAAAATTTGAGTTGCTTATTGAACTTGATGTCCCTTCTTTTCAGTGTGCTAGGCCTGCAAAAAACAATCCTGAAATAAGAATTATTTTAACATGCAGAAAGGCCCTTAGAGGTATGGTGTGATAATAGAATGCATTCACTGTTTTTGATTGCTATATTGAAGCATTAATTAGGATGTCCAGTCATGGGTCAACATCCACAAAAACAGAAAGTAGAACCTGCCTCCAAAAGTCCCTGGATATTCAGGCCATGTCTTTTGTATATAGAGTCCTATGGAGAAATCTATGGAGGTTAGCATCAGAATTGTGTGTGTGTTTTTTGTTGTTGTTGTTGTTGTTTTTGTTAAATCAATTTTGAAATAATATAGTGATGGGGTTTCTTGGCTAATGGGAGAGGTTTGCTTTGGACCTTGGTTCAACATAAGTTGAACTGTTGTGTAGGTTGGAGTCCTTTCAGCACTGGAAGACTGGGTGGTATTTCTGATGCTAGTAACATCAGGATTGATGTGTGATGTAAAATATACCACTGCAGCTCATGGGAAGGAGGCTGTAGAACAACTGAAGCATCTTGGCGTGATCTAGAGGTGTGAATTTTAAGCCTGTCTGTGGACTGCTAAAAAAAAGGTCTCTAGTTAGACCTAGACATATACAGATGTCTATGTCTACAGAAGTTCAAGAAGAAACTGAATTGCATACTACATGCAAGTGGAGCAAGTATTTTGTTCATTACAGGTATTTTATTCAGTACATACAATATTTATTTATTTATTTATTTTAAAAATCTCTTATTTTAGGAAAGTTGTATTATTATCCAGTAGGGAGAAACCTGTATCTTCTTGAAGTGGCTTAGATGAAATATTTAAGTATATATGAAAGGAGAGGCGTATTCCCGACCTTTTGACCACTGAGTTACTCTCAAGTAGAATCTACCTTAGGAAGAAACTTCTTCTCCAGATGTTTCTGAAGTTGTTATCATTTTCATACTTTAAAGTTTTGCTCTGGGTTTGTAAGAAACAATGCACCATAAATTTATATGGAACAAAAATTTCTATATCCCTATATCCACAGCTTATAATTTGGAAAAACTGGTATCTTTAACACCTGACTTTGAGAATTTAGGATTCAGAAGAATTAAGAATGAAAAAAGGTTTCATATCTTTGATTACATACAAATACCATATTGGTTGGTTAGTGAAGTTTTTAATTTTATGTGCTAATCCCCCACCTCTCCTTTTTTTTCCTCCATGCTATGGTATTACTTATATGGAGAAAGGCAACTGAAAACATTCTTTTGTTTTAAGTTAAATATCAGAGTAATTTATCATACTTTGTTATGTTAATTAGAAGCAATTAAAAAAAAAAACTTTAGCAAGGGACTTATTTATGATTATTTTGGAAATTACTGAGATTATTTACTTTGGAAATGTCAGCAAAAGAGAACATAGTCATATTAGTCACAGTTTGAAGGAGTAGTTTATTTTACTCCCATCTTCTGAAGCTATACTGGCTTAGAAGTTAAGAAAGACATAGAACAAAATATTGGTTGTAAAGATATTCCAGTGTTCCTTATGTGCTCAGATAGGCTTTTGTAATCAGTCATTGATATTAGTTTCTCTTATGCATATTTCATTTATTTTACTTTTTAATGTAGAACCATAAACAAATTTAGCAGTAACTACCTAGGGATGTTTTACATCTCTAAAAAAAAGGATGTGTTTGAAATGTGGACCAGATGTATGTTGTGTTGAGAGCAGGAAATTTGTTGTAAAAATCGACATAGTGGGGGTATTTTCTCCTCTTGAGGTGCATATATACTTTTCATGAATGTTAATCAGATTTATAGAACTGAAAAGGAAAATGTGCACCAGAGTATATATTGTATATATGATATCCCACAAGACTTGTTTATACTCCTTTGTACACTATGGAGCCCAGAGATGTCCAAGTCCAAAGCTAATCTGTGCATTTCTTTTGTATTTGGCACAAGTCACGTCTGAGTGCAATTAGCTCCTTTTGACGAACCTATTTCTGTCCCATTTTGGCGGTGGTCTAGTTTTCTCTGGATAGAAATACATGCAATCAACATGAGTTGCTAAATATGAATTGACAGCCGAAAGAAAGCTAACTTTCCTGATGGTTTATGCAGAGTGTTAATGGCTATTAGTAACTATTTCAACTCTCTGTTGAAATTCAACTTTTTGTATTCCCATGTCTTTAGCCTTGTTTTGCTTGAATACTAGAATCATCTTCAGAATATCAATCTAGTGCCTTAAGTTCTTTATTCAGTAGCCATCACTCAAACAGTTCCACTTGGATTTAAGATCTATTCCGAAATGTGAAGGAAGCACTTTAGCTGTGGATAATGAGATCTGACAGTACCCGAGCTGCAGAAGGAGATGAAATCACTATCTATAGAAAATAATATTTTTTTCTACATATTCAGGTTAAATGTGTGCACATCCTGGTGGCTGGAACATCTGTTTCTAGCTTCTTGTTCCTCTTGGCTGCTTCTCAATTGGATTTCCTCAAGCAGGTCCAAAGCTTGTCACCTTAGCCAGGGTCTGTTAACTATCACCACTGGCCCCACATTAAGTAGGAGGTTCAGGGCTAAGCTAATAACTCTCCTGCCTTTCTGACTGATCACAGTGATTCTCGCTGTGGCTACTTATCATGCTGTGCTCCTGTGGGAGGGTTATCTTCTTTGTCTATACTTCAGCCAGGAATTGTTTCTCTTTTCTTCATTCCTAAGTTTTCAGGTGGAAACACTGAAAGTGTTGCTGCTTTCTGAACCAGCTGTTTGATTGCTGTCCCTTGTTTATCCCGAACAGTTTAACAATGCTTTCTCACACATCTAAATTTTGCTTAATTGTTTTTCTCTGGACATAGGCATAACCTCTGGCTTTCAAAATGGAGATTGTAGCTAGGTACGTGCGGCAGAATGAACACAACATAAATGTGAATGCAATATTGTAGTGCCACTTTGTGTGAACCTTTACTCAAATTTTATGTTGCCACAGGTGGAGTGATTTTCCTGCTCTTGGCTTTAGTGTACAGTGATGCTTAATGTTTTAATGCTTCTTACCTAGCATATTAGGCTGCACCTAGCATGTGCCTTTTAAGAGCTCAGGAGAGCGGAGTTAGAGAGCAACATCTACAAAAAGAGCTGCTTGTTGACTTATGGTTGTTGGCTACCTCTGAGCCCTGTATCAGACGTGACCAAGTCTCTGAAGCTGCTCCAGTTGGCTTTCATGGGGGCAGGGGCCTGGGCGCGGGGTCGCTGCCTGCTGAGAAACTTGAGACGTGGCGGTGGCTATGCAGGCAAATCCATGCATCTCCACTGGAAATCTTTCCTGGAATTAAGGAGATTGTTGTTTGTAGCTTTATTCTAAGCTTATTGAGAAAAGAATGGTCATCTCAATCGGACTTGAAAAGAGCATCAGGCCTCACATTGCAGGCTAACACACGGAGAACATGGACGGTTAAATCTAAGTTTGGTTAGCTCTCCTGTTGTAGTCTGATGTGCTTCCTGGCTTATTAAATTCTTCCTTTCTGAAGTATGGTGTTTCATCTCAGCTGCATTAACCGTTTGGAGACAAAAGAAGACACTGGTCTGAAGTGTTTGAGGGGAGTTTGAGCTTCAGTATGGGAAGTCAAAAATGTGGGAAAGACATACAAAAGATTATTCTTTGGATTTCAGTCCATAACAAAAGCATCCTTGGTCATCAATAACGCTGTGGATAACTGGAATATTTTACTGCGTGAAACTAGTCTATCATCCAGTGTTCAGTTTTGGCTTCTGTTTATATGAGAAGAGATCAGCACAGAACTACAGTGTGCCATGAGAATAATAGCTTTTTAGAACTGAAAACAAGGGTAAATGCTGAATAACCCTCACACAATTGTCCCTCTCACCTTTTCTTTCATCCTTCTCTATGGTTAGGCTGGGAATCAGTCTGCACAATCACAGAACTTTGTATAAGCCATGACATGGAAATACAGTAGCTCAGTGGGCAAGATAGTCCTACCTGGCACTGCTTGCTTTCTCTCTCTCATACCACTAATTGTAGTGTCTGAACTCAGTTATCAGGACCTCTTGAAAGACTTTAAAATAAAAATCTCTCCAAATCCAAAGCAGCACCTGCATTTTCGGTCCATGACGAAATACTGGATGCTCTCAGATCTCTTTCAAGAGGCAAAATGAGAGTGAATTTGTGATGGTGGCAGCTTTTCACAAGATATACAAGTGGGCAGATGAAAAAAAATCAGAACTGAGTTGGAGCCTAAATAGGAGTGATCATCAAATTGACCATGAGATAAGTTTATGTCAGAATAGTTTGATGTGAACACAAGAAAACAGCAATGAGATAGATGGTCATTGATAGAGACCAAAATGTGTAGAAAATTATACAAGAAAATGAAGAGGGAGAGATGACTGCAAGAAGATAGCAGGAGGTAGAGAAATGCTGGGGAAAATATGAGAATATACATAATGTGAAAGCAAATGAATATCCAAAGCTCTGTATTAGTGTAATCCATACAGAAAAGACAGATCCTAGCAGAGGAGAGTAAGAATTGCTATTGTAAGAATTGCCTTGTCAGTTAGGAAATGCATTTTTATTTTGACTTTGTTCCTCACCTAAGGATAATCACATCATTGTTTCTTACTGTCCTTTAATTGCAGTGTCCTGTTGAATCTGATCCTTCCTGGCCTGTTCTCCTCTTACCGTTCTTAATGTTAATATTTCTTCTTTTTTCCCTTAAATATCTGATACTTTAGGTACTTTGGATCATAAGTGATGTAGAAACACTGAGTTGAAAGGGCAAGTAGAGGAAAATTCTTATTAGAATTTTATCTCTTTTTAAAATTCTTCTTTAAATATTTAGAATTTTATGTAATTAGATGATGTTCCTAGCCAAATTCTTGTTATAACTTACAGTAGGTCTGATTCCTAGCCAATTAGATTAGGACAATGATCTATGTGATCAGGTCAGCTGAACACTGGCAGATATGAGATTTATAATTTCATTCACTAAAACTTGTTGGATAGTGTAGTGAAACCTCCAATTAAGCAAACAGAATATTGGAGTATATTGCCCAGAATAAAAAAATCAACATTTTATTTTAAAAACAATTTAACTCACCTTACAAATATCTTCAAAATATGTCTCTGTGACTATGTAGAGGAAAACTGTGATGGGAATAAGGATAAGGAGAAGTAAAAGAGACAGCAAAGTTATTAATAGGTCTGTAATGATATCAAGTTTATTCTAGGGTTGAGGTACAACTTAATGGTTCATAAATAGCAAATTCATTATGTTTTTAATACTCAGGTTATATTAACACTATATAATATCTTTATGGTACCATTAGTACCACTTAGTCCTAAACTCAATTTGGAAATAAACATTTCCAAATCTTTTTCTTGGAACAATTGGCCAAATAAATTCTTTTTAAAATAAATATTATCTGATTAGCGTGTGGCTCATTCAATCATAAACAGGCTTACAAATGTCTTATGTCAACCCTTACACAGAGTTCTTAAACGTTAACAAATTAATTTATTTTAAAGGCCATATCAAGGTGAAAACATCAGAGCTCCAGGCAGCAGGACAATACATCACGGAGCCATTTCTCATTCAGTCACAGTAATGGCAAAGGATATGTTAAGACATAAAACGTGATATGGTTTGTTAAATATTCATTCATAATTTGCATTCATTATTAAATCATGTGTTAGAACTAATCTTTAATCTTGAAAATACATAATACGTCGTAAAGTCAATTTGAAAACATAACAATAAATATTTTATGCTTTTCATGTTGCTTTTTAAAGGTTGACTGGAGTACACCAAAATGCTCATCATTAATGCTACTTAATTATTCCAAAGAGATCTGTTCTGCATTGATGTTGATTTCAATAATTTATTTCAGCCTTTAGGTCAATATAAAATAAATACCTGTTTGGGAGATGGTCTAGTCTATGATTAATGACAATTTAGCTCCCCCAGTACTCCATGGCAACACTGTAGTTCATTGTCTGAAACGCTTGCGGTGCAATGCGGTAGCTCCAAGAGGCTTATTTTGTAGTGGTCCCTATCAGTTTGCCCACGATAACAGTGAAGCTTGCTTTTGTACATGTTCTATTTCATTGTTGGTGATTGCTGGAGAATTTCTTTATATGACGCAACAGCTTAAACAATTAATATTGGGAGCTATACTGACTGGCATGTAGTATTTGCTGGATTTCCATAGAAGTGCTATTGAATTTGCATCTCGTACACTGAGAAGAAAGGCCTATGAGAGGGCTGAGTGTGACAGAGAAATGATTTGTATCATAGGAGACCAGGAGCTACTCAACGAACCATGTAAAAACAGTTCATTAAAATGTTTATGTGCTTGGCTGGCTAATGCAAAGAAAGCTTTATTGCAGTCTTATAAAACCTTAGTAACTTCAGCTTGAAGTCAGATCAATGCATCTGTAATAATTCAGACAAATGCCCAATGCAGGTTAAGGACCATCAAAAATGAGGTCAAGAAACAATATTTTTGAGGTCTTTCTTCCAAACTAAACCACATTTTACTATTTAACTTGTACAACTACAGAGCTTCCTTTGGGAAAGATTTCAAAAACAGGGCTACCGTCTGTCTGGATTTCCCTGGATCTTTTCAATCCTGAATTGTCAGCTAGGTGGAATCTCAGGTGTTTAGACGTTTGTTAACTCTACAGCACATGCACTGAGGCACTGCGAATGTGCAGGATGCACTGAAAGTATGCAGTGTGTTCTATGTATACACAATATACCTGACATCCTACGCAGTTCTAGACAGAGTGCTGGTTGTCCTAATTTTGAAGACTATAGTAAAGAAGAACAAACCTCTAAACTGTATCTCCTGTATAACTGTTGACTTGTTCTATGAGTAAGCACTTACCTGAAAATGAGGATGTCAAAGTGAAATGCCACCCCCCTTTTTTCTTTTGGGCACCATGAGTTATTGAGAAGTTCTGAACAGAGAGCACCATTGGAATAGGTGCTATAGGATTAATATTAGCCAAAAACACTTCTAAAATAAGCATCACTGCTCCCTGTCAGTGACAGCGGGAGAAAGCCACAAAGCTGCTGCAGTTTTTCACACTAGCTTAGCAGGAGGCTAGCAAAGAGCCTCTGCAAATAATGTGACAGCCTGGAGACTCTTTAAAAGCTAAAAAGCTGGGCTACATAGGAACCTGAAAAGAATAGGTGGAGTTCACTGAGAAACCTCCCCTAAAAGCATTACTTTAGTCGAACAGTCTTATTACTCATATTCTCCTGAAAACACTGGTGAGAGGGGAAAGAAGTTTCTTACAAAGATCCATAGTCAGAGCAAATCCCTAATTCCTAATCAGCCACATGCTCTCCCTATCATTCTGGAGAATATGCACTATCAATTTCCCCATAAGATGAAGGGGAGGCAAAGCAATAGTTTAGCATCCTATGCATTATCTCTCTTTTTATGATTACAAATAGAGCACTTAGGTTTACTGACCCATATCTCATACCAGACAACAGTAGCCAGGTCCAGATTTAGGTTATTGTTCCAGCACTGGATTAGGCCTGGCAATCAGAATAAAATTTATCTAGTATGATCACTTGACGGTGACATTTCTTATTGGCGCTGTGTGTACTCACAGCCCAAATGCTCTTGAGCCCCAAAAGAACGGTTGTCAGTGCTTTTACTGCGAGCTTCAGAAACGTTGAGGAGACGTTCTCTATTGGGTTTAATTAAGCTGTCCTTTTTCTTGCAGATTTAAAAAGGGGAAAGCTAGTTTGCTCCCCACGTGGCTTTCCCAAACTCTTTCAGATGTAGTTGTAAGCTTAAATGACCCTCAGTCCTGCAGCATATCAACTTGATGTGTATAATTGATTGCTAAACATTTTTTACAGCCTGCTAAATGGTAAGGCTAAAAAAAAAAAATTACATATAAATGTTGATTAAAGTGCTTTTGTACAGAGGGGTCAGAGACATTAGCGAGTTAAAAAGAAAGTGTGATCTCTGCTGTGGTACTTCTAACCTGTATGCTTTATTTCGCATAATTGATACCATATGTCTACTCTAAGGGGTTTTTGTCAGGTTTCAAACTGCAAATATTAAAATGCATTTAGAATCAAGTGTGCTTCAGTAAGGATACTATGCAGAATACTCAGTAATGTAGATTGCTGGTATTATAATGGCAACGATTATACAAGGAATCATTTAAATGAGCACAGTAGCTTGTAATTGTGTGGTAAGATAGAAAAAAATATCAAGGTGTAAAACCTCAGAGTAACATTCAATCTGAAATAGATTAAGATAGAAATTCAAATGATAATTGCTGGTAATTTTGTTTTCGTTATACTTTGTGATTTTGTTTTTTTTTTTAGTAACTGACAGAGGACATAATGTATTTTTCGGGGTTCTGTGATAGCTAGCAAACAAATGGGATCTGTCACAAAATATTTGCAGCTCCTGTTAGTGAAAAAGGTATGATGCTGTTAGGAGTCCAGACTGAAAAATGTGTGTACATCTATGAGATATTTTGCTTAACAATATAATGATTGGGTATCTGTAATAGAATGCTGTTTACCCACTTTTAAAGAGGGGAAGGAGGAAAAAAAATAGCAAATACTAAATCCTCAACTATTGTCTGCATAACAATGCCTTAAGAATTTAATAAGCATAACTTTTTAGTACCGATATCACATTCTGGATTTTTTTTTTCTTCAAATCTTTTGTACCCTTAAACAAAAGGTATAACTTGCTAGAGCTACTCTGCAAGGGCAGTAACATATGAAATCCACAGGATTAGAATAATATTTTGGTCATTGCTATTTCTCTGCTAACTATGCCAGTTAATGCTAGTTACAGAAAATGTTTGGTGTGAAGTGTACACAGACCCATCTGTCAGTGAATATAAACTAAGAGCTTTGTATATATTGTTGAACATCCAATGTATAGAAGCAAGTTTTAGTCTGTACCAATCCAAGCAGGGTTGGAAACAGTCATTTAGGGGTGAAAAGTTCAATGTTTCGTGTAGAGAACTCCTGAACTATCCAGTTCATCTACATAGTGTTGTTTTTTTTTTTCTCTAAAAAGCCTAAATGTAGAAGTGTGGTTTTTTTTTTCCTTGAATCCTTTTTTAATATATTTAAACACCGTTTGATTTTTAGTTCTCTGGAATGTAGGTGTTCAATTGTTATTTTCATAAACATGAGATTTCAAAGCTATGTTTGATATTTGTATTGGAAAGTGGATAAAATATTTGTATGGTAAGTGCTAGCAGGTGTTTAGTGGCTATTTATATTTGTTTTAAAGTTAAAAAGTTATTTTAATTGGTGATATCACATGCCAAAATATGTGCCACTGAATTAATATGCTACCTCTAAGAGTAGATGTTAAGCTAAAGTAATTTATTTTAAAAATTGCTCAGGAAGATGGAATTAATTTTTGAGATTTTAGATTAACTTATTTTTATATAAAGAAAAACTATGAATTTTAGTAACATAAACCTAATGTAATTTCATTTCCCTTCACCTCTGTGCATGAACAGGATCAAAACTGCTAATGCCGTATAGATATATATATTTTTTCCAGTTTAATAAAGAGAAGCTAAAATAAACCAGTTGTTATTAGAGCACTACTTCTAAAATGCTTCACAACTCTTTGGCTCTGTAGGACAATACTAGTTAGCTAAAATGAATTTAGAACCAGGAACTGACAAAATCTCCAAGCAATAAATCTTATTGTAGTAGTAAAGTGATAGGGAAAGTGACAAGAGGAAATGAGAAGAGAGTATCTCTCTTAAGAGGAGGAGAGGTGTTTTGTATTTTTAAAAATTTTGTAGAAAAAACATTATGACAGTTTTTTAATTGCACAGTGTCATGTCTTTTGTTTATACAAAATTAGCTCTGTCTGACTCAAAATTAAAAGCTATGTTACTTGGGCAAGATATTTCTGGAATAAGTTTAATTTCAGACAGCACAACAACACTGAAGTTAAAAACGTGTTTGTGTCTTTTTTCATGACTAGCCCATGTCTATTCTCTATGAAATTGATGTCAGAAAAGTATTATATATTTTCAGTGGGAAATAGAAGGCTGCCCTCTACTATCCTTGTCAGGACGTCGTATCCCTTTAATCATACTTTTCATTTCAGTACATTGAAATTTCCGTTACCAAGGACAACATCATAAATAAAAGTGTTTGTGAAATTTTTACCTGCAGCTTCCCAACTTTGTGCATTAAGCATGAGACTAGCAGAGAGGTGGTCAAATGTGAAAATTTATAATCATTTATTACGTACGGCTGAAGCGAGAAGGGAATAAAAGCGTGAAGGCATACATCTATAAACTGGAGCAGAAAAGCTTAAATGAAAAGTAAAGTGAATTTCTGTGTCTTGTCATAAAGTAATGAGAAGCTAGAGCTTTATTCATAGCAACCCAAGATGCATTTACTCTCAATCTAGCTTTAGCAGTAAATGCTTCCCTGATGTATTGCTTTGGACTTACAAAGAAATATTTGTGCTCTACATAATAGTATAGTTAGGAGAATTACTGCATGGCTGAGGAGATTCTATAAAGGTTTATAGCTGGTGGTGTTACTGTAATTTAATCACAATGTAGCTAATGTAGTACTTTAATATCACAGGTTACTTTTTTATTTACCATTTATTAGTAACTGACAGTCAATCATCACCACATCATAAACAAATCACATAGGATTCTATAGGAACACTGAAGTTTCAGAATGGATGCGCTGCAGCTCTTAAACATGCTCCATAATGAGCTAAACATCAAAATTATTTTTTAACTGAGTAATCATGTAAGTCAGGGTTCTTGTTTTCAGTCCATCAGCCAAAGAAAATGTTCCATGTCATGAACACAATTAGTGTTGCATACTGTGCATACACACGCAAGGTAACACATCAATCCATTGCAGTAGTGAAGAACGTTTTCGAAAATACGAAGACGATGCAGGTAAAACATACATCGTCCAGGAATTTGTAGATGTTGATAAATGAGTTTCTACAGGCCAGTAATTAAAGGCTCTTATAATTTCAGGCAGCTTTTTGTTAGAATTACTGTGCTTTGTAGACTGAGAAAGTAAATGTAGCTAGTAAATATAGTAGAGTCGATCCATGTTCTTCAGGCACTGAAACCTCAATGTATTTCTTGTGATAAGTGACATAGAATTGTTTCTTTATTGTGCTTTTTTATTAAAAAATCTTTCATACGATCCTGTTTTAGATTCGCTGTAGGACTAACTTCCACCAGTTGTGTATTTATCATCAGCTTTTAGAATAGAATCCCAGCATGGTATCTGAAGTTGCTTGTATTCACAAAATTAAGTGCTGATTGGAACTTTGAAAGTATTGTCTCTTTGAACTGAAAATGATGTTTTTTCCAAGACCCGAAACACACTGTGGTCTTTTAACTCCACACAAAATCTTTGTTTTTCAGTACTCTCTAAATCTAGAGGAATAATTAGTAACCAACATTGTGCTGGTTTGAATAACATGTAGTAGTAATAAGCCCCACAAAGATGTATGTTTGTAGGCTATTAGTGCATGTCCTGAGTTCATTGCAACGAATCAAGCTAAAGACCAAGTGCTATCAATCACTGGAAAGGCTTGCCAGTAAGTCTAGTAATGCACGCCTTGGCATGGCTTATTGCTATTAGAATACATTTCTTAAAATTAAAATTTCATGCAATCTACCCTTGCATGGTGAAAAATACTTCCTGGAAGAAAAATCTAAAATATTTGGAGGAGATATAAAACAAAACAAACAAGCAAAAAAGCAAAAACATAACAACAAAACAACATCTCTGCTTTGCTCTTAGATGTGGAATATGAAACCTCCTCTTCCATTCAGTGTTGTTTATATGTGTAGGTTCTCCAGACTAGTTAGGTGTTTCCAAGTATTACATCAGATGTAAAAGCAATGCTGTTGATTTGATTTGTATTACAAGACTACCTTAAACAAACAAACAAAAAATCGTGTTCCTATTAAAACCCTGTTTTCCCTAAAATTATTTTAGTTCTCTCAGGCCTTAGGAGACTCTTTGGCTTCTTTATGTGTTTACTGACCCTGTGATATAAGAGTTTTTCAACAGGAAAGAACTTCAACCGCTACTAATCTCTAATCTGCTCTTGTAGCTAGCTCAAGTAAATTACTAATTGTGCCATGCACAGTCTGATGAAAATGGCTACTGAATCTCTAAATATTATTGGTAATATGCAAATAAATAGATATATAGTAAAAGGAAGACAACAGTAGAAAACTACGTTCATTTCTGTATCTGTTTTCATCCTTGCTTTTCAATGGCTCTCCTATAGGCTCTTTCAGTGCTTTGAGTGGCCAACAAAGATTCTGTTTAAATCACTCTGCATGGAACTGTTTTTTTTGTTTTTAGACGTTATGTGATATTCTAACTATCATTGTACTTTTTAAGTGCATTTTCTTCTGGGTAGATTAAAAATGGATTGAACTGCAGGTGATTGCCTCTGTTTTGAAAGGAGGATTTAATGCAATGTGCATTCAATTAATTCCTTGCTTGTACAGATATCCTATTCGTGGTCTCCTGGAAGCTGCAGAATTGTTTCTCTTCGTATTTATCTTTTCAGAATTCTTCTGCTGTATAGCCTTGGGACTACATCTCTGGCATTTAGCCCATCTTTTCTAAGCTATTTTTATTGCACTTGTCTGAGCAGCCTGATACTGACTCTGACTTCACACTTTTCTGCTCTTCTTCTTGTTTGACTCTTACGTACTGATAATATTGCCCCTGGGTGGCTTTGCGTTTCATGGAATGGCTGCTTTCCCTTTCGTGCTATCCACATACATAACGTTAAATAGGACAACACTATGAGAAAATTGGGATGGTAGGCACGAAAATATTCCATGATGGTTGTTGATGGTCGGTAATAGTATCAATGACGAAAAAAAAGCACTGAAAATATGGAGAGAGGGAGAGGAGGAAAAAAAAAAAAAGAAGAAAAGACTCCAACTAAGAAATTCGACACAAAGAAAACATGCTCTGAGGAAAATATACGGAGATTTGTGTGTATGTGTGGTGGTTGAGCCTCTCTTTTCTTTTTTAATTATTTTTCTTTTAGTTCTCCAAAACAATTTGATGGCGCTCCTTCAATATCAAATGGAACAGGAGGATGGCTGCTGATGAAAGATAAGAACAGCTGAAAGAGGCGGTGCAAATGCAAGTGAGATGATTCTTTGCAATATAAAACTTGAATGACTGCTATTCTTAAAATATGATGCTTGAGCGCTTTGTCCCATTTGCAAGCTAATGTGGAAATAGACCTTATGTTTTTTTTCCTTGTCTTTTTAAATTTGGCTGAATTATGAATTATTTAGAATTGGGCAGAAATACAAACTAGTTGAACAGAAAGGATACAGTAACTCACATCAGATTTTCAGACTGTTTTTCTCAAGGGATAGTGAAAATGTGAGTTGTTTTGGGGTGTAAATTTGTTTTAATATGCTCACCCTTTTAAAATCCACCATTTAAAAATATACTTTTGCGATGGCTCAAAAATTCCAACAAGAAATCAAATGAAATTTAAATACTTATTTTCCCCCATCCCCCCCCTCCATTAGTAAATGGTTTTGTTGGTTGTGCCATAAAAACAGAGAACATATGCCTTCGGGGGCAATCCTGAAGTAGCAATTAGTTTCAGTGCCTATCTTCAGGCAGTGATTGAAAAAATCATTTTTTCATTCAGCACTAAAGTTAAATGGGCCTTTTTTGTTTGTTTGTTTTTTTTGTAAGGACAAGTGGACAAGTTCTGTATGTTCTCTTTATTAACTATACTTGAGATACTATTTTATACTTACTGTTTTTTTCTAAAGGTCAACTACCATCTTCAGCTCAGCAGATTAAGACTTCCTTGAATAGTATGCAAGAAAATTATGAAGAGTCCTTCAAAGCATGTAAGCACAGTGGTTTGTCTGTACTACAACTGCAACAACACACGATTGAAAGCAAAATTTCAAAGACATATTTGCAACCCAACATGCATGATAAATCTAAATAGCTGAGATAACTTGATTATGCATGAGCAATCAGAATCCATCTCATCTTTCACAATCATGGCAGTGCTGGCTCATAAAAGAACTCAAACTGTAAACTGAACATATTTGCTATGGAACAATCAAGAGAATGTAAGCATGACCTTTGGAAACTATTTTTACATTTAACTTTTTAAGACTTAGTATAAATTTCTAAGTTTCTTTCTCAAAACAACGTATTTGACACCTGGAATAAAATTTGGAAACATCTGGCCTTTTCCTTTTGCATCTGAATTATCGTGTTGAAAGTATAAATTTTACGTTATAACACTAATATTTGCCACTTTTTTTTCATGTGAAAACCAGATCTTACCTTGCTAGGAGGAATTGTGAGACAAAAAGCATCAGGAAAAAAACAAAAACAAACAAAAAACCACAAACAAACAAACACAAGAAACAACAAACCACAACTATTTCTGTGTAGTTGCTCATCCTGCTAAGGATTTATAGTATATTTATAAGTTTGTATTGGTAAACATAATATAAATGAGAAAATGTATGGCCTTGAAAGAAATAGTGTATTATCATGGGCCCATCAGAGATCAGCAATGGAAGTTGGAATCTAACTCACTCTGTAATTTATTTTGTAATCAGTACAGCTGAGATGTTTAAGGACATCTGCAAATCTGACCATAAGTAGTTATTCCCTCTCACCAAAATTCAGGACTGACAGAAATGTGTGGTATCTGGTAAAAGGTAGCATTACAATAACTTATAATAATAGTTTTTTTTTTTTGTATACACATGCTTTATATTCATTTCTATGATAATTGTTACTGTTGTCTAGTTGTTGATGCAAGAATATCTGAAAGGCCACAGATATAGTGATCTCTTTAATATTAAAGTTGAGTATTATTCTAGAAAAGGATTTACTTAATGGAGAGTGCTGGAGTAGCTCCAGAGACAGCACTTCAGGCTGTCTTATCTTTATGCAGTTTTCTGATCATTCTGGAAGGATTTGGTAGCAAAACCTCTACTGTTTTGTGCCCTTCTCCTTACTTCAGCAGAACTCTCCTGTGAAAGCCCAAAAGCGATTCAGCTAATACAGAGGGCAGCATCAGGAACCTAAAGTGAAAGGCACAGATGTATTTGGAATGAGACCTCAGATACCATGTTACCCTTGCTGTATATCTCTACATCTAATACGAACAGAGTTGATCTGACATAAAAAATAAAGAGGACGTGGCAAAACTCATAGTAAGGAGATTAGCTCTATAGGAAACAGAGTCTATCATGAATCCATCTGACTGGAGACAATTTAGATAGAAAACTCCTAGGAGTTATTTTTTTAGGCTACTAGTGAAATCTAGGATGGATAACTCCATTTAGAATGTGTGAAAATGTAAGTGCATTATGGTATCTTCTAAATATTTTAAGCTGTGAAAGTTCTGCCCAGAGTTATAGCTAAAAAATAAAATAAAGCCCAACACATTCAACCATTAAGTATAAGTAGTTATTATTGTACTTTTATATATATTAAAATAAGAATGCTTAGGATGTAGTATGAGGAGCTGTTCTAAATGTTTTCAAATCTGTGCAAAAATCCTGTGCAAAAATCTGACTATTATTTCTAAAGAGCCCAAGAAAAAAAATTTAGAAAAGTGAATATTACATTCACTGCAGTTCACTGAAGATTTTCCAGGGTCTGCAGATTCAGAGAAACTCTAACATTAATATTTGAATTATTAAATGTCAAAAGATTGGGCGGTTTCCAGTACTTTCCAGCATGTGCTACAGCCTTGGGATCTTTTGCAATACGTGTACTTGTTTGTGAGTATAATGTGGAGAAATACTTAGAAATATAAACTTGGGATTATACTTTGATTGTGTTCTAGCTTTATTGTAGAGATCTTACAGAGATTCTTATAGTATAATCTGCCTTTTAATAATTGTTTAATTTCCCAAAAGACAGATCCTTCTTCCTCCTCTACTTACATTTAGCAATAATGTAGTAATGCCTGTGAATGATCTGGACTAAGTTGGCTGTGTTGTGGGATGTTAGTAAACATAGAGAATGCAGAATTTAGCTTGATGTGGTGTGAATCAACATACTTTGCACCACATGACTCACCACAATTAGATTTCACGTTTATTATGTATATGAACTTGCTTTGGATGGAGCAAATTAAGCTGTAAAATGAGAGAGTCATTTAAAAATTTTGCAATACAAATTTTTTAGCTTGATGTTTTTTTTTTTTAAGATCATGAATTAATTCTTTGGGTGAAATATAATGTATTTCCCTGCATTTCCATAGCTCAGTACAAGTACTTGGAAAAATTCTTGTAAGATGAGAAAGCATAGTTTAAAAACAGAAAAGGTATCTCTGAGCTGATGACTGTCACGAGGAACAGATGGCAGCTGGAAGAAGTTATAAGCTGCTAAATGTAAGCAGGTAGAATGAAATTTGCAGCTCTTTTCCAACTGCCAGTATTCCAAGTACAATGCTGTATAGAAGGACCCTTCTTGTACAGCAGTGGAATTAAGCAATGGAATAGCAAGACCAAGCTCTGAGTATGTGTTAGTTGTTTTTGAACATTGTGTATGAGTGAACAACGGATGCCTGAAAAACTGGACAAAAGCCTAACAGTCTCTTTCTAGGTGACTTGACTCACTGTATTTGTCTTTAGATTTTTGATATATATTTTAATTAATTTTAATTCAAATTCAATATGGCTTCATACTTTGGCTTTACGTGCAAACAGTATGCTACAAAACAGTATCTGTATTTGTAAGGTGTAACTGAAGAGAGATACAAGTCACTCAAAAGACTTGCTGACAGAAGAAGGGATCTCTTTTTTTTTCATAATAAAGTCCCATAAAAAAAAAAGTGTAACCTAACTGCTCATAGAATTATAGTACAAGTCAAATAGTCATCTTGAAAGACAGGTGGAAAAAAAGGACACCAATAACCTTGGAAAAAGTAGATCAATGCAGGATGCTCCAGGTGCTCCAACAGGATTTTGGTAGGGTGGTTTAAAAAAAAACACAAATAAGTTAGATGATATACTTAAGTAAAGTTGGAAATTTGCTACACCTGCCATACAAAAGCTTACATGAAATTTTCCTATCATTCTAAAATTACCTTTGTGTAGAGAAGTTATTGCTGACTTTTTCTAAAACAAACTTCAAGGTAGCAGAAAGCAATACGAAATACTTACTTGCTAAAGGCTGTGGACAATATGAGCTGTTTTTTTGATATACTAGTTCAGATATTCTACTGCATGTATTATACGGTTTCATCTGTTATTTCCTATGTGGCTCCTTAGCACGTGTTTCTGAGGATAGGTGCTATAGCATCCCTTCTATGATTTTTTTTTTTCATTAAGCTTTGAAAATTACGGTAGTAGATCATTCATCTGTAATATGTACAAAACAAACCAATTCTGAGGATTTATTAATTTGGTAGCACCAGAAACTTTTTGCTTAGTTTTTCATTTATTTTTAAACTTGTAGTTTTTAGAGGCAGAAAATCTGAATCAGTCATCTTGTCTCTTCCTGTTTGCCAGGATTTCAGTGGTAACTCCAGAAGCTGAAGGGACAGTGCCTGTGGGACATGGATTTAGAAACTCCAGTGGTACTGTTTCAAATGTCAAACTTGTTAACTGTAGAAATAAAGATTGATAACACACTAAGGGAACTTTTTCATCTATTCTAGAAACAAAATGTAACTTTGGGGTTGGGTACCATTTGCGTTAACACTGATATATGGACAAAGTTTTTAAGGCTTACAGATTATAGCACTGGTTTGGATTTAAAACAGTAAGCCCCTAATCTATCCTTGCCAAGACAATTTTTAATTTTTTAGGATTACAGAGGCTGCTTGTGTGAGTAAAGTGAGTGCTACTTGTAGTCTGCAGTTTCCATTGCCAGAATACAATTACTTTTTATTTATTAAAAATAAGCAAAATTAGTTCAGTACAGCTACATATAATGTCTTTCTTTTACTCTCCTATACAGCAGAAAATTTCTTGCAATTAACTTTTTTTTTCAGTGAAGGACAGTTTTAAATTCATAGTAGAGGCAATGCTTTAAAATATTGTTGGTATTAGCTATTTACTAAGAATGTATTTTTTTGATTTTAATTCTATATAGTTTTTACATGCATAGTTTGTTAATATGGTTTTATTTAATTGACATGATGAAGTACTCTTGTGTGAATTTTAGTAGTTCAGAGCTCTTGAAAATCTTTTTTAGTTATATCAAATGAAAGAACAAATGTTTAAAAAAAATAACAAGAGAAGGGTTAAGTAATTCAACATACTTGAAGATAAGTATGTTGAAAAAGGGTTCAAATGGGAAATATTAAAAGTACTGGTGTAACATTCTTCACTATACCAAAATTAATTATAACTTATATGACATTGAATGAAATATGCTGTCTATAAAAGAAAGCTTTTAGGAAATGTCAAATAGTGACAGATTTGAAGACAAATGTTAAAACTGGGGGAGGGGGACATGACACAGACTGGGGACAGACTGATTAAAAAAAAAAAACTGCTTTAAAGACTTGTGTTGCCATAGAGTAGAATGTGCTTCTGATAAGAGCATCAACTTTCAGTAGTACCACCCAAATTGGAACAGATCCTGACAAACTTGCTAAAGATGCTAACTGTCCACAGACTGATTTATTCAAGATAGCAAGGATAATTCTATTAAGACCTGCCAAATTTAAAAGCTGAGCAATCAATTTATGCCCTGCAGAGAGTTGCAAATATGACTGTAATTAAGTGTGCAGAGGTTCTGTTCTTCAGTCTCCAAAAAGCAGGTTTGTAGCTCAGCTGAAGGTTTTTAACTGCTAGTTGATGTCTCACTGAAAAGTAGGATTTGTTCTTGGTAGCTTTGAAAAATGACAATTGTGCTGCTGTGTTCTTTTTTTTTTCCCTCTCTCTCTACACATAGCCTGCTTTTTTCCGTCTAGAATTTAACCTTTTCAAGGCATGGGCTGCTTTATTCTGTGTTTATACACGACTTAGCCCAATGCAGTTACATTTCCTCTGTGTGTTTGTACACGCGATTGGAACGCGTGCGCACACAAAAAAACGTTGCTGTGCTTCTTAATGAAGGGTTTGTTTTAATCCCAGCCGATGTAATTTTACCCAGAACATTTTATTATTGGCTTGATCACAACACAACTTAATTCCCAGGTGCAAAGAACGTCTGACAAGCCTGAGCAACTGAAGAGTTGAGGCAGCCGCTTACGGAACCACGCTGCGGGTAACACCACAGTCTAATAAAGAACAGAGAAGCTCTCATTTGTTTTCAGCTAATGAGCTAAAGAAGCTGAACTATCAATTATGTAAGACCATATTATTTTTAACATTTCAAAACACCTGAGGATCTTTACCTCTTTATTTTGGTCTCAGGCTAACCACAAACGATCCTGTACTGGTAATTTTAGATGTCGGTGTTTTGTGGAAAACTACCCCTCATTATCATTTGTGGGTGCTAATATGTTATAACTTATTACAGCAATAAGTAAAATCCTTGTTAGGCTGACTGGATTAACGTAATTTGTTGATGTTCAAGTGCCAAAAAAAAAAAAAAAAAAAAAAAGAGAGAGAGAGAAACCTCCCTTCGAAAAACAACCAACCAACCAAAAAAAAAAATTATTCCCAGAAGTCTACGTGAAGGTTTAAGATAAGAATGCCCACAACACTTCATATCTCCAATAGTTAAATATTTATATGACCTGTTATCAAGCTCAATAAAACTAAAAACTTGGCATGCCAATTTAAGATATGGAAACCTTAATAACTTCTTTCTGAATTTTTTGTAAGATTACTGTATATCCAAACCTAAGTAGCTATCTCGTTTTTTTACCTGTGATTATATGAAATTCATAGACTTCAGAAGAGTGTAATAAGCAATTAAAATAGTATTTGTGTATTTCCACATTTGCTGGTGAAAAAGAAAGTGTTCCAGTGTGCCAGAAAGCTTGAATAATTTTTAATTTTAATTGACAGTTGTCTTAATTGACAGTTTTGGCAAGACTTTTCACTCATGGAAGTATCTCTGCGTAACAGGCACTGTATGATTTTACTAACTATTCAGAGTAGCCTGAGAAATAATATATATGTGTGTGTATAAACATATATACGTACATATATATTTATATATGAGTATAATAATCCATAAAAATTATTTCAGTTTGTTCTGTTTCATTTTTTAGGAACAGCTGATCATTCTCTGTGTCCTCATCTGTATCTGATCATTCTCTGCATCTACCTGTTCTGGCCTGTTGCACAGCAGGGAAGTCCCTAAAATCCTAGGAACCTGACAACGGAGGTAAGGGGGAACTAAAGGTGTACACTTTATCCTCCTCCTCTTTTTTTTTTTTTTTTTAATATATATAGTAGGTTGCAATCAGATTCATAAATAATAAAGATAAAATAACTTATGTATTTTTTTCACTGTTTATGCTTATACTGTTAACATTAACATTAAAAGTTGTCACTGACAGCTTTCAGTAGTATCAAAAACATAATGAATCTTCAAAAGCTTTGTAGTAAATCATTTTGCTTACACTGATTTTTTTTTCAGAATAGTCAGTTAAAAAAAAAACCTGTGGTGCTGCCTGCATTGCTATATGTTGACTAAACTGATTAATCAGCTGCCAGTAGCCTATGTTCAATGCTTTTTATGATGTGCTTATCTTTCTTCCTATAACCTCAATATTTACTTTTATCTCTGATAAAACTAATTTTATTTAATTGTAACTTTAGAGAAAGTGTCCAGTCTATTTTTTCATAGTCTAAATGCAGACTTTGGACAATATTATGAAAGGAGTCAGAATGGTCCACTAACAATAAATTTAAAGAGAGAAGTGGGACTTTATTCTACAAGCAATTATGCTTGTGAGAAATTTACTGGTCTGAGTTGCAATGTTTCTGGACTCTGGTTGTTCTTTTTACAAATAAGCAGCATGATGTAAATGTGGTGTATTTTATACAAAGACATGCTCAGAAATTTAGCTGTATATTCTCTGAATCTATTTTTTATATCTTGTTGATTTCATTGATAGCATCTGCAAATAACTGAAAGGAGGTGTTGGATTTTGTTTTTTATTTTATTTTTAACAAAAGAAATGAAACAAAATCACTTTTTTTTTTTTTTTTTCCCCAAGGACTTTACACCGGCCTTGGGTAATCCAGGGAAACATTACATATGAATGATAACTCTTATTGCTCCCTGCCTAATAAAGTAGTGATTTTGCTGGTGAGCAACACCAGAATTAATCCAGCTGTCTTTAGGTAATTTGCACGTTGGATTAAAAAATTTTAATTTTGTTACTTAAGTGTATGTTCCTTTAAAAAAAAAATCAATTTCAAAGTTTTTTTATTGATACATGGAAATGTATTTATTAGTAATTACAAGTATTAGTAATTATTAGTATTACAAGAAAGGGTCATTTTACAAATGAATTAAAAAAAATGGTTATAAGCACCTAGTGAATCTGAGTTACGAAAGCCTTTCCTTAGGAAACTTTTATGTTTTACATTTTATTTCAAATTGCTATGCTTTTCTTCCTAGTAATTTGCCCACATTTTTCAGTATCCTGACTGCAGACTGCAAGAATTGTTAATGTGTTAGTGTTAACTTAGGTCCTAGAAAAAGATGTTTCAATAAGGTGAAAAGGTTCAGATAAAACTCATCAATGTGAATATCTTAGCTTGTTTTGTGCTATTCTGGTCCAATATCAAGAAAGCTGTTTAAAAAAAAAACACACTTTGGGAAATCATCTATACTATTTGTTGTTTGCATTAAATCTTCTTTCTGCCCTCATGCATCTCTTGCCTTCTTCCTACTTAGATTTATAAAATTGTGAACTGGAGTGTGTATATTTGTCAATGAGCATGAGAGAATATGTATCTTTTTAGTATAGAATCTGGTAATATATATTTTTTTCCTAATTTCAATCAAAAAAAACCAACAGAACAAAACAAAAAAAAAAAAGAAGACAAGTAGAGATGTTTGCTCCTTCTTCGTTCGCAGTAGCATCTGTTTTCATATTTTTAATTTATTTTGTGGTTTTGTTCAGAAGATCATTCAAACCTAAAATTAATTTTCCTAATTAGTGTTTTAGATTCCTTGGTGTGCTGAGTTTTTCATTGCCAAACAGTTGAATACCACAAACATCGTAGGTGATGTACTCCCACGTTATCAAATAAATGCTCAAGGTACAGCTTATAATGTTGAAAAATAGAAAAATAAATTGACCTTGATGAAGTGTGTCTTCTTTTGTCTGTTCCCAGGAAAGTTTATTTCAGGTATTTCTACTGCTGAAATGATTAGAGTTAACAGCTTTTTCCCTCCATTTTATTTTACAGGGTCTCTTCATCTTCCTGATATATGGGGTGTACAACACAGAGGTAAGTCTGCTTGGTGTATCTCAAGGCTGACAGAGTGAATGAGAGAAATGACAGGTTTCTTATCTTGATAACTGAGGGACAAAGTTGGCTTTCCATATGAGTGTCCTACTGCCCTTCATGCTTGGACTAGCTTATATGCATCCCAGCTTACCATTAAACACAGACACCCTGAATAAAGGGACAGACTCATTTCTCATAGGCATTGACTAATATTTTACTGCTGCTTTAAGTTTTTTGAATTTCTGGTCTGTCTTTTAACACTTAGATAAACGTGGCAGTCCTAAACTTTCATAATTTAATTTACATTTTAAAGTGAACTGTTAGTTTACATGCTATTTCAAGTAAACTATTTAAAAATTAAAAGGAACTTGTTTTACTTACATGCCTTCAAAATTTTGTTGGGTGTAGAAATTGCATCAATTTATTTTTAAATATTAATTAGATAATTTTAAGATTTCAAAATCTGACCTAAGGCTTCATAACAGTTGGAGAGATCTATGGAAAGTATTTCATCTTTACAGGTTGAACTCTCATAAGGGAAATATACTTGAAGGAGGAGAAAGTATAAAAATCATAAGGTATTTATCCAGCTTCTTCTATTACTTCCATTATGTTTAAGATTAAAAAAAAAGTGTTAATGTGTTCAATTCCAAGTTTTTAAGGTACCTCTGCAGTTTAGATTTTAACAGAATTTGGAATTCAGTAATAAACCCCTATAGAAATATAAGGGTTTTCAAAGTCAATAGAAACAGAATTTTATTCAGATTTTATTAGCACTTAAGGGGGCATAGCCCATTAGAAAGATGTTGAAAGAGAAAAGTATCTTCTGATTGTTTTCCAACACACAAAACTACTTCAAAATACTGATTTTTATCTCATTTCTTTTGTAATAATGAGTTATTTCTGTATGTGCAACCAAAATAATGGGTATTATTAGTTCTAAGAGTCATTTTGTCGTAAGAGTGGGTCAAGGCACCCCGTAGTCGAGGCCCAGTGCTGACGGGGAGTGCAGGCTGGCGGTGGGGCGCACGGGCTGGCCCGTGTCTCACATGTATGGCCTGGCCTGGGCCTGGCAAGAGGCTGACCCACCCGGACCTACGCCCCAGTTTGGGAGCTGTGAGGGTTTCCAGCGAAACGTGACAGAGCACTGGCGCAGGCTGCCCAGAGGGGTTGTGGAGCCTCCTTCCCTGGAGCCATCTGAAACCTGCCTGGATGTGTTCCCGAGTGCCCTGATGTGGGTGCTCCTGCTCCGGCAGGGGCATTGCACTGGATGATCGTTCTAGGTCCCTTCCACTCCCCAACACCCTGCGAAACGTGCGGTGCCCGGGTTGGGTGGGAGAGGTGGGCCCAACTGATCCATCAGATGGAAACCACCTTAGCAGTGGATCCGGGTTATGTGGGAGCTTTTGTTCCGTCAGCGGCATGTGTGGACGTCCCGGTTTTGGAGGTGGAAGTAGCTACAGCCACCCTAACATCTGGCACCTAGAGACGCTGGAGTTCTGTGTTTGTAACGGAGTAATTATTTTGAGGACACACACGATGCGTTCGTGCCCCGTACTGCTTTGCCAGCAGTTAGCACAGCCACAACGGCGCCCGCGCCTCCGGCTACGGGTCGGGGCTCTCCGGAGCGTGGCGTTCGCGCCGCAGCCCCGCCGGCTGCCGGGGGCCGCCGCCCTCGTGGCCGGGCGGGGGCCGCTGGGTGCGGGCGGCGCGGGGCAGAGCTCGGCACCGCGGGGCAGCGAACACGCAGGGAGCCAGGCGGGGCCCGCGGCGCCTGCGCGCTGTCGGAGCGGGGCCCGTACCCAGTGTGCCGCGCGGCGCGCATGTGCGGCTCGGGGCTCGGGGCTGCTAATCCCATTGTGGAGCGGCCGCGGCGGTGTCGGTGACCGGAGGCGGCGGCGGGAGCCGTAAGTGCGGCCCGGGCCGGGGGCCGGGAGCCGGGAGCCGGGCGGCGGCGGCCATGCGCCCGGGCGGCGGCTGCCGGGCCGCGGCGGGAGCCGGGCGCTGAGCGGCGGGAGGCGGCGGGCGGGCGGCGGGTCCCGCAGCCCCTCAGGGCCGCGCCTCCTCCCCGGGCCGCCTGGCCGGGGGATGAAACTCGGCAGCGGCTTCCTCGGAGGCGGAGGAGGAGGAGGAGGCAAGAGGGCGGCGGCCGCCATGGAGCCCGCGTTCCCCCCCGGCATGGTGATGTTCAACCACCGCCTGCCCCCGGTCACCAGCTTCACCCGGGCGGCCGCGCCCCCCGCGGCGGCCCAGCACCCCCCGCAGTGCGTGCTGCCTCCCGCCGCTTCCTCCGCGGCGGCGGCCGAGCCCCCGGCGCCGCCCGCCCCCCCTCAGGACGTGACTTTCAAGAAGGAGCCGGCGGGGGCTTTCCCCTCGGCGCCCGCCTCCTCCGCGCAGAGGAGCCCCTGGGGCTTTCTGCAGTCCCTGGTGAGCATCAAGCAGGAGAAGCCCAGCGAGCAGGAGGAGGACGAGCAGCAGCAGCAGCCGCCGCAGCAGCAGCACCACCACCACTACGGGGGGCTCTTCGGGGCGGCGGGGGACGAGAGGCCCCCGGGCCTGGGGGGCAGCGGAGGCGGCGGGGAAGGGAGCGGCCAGAGCGTGATTCAGGACCTCAGCCTCCTTCACCACCTGCACCAGCATCCCCACCGAGACCTGTTACTGAGTGGCAGAGGCGAGGGCGCCCCTGGGAGCTCGGGTGAGCCAAAGCACGATACCCAGGTCAAGAAGGCAAAGAGGCCAAAGCCAGAAACTCAGGGAATCAAAGCCAAGCGGAAGCCAAGCGCTTCATCCAAACCCCCCCTGGTGGGAGATGCGGAAGGTGCCATCGCGTCCCCAAGTCAGAAACCTCACGTCTGCGAACACTGCAGCGCTGCCTTCAGGAGCTCCTATCACTTGCGCAGACATGTGCTTATTCATACCGGGGAGAGGCCTTTCCAGTGCAGCCAGTGCAGCATGGGTTTCATCCAGAAGTACCTGCTGCAGAGACACGAGAAGATCCACAGTAGGGAGAAGCCCTTCGGGTGTGACCAGTGTAGCATGAAGTTCATCCAGAAGTACCACATGGAAAGACACAAGAGGACGCATAGTGGAGAAAAGCCATACAAATGTGACACTTGTCAGCAGTATTTTTCAAGGACTGATAGACTCTTGAAGCACAGAAGAACGTGTGGTGAAGCCATAGGTAAAGCAGGTGCTGGAATGGAGCCCGGATCGTCGAATAACATGGGTAGCTTGGCTGCGTTGTCTCAGGGAAATACAAGTTCCTCAAGGAGAAAAAGTAAAACAAAAAGTATATCCACTGAAAACAAAGGAAATAAGTGTAGCAGCAAAGTAACTGAGTCTCAAGTTACAAGTAATGTGGCCATGCCAAATTATGCAGTTGATATTCCTATCGTGTCTTCCAGTGGTGGTCTAGCCGGCACGGGCATAGAAGAACTTCAGAAAAAGGTGCCAAAACTGGTCTTCAAGAAAGGAAGCAGGAAACAGGCAGACAAAAATTTCCTTAATTTTGTATCGCCGCTGCCAGATATTTTGGGGCAAAAACCACTGGCTGGGAAACAGAGTGGCTCTCTAGGCTCCCTAGTAACCAATACCGGTGTAGAAACTATTGGTCTTCTCCAAAGTACAGGTGGTAAACCAGGTCAAATAAGTAGCAATTACGATGACGCCATGCAGTTTTCAAAGAAAAGAAGATACTTGCAAACTGCAAGCGGTAACAGTGCCTTTTCAATTAATGTCGGACACATGACTTCCCAGCAGTCCGTCATCCAGTCTGCAGGTGTTAGTGTTATGGATAATGAAACTCCGTTATCTCTCATTGATTCAGCATCCTTAAATAGCGAAATAAAGTCTTGCCATGACAAGTCTGGTATTCCCGATGAAGTTTTACAGAGCCTTTTGGACCAGTACTCTCACAAATCAGAAGGCCAGAAGGAAGATCCTTTCAGTATAACTGAACAGCGTGTGGACTTGCACAGCTCTGGAGAACATTCGGAGATGGTTCAGGAAGAAAACCTGAGCCCTAACTCTCAAACAGTTTCAAACGATAAGGCGAGCATGTTGCAAGAATACTCAAAATACCTCCAACAAGCTTTTGAAAGAACAACCAACAGCACTGGTTTTGCTTTTGGACCCAGTTTCCAGTTTGTTAGCTTGTCTTCAACTCTGCATAACCACACTCTGTTTCAAGACAAACAGATTTACACTACATCTCCGCTCGAGTGTGGCTTCAGCCAGTCCGTTACCTCAGTATTGCCAACTGCGTTGCCAAAACCTCCGTTTGGGATGTTGCTTGGATCTCAGCCAGGCTTTTATTTATCTGCTCTGGAGGCTACGCATCAACAGTTGACTCCTTCTCAAGAGCTGGATGATCTCATCGATCCTCAAAAAAACTTAGAGACTTCATCTAACTACCAGTCTACATCTCAGAAACTGACTGGCCAGAAGGAACAGAAAAACTTAGAATCCTCAACGAGCTTTCAGATCCCATCTCAGGAGTTAGCTAGTCAGATAGATCCTCAGAAGGACATAGAGCCTAGAGCAACCTACCAGATCGAGAACTTTGCACAAGCGTTTGGTTCTCAGTTTAAGTCGGGCAGCAGGGTGCCAATGACTTTTATCACTAACTCTAATGGGGAAGTGGACCATAGAGTAAGGACTTCAGTGTCAGATTTCTCAGGGTATTCAAATATGATGTCTGATGTGAGTGAGCCATGTAGTACACGAGTAAAAACCCCAACTAGCCAGAGTTACAGGTAAGGTCCCGACTGTGACCGGGCTGTGGGGTCTTCTTAATGTAGTTTTACTTTGACAACACTGCCATTGGAATGTTTCTACACGGTCCTATTACGAATAATGTAACATGCCCTTTCAATGCAACTTTTCATATTTAGTTTATTTTATTAGTGTGATTTTTTTAGATCTGTTTATTATGGTTTTTAATCAAAAATCAATAGATTGAAATAGTGTTTTTGTTCAAGTGACAACGTTTAGCAATCAAATTTTCAAATATAGGTTGTCAGGGAATAGCCCAAAAGTTTAAAATGCAAAAAAATTAACTTTGTTCCTAGGACTAAGGTTTATTCTAATTGCTTTACTCTCAGGAAAGTGTAACGAAGCATGGGAATTCTATGCACCACTAGTGTATTGGAACTTCCGATTTACAGATAGTGACAAATATATCAAGCTTTTTGAGGAAGGGATCTACAACATTTCAAATTGCTGTCTCTTATGTCTGGGCTGGTCTGAAAGAAGTTTGCTACCTAAATCTTGTTGCTTTTAAAGTACTCCTGTTCTTCCAGGTGATGCTCATTCCAGACAGGTGGAGCAAATATTCTTGGATCTGTACTGAGAGCCCGGAACGGTAGCTTTAATATAAATAATAATGTCCCCAGAACTCCTGTGTAAGACTGTAATTCCGTAAAGAGATTCTGTTGACACAAACCATGAGAACGAAGTGCGTGCATCTGGTTCATGTCATTAGAACCCCGACTTGAAACTACAGTCGTATTCTAGATATGCTCTTGGGATACATTATTTATTTTACATGGTTCAAAAGAAGTCGGTCTCTTGCTCTTACCCCTTTCCACATTCTTTTAATGTATAAGGTTCCCGTTCTTTTGTTGTGCTCCCAATTCTCTGGCCTTGATTTGTGTTTTTTTCTTAATTTACACCTTTTTCGTCCCCTTCTTGCCTACTCCCTCTCTCACCCCCCAACTTAATAGCTAACATTTAAAAAAAATTTACATTCCAGAAAGTGCATATCTTACTATGTACTTTCTGATGTCTCATGACATCAGATAACGAACAGTGAACACCCACATGTTTTTAGAATTCTGTCGAGGTTTCCATGTACAATAAGAAATAATCTACTCCCAACTGTACATATGAAGGCCCCGATCCTGCATCAGGATCAGCTCACATGGACCCCTGTGCCCTGCAGTGTTACCGGTGGTGTCACTGGAGCTCTTTACGGATACAGGGGTTTGCAGCAGTTTATCATTGCAGGCTTAGGGCCTAAGGCTGCAATTCCATCAAAGGTTTCTGGTGATGGTGTCAACTACGAGAGTAGAACTTGAGCGGCTTCTCAATATCAACAGAACTTCTCTTTGGAATTATTGCCTTACTTTATGTATATTTTGTGGTACATTATTTATTATATGTGAATCCTGATTAATGCCTGTGGAGCCACGGAAACCTGCTAGAAGTACTGGTGGCCATTCAAAGCTGCTGAAAGGCAGTGGCACTGCTCTAAACCACTTTTTGCAAATGTATTTTTTGATTAGTTTTTTAATGTAATTTTGGTGACGTTTATGCTGATGGTTTTTTATGTACTCTTGGTGATGTTTCAGTCTTAACGTACTTTTCTGGTGTCAGGAAAGTACCAGTGGTTGTTTGCAGTCTTATTGTGTAATCAGCCTATTACAGGCTTCCATGTATAATAAAGTTATTAACATTGTGCAAGTGTAAAACACTTCTGTTATGAAAGTGGTGTATTATTAAAGGAATTGTTACAAAAATCCTTGGTAATTTTTCCCATTGTCCCTCACCACTAAAATTTGAAACCTGAGCCCACTTGTAACCTCTTTTACTAGGTGAACTTTTTTTTCTTACTAATCTAGAATTTGTTCAGAAAATCCATGTAGCTCCATTAACCTTTTCTTTATACTTGATTATGTATCTCACCCTATTTCAGTTGAAAAAGGCGAACAACAGTTGTTCGCTATACACAGATCCCAGCCTGGTTTTGGGGATGGAATAGCCCATAACCACTGTTGGCTTTTTCAGTACCTTTTCTCTTGTTTTACAGAGGTTATAATTTACTTTCTTTATATTGTGTGTAGTAGAAGTTGCATATGTATTGTTCTGGCTGTTTGCTTTAACTTAATACTAATAAAACCCATTATTCACAAAATCATAAAGATATCACTTCTATTATCCAGTCACACTTGTAAGAGCCTATTAGGGAAATGTTAAGAGATGACGTTTTGAGAAGGAGTAATGTGATTTACTGGCATGTTTTCAGCTCGTTTTTTTCCTTCAATTTCTTTTTGGGTCATGTAATCTGAATGCAGTGTTTTAGAAATCAGGGCCCTATTTCATACCTTGAGACTCCAAGGGAAAAAAAAATAACAGATTTCCTTAAGTTAAACTGTTCACACGACCTCAGCTTTTTAAATCTTTTTTTTATATAAGATTTTGGTTAAAAATAAAAAAAAAAACAACTGTGTATTGTTAACTTCAAAGACATTTTGTAATTGCTGAAAATTCGGAATGACGCATATATAATAAGATTTTGTTCAAAGTAAAGATTTTAGAAAGTCTTATATCTGTTTTTCCTCTTTTCTGTGCTTTTACCTTCTAAGGAAAGCTTAGTAAAAATAGTAGTACAGCAGAATACCAGAAAGCATATTAATTAGTATGAAGATGGTTTGCAGCCGTTTCCTTAAGCTGTGTTTTTCTTCAACGTTGCATGTGATTATAAGAGTAGCAGCGCTGAAAGTCTCAGAATGGTTGCAGTGTCAAAGCAAAGAAGATTGCAGTTTGAATCAAGGCAACAACGTGAATAAGAGAAAAATCACCAGTATGCTGAGAAGTACTGATGTATGACAACTAAGGATGAAAATCTTCCCAAGCAAATATAAAATAATACTAAATGTTTAAGATATTCAGAGAGGTGCTAGGAATAATTTTGGAAGATCTGAAAGGGAAAATTACTGGAATTTTGTATATTCTCTCCACATGTTAGCAGTCATTCAAAAAAAAGAAATGCAAGTAGAGTTTTTTGGTATGGAGTTCAAATTTATTTTCCTTCAGGTTAGCTAAAGGGTGTGGTAAAATGATATGGTTGAAATCAAGTATGGTGTTACATGCTAGATAATAAAAAGAACTGTGTATTTAGTAGTAACGTCACAGCATGGACAGGGAGGACAAAAAGAAAGCAAAATGGCCTTTGAATGTAATTTTTCACTTTAGTGCTTGGTTAAATTTTCTTGTTCAAGAGATTATGGGCGGGGAATGATAATCTGTTTCCTATCACTAACACAGGGGATATAAGAATTGATATGTGTGATGATATGATAGAAAATTGTAGATAAAGTGTTCCGCTTCTTACTATAGTAGCTCACATTGTGTTTTTGCTTGGGCCAAGCACATCATGGTACTGTGAATCGTGAATGTGTTTCAGTATGCTCCAGGACACTAAAATTACATGGCTAACATGCCTGCAGATAAGCTAGAAGAGCTGGCTGAAATGTCCAGTAGTTTCCAAATTAGCCAGATCAGATACAGGGTTTGTGGGTAGTGGGTGAAATTTTTAGAATAAGAAATTGGTGGAATAAAAGGGGTTTAAAAAATGGGAAAATGTGGTGGGAGATTACAATTTCAGGTTTATGTACTAGAAAAAAGGCAGCCCGATGTATCATGGAAACCTTGAAGATTTTGTAATAATATAATGTATTCCATTAGTGTTGTTTTGGTTTTGGTCTGGCTGTTTTTTTTTCTCTGCCTTAGGTATGTTTGACAACAATGTGTCTGAATGATGCCTCTGCTTTTCTTTCCCACTGACTAGAAATTAGTATTGTGCAGGTGAAGTCACAGGTGCTACTCTGGAGATGTTCCCTATGCCTGAGAAGATACGTGTGCGAATGTTTAAGCTGCCAGTGTTCTCATTTTTTTTTTTTAAATATATTATGTATTGAAAGGAGTCTGGTCACTTTAAAATGGAAGATCCTGTTTTCAGCCCTTTCTGACTACTGGCTTTAACCATTTGGTCTGGAATTTTCCAGGCTTAGTCTGTCTCACGCTCCACACGCTATCTTTCTTACCCTATCTTCTGCATATATTTCCTGAAACAAAATTAAGGAAGAAAACTTGCTTGTTCCACTGGCTTTTTCATCCCTTTTTAAAAACAAATGAGTACACCCCACCCTGTTAGCAACATCCATGTTGGAGGTTGGACTTAGGGACACCCAACCAACCTAGGCTTGTTTGAGTCATTGACTGTTCTTGAAAACATGATTACATTTACTTAAAATTCTTTGGAAATGCATTTACATTCAGATACTTAAAAGTTGGGTGGGTACGTCTCTGAAGGTGACCCCTCCTGCATAACAGATGGAACCATTACAATTATTTGCTACATTAGTTCAAATAGTGTTTGTGCGCCCTATATTGGGGCATACGTTGCACATTTCCACATAGTGAAGTTTGCTTTCTGGCTTATATAATCTGCAGTCTTCACTTTTAATGTTCTTCTAAGGTGATGTTTGTGCTTTTTTATTTGTTTATTTGTATTTAAGAAAATAAGAAAATAAAGCATAGTATTTTGTGTAGTATTTGGAACCCAGGATATAACCTGTTCACTGAGTTAATAGCTATGAAATACTAATACAATTTATCTGTGTTGTTCAAAGCATGCTTCTTGTCCCCCTTTTCACTGGCAGCTAAAACCCAGTTGTTTTTAGCATTGTTTCCTAACACAGTGAGACATCGCAAAAGAACAAATTTGTTTTTTCATATCCCCATACCAATAATTTAATTTTATATATTTTTTTATAGACACTGATGCTAAAAATTAACTTTTTGATGCACAGGTTATTTGACACCTATGACCTGAAGGGATAGGTAGTGGAATTTCATTTCTTTGACATTGATTGGAGTTGAGTTCCTTCTGTAAGACCCCTGCTGTTTCAAACCCTGTGTAGAGATTGAGGAATAGTTACCAGCTTAGTAAGTGTGGAGTAGCTGATTGTCTTGAATCAAGTAGAAGCTATGGGGAGTTTAATTCTCTAAGGTGATGTTCAGAAGCCTAAATCTGTTCTTTCCCTTCTGTTGTGTTCACTGCTAATCCAGCATCCAGGGAAACCAGGTTCTATAGAGAGCAGCCTTGTGAAACACAGTCCTGCTTCATTCTCGGAGAGTTGTCATCCTATTTGTTGTGGGTATAAACAGCAACAGAGAGTTGCTTGGAAAAAATACTGTGCCATCATGTAATCAGTCTGTCATAATGCAAATACAAGATGAGGTGAATTGAGGATTAAATGGAAGATTTAGTGCTGGCATTTTTAATTTCTAATGGTTGATTTATAATCTTGATAGTAATGTAAATTTATGTATATAGCATGCTACTATGTTTACATCCTGATATGTTTTAATATTTTGTTTTTATTAAATTTCTAGTAGATTTTGCAATTGTAAAACTGAAGGCTATCCTAAGTAATGTTATGAAAGTACACCTGAAAGATGCTTGTGTAATTGAGGACTCGGTGTTAAATTGAATAAAGTGTTGTATGGTCAGACTAAAAAATGAAAGGAGAACTAAATTAGCTATACATTTCTTTAATTATTTTAATATACTTTAATTTACCTTAAAATGTTTTTTAAATTGTCTCTTTAGTGCTACAAATATCAAAACATTCTGTGAACTAACGAGGCATGAAATGGTTATTATGCAGGAGCTGCAGCATGTGCCAGATATTCTGTGGTAGTGCATGTGCTACCTTCAATGCTAAAAACCTGCTAAAGGTAGGTTATTACCATTCAGAATTTTTCAGTGTTGTTGTTTGTAACATAACTTTACTTCGTGCTTTTCGCAAAAGAGATTTCATTTTGAGGTTTCTCAAAGGCTAGAAGACAGGTTATTTTTAATCCCTTAATTTCTCTTCACAGTGTGTACTTCTCTACTCTGTCCTCACTGCATGGGAGGCTAGAGTCTTGACTGGGTCCTGATGTGCCTGGGTGCTGGCATAAGGCCAGAGACTGTATTGACAGTGGTAAGGATAGTTCAGACTGCTCAAAGATCCTGAATATTTTTTTCTGGAGGGGGAAAAAGTCTCAAAGATGGGAGGTTGTTCTCTGAGATGAGCGGACATAAAAGCAAAGATCTGTTTTGAAGAGTAGACTTTACAAAGGAGTCTATATGCAACTTGAGTGACAAGGTTTTGAATCACTTCAATTTGTTTTCCTGTAATAGGAAAACATATAGGTGTGTGGTAAAACATCTCGCATGTTCTGCTGAGGAACTTTAATGTATATTCGTATCCCTTAAATGAAATGGTTCTCTACAATGAAAAGTGGGTTAACTTAAAAAGTGCTTGGTAATACTGGAAAATGAGACTGATAAAGAATAGCTTATGCAACTGAAGAGGGCATTTATATTGTATTAGTTAACTGTCTACCTGGAATTTGGTCAGGTTATACGGAATAACACATTTAGTAGGATCTTCTGGCCCTGTGGTCTAAGGGGCAATCATGTAATCTCAGTAGAGAGAACATGGCTTTGCACTTGCAGCTTGTCTGTGGTAAGTGATGATGCTCAAGTGTAACACTGCAGAAAGCTCGATAGCTCTGTTTCTTAGAACACTTTTTTTTTTAAATACTTATTTTATTTTCAAAGACCTGCCATTTCCAATTATTGGTTCACTTTCTGAAAATGAAAAGCAGAAATCTGTGCAAGAATTCTGTTATCTTGGGTCTGGCCAACTTTAGTCCAAAGGATTATTCAAAAAATTGGTGGAGGTGTGTGACTAAAAATATTTAAGCTGTGTAGCGTAAGAAATTTGTCAACTTTTGAAAGTTTGGTCAAATTACATCACGAAACAGTTTGTTTATTTGGTCTATGAAGCCTTGTAACTAGGCATGGTAATACTTAGTGATTTTAGTGTAGAGTTAAATCTGTGTGAAAGGTGTGGGTGATTTAAAAGTGTATTTCCTGAGCATTCATAATTAAAACTTCTTTCTAGTTTTATTTCTATAATAGTCTTATTTAATATTACTCTAAGGAGATGAAGGCTAAACCAATTGCTCCACTCGAGAGATGTTGGAACCTCTGATTTTGGAGAGATTGCAATCCATTTTGAGTAGGTATGCTGAATTTGATTGCTTATTTACTTTGGAGTCTGGAGATGCACTGTAGAGTAAAAGTAGTTTCATATTTTATTTTACATGATTCTGGAAATCATCCTTCACAAATACCATCTTAAGAGTGGATGGCAAATGAAATAAGACAGTTGGTAACTAAAATCATCAGTTTTACTGTTTTTACCACCATATTCTGATGCTTGCATGTTTTGTTCTTCTCACAATGAAGCTAAATGAAAACCTCTGAGAAAGAGTTCCTTCTAATGTAGCATAATGAAGTCTTTAAATGGGTACAGTTGTAGGTCATCATGAATAGGAATGCAGTGACCTTTGTCTTGACAATGAAGCTGGCACAAGCTTCTCAAAGAGCTGTTCTTTTTTTTTTTTTTTTATTTCTCCGCCAGAAAGGACACAAATAAAACAGAGGATCCCCCTTCTCCCATCAGTGAACAAAATCAAAAGATTAGAAAATGTATTGTAAATTGTTAGCTTGCAAAATCTAGAAATAACATGGAGTTCTTTCTCTAAATATACATATTGTTACAGGAATGATGTGCAAGGAGGTGGGAAAGAAAGGAAAGTAGAGGGACTGTATGCCTCATAAAGAGCCTTCTGGTTTCTTATACTGTGTAATGTCCTGATTTGATTTTAGATACACAACAATGAGATATTCAAAATTACCAGTATGATCTTATAATTCGGAGTCTAGAAAAATAACAAATCTTTGTCATTCATTTTCCGTTTAGTTTGGTGCATATCTGCAGGTTTGTAGTGCACTGCACTGAAATATTAGGAAGGCTCAAATTTCTTGGTGGCATATATAAAAAAGCAGAGTATTTTGCAGAAGGCACATAAAAGTTGTGGCTGTTTGCTGTTGGGGAGGCCCTGTTGCTCCACCCAACTTTTGTAGTCATTTTTGAATTGCAGTGCTCAGCAATGTTCTTTAACCGTAGAGAATCACCTGTC
Source organism: Cygnus olor (assembly GCF_009769625.2). Classification (NCBI taxonomy): domain Eukaryota; kingdom Metazoa; phylum Chordata; class Aves; order Anseriformes; family Anatidae; genus Cygnus; species Cygnus olor. Next base: position 6,058,958 of record NC_049176.1, read on the forward strand.
ATTCTTAAATAATGACACTACCTGCTCATTTAGGATTTTCTCAAGGTTCCAGCAATGTCGATCTGAATTGTGCTGTCTCTTGTAAAGGCAAGGCTTGTTTGGGAGAACGAACTCTAAAGTGAGCAGTGAAGATAATGAATGGAGATGTTTTTGTAAAAGAGAAGTCTTATCTATAGAACTGCTTCTCTATGACCAGATGTTTATTTATTTACCCTTTAAAGGAGTAAAAATTGGTTGTTTGACTCTTTCTTTTTTCAAGGACCTGGCTACGTGTTAATGTGAAGAGCAGGTTGTTTCCTTGGTGATCATGGACGCTACTCCCACAAGGCCGTGGCCTGGGCAAGTAGCTGGATTGGGTGCTTTGACGATTGTGAGTGTGCCTCTTTAGCAGTAGGCTTTTTTCAGGGTGTAAAAAAAAAAAAAAAAAAAAGTTAAGTTTAGAATGTGCATGTTATTTCAGAGCTATGTGAACTTAACAGATAAAACAGCAGTTACCATTTAATGTTGTCTTTAAATGTTTTCTGGGTAAACACATAGAACATATCTAACGCACAGTGAGAAGTAAAAATACGTCAGATCAAAAGATATGTAGAATAGTACATTAACAGTCAGTTGGAAAAATATAGGTAATGTTCTCTCCTGTGGAAATGAGAAGGCTTTAAAAAGCCTTATAAAGCTTACTTTTATAAGCTAGAACCTACTTGATTTTATATTGGAGCCTTTTATTTTCGTAATTCCACATCAAATTCTCTGGGGGTTGAGAAGTGAAAACAATGATTATATTTCTCCCAGGGGAAGAAGTGTGCTAAGGAGTGTGAGGTAAATTCTTGGTGAAAATCAAGTGCTATGCAGTTTCTCCACATGCTAGCAAAGCTGTGGTAAACCAATTATTTCTACTTTTTTATTTTTATTTTTTAACCTTGATGTACTAGTAGAAACAGAAAGTGCCCTGCCTGGCCTTTTGCCTGTGCTGGGGGAGGCCTGTATGAGCGGCAGGCCCAAAGTGCAGCGAACAGAGGCAGCTTCTGGGTACTTTGTCTGGGAGCCCTCCGAGGCACCTATCTGCTGCAGATAGGTGAGGCTGAGGTAAGGATAGCTCTAGCAGCTTCTAACAAACTCTGTCAGCTGTCCTTGATTAAAGAGTACCTGCAGCCTTTGTTCTACCTGACCCCTAATTGGGCAGGATTAAGCACTCTTTTAGTGTGCAGTTACTGAGGAGCTGTGCCACCAGGTGAAAGAGCTGTGGCAGGAGTCAGCAGGCTGCATTGGAGAGGATGAGAAAGAGATGGACTTTATCTTCTCTGAGACTCTGCTTCAAATATTGTTCAACATCTTCATTTAATGACCTGGAGGGTGGGTCAGGGTGTACCCTCAGCAAGTTTGCAGATGATACAGAACTGGGAGGAGTGGCTGATAGGCCAAATGGTTGTGCTGACGTTCAAAGTGACCTGAAGCACTCAATCCTGCATCTGGGGAGTACTCCCAGGCACCAGTACATGCTGGAGGCCAACTGGCTGGGAGACAGCTGTACTGAGAAGGACCTCGGGGTGCTGGTGGGCAACTAGCTAGCCATGAGCCAGCAGCATGCCTGTGTGGGAAAAGAGGCCAACAGTGTCATGGGCTGCATTAGAAAGAGTGCTTCCCACGTGTTGAGGGAGACATCCTTCCACTGTACTCGACACTGGTGAAGCCATGCCTGCTGTATTGTGTCAAGTTCTGGGCTACCCGGTACAAGAGAGGAAGTTCAGTGCCAGGGCCATGAAGATGGAGTATTTCATATAAAGAAAGGATGAGAAAGCTGGGGCTGTTCAATCTGGAGAAGATGAGGCTCAGGGATCTCATCACTGTGTACAAATACTTTATTGGTAGGAGTGAAGGTGAGGGAGCCAGACTCTCCTCGGTAGTGCCTACTGACAGGACAAGAGATGATGGACACACGACCCATGAAATTCCATCTGATCACAAGGAAATAATTATTTTACTGTGAGGGCTGTCAAACAGGAGTAAGTTGCTCAGAGGAATTGTGAGGTCTATGTGTGTGGAGATGTTTAAAGCCTGACTAGACATGGTCCTGGGCAGCCTGCTCTAGCTGAGTTGGACGAAGCAGAGGATTTTGACAAGCTGACCTGAAGAGGTCCTTTCCTACAGCAACAATTATGTGATTCTCTACAGTTTTGTTTGATCATTGGTCAGTGCCAAACGGGAATGTCAGATTTATGCTGAGAGGACGCTGTTTGTTCATAGGATGTAGTACAGTAGGGTATCTGAAAGTACATTGTTTAATGGAACAAATGTGCTAGACAGTTCTAGACGTTTACTGGAATCCTATCTCTATGCAGTGTTGAGCAGTTAAATGTTGTTTCTGATTTCTGGCTTGGAACTTCAGTCTGCTTTAAATTGTAGGTATTTTCCACAACAAGCTGCCATAGTCTGTTATTAATGGTTAAGAAGATAATACAGTGAAAACATTTTGAAATAAAATCTTGTTTGTATTTTACTAGCTTTCATTGTTTCCTTTTTTCTTAACCCTAGTAAGTTGTGATAAGGAAATGTCTATCCGACATGTCTTTTTATATAATTTGGGACATTCTAATTGCTTTTTTTCTCTTCTCCCTCAAAGTTAGCTTAAATGGCCTGGTTTGAAACTGCTCTTGTTCAGAGTTCATGCAGAAGAAAAGAAAAAAGCAAAGCCGAGAGAATGCAGCTTCTGTTTTTGGTTCAGACTTTAACTTGAAATCTGTCTTCTAGAGAAAGGCAGGCATAGGGTGTTATCTTATCAGTCTGTTGATAAGTTGTAACAGTGTTAGACTGTTTTAGGCATTACTGTTAGCTGTTTTTCTGGTCATGGGCTCAGTTGTTGCAAAAGATTGTCTTGACTGGTTGAGCCAGATTTCTTTTTTTTGGGGGGGAAAAAAAGCAAAGTTTAAAAAAAAAAAGTGAAAAGGATGGGTACTAAAAATGTATACGGGGAATGGGTAACAGCAGAAATGTTTTGTATTCCAGATGTTTTTCAAGGCTTAATCAAAGCTGGATAGTATGGTGATGTCATGTGGGTCTAGTGTTGCTTAGGTGGGTCTGATCTGTCTGTTTCTCATGGTCAGGGCAGTGTTGCTAAATGATGCTATAGTGAATCCTGGGATTTCATGTGGTGATAGTTATCAATTATAATGGGAAGTTTAATATCTTTCAGACAGCTGTTGTAGGACTAGTTTTAAGTAATGGCCTCTGAGGTTAGCATTTTTTAATTTAATTTTTTGGCATACTAGCTATAGGTATTTCATTTCTGTGTCCTACACTTCTTTCATTTGTTAGACTTGATTTCATCACAGTCCTTGGGTTTTATCACTGGGTGGTGGTTGGACTAACTCAGTATTTCTTTTTCAACTTTTCTGGCTTCTATGAACAGCAAGTCATTGGTTTATGCTTACAGATATAGCTTTTTCATGCATTTAAATGTTTTTCAGTGCATACTGTGTGTATTTAGTTTGTAAAGTACATATAATATAAATGCAGTGAAAATTTCTGTGAAAATTTCTGTGAAAATCCCTGGTTCGCATAGATGTTGCAATGGAAATGTTATCCCTTTTTTAAAGGGTAAGTACTGGACTAATGTTCCACTAAAGTGTTAGAAGATACTATCTTCTTTGAGATACACTGCTAAATTATAGCTGAACAGTGTAATTATTGATTTTTATCAAACTTTTTGTTCTAGTAAGGTGTAAAGCTAGAGACATCCCCTTTACTGTGTGTAGCAGACTGTACTTACTGAATTTAGGGAATTTGTCAGAAAATATTTCACAACTATCTTCAGGACAAATTTATGACTTCAAGTTGTAATCTTGATATTCTTGTACTTCTCTTGCTTTTTGTATTTATTATTTTATATTTTTAAGATAGCAAGCTGAGAAAATGGGCAAAATGGCACATGGCTGAATTTCTATGGATATTCTTCTGGTTGAGCAGTACGATAGTAGCTGGTTGTCACCCTCAATGGAACAGCACCAGTGGAGAAAACATCTGTGAGTTGTTTTCATGAGTAGATGCAGACATCTTAATAATGGTGTATTTGGTTATTTTTATTTTTGTTGTGGGCCAGAATGCAGTAACTCTATCAGACTCTTGTTATCTCAGATTTGATCGTTCCTTCTACCTTATTCCACTTCTGCTTCTCAGGGCAGTTCTTAACATCCCAGTAAGCAAACACAGCAGTCGTATCATTCACGTCTCCCTGCTCTACAAGTGTTTGTCTTTCTTCTCTTTTAGCTCCCGCTTCTCTAATTCCATATTCTGTGTTCCCATCTTTTCCGGTCCTCGTCTTGTTATTTCTGTTCCTGAGTTCCTTGCCTAACCATTTTCCACATCCAGCTACATGTTCTGTTCTTCCTTCCTGCTCCAGTTTCACCAGACTCCTTGTCCCAGGTGCTATTTTTTTTTTGTCTGTGCATGGACTTTTTCCTCTGTATGAGAGTCAGAGGACTGGTACTTGCTTGCAGCTTGGATGTTTTGCAGGCTCACAAAGAGTGTAAGAGAGCATTTCCCTGCTCTCGCACTTGTTTGGTAAAAACTCCCTTAATTGATGCTGTCACAGGGGAGTCCAGCTGTCCCTTGTCTGCTTGTTCCCACTTCCATATCACCCCCTTGCTTGAGCTTGACCAGGGTTAATGAACTTGGGAATAATTTTTTTTTTCTTTTAAGCCATAGGCTTTTTTCCACTTCTCTGTTTAGTAGGTAGCTTCACAAACGCTTGAGACAGCATGCCTGAGTTATGTGGGGATGGAAATGTGCTCTTGTTGGAAAGAATGGACCTGGTAAGACTAGCCTGTGTCATCTTCCCTGTGCGTGAAAGTGGCACACTATTTTTGATGTTTGCTGCTGTCATAGTATAGAACTGTTGTAACTGGCCTTTATGTGGATAGTTTGGTTTTGACAGGGTGGGAGGCACGTATTCTAGTATATTAGAGGAACAGGGCAAACTACAGTTTTTCAGAAATGTATATATTGTGAGTAAATGTGGGTTGATTTTCTTGAAAATAAGCAGTGTACTGCTGACACAAATAATACTTTTCTATTGAGACACAATTGTCTTTGAGAGTACCAGAGCTTTTCAAAGAGGGAAAAAAAAACTTTTTTTTTGGCATAGTTGATATAAATTATTTTTCATTAGCATTCTTCTTAGAAGGAAGCAAGGCTTTCTGAATAAGCCTTGTATATATTTATAATCATGTGCGTGCATGCACAGGAAGAATCGAACTGTGTCAAATATGGTTGATGATAATGTCAGCTTGAGTGATCAGCTTTGCAATCACTAGCTACTGACAGCGAGATCTTGAAAGGCTTTGAGGTAACATTTCTGCTAACATGTAGGCAATCTATATGCTGTTAATTACAGTAAATTTTATCAGTTGAAATAATAATAAAAACAGTGAAGATAGACTGGTGTTCTTACAACTCCCATTGAAGCATCAGGAATTGCATTGCCTCAGGCAGTGAGGCAGATACATATGTGACTAAATACAATAGCTAGTTTATTTCACGTGGCAACTTCTATATTCCCATGGATGAGCTATTGCTGTAAATTATCCAGTTATAATTCTGTAATCCATCAGAATCTCTGCCTTTTCAATGCTATTTAGTTGAATGAGCTGCTGTATAAGCAAGTTGTATGGTTATGTTATGGTTAGTCCCAGAAGGACATGACTTGCAGGTGCTGTTGCCCCTCCAAATTTTATTTATTTTTTTTTCATTTTGCAGTGAAGAATTTTAGCAGGTTATTTCATTCGAGTGAACATTTGGCTTTTCTAATCATCTGTGTGTAAAGGAAATACCGAATTAATTCTTACCAGCCTCTTCACGAAAACAATCGGAGCCTCATGGAAGATATGTAGAAAAGGGATCTTCACCATCTAATAGTACCTGCAGCCAGAAATTAGTTTAGGCATGCATGTCAAATTGATAGTATTGCATACATGAAGCATTCGTTAACTACAGGGAATACTGAACAATAGTTTTGAGAAGTGTAACTGCCCTGATAATGAATTTAAAGAGGAAAATTACATCAACTGTATTTTAGAGGTAATTTTTAAACCATTTTTTTAAAACCTCAACAAACTTTTTTTTGACTTAAACCAGATGATATTTAGCTTAAGTTGAGGAGTTACCTATTTTAAGCTAAATTAAAATAACCTTCTCACACTGCAGATTGAGAATACGAAAGATGTTATTTAGTTTGATTTAAAAATTTATCATAAGCTAAAGCAGTGCATCATACAATCACATTGTATGCACTTCTCAGTATCTTAAGTGCTGTTTTATTGACGAGCACAGAGTGAAAGACTACTTTAGCTAAGTTTGGTAGGAAACGTTATTTTTTTATTCCACTTTTTTTTGTGTGTGTGTGATGAAATAAAGCTCCACAGTAACAGTATGAGGGATTTTATTTGTGCTTTTGCACAGTCAGTGGTCTTCTGTTCTGAGGCTACATTTTGAATGGGCTTCAGCGCACAATTATGGAAAGAAGACAGTTTACCTTCTGCAGCATTTGTTTACTTTATCTTTCCAGGAAAAACAAAACAAAACAGACAGTTGTTTTTTGAAAAATCATATCCTTCATCCAATTCTTCATGGCCTATCCAAATACTCATCCAGGCACAGGCGTACATGGGGAACCACGAATGGCACATGGCTAGTGATTTTTTGTGACAAACTTCTTTTTCCTTTTTTTTGTTAGTTGAATTGCTGATTATTTTCTTTTGTTGTACTCCATCTAGAACTCAGGTCTAGTCTGCTGACATAGTTTTTATGCCTGCAGAGTGGAGTTTCCTCTTTCATCCATGCATTCTTCTCCTTCCATGTCTTGCCATTAGTACTTTCTCTGATATACTCACTTTAAAGGTAGTATGTTATTCAAAACGAAAACATGAATAAAGAGATCTCTCTAAGTGATATAAACATACATAATTGTCTATAGTATGCTAGGAAAGGATTAATTCAGTTATAATGCCAATTCTTTCTAACTGATAACACTGTCTTTTTCCTAAATTCATACAAAGGTGATGAAAAGGCAAATAATTTCATTTACAGTTTGACCTTTTTAAGGTTGTTTCACTTCTTGATGTATGCACAAGTTTTTTGGTTCTGAAAAGAAAACCTGCACCATCCTCAGTTATAAAATATAGACCTTTCTTTCCGTGTCTGTATTACTAAAATAAAGAATATTGTGAGTTCTTGTAAAAATACTGCAATTCAGGTGCAGAATGTGTACACCCAACCTTTTGTACGCACAGGTTAGGAATATGCCTATCGTCATATCATTTGAATTACTATGTTACTTTTCTGAATAACCACTGAAACCTTGAAATACTGGACACTCAAAGACCATCTGAATTTCACTCTTTACAAGGACATACGCAGTTTTGGGGAGGTCAAGAAAAGTAAAATCAATGGAGTTTTTGTCTAAAATTCCTTAATTCCTTATTCATTCCTTCCAATTTTGGTATTCTTGCTGACAGAATGTCTATAAATGTGAGAAATCTAAACGTTCTGATTCTTCAAGAGTACAGTAATTGATTTTATTTAGACTCTACATTTGAGCAAGTTATAGAGGAAGAATAGATTAACAGCCAGATTCTCTGCAAATTGGCAGCTTTGTCAATTTCAGTAGAAGTACTTGTGCCCGTAGTTATGACAACTTTTTACGTTAGCAGCTTTATTGTTTTAAAGGGTTTTCTAAAGGTAATTACATCACTGAATAGTAGACACTTTGACTAAAAATAATAATAAAAGAATTCTTACAGGTGCTTAATTTTGTAATTTTATTGGACTCTCCAGAAGTCCATCTGATTGCTTTATCAGATCCAAACTATGTTATGTGCATACATATGCATATGTTATGTGCATTGTCAATATTGTTATTCAAAAGTCTCTTAGAGTGTCCTACTTTTAAAATGCCTATAGGTTGTATAACTGGTAAAGAATGGAGAATGTACAAGCAGTATTACTGAATCCCAAATCAAGCTTATCTGGCAGTTTTCTTGCCTCAAAAATCTGATTTCCTTTACAAGACTTCATTAATAAGCTTCATTTATATTTTCAGTTTGATTTTTTTATGATTATCTTCATTAACGTAGCACTGCAATATTTAGGATTGCAAATATCATGTTATTTAAATGAAACAGCTTACAGTGAAATTACATTACCTTACTGTTATTAAACACTGAGATTTATATTTGGGCACTGGAACAGTGAAGGTCTCTAAGTCCTATGTTATAAATGTGAATGTTTCCGCTGGCTAATATTTATGCTTTTTCTTATTTTCTAAAAGGTAACATTTGTTAGATACTCATAGTGAAGAGCTGAATACCCTTTTCTTTGTATGAAAGTGTAACAGTCTTTCTCTGACTGATTGTGCAGTCATGACATAGCTGAGGTGAAGATCCAACTTCAAACATTGCAAGATAAATCATTTCCACATTCTTGCTTAAGTGGCTATTTTAGTGTGGAGAAGCACATTTTCTGTTGAGTGCTAATGCCACCGTCTCCTTGACCCAAGGTCTTAACTATTTTGAGCAAAGTAGGCTTGGTAGTTGGTGTAAGAAAGAGTTTGTAAGTAAAACAGTTGCCTGGTAGAAATTTTGAAATTTCTATGCCTCTTGGGATTGTTCATTGGTAAAAGCATTGATAGAATGAAATGTGTGTCATGCAAGGTATTAACAGGGATATATTCTTGTTGTCTTTTCTTATTTGTAGAAACTGGGGTAGGAGGGCTGGAACCACAGCCACGTACAGGCTTACATGAAGGACCTGAGGAAGGGAACATGCTTACATGCTTCTCAGCTCATTTTGTATCTTGCCCAGCAGCTTTGCTTTTGTTTTCAGCAGTGAGATCTATTAGCAGGAGGCATTCTTTTTTTTTTTTTTTTTTTTCCCCTTCGAAAAAGGAGGAAGTAAGAACATTTAATGTTGCTTAGTGGAAACAAGACTGTAATTTTATCCTGGTTTTGCTGTTTGAGGGCAGCCTAGCAGTATCCACATGAGCAACAAAGCCATGTAATTATTTTTGTGGTTGTAACACACAAAAAAAATCGTCAACCAGCAATGCTAGTTAAACTTCAGTAGCTTTGTTGTCACTAGGAATATAATGAAATTAACTAGTTGTGTGCACTTGACATGAGCTAAAACTGTGGTCATTCCTTCTTTTGATGTGCTATCCCTGGGGCGTGTTACTGTTTCAAGCTGTCCTGACCATGTTCCCAAGCCCCTCTGGACTGTGGCAGTTCTGGTGCAGAAGAGCCTCTTTTGGATTGTGTCAATTCCCTGGCGTCAAATTCTTCCGCAAATGTAGGGAGACCTTGAACATTTGAAAGGACTTTCAGGTTTCAAACAGGAAGAACATTGGCAGAAACAGAGGTAAAGTAAATACGTTGTTTTTTTGCTGTTCTTTTTTGCTGTTCATTTTTAGTGGCTGCGTAAGAGAATAAAAGTAAGCATTTAGAGGGAAATAAAAACAAGGGCACCTTTCCGCTGGTGCTGCCTGATGATTCTCCAGTGATTTCTCCCACATAGAGCTGCCCAGCTTTATTTGCCAGGGTCAGGGGAAGGTGAGGCAAGGTCTCTGCTTCATGCAGTTCCTCCCTTTTGCCAGAGTACTTCTGCACCTTTAGCAGAGGGAGGCTGTATTTGGAAAGACTTCTTACTCTCTGTTGTTTCCTCGTGCTGGAGAATAGCATTATGAAGGATAGATAGCATTTAGCTTTAAATGAGTTTCATTGTTTTTAATTCAAGTAGCAGTTTCAGTGAATGGTTATAAAATAGCATCACACTACCGACTTTTTAAAGGAAATGGAAAAAATGTCTGACACAAAGACATCTGAAACGAGGCAGTTGATTCATATAGAATACTAAGAACATACCTAGTGGAAATATTGTGTGAGAGTGTTAAAAATAAACCTAGACTCATTTAGTCCTGAGTGTTTAGATGGGTTAAAACTGAAGAGAATGGGTGGAAAATGAGCTTTCCTACAAAATAAACTAACATGCTTCAAATTGCTCTAGAACATTGCAACGCGTATTTTAGCAGTGTGCATAATAAATGTGAAGTTGTTATTTAGTATGTGAAAAATAATATCAGCAGTAATAAAGATGTGTAATGACAGTCCAGTGGTGCTTTCTGGCTGAGAGCACTGAGGGAAAAAACTATTGTCACTGCAATTAGCAAATTGTTTTGTATGTTTTTTTTTTCTTTCCTTCAAGCTGTCTGTCAATCAACTACAACTATGTCATGTCAGTGCATTACAGGGCAGGATTTCAAAGTGACTCATGGAAGATTTAACTACCCTAAAGGGTTTGCTTGAATAAGAAATTCCCTACTGACTTTATGGGAATGTCCAAAGGAGTCAAACAGGTGGATGTGGCAGAGCATCGGGAACCATAAAGATGTCAGTATAATATATAGAATCCCAAAGAGAAGCTGGAAAGTAAAAGCAAGTATGGTGAATGTTTTGTGTAAACGAAATATCTTTATGGATGCAAATTAACTGCAGAAAAGTCACTTGAGGCCTTGCCTCCCTTCCACTTTGACACATCCAAAATATTAGATTTCACCAAGTGACAAAACACAATTCTTCTTTACCTTTAAAAACATATTCAATGGTACTTGCTTAGCATCTTCATAGTTCTATTCCTTATTTTCATTCCTTGAATTGAGAATGTTTTACAAAGCATCTGCATTTGTACAAAACGTGACAAAATTATCAGATAATTGTTGGGCACAAAATGCTAGATGCAGTGAACAGATACTGAACACATAAAGCTTCTTTTCTTGCAAGAAGAGTTAGCAGTTCTCGAGGTTGCTAACTACAGGTCGTTTGCACCAAAGCTATTTTTGAAAATATCTGCAGTGATAATAGAGGAATATTAATAAAATTAATTAAATTAATAAAATGCAGACACAAGTAATAAAATTAATAAAAATGCAGAGAAAATTAATAAAATGCAGAGATAATAGAGGAATAATGTCTCACAAAGTGTTTCTGATTATAAAGTGTATTAAGTAATGTATTAATTTGCACATCTAATGTTATAAACCTTTCAATCATCACAAAGATTTTTTTCTTTTTAAGTTGATAAGTTCCTTTCAGCATTGTTCTGAAAAGGGTGAGAAAGTCTTTGAAACAAATTCTTACATCCTAAATTACTATGGATTCAGTTCAATATAACATTGAAGCAATGTGCTCTTAAATTTGAGCAGAGGGGAGGGTACTTGGTTCTTAGCGTACTTACTGCAATCAAAATGTTTTTCTTTTGAAATTTTTCTTGCTGTGACTCGAGGTTTTGATCTCTTTGCAGAGATCAAGATTTGCAAGGGTGAAATTAAAAACTAAATATTTAGTGAACTTTATGGTACTTAGAACAAAGAAATGAGTAGGACATCAGCAGTAAGTATTAATGTCAATAGAAGCATAGTTTTTTAGGCTGCTATTTGGCATCTAGAAGAATCCCTGAAAATTTATTTTCATCTTTGCCTGCAACAATTTTTTTTCCAGATTTAATTCATCTGTAGTAACTGGTTTTCAAAAGCAGTATTTGAGTTTTCTCTCTTTTTCTGCTTAGCTTCTTGCATTCTTCCTTTCTGTTTCTGTCCACCTAGCCTTGTTCTTACCCTGAATGTCTGCTGATGTTCTCATGTTTGCTCTCTCTGCCGATCCCACTGTTATGACCTTTAGCACACAGGAAAGGACAGTGTCTCCTCTTCCTCTGTTGTGGGCTTATGTACAAGGCTGTGGCCATCTTTGCTGGCTTCAGTCAACTAAAGCTCTGTATTGATTTTTTTTTACAGGTGAGCCCTAAGGCTTCTGTGCATGTGAATTTTTTTTTCTCAAAGTAATATCAATTTCTTGTAAAGAAAATGCTTGCAGGGTACTGGCACTGGTACTTTCCTCTGACTGCATCCTAGAGATTTTATATCATTTAACTTTTTTCTGGTAGAGGATGGCTTTGTGGCACAGACAGAAGGAAGCACTGTGGAGCAGAGGAGCTCTGGGTTTGAAGCAAAGTCTGTGCAATTGTATGGGCTAAAAGCAAAAACTGGCTTTGGGTTGAAAACATTGTTGGCTAGGAGAAATCTCTTATCTGGGGTGACTCTGAGACATAATTGAATGACTCAAGTAAATATTTGTTTAATGTGTCATGAAAAGTACCCTGGCATCCCAATTAGTGGAAATGCAAATTTTTTTTATATACAAAGAAAAAAAAAATCTGATGAATTCTGGATGGCTCCAAACACACAAGGACCGAGTTCAGTATCTGTCATGTTAAACTGATTAAAGAAAAATATTCTGGTTAACTTCTTGTCCATAATTACATCAGTGTTTGAAATTTTCTTTTTCATTGCAGCATGTAGCTTTGAAACATCAATTTACATAACCTACTATTTTTAGGAACAGTTTCCTTGGGCTGGCTAATCTCTGCTGTGTTGTAAAGGAACCTACTCCGTGTAGATGCTGAACGGAATGGTTTTTTAGTTACCTCAAAAATCTTCTGGTGTGTGCTCCTACTTTTGGAAGGTTCAAGGTTTGTTTTATTAAAAATAAATGTGATTCATAACTGTAATTCACCATTACCCAGCCTGTCAAAACAAAAATAAGGCCTATGCGTGGGTCTGCAATGGTTTAACTAAATGAGTTTATTAAACAAGGAAAGCTCTAGCATGAGGATATAAACAATGGTTTTGGAAAACACTAAGTGGAGGAAGATTGGCTGTTATTCAGTTTTGCAGTGTTTACTTGTTTTTCCTATTGTGGCAGTAGATTTCATTTTGTAAAGCTTGTTTAACCTTCAGTGTCACTTTGTTTAATCCGAGCAGCTACATGAAACATCTAAAGTGCCAATGTGTCATCCCTTGGCTAGGGTTAGGGGCCTGCATCCTGATCTGTGTGCGTCCTGATCCACATGCCTGAAGCTGCCTGTGAGGCACGAAGTGCAGCCCGTGGCAAACGAGGAGGGCAGCAGCACCCAGCCCACCTCCGGGAAGCAAATATTTTAGTCCTGACTCCTGTAACAGGCATTCTGCCCCTGCTTTTCTCGCTAGGGCCTGACTTCAGGGGGGGAAGTTTTCTTTTGGCGTCACATTCTTTTGCAGTGTCTCATTTTGGTTTGCAATAGGTGATGTGTGGACCGCAGGGGAGGATGGGCTTTGGAGGCTTAGTTAGCCCTGGTGACTCACCAGAGAGTTTTTCGATAGCCGATCTCGTAGCAGTCTGGATAGTGGAAGTCGTTTAAATCACCTCGGAATAAAGTTTTACCTGCCTGGCAGCAGCACTTAGCAGGGCAGATGTAGCAGCGGGTGAAGGTGCCAAGGGCTGGGGAGCAGCTCCTCCTCCTCTGCTCCATTTCTGACCATAGAGGCTCCAGATTCTGATCTCCATTGCATCTTTCCAAATATTTTTTTTGAGAGAGCATAAAGACTGGCTTGTTCCTTGAAAGTAATCAACTTCAGCCTTTTGCAGTTTGAATGAAAATCTTACGGCAGTTTTACGAAATGGTCAACAGATGTTTTCCCTCCCAAGAAATGGGAAAACAGTTGTGTTCTAAGATGCTTTGTTGTTGTTTTTGTTCAATGTGGAAGGTATTGTCCAAGAAATACCAGGGCGACTTGGGAGTTTTCATGAAGTTGCCTTTCAGTATCCTTTTAAGGGAATAATTTTTATTACTAAAATTCATGTCAGGCATTTGTTCCTATTGCACTCTGCTGCCAAGCAACTTGATTCTTCAATCAAGCTTGTGCCATCTGTTTTTAATTCAAATATTCATTGTAATTGAATACTGTGTTATCGAAGTGACTGTACTTGTTCCCATTCGCTAACAAGGTACATAGCTTGCTGACATCTGCATATGGATAGGTTTGAAACTTGTTGTATCCTGTAATCATTCCTTGTTAAAGAAAAGATGTGGCAAAGAATGAGCCCTCAGGAGTTAGACTGATGGCATTCATGGAGGGGTCATGAAAATTCCTGTAATAAATTATTATTCAGTGCAATTGCCGACCATTGTTTCAGTGTATTGTCTGAAACTTGCCTTGCATCTGCACAAGTTTGATGCTAATTCAGAGCATACTGTTATCAATTCAAGGATTTTTAGAGGGATTTTTTTTGGTGGTTCTGGTTTGATCTGACTGCTTCAATGATTTCCTCCAACTAGGCAATGCTGTAAGGTGTCTGTAGGTTAAGCTAATCATTGTATCCCTATGGGAACAGGGTAGTTTGTTTTCTGTATCACCATGACACTGGATGTTATTCTTTTGCTCCACAGTTTATGGTTCAAGGGGAGGATTTCATAACAGAAATGATAACTTTGAGGTAGTGCTTTTGAGTTTAGTTGGAGGCAACTCAGATGTTTAAGTATATAAATAATCCCATTTAATTATATATATATTTTATACATGGTTAGCTAGTTATCCTTTCTACTGTTTTTGTACTTTTTAATTTAAAATAATTTTAAAGATAGCATTGAGGAATTTTTTTTATCAATAATTACTTGCCAAGAATATGCTAAATTTCTTTTCAGGTGATCAAGGAGAAGCTGACCAGCTCTAGATGTTACATTTTTCAGCCCTAGGTAAGGAAAAGGGAACCCTGTTTCAGCATCATGAATAAGTCTGCCAAAATAGCTCCCAGTAGTTGAAGAAATGCAGTGAACCTGGTAAATTGTTTTCTTCATAGCACTACAAAAAGCTTAGAAAAGAGGGAAGCTCTATTAGTGGAGTACGTTTAAGTGTGATTTTCATCCTGCTTAGGGAAAAATCCTGATAAACCCAAATTGTCCTTAGCCTCCCTCTGCTACTGAGGTTAGGAAACTGTAGAAAGGGACACATGAAGAAGCTGCTCACTACTTTTCCAATAAATCAGCTGTTGCAGATAGGTCAAAGGTAATCCAGGATTTGTCTTTCTGTTCAGTTTCTTCATCTTTAATGATGGCATTAGAGCTTGTTTCAAGTAGTTATAGATGTAATTCGCAAATGGTGCAAAGCTTATTTTTCTTTTCTTTCTCTGAGAAATATGACCTTTAAACAAACAAACTTTCTCTCCCTTGTCTTTCATTTTGTTTTTTATTACTCTGCCCTTTTTGACCTGGAGGTTTCGACCAACCATCTACTCTTTTAGTCTTCTAAACATTTTGCAGTGACAGCATAGGTGTCTGTGTAATACATGTAAACTATGTGCCATATCATGCCACAGGCTGAAAACCATTTTGTTACTGCTTAAATTGATTCATATTTTTTTTTTTTGCCGTAGTGCTAGCTCAGAAGTAATAATATAAAATAAATGTATTTATTTACAAAATCTTTGCATCCTGAAAAGGTGTTTAATATCTAGTAATACATTGCCATACACAAAAAATCCTGAAATTCTTTGACTCAAAACCTCCATTTGTTACAATGGATATTTTTAGAGGGTAAAAATGGCAAGTTTCACTCAGTCTTAAATGCTGTTAATTTGAAGTGTGCAATTACTAGATCTGAAAGAATACCTTTAAAAGACTGTAAGTTGAATCACATATTTACTATGAAGTATGGTTATAAATGTTTAATTTTGGATGCATGGAAAAGTGGTAACTGAGTCACCTGTTTGTCCAGCATGTACAGATTTAGTTTTTATTTCCTTGTTTGATGATGTATACAGAAAATATTGAGGATCTGCATACTGACTATTTTGATATTGATAAGCTTGTACTGCAGAGTTAAATACTGCAGGCAACCACTATGGAACTGAAAGGTAGAAGAGTTTTCTTATGTGATGCCATCTAAAGGACAAAAAGTGGTATAAATTAATAAATCTTTTTTTTTTTTTTTAATGCCTCTTACAGGGCATAGTCTTTTTGATAGTAAGTATGTGTTGCTTATGAAAAGAGATTTTGTTGGAGTAGATTTACTAAATAACAAAATTATTGGCTAAAACAATTTGAAGCCAGCATAGTTCCGCTTAGCCAAAAGAACGGTAGCTGTCACAAGGATTGCTACAGAAGAGGGAAAATATATGTATATTTGGGAGATTGCCCAAAGACTCCAGACTAGAAAAGAGTGACCTGAAACACCTTGGACGCAAGCTGTAGTCCTAAAGTACATTCTCTGTGCTTGTAAGCATTGACATTGTGTTCTTTACATTAAACATTTGCCTAGAGTAGTATTCAAGAATAGTCCTTTGTGGTGTTTTTTTCTCCTTTTTTTTTGATTGTCAGATATGAAGTAAACAGAATATCTGGAAACATTTTATTATCTGCACTGCTTACACAGTGAATGTCTGTGATTCACAAACACAGGTCAGTATCTTGTTTTCTTCCTCTTGCCCTTTCCTTTATCTGTAATCTGTTAATAATTTTACAGTGAATTATGCAAATCGCCTTAATCAGAGGGATAAGTTTGGATTATTATTTCACTTTATGTCAGTATTCGTTATATGCTAGTAGATTTCCAAAGAAGATGGTATCTTCTCCAGAAGGGCTAAAATACACTGCCACAGCCAGAACTCCATTACTTTGAGTGACATTATTAACACAGCGTAGCAGCAACGTTGTCATACATTTCCTTTCAGCTGTGAATAACTCTTAAACTAAATGCACTGGGCAGAAATTTGACATAGCTGTTTGAAAAGTTTCAGCAGGAAGCATTCTTTTTTTTCAGGTATGAACTGAGTGGAAAATGGGCAATGTTTTTGCACATTTTAACATTCCTATGTTATTTGCTTTGAACTAGCATACTCTTGTAGATATATTTTGGACATTATTGATTTGTCTTTTCATTGTTGCTGTGATATTTTTGTCTGAATTAAAAAAGTTATGAACTTTGGGAAACTGTGGCTTTTCTCTATGTGGGCAAGTTGTAGCAGTGATGGCGGTGGGTCCGTGCCTGCACGCTGCATGCTGTGGCCGATTTTTTAAATTTTTATTTGTATATGCCTATCGGCTCTGTGGCAGGCTCCATTAATAGGTCCACTCCTGTGTTTGAGAGTGGGCATCCGCCTAAGTACCTTGTTTAACGTGGACTTTTGTTGTAACTGCCAGAATGGCTTTGGGGAGCGTTGGTTCTGAGCTCTTCCCCTTGCCCGTGAGTCACACAGCCCGACGTGCTGCGGTGGCTGCAATGTATTTATGTGCGTAGATTAGCAGTGTCCTCTCCTGGATTGGGCACTTACACAAGGGTGAAACTAAAACGATGGAGGATGTTTACACAGAAGGCAGTGGGCATTGCTGTTAATATTTGAGAGAGCCTTTTAAGGGCTGTTATATTATGCATCTGATACCTTAATAGCGTGCAAAATGCATAAAAGTTGTGACTACAAGAAACATTCCCGAAGTACCTTAATCCTTATATCGATAACACTACTATTGGGTTACACGCTTTTAATCCCAGAGGAGTTGTCGCCTGACATTAAACTGTCCAAATAGTATTTATATCTGCTGCTGCCCTGCAAGATCACTTAACCCTGCACAGCAGTTTAAAAGTAGTTAATGACAGACCCGGCATGACTTGCCCCTTATGAATGATCACATAAGTTCGACCTGTGCTGTCATGGTTTATGGAGGAAGGCAGTTTGTCCATAGCCTGCTTCAGCCACAGCAGGTAATTTGAAATGAAATGAGACAGTTTCTACAAGCAGATTGATTTGGGAATCTTGCCTGTTCTTCCCTTTGACCCTTGACAAGTTGACACTACAAAGATTGTGACTTTAAAAAATGATTGGGTGCAAATACATTTAGGTAGATGATTTACTATGTGTTAAAGCAAGGACAGTGCATTTAGAATGGAGCTGTGAGGGAAGGTAATTGTGAACTTTAACAACTCATGTTTTATGTTTCTGTATCTTATTAATTATCTGACTGGGCGAATCTTCTGGCAACAGTGGACCAAGTACTTTATGAGATAAAGTCTGTGCGAGTCCACAGAGTCTGCATATCAGCATTCAGAATTTTACCTATACAGAAATAACTGTGTCTGATTGAGAAATTCGATAGGAATACTTTATTTGATTGGACAGTAAGGATTAAGTCTGAAGAAGGACATCTGAATGTATAGGTTTCCCAATCCAAAGATGTCTTTATTTTATTATCCCTCTGCAAATGCAGTCATGCAAATATAAATATTGAAATAGCAAGATTCAACATATGGTAGATAACTGGCAAATAGTGAAATAATGAAATGATGCCAGAAAGAGAGATAAAATCACAATTATGTGTTTATAAATATTTTGGTCTTCCAAAGCCTACACCCTCTTGGTTAAAAAGAATTATGTGCATTTTACAAGATACTGTATGAAGATTTTGAGTGCCTTTCTGATTTATGTAATTGAATTTTTCCCCAAACCATTTTGTGATTAGTTATGTCATTTTAAAACGAATTAGCTAAGATGTATTGCTTCTGACGAATTACCCTATGATGATGCAGGTTGGTATGTAAAGCACATATACAAATACTGCTGGAGAATGTATAGTATGAATTTCACGATAACTTTAATTTGAACATTTAGTTAAGTTACAGTCCTAGAAAGCAGAAACTTATCTCTGTTAAACCACCTACCTCTAAATGTGCTCTGAGTGTGCAGTTTTAAATGCATAAGACAAAGTAAATGTTTGCTCAGTCAAAGTTCGTCTTTTTGCAGGTCTTTCTCCTAGTGTCTGTTTGAAATGCTTTGTATGAAGCATAATTTTGAAGATGTTTGTAAAAAAAAAAAATTACAAATTATTTAATACCCTTTTGACTGACTTCACTGAACTATGTTAAAAATATTTTGCTGAAATGTTTCCTTATGTTGTCCATTGGGTTTAATAGACATGCCATTTAATAAGCTCTCTACCTGTAAGGATAGACTATTTGACCTTTGTGACCTGCCAGTGGTAGACATAGTATAAGATTGCTTTGTGAAATAAAGCTGTCGGTAACATCAACAAAATAAAAAATGATCGTATTCCAATACTCTCTGCTGAGTACTATGACAGCACTGAAATATGGAATAAAATTGAAAGTAGATTAGTTTTGGGTCCTAAGTCATGTTTTGACAAGATATAAGAGAGGAGAACATATCTTTGAACTTTTAGTTTTAAAGTTTTTTAATGAAAATATTTATCATTTTGTAAGGTTCCTTCTTTCTTTATCACAACTGGGCTGTATAACCTTAAAACAATCCATTCTCTTATTGTGAGGGATATAAATACTGTACTATCTTTTATATTAAACATCATAAAGGATACATGCACAGTATGAAATTGCTTGACACTTGCAAGTAAAGGACTGTCATGTTAATAAAAAGCTTATTGGAGAGGTTGAAAAATCAGTCATTAATAAGCCACATATTTTTAAACTATGTAAAGCATGTAAATACTGCAGACAAGAGGGCAGTTTTTGCCATATTTCCTTCTCTTTGAAATGCTTATGGTCGAAAGCAATAGTGTAAATAACAATGATCATTGCCTGTTCTGTGGTTATTGTAAACTTCAAATGATTTGAAAAGAAATCCATTAATATTTTAAGTTACGATGATTAATCAAATGAAATTAAGAGTTTTTTTTTTTTTTGGGAGGGGGGAGAGGGAGAACGACACAACCCTGACATGATTGTGAATGCTAGCATTTATGTAACTTGCTTTCAGTCTCTTCTGAAAAAGGCTACCTACCAAAATATAGGTACATATTCCCAAATCACCAAAATCCACTTTGTAAAAATAGCTACACAACATGGAGAGTGGAGGGAAAACTATGTTAAAATGGTGCGATAGTCTTTCTGTCTTCATCTGCATGTATAATAAATACAAATACAATTAATTTAAATATGTCTATGGTTAACATTGCTGGCTTTTTACTGGTTCAGTTTTTTCAAATTACTTTAAAAAGAAAAAAAATGACATAAGCTGTTGACTGTTTTTTCAAGCAAGCATTGGGAATAAAAAGGTGACAAATGCAAAAAGTGAAAAAGAAATTATGATGATTGCAGCAGGGAGTAAATTAGTTAACATAACTCTTATAAAATGCCTTTTAATTCAGTTCTCCTCATTTGGCTCTTCTGTTCTTCTAAGTGCTCAATTGTTAGTTATTACAAATGCATTTTTTTTCTGGAATATTTTCAAGTTAGTAAACCAATTTTTATAGTAGTTATTTCTGAAGATGTAGAAATGAAATGTGTTTCATGTATGAAGTCACAACATTTCTGCCAAGGTATTGGTCTGTCTTTAATTTCAGCAAATCAGGAGATTCTCTAAACACTGTAGGAAATGCAAGTATTTTTTTTTTACACTGCCCCATAAACAAAAATTCATAGAAAATCAGGGAGCAGTGTAGGGAGATTGTCTTTAAAATGCATTTAAGAGGACTTGCAGATTTTTAGCAGAGTTTTATCATGCTCTAAGACTCAAAGGTTTACTAAATAATTTGGTCAGGTATCAAAGGAATATTTTTAGGACCATATTCAAATTGTACCTTGAGAGGATTGAAATGAAGAAAACTAGAGAAACTTACAGGGAAATCTACTTGGTCTGTATTGGACTGTATTGTTTGTTCCACTGCTTTACGTTTGCCTTTTCTAATGCTGTGAAAGCAATGTAAATGGATTATCCTTTGGCCCTGCAGATGGTTTGAGATGATCTGTTGCTGAGATCACTGGTGGAAGCAGTGTTGTTTTACTCTTTGAATTAGGTTAATCTCCATTACTATTAATTTCTGTGATTGTAAAGTGTGTGTGTCCCTGGCAGCATCATCTTTGCCTGGGGAATGTTTTGAGGTCTCAACACTTCAGGATCATTTCGATGCCGACTGCCAGCATAGCCCTTTAGAAAATGAGGCTGTGGCGGAGAGTGTGGGCATTTCAGCCCGCCAACTGGGTAACTTCTTGTTCCACTGTGGCCTAAGGAAGAGTACTCTGCTGGAAACATCAAGTGCCTGTTTACAGCTGGGAATATCTCAGGAAAAGGGCAAACTCGTCCTGGCCCCGTGAGGTACTGATTGTGTGCGCCAGCAAGGTAAATGTGGCCTGGTTTGTCAGTGGCAGTGCGCAGCCATATTGTGAATTCGTTTGAGCCAATGGAAGAGGTCCCTCTAATCACCCCCCAAATTGTGAATTAATATGGTAATATTTCTTGTGGCAGGAATCTTTTCTCCTCAGATTTAAGCATGTATTTTTAAAAATAGTCTAAAATGCCATTTTTTCTGTTTTCTTAGGAGTTTGTAGAAGCTTGTCCTGCTGAAGATGAGCTGTTAGGTACTCAACAGCACCACGAGGACAGCAGTCCATTTCGTGGCCTGGTTGTATTCCATTTCTACTCCTTTGCTGATTTACTTTACCAGGTACCTTCTTTACCTTACCTAAACCATTCTTTGTACAAATAACAGCAATTAATTGAGTTGCACAGAAAATGGGCAAGAGAAAGCAGTGCCTAGTTGCCCAGGATTTGCCAGGATTTCTTTTGGTGCCTGCAGTTTGCAGCTGCCTGGCTGCACCGGACAGTTTTATGCATTACATTGCTAACAATGTGAGATGGAGGCTTGTTTAACAATTTGTGCAAACTTAGATTTGAGTGTCATCTGATTTGTCCTTTTGAATAGGCTTACAGAAGAGCACAGCTTAGAAGTAGAAACAAAGTATTGTGTATGTGTATATGCATGTGTGTGTATATATATGTAAAATTAGCATTAAAATATATATAACTCACTAGTAAGCATATTTCAAATTCCTCTGGAAGCTCTTTCAATTTTCCTACGTAAAATAGACTTTATATTAGCAACTAATTTTCCTTTCCTTTCCTTGATCATTCCCATTCTTTTTGCTTCCACGAAAAGTAAATAGTAGAATTTTGCTTATTCAAAGGTACTTTACTACAAATCACTTGTGCTTAGAATTAAAGCTCAAGTTTTTATAATCTTTGATTTTCCTCAAAATCTTTAAGTTGCATAAATAGAACTAATTTGAGAAACAGTATAAAGAAACCCTTTGCTTCAATTTTTTATAATATACATGGGCATTGGAGTCCAAAAACATCATGTGAGAAGTGCTCCCTGTTGTGCTTACAACATATGATCAAGTTTTCAGTACGCTTAATTTTAATGTGACAAAGAGTTCCCTTTTTTCTCTGGCACTGTTACAGGAGACCAAAAGGTGGCAGCACTAACTCCACTGTCCTTGCTCTGTTTAAACCTCGTCTTCTGCAAGTCGGTGAAAAAAAAAAGGTGGATGGGGGTGGTGGGATTTTTTAAAATGGAGATTTCATTGTTGATTACAATAGTAGTAGTTTGTTAACATGAGCAATGGTATTAAATAGCTCTGCTATACTGACTGATACAGATACAGGAGCCATGCTAACAATTTTGAATATCACATGCAGGCTCTATACACAAAACTTCAGTGATTAAGCAAATGTCTGATTGTGTAAAACCAAATATTCTCTTACCCAGGTCAGGGAGTGGCAGCTGATAACAGAAGACTAAATCAGCTGCATCAACCCTTTCGCACTGTGAAAGGTGTGTGCTGCAGCCCCTATGAAACGGAGCCAGAGCAGATGCTGCAGAATCCATCGCTGGCTGGCTGCCATTTGCTGGAGGTTTTGATTAATAACTTCCAAGGAAGAAAAGAAAAAGACTTTTACAATGATGGTTTGTCTTCAGTTATTCTGGTAATTATTTTTGTGAGTAGGGCGTGCTAGAGAAATGTTCTGCATTTTGACCAAGCCAGATTGCTTTGGAGAACAACCTTTTTAGCAACTATTACTGCTACATATCACTTTTATGATCACAGTGAAATCATCTGAAATACAACTTATTTGTGTTGTACTGAGGTTTTCTTCTTGTTTGACGATATATGTTTATTCTTTTTTTTTTTCTCCCCTATTGAATAAAGTCAATGCCACTGCTTGAAGGCTGCAATTTTTTTTTTTCCTTGTTCCTGGCGAATACTTTCCCATCCGCTATTTCTTGAAGATGCCCACATGGCCTTTTTGAGGAGGAGGTCTTTATGTGACTCCCTTCAAAGGCCCCACCAACCCCACCAACTACTTTTCAATTTTCCATTGGTAATCTGTGATAGATTAAATGTACTTCATCATGGATGTAATTCCATTCTAGTGGGCTCCAGAGTTTGTTGCAGAGTTAAGCTTGCAAATAGAATGCACATGCTAGTGCTGGGAGATCTGTTAGCAGCCTGGATCACTCTTCCACTGTGTTTCTAATAGAAACAAATGTTAAAGGGGCTTAAAAAATGCCCTCTCATTTTCTGAGAGTCACAATGAAACGATAATGTACTTTGGCATTGAGAATCACAGGAAACTCCTTAGCAATGTGAAGCATGCTGCTTTCCCCCGTGGATGAATGAGCTGTTCTCCACTGCAGTTTGAATCCCAATTGACTTGGGGAGAGAGACGGGAGACCATAATGATGAATGAAACTGAGTGTCCCAGATGACAGTGCAGAGCAGTGCTGTTGTGTTGTTCACTTATAAAGTATTCTAGGTTATTTACTGATATTTTTTTCAAGGTTACATTGCTGTACATAGCACAGGTCAGATCTGTACAAGAAATACTATAGTCTAAGGCATTTCTAGTAGTAGGTCTTTTTCACCCTTTCATTTTCTCTCTCTCTCTCCATTCCCCTTCTTCTCCCCACCCCCTTCCTGTTAGAGGTAAGGTTTAGAGGATGACAAACCCCATCTATCTGAGCAGTGCTGGATCTGCTCGTACAGCTGTGTGCATGGTCCTGTAATGCACTATGTAGCAATTGTGTGTCAGCTCTAAAACAAAGTTTATGATATTTTTGAAGACTCTGTTAGTTCCTGTCAATGTTAACCTAGAAACAGCAACAGCAATTCACTACTCTGCGAAGTTTATGGATCTGATGGTGCTTGCCAAGAGGACTGTATCCCCGAAGTGGTGACGTTGTGCAGAGGAGAAATCAGAAAGGAGTGGGATGAATTTCCAAACGATTGAGGGGCTGTGATATTGCTTGGCTTCATTGCTGCCACCCTTGTTAGCCTCATGCAGAATTGCTCCCTCATGTCACCCGTAAGCAGTCAGGGGAACTTATTAACATACAAATGCAGCAGGAGTAGTTGTTTCAGTGGCACATCTATTTACCTGGGACTTGTGGATCTCTAATTCCAATAGTGAATTTTATTGAATGAATTAAAAAAAAAAAACACATTTTTTTCAAGACTTATAGTGTATGGCAGCAAGATTTTTTTTCTTTGTATCTTGGATGTCACTTTTTTTTTTTTTTTATAGCAATCATAACCCTTTGTGTAACTTCTGTGTTACCCTAGCTGGTGAAAAACTATGAAGCAGGCTGTAATCCTTCTTTGAATATGTTAATTTTCTTTCTGCCTCATACGACCTTTAACCCCATAATAAGTGAGCACCTATCAATCATTCATGTGTTTATTTTCACAGTGCTTTGTGGAGGTAGGGAATACTGTAGAAGGGCAGCCGAAGTACGTGGTCTTTGGGGACTTCTGCAGCATCAAATAGGATACTAGTGGTTGGCCCTGGGTTTTCTGGCTGTAAGACTAGTGTTCAATAAACTATCTTACTTCTCCAATGCAGGGCAGAGGTAGAGGTAGAGGTACTACATTTGACAAAGAGAAACATCTAAATATGCATCTTCAGTATTGCATGCAAGCACTGCACGCTTGCAATTTGAATAAACAACATGCAAACAAGACCATGCACATAGCAGTCTGTGAATGTAACAAAGACCTGTGCTTAATACAAATAGGTTTTACACAAAACTAGTGCTCTTCAAAAATTCAGAAATCACCAGTGTGGTGCTCATTCATATTCAGAAGAAATGCAGTTAAGCATTGATAGACTTGTTCCTTTAGTTTTACACCATGCCATTCTTACCAGTGATTTCTGTGCAGAGTAGCTGGATGCGGTGCTGTCCCTTTGCTTTTTCTATATGTGGCAGTTGTAAAGGCCTTTTTTGTAGTTTCTGGCACAAAATTTTGTATTACAACAGCCATTCTTTTCCTGAAAGTTACTGCTGTTTCAAGGTACCATTAGGCTCGCTTCAAATACTTGGTTGCTCAGGTTTTCTTTGGACGCTCAGGAAAGTATTCTGCTACGGGCATAGCGTTGTGGCAAGTGGCGTATCCTTGGCTTGTTTTGAGGTGTATTGTAAAATATACTTCAGTCATTCATTTGTTCTTGTTTACGGTAGCGTTAATGGGTTTTGGAGATGAGGTGGGATGAGTGAGAGCTGTTCTGCAGCTGCCAGCTTTCTACTTGCTGCCACAGGCTGCTGGATGTCACCAGCTTTGGGAGCTGGCCTTAGAGATGGTGATTTTTTGGATGCTTGTTGCTGGTGATGGGTCCCGGTAAGTACTGCTGTGTGCTGTGCTGAAAGTGTGTGCGAAGAGACAGCCAGTGTCCAGGGAGTGTGGTTGAAGTGGCTGAATTTTTGCCATTTATGTGTCACTGTGACCCAAATTCTGTAGTCCATAATTAAACAAAGCTCCTTGGGGGCCTTCAGTGGGTATTTCGCTTTCCTTGATTTAGGGTAGTAAGATTCAGCTCCAGTATTCTTCATTGTATGCTTCCTTCATTGAACTTGCAATCAATATCACACAAAAGCCTTGATTCTTCTAGACATAGGTCTGAGGTAAATTAAATGATTGTGATGTAATATGAAATATTTTAAAGGGTTGTAGAATCCAATTTTGTTTTTTATTTCATAGGTGAAGGTGGAATGAAAGTTTCTTCTGACAGGAGAAGTAATGGTCCGCGTGATGAAAGCAGTGACCTAAGATTTTGGAGATCTGTTGGATACTTGATTTTACCACACACTCCTTGAATAAGCCAGAAAAGTCCTTCTGTGATTAAGCAAGTCACCTGCAGAGCAGGGATGGCTAGGACAATATTCTTCTGTCTTCAGATAGGTATTGTAGAGACACTTCCAAAATGTAGCTGAGGGCAAAAAGTAGGAATGGGATGGTGGTACACACATAGCCTGGTAACGGGAACTGGTGTGTTAGATGTCATTATTGTGTTTACATCACTGTATAGAGTCATCTTCACAGAGTTGCTGAAGAACAGGTACTTCACAGAACAGCTGAAGTGCGAGGGGCTGCTGGTAGTCCTGGTTTGTGGGAGAAGAGACCTCTAGTCCCTGGCTGCGTCAGGAGGAGGAAATAATGTCTAGTGGGTTTAGAAGGAAAAGCTGTAATGGTGTGACTGCAGTTACTGCTTTTTCTGTCTGTTGCAGGATAGCCCTACTGTGAGGGTAGTTGGCACAAATGGAGACATGGTAATGATTTTGCGCCAAGTTTCAGTATGGTGGTGATAAAGCTTTATTGCTAAAATCCCTGTGTTGCAAGTTTTAAAAAGATTAGCAAAGGCTCCAATCTTGGGTGAAGAGGAATCTGAAGAAACTCTTCTTTCACATAAGGTAATGAAACTCCTCTCTCCCAGGCAACCATGCTATTTCTTTTCTGAAGTCCGTAATTAGGTGACAGTTTGACAGTGAAGCGATGATCTGGTTAAATTGCAGACTATTTTGTTTTACCCTTTCCCAGAGTCCTTTCTGTGGTGCATTATGATCTATTTCAGGACTTTTTCGGGAGAAACAGCTCTTAACTTGGTCAGATGGTCTGTCCTACAGAATTCAGTTATATAAACTCCTGCTGCCCTGGTGTTCCTAAAACAAGGGCACGCTGTTATCTACATAGATACTTTACCTATCTTGCTAACACTCAGAAAACATTGACAGTCAGGCTCCTTTGGAGTAAGACAAAACCACAAGCATTCCCTTCTAAATCTCTGCTAAGCAAGCATTTATTGTATGTATATATAGGTAGATAGGTCTATAACGAAAAGCCTCTATCAGTATGTGTGTAATACCATTAACATTTATAAATATACAGGGCTAGTGAGATTCCTTGACATCTTTTTGAGTCTGATCCTCACCGGGTACTGAATGAGAAATTAAATGTAATATTGAGATATTTCTTTATTTAAAGTTTGTTTGACCTTTAAAACTACAAAAAATAAATAAAAAATCACAGGGCTGGCTTAAAAATAATAGGGTTTTATTTTAAGGTGTAAAACAGTATTTGGGTTCTTCAGACTTGCTACTAGGGTTTGAAGCCTGCATAATGCACTTAGATTGTTTCCAACCTTTTTTGCTCTTATCATGGACTTTTTTTTAAATTGAGATCCTTCTGTATGGATTTCCCTCCAGGAGTTTGATGTTACAGTGAAACATGAAGTATTTTCCAACTTGCAGCAATACACTAAGAATTGACAGCAATTAGAGGTGGAATTGGATTTGTAATCTGCTTTAGAATGCAAGCACACTCTGTGATGCTAAGCAGAAATTAAAAGATATGAAAAATATGAATTATCTAAATTTGTTTACAGGTTCACCATAGTTGTGTCCCAATCCCTATGAAGAAAACCCCAATCCCATTATTCTCCAAGAATGGAATACAAGATAGCTTTTAATTCATGCTTATTTATTCCCTTCAAAAGAAAACAATAAGTACTTGGAGTTGGCGTAATATTTACCTAGTAAGAAAAACAAACAACACACATGAGATGGTGGATGCCTGCGTGAATACTTTATCAGAAGTATTTTATACTAAGTATACTGCTGTACTTATATGTGAAATGTAATTTTTGGTAGGGTGTCTGTTTGTTTTTCAATCTCTAGTGGCTTGGTGTGGACCTATTATGAAAGTGTATTTAAAGAATGTGTTGAATGGCTCAAGAAACAACATGTTGTCTTGATCTTCATAATATTAATTTTAAGCTTTTTATCAAAGTAGGAAAGCTTTCCTGCCCATAGAAATACCTAAGGCAACACTTGAAATTTTAGTTGAAGGACATAATTGTATTCTGCAGGGTTATAAATATTATGAAGGTCATTATGAAAAAATATGCAGGTATTTTCTTTCTATTTAGTACTTTTTCTAAAGGATTTGCATGTAACTTAATTCTGATGACATGAAATAAAAACCCTTACCTCACTTTCAGGAGGGGTAAGAAGGAGAATCTGGGGAGCTACAAGCTGGTCAGCTTTACGTTTTTGCTTGGGAAGGACATGAAGCAAATCATCCCAAAGCTGCTTTCAGCCACAGGGAGAATAAATTGATGACTGGGAGCAACCAGTGTGGAATTCACCAAATTGTCACCCAGGTAGCCTTTTGTGGTGAGGTGATTGGTAGTGAGATGACTGCAAGGGCAAATGAGTGGCTATTGTATACCTTGACTTTAGAAAGACCTTCAGCATTGTCTCCTGTAGGACCTTGATAGCAATACGAATGAGATATGAACAGGGCAGATGCCCAGAGAGTCTGCAGAAGGGTGTCAGAACTGCACAAAAGCTGGAGTTGTGAACTGTGGAGAAAAAAAAAAAAAAAAGAATTATCTAAAATAGAGGTATTATTTAGCATGCGTAAATATTTGGAAGACAAATTATTAGATCATTTGGAAACTTAATTATGAGACAACCTTTCTGATGACTGGGGTCTCCGAATAGAGATCTGAATTTATTATGCCTTAGTGGGCTGACTAGAACAATGAGTTTTTGACATACCCTTCCTCTCTGAGCTTTTGCCCTTCTTTTGATTTTTTAATTCTATATGTAATATCTGATCTGTGCACAGGTGCAAATAGTTGTAGAAGAAAGAATTCTAGAATATTAAAAAAATAAACCCACAACTTGAATGTCAAATTTTACACTCCTCTGTTCGGTCATCTTGTTAGTATAAATATATAATACCTGCCCACTCCCTGCCCTACCAGCTCACCAGTTGGTTGCCAAGGCTCGAAGCCCTGTGAAGCAGAGAAGCTTTCGGGAGATGGGATTCTCTGGCACGGCAGCTGTGTTTTGCTGAGAAGAGGGGCAGCACCCAGTGACAGGAACAGGTATGGATCTTGGAGCTTTGGTGTTGGGGTTTTGTGTAAAACCTGTTTATTTTACATTAGGGAAAGTGTTTGGTGAGGGCAGACCTGCTGTGTAGTGGTAGTTTTGAAGTGACAGGGCTAACCAGGACTCTCCTTGAACACAAGTGATGCAACTAGCTTTAACAGGAGGAAAAAGCTTTTATGTTTATCAATAGGAATAATAGCACACACTTTGCTAACTTACAGGCTGCATTGCCAAACAAAAGGAAAACGTCCATGTGAGATATCTTCTGAGGTAATCAGTAAGCGTTTGTTAATCAGGCCACTAACTTGGTGCCCAACTAAAACTAAAGTTTTAGTTGCTAAGCTCATATACTTTCCAACTGGTGCTTGATAGTAAGATTGAGTGAGTTCTGTATTTAGTATGGTTTTATCTGTGATTAGCCTTGGCTAAAGGATGCTGATATTGACAGGAGAAAAAAAACTACTTCAGCATTTTTCTGGATATGTTTGAAAGGACCTCTCTCTTAGCCACATTTGAGAAAAGTTTGCAAGCTTTATGTCTGTTTTTGCTTGCTTGCTGTGATTTCAATAGTCATCTGCCATTGTAAAAGAAGAGTAAAGTGCATTCAATCTTTAGGTTAAGTCCTGTTGTTTCATCAGTGTTGCCTGGCCACAGCATCCTCCCCTCCTTGTGTTGCCTGACCTGCATATTGGTGCAGAAGTGACTCTTTTAGGCAGAGGAAGGCGCAATGCAGCCAGCAGCTTCTTTCCAGGAGGTCACGTTCTCAGTCTGGAAACATCCTTCTCCCATCACTGAATGTACTTGTGAGTGTGCTGGCTGGCTGACAAGTAGGAGAACAGCCACGCATCTTCCCCTGAATCAAGTGTCAGGGGTTGTTAAGAGATAATGAGTTGCCAGCACTTAAAGTCTCTTGTGTGTTTTGGGGAAAAGCAGGGCACAGGTTACCAGCATTTCTTTTTTTTTAATTTGTTTTCCAACTGATCTGTCCTTTTCCCAGTGCTACTGGGAGGGTTTGCATGGACCTCTGCCCTTGATGCTCTCCCTCTGCTCACCCCAGCTGAGGTCCTCACTGCAGTGAGTGGCTGTAGTGCAGAGGGTAGGACTGCCTGTCTGCCCTGCCTTCATCTGACCGTAGAGCTGCTCATCGTCCTGCTGCTCTTGGCCACCTTTAAGTCCAGCTGAGCCAGTGCAGACTTCTCTTGTCCTTAGCCCCCGTAATGTTGCCTGTGAATTCCAAGCGCAGAGGTTTTAATAGCTTTGCAGTAGTGTGGTACAAATGCAGTGTCTGTTGCATTGCAGAATCCCTGACAGCTTTACCCGTTCTGGGAATTGTAATTGAGGTCCTGTAGCAGTAGCAAGTTTCTGGATCTTGTCATGCCAGGGTAATAGACCGATTCTGCAGCCCAAAGGGAGCAGGCGCTGGAGGAAGGGGTTCCAGATGGCTGAACATGGTTCATTTGGCTCAGTTTGTTGGAATTGCAGTGAACAAATGACTGAACTCTACTTTAATAAAGCTTTGTGGATACCAGAACAAAGGAGTTGAGGAGAGTATAAGGTATGACAAGACAATTGAGCCAGGCTACTTAGCTGCTTATAGTCCTCAGGAGTAATTGCTTATTTTGCTGTGTCTGAAGGTATATCACTTACACATTTATCAGGTGCTTAGGCTTCAAATAAGGAAATCAGATACAAGGCTCAAATATATTATTTTGCTAGTGGGAAGTTCTTTTAAAAATGCAGTTACAATAATCTCAATATATGTATTCAGATTTCAAATAATGACTCTATCCCTCAGGTTGAGTGACTGATCTTCATTTTCTCTTTGAAAATGGAGACCAAGCAGGCATTTTAAAAAGTGTTGCTTTTCTTGTAGGTCTTGATTCTGCAATCCTTATGTGGAACAGTATTACCTGAATGAATAGTACCATTGTACTTATTTGCAGGAATAATTGCTCTTTGGTTTTAGTAAGGGTGACAAAGTTGAGCTTTAATTTGCCAAAGCTAGGACATATGCTAGTGATTTTCTCTTTGCTACATATAAACAAAGAGCGCATAAGTGTACAGATGGATTAAGATTTTTCTGTGTTGGTATCTTTTGTTTGGTTCTGTGGTATTAAAGAAAAAAAGTTCCTAGGACAGCAATTCCATCATATGAGAATATTTGTCTAGACTTGTTAAAATAGGGAAATATTTCTTCTTTCTTCTCCTTTAAAGAAGCAAGCTTCAGTGTCTGAGAAGTTTCTGACACTTGAAACTGCTGTTTATCTTAGGAAAAAGAAATGAGGAGAACCAAGTACATATACACATATAAAAAGTGTTGATAGAAGTTTAGAAATAAGTACTTGCTTTTGAAAAAATAGCAAAATCAAGACTTTTTTTCAAGGAGATTTTGCCATGACCGTACCTGAGTATATCTATTGCGATACAGACCTACTCATGTAAAATTTCTCCAGGAGAAACACAGGATCCTTTTTTTGCCTGGCTGTTAAACCTCTCAGCTGTATCTGATCAATTCATTCAGATCAGTGGAGAGGTTCTTCCCAGTCTCTCCTTCCCCTCCCTCTTACATGAAAATATCAGGAAATACTGGTGTTTTTCTTGTTTGTTTGCCTTTTTTTTTTTTTTTAAAGATTGTTGGCTCTAATATACTCTGATTACTAATTGAAACAACTCAAAGACTTTATACATATAACTTTTTTGGAGAAGACAAATCACTGTGCAGTCCTGTTTGTGATGGAGAAAGGCAGGCAGCTGGAAAAGTATTGAGTTACCTTTGCCAGGGCTCGAATAAGGTGTTTTAGTTTTACAGGTAATTACCGCAGCCAGTAATATGCTAGTTGCTATCTGTTGTAAAAAAACAAAAGTTATTCAAATTTCTATTTGCATTCATATTCCAATTCATATTAAAATATTCAATTTTGTATTTGAAATACCAGAGCTGAATGATGAATGTCAAAGCAAAATATGCTTTCACAACATAGTTTCAATTCCCTCAGCCAGTTTACACAATTTTTCCATTGCCTTTAAAAGAAACTTCTGTCTCTGAAGAAGTCATGAGGTAGGAAAATCCAGGGGGCTTATTCACCTTGGGTTAAAAAACAAAAAAAAAAAAGAGCAAAGCAAGGAAATGGGGTCATTGAGGCTGCAAGAATTCTTATTAACATTTGAATAAACTACAAAGAAAACTATGTGTCAAGCCTTTTGCTCTCTTGTGATGAATAATGGTGACTTTTCTTTTTAATATTCTCAATTCCTGGTTTTGTAGGGGCTAGAGGGAGTATGACAGCGGGTTGAACTTTGGAGTGCTTGCCATTGCGTGCCTGGGACAGAGCGAGCACTCTTCTTTGCAGTTTCTTTGGGCTCCTGTGTGCTTGGCTGGGAGGAACCTGCTAACCCCTGCCTGAAGTGACCTGTGGATTTCAGCTGTTTTCCAGTCATCCCAGCCGCATTCTCTGATAATCAGTTAAGGGACAACGAGTGCATCCTGGAACTTGGGCTGGAGGGAGTGTCACTTAGTTCTGTGAAGCTAATATAACACAACTTTTAAATAGAGCTCTTTAAGAGACATGTTTAAAACTACATTGTCTTAGTGTGCTTTAGTATGGGAGGAATTTAGCAATGGTGTATAATCTGAATTTGAAATCATATTGTCCCTTCAGAAGAGGCTTTCCGTTCTACTGCCCTGATTTAGTTACAGGCAGCTAGGCATGGGCAAAGGCACGGGGAACATGAAGGGCTGGTGAACACTAAGGCTTCAAAAATAGAACGATCTTCTAGCTATGAAAGTATTAAATAAATCTATGGCATTTCTAGTAAGTGGACTTCCTTGAGTATTAAACTGGTTTGTAGAGATAGAGGTACATTTTCTTGTCCACGTTTGCTCCCTTCCTGCTGAGACAGTGGTGTACCTGTTATGATGGGAACATTTATTCAGCTGAGCTGAAACCATCAATTCCTTTTTGCAGAGGTCACCAAAAATCCATCAGGTGGTAATGACACTCAGCCACTACTGATGTGGGCTGGATGTGAGCCAGTGATCTAGAGGAGGAAGGCAGTCTAACCCATTACCAATCCCCTAGAGCCATCGAGTCCCACACTTTTCGCTCATCTTTCTGCTTCTACAGCTCTCATAGGTTAATCTTTCTTCTTCTATGTCTAATGTGATCATCTTTCTTCTCTTACATATCTGCTTTTGACTTCCACGACAGTACGGCTGACAAACATCTTCAGCGTTTTTCCTTCTGGTGCATAAGAATTAGTAGCGCAATGGTCAATAAGGGTTATTTAAACAACAAAACAAAAACAAAAAGCCCCCAAGACAAAGGAAACACTTTATTCCCTAGTGTGAAAGGCTAAAATAATTCTGTAAACATTTTTAAGATTCTGATGGCAAGAATATGGGCGTGAAGGCCTGCTTTTACACTGTATTCCTGTAGTTTGGAGTACCCCATAGTAGGGAGCCAAAAGCACCCACCTCGGGTACTAGAAATGCAGTTGTGCTTTTCTGACTAGTGTTCCTGGCGGTGATGTGGAAATGTCACAAGTTGTTTAAATCCCCAAACAGTCTAGTCCTACTGTACTAAATAGCAGCACTCCTTCAGCATCTTAACCCCGTTGAGGATCAGATCATGGTGGCCCAGGTGCAGTGCTGTGCTGGGGGGGCTGCACTGCTTCTGGAAAAGGGTTTGCAGCCATCCTGAGAATGCTTTGTTGCTGCTGGAGTGCACCTAGTTAGGGGGAAAAAAGAATCCCATGACAAATTGTACCATGCAGCATTTGCTGTGAATATTTTGGGAGCAATGTGTGCGCTATGGTGTTTCTCCATAACAACTCAAAGTCTATTTTTATGTGCTTTGTCAACGTACAAAAAGCTTTGTTACTTGAATTAATTAATTTTGCTGAGGTCAACTAGGATTAAAATGAGTCCTTTGCCCTTTATCATGCAGTATTCTGATGAGCTGAGAGATATAATAGCAACATCTCCCCTAGTATCCTGTGCAACGTTCCTCCCTTCCTCCCCTTCCACATGAACGAGATTAGGACCTACTGTTTCTATTTAACAGAAATTGTTTTAAATTAGTCTGGAGGTGTGGTTACTCCTGTAATCCAGTGCTTGTAAACATACAGTCCTGCCAATAGAACAGCGCAGGGTATTTTAAGCTGATACGGAGTGGACCCATGCCAAGAATCTTTTTGTAGGAGTAATTAAGTCTATTTTTCAGTGTTATGCCTCGTTCTGTACAGACTCAGTTATAAAATAATCCTGAAAATAATCTTGAGCCCGTGAAGTTAGAAGTGCTAAAAATTATACTACAGCAAGCCTTTCACTGTTAAGCAGTCTGTGATTGGAAATTCCCTTTAATTTGCATATATGAAATCTGAAATTACTGTAAATGAGTTGGTGCAAATCTAATATTGTCACCACTTCCCTTTTGCATTTTATTACATCTTGTATCTTTTCAGGAACTGTTTGCACTTATCTGTGGAGCTTTAAATACTGCCCTAGCGAATAAACATTTCATTTCAGTAAACAATCCCCAGAAATAGATTTTTACCGCAAGTAGTTTGTTTTTAATAACACATGCTGGCTCTTGGAGTTAGATTCCTAAAGGAACCGTAAAATGCATTGCTATCCCAGCATCTGACTTCCCTTCTTTGTCAACCTTTTAACAGATGTGTTGGGTTCTCTGTAGTTACAGGTCAGCTTCTGTTTATTAAAAACAAAAACAAAGCAAACCAAACCAAACCAAAAAAAAAAAAGAAAGGGGGGGGGGAAGAGAAGGAGTGCACATATGCCAAGATAGGTTTTTAAATTATAATATTATAATTTGAAAAGTTGAAGTCCAAAGTAATTTTTTTCAATTAAAAAATGTTGACTTTGAAGTTACTGATTTCAAACTCTGAGTGTGGTACAAAGGCTCCTGTTGGGAAGTCAGCATTACAATTCTTTGTGCCATCTTTTTTAGTTAAAGGGCAATTTTCACTGCCATTTTGAGCTTTCCTGTATTTTTAAGGAATGAATGTCAAGTCGCAGAGATTGATTTCAAAGTGTTTCTTTCTTCTGGTGGCAGGCTGTGGCTACATTTGATTCAGTGATATGTTGCATTCAAATCCAGTATGTGGCCAACAGCTAGGAACAGTATGGCATCTGAGGGTATGGAAAGAGTTTCTGGACTGGGCTAATCTGTCACATATTTGCATCAGTGTATTTAGGTGTTGAACTTGTCCTATTAATATTTTATGTTTTTCCGTGCTTTTTAAAAATATATGTCTTTGGTAATATGCCATATCTAATGTTTGTAATACACGATCATATTTATAATGGAGAGATTTTGGAGATACTTATAAATTATATTTATTTTTATTATATTTAATTATTATATTAAGAAACATATTAATAAATATATATTTATTTTATATTTATATTATTGTTTATAATTTATATTTATTTATGATGGAGATATATTGAGATCTCCTTAAAAGTAATATAAAGCAAAGCATGATTTGCCTGGAAGAGGTGTCAATATATTCAAATCAGGGTCTACAGCAAAAAGCTCCCCTACAACTTGTACTATTTTGCATGTGCATGCTTGGAAGACACCTAGCCCTGTTGTTAGTTTTCTCTCAAAAATTTCAGCTGTGAGATTTTTGTGAACGAAAGGATAAAAATCAATTCTTCGTGGATTCATTGTGCTTGTATATGAGGATTAAGCTAATGCAGATGCACAAGCAAAAATCAATATAGATTTGAGAAATCCCTTCTGCTAACGATAGAACTGATCATGCGGTTCACAGCCTTAATTATGTATCTTCTTTATGAGACAATAGTAATATCTCTTCACATGGGCATACAAGTTAAATTTAACCTTCACCATATACTTTTTTTTTTTTTTTCCTCACAGGGAAAATACAAGAGGAGTACTAAATATTATTTACCTGGTCAAGAAGTAATACAAATAACAGGCTATTTTATAATTTGTTCAAAATCATCATCCTGTAAGGAATAGATTAACTTCCCCCATCTCCTGTTCTCCAAAATAACAAATGTAAAGAGTATTTCCAAAGTAGTGTTGTGTACAGAAGTTATGGTGGTAGGCAGAGGTTTATGGTGATTAGAAAAGTTATCACTCAGATTTTATGCTTTTATGGAGTAATATCGCGAAGACCTTGTAATTTAAGGGTAATAAACATTTCTCAAGGGGAACGAAGGACCCATTTCTTTCAAAGGGCTGTGTGTTTCATGTGAAATCACCCACCTAATTCTGATAGTTGCTGAAGAGCTGAAATGTGGTGAAACCACTCGTGTTTTTTTTGTGCCTGCAGATTACAGAGCGGTGCTTTAGGTTGGGGTTTTCTTAAGGTGTGTAGGATGCAGGGGTGGTGCATCCCCAGGCTAAATTTATGTTCCCCATAGGCATACTGGTGGTTGTAACAGATGGGGCAGTCCTTGCAAGCTCTTACACTGCCTGCTGCAATTCATTTTGAGACATCCCAAACTGGTTGGTATTCAGCAGATTTCTTCCCCAGAAAAGCTTTTTCCTTTTTCTTCCAGGTTCTAAGTGAATAATCTATCCTGAATTCCACTGACTATTCTGTTGAATATCAAACAGTATGTCAAGTCTTATATCTACCTTTCCACCTCTTCTCTTTCTTCCATCTCCCTCTTCCACCTACCGTGGTAATAACTACCTCGGCTGTTTCTGCAGTGGTATGTGGTTCTGTCCTAGGGAGAAGCTCCTCCAGTGGCCTCGAACAAGGAGGGTACATTTGAAACCAGTGGTGAACTAGTGATCTCTTGTGATGCTTACAAAATAAGCTGAGGGCTTTTTTAATCAACTTGTTTCTTTTGAAGCACCCGGAAAGGATAGAAATAATTTTACGTGGTACTTTGAGGGACAAGTAATGTTCCCAGCAAGCAAACTTTAAAAAATAGATTTTGCCACCTATTAATGGCATTTTTCATTTGTGTATTTTTTTTCCTTTAAATGAAAGAAGAAACATTTGGCTTGATTTGACTGATGTGTTGCTGAGCCGGAGACACATCCGTTCTCTTGCTTTGTTGCTTCTGGGATAAAGCAGCATATGGTGGTTATTGCTGGATTAAAGGAGAAGGTCCCAGTTTAATTCCAGCTGTGATCACATGACTTTTGGTGAGTTGCAAAGGCTGATGAGGGGTGGATTTAGAATATGGGATTTGAATTTTATGACCTTGATATTCTCTTAAAAGGGAGCTTTAAATTGTCAGTTCTTTAGATTGTTTCAGTGTTCTGGAGCTGTAATGTTAATGGCAGCTGGGCACAGCTGGTGTTGGTTAGGATCATCTTCTCGAGGACACTATGCCATGTGACTGCAGAACAGAGAGAAATGTAATTTGTAAGGTGTTTAGAGTAGTTTAAATTAACCAATTAGACCTGAAATTGTCATTTTGAGATGTAATGTGTTTATAGCATGGAATGTGTGAAAGATGTTTTAGCTCATGATTAAGAACTAAAATGAGGAGGGAAACCCTAGAGATGATAATTAAGATCAGATGGAAAAAAACTGACTAGATGGAAGAAATTCAGAACTTTACAGCTTTTTCTGCCATGGGGTGGCTGAAGTATTAATGTTCTGAAGGAGATCTTGCTGTTTTAGATAGCTTTTTTCTTTCCAGTGTTATTCTGGAGGATTTTCCAGGGAAAATAAAAGCCGTACTGGAGGGTTTTCCAGGGAAAATAAAATTAACGGATAGGAACTTCCATGTGCTGTCAACCATACTCAGCATTGTCTGAGAGAATAAATAAAATCTCTTGATCTCATGAATGCTTCCAGATACTTTTCCCATTTCCTTCCTACACCTTTCAAATATAAATATGCCACCTCTGTTGTAGCTTTTTCTTCTTTATTTTTTAATTCTTGCATGGTGACTAGTCAGATTCTTTCCCTGTTCACCACAACTAAATTTTCCCTGAATAAGATCACTAACAAACAGATTCTTCAAGGCAAAGTCTGCCTGGTCTTCTCTCGCCCCTGCCCCCCCTCTCCCCCCCCCCCCCCAGTTCTTGAGCTTCCAGGGTTCGATGAATGCTTTTTCTGTTGTTGTTTCCCACATTTTCCTTTGCTTTCACTGTTACTGGTTTCTGTTCAGTCTTCTCTGTAATAGTTTTTCCAAATCCTCATCTCTTCTTTCTGTGTTTACTCTGTGACTGACTTGTGCATTTAAAGACTCAAACAGGGTTTTCATGTTGATGACGTCCAACATCTGAAATCTCATGTCTCTGACTTTCTTTCCTTGTTCAGAATATCTGGTTACCTCCAGCTCAGTCACTGTTTGCTAACAATCAGTATAAAGAATAATGCTGTTAGGGTAATGATCTCAACACTTGAACCTTTCCTCCTTTATCTTGGTGGACAAACCTTGTCGGTTCTTCTTGTGCATACTGCTTGTTTAATTTCCTGTAATAACATATCCATCTTTGCTTTAATAACTAGTTTTCATACCTAATACAATTTCTTCTAGTTTGGTCTCTGCAGTCCTGTTCAATCCTATGAACAATATTGCTTTCTTACTCTTTACCTCAGGATACGCCAAAGCCTGTCTGATTCATTGAGCACTTTCTTTCCAGCTTCCTTATCAGTGACGTGACTCTTGCCCTTTGCATTGTCCGATGTTGTCCCAAAGTCCCCCGTTTTTTCTTCATCTTCCTGATGTGTTTATTTCCTTATTGCTTTATTTCCTCTGTCCCCTTAGGAGCATCTTCTCTTCTGCTGTTTGCGTACCCCATGGAGGCTAGATCAAAGGGTTTATATGGTATTTAAAAGAAAAAAAAAGATTCTATTAGTTCAAAGATGAGGATCTGGTGTATTGTTCTAAGTAAGTAGTGGGTTATCTGTGCAGCTCAGGAGCTGGAACATTAAATTTTCCACCTTTACAAATTGTTACTGGAAAGTGATAAGATGATGCCGAAGGGTTCTTCTGCATAATAATTCACATTCAGTAATAATTTGAATTCCAACTTAAAAAAAAATCTGAATTGATATTAATGAATCAATGAATAGAACAGAGAATGTTTAATAATCTTACTGGAGGTCTGCAATGCTGGGACCTCTTCCCTGTGATTTAAAATGTTTTATGTTGATTTTCCAAAGTTGAACAGTGAACTACAGAGCCTTTTCAAAGGTTGTTCATCGTAGTTGGCATCCCCTTACTGCTCTTATAATGCCGTTTATTTGAACTACATACAAATTAAAAAAAAAAAAAAAAGCAAAGCTCATATTTTGGTTCTAAATGCGTCCCTGGTATACTGGCTATATGTGCTTGCTTGTTTAGGAGCCCTTCGGTGACATTGGTGTCATCCTGAAGTGCATGGAGTCCCTGCTGCAGTTTACGTTGCCTGCTAAAGGATGTAAAAACTGGACTCTTGTCCACAGCGAAGTTTTGCCATGTGTTAATTATTCTGGGATCAACAAACGTGTGGTTAAGTTAGAAACACCCTCCCCCTCACCTTTTTTAAATGTGGTTGCAGTCCGGTAAAGGGTAGAAACGCAGCGTATCAGCTTTCACTGAAGAAATGCCAAAGCACTTCTTAGAATTACTTTGTTTGAAGAGCTGAGGCTTTAAGAAGAATGCAAAGCTATTATAAGTTGAAAACGAAGTTCGGAAATTGGGCAACCTGTATGTTCTGAAATAGAATCTCTCATATGTTTTTTGTATGTACAGGAAATAACACAATAAAGGAATATATTAGCTCAAATGTTGAAACACTGCTACCTTCTAGCATTTGCATTGCCTAGCTCCCTTGTACTTCATTTAATTTTTAACTCTGCCTGTTTATTTTACATTTCTTTTAAATTTTATGGGCTTGTGAATGCTGAACACTAAAGTATTACGTATTAAAGACAATTGAACAAAGAACGAAAAAATACTGATAGCTATGCTTGTAGAAAATTAAGCTGGTCATTTACACTTCGGTATGTTATCTTTTCATGTATGCATATCAGACAGTTTTCTGTATAGGACATTTCCCAGATGAGGTGTGTAAAAATCTGCATGTGCAATCATACACATGTATAGTTGTAACTATCCATATAGTCCCTGAGTTAAATGTCTTCTCATCACCCCATTTGAGGCAGGCATTTAATTATCTTTTACAATTATATTGTCTTACAGTGAGAAGAACATTACTAACTTTCAGGAGGAAAAAATAAATGAATCTGTGTGAAACTGCCATGAGAAAGCAATCCGTATCCTTTCCTACAGGGCTCAGCAACTCTAAGAAAAAAAGCAGCTACCATTGTGCAAAAGCAAAGTATCTAGCTTTTTTTCTCCACCATAATTCCTGATTTCTCTTAGTTTCCTCGTTAAATGCAGTAAATAATTTCTCATTTCTCCTCACTCTCAAAAAGCATAACCTTGTATATCCTCATACACAATATTTAAAGTAATACTGTTGTTGCCTCCCTCCCTTTTTTCTTCTCTGTAAGATCCCATTTACTTGTGCTTTAAAACTTCTGTTGCGCCTATTTAAATCATTTTAAGATGTTGTTTGCTGGCTTTGGCAGATAAAACTGATTATGGTTATAGCTCTGTCTGTATCTCAGGAAAGTGAGAGAAATGTGTATGGTTGTATAAAAATGTCCAAACCATTAGTTATCCGGAAAACTTTACCGGTCTGTCTTGTGAGATTTCAGGCTGTTCGTGTTGCTTGTCAGTTGAGAAATATGCTCTGCAGACCTCCAGGTGCTGCTCCTTCTGTGGGAGAATCGAAATCAGAAAAAATGTGAAAACTCTTTAAAAGCAGGCAAGAGACGATCCAACAGGATCAGGAGGTGACTTCTTAATATTGAAGGAGTTCTAGTAGGTAGCATGTGATTGGGTTTGGGGGGACACCAAAAGGGAGACTTCTTTTTATTATTTATATTCCAGCAGAAACCCATTCAAGATCAAAATCCTATTCTGCTATCTGCTGTTCCCCTCTGCAGGGATACTCCCTTGCTTCCCTTGAATCTTGAAGTCTGCTTATGTTCCACCTCTTACCTGTGCATTTACAGAATATTTGCCATCCTTCCTGATTTCCTTAAAAAAAACTTGGAGGTTTCACTGGTCAAAAGCAATTCTGACCTGGAAAAGTAGATGTCCAGCAGCTCTCATCCTACACCACCTACAGTCATCTTTGTCTCTGACCCTGTAGCTCCTCCAGAAAGAGCTGAAGTGCTCCCACCTCCAGCTGAGTACAGGGAGAGAAAGGAAGTGGCACAGCAACATCTTCCCCCCTCAGCCTCCCTGCTTAAGGCTGACATATTAGAAAGGGGGCGCTGGCTTTGTAAAACTGTAAAGGGGGAATAAATCTATTCTTTGCTAATTAAAGTTTAATTAAATGGGGAAGTCCTGTAAAATGACACATCCAAAATGCTGATGCGTAATTTGTATTGTGAGAAGACAGAATATAAGTAACATGGCATGCAACTATCTCATGCTTCCTCACCCCCGCCATTGAAGGTGCCCATTTTATGTAGCAGCCAGGTGAATACCTACTAAAAAGAAGCAAGAAAAATTAAGCAATAGTCTGTTAAAAGTGTATTGAAAGAAGTGTAAAATTTGCTTAAGTTCATTTCTTTGTCTGTTCTGTATCCTTTGGGTTTACCACGTGCTACCTAGCTTATGAAGTATTTAGTACTGTAAACGTGAATAATTCCAGATACTGCTTCAGCTATTTCTAAGCCCAGCCTCAGAGTGTGTGTGGCACAGTGTCCCCTGAAAACCTGCACACTTTGCAGGAGACATTTTGCTCTTCTATTTATTCAAAGCATATATAGTGTTTGCTTCTAAAATTTTTGGTCTGACTCCTGTGACTCTGGCTCCAGTAAGTAATGCCAGTAGCATGGGTAGATGGATCTGACAGGGTTGAGAACTAACAGCATGTCAGGCGCTTTTCTCCAATGAAGGCTATAGATCAGAGCTAGGAATCTGCTGGAGCCAGAGAGGGTGACAGGGGAATAACATCCCTTTCTCTTCCATCGACAGGGGTAATAACTCCTGGCTCTCTAGGGACAGATTGTAAAAGCCAATAGCCAGAAGCTGTGAAGCAGGGAGGGTAGAAGAATTGAAAATTAAAGAGGGAGTGAAAATTTTGTGTAAGGCTTTAGTGAGATGTTGGAATAAACCATCAAGTGTCAGCCTTTTAACTACCTTATTGTTGATAGAAAGGGTTCTTGCAATATTAGTTTTTATTACTTTAAAAAGTTAAAATACTAGTAAAATACTAGTTAAAATGATTAACATATGCTATGTATGCTTTCATGTGTAGCTAGGTATCATATATTCTGGCATAACTGTTGTTATTGGAAGTGTAGAAAAAGTGATTTACAAGTATTGCTTTAAAATTTAAAATCTCTTGCATAGAAAAAAAATTGTTAATGTCATTACTGTCTATAGACATTTTGAGCATGGTGATTCTCTACATCATATACAAATCATAGCATGAATTCAAATGGCTGTGTGATTTATAGCTGCTCTCTCTTCATATGTAAAATTTCTCGTTCTTGAATCTTTCGTACTTTACAAGCATTTAGACTTTGGCTGCATTTGTATCCAGTAGGAGTGTTCTAGTGAGGCTCGATTTTACCAATGCTACGATACCTGCACCAGGCAGTGAGTCTCTCATTCATTTCTTTCTGGAGCAGTAGTTTTTAGCAGTTTAATGACAAACATTTACACAGGCAAAAACATGATAAAAAGACATAGCTCCTGGACTTCTAAGAAACAGAAGCGCTTAAAAGCAGTGTTTTTTGTATGAGATGTTCTTGTTGAGTTTTTAAACTGTGACTGGTGTTTAGTTAAATCTTTTACAGACTCAGTTCACTGAAGGTGACAGAAGTACTCACTTGAGCTCAATGAAAAGTAGACATGACAGTAAATTTTTCAGTCAGAGACAGGAGATCTTGTTATAGGAGTCAGTATGGGGGTCAGGGCAGAGCCTGTTGATGATTGAGGAAAAGAGAAGTAAATTCATTCTGCTTCAGGCACTTTGTCAAGTGCCAGTAGCTTACCATTGAGAACTAGTCACCCGTTCTAGTCTTAGGGCCCTAGAGGTCACTCATTTGATATAAATCATAGCACTGCATAGGCTCAGCAACCTATTGCCATTTGAGATGAAATAAAAAAAGAGGAATGCTTCATTCTGAATTGAAATGACTCTGAATATCTCACCACATGTTGCTGTTTAATGCAATATGTGCTTAGATATTGATCTCCAAAATCAAGTCATTAAAATGTGCAGTTTTTGTTTATTGGAATGAAGCAATTAAATGGTTCAGTTATGCCAGACCTTACCTTTTCTGATGAAAACTATTGATTTCTTGCCACAGCTTTATAAGCGACAATGTTTTTGATTACTCTTGACAAACCTCCTTGGAGTGTTAATTAAAATTGTACCAGATGAGCAGGTGTGGGAGATCATTAGATCGCCCGGATCACACACTACACTTCATATTCTGCAGCCTTGCATAATGAATAGGGCACAAGAGGGGAAAAACAATATCTTCATCAGCAGAATTAGCATCTTCTCTCTCTTTTCTTTTTT
Organism: Cygnus olor; assembly: GCF_009769625.2. Taxonomy (NCBI): domain Eukaryota; kingdom Metazoa; phylum Chordata; class Aves; order Anseriformes; family Anatidae; genus Cygnus; species Cygnus olor. The sequence continues at coordinate 6,102,406 of NC_049176.1, forward strand.
AACTAGGTGACATTACATTTTACAGTACATCCATTTATCAACTATTGAATAACTTCTACTGCAACAGATTAAATTCAATTTCTTTTGAAATATTACATTGCTACACAAATGCAAAAAATTAAGTACTCGGCTGGTTTATGTGCAAATGTTCGTAAACTGATGATAAGCACTACAGTCTTTTAAAAGCAAAGCAGAAACTTTAGAGATTTTCCCAAATAAGACATTTGAATAATGTCTTCATTCTTCTTTTGCTTAACTACATGATGGTATAAAATAGTATGAGAACTATTGATTATATTGGTTTTGAAAGAGCAAATTATTTCATGATTTATTAATTTACAATAGTTTTTTTTTTTTTTTTTTTTTTGTCTGATGCAATATTAATCAGTTGATCATTTTTCTCAAACCTTAATATTATGCTAGGACAATGACTCTGTATAGCATGTATTGTACCTGTGTTGTACAATACAAGGGCATGTTCCAGGCTGGAGACCGCCACTGCTTATGAAGTCTGCTGTGATATGCAGCTCTTTTGACTAGATGATGTAAGGGCAAAAAGGGAGCTTAAAGCAACTAGGGAAATTAGGGATGTAATGTGATTAAGGATGGGATATATGTTTGGAACAGCACAGGGAAATGTGCAAAACATTTGATCACAAACTGCTTGGCCTGTAAATAACCAGCTTCAATTTCCTTTAATGTCACAGGTGTCAATGGTTATCTGAAAGCTGCATGGTACATCTGACTGAACTGACAGGTTGTGGCTTCATGGTTTTAAACTGAAAAGAGGGATTGTTTTTTTTCTTAATACTTCAAGTAATAATTGGAAAAGTTAATGCCTAAGCATCAGCAGCATTTGGGATAGATGTTCTCTTCTACAGAGCCAGAGCTAGATGTCGTGTGCCCTTTGATGTTGACTAAGTTGCCTTCTCAATGCCTGGCTCTGGAAATTGGATGAACTGTACTGTGTAGTACTTGCAGTTCGGCAGTATCGCAGTATCTGTTCAATGTTTGCAAAACTATTGGAAATCCTAGCATACATGTATATTCAAATAGCGTATCTAATATACATTTCTAAATGGTTAATTGGCCACGTGTTATACTTTCCAAAAACACTCCAAACTCGTAGAAATGTTGAAAAGAAACAATCCTGTGTTAACTGTTATTATGGTTGCAGAATTGTAAAAGCTAGTGCATTACAAAGATTACAAAGATGGACCAGAAGGTTTAGAAGTTACCTGCATGTTGGAAATGTAGGTATGTTGTTCTCTTCCAGCAGGAATCTAGCTAACTGACTTGGCTGTCCTATTGATTTAGGTGAGCAATATAAATGAGATTTGGTCCTAAATATAGTTTTTCATATCTCTAGCTGGTTATTAAGTCCAACCTGAGAAGTGGAACCTTTACAGTGATAGTGATCTGTGGTTGAATTTGGTTGTGTTCTTTGAGCTTCAATTCAGTGTGTGTTGTTGATCACTTGATTTTGATGACCTGATTCTGTAAGACGTGGATGTTTTTCAGTTATGTAAAGCATTCTTTAGTTCAGTTAACGAATTTACTACTTCATGACTTGACCAGGACTCATTACTTTTTTTGAGTACATTTGAAAAAGATGACATTCATTCAAATGCATATAATTTGCAGGATATTTTTCTGTAGATAATTTGGAGATGTTCTCTGTCATCTTTTCAGAATATATTTCTATGCCTCGACTGTCATTTCTTTAGTTTAGGCTGAAAAAAAAAGAAAAAAAGAAAGAGGAGTGACCAAAATTGTCATCTACATAATGTTTGCTTGGTAGCTTTGAAGTGTATGAAACAGGATTGATTCTCACGGGATGGTTTGACATGGGTACCTCTGAAACATCTGGTATCACCTGGTACTCCCTGGAAAGGCCTGGTAGGTGAAGCTGAATGGAAACTAACATGCACTCTCAGTCCCTGTTAGAGCTGTGGTGTAATATGAGAAACGTTGGAGTGCTGCTGCTTATATACTACTTTTTGGGTGGATGAATAGATTGCTGCAGTAGCTTGTAAGAATAAAACTTCTAAGAGTTAAACTTTTCAAGAAAAAGCCAATAACAAAAAAGATTAAATAATCTATCAGGTATAACAGAGAAAGAAGAGAATGTTATGTGCTGTAAGCATGTATGTAGGGTGTATTTTTCCATGTTAGTCAGTACTTTTGTTGCTATCTTTTTAGATTTTAAGTAAAAAAAAGAGTACTGTTAAGATTTTCACTGGCATTCCAGATGCATCATGATTTGTTAAATAATAATGCTTCTGGTGGTATACAAAGTTTTGCTATAAATTATCAATATCCTAAGGGAAGGCTGAGCTAAACTATACCAATTTTGTTCCCTAAAATTAAAAAAAAATGTATTTTTTTCTTCTGTGTGAATGCATCCAAATAAGCTTTCAGATTTTTGCCGTTTCTGTGTTCCATGCTTGACAGGCATGGAAAAATCTGTGTACTCCTAGCTGTTGATTTCCTAACTTTTTTTTTCTCAGAACAATTACATCATCATGTTTATTAGTAACTTTTTTCTTTTGTTGCACTCAAAAGGCTGTTAGCCACATTGCATGTAAAATGAGTGAGACCTGGAATCTCTCAGGATTAGTAGTTCTCTTTATTCTTTGCTCCATATTGAAAATCATTCCTGTCAGCTGATGCTCTCCAAGCTGCCTGGAAGAACTTTGGCATAGTTTTCCTAACCTTTCAAACAGTAAAAGCAAAACTCTCCTTTGATAAAAAGCTGGAGGACTTTGGCTCGGAGCCATTAAGGATGCAGGCGACCGTGCTGCGCTCTGACAGCGTATTACACAAAACACCGAAAAGTTCTCCTCGGGGTCCCTGGAGTGGGCTGAGGCACTTTGCTTGTACTTAACATATATCAACTGTCACCCGATGGCAGTCGGTGTTGAACCGAACACAATGGAACATCCAGATGGTCTAAACAAAGCGAACAAATGTTCACTGCTATTAAAAGCTGTTTACATCAACTTCCAGTATTTCATGTGCTGAAGTTTATATTGTGTCACTGCTGGGGTGCTTAGCTCCATCCTCAGTTCATATCAGGGATTTCTAAACTATTGTTGCTTATGTGTTAAAATAACATTGCAAATATACCTCAAATCCATGCCACTGATTTTTTTTTCTTTTTTTTTTGTTTAGGTAGGAAATTGGTCATTGTATGCTAATCACATGCTTTCAAATATTGTAATTGATTGTCCCATCTAATTTCCCCTTGCTTTTCCCCCAGTGTGGGCTACTTCCAGCACCTCCCCCCCTACACAGGCGTTCAGCATGCGGCACAGTGCTGGCTCCCCTCGGGTGCTAACCTGTCGTCTCTGGACCTGACCCGAGCCCTTGCTGCCTTAGCAGAGAGTGCCACCAGTGTGTGCCGTCCGTCTGATGGGGACGTGGGTGTGTGGGGCAGCCTTTCGTTCCTGAAATGCTCTAAGGCATCTACTGCTGTCTCATTAGTGAGTAAGATGTGTAAGTGACAAATGGACATTTTACATCTCCTTCCTCTGACCCTTGTTATTGGTAGCCACATTACTGAAAGTCCACCTCCGTGCCTTCTACTTGCTGAAATAAATTGGTGGGACACGAGCCTCTCTCAGTGTATCATTTTTCATGAAGCTGCAATGAAATTCCTAGGAAGATTGTGAGTGAGGAAATCTTTCCAAAACGTTGCTATACGTTGCAAGTATAGTTTCTGGTTAATTGTATGCTGTTCCTAAAAGAATGACCAGAAGTGTTTAAAGCACTTAAATTTTGACCAAAAGTCATTATAAAATTACATGTTTTTAAACAATCAAGAAAAAGTTTTTTTTTTAAATGAGTGAAAGACTATATCAAAACTATTATCCATCTGCAGAATACTTGCTTGCAAAATACAAATCAACTGTTTATTTAAAATTAAATATAAACAGCCCTCTTTCCTCCCCACAAAGATCATGTTTTTCAGGTCTTAGATAAATGGAACCAGCAGCCTTTTCAGGTAAGGACCTTTCGTTTGTGCCCTGTACACCCAGCAATTGATACCAGTTACAGTGGGACAAATGATAAAATGGCACCTGAAAAACATTGTTAAACCACACAAATCTAATTCGGGTTTTTCACTATGATTTCCTAATATAATTTGTATTTATCCAAGCTTATGTCATTCAGTTTCTTGCTTCACAAGAACTTTCTCAAGATGAACAAAGCTATGCATGTTTCTTCTGAGAGAGAAATCCTGTCACATTTCATAGGTTTTGAATAGAGCTCTGCAGCTCTAAACAGTGCTGCTACAAAAATGGTCTATGCTGAGTATGTTAGTCATATTCTTTGTAAAATGTTTATACCACACAGAAGATTTTTCTAGTACTATAATTCTCAAATTTAGTGCATTTACAAAATGCATAGAGAAATTGTCATTCTAAATTCGAGATTTTTTTAATAAACCATTAATATCTTAAAAAATTGTAATTTTATAATGTGTACAGTAGTTTACGCTAGAACAATTTTTTTTTGCTTGCTTACAAATAGTAGCTCTGTTATTCTCTAAGCCTGTTAATTACAATGTTGACTACAACAGTTTGGATATAAAGAGACTTCTATTTTAGCACTGAGAAATATGAAGTGATGTGCTACTTTGTGATTTTAACTGCCTCTTTATAAATGGGTGAATGAACAATTGAAAGATGTCCATCTTGGTGTTTTTAAAAACTTAAAAAACAGAGGTACTTGTAAAAAAAAAAAAAAGTATTGTTTTACAAATCCATCTTTATTTCTGACAACAGTATGTGACCATAATGTAAAATAAAAACCATGACATTTTAATATCTAGTTTTACTATTAGTTGTGAAGGTGATGATACTGCAGATAGCGCATTTTTTTTCCTGGTGTGTTCTAGCTGATAATCATTCTGTTGAATACAAGACCAATTCCTGTTTTCAGAAAGTTTGAACATGAAGTTTCCAGGTCCAAATTTAGGTATCCAAATAAGTTGGCAGAGGTATGGATAACTTTTTCAAGTTAGTTCCGTTTAATTTTGAGCTTTAACAAAATATTTAACTATAGGCTCTTAACTTGAAAATCTTGCCTTTTTTTTTTTTTCTAAAATGTTGCAGAGAACCAAAGCAAACTCCCATTTAAAAAAAAAAAAAAGTATTTCTTGCTATTATATTTTTTGCTGCATGGTTAAATCCCCTTTCCTTAGAGTTGTATCTGTTGTTCAACAACCAAATCCTTGGCTTGGCACACATCCTTAGGAATAAAGTTACTGCTCGTTATTTCCTTTGAGTCTGCAACGCCCACGTTGTTTTCAGAGATGAAATGGCTCTTAGAGGCACCTTTTCTATGGAGTGTAATGGAGAGGGCCTAATACATTTGTCATGAAGGGCCTGTGATTCACCTTTTTGTCCTTAGTTTACATCTCCTTTTCATGTCCCCTTAATCTTTGAACCTAGAATGTACACAGCACCGCTTTGCACAGAGGTGGTCTCCTGGCATTATGGTGAACTTTACTTGCAGGACATGTGCTCTAGAAACACCAGAGTAAGCTTTTGCAAAGAGAATTTGCATAGTGTTTAATTATTTGGGGGTCAGTGCATCAGAAACATGAAATATGTAGAAGAAATAGAGTTAAACACTATTGGCATTGGTAAACATTTGAGACTTCTTTTCTAGAAGGTCAATCTAGTTCCTATGTTATGTTGGAACATGACAATAAAATAAATTAATATTATTCTAAGTAAAAAAAAATAAAATCTTTGTTTCTTTTCCAGAGACTTTATTTGCAAAACCATAGGAACTGGATGCATCAGAAGACATTTTGAAATAAAGGTGATGTTGTTGATTTTAAGTGTTTCACTAAGCAAGACCTTCCTTGACCACACAAAATGACAGAGAAGGTAAGATTTTTCTTATATAAGGGAGCCCCGAGAGGTGTCAGGACAGAAAACTATTACAAAACCACAGTTTTCACGTTTGACAGGGGTCAAGCGTTGTGCCCGCTGTAGATGAGCCATTTGGAGCCAGATTGTCAATCCAAATGCAAGCTGCTCCGTTTCCTGTTTATGCCTGTGCAGAGTTACACATCCTGACACGCTTGCCTTCAGCTGCAGGTTTTTCCGCACTCCCTAGGAGATTTCTTCCTTAAAATGGCTTGTTATTTATCATTTAAGTAAGCCATTGGAATTTTGTTAATTCCTGTTTTACTGAGTACATGCAAAATGATATCATTAGCTAAAGGAAGATAATGTTAAGGTAGTAAGAGTTACTGCTAATTAAGTGACTGTTGCAAAACAAAATCTGCCTGAATGTAGAGAACTTATGCCAAGTTTACTGCTTCACAGAGGCCTGGCCTATTGTATATCTGACCTGAGGTTATCAGCAATTAAAACCTGGTCTAGTAATTTAAAAATAACCTTTTGGATATTACAAATTTACATTTTTCCGTCTGTCATAAGATAAATTAAATATTCTTAGCAGAGGCGTTTGCCTGTTATGTTTATGAAGTTCCTCTATGAACAGTTTGTTTTATTCAGCAGTATAGCTTCTAGTTGACTTCTTAATTTCCCCCCCTCTCCCCCCACCCCGTCCACTAAGGTGAACAGAAAATCAAACATACCTGGCAGAGTTCACTGTGCTTTGCTGTTTCCCCTTAAATCAGAGCACAATGAGAAATAGTTCTGATTATAGTCAGGTTAATCCTGTCAGAGCCCTGTTTTGGAGTTCTGCATTATCTACTTTATGCCTTTCTTTAAAAACTAAAGATTTACTAAATTTAATGGGCTTTCTTACAGATAGCAAGGAACTTCCATTGTTTACCTACATGCCTGGCTTAAAAGCTAAAGGTGAGTAGTTAGTGAGGAATGAGATTGCTAATTTGGAGATTGCTATTTGATAAAATGACTGACAATGAACTACATATTTCTCGCCCCTCTACCTTTTTGTTGCTTTACTATAATTAGATATCAAGTCTTTAACACATGCTGCACTGATTTGTAAGAGCACTGGGTTGAAGCTGGAAGGGATTTTATTAATCTAGCAGTAGGTTTTCCCTTAAAATAACTGATGCATGATATGAGCAGAGTAATAGTATAATAAAAAGTTAGAGTATGTTGAACCTGCATAACTGGAAGAATAAAAAAGAAACCATTCTGTAGCTTTTCTGCAAATCTAACGGAATTAGGAGGAGTCATATTTTCATCATGCTCAGGTTTCAACATGATCTTCAGGGGTCAACTGGCCTAGCTTTAAAGTTTATGGCCCTCTTGCCATTGACACTAGCAAAGAATATATCGTGTCAGGTACTGACAGAGATCTTAATAGAAATATATAAGCACTCCTAATGAAAACAAACAAGATCTTGCTTTGATCACTTATTCCTGGTTTGTGAATAACCTTGGTAATTAAATAGAGCTCTTTTGCTTATGAATATGGCTTATATTGCCATGGTACCTAAATACTTGCCAAGGATTAATGGGTTTTAATTTAGCACTACCTCTATATGATAGAAAAATCTCACTGTTCCCATTTTACAGGCTGAAACTGAGCAACTTTATGTAGTAATCTGTGTAATTTAGTTTGGCTGCTTGAAACTCGTCTTAAGCCCTTTTTTCAGGTCCAGCTCTGACGTTGGCTCAGGCACTCATCCCTCGAATTTACATACCGAAGTTTCACACCTCACACTGATGTTCTAAACTTTGTTACTATTCAAAACTCCTTCTCACCCCCTGCCAATAATAATAATAATAATAAAAAACACAAACAAACCACCCAAGCCACTAGTGAGCTTTGGAAAAGACATTACGTAAAATATCATTAATATATACAACTGAATGAATTCTTTTTCTCCCAAGGGATGATTATATTTAATGATAGTGTAGAGCTGGGGTTTGGAAATTTGGTTTTAATAGATGTTAAACTAATCATTAAATGTAATCAAGTTTATTTCCTATGTTATTTGAAGTCAAAAAGGTGGCCAGAGTCTCTTTCCAGACATTCTCTGTTGTTTTGATAAATTTTGCTAAATAACAGCTGATGAGAGAATTTATATCTTGAGTAAAGTGAGTATTGTTTGATTATAATTTTCTATTTTTATCATCATTTATTGTTTGCTTCTTAAATTATAGTAGTACTTGATGTAAATTGCAGAAAATACTATTTTAAATCTTTTTTTCCTCAATTGTCTTTTCAGTACACATAACATCATGAAAACACACTGCAATACCCAGATTAACTTTAGAATGGTTAAGCAACAATTCCCTTGATGACTGTGCTCACATTGTGAGAAGCACCAACACACATGTTTTGTCTATCAGGCCAAAAGAATATCCCATTTAGGGCTTTTCCCCACAGTAATCAAAGCTGAAGACAGCACAACAGCATTCCCTTCAGAGGATGCAGCAAAAAAATGAGCACGTATGTTAAAGACTAAGCCCTGGTACCAGTTCCTTTTTGCACTATATGCTAGTGTGACTTCAGTTTCCTGTAGTGAAGACACCCAAGGTAAAAAGTATGAGGCTGCAGATTAACGTAGCGAAAAAAACATTGCTTTGCATAAAGCTACTTAGGTTCAGACTTGTTGCTGGTCAAAGCTGGCCTATTGACCCTGGTTCACGCTAGCCAGGTAAACCTGCAGGTCTCTGCTAAGGTATGCTTGCAGCATGAAGGGTCTCAGGCTCTGATTAAATGCATGTAAATAGCCTTTCCAGGTGTTTTATTTAATGTAATACCAATCTGAGCCTGATGCCTTCCTTTACTTAGGAGGTGAAAGAGGTGGTATGAAGTACTTGAAGCTTTGAAAATTTTAAGAAACGAGACTTGTTTTCCTCTTATGATTGTCACTTAAAAAAAAAAAAAAGTATTTGTAGCAAAACACCCTCTGTCTATGAGAAGTATCAGATGCCTTTTTCTGGAAAAAAAAATGGCTGACATAAAAGTAAGTAGCCTATGGCAAAGATGGTAAACATTGTAATTAGTTTCACAAGATTCTTTTCCATTTGCATTATGCCTATAGTTGAGAAATGTGAATAGTAGTCTCATTGTGCTGCACCTTGGGATGGCTTGCTGGATGCCACTGAAGATTTTGATTAAAACAAAACAAAACAAAGCAAAACAAAACCCACCACATAGCCATATTTTTAATCAGACCCAGTTTTTGCCAGGCTCTTTGTAGAATTCTCACCTGCTTTGATTATTTGATAAAAGCTAATTTTGTTGCCTTTCTTTGCCTTTGTTTTTTTTATTTTTTATTTTTTCAAAATTCTTAACCTTTCCATACTTTCAGTGTATTTTTAAATTATTGCAAAAATTCCCCTTCCTTCTCCTGTAGCTCGCAGGAAGCCAGCAGGATACCAATACTGCTTACTCACGGAAATTAAAAACAAAACAATAGGTAAGAAAAATAAAGAAATAGAACAAACAAGAGACACTGTCTTTTCTGTTAAGCTTAAAATGCTGTACAATGCTTGTTTAATATACAGGAGCTTTAAGTATTGAATCTTACCCAGGAGAGTTTCTGCAGAACTTGGCTTCAGTTTGTTTCAGCATCTGCTATTAAAAGACAGTGTCGAGTTTCTAGCCCTATCTGTGTGCCCATAAAATGGGTAAAAGAGTAGTAAGCTGACAGCAGCAGCCCTGCAGGCCAGAATCCATATTCAAGGTGTGATACTTTATAGAGAGGCAGTTGTTCTGTTTAACTATTTTTCTTGTAGCCCTGTAAATGTTGACATTTTGGGGACTCACCAGGCAGGCACAGCTGATGTTGGGTTGTCTGGACGTGTGCTCATTCACCCTCTCAGTGTGCAAGGTCTCATACTCTCCTGTCCTATCCTGACTGACTTGAGCTATTGTGCACTCCTGCTCCCACACAGAACTGCGGTGCCTGCCAGGGGAGCACTTTGTTTTGCATGCAGAGTCCTAGACAGGGGCACCAACAATCCTTCATTACCCAAGTATGCTCTGAGGACCTGCTTGTGCTGTTAAAAATGGCTTTAGTTAAACAGGAAAAGGGGAGAGTATGCTTCCATCTTCTTTTCTCTTCCTGCTCATGATGCTGGTGATACAATTGTGTGACGAAGTTGCCTATTTCCCCTTGAATCTAAGCATAGCTCCTTAGGGTGTATATTTTAAACATTTATTTGATAAAAATATTTAATTTACACTTATGTAACATATAACCAACCTCCCAAGCCCTTGATTCCAAGTTCTCCGTCTCAGTTTCACCAAAGTTGCATATATTTTATTTTCTTACATCTTTATTCTAAGCTCATCAGCACCATGGACATATGGTCAGAGACTTGTATCCAATTTAACATCTTCACTCTAGACTTTGGAAGAAATAAACTTCTCCATTTGCCACTGACACGTGTGTGAAGAACAGCTCATAACATGATTGAACTCCATTGATTTTTCATAAAAGTTTAATAAGATGATACAGGTCAAAAGCTTTGCAAAATTTGCAATAAATTCCTGTGGTGATCTGAACAAATCTTAGTGGGGAGAGCTGACACCAGAGGAATTTAAATACACGTTGAATTACATAGAGGACTTGATTTTTTTGGCTAATCATTTGAACCTTGGATTTTAGATGATAAATTTTCTAACACTGCGCGGCTCTCCTTTTTTGTTCTGTTTTTCCTCATGTACCTAATTTTTACAGGTGACTTGCACAACATAATGACTATTTTAGTCCCTCTGCCCCTCCAGATTTTGGTAATTGATCTCAGAGAAATACTTGAATCACTCCCCAGAAAAGGAAGCCTCAATTTTACAGGTAAGCTATTGCATTTCTTGCCCATTTTCCCCTTAAAATTTACTAACACTTTATGAACATGTTTATATCAGGTGAGGCTCAAGCTAAGCTACAGCTTTTAAGCATTGGTGTAACAAGTCCAGGACATGGCTGTCTAATATGTTCCCTGAGCTGGTTACAATGAGTTAGATGGTATTCAAAACTTGGCTGGGTGAAAGGTAGAATCAGTGATAAATCAGTTACAATGCAGAAAGTATCTCTGCAGAATGCCTCAGTAGTTCCCTGAGGGCTTGAGGGTTGTCCCCTACCCCATCCCCTCCCCTGTGCGGATCCTTGGGGGAAGCCTCAACGCTGCATATTGCTGCTGCTGTGCTCGTGGCTGCAGGCAGCTGAACTGGCCAGGTCGGTCCGAGGAGCCGTCCCTCAGGACGTGATTTTTTATGAGTGGCAAAACCTTTTCACGGCTTTACTTTGTTCCCTGAGATTGCAGGCTGTGGAAGAACAGGGTGTTTATACATACAGTGACTCTGCTCACTGAACAGGGGCTGCCTCGAGGGTGGGCACAGCTCCCTGCTGAGGGCTGCACAGCTCTGCCTTCCAACTGTGTTCTGCTGCTGCGGGCCCTGAGGACCTGTTGTGAGGGCTTTACCTGGAACGGGGGCTATACCTGGGACAGGAGTGAGAGTTGAAACCAGGATTTACTTATTACTTAATGATGTTTTAGATAAAGGATCTGGTACAAAGTCTTCTTATCCCTAGCTGATGATTTTGTGCCATAAGTACTGTATAAATGGCTTCACAAGAAGGTGTAGACTTTTCTTCCAAATTCAAAGTCACAAAATACAATTTATTGAGAATATTAATAAGTTTTGGTCACAGGTTTTGTGGTGTTGGGCAATATTATATTGAAGATAAGCAATAAAGCCAACTTTCACATGGAATGAATGCACTGAAAAAATATGCTTTGTGTTCCCTTGCTAGCTGGGCAGTATGAGAGAGGAGAATTCAGTGCATAAATCTAAAACCCTCTGGAAAACCTTCTTTATAGCTCCATTAAAGTCCTCTAGCTAGCTCAGTGTTTGCTGTTGACACCAAAGACACCTGAATATTCCTTAATGTACTGAAATGTACCAGAGGGTCACCAGTAAGAATTGCACTTATTCTGGTATAGCACACAGTTTTTATATGTTCCTCTCTATTATTGTCTTCACTGTTGTCGTATGGATGAAAAAAAAGGCAATTCTCCATTTGCTTTATGCTCTACTTTAGTGCAACAACTATGTCCCAGAGTGATGCACTCTAAGTGTCAGGTATGAACCCAAAACTGGCTGAGGGGTTCTGCAGGAGCCATAAATTACGTCTTCTTCAGAGGTTTTTTGCTTTCACTCTTGATGTGCAGAACTTATTTCTGCATTCAGGTGAATGTTTAGGTTTACCTTGTAGGTCATCTTTTAGTCTAAAAACTAAACTGAATGTTTCTGTTCACCTATTAAATCTGTGGTTTCTGTATATTATATATTTTTTCAGGGAGATGTATGTTCTTTTTTTTTGATTTAATATTTCAAGTGAAATGTTTTTTTCCATTTTCTCTGTAACCTCTCCTGTCAGTACTTAGACTTCTGAAAGACAGTCTTGCAATGGATTAGGTGCTGATATTTTATAATCAGTATCTTATAATTAAAATAAGTTTTCATATAATTTTAATTTATCCAAAATGTATGTCAGACTCTAGATCTCTGACAATGTCTGTTGCTACTTAAGAAGTGTGAAAGAAGACCAGAAAAACAAAACAAAACAAATCAGCATTCATACAACTGTCATATTTATACATAAATGGATTTCTTTGTATAGGTTGAGTGTTTTTGTCTTCAGCAAGACTCATCCAAGGGATGAGCTTGGAACTGGGGACACAGCCTCCTAATGGAGGCGTTGATACCTCACACCTGTCATGGTGGGGAGCTTCAGCAGAACACTTTAAAATTTAATCTTTTTGTGCCTCCTGTTGGAGAGGAGCAGTGCCCTCAGGAAAGAGGTGTAACTTTAAACATAAAGTGCTTGTGTCTAAGCTACCTTCTCTGGGGCCCCAAAAAGAGGGGCCCTGCCAGCCCAGCCCTGACGAAGGGGAATGCAGCTGAAGGCTCCACACAAGGTACTGTGGTTTTCCACAACAACTGAAGCACCGATGTAATTGTGTTTGACGTGCTTTAAATGAAATGAATCACTAATTTATGAATAAATAATACGAGGAAAGATTCATGTTGTGGCCATAAAAATAATTTTGGATTAACCTTTTAAACTTTCACCCCTTTGTTGAGCCTTGTGGTCCCAAGGAACAACCAGGCAGCGTTCTCTAACTTGTGTTCCTGTTTGGCCGTGTAATTTGCCCAGGCAGTTGCTTGTGAAGGTGAGGGGTGGTATCCATGGAGCAGCAGGCGCCTTGCCTCCTCAAACCTTTCCACAGCTGGCTTTGGGCTTTGGCCTTGCCATGAGTGCTCCTAGGCCTCAGTGCTGCGGCCTCCTGTGACAGTCCCCGTGCCTTGTAGGTTGGCTGGGGAGAGGGAGAAAGAGGGATTTGCTTGTTCCTCAAAACAGAGGCAAGCAAGTTGCAGGATATCTGAGGGCTTTTGAGCCTTACCTGACAGAGGGAGCTTCAGATACAACACTGACCGCTGCTGGTGCCTCTGAGAGCTCCCCCTCCATGTTCATGGTCCTGCTTTTGCTCTTGCTGGAGGAGTGATGGAGAATCCTGGCTCTGAAATTTTGCATTGTTGATGTTGCTTAGCTTTAGTTTTTCTGGAAGATTTTTGAGGAAGGCACTTTCTTCTCAGTTTCTTTCAGCTTATTTTTATGTGAAGACTTCCTTCTTTTCTTTCTGTTTTTCCCCCACCCCCCTGTTTCCAGATGATAATTTTGTTTTCTCCTTCTCATCTTTATTTTGCTGCAGGTGCTTTGTTTTAACTTCTTACTTTCTCTTCTGTTATTTTCCAGCATGTATTCTGTTTTTTTTTGTCTTTGAACTTTTGCAAAATATCCCTTCCCAAATCATATATGCATACATAATCTGATTTACTTTGTAGACATACAGACTCATTGGTCAAACTGTTCTTGGTATGTTTTGGCACTAATTCAATCAAACATCCAGGGGAGACCTAACGTATTCTGTGTGATCAGTGGAACGCAATCCTTTGCTATCACGGAAACCAAAGAGTGATTTATTCATACAAACATTGCCTGTACTGCCAGCTGATCAGTGAGGTGATCAGTGTTATTGCCTGCACTGGCTAAAACCCCATGATTTCTTGGAAAGACGTGGTGCAGATGATAAGTTAAAGTTTTTTTTTATTATTATTATTATTTTTTTAAAGAAACTGAAACAGGGTGGAAGAGCTCTCTTTTTAAGACATTTTTTTTCTGTTTTTCTATAAATAATCTCTATTAGTAGTTTAACATATAGACCATACTAGTGAGCTATGTGTTCTATGTCACTGTCACGAAATAAATAAGTAAAAGATTATTTTTTTCATTTCATTAAGGTTCTCCATAGATTACCAGCAGAGGAGAGAGACTGATGGGTGGCATGATGCATGTAAGTAATATGATGAGAACACATCTCACTGTTTTGGTGGTTTTCTTTGATACATCACTGCAAATACAAGCAGAGTCTTTAAAAGCAGAGGATTTTTTAAAAAATGAGTTCCATGTCTTATCCAGAAATCCTTTTTGAGGAAAATTGTCTTTAAGGAAGCCCTCCTTTTACCAAACCTTTGCTTGCTGTTTTAAGATGGAGCTGGTTGTGGTGCTGCATTTCCATATGAGTGGATGGTCGATGTTCCTGCCCCAGCTGCGCCAGCTGTGCATACCCCAACACAATAATCTAAGCTGTGATCTGACTATTTCTTCCTGCAGCTGTGTGAAGGACTTTTTTTTTTTTTTTTCCCCAAGAAAAACTATGCATTATATATGTGTGAACTTGGGGAGTGAGGTGGGGGACTGTAAAGCTAACGGAGGGTCACAGTAAAAATCACAACATTTGGGTGAAGTACTGGAAAAGTTATTTTATTAGGTGAAACTGGCTTTGCTAATTTACTCATTGAAGCCCCTTTTTTGTGTGCACGTGTAAGGGTGTGTTAGGTGGTGGACTGTGAAACAGCTTCTTGGGAATATTGACATAAGTAAGTAACTACAGTCTTCTGTCCCTATTTGAACACTGTTATTTCTGAGATAGTAAAAACAAAACAAAAACAAACAAACAAACAAAAAAACAACCCAAACTCATATGATGTAAATAAGTTGAAAAAACACCAAACTTATCTTGAGAGCTTTCTGGCTATTGCTATGCTTTGGAGTAATACATTGTTCAAGATACAGCACTGCTATGATGAATTAAACTAATATATCATAAGAGTGCCATAGCTTTGATGATGTATTAATGTAATATATCGTTAAGGTGCCATTGCTCTTATGATGCATTACTCAAAACATTACCAACTGGCTGGGTTAGTGCACAAGCATCTGTGTGTATGAAGTAGAAGACAGCAAGTATTTCTATATCTGAAAGTGAAAGGTGAAACTTTTTTTTCTTTTTTAAAAAAAAGGAAAAAAAGTCTTGCATGTGCAAGAACAAGCTAAGAAGATCTGAAAACTGGGGCCCCTCTAAAGGGTTGAGCTGGGTGGCACCATGACTGAGGTGGGAGCCATATGCTTGCAAAATCTCTATTTGACAGATGTACAGAAAATTTGGTGAGGGGAGGAGAAACTGCCTTTAATAGAACAAATAGCAAGTTTTAATCCCCTTTCGAGGAGTAATGTGATACATGCTGAAATAAATAAGCTCAGCATTTTCCTGAAATATGTTGCCATGATTTTTCTCATGGTATTTTTTGCAACTTCCCTTACACTTTATCATAGTTTTTGGGAAAATGAGGCTGTTCAGGATTTATGCAGATATAAAAGCTCTTTTACCTTGGATTTTAATTATTATTATTTTTTTGTTGTGTGTGTCAGCCATTTCTTCAACATCTTAATTCTACAACACATTAAATACCAATGATGGTGATGAATGGTGATCTCACTTGTTGCTCTCTAACAAAAAGGCTTCTTTAGGTGTTAAGTGTGCATTTAGCCTTCTGATCTTTCTATTTGTTGCCTTCTGCAAATGCAGTGCAATTCATTGGATGTTATGGATGTTATTGACTTGGATGTATGCCCTTGAATGGGTAGTACTCATTGCTTGTGTTTTGTTGAAAATCCAGCTCACAAATGCTCTGGTCTTGCAATGATAAATATTGGTGTTAAATTTCATTAATCTAATTTTTGCCACTCATAGGGCTGGGTGCAAGATTTTCCCAAATATTGATTCTTTTATTATTATTATTTACCACATTTAGAAACAGAATGTTCCAGAGACAGATGTAAAATACTCTTCTTAGCTGAATCCATTAAGAGGGGCTTTCAAGAACATTTCTTGGTAATGAAAAACAATGTCTCAGGTATATGTTGCTCTTCTGTTCTCTATGATGAGAGTCATTAAGTATCCAGTATAAAAAGTTGCATTTCTCGGGTTGCAATGCCAAGAGAAATTTGCCAAGACAGTGTGCAACTTGACCCATTTTTTTTTTACATCCCACTATCTTGACCACTAGATGGCATTGACATTGTAAAGGTAAGTGGGGAGGAGATGGACGGTGCTAAAAACTCCTCCCTTCAATGGCGCACCATCTTCCTTCCTGCCATTCAAAAAGCACAACCAGACAAGTAAATCCTCCAGTACCATGTGCTAAGGCTGTACCAAGTGCTGAATTTTGAGGAGTTCCTCACTGACAGCACAGTTGCTGCAGAAATGGTGACCCAATCGTGTACTCCTACATGGCAGATTGCTCTTTGCAGATCGTTCTCAATTGAGTGTGCACAGGCAGATAGCTGAGACTGCAGCCGCAGGAACCCCAGATATAAACTGGGGAAGGCACTGGCATTTGGATTTGCTTGTTACTGCACTCTGTTGCAATCACAGTGCTTAGTTGTGTACTTTTTTTTTTCTCTTTTAGTATGTTGATAACAGTCTCTGTGATAGTCATTGCCGTGGTTAACTTATGGTGGTGTCACCTCTCTTGCTCATAATTACCAGAAATCATGAAGTTGGTGGGTATTCCAGGAGCATCTCACAATAAAAGGTATTACAGTTGGTGTTACCAACCAGGGATGTTAAAAACAGATCTGTGCATGAAGATTTGCATCTTTGTCAGGCCAACAGAAAAGTGTTTTGCAGCATGAAAGCTGGGGCTGGAAAGTCATGTTGCTGTCTTTTAATAATACTGGTATAACCTTGGCTTTTTGTAAAATGTTACTCTTATTTATTAAAAGCCTACACAGAGAGCTTGAAGAAAATAATAGGAAGATAGGTACAATCTCAGGAAAAAAAATGAAAAAAGTTATATTTAAGGTAGACTTTATTTGTTTTCCTTCCCTCATTATTTTGATTTTTTTGAAATTGGGGAGCCAGTGGTACTCTCCAGTCTCATGACTGGGATTGTACTCTGGCTGGTACATGGGCCTTGTGTCCCCCTCACTTAGAAACAGAATTTATATGTAGGTTTCTTAGTAACAGAAAAGCAGGGCTGTTTGTATTTAGTTTGGGAAGCAATAGGTGTTCTTTTCTAGTTGTGTAATACTGGGGGAGCATTTCATTGGGTGGAGGTCCCAGGAAAGGTTTTTACTGCTAGGTTTGGCGCACTATTACTGACACAGAAGCGTAAAGCAAGGGAGAAAAAAAATCAAGAACAACACCCAAACCCTTTTTTTCTAATGGTTTCTTCAGTCACTGTGGCTTCTGTCTTGGCTTTGATGGCAACTCAAGTAGTATGGCAAGTAGTAGCTGTGATAGGTCACAGGCAATTTGACAGTTTGGCATGTTTTGTGACAAGAAGCAGTTCCTAGACCTAGCAGATGTTGCCTTGCTGGTCTCTGATCGCTGCACACATGTTTGGGAGGGTCTGATGCTGTGTGTGTGTCACTTCTGTTTCAGAGCTTGATGTTGACTGGTATCAAGTGACAGCCCCTGAGACCCAGCCCACAGCCTGCATGACATGGGAACTCGCCATCTCGGTGCCTGTCCTAGGCTGAGGAAAAGTTTGCTTCCATCGACTGATCCTGCTTCTTTTGGGATGGCTGTGTAAAAAAGGACTGTGAAAGCCATTTGTGTTCAGTGATACGGCAGGAGGAGATAAGAATTTTCATGTAATAAGTAGTGAATTGTTTAGGAAGCAGTGCTTGTGTTCCTCCAATATAGCAGTGTGTTTCATAGAAGTAGCTGTAGTCTTTGATTGGGGAATCATTTATAGGCTGCTATTAGAGGTAATTATTTTAATGATGGTTTAATGACATGACACCAGACTTGGAGCAGATGGGTAAATGGATTCTCGGAAAACTGTATTTTGTGTTCTGTTGTTTTGTTGTTATTATCTGTTTTTTTTTCTTCTTTTTTTTTTTTTTTCCTTCCTTCTGATTAAAATTAAGTAGGTGGCATAAGAATGAAAGCAGCAGAGCCTGAAAAACCAAGAGGCCAGGTAGCTACTGAACCATTTTATTCAGGTAGTAGAAGAAAGAGACGAGAGCAGTGCTCTCTCTTATTTGATAATCTTTTATTAAGCAATAAACTTTTTCAAATGTGTGTTGTGGTAGTAGCTAGATATTCAGCCAGGTCACAACTTTGTCATGTTGGTATTAAAAATCCAGCTTCCTGCACAATGGACATTTGATGCATTTTTTTTAAGCTATCATACAGATCATAGCAGTGATATTATTAGAGGGCAGTACCTCCCTGTTGCAGACATGCATGCCACATTTCAATCTCTCTGTCCTGAACACAAAAACACTTGCTGCTAAGGAAAGGTGATAGAAAATTCATAGAAATAGCTTGCAATTGCATGTTGCTTTTTCACTCTTAAAGATCTATGTGCTGCATCAGCCAGAGCTGGAGTGTGAGCTCACTGTTCTGTATGTTTGAAATCCACTGTTTTTTAAATAAATAGTTTGGAGCTGTAAGAGCCAAGCTTTGCTGCTTTATGCTCAGCTAAATTACACACCACCAGTCACAGGTCAATGCACTCCATACTGGTACGTTTGAATTGTCAGGTGTTGCCTCTGAAACTGAGCTTCCTCTCTGAGGAAGCCGTGAAAGCAAAGCACACGCGATCGCCTCCATGGGGATCATGTAATTTGACTGTCACCCACAGCTCAGTTTCTCAGGCAACCTTCAGCAGAGTCAGAGAAGAAAGGAGACTCTTCCTTACCTCTAGCTGAACTGAGCTAGGAGGTCTGGAGCAGAGTTTTGAGTCTCCTTTTATTTATCAATCTCATTTCTCCAAGGAAAGTTGGAAGTTGCATTCCAGGGCTCTGTCTCTTTTCCTACAGCTGGCTTTACCTACCACATTGTGAACACATCTGCTTTCATACTGTAAAATAGTGAGTGGCCTTTCACCCTGGTTTCACAGGCTTAATGTTTCCAAAGAGCCAGCTGAGGCGTTTGCGTGGTGATTTCCTTCCTACCTGTGGCTCTCGGCAGCAGCTCCGGGGCTGTGCCAACCAGTGCTGGAAGGGACAGCCCGGTGGTGTCCCTGAGGGGATGCCTCAGGGCAGGGGAGGTGGTGAAGCGGGAAGGGGCTGGTGGCCTCTGGGCCTGCTTGCTTTTACCTTTAGAAAAGCAATATCTGGTCAGCAGCTACGCCGAGGCTTGTCCATTGGCCAGCTAGTGCTAAATAGTGCTAGTGGTGTGAAACTCTTAACGCTCTCCTCATAGTATGATGTTGGCTCCCAGCTAGTTTTTTGGCATAAATTTATTGATGTCAGTCATACATACCATTTACATAAGTATTGTTGTAACTCTGACAGTGGCAGCATGTAGTCTCCTTGAAAATGTCTGAAGTTGTTCTGTATATTACTGGAAACTGCCATGTGTCCCTCTTTAAAAAGAGAGGCTGGTCTTGGAAATCAAAAGGGCTCATTTTTTTCTCTATTAGCTTCACAAGGAGATCCTTATAACTATAACCACTGACCCAATAAGCCAAATACCTCCATCAAATGTTTCACTTAATGATGTCTTTTATTACAGTTCAGCGACCCAATAGACTGACTATCCGCATGGTGGGCTAAGTGCCTCCCAAAGCTCAGCAGTAAAACTTCCTGCGCATCATGTGCTGCGAAAATGTTCTCCCCTGACTCAAGTAGGCTTTTCTTTTTTTTTTAGCATAGCATAGAAGAAATTAAGCAGTAGCAAAACAAATTACCTCTGTTGCCAGTATTCTCTTATCTTTAATAATCAAAGATCATTGTGCTCGAGAGATGTTTTACAGTGTGAATGAAATAAGAATTTCATGTCTTTCAGTCAAAATTTTGATTCACTGGTGAGAACACCTTTCTCTGGGACCCCTGTTGTTCCCTCTGCATATTCTCTCGAGCACAATGATCTTTGTTTTGCTACTGCTTAATTAAGCCTTTTTTTTTTTTTTTACTTTTCACATTATATTACTCAACTGTTATCCATTTATAATGATTAATGAAGTTTGTAACAAAAGTAGAGCAGACACACTACAATGAGTAACTGAGTATTTCAGAGTCAGTATCTCCATGAACACATCTCTGTGCTCACAAGTTCAACAGGCAAATACAGAATGAGACCCGTTTCTAAAAGTAGCTGTGGAGTTTTAGGTTTGGAGAAGAATGTTTTCTTAAATGCAGTTCTACCTGTTTTTTTTTCTTTTTTCTTTTTTTAAATGACTCCATGTTTTTCCTCACTCCTCGCTTTTGCAGAAAAACACTCTTGGACTGATAATTTCATTGAATTTGCATTCTGCAGTGTGTTAGAGTGACTGGCAACCAGATGAACTATGTTATGTGAATAGCTATGGAACTAAACTCATAGAATAAAGTGAATTAACCAACCTTAGCCATTTTTGGCTTCTCTTATTGTGCTAATTGGCAAAAATTACTTTGTTTGCATTTCTGTTGTGGCTTTGCATAGCTTCTCATTAAGCCTCACCTTTTAATTTTTCTGTTCTCACTTGTCTGTGCACTGGGTGTGTAACCACCTTGTAACGGCTTGGTCAGTTAGGGGAGGAAGGCTTCCGGCAGCAATGTCTCGGTTGTATCCATTGCACATGTGCCATGTAAATTCTGCTCATGAACCAACCAGACTGGGACACAGAAGGTGTTTGGTAGTTTCTGAGGTATGCAGTGCCTACGGGAATGAGGTGTGACAAAGATCTAAAACTGCAGACTTTATTTCTGGGGAAGTTGAGATCCTTACGGTCAGTTTTTCAATACAAGCTCAGGTTCTTGGAAAAGGCTCCACTTAGCTTTGCGTTAATAAAAGATATGTATTTGGCTTTGTATCAGAAATAGGAATTCGCAGAATATAAAAAAAAATCCTTGAAGACTGTTATGGCTGCAATTGGTGCATTTTGTCTTGGGTGGAGAATTTGAAAGGTTTATTTCGAGAATATACGCTCTGAAGGGCAGGAACTGTTACTCATCTTTGTTTGGAAAGCAGCACCAACACAATCTGGATAACAATAATACTACAGAAGGCTGAAAGAACAATTAAAGAGTGGAAATAATGATCTAAAGGAGGAACACTTAACTTAGCATGCCGACAAATGCACATCGTGCATTTGGGGAAGTCAGAGTGGAAAGAAACTGAGAGAGTTGTTGGAGAGGCTAATACTCTCAGTAGGAACGTGTTGCAGACCCTGCTTATGTCTGATTGAAATGTAGTGCTCTTGAGGTGGCCAGTGACCTCCAGTAGCATTGCACATCCTGACGGTATTTATCAACTAGTTCTTGTGTTTGTTACCAGTTTAAAATGTTATTGTGACAAATAATCACATTTTTGGAACTGCGTAGGATGTGGGTCAGACTAGGCTGTGTGTTACAGATGGGAAAATCAAGGCAGCACATCCTGGGAATTTGCCAGGATTACAGAGGAGTCTGTGACTGAAGAGAGTTAGGGAGTCCAGGGCTGGCTGCTCTGAATCTCCGGGTGGCATTATTCTTACCAGCTCTGCTACAAACCCAAGCCTCACATACCTCAGGGCTAGCAGACCTGTAGAAATAGTACATTTTTTAATATATGTTTTTTTATTTCTTGAAAAAGATAAAGAGTCGGGTTGATAAATTTTGCTTTTTCGTCTCTGTTCTGGAATATGTGTGTACATACATTTATTTTCTAAAATAATTCTTTAAACTACAAATTATTGTTTTCTTCTTGGCTACCTTAGTTTGTATTGTATTACTTATGGCTTTCATGACAAGACATTAAAACAAAGCAGAGCAACTACAAAGTAACTACCAGGAAGAAAGCAGAGTTTTTGTAGTGTCCCTGGCCTCAATTTTATCACCCTAAAGTGATCACTTCCCTTCTGGAACTTTTTTCATGTTTTGTGTATATTATTTCTTTGTGTTGTTGTTCACATGAAATCAACTTCCAAACAGTGCCAAAATGTAAATATGACAAGTTAGGTGAGAGGTAAGTCAGGGTGAAGCTATGACATCACTAGGGTGATCCTTTAACAAATCAATTACAATCTAAATATTAGAAAAATATGTTGGTAAAATACTCCCATTTTCTTCACAACTCCCAAGCTCAATAAATGAACAACGATTCTGTGTTATTAATTACTTCCAAGTATATATAAATGGGGGAATATAGTTCTAGAGCAGCCAATGATCTCTCAAAATCTACCTTCTGCTTCTATTCACAGACTGGCACCCATGACACCAGTGTGCTGCATCACCACTTGGGCAGCAGTCAGGTTGTGCCGCCTTCGCCTGCAGCATCTTGGCCAGTGCCTCTGTTGCCTGCTTGCGGTTGTTGTTCCATCTTGAACAAAACATTGCCAAGACGCTGTTGATGCTGCTCAGCCAGATTTCCTCAGGGCTCTGGCACACCAGGTGAGGAACCAGCCAGCTTTTCTGACAAGAAAAACTGTCTTAGGTCTGTCACCCTGGAAAGTACAGTGATTTTTTGTTTAGTTTTATTTTTTCCCTGCAGGATGCTCAGGGGGTAAGGTTATGCCAAAGTTGGATATATAAACAAAGAAAAAAAGGAAAAACGTTGTTCCCTTTACTCTTCTTGGCAAAGGCAGTTTTCTTGGTTATGTTGAATATTGCTACATGTGTTGGTGGAGCAAAAAAAAGGACTGTCTTAAAATAATTTAATTCTAGCCCCGATAGTGCTCCTCTGTTTTGATTCCACTACTAATATTTTAGTGCCGTTCTTGAACTAAAATTCTTGTATGTTTCCTATTTTTTTTCTGAAAACAATGTTTGGTAAGAACTGTTGATTTTTTAGGTCTGTAAAGCTGGTCATTGTAAGCCAAGACATAGCAGGCTGACTGGTGACCTTGTCTTGCTTTTCGCTGGGCTTTCTTTAGCCTGGTGTGACCAGGTTCAGCAGTTTTCCTGTTTTGACATTTTTGGTCACTGTGCTGCTTCTAAATATGCAGACACTTACTGCTGAGTCCTTGACACTCCCCTTTTTACTCCTCCCTCCCACCCCCTGAAAAAATATAGATGACTTCTGAAAATACGAATGCATTGGGTAAAGTTGGCTTGTGAGTTCTGTTTGTGGTGCACAGAAAAGGAAAATTAAACGAGTGAATCTGAGCAGTACAGAAAAAGTGGAAAGGTAGTAAGAGCTTATGTGAAGAATAAGGGTGTCATCACTGGGAGGGTAAGTTGGGTTTTGGATAAGGTAAATGAGCAGAGGAGGGAGACTAGCACAGTGAGACAAAAATCCTGAAATGCGTCCATCTCTACCTTGTCGGCGTCAGTGCCTGTCTCAGCTTCAGTGACTGAAGTTCTGTTTCCAAAGACATGTGAGACCTGGTGGAAGTTTGTAGCTGCAAATCCAAGTGCTGTGGAACTCATGGGCAGGTCTTCTGTAGGAGTATGACTTTGCTGTAGAATATTTTAACTGAATTTGTGAAGTAAAAAAACGTTTTTTAAATAAAAATGTACTCCAATAATAAGCTCCAGTTTTCACAGCAGGAGTTGAATGAATTAATTATACATTTAATTAATTATTCCATGCCTTTTTAAATCTGAAATTTATATACATTGTAAAATAAAACTACATTTATTAAATGAAAATTAGAAACAATATCACTTACTGTGGCAGGTCTGTAAAATACATAAATGATAATTTATTCAGGTCCTGTTAATACTTCAAAGCAATTATAAAAATCCAGCATATTTTATTTTTTTTTCTTTAGATTAAAAGTGAATCAAGATTAAATATTTATGAAACATAAATATCATGTCTATTCCACATTTGTGCTTCCTTTTTACTACATTTTCTTTTGGAGGTACACTTCCCCCCCCAGTCCCTTTTACATTTAAGGACTGATCGTAATAGGCATCCACAGTACTCCGTATGTTCATAATTCCGCTTACTGTGGAATTCAAACACAATCCTCTATACCTTCTTGTAACATAAAGCTGGAACGTGCTTCTGTGCTGTAGGAAGCAGTGCACTTTGGAGAATGTCCCTTCTTTGATCCATGTAGGTCTAGATCAGGTTGGGAAGAGCATCGCAGCTGTAATGATGTAGGGCAAGATATAAATCCGTGCCATCAGAAAGGCCGACCTCTCTCTTGTATTATTCTGTGCCACTGTGCTTCTGCGTACACGAGTGGAAAGACAGCACTGCGAAGCTGGACTCGAGCTGCATGGATGGCTGAAGCCTGCTGTCCCCCTGGGGAGCAGTGCCTCACAAAATGTCCTGTGTAGGAATCAGAGAACTGGATTTTTGAGCGTGCTTGAGGAATTCCCGTAGGTGGCACATGTGCATGTCTGTAGGTATGCCAGCAGCTACTGAATGGCCTTCAGCAGTTTCTGTTGTACATACAGTGGCTTGTTCGGGGTTCTTATTGCAAACACACTTTATTCCCTCTGCTGCAGAGTCCCTGTTTTACTATATAATTGCAACCGACAGGCTGCAGTGGTAGTATCCAGCAAACATTCAGCAGCATCAGTCACAGGGTGATTGACACAAACGCTGCGCAAGGGGGCTTCTGCTCTGTGAAGGTTTTGGTTGAGGGTACTGCACTTGGCGTTACAACAGGGCACGCTCTCAGCTTCATGTAGCTGCAGCTGCACATGGTAAACAAGCTGGTGTTAGTGGAAGTGTCCCTGCATCCTGCACCTCAAACTGAGAAATATTTCCCCATTTTACAGTGAACTTACAGATCCTGAAGCACAGCAAAAACAAGATGTGAGAGGAAGAAATTGTGACTCTGCTTTTTGTTTCAGCCTGTTTTCAAACCTCAAGTATGTACTGATGTAGGGCTCCAGCGACCTGAGCAGGGTGCTACAGCTTGAGCCACTGTTAACTAACGCAGCCACCATCAGGAGTCTGTATTCCACCAACATTTTGCTTTACTTTGAATCTGAATTATCCTCCTGGGTGTGCACCAAACGTAGATAGCAGGAACTGCCATAAGCCTGGTAGTTAATCTAGGACTAAAGGAAGTTACTGTGGTTTCAGGAAATAAGGGTGATGACCTTCTTGGAGCAATGGCAAAAACTCACCTACTAGTGCAAGTCCAAGCTTGCATGCCAGACTCCAATGAATTGGAGATGGTTTT
The DNA here is from genome assembly GCF_009769625.2 of Cygnus olor. Lineage (NCBI taxonomy): Eukaryota > Metazoa > Chordata > Aves > Anseriformes > Anatidae > Cygnus > Cygnus olor. The sequence continues at coordinate 6,127,798 of NC_049176.1, forward strand.
GTCCTGCAGAAGAGAAAAAATAAGAGGTTTGGAAAATGTTTAATGGAGGGAAGCCTTGTCTTGTCCCATTGATGTGGGCTGGACCAGGCTATAACTAATAGGTAAAGTAGCTTCTAGCAATGCCCTCTTCAGCTTAGGTCTGCTCACATCATGGTAGGAATGTCTGTCTGCTCCAGCTGTGGGTCAGGCCCTCTTCTGCCTTTATCATTTAGAAAGTTTTTTCATATTGTTGGCAAACTGCCCTTAGAAGATGAATCTTTCCTCAAAAGGCTTATATGCAACTGAGACTGCTGGACCTGCACAGAAATATTTGGGCTCATGCCAGCATCACAGGGTTATATAGCTGTGAGATCTGCTGCCCCTAAAAATGTATATCTAACTTTCTTGGATTGCTGTTAGTTTAATGCTCTGTCTGCCACTCCTAGCTCCAGGGTACAGCAGATACACCTCCACACAGCTTCCCTGGAAAGTAACAGCAACTGTACTGGAGGAGGTAGCAATGTCATTAGAAACTTCATTATGTATCTAGACTACAGGTTTCATATTAGGGGTTAATAAAAAGTGTTATTCAGTATTCCAGGAAATTGTCAGGATCGCTAAGTATTGTACTGACGACCTGTGTTACATTGAACTCACTCTTTCCATGTTTCCAATAAAAACATAGAGGAGATTGTTCCAGAACCAGTATCAAATGCAGTTAAAAATAAATCCCCTCATAATTTAAATCTGGAATGTATATACTAAATATATCACCCCAAATTACATATATTTTAGTTATCCTTAGGGAAAATTTTAACCCTGAAATTTCCCCTGGATATTATGTGATATCATGATTTTCAGTTAAGATTCCTAAATGTTAAAATTATCTTATCTGTTTTATTCTGTTTTTATTGCAATACCAACACAGCTCTGTTTCATTCAAGCACAGTATTTGTAAATAACTAATTATAGACTTGTTTCTTCCCCTTGAACCATTAACATTTGGCACCATGCAGAGCAGCCCCTTTTCAGCTACCAGACAGTTTAGGGGAAGTGGTGGACTTGATCTCAGAACAGTAGGGCGCTGCTGACAAGCTCTTGGACCACTTCACCTCCTGCTCTCGAAATGGCAATCAGAGGAGCCAGAGGGCAACTTCAGGAGAATATTTTTCTCTAGTAGCTGTAACATCTGCCTCCTTGGCAGCCTCCTCTGGCAGTTGTGTTGGAAGCTCTGGAGTAGCCCCTGGCCCTGTGGTGTATTTACATTGCTAAGAGGTTATCCTGAGCTCTGCTGGATCCTGTTACCTGATTTTCTTTTGTTCTGTCATTTTCCCCCTCCAATTCTTTGGCTGCTTAACCCTTTATGAACGACATTTAAAGTGAAAGTTAAGTGTGCAGAATGAGATGAAATGCATTATTATCATTTTTTTTCAACTGATAAGTTCCTTTTTGCCTAGACACTCAGCTTTTCTGATCTGTTTAGCAGGGTTTATTTTGCTTCAGACTATGCAATTTCACCATCACTGTCTGAGCTTTTGAAGGTGCAGCTCTCCACATTTGTATCATCCTCTCTGCATCAGATTTCTTAGGAGCTCTCATGTCTCTTATATTTTACTCTGTTCTTCTGAGAAACGGATTTTTGACCAGTGCTTTGTTTCAGTGGAACGATGTTAGCATAAAGACAACCTAAAAGTAGTCAGCATGGGCATATCAATATTTATTGGAATACTGGAAAAAAAATCCATTGGTGATGAGAAACTCCTGGCAAGAACTGACGTGACAATATGTATTTCACCGATACAGTAAGAGAACTTCAACTTCAACAAGTAAATCACTGCACATTCTAAAAGTTGCATGGATTTAAATCCAAGGCAGCTGCAGAACATCTGTAATACAAACAGTCAGACTTTACAGATTGTCTGTTTACAAACACAGAACAACTATAATAAACCAGCCAAAGCCAAAACCTTTGAATTTTAGTCTGCTTTTACTGATATGTCCTGTAATCGATAAGGCAGTCAGAAGTAAATGTCTGGTTACAAACTAGTTAACAATTAACATGAGGGTGTTTTTCTTTTCTTTTTTTTTTTTTTTGTTCGCAAACTTTGGGCAATCTAGTGGGATTCTTGGAACCACAGATATGGGCAAATACACGTTAGTTTACTAGCAATTGTTTCTATTAAACTGTATGAAAAATTCTACTTTTCTCTTACATCCCTATTTTAATTATTTCGTCATGTATATAGATAATGGTGCTGTGAATATGGTTAGCAACATTTTTTGAGCTTTTTTCTTTAATATTCAGTGAGATTCACTGTAGCATTTCAATAAGAAAAAAAGAAAAGAAAATACAGAATGTGAACACTTGAAATATGTTTTGTTTTTCTTTTAAAAAGGGAAGGAATGACTGCACTCATCATTATACTCACTATACATGTGGGTATAAGTATGTCACAGTCACTGTCAATTGCCACCTGCATCTTACTTTTGGTTAATTTAGTTTGTTTGAGGAAGAATGCTGTTATTTAAATAGTGCTGCCATGCCTGTTGTGTAGGATGACTATGAGAGGTGTATTTGGTTTGCTTTTGGTCAGTATTACAGTGCATGTGTTCTGTGGTACAAGGCAGGCATCTAGGAGTTGCAGACATTAGGCTTTGCTGTGTTTGTACCCTATGCGTGGACAGAATATTATAGCTGATTAATACAGGCGATTAAAATAACATGTTTTGTACTAATGCAGATGTAATAACTAAAGTCTTTGGTATACAATGTATGAATGTTTGGAAAAAATTAAGAGAATGCACCTTTTCAAGTTCACATGAAACAGAAAAAGCTACAACTCACATAATTTACAGTAGATTTAAATAAACTACAGTTAGGATTATGAAGATTTACAGACATTTAATCAAGTAAATGATTTTAATTTGTGAAGACCCTTGTGTGTCCCTGAACTATGTTCCACTAACTTGAAGACATGCTACAGTAAACACATATATTTGGCTTCTTCATTCTGGCTATATCTTATATAAAGATGAAACCAAAGAACAATAAATTAGCATCGTAATTGTCTACAGTGGAAACTATCATATACAATATAAATAAACTATTCAAAAGCCAGCAATCTTCATGAAAAAAAAAAATCAAAGGATTAGGATTTTATACAGTTTCTACAAGTGATTGTACAGCCGATAATCTCAAAAATTAAAGTCAAACTGAAATCCCCCCCCTATTGATTTTAGTGTCTCACGACATACAGTAATTAAGTACTGGTAAAATAATTACCAATTTGAAAGCAATATTAAGGAAATCACTGCTTTGCAATTTTGTCACAGTTTTTTCCCACAGGACCTAAAGAATGTAAACACTATGTTTTTGTTAATGTTAGAGATTAATACTTTATTTTAAATGTATGTTGATCCACACCTGCACAGTTACCTTTAAGGATAATGAAATAAGGCAAGACTTATAACTGTGGCACTACATGTTAATACTGATATCTTCATTTGGACAGAGAGAGAATTGTTTGTTCTTCTCTAATATTTGTTCTGCAGCAGACTTTGGCCTACATAGACATAGCAGTATCACTCTTCTTTCTTTGCGTAAAATATGTGTATTACCTAACTTCCAAAAAAAAAAAAAAAAGAAACACAAAAAAAACCAACACCAAGTTTCATTAGATACTGGATGTTTGAGTTGATATCTTAATTACTGGCAATTTTTAAAGACCATTTTTTAATAAGCTCTGTGGTATCATCAGCTCAAACAATTTACTTGTCTATTCTTGCATTGCTAAATGCATTTTAGTTCTTTTTTATCTTTTCTTTTTTTTTTTTTGTTTTAACATCAATATTCAGTGCCTTAGAAAGGACTTTTTGTCAAAAAAGCTGTAATTGGTGGTGCTTAAAATATCTGAGTTTCCTTTATTTGAAAATGGCCATGAATATATAGCAGATCCATATTTTAGCCACTGCACTAGTAAAGTGTATAGCTGATTTGGCTAGTATTTTTGGCATTTTTATCTTTGATATTTAGTTGCTAGCCAATGACAGCAGTAGAAGAGGGATACTGCCTGATTTAACAACATGAACACGTGACAAAACAAACTTCAGAACATAGTAAGAATGCCAAGCTCACTTGATAACACTTCATATTAGCTATTTGCATGCCTGAGAGACAGTCAAAACTGGCCTCATAGCATGTGGTGGCCATACTACATTGCATGTGGCCTGTGCCAGCTCTCTCTTACAGATTGTTGAATGGATGCCACATCGTTTATCACAGAAGAAGTAAGTGTTGGGTCCTTGGAAGGATGGTAGAAGATGCTATGGATGCAGCTTTGCATCTAGTACAACTGTTTTAGAAGTCCTGCTATACAATGAAGGAATTTAGTGCACTCAAATTCCCCACTACCTTAGCTTGATAATACAGATCAGTTTTTTTTTTTCCTAGATTTCTTCATATTGGCAATCAGCAGAGTTAAATATACAAGAATCATTCTGTCCTTTTTCATGTTGACATTGGTGACAGTATCCACTTGTTAAGTTCGCTTCACTCCAGTCTAAAGTCCTGTAGATATTCCTTTGGGGATGTGTAGCATATGATTCACAGTTTGCAATACAAATACCCTGATACATCACTTATTTACTATTAGTATTTGATTATTATACCATTTTTCAAAGTCTTAAAACCACGTTTTAATTAGTGTTGCTCGGAGCAGTTCAGAGTATATCTTTTTCTTTGAAAGCAGAAGCTCTAATGGGTATAATTTATGCTCTTTTTGCATGCAGCATCTCAATGAGAAGGTTATTACACGGAACATCCCCGTTCAGGTGTTTGTAGTAGAGGTATTCTTCAGCCTGCATACTGATGGCCCGGATTTCTGGTAGTCGCAGGAGAAGCTGCCCAAATTTGTCAGTTTGCTGTGGGTAATTACACATTGTGTAGTCCAGCAGAGCAGCATTCACTTGTTCCTGAACACCTTCCACAAGCTGGAAGTTCTCTAGGTTTTTGACATCTGAACGATAATTAGAAAAAAAATAAAAAAATTGAGTTGCATTTTAATTCTTGTTTACTAAGGCAGTGTTTCACTAAATGGATGTATATTTTTTTTCCTCCTGACAAAAGCATACTTTAGAAGCTGCTGAATATTCAGTGAACCCTTTTGCCAACTTTCCTGGGAAAATGATCACAAAAGAGCTTTAGCGGAATGTCTTGTTGAAATTCTGCATATACCTCAAATCAATTAGACACCAATGGAGTCTGAGCAAGGTCAGCTCTTTTCATATCTTACAAAAAGAAAGGTTGAGGATTCCTAAAGTAGAAGACCATAATATATTGCTAGCAAATGAGTCCCAAGAGGAAGCCCTATCTTTAACCTAGTATGTTACACAATTCATATAATTCTGTATTAATTTTTCTGACCCAAGGTGAAATCTGTGTCCAGGGTATGATGTAGTTAATTCTAATAAAAAGTGACAGGGTTCTTGTTTCTGTTTGACATTTTCTAAATGATTCTGAAAGCCTTTGACTTGTCTAGCCTATGTTAATGAACCATCTGGTACACTCCAGTGACTGCCAAAATAATCTTCCCTACTAGAAACTCTCTAAAATATATATTTCACTGACTAATGATCTTTATAAAATGAAATCATTGTCCTTTGGGTGGAATATCAGATAAGAATGGTGCCCTTTAACCTGACTATGCTTTCTGAAATCCAACATGCTAATTTTCTTTGATATTGGACAACAGGGGCACTTAGATCAGTAGGCAGGCAGGGTTTGCTCATTCTGCCTCTGTTTGATTATCTTCTTCCTATACAGGAAGTTCAAGCGCTGGAAATGGCAGTCGGAGATAAATGCCAATATATGAACTCCTTACTACCTGATTCCCTTCATAAAACTAATTCTGATGGCATCTTGTGACATATCTGAAAAATACAGGAGTTATTCCAAAGCTTGCAAATTAGACTGTTGCTATAATGCAGAAAGGGTGAAGTGATCAAAGTGCTCTTGCTGGGAGAATTTGTTCTTGTTGAGGTTTGATCATCTATACCATCAGTAGACTACTCTAATACAGTTTCTCGTAAGACTAGAGAGCAGCAATACTAAGCACAAGTACTCTGCTAATTCACTTTGAATAAAGACAAATCTGCCAGTTTATGGATATTTGAGCAAGGGAGATGGGGAATTCGGCAGAATTTGATTCATTGTAAATCCCAGCCTTTAATTGGAGGGGAAATGAGTGTTTTCCTTTGTAAAATAAAGGAAAGCATGCACTGGTCCCCCAATCCAACAGTGGCCTGGGAGGCTATGTAAATTGGGTCTAACTGCACCTTTTCCTAGATGCGCTTTAAATAGACCAGTGTTGGTTCCTTCAAGTAACTGTGTGCTGGAATATGAGGGACGTAGTTGAAGGAGACAAACATTTTCCTCAGGACAAGAGAACAGGAGGGATGCCAAGGATCCCAATGGCAGAGCAGGGTAGCATGCACAGCCTCCAGGCTTTGAGCAGGAGCCTCTGCAGTGTGCTGTGCTGGCCGCTGGCTGCCCTTCAGGGTTGCTCTTGTATGGGCTGGGGTGAGCGTTTCCTGCCGTGATCGTTACTGTCTGCCTCTTTCCTGTCCCACTTTCATTGTGGAAATGAAGCAAGTGGCTCTTTGGATTTGTGCTGCTTGCTTGGGAACCAGGACATGACCTCTGCCTGAATTTTGCTAGCTGGCCTTAAGGAACTCACTAGCAGTACTTAAATGACGATGACTGTCCAACAAGAATCATCTGAAATTTTCAGTATCCAGAGTGAGGAGAACTGGAAATTTCAAAGCTGCCATGCCTGGTTCCTGAGCTACTCAAACTCATTTATCCAAAGTGCTCTCATGTCATGTATGTTAACAATAAATGCTGTAGTAAAGTGAATACAGACAGGCTGAATACAAAGAGAGAAGTCTAAGGGTCTGTGCAGACCAGAGAGCACTATGTAAAGCTCCATAGACATGTCTCAAGCTTTTGTGATATTTTTTTATCTTTTTAAAGAAGAGGTTTGCCAAGCACATAACTGCAATATAAATTATGTAGTTATTTTTGAGAGAGAATCAAAAATGGTGGCCGAACTCTAATACAGATGAATAGCAACAAAGGAAAAATATAAGAGCACTGTGAATATTACATTACTTCTGGTAGCTCTGAGCTCTGCAGGTACAGCAAGGAATGCTGCACAGTTTTCTCTTCTGGCACTTGGTCCCTATCAGCTAGTGTTGTATAATGTTAGTTATATGTTTTTTTCCTGTAGATGTTTTGTTGTGCTTTGGGTTTGTTTTTGTTCCTGACATTTATTAGATGAATTTGGCCATAGGTACGTGGTTTAGGTTTCCAAGTGTTTCCTTTTCTATAAGGATCCTTTGAATGCTAACGCGGTAGGTTGGTGAAACACCAGGTAATGCTGGGGTAACTCTGCTGAAGTCAGTGGCGTACAATGAGCATGAAATCTGCTACCGATGTACAACACAACAGTCTCTTGTGCTTTCATACAATTTTTCATTCCTGTCTGCTTTTTAGAATTGCCATGTCTCTCATCAATCTTTACGTCGGTTAGTAACAATTTGAAGTACACGTTTAAGCTTAATGTAAGAAATAATTTTCCAGGGTTTAGACACTTGTAAGTTAAATGAGTAGGAATAGGTTCCCCCCCCCTCCCACCCACACACCCTTTAAATCCTAGCAGCTAGAAAAAGTGTTTTGTGTTGCTTACAGTAAGTATAGGTCTCTTATCTCTTCTACTTTATTCACTCGGGGACTAATTACCAACTTTTTACATGAAACAGCCTTACTGCGAGCTCACAGTGGGGCGCACATCTTTTTCTATCCTTATTGGAAAGTAAACCCTTAGGTCTTCTGGAATATATTATATGTTTTACAAGAAATAGCAATTGCTTTTCTGTCAAAGAATTTTTTGTCCTCTATAGCTTACTTTTGACGATTAAGACAAAAACAGTATTATAGTGTGTCAGGATCTGCTCTGCACTCACAGTAAAGATCTGCTAGTATTCCCACAAATCCCCAAATTTTGATTGTTTTATACATCTGCTATAAAGCTGTGCTTTAAGCTGAAACTGCACATAACATTCAGCCTGAGGAGAGCACTTTTGCATATTTTTTCCCAAAAATGGGTCTGGTCTTTAGAGGGGGAAAATATTTAGGTTTCAGAGAGATTTTCTCCCTCTCATATTCTAAACATGAAATACTGAAAATTTGGTGGTGCATTAATCTGTAGAGAGATTCCCTTGGTCTGGGAATTTCAAAAAGCAAAATGAAAGAGAATGAGAGATTTAAATCTGAAAAATAGTAACTGCTTAGAAAAATAGTAACTGCAGCGTAAATATTTCCCAAAGAAAGCTGGTTATATTTTACTGCATGCATCTTTTATCAGACACCCTTTCCATGTAAAGCGATGAACAGGTGCACACACACATAGTTCAGTTTCGTCTGTGGATTTTGCACCTTTGCAAGTCCTGGTACTGCAAGGATGAAATTAGGTTATGTTTTGGCTTCTCTGTGGGTATAAGTTCCTCACTTCCATAAGGCTGGAAAAACGTGTGTTCCAGGCAATAAGACTCGATATTAGCCCAAGGTCAAGTTTTATCTCCCTGAATGGGTGTGCAAGCCTCACCTCTGCAAGGAATATGTGGGATTTTATTAAAAGCCAACAGCCCCCAATGCCTGGCAGCTCTTAGGAATGGCAGTCAAAGGGGCACAGGTAAAATAGGATGGCTTCTAAACTCAAGTGGTGGGGCAAGTGGTTTCAGGCTCACTTGCTGAGATGTCTGTTTGTCTGTTTTTTCCACCTGGACTGGAGATTTTGTAGGTAGATTTTGCCATGTGATAAAGAAATCTTGGAAGGCAAGAAGAGTTATGGTTGGTAAACTGCCAGTCTCTGAAAATTGCCAACAGTTCTTTCATGAGAACTAATGGTAACAAAAGCAGCCCGGCGTAGCACATCTGCCATGGTTGTACGCCGTGCTGTATCTACGCCTCCTTCACAGGCAGAATGCTACAGAGATGGAAGATTTATGGTAAAGATGAGGTCGTTCCTGCAAAATTCCCCTCAATGCTATTAGAGTGTGGTTGTACTGAATATTATTTATTTAAAAGGCACAGGAAACACATTTTGATAGATGTACTTGTTAATCAGTTGTAAGGTGCTATTGTCAGCGCTTCCCAAAACTTGAGAAACCTTTCCATTATAACAGCAGCAGTCACTTCTGTTTTCGTAAGATGCACAAGTCCATAATGAATATATAGAAAACTTTTCTCGTCTTCTAAAGGATTCTTTCTCTGGCACCAGTTAAGCTGTAACAGTGTAACGACTGATCTCTGACTTTATTAGGGTCATAAAGTAATTTTCACCTTCAGTTGAACATAACGTCAGATAATGGGCGCATTGTTTTGAAAATATTGATTAAATTATTCTCTAGCAATGTATTTCATTCATGCACAAGTGTTGGGCAAAATGATATGCATTTCCAAAGCAAGAATAAGATGCTCCTGAGAGAAGCAGCTGTAATTCTCAGTCCAAATCTCAATCCATCCCCTCAGCATTCGGTCTTGGAGGACCTTTGTTTCAGAGCAACTCAGAACTCAACTACAACATATTTTTGTGGTGTTTTATAGTGGCAGGCTTCTTTCTAGTGTTTTTAAAATATTGAAGCATATTTTTCTATGCCAAAAAGGTTGTAAAATGACAGATTCTTACTGAGAATATCAGTTCCTGACCTCTATTAAGAACTGTGTTATTTACTTTTTTCAACAATTTTATAATTGCTTTTGCCACTGTTAGCCCTACAATGGAAAGGGAGCTAGGGGTTATGAAGCTGAATTCCTCTTCTTGTGCAACTGAGAAATTATTTTACTAAACTTCAGTTTTTTTCTGTTCTTGCAGTCCCAGTGAAGACAAAGGGCGAAGCCTAATTTGATCTCTCAAATCTTTATTACTGGTGTAATTACTGAGTCATCACTTGAGAAAATAAAACAGCTTGACTTTCAACAGCTCAGGCTGAGAGTTTACTGACTTGAAAGTTAAACAAACAAACAAAATGTCCACCCGCTTCTTATCCTGGCACTGCAGGAGCCAACATCCTTATACCTTTCAAATGAGGCAAATGTGATAGGGTGGTCATTGAAACACAATAAAGCAGGATCCTGCCAGGCCTCTTTTGGAAGGAAAGCTGCTCACAAGTCATGAGCCAAAGTCCACAGCCCCAGCTGCACCTGTAAATGCAAAGTCCGGTGCTTCTCCCTGAGACTTGTGAGGGAAAAGCAGGGCCGGGTACAGGAACAGCTCGGGCTGTGGAGAGCCAGTTGGGAGAGCTGGTTAAGGAAAGCTGTACATTGCCAGCAGGTGGTGAGGGAACCTGCCTGAGCTGACATGGATTTCAGGTTCCTGCTTCCAAGATTCTTTGTGCATTTGATCTGGTGACCACGTAAGGTAACCTACAGATCAGTCCTAGAAAAAATGACTCGACCCAAGCCTCTCTTTTCCAGGGACAAGTTCTGAAACAACTGTCCTGTGGAGCCATGATTGTATTTGTATGCAGGTACATGTCAATAAGCTGTGGCAGAAGTGATTTATGGAAGATCTCACAGATAAACTGATAAAGAACGTGAGTTAAAACTCATTTTTCCTAACTCCTCACCAAGTCCCAGGTCCGTAGTATATGCCTGGGCTAGAAATGTTTGTCTTCTAAATATTCTGTTGGAATAAGCACAGATAAGAAAACTAGTATGGTAATTATCGCGGTATCAGCTGGCCTCAATATGTACATTTTTAAATGCAGGCAGATCCACAGCCCTAGCATTAGTTTTTATCACACTGTTACCAGAAAAGAAGTATCACATTTGATAAAAATAGAAAATTAAACTTATGATAAAAGAGTTAACAAAATAAGAATAAACAGGAAATTTAATGAACCACGTGGTTTGCCTAGTTAATTTCTGAAACATCATTTTAATCTTCAATAACACATGAACAATACAGGATTGTTGGTGTTTTAAAGGAATTGGCTGCCAGTGTCTACAATTTGTAGGGTGTGAATAGTTTAAAATATCATAAATATTTATGAAGTTCCTGGGAATGGTGATACGGACATCATGCAAAATCCTTGAAGTTATGAACTGAGGCAGAAAGGGTGTTCTATGCAGCTTGCAATAATAGGCAGTGCTGTATAATGGAGAGGAGCAGCGAACAGTCTATTATTTGGATGAGAAGCAGCTAAATGTTCAGAAAAAAGGGAATGAAAATTTTAGAAATTCACTTCCTTCTAGAAAATACTTGCTTTGCTTTTGCTCAGACCTTTGCAACTTTTCTGAATTATTGGATTTATATTTATCTTTGCTCTCATGAGGAGTTTGGATGCTAGCTGTCCTTTTCCTCTCTATCCCTCTCCTTCTACTCAAGTACTGTTTAAAATAGGAATAATGGACCAGGTTAATCTCAGAAGTATTTCTACTGCTGTCACTGGAACTGCACCAAGGGGTGACATAGTCCTAAACCAAGAAATATAAATATTTTCTGGAAAAATATCCTATATAAATTTCTACTGAGGTTAAAACACAGAAGTGCAGCTGCCACTGAAACCCTTTTGAGTAGCAGGCTGTATCCTTTTATAAAGCCCATCTGTCTCTGCAGAGTATAAAAAATGCATGATCATAAAAAGCAGTGCTCCTTAGGGGAAAAATCTCTCTGTACTAATCTTGTAGTCGCTTTACAAAACAGTTTTTAATCCCAAATTTGCATTTGATTTTCACTCAGGAACTTTTGTGGTTTTTGCAAAGTTTTCTTATTCCATTAGAATAAGATATGAGGTACAGTTTGTTCAGGTGGCAAGTCCAGACTATGAATAAACCAACGTTATCATATGAAAGAGAATTAAACAGGCAGATCCAAGTGGGGATATATTAAGCCAAATTTAAGCTCCAGTAGTTGAATTTAGCCTGTACTAGATGTCTGGTTTGCCTCAGGATATATTCAGCTTTCCAGCTAATCGACTGAGGAAAACTGCCTCAGGTATGATAAAATTTACAAGACAGCTCAGTCGAATAGTTCTTGTTATAAATACTAGCTTAAAGGCATTCTTCTGGTCTTTGGGATCAGGACTGTATTTGCATTTAATTATTATATTTCAAACTTTTTTGAACTTGGTTAAAAATATTAGACCAGCCAATTATATTGTTATAGTGGTTTATGGATAAGAGCAGAACTTCATACCACTTTTTTTATTACTTGGTGAATTTTGTTTGCACTTTTCCTTCTGTTTACATCCGAAGTCCCACAGGAGCAAAGATTATTACAATGTACTGTCTTTAAAAGAAGGAAATATAGCTAAGCAAAGGTGTTTTAGTGATGTGCTGCTCAAAGGGGTGCAATACTGTACCGTGACTGTCAGTGTTATCATCAAATAATTTAGAATTTCAAGTCCTCTGCCTTATTTTGATACAGGGCTCAGTGTGATACAATCAGCCAATCATCATTTATGGATGTGTTGATTTTTAAAAATATTTTTTCTCTATTTAGATATTTTTTTAAGACATGATTTCACTAGGTTTATGTGCCAATATTTGCACTAGCTTGGAACTGAACATGTTTTTTTCACTGAACTATGTTGCGTTAGTGGAAGCAGATTCTAGTTTAGAAAGAACATGAAAAAGACGATCACTTATGCCCGTGTAAGATGTGGGAAGTGGAAATTGCTGAAAGAACTGTTTTTAATATACTTTTGTTGAAACAATATAAAGCAAAGGGTTATTCATTTAATTGCTCAGTGCTGAAAGCACTACAGCATAGCTGCAGTAGAAATGACTCCCATTAGCCAAATGTTTGAATTTTACTATTCAGAAGAGCTAGACTTCACTGTTGACATTTACAGCTATTTACCTTGTAAACATAACTGCAAACAGCTCACAAGACCATTGAGGGTACATTGAAGCTGTTTTGTCCGAGATGCTGTTTCAATTCCATATCAAACTAGTATTGACAAAAATCTTTCAGGCTTAGATGAAAAGCACGGATGAGCTCAGTCCTGTTGTATATTTGCAGGTGGCAGTCATCAGATTATTACCAGGCCTGACCACACAGCCTGTGTGCTTGCCTAGATGTGCTCTTTGAAGCAGGGTGTTTCCCCATCTGTAGGTATTTTTTTGGTGGACAGAACTGAATTGCCATTTGGAATGAAATTTGTTTATTTTTCATTTTATAGTAAAAGTTATATGAGCTGCTTCTGCAATTTTTGTAGTACTAATTTGGATTTCTTACTTTAAAGGTTAATCTTCCTGGATGTTATGTCCAGGCGAAGAATCCTGGCTTTCCTCTAACCTTGTGTCCGTGACAGACAACAGCTATACATTGGGTGGGACACAATTCATGTAAGTACACATGTGCATCCTCAACTTTTAGTTTCATGGCAATGCAAAGGCTTTCAAATTCTAAGGTATTCAGCAACAAACAGTGCATTCATAGCTGTAAATTACCACAGTCACCAAGTGCCAAGGTAATCAGGGACTCCTGCAGCAGAGCCTGCCCGCCTGCCCTGCAGGATCTCCATGCTGGAGGATGCCAAACAGCCTGAACACGTTGGGAGCAATGCGCTCGCACGTTTACTTTTGTTCTTGGCATTCTTGGTTTACATTTGCTAATTGGAAGTTAATGTCTTCCCACAGGCAAACAAACATATTTAAACCAAGTATTACACTATTTTTTTCCAAACTCTGTATTGAAAAGCTTTTCCTAGTGCACAGTCCGAGGAGCACCTCTGAGTCTGCCATCTTACTGGAGTACCTTTTTCACCTCTACTTTGTCTGTATGATTAACGCAGAGATTATTGGTCTGTTCACCTTAATCTAAGTCAGTTTACTTGATGTAGTCTAGTTCAATGAAGATTAACACAATTCTTAACATTTCTGTCTAACCAAACCTAATGATCTTGCAGTGAAGCGCAGCCCAGTAATACTATGATACTCATTTCCTAGGTTGGCTTCATTTTTTTTTTTTTAAAATAGAGATCCCAGCACAGAAAAGACAAATCAAGCTTGACACCTGGATAAAAAATCACATACTGGAAAAACTTGACATAGAATTCAGCGGTGTCAAAAATACTAGATATTTGACGTTTCAAATTCAGACATTCTTCATTTAGACCAAAATAACAGACATTTATAGTGCACCTTACTGCTGGTGACTATTTAACAGCTAGGTGCTCTCACAGCATGGTACTCTTTATGTGCTCAGTAATGAAAGTTTGCTATTGATTTTTCTGTAGCTGCTTGTAACTATTATAGTTGATACATCAATAGAAAAGGAAAGCACAATGTTTCATAGGAGGCAGAAAATCAGAGAATACATGATGCTGTGACAGTAAATCATGGCATAATCTCAAGAATTGATAGATGGTTACTGCTAACTTGAAACCCATGGCTCTCTCTGAAAAGACTAGCCTATAATCGCCCAATATGTTCTAACAGACTGACTGCCCGTAATAGTGGTAAAGGACACAACACAATGTTTCATCTTCAGAATAATGGTTTCCACAGGCTAGGTTGTTTTGCTTTGGTGGATTTCGTTTTGTGTGCTATCGCAAAAGAAGGGCGAAAGAGTGGTTGGAATGCAATTTAGATTAATAGGTAAAAGTTGTAGGAAAAAGTCTTTTTTTTTTTCTTTTTTTTTTTTTTTTCTTTCTTCCCTCTTCAGGAAAGAGCACAGAAGGTTTATGTTTAAAAAAAAAGGAAGAGAAGTTGTCATTAATTTTTAACAGCAAAAGTCTGCAGTTAGTTGAAAAGGAAACGCAAAAGAGCTGATTATTCTTGAGATCAAAATATTGGAGCTGTTTTGTCAAGAAAGGCAAATGCAGAGAAAATAAGTTTACCACAGCCATTTCCAGCTCCACAGCATCCTGAAAAGGTGCCAACGGCACGTAAATAATTGAAAGCTCTTTTAAGTGTCCGCTTCTCTCTGCCATGTTTTTGAGGGGAACAGTAATTTCAAAATTTTACAGTATGCCTAGTGAGGTTTTAGCAGGAATGTTCTTAATTGCTCTGTTCCCTCTTTATTCCCTGGCTCATCTCTGGTATTTATCTATGGTTTTAATTAATTGTGAGGGTCTTATTTCCCTCTCTCAAAACAGAAAGGGAAGAAGAACCACAGGTAGGAGTTAGCTGGCCAGCTGGAGCACAGTGGGAAGTTTAAAGGACACTGCTTCTCCAGTAGCCTCTTGGCAATGTTCCTCTCTGAAAGAATATTTTCAGTGCGCAGTGTTGTTTTCCAGCACTACTTTAGGGGATGAAAGTCTGATACCCATCCTTTTCAACCTTGCTGGTGTCCGTTCTCTAAAGCCAAAGGTCTCCCAGAAGAGATGGACATAGACAAGAGGAAACAACTTTCTCAAGCTACCACGCACTCAGCCTCTCAGTCTGGGCTTGAAGAACAGTCTGTGTCATTTATTCTGCCTTGGCTATGGGCTTTCCCCAGTGAAAGACCAGATAGCATCTTGTCTCATCATGACCAATTCACGGATCTCTCTTACAATTTTTGGTGCTGGGAGAGAGGAAAGATGCTGTTGTAGTGTAATTTCCTGTTCTGATGCTGAAATCTACCTCCCTCTTGAGATGACACGTTCCTTCACCTGGCAAGCAGAGGTGTTGTGCAAAATGTTTATAATATGCATCAACTGGGGAGAACTTTAAATGTAGGATTTTCCTTATTAATCCTTGACTAATCTTATAAAGTGAACTCTTAAAATGTCTTTAGGAGGACGGTCATGGGCGGACTAAACCTTTGCAAGCCACGTGGGCTGTTTAGGGGCTTAAGTATCTATTTCAATTTGCCCCATGCTCAGTAGCTCTGCAAAGACCCAGAGCAGTACAGGGAACCTCCCCTCTACAAAGTTCATCCAGCCTTAGTAGCAGCTTTGCCAGGGCCTGAGGAACTGCAGTTTTCGCTCCCCACCCCTTTCCTGCCAGCAGAAGTCAGTGGGACATGCTCCAAGCTGTGAGCTTGGGAACGAGTGTTTCTGCACAGTCCCGTTCCGTCTCCCAATTCATGATCACAGCTGTGTTCAAGGCTGAGCCGTCAAGTTTGTTTCTGAATTTTCTTTCATTGTTTCTTTCCTGTTTGCCTCTATTTCCTCCCTCTCCATCTCTCACTTGGCTTTGATCACAGTTCCGTGGTTTCTCTTTCCTTCCTGTACTTTTCCCCGTTCTCTTGACCCCTCTCCTATCTCCAACCCCCCGTTCTGTTTCTCTGGTCCAATTGCTGCCGTCCCTCGTTTTTACCTCCTACTCTTGGTTCCTGCTCTGCACAGGTATCCTCTTCACCACTCCTCTCCCATCACTCTTGCAATTCCTTCTTTCCCCTGGCCTTTTCCTATTTATTTCTCCTGCTACTTCTTTTCAGCATTTCTTTGCAGTGTTTCACCCCTCTATTTTTGCTCCCTTAGAGACAGCCATTGCTTTCTTTTCTCTTTCAGTGTCCAAGCTGGCACAAGCATCAGAGGGATAAGAGAGAGAGGGGAATGTGGCCTATGTCTGCGGTGTGTCTCCAGTGTATGGCTGACAGTCACACACACAGACTTTCAGGTAGGAGCCTCTGCAGTGTGTTTTCAACTAAAAATGAGTGAGGATCAGGTCCTAGTTTGTAGTCTGTACATTCTGGTATTAAAATTATGTAATAAGTAATCTGTTACAGCAGCTGTGAAGTGAATTTAGCCATTGCCTTCCTTTAGCATGTTCCTCTCTCAGTGAAGCATTTAAGTGTATGCCCAAATTAAAAATATAGGGTGGTCTGACTGGCTTCAAGATTATATTCAGTATATTCACTGATTTATTTATATCTTTATATGTAACCATTTATTCCCAAATTATGCTGGGAAACTTGCCTAACAAAAGCAGCCACTGATGTTAAACACTGCTACCAATAGCAGCAAAAAAAAACAACAAACCCTCTATAATCCCAGACTTCCTTTGTTACATACGAAATACATTCAAACTTGCACCTTGAACATCTACTATGGATATTAAAAATGGGACAGAAATTCTAAAAGTATTTTCAAAGCAGAGACAAATGTAAATGTGAGTAATTTGAAGGTGATTCCAACCCTGAACTATTTTAAATCCATTCTTACTAATATTCTATATACATATTAGAGAGTGAAAAAGTGCAGAGTGCACCAGGTTATTCTGAAATCCCCGCTGTCTGCATACAAAGGCAGCAATACAGAATACAAATACTGCTTGATACCCATGTTTCTGATTACTTGTGAGATTTGTATCTATCAAATATATGACCTAATTTGCTCTCAAGCATCTAATCCTATTGTTATTTCAAAACCTTCCAAAATATGCATTTTAGGAAAAAAAAAGAAAAAAAGAAAAAAAGAAAAAAGAAAATGTACTTGCTGAAGATGGTTAATGTCTTTTTTTTTTTTTTTCTTCATGGCTTGCAGCTATCAGACAAGCAGACAACATAAACTGGTGATGATCAGATTGGATCAAATTCATGCCTCAAATAATACCATTATATTCAACAGTTACTTGAGAGATGAATTTGCAACATTCGTTGCATTTTGTGAAACAAAGTCAGGACAAATCAACAGTGTTTATTAATTTTTCTCTATAATTTAGTGAAGTTTATCTAAAAAACTTCATCAGCCATGAAACAGAAGGCAATCTCTGGAATTCTACAATAATTTAATCATTTACGACTGATATCCAGGACGGAGATGAATGAATATTTATTTATTAAAAATAGTGGTTTAATTCTTAACTATAACATATAACCCCAGTATATATATGTATATTTACTTATATATATTTTTGTGAATTCAATACATATTATATATTATATGTCTATATTTATAATCTCTATATATAATAGTATATTTTATATATATATAATATGTATTTTATTCACAAAAATAAATGATTGGAAGTTGTATCAAGAAAGATATCTGTAATATAGACACTCTCCTGATTTCTTTCAGACTCTCTGCACAATGTATGGAACCTGCATGGGAGGCTGGACTAAAACCTGTCAGCTCAGTGAAAAAAGTGTTTTCAGGAGCAAAGAAATGTTTATCAAAGTCTTTGCTCCATACATCATCATTTAGCATCTCTAAGAACTTTCAAGGACTGCTTTTTAATTGTTTGGCTTTGCTACAGGTTGTGATAGATAAAGTGAAGGTAAGATGTCTTTGCTTTTGTTTCACTATAAAGAGTTCAAAAAAACCCACAGATATAGAAGAACAGGGCAAAAGCAAATCCACTTTGTCCTGCATGTTGCACACAATGCTATAATTTGCTTCTAAAAATCTCTTAAAATATGAATTCTCACAGTTTTTGCAAAGTTTTAGACACCAGCATGAAAATACAGCAAGAAACTCCTGTCATGTTGAATTAACAAAGAAAAGGATCAAATTTACTCAAAATGCATTCCAGGTATTTTAAATCAGATTCTTTTAACTATGGTCTTTGTTTCGGTATCTATAGATATTTAAATGGTATCTATAGATATTTAAACAATGATGTTTCAATTTGTTTGTACCTTACAGAGTATCTTTAATACTCTGGATTTCACCACTTTTTACAAAGATAACTATTCTTTTCATTTACCAGATAGTGGAACAGATATATGAAAGACTTCAAAGCTCCATAGTCTGTAATGGAGTCAAAAACAGAGACAAGAGGGTTCATTTCTGTATTGAGCAATGCTGGCTCCCTGACAGGAAAAGTCCCTTATAAGATGATCCTAAAATGATTTTCTTGTCCATATTCATACATTTTCTTTCCCAGAGGATTGAAGTAGAAAAGTGGAACAGCTCTTCTAGCAGCAGAGTGGAGAACCTTGGCTGCTTTGCCTGAGAGCCAGAGAAGAGTTAAATGTTTCACGATCAGACTGGCTATTTAACTCTTCTCCTGACCCACATAATCTCTAATGAGAAAGTTATCCCTAGTTTCCATAGGCAAGGCAGGACATGCAGCAGTGAGGGGCTATATAAATAATCAAGTTCAAACGCAGCAGATTGAGGGAAATTTGTAAAAACTGTGAAATTGTGAGACTCATGATGAATTTAATCATCTTGCCTATGAAATTTACTGATGTGGGGATAAGAAAGAACCCATACGATCATCATCATTACCTCCTTCATCCTTCTGCCCAATGCCAGCCATAGATCTCCATCTAGCAACTTGTACATCAAGTTTGTAACTTTTGATTGAGTTGTATCATAATACTTTAAAGAAATGGTCACCTTGATTTCAAGAAATGAGCCTCCATATTATATCTATAGATGGGCTCTTCCAAAAAACAGTGATCTTCACCTTGAAATTGAACTACTTCTAATATAATTAATCCCAAATTAATACAATGATCCTGCAAATATATTCTCACGTTGACTTCCATGGGATGGTCACGGCAGCCATTGTCTGCTGAATTAAACTTTTAACAAATATCATGTGGCCTCATCATAATCATATCTCAGTTACCACAGCATTTCTTCCTTTGACCTTGGCGTACACCACTGCCAAGACACCCTTACGAGCTCATTAATATGCTGGTTTTTTGCATCCTCCCTTTTCTCTGCTATATCAGACATGAATTGTGTTCACTTTCAAGGTCCTATAGCTGTTCCTTCACTACCTATCATCAACCATTCAGTGGCAAGGTCACCTCCTGCCTCTGAATTGCCCGCAATGCCATCTCCATCATCTGCTCACCAGTTTTCCAGACCACGTGCTTTCTGTTTTCTCTACTCTTGACACATGCTTAATAGGACCTCTCCCCAGCTCTCTTTAACTACTTTCTTCATATCCCCTCGCAAAACTTTCTGTTGTGACATTTAAGACAGGTGACCCTGGGCTGTAGGTATGTTGGGATTGTGCCTCGCATCCCTCAGCCATCCTCTGCCAGTCAACACCTACCAATCATCATCTATTTAGACTGCTAATTTTAAAGGAGTATAGATGTATTAAAATTCCACCTGCCGTTGAGGATTCTGAATCAGAAAATTAGGAAACGTTACTATTAATAGTCTGAACAACAAGTTTGTCATACTGAAAGGATCCTCCTAGTTAGAGGTCTCATTTTATGTTCTCTGGTGCCATTCCCAGCCTATCTGTGGCTGGGAATTCATTCCAAAAAGTCTTCTATTTGAAATCTTTTAGTACAGCAAAAAATAGTCAATAATCAAAGGGGGGCAAATATTTTGTCAGACACTAGTACATGGAATAAATGTTCTTAAATAAATCTTATTTTTATCTATTATTCAGCTTTCAGCTAACAAATTATATTCAGTCCCTCCCTTGTTATAAATACATATTGATTAGTTTTAAACTCTGAATTTCAGAATGAGTTATATCTGGTCACTGCTAAACTGCTCTCTTTGCTAAAGGGAAAAAAACCTCAACACCCATTATACTGCATTTAATTAAGACAAGCATCAGCTTTATGTACCATTATTTGCTTCTGCCAACTCTCAGTGGCATAAATATTGAACAGTCACATCTTCCGAATACTAATCGATCCTTTCTGAATTCCAAATGATTACATAAAATTTAGGAAATGTTTCTTTGCCAGCATTATCCTCAGATGCTTACTGTAGTTAGAGTTGAGATATGAGCCTGGACTTGACAAGTGTGCAGTACATATTTGTTTAAATTCAGATGTAATGTGGAGAAGCCTGAAAGCCCTGGGTGAATGTTAATTGTACAGAACCCCTCAACTGTTCTCTTACTGGTCATCAGGTGCGGTCTTAAAAGTACACTTGGGTAACAGTGTGAATGAACATAACAAAACTGCCAATGGATTTAATAAAACCACCTTATAGCAGCCCAAGTATACGTATGTGATATCAATAATATATGTATAAAATCGAGGATAAAAATATTTGTATATTTATAAACTATCAAAAGTAAAAACTGCTAGAGCAACTATTTGGAATAGGACTTCAGTGCTCTCTGAATACTTCAGACAGTCTTCAAGACTTGAGTACTGTCTGTCACAGCAAGTAAGAAAACACTTCTGTGATGACCAGTCTGTCCCTAGGTAAGTGCTTCGTTGTGGACTTATATTGGCTTGTCAAGGGAGGCCTTGCCATGCGTTACTCCTCGCTTCACATTCATAGCACCTACCTCACATCCTGCACTGAGGGTGCTACATGAAGGAAAATTATTGTTTTCTGTGATTTTTTTGGATACTAAAATATTGGATTTCGGGGTGGGTGGGCAGGTTGATTTTTGGCTAATTCCTTTTCTTAGTGAGTTCACATGTTTACTGGACTGTGCTTTGATGACCTGGTGCAGACTCTTTAACCAGGAAGTGTAAAAGGCAGATCCATAGTTGTTGAAAGTATTGTGCAATTACTAGGCAGGCTGCAAAAAAGATTCAAATATGCCAAAATTTGTTAGGTTTTTCCTTTATATCTGTATCATATCTAAGGGTCTATAATAATCCTGCGTTAATTCTTTATTGTCTAATTCTAGACCTTTGTTTCCTGTTTCCTACTTCAGGCCGTTTTGGCCTGATAAGACCTCCTGCCTCACTGACTCCTTCATTTCTTTCTGTTGCTCTTTTTGTTTATGTGCCCTTAAGCATAATAAATACTGCCAACATTTAATCAATATCCCTTGTTATTTAATGTCCAGTTGATGCTTATTATACACTTATTTTTTGATCTGCATAGATCATACCCCAAATTAAAACCTCAGCAAAAGCTGTGGAAGTGAAAATATATACAGCCCAGTGTTTCACCATTTTTGCTATTTTTTTTTTTTTTAACCTTATCTTTTCTGTAGATTTAGATTGCAAGCCCACTGAGGTACAGACTGGCTAGTCTGTAAATCTGATAGACATATATACATAAAATATATTAAAAATACAATAGCTAATTTAATTTGATTTATTTTTAATTTTTTTTTCCAGCTTCAGAGTTTTCCATAACCACATTGATGTGAGTTAATGGAATCAGATGAAACAAAACACAGGCAGACTTTCTGCTGCTTCTTTTGCATGTTCACAGGAAGCTACTCATAGTCCTGTGAATAGAAAGGGTAGAGTCTGTCTCGAAAATGCTTCATTTCAGCCTGTTTCATTGCTATAAAGAGCTTAATAGGAATGTTTATCTTCCAAAAGTGCCTATAGTGGAGTCCAATACTGGGGCCTACTCCTCTAATCTCAGCTCTGGAGCTTTAGGAAGACTAAAAGCAAGGAAAGATGTGCTAACATTTCTCTTACCCAACAGAAATGGGTATGGATTATTGCCTAGTCAGGGTGGATCTCTGCTGAACCTGTAAGTAACACTGTGGTTTCTGTGGTTTGTTTGAAAACGGTTCTTTTTTTTTTTTTTTCCTTTAATCAAGAGCCCATTGTTTGCCATCCATAGCAATTAAATGTTTACCATTTCTACAGGTTCCTCTTGTCTTATGTTAAGTGAGATGTGAGATCAATAGTGGCTCTGTAATTATTTGCCCATTGATAAAGTCTTCATTTCTTAAATGAAGTACATTTATCTGTGTCCTGACAATGATAAGAGAGCAGTACCAGTCAGCTGCTGCCTACTCTAGCATTTAGCTCCAGGCAGACACGTGCCTGGACATGGGTCAAATGATGTCTAACTTTCTTCCTATTGGCATTTCACTTTACAAACTGCTTTGATGGGAGGTTTGACAAATCATCCTTGCTGAATTTGAACAATAAAAATTAGCAGGACAAATAGGAAGTTGGGTAAAGAGCAATGGCTGATTTCAGTGACCAGTCTGTAGTGTGACTGAATGGCGACAGTTATATGTTTCATTAAAAAAAAAAATAAATCATTTAAATGCAGTAATTTAGCAAGTGGAATTACTGAAAAATTATCCGAACTTTATTCTGTGATAGGAAGAAGATCAAAGAAACAGTGAGACAAATTTTGGCTCCAGTAAAATCAGAGAAATTGGCTTTGGTTTTAGTGAGGCCAAGATTTCACTACAGTGGAACATGGCTATCTATTTCTTTCCCAGAATTAGATAATTCAACATTGCTTTTTTTAATTTTTAATTTCTAACTCTTCTAACTCTGACAAAGTAAGAAAAGAGCTTCCAAAGTACTGTCAAATTCATTAAAGAAAATTCAAAGAAGCTGATAAACTGACAAAATTGCTTTTTCTAGTTGTAGTATATCTTGATTCAAACTAGCAATTATTTATGACAAAAGAGATTTTATTTAGTTTTAGACCTACTTTTTGATAATGCGTACTGTGGACTATACTGGTTATGTTTTATAGAAAAATTAGTTGTATTTCTCTGGGATTATGGTAAAGAAATTGCATTATTGTCAGTTTGGCTAGCTTTCAGAAAGCCAGATATGTTTGTTATTTAGTAGGAAATTCAATGAAGACTTACTTGTCTGAACATCAACTTTCTCAGATGTGCTCTTTAAATGTTTTGGATGTGGATTCATACATGTAAAGCCTGCAGAACTAGTGTTAAAAGTAGGTTTAACACTCAAGTTTCTCAAAGGTTTCTTCCTCCTCTCCTGTTCTGCAATGTATGCCCCCACAAAGCAGTCATGTGTTGGTTTTGCAAATAGGTAAACCTCAATGAAAGAAAGGTTTGCAAAGATAACTGCTGTAAGAACTGAAGTTCTGATTTAGTTCTAAGGAAGCTAATAGCTCGAGATAATTGAAATGGAGATTGATTAAAAAAATAAATTGCTATTTCTAGACCATCTAAACAGAAGACATTTCAAGTAAATCATGCTGGTAGACAGATTGCTCCTTTGCAATAAAATGCTTTGGCTCCTGAAGTCCATCTTGTCTTCAAATAAAACATTCAATCAGCATCCAGCATATCATTTACAGCAAAGGAGGATGCTGGTACAGAATTCAAACATGTCAATCAGAAGTCAACTTGGGGAAGAAGTGACTAGAAGGTGGTTTATACCAGGCTACACAACCAAAACTTTTGAGGGCATTTTTGATCACAAGACCTGTGTCTATTTGCTTTAATGTGATCTCAGGTGTCAGTCAGACTGGTTGATTTGCATAATGCTGTTCTGGTGCACAGGGAGAGAGGAAAGCAACAGAGGTTTGTGAGGAGGTACGCAGCTGGGGAAGCACCACAGAGGACTGACTCATGGAAAGATTGTGATTCTTTAAGGGAACCCTGCTGGACTAGTGTAATAGATCTGTCAGTCATGTAAGTGGATCAGAGTAATGTGATTGAATTTAAATTTAGTCTAAACTTCTGGTATCTTGACAGAGTAATCAACTGACTGTTGATGGTGCAGTGAAGCTGTGAAGGAAAGTGTTTCTACATTTCATGTCATTATGATTCAAGGCTCTTGTTACTCTAAAACACAGTTGAGTCCCTGCCATGCACAAGGCAGTCATCCCCACTGTGGTTGTGATGATTGTGCTGGTTGTAAGGACTGCTTTGTTCCCTGTTGACTTCTAACCTATGGGCACACAAAAGCTGAAGGATTGATTCAGATGAACTGGTTATCTGCTGAGAACAATAGCCCAAGTGTGATGGACTTGTTCATCTCCAGGGACTGGCAGTGACTGGATTAATAGCATGAGGAACCACTGATGGCCAGACAGACAGTCACTAAAGTATGAAGATCCATTGGCTTGAAAGGATTTTTTTTTATGTATAGAGAAGTAAGAACTGCCTGGCTATAAAGTGTTTTATTTTATAACTGATGGAAGAAATGTAAGTTACCTAATTCTAAATATATTCATTCTCGATAGGACTACACACCAAGGAGATGCTACACTGTCTAAAAAAATAGTTACCAAAATAGTCTGGCTTCTTGAATGATAACTGGGTCAGCTTTGGCAAGGTTGTTCAGTTGGGACAGATAGCTGGAGAAAGGAACAGAGCTCCAGTGCCTGAATGTACCACTCACTGGAGTGGCTGCAGAAAGATTTGTGTGCTGCTGGCTACAAAGGTTATGATAAACATGCACCTATCTAAGCTTCAATAGCATCTTCTTTAATGCTACCAGCAAGCAAAAGCATTTTCTTGTTTAAACCCTTTGGAAACTCTGACAAGTAAACAATGAACAATTTAAAAACTAGCACGCAAGACTGATATGATTTAATTATGTTTTCAAAAAATTATTGTGTGCTATGGGGTTTGAACATTATTTTACTGATATTTTAGTAAGCTAATTACTGCTGAAATGTTAGAAGAAAAGACAATGTTATTTGCCCTCAAAGAGATTGCCATCTTGTGAAAATACAGACAATACGGTACAGCCAGGAATAACAAACAGCTTTAGGAGGCAGCTTCATAACTGTTTGGTTATAAAAAAAACCACAACCAACCACAAACAACAACAAAAAAAACAGCTTCTTCTCAATAAATTAATTCTGTGGATTATTGACTTTGTGTTGCCACACAAACAATAGCATAAGGCTTTACTGGATTGGTTAACACTGTGGGAGGTCATCCTTAGAAATGAAAAAAAGCTGGTATGTCTTGAAGTGCTTCTTATTCCATTAAGTATTGCAGAGACAGATTTTCAACAAGAGCCTGCTCAGATTTTTGAAATATTTTATGATTAATAATATGTTTTCAATGCTAAGACCAGTTTTCTGTTGAGTTGCCTAAGAGACAAAGGTATGTGTCAAATGCACCTTGATACTTAGGTACAATAATTGCACCCAATTATTTCAGCAGAATTTGATGCTTAACTAGTTTTGACAGTCCTGCTGAATGCCTACCAGCGTTGTTAGGCACTTCAATGTCTTAAAAAAACTGACTCACTCAACTTCAGCCAGACAATTCATTCATGATTTTGGGCACAAACTTAAGTACTACTTAGCTGGAAAAGGTATCTATGTTTTTCATTTGAGTTTTGTCGTCATTCTCATTAAATATTTGCCTTAGTTCTTTGGGTCAGGTGACAATATCTTTATATTTTACTCTTTGTAGAAAACATCTAGCTTGGACTTTTAGCAAATCAGGTTATGCAGTATGTTAAATAGTGAATTAGCAGTTTCAAAGGTGCAGATCCTTTCTTCGCTACGTCATTTCTATATGTAAGTAATACGACTATAAGGCTCCCATTAGCAGCAGAATTAGCTCTGTAGCTAATATAGTAGCATAAATGAGAGAAAAACTGGATAACTTGACTTTATACAACCTTGCAAGGTATTTATACGCATCTGCTTTTGTAGCTGAGTATGCTACCTTGCAGAATTAGAAAAGCTGAAGGTGTAAGAATGATTCCTAAATCAATGCAAAGTACTTGAAGAGCTGATGAAAGTGATCACACAAAAAGACCACCTAAATGTGAACATTTTCCAAATGTACTTCACTTATTCAGCTAATTTAAAGTACCACTGAACTGAGATGAATTCTCTAAATATTTTATTAGAGGAAAGCTACAGGCTCTTCAGACATTTCTGTACCACTGTCTAATGACTGTAAAACCTACTTATTAGGAATTAGGAAATCTGAATTCTTGTTGTTCATCAGATTAAATAATAAACCATAATTTCTGTTAATAGAAAGCTTGCTTTTCCATCTCTGAATCTGACATGGAAAGAGACAAAGTCTTTAATATAAAATATTAATAGCTTCCAAGCAAATCCATCATCTCTTTTCCTAGGAATCAGAATGTACGTAATTCATAACAATCGTTAACTAAGTAATTCTTATTTTTTTTCTATATGTTCTGTGTCCTATACCTCTGAAGTATTGATTTTTTATCGTCGTGTTTAAAGAGAGCTTCATCTAAAACCTTCCAAAACAGGTACGAACTCTATAAACACCACACGGAAGGGCATATTTCAGAGAGCAATTGAGGCTTTACAGTGTATCCAAAACATCTTGCTCCTTTTAATTTAAATGCAATTGTATTATAATAATTTGTTTGTACAATTCTATTTCCTTTACATAAGATTTTTAAAAAACTGATGATTAAAGAAAAACATTACTAAATATCACCGCTTTTTATATTTCTTTCATTATTATGCTTGGCTCAACTTTTCACTCTCTTCATAGACGAAATAACTTTTGAGTAAAACAGAATTTTGCCTACGGAGGGATCTATATATGTCTGGATCTGACCTTATTTGTTTTTAGATCTCTCCTTTCTACTTCCTTAAAGTAATAAGAAATTCACTTGGTCAAAGTTTATTTAGACCAGTTCTATTAAGTCAATAAAATGCAAACTTGAAACGGAAGACAGGAAGAAAAATCTTTTCCTATGAAGTCAATAGGAATCCATCTCCCTAAGTCCTCTTTTTTTTTTTTAATTTGTTATTATTATTATTATTATTATTATTATTTTAATTTTTTATTCTTGGCATTGGTGATATTTCTTGGCTGATTCATTGCAGGGCACTGGTTTAACTAATTTGTCTTGCATAGGTATCTTTCCCTTTGTGTCCTCTCTGCTAATACGAAACAATCTTCCCTTTAAAGGTTATTTCCTTGCTAGATTTGCCATAAAGCTATTATCATTAATCTACACTTTAAGAGTTCCTTTCACTTTTTACAAACTATGAGTGGCATTCCTGATTTATGTGTTAGGATGTGACAGTCATATGCAAACAAAACTGTTTATACTTACCGCAAATGCCCTTAAAAAAGAGGGTTATTTCAACCATATTTCCATACCATCTGCTTTACATAACCATATTCAATATCATAAAAATATACCAATCTGTATTTTTCTCTGTCCTTTAGAATTTATAATAGAATTTTATTCTTGTTCTGGAATATTCATAAAGTACATACAGTAAGCTTGTAATACTCTAGTAAATTCCTTATGTTTCGGGAATCAGTTGCATAGAAATCCACTTTTAATTTTCCTACATAATTTTCCTTTGTGAAGTGATAATTAAAAAAAGAATCTTCAGTTTACTGTGAACCTCATAAAATATACTTAAAGTCTCATTCATTTTTCAGGAAAAAAATAATAAAACCAAAATATTTTTAATATTTTAAGGGGGAAACACAACAATATTAAGTAAGGAATACGAAGAGTAAAATTTACCTACCTAAACTAAACAGCACCAGAAATTTGAGACATACAAATTCTCGTAGATCAAACTGTAGGGAACGAAGCTTTGCTACTAGTTCTTGTGCATGGCTCATAAGGTTGTTGAGGGTGGCTCCAGCTTGCGACGCTATTACGGAATAATCCACCTGTAAAAGAGAATTATATTTCTGTCTGTACCCACAGAACCACTTTAGAATGTTTCAAGCAATCACATGTAACCAGGATGCTCCTGGATAAAAGAATCACTCTCAATTTAATGATGTTATCGAGTCAGGATGATTTTATATACAAACCTATTTTAGCACAACAGTATATATTGGAAGTATTATTAAACCATATATCTTAATGGTATGTCACATCACTGTGAATGCCAGTTTGTCTGTATTAGCTTTTTTTTAGAGGCTTTATATATGACTACTGCTTATGACACTGGTAGCTGTGCCCCTTATCAGTTTGTTTTATACACTTGGTGTCTCTTGTTCTCATTGCAGTTGTACAATCCTGTGGAGAGAGACTGATTGAAGGGAGCTTTGCGCCTACGCTGGGCATATTAGTCCAGAGGGACATAAAGGTATTCATGGGATAAGTCTGGTGTCCATAACTTGGCCAGAAACATCTATTCAAGCCCAGAAATGTCAGTATATTCCCAAAGGAAGTGGAGGCATTGTGAAGGTGGTTTCTTTTCTCCTTAGCTACGCACAGTCCTGGTACTTGCTGGAGCTGGTTCCAAGGGACTTGTTCTGGCAGTTCCTCCTCTGTTAAGGGAGGAGGAGCGGGCAGGTGTGTGGCACAGGCCAGCTGCACTGAGATTGTCCCGAGCAGTTACTGCAGCACACGAAGCACCTTCCTCTGGAGCACAATAGGAAGTGTGACTGCTCTGGGAGTCTGCTGCCCTTGTCGTGCTGCTCATCCCTTCTCAGGAAAGGCTGACTGGACCACAAACTGTCCTAAGTGACCCTTGTATATAGAGGCCCAAGAGAACACTGGAATATGCCATATTACAAATGGCAATGTTCACAAGCAAGGTATATTTTAAGCCCTTCCTACCTGACGTATCCAATGATTACTGTTGTTGAATTCAGGCAACCTCCCTACTGCCTGCACACTAAAATACCTATCTAGAAATGCCAGTGACATTAAGGGGATGTGTCCTTGCAAAAGGACACACCAGCCTCTGCCACTCTGAAGACGGCCACCACCAGCTTCTGCAGGCCTTGTCGTGGGATGTTGTGCCCTGAGAGGTGCCCAGGCTCTGTGGCCTGTGGGAAGGCCATGATCCGGTGGTGAAGTAGCGTAGGGGTTGGGGCGTGCAGGGGATGGGGACAGTCACTCCGACACTAGGCCTGAGGTGAGAATGGAGGCTGTGAGACCACGCAGCCCCAGCAGTGTGGAGTGGATGTAACTGGCATGTTGGGCCATCCGAGCAACTGCCTCTGCTGAAGTGCCTTCAGCTCAGCCCTGCTCTCATCCCTCTGCTTTGCAAGTGCCACTGTCCTGTGAAAATGGCCCCGGGCACGTTGCTTGCCCCTGAGGTAAGCTGTCCCTGATCAACTGGTGGAGATCTAAACAAGTTACTGACATGTTTTCAAAACATGTAGGTAACTTGCGTGGCTGCTGTAGTATTAGCAGAGCTTTTCTCTTTTAGGGGCCTCCATAGCAACAGGAGAATTGGCAGCCATACTTCACGTAATCACATGCTGAAGCCCAGCTAATGGTAAGTGCACACTTTGGATTAATGATGTGTTTAAAGGTATTGGTGCACTTATCCAGCCTTTAAGGTCTCCCATAATAAAGTAATTAATAAAGAACCAGGTACCACCAGAGGCAACGGAGCAATACTGACAATTTTGTTTTTCCAGGCACTGATCCCTTAAAATTATTTTTTTTAAATAACTGTTAAGGAAAATGTATTTTGAAACATGTTTTTCAATGTTAAAACTATTGAATTGATTTAATTCAAGTATAAATAGTTGGAAAGCAAGAAAAAAAAAGGGAGGACTTTAAACCTGTCAAAATTTGAGCCAGGAAAGATAAGATAGATGATTGAAAGGGACTAAAAATAGCTTCTCCTAGGGATGACCTTAATATAATCAATAGGTTACTGACTTTTAATAAGACATTTTATTTATATGTATACTTAGCACTCTCAAGACATTGATTGAAGGCAACTGTACAAGAAAAATGAAGTTCCACTTCTTGCATGGATGTTAAGAATAACACTGCTCTAACTCTGCAAAGCATTTAAGGTTATGCTTATGTTTCAATGAAATCAATGGATTATGGTTAAGTATCCTGCGAGATAGGTTTTATTGCTGTCTGTCACACCTGGGAAAACTGAAGTACTGAAATTAAATTGCTTATTCAGGGCCAAAGAAATCTGTGACAAAACTAGGATCTAGCCTTTGGAAATCCCAGCCAAACTGTCTTTCATAAACTGCTTTCTAGTTCATCTGTTGGTTCTGCGCCTCCCCCCCATTCCTTTATATATAAGGATATGTGCTTATATAAATAAGAAAAAAAAAAAAAAAAAGGTAGTAACACACCCTTAAATAGTCTTTATTCGTAGAGCAGTTTAATATGGTGACATTATTCACCTCCTTCCTGTTGAGAAACTGGTCATATACAAATATCAACTCATTCTCAACTTAATTTCCCTTTTGTAATTTTAATGCTTTGTTATGTGTGTGTGGGGAAACCTCAAAATCCCTCACTGAGGTTCCAGTTTGCAGGGGAAATATGCCTTCCTCTTCATGATAAGAAGTTAAGATGTCTGGATGTCAAGAATATCAGTGGCCTTAGTGCAGCGATTATGCCATAATGGAAAAACCCAGTAGATGTCTGGATCTCCCACCATCCCTCTGCTGGAAAGCTCTCAGGCAACCTGCTACTCTTTCAGGTGCATTTAATATTTGCAGCACCAGCAAATTTGTCTGGGAGGCAAGTCCTCATCTGCCACTCACCAAGAGCAGGCTGTATTAAATTTTTATATTTATTGACATTTCATTACCATAATTGACTGCAGTTGGTTCTCTAGTAGAAGGCACAGGGCTGCCTCCTAAGCAGGAGAATTGGTCCCTTGAGTAGGATTTGCAATTAAAAACAATGCAGAATGGATTTTTTTTTATTGTGTAAATATGATGAGTTGAATTTTCAGCTTTAACTAGAGAATACTGGGTGTGCAGAAGGCTTTTTTCAAGAGTGAGCAAAATTATGAGTCAGTGGAAAGACGACCCCCAAAGGTGTCAATCAGTTTATACAAAATCAACTGTGCATGAAAAAGCCCCCGTTAATGTCTATTCTGAAAAAGTGGTCACATTAAAGAGTATGCTGTCCTGCTTGCTTGGTCCTGTGTGCAGAAATTGATACTAAAAGGCATACTAATTCTTTCACCATACAATTCATGATTAAAAATGCTTTTAAAAGTCAAAGATTAAAAGAGCTTAGGTCTTGAACAAAATGCTGACTTACAAACTAAAATCATAGCATTTCATATTGCATCACAAATTTCATTTGGTAAAATCAAATCCATACCAAAAAAATCCATACAAAAAAAAAAAAAAAGAATCTTAAAGAATCTTGCTTCCCAAGTAATAGCATTGTACAGTACGGTTGGTTTTGGTATTAAGGATGATGGCATGTTGACTGGTATTTTTGAAAACAGACGCTTCAGTGAACCTTAACCATTACCTATTTCAGAAGTAAAATGATGGGCATGAAGTTATGGCTGCACAAACAATTGGAGGTGTAAATTCCTCACAAGCCAGTATTCAGTACTATCTTGCATGATGACTGTAGTAATGGTGAAGAAGTAATGATAGGGGCTTAATTGGGTTAGCTCGGTACGAAAGCAATGCCGACAGAACAGCACTGAATAATTTATGCTGCCACTTGTTCTTGCCATTCTGGTGCTTAAACTTGCTTGTTTAAGCTTAGCGTAGATATCACTATATATGCAGTACTGCAGGCTGTGCTGTAGTACCATTTGCTAACTGAAGTGCCTAAATCTAAAATTAGATACTAGAAACCTCCACTCTGCTGCCACGTAACTTT
Source organism: Cygnus olor (assembly GCF_009769625.2). Taxonomy (NCBI): domain Eukaryota; kingdom Metazoa; phylum Chordata; class Aves; order Anseriformes; family Anatidae; genus Cygnus; species Cygnus olor. The sequence continues at coordinate 6,159,852 of NC_049176.1, forward strand.
GTGCTTCAGGTCCTCATGGCTCCATTTTCCACTAGTTCTTGGGGTGCCAAACTGACTCTAGGCATAGCCAGGACTATTCAGGTCATGACACCGTTTCCAGCTCACGCTACAACTCTTTTTAGATTTATGAACTAAATTGCTTTCATCTACCTAAGGCATCAAAAATACCAGAGTGGGAATTTTTCAGCGGGCCACTGACTAGAGCAGTCAACTGAGATGAGGGAAGTCTGAGTTCAAATCTCCAGTCCAAAGAGTGTGTGAAATAAATCAGACTATAGCCTGGCAGTTAATAAATTACTTATAGCCTAGTCATCTCTTTGAAAGTTAGAAATAGCGTGTGTCCTCAGGTAAATCTCACGCATCCTGTGGATGTGTTCTGATCATGAGTATTGGGCAGAAAGGCAGGGACCTTCGAGAGGAAGGATTTGCTTAGTATTTAACTCTAGAAGAGAACTTTCAGCTGTGAATTGCAAGTAGAAAAATGTATTTAGCTCCTTTGGACAGGCAGCATTCATGTACTTCTCAGCATTTCTGATGGCTACCTCTTACAGTTACCCCCTAGTTTGCTGGCCTTCCCTGCTCCCTGTGTTGCAGAGGTAAGGGATGAGTGGATGAGGCTGCAGGCTCTGCAAGAGGGCAGGGGAATACAGAGGTACTAGCAGCAAAGGTAAAAAAAAAAAAGCTGATAGTATTAGTAAGAAGGTCATAACTTAAATGTGACTGCAGAGAGACATGGCAACAATGACTATTTTTTTCTAAATCCATTTCTTGATACAGTTGAAAGTGACTTAAAAGTCCAAATCCCTTTAATGATGGTGAAAGCTAGTTAGGCCAGTTTATTATTAAGAGATTTCTGAATTTTTTTCAAATTATGAGAATTCTGTTTTAAAACAATATATTGTAGTAAAGTTCCTGGAGTTCAGTAGCATTTGGAAAGTCAGCCATAAAAAAAAAAATTCTCAGCTGATAAGCAGAGCAGTAAGAGATGGAAGTGACTAATTCTGTAGATTTTGTTCTCACATGAAGGTCCAATTTAACATAGTGAGGTATTGTTTGGGGCAGAACAAAAGACAAGGCTTTTTTACAACATGAAACTACACCCTGGGCTAAATAAATGGTGAGACTGAAGGCCAGAAATGCAGCGAGCACTTGTACTTTTTGGTTTTGCAGATGATTTGTCATAGTAATGAATGGGTCTTGAAGCCAAATCCCTGGTTTCACTGGGCTCAGATGGCTCTGGTGGAGTCGGGTGGTGGCCTGTGGCATTAAGTCCTTGTCTCTCCGCCCACAAAACCAAGCCTAAAGTATAATGGTGGAATCAGGTTCCTTTCTTCCTTCTAAAATTAAATTGTATTCGATTTCGAGGATATGACAGTGGAGTCATATGTCCTACAGAAAAGTTGTGTTGAACTGTACCATCCCTTGTCAATGTTTCAGCAAGCTTGCAACAGTGTACAGACTGTAGTATTAGCATGCTTTTACTTGTTAATATCTGTTATCAGGTACTTGATCTACCGGAATGACACTACTGTGAGCCAGAACCATTTGTAAGTTAGATCACTGCGTGTTTGGGGCATGGAGACAAGAGGCAGAGGATGTCTGGGTGCAGCAAAGCGACCGTCCTTTTTCTGCTCTGCTCCATGCAACTCTGGCCAGCACAGGCTGCTGCGGGCTGTGGGGGGCTCTGCCACTGCTCCCATCCTCGGGTGACAAACTGCACTGATAGCCTGGGGACTCACCCTCAATAGTCTGTCCTGTGTTTGAAGTCCTGACCCAGATGGGAGCCTGAGAGTTGGCACTAATGGCTACATGTCTGGGTGAGCATTTCTCCCAGAAGAAAGCATTGTGCACAATAAATAGCAAGCAAGTTAATTTACTATCACAACCATAATTACTCTTCCACTGTTTCATGAGGTAGGAGAGAATATATGTTTTACTGGCAAGGATGGTGGTTATTAAATACATTTTGATCTTTTCATATAATTAATAATTTCATTTAAAACAATGTTCATATTATATTTCAAAGCAAATGAATGTGGAAAAAACACTTTGGAGAAATGCCTGCATACAAAAATTGAGGAGGACTCAGCACAGACAAAACCAGCAGATGCTTATATCGGTTTTGGATATATTAATTAAAATTGTGATGACTTATACAGTGTAAGGTGCTTGTCATTTTAACATGATACACAATAATAGAAGATAATGAATTAAGCTGCCAGTGGACCTTTCCCCTAGGATGATGATATTGTGCTTGCTAATTAGTTATAATATGCAAATAGTAGCACTCCAAAGTACTGCATTTACTTTATCTAACTTAGTTTCAAAAACACTAGTACATCAAGACTGGATTATGTGCCCTGTAGTCGATCGTATACAGATTAATTTATAGTAGATATATTTATGTTATAAAATGCATGATGATAAAATAGTTAAGTTTCATGCAGAGAGCTGTTTTAACCAGTAGCATTAATTTTCTACTCTATTAATGATGACAGTCGGGTTCTTCAAATTATTAGTATGCTGATGTTAAAATAACATACAGAACGTAACTAAGCTAGAGTACAATAGAATACATTTATTTCCTTATGCATTGCAATGCACTTTGTTTCTTAAATAAAGAAGATATGATATGCAATCATTGCTGAATATGAATATCCATAAGCTTCATCAGAAGACAGACCATCACTGATTTTTTTTGCAAATATTTAGGCAACATCACTTAGGACTGTGCTAATTCAGTCTGTTTCTTCAGGGGCTTTTAGCTCAGTTAAGTTCATTTTCCCTTTTTATATTCCTATATAAGCCTCTGCTCTACTACATTAAATTCTTCCCCGTCAGTAAGACTGGATATGTTTACTTTGGATCCCATCAGTGTAACTACTCCAATAGGCTACAGTTGTTTGGGATGGACTGATGCATTGCTTTTTTCATTGAATTGAGACTCTGAACAATTTCTCTCCTGATGGACAATCTTGAAATCAAATGTGAAATTTCATATTAATTTATATGGAGAAATAGGTTCACTAGTATGGGGCTTGTATGCAGGACTGGCAGCCTTGCAGACCCCAGCCAAATAGATTTTGTTCTCTTTATGAGAGCAGTATGTACAGAATACAAAAGAAATGTTTTTTCTTATGAATGTGACAAAGTTAGCATGTGGGAAATGGAATGGTTTTGGCATGCAGGGAATCATGTTGGGTGCTCTCTTCATGATGCTGTTACTGGAATTGGAATTTTAGACTTAAAAACATGGTGTGATGATAGCTTCATGACAATATAGCAAAGCAAATGTGAATTGGGACCAGGTTATTCACAGGTGTGGCCATAGTTAGTCAAAATAAAGGTTCAAAGTTTAGTGTATCTTTGGATACACCTGAATTGGACACTTTTAAAAGATTGAACTCTGATCTGTTTTACTTAGTTTAATTGAGAACACTTAGTTCAGCCCCAAAAAACAGCTAGCATAACATCTTCGTAAGATGTTGAGACACTTCTAACATCCACCATAACCTTGTTTTCTTTTCCATTAGGCAGAAACCACTGGAGTGAGGAACCATACAAGCCTGGATACGAGAGAACAAGTACTACACTGAACAGCAGAATGATGATTGCTTGACCACATGCTTATCCACCTTCAGTCAAATTCCATCTATGCAGGAATTTGTAGATTTGGCTCCCAAATACCAATATCATTTTTATTTTTTTGCCAACTACAACTATGACTGCAATCACAAGCCTAATGGAAAAAAAATATACATATGTACACACATACATATGCATGTGTGTGTGTGTATATATATATATATATAAAATAAAAATGAGTAGTTCCCGAAAATATATGAAGTAATTGCTTTGTATAACCTATCCATTAGCTTCTTATACCCATGACTAGTATATGTATTTTTATTCATTTCATAGGTTGAACAAAATATTGTGTTTCCTTATCTACTTTTTTGCCAGTTCCTTTCTCCTGTCCTTCTGAGACACTCCTTCCTCTAACACTCTTGTAACTTTGTACAACATTGATACTTCTGCAGGGGTGATCCTTCTCTGTGATATAGTCCTCTGCAGCCTGCAGTTTGAAAGTAAAGCTACTTCCTGAAAACCTTTCCAGCAGCAAAGCGATAAGTCATTGAACTTACAAGTTGGTCCCCTAGACAAGCAGATTCTCTGAAGGCCTCAGCAAATACAACTACATCAGGATACTAGAAACCTTCTCTGCAAGTGGGTAAGTCTAACAAAGATGACATTACCACAGAAAATTCCCCAGGCAAAGCCCCTACATGATGCAGCAACACCTTTCAATAAGGTACAGTTGAAAGAGCTACAAAAGGTTCAAGTCACAAATTTCTTAATTGAAATTAAGTTATGATTTGCTTTAAAACACAGCACTGTTGAGATCTTGGTTATCCCTCATGTTCTTCTCTGCTGCTACTCTTAGAATACAAATCTAGGTGGAAAGATATATTTGTGTGATGACTGCCTATCAATCAGTAGTTTGAACAATCTCAAAAAATCTCAGATGCTGGCACATTTTTAGACTGCCTTTTTAATCAGAAGGATTTTGACCAAACTCAACAGACAGAAAATTTGGCAATGAGTGCTGTAGGTATGAACAAAATAAGCAGCTTGTCTAGGCAACTGAACCTACAATTCATGTGTTGTTTGTTGACTGCTGCCCGAAAATGCATGAACAGTGATAATCTGTACAGAGCTTTAGTATGTGCCCTGTGTGTGCTGGATCTTGGAAGTTGGCCGTGTATTGTTGGTGCAGAAGATACAAAAGGAAAGTGCTCAAGCTGGAGGAATTAAATTTCTATAATTAGAAATTGTCTGTTAAAATTACATGCCACATGGCAAGCCAATGGAACTTGGCGTGTGGAGAGCATATTGGCAATGATTTACAATTAACTACCATCTTGCAAATCACTCCTTAGCTGTTTTCTATTATGAAATTTGGAGAGTTGTAAAATGCATTTGTGCTACTTTATTTCCTTTTGAAATGGTAATTACTACTGCTGAGGGGCAGTACTTAGTGCAGAAAATGAAGTGCGCAGCATAGGGAGGAACTTGTTTCTGAGGAATTGCTGAGGAATTGTAATGATATGAAAAAAAGAGCTTTCCTGAAACACATACACACAAAAGAGCTTCATTTATGAAACTCCAACCAAATAAATAACAAAATAAAGTAAAACACAGTCTTTTTGTGCAAGGGACAGTATTCACTTCTTTGTTGCTGACTGCACTTTTTTCACATCAAAGTGGGAACAGTGGATTGACACAGGGAAAAACTCATAAGCCAATGGCTTGAGGGAAATGCAGATGTATGGTAATGTGATAAGAATGCCCTAGAGTAACAGGTTTGAGCCAATGTGTTTGAAAATTATGAGTGCGATTCTTAGTACTAGCCCATTTTAGATACCTAGGATAGAACAGCAAATGGTATGGCCCTGGAGAGCTACATGAAATTTGACTTTTATATCAGAGGAGTAGAGGCTGTGCACTCTGAGTGGAGAGAGCAGGTATGTTCTAATTAAGTGGTAGTAAGCTCCCCCTTACAGCTTCCCCCTTGATTGTGATTGTAAAAAGGACTGTGTTTATGAGTAGCTTTTATGGAAGGATATATTAAGGAAAGCAAGGAATAAGGCTTCTGAGGTCTTAAATTTGGTAACTTGTGACAATAATCATGATCTCTCAGGTAATAAAGTAGGCTATCTAGCTCTAGTCCTCAGTTTAAAGTTAATATCTTTGAAAGCAAGGTGATTGACTGTAATTTTGCTCATAGTGCTTTGCCGTTAGCAGTAAATAAAAACTTATATAGCACTTTTCATCAGAAGTGTCGGAGTGCTTTCCACACCTTAATCAATTAATTTTTATGAGATGGTGGCACGATTATTTCCCTTTCCCTACTGGAGGAACTGAAAGGATCAGGGCAGCCACCAGCAAGTATGCAGCATTTAGTGCAGTGGCAAATATTGATAATGCCTTGGTCTAGAACTGTGGCTTTCCAGAATTATTTTATAGCTACATAGCTGAGACAAGTCTTAGAAAGACAACAGACCAGGTTGATGCTGCTAGGGTGGTCCATCCTGATACTCAGGAAAAGTACTGATACTCAGGCTGTACTGGATCAGATAGGCTAAACAAGTAACTCATGATTGAGCTGCAGTACAAAAAGGTAAAAGCAGGAAATGGCTCAGAACAAGAGACTGTCCAGGTATGCAGGGATGATGTTAAAATAGCCAGTGTTCAGCTAGAGTTGAGACTTGCAAAGGATGTCAAGTAACTAGTTACAGGATGAGCAAGAAAAATGTGGGACTGCTGCTGGACTTCGCTGGTGACTTAGTGCCAGCAAATGCAGCCCAGTTGGAGGTACTCAGCGCCTTCTTTGCTAACAAGGTCTCCGAGACCTCGGTGGTTTGCAGCAGAGCTCAGGGAGGAGGAGAGGAACCAGCAGCAGGCATACGCTGAAAAAACTTTCTGTCAATATGGAAGGGGACTGGCTCTAGTGTTCTGGTAATACATCTCCCTGCTCTCCAAGCAGCCTAAGTGTGAAGCAGCAGGTGATGGGTACTCTGTGGGTGCTTGCACCAACTTCAAATGACAAATGTTGACATAGAAAAGCCAAACTGTGTTGAAAGAGGGATGTATTAAGCCTACTTGACAAAGCTAGGGCAAAAACGGACGCAAGCAGTTCAGTTTAGCCAGGTTTTAATTTAGTTGGAAATATACAAGATCCAAAACCAGCTGATGATTTGTAAGCAGTGCATTTAATTAGCATCCTGTTGTCCAACAGCGATGAAATGCTCTGCTTTGCCATGAGAACATGTACAGCTGTTTTTTCCTGCAAGTAAAGATAAAAGTGGCTAATCCAGCTAAGAACTATTACTGTGGAAAAATGGGGACAGTGGCTAGAACTTGAAGGTATTTATGTATCTCTACCAATTTCAGTGGCACCTAGACACTTGGTATCTTAAAAACCTAGCTAATTACATAACGAATGAGACATTAATTTAACAGTTTTCTCAGGGAGAGAAAGCTGTCTATCTACTCATGGCTTTATAAATAAGCACCTTGTGTGGTAAATAAAATTGTTGCTGGTACAATCGTCGTTGTTTTGCAGATAATGAAATGGAAATGGAATCAGTAATTTTCTCAATAGCATTCATATATATCAAGACTGATGCAACTAATTTTTTTCTCATATAATTAGAGAGTACAACTTCATCTCACATAGGTTAGGGACTTCCCACAAAAGTGCAGGAGTCAGTTCTGTAGATAGAATTTGAATTTTCCCACTTTTCTTGGACAAGTGGATAATTTTTCCCTTCTACTGTACACCTTTTAATCACAAATGCAAACAATTATTTCTCCTCATTTTCTGATTCTTATAAACTCTTCTTAGCATTAAAAAAATGGCTAGACTTTTAGAATTGTGACTAAAGATGTAAGCAGATTCTGGAGCATGCAGACACAAATGTTGCATCTGTATAGTTAGGAAAAGGAACTCTTTCTCATGTGTATAAATCAAGACAGTGAATTTGTAGCAGCTTAAATACCAGTGGACCATCATTTGTTTTCACTTTGAATCAGGACCATAATGTACAGATGCACTTTGCTTTTCTTTGATACTGTGATTTTTTTTCTGCTAAGGCCAGAATAAGAATTCTGGGAATAAGGTTATGTCCTTTGTGCTTTGGAAAGTATGGGTGAGTCAAAACTAATACTTTCTTTGGGTTTTCTCTGAGTTTTCCTAATATTTGCCACATTACTGCTCTTGCATTTTGGATAATCTAAACATCTGATGCCTGAGGAAAATTAGCCACTGAAAAGCTGTGCAGAAACTGCAGGGTACATAGCCTGAGACAGTTCCTGAGACAATACCTGCATTTATATCTTATGGACTGAATAATTTTCCTGGGATTAGATGTCTCAACTCCCCAGTACTTCACATCTGCATATTTGTCTAAAAGCAAGATATTTTTGAGGCAGTAGCTGCAAGTTATCTAGGATTCTCACCCAGCTAGTGATTCTTTTGAGTAAACCATAATTATGATGGGAAAATAAAATAAATTACTTAGACCTACAGTGTAGGGTTTTGGATGTCTGTTGTTGCTGTCAGAAACAAGCCATTTTAGCTCCAAAGAAATACAACTTCTTGAGAGACGCTTCTCATCTGCTGTTTTTCAATCACTGAAGTATACAAGTATATTTGAAAAGCAAAGTTCTTATGATTATATCTACTTTTATAAGTTTAACTGTAATCAACAGACTAGGAACAGAGTGCACAAGTCATTTTATCTACATTATTTGTGGAGAATCTCTGAGAACACAGAAGTGCTTCTGACCTAGTTAAATTCCTGCTATTTTGAAAATGATTATTAAAAAGCCATCAATACTTCTCTGAGCCCACATACTCACTTGTTGCCCGGTAACCAGAAGGATGGAGCCTTCTTTCCCATGTACCACTTGCCGGTAAATGTGATCTAGAATTAAGAGTTCACTCCAGCAGTTCTGTAGCAACTTCATTTGGTCATCAACCTGTAAAGCAAACATGAACGTTGGTGGCGTTATGCTGGGAGTTACATTTTACATCACACTATGGAGTGGTGTAGAATGGACACACTATGGAATGGACACTGGCTAACATGCCGCTTCCTTCAAGCATCATGTGAACAGAAATACTGTCAAAAGTTATTTGTCCACAAAACTGCTATTCTCAGCTGAACAAATAGGGCATTGCTGAAAACATTATCTGTAAAATATATAGAATATTTGCAGTTGATTACAGGAAGTTGATTCCAGGAAATCAGAACTATGGCAACGTTATGCAAAGTAATACCAGTATTATAAGATAATTATGAAACACTCATGGCAACAGGACATTATTTTTAGCCAAAAGCAAAAATAGCAGAAACAATGCTAACATAAACTTTCCCATACTCCCCATCCTTGAATCTCAGCTTTTGGAAAATAGAGAAGAATCTGCAGGTTCAAGAGCACTATTGCTGCAACAAACCCAAGTCAGAAGTAGGTTCCTTGCAAAGGAAAAAGTGAAGAGGTGATAAACATTCTCTCTAAGAATGATTATGTTACTATGGAGAAAGAAGAAAACAGACACAAGGGGTATCTTCAGGTGTCACCAGCAGGGCCAGAAAGACATGTACGTAAGGCAGTAAGAGAATGCATTTAGCAATAGCAGGAACGTTCTGGGCACTCAACACAAGCAGCCTACATTAAGGTTTTGGTGCATTGGTATTTGAGATGTGCATATTACAGGGTAACAAAGTCTCTCACTAAACTGATGCTAATTGCAACTGGACTGCATTCAGTTTTATTCACTTTAACCATGGAAAAATGATGAAAATTTGCAGTGACATGGGGAAAAAATGCACAAATTAGTGGAAGGACTTTGAATTTAAGTCATGGTAAGCATCAATATCCTGTGGATCTGTTCTTACTGAACTTACTGATTTCTTTCCTAAAAAAAATGGAAGTCTTTGACTTCAGACAGTCCTGGGAGAGTTAAGGGTTGCGTACATTAGCCTCGCTACAATTAAGTGCGTGGTGTGGATGTGGTAATAGCATGTATACAGTTCAAAGAACTCTAAAAGCCTTCGTATGTAGCAAATGCTGAACAAAATTATATAAAATAGGAGAAATAAAAAATAAATTAGCAAGGAGAATATTTTTAGAGGGCAGCTGCATAAAATTTCCCAGACAGAACTATTAAAATATTATTTGAGGAGTTCTAATTTTGATTGGTTTAGAACTTCATTTGATGATGGATGGGAAACTGCATTTTTAGGAGCAATCCTGCATGAGCTTAAATAAATAATGCAATAGGTATTTTCAAATTTTATCATCATTCATCCAATGATTTTTTTGAGCTTTATCCTTTCCAGCTTGTTTTCTTGTTGTGTGGTAGAAAAAGAAGTAACTTTTGTTACTGATGGATTTTCCAAGTGTCATCTATGAAAGCTGCCTGATATTTTCTCTGTTTCCAGTCACTTGCCATATGGCTCAGACTTCAACATCTTAGACATCCAGTTCTTTCTTTGACTCCCTTATTTGCCGTAACTTCTCTTCTCTGCATCACAATCTTCTCCCAATTCTTCTTGTCCCAGTTTCTCCCCTTAGGTATCTGTATTAAATTATTCCTCCTCGCTGGACTGTGCAAAGAAATGAAATCAGGATAGAAAGGGAGAGGGCCACTGTAAAGCCAGTGCAGGAGTACCTGTGTACAGCCCTTTCTCCCCCATAGCCTTCACTAGGCCCTGCTCCACAGCTGTAGCAGGTATCTGTGCTGGGAAACATCTTATTCCTTCCACTGCTGGTCTGCCTAGAGGATGGCATCGTTTTATGGTTTGGGTTTTTGTTTGTTTGCTTGTTGTTGTTGTTTTTGTTTGTTCTCCAAGAAATTTAGAAAAATAAAGGAAATTATATCTAAATATCTATGCCAAAATAACATCTTAAGGTTGCAAAATCCAACACTGCAGAATTATTTAATGCTTGTATTAAGATTGTCTGTTCCATTCCTAATTTGTTTTCCATTTGTCTTTGTGTTATTACAGACACAAAAAGACTGAACTGGTTTTGGGTAAAACACTCTCGGTTCTGATAGTTCAAGTTTCACATGCTTTGGCTTTGAGGTACTAAGCATAATCTTTTAAAATATTGCCCTTCTGCCTACAGTCGTGGTTAATACATGTAAGCTCAGATAACACCTGTAAGCCACATATCCATGGGCAATAGAGACGGAGGATAGAAAGAGGTGTGGACTCTGTAGATGGATATATTATTAAGTCAGTGCAAAGCTAGTGCTATCACAAACTCAGCCTTGCTCCATCCCAATGCTGTCTGTACCCATGATAATTCATTTCTGTTCAGATCACAGAGCAAGGCTGATTCTGTATTAAACGATCTCTCTTCCTCTGCCCACAATGTGTATTTGTCTATAAAACCATTTCAGCCAAGTGACTTGTTAGCTCAAGAGAGGACTATAAATTACCACAATGAAACACTCCCACCCAAAACATGGGCCACGTTTAAAATAAGGCATTATTTGAAGGAATTATTTGAAATTTACAGATTCTAGTACTCTTGCTTTTTACATGAAGCTGTTTTGTGGTCATTCTTTTCTCTGTACAACCGAGTGTTACAAAAATCAAATAAATCATGCCAACATGATAATTTCATCCAAAATTAGCATTTCACACAAAGCTACCACAGCTTACATCTGAACAAAACAAGCTGTGAGACAGTTTAAACATTCAACTTCCATGTTGTAACAACTAATACCTGAATAAGAGGTCAAGCATTTGATTATATTATAAATGACATATTTCTGGCTAACCCATCTGTCTCAGCCACAGGCAGCAACTTTTGAAAACAAACTGCACTTTACAGGGCTGGCTTTCTGAACGCCCCAACAGCAGCTAGTCTGCAATCAAAGCCTACCTCCCAAGCTTTATCATATCATTACTGAGCCAGTGCTGTGAGAACAGTATGAGATGGCAAAATCACACACAAAAAAATGTTTTGCACATAGCCTGGTCCTGCTGTTCTACAAGACTCATAAAACTAGCAACAGCGAACGTCTGCTAGTGGTTCACAAAATCTGCTCCTCCGTATTCACTGTAATTTAGCCAGTGAAAGCCTCTAAAATGGGTATCATAAAAAGCAAAATACACATCCAAAACATTGGGTTCAGAAAACTATTAGATCCAGCTGCTTTTGCCATTTCAGGAAAGCTGGCAGAGCAGCAGAATGCTTCCCAGTTTTCACTGGGAAGAAACAGAGATGACCTTAAGGAGGGTCATGAATTACTAAAATGGAGGATCAATTACAGCCTACTTCTGAAAGGCATGTAGATGAGGAAAATCACATACCTTAACTCTGCTAATGCCTAGTAAATGGAAAATAGAAAACAATGTAGATCACTGAACAAACATGGTAACATAGCACGTCTTATGTTAGAATCAGCTGGCAAACTTTATGAGGTGTGTAACTTCAGTCAGAACACAAACACCTTTGTGTTTCCATGGCACATGAGTGTGCATTATCTAGCAAAACAAAAAATCAGCCTTTGGTCATAGCAAGTATGTGCCTTAAACCGATCCTGGGGGCAAAGATGCTTAAGCTGTAATGGCTGAAGTGGTGAGTGAATTCTGAAAAGGAAGGTACTATGCAGAAAATGCACCTTGTGGACTTCAGTCTCGTGTGACACCAGAGCACGCTAGTCCTCCACTAACAAGGTGAGCAAGAGAAAAGGTAAGATTCTGTCGTCATGATAGCTTAGCTTCAGTCTGGGATTTTCCTGAATAATCAACATCATTTTCAATCATGGTATACATTGAATTAGAAACAAGCCCAAAAGCTTGTACTGGTGGCTAAACTTTGAGGCTTTTCAGTTTGTGGAGATCTTTGAGAGTAATATCAATGTATTAACAATAACAACAAAGTGCCTTTTGTCCCTACTACTGGGAATGATTATAAATAAAAATTGAACATCATATGGCCAACAACTGTCCACTACAAGAATACTCCCCAGATTTGCAGCTGCTCCCTGCCATAACAGACCATTGACACAAGGATAATGTAACCAATGTCTTACCTAAGAAAGCTGTCAGATGAAATACCCATTTGACAACTATCTAGCCTCAAGCAAAAGTGAGAGTGAATACTGTGCCCAGATGGTTAAATTTAGGTCCTGTCTGGTCAGTGGCATTTAGATGAAGACTCTTATCGGTGGAGACAATATAACTGGAAATTGTTGCTGAAGAAATGGTGTCTAAGGAAAGATGTGGAGGAAGCTAAAGGGAGAGTGTGTGACTTGAAAGAGGAGATCATTTCCAGCACACAGGGTGGCATGGAAGAGTAATAATGTTAAGAGTATGAAAGGAGTAAAGCATTACACTTGTAAAACAGTGGCTGAATAACAAGGGAAGCAAAGAGAGTGCTTAGGAGGAGGTTTTAAAGGAGGGGACAAGGAGGTTGTGTGGTGAGAGAAGACATAAGGGAAGTTGGATGTCAGGTAAAACACTGAAGGTGAAGGTGACGAGATGGGATATTATGCAGGCTTAAAGGGATTGTGTGAGAGTAGATGTTGCTGCTGGGGTAGAGAAAGAGCAGGTACTTTGTCAGACAAGCAGAGGATGGCAGTTGTCACCAGCAGAGATGAAAATGGACATGTGCATTGACCAGTCTTTTAAGTAGTAGGAATACATGGGTGAAGCAAGGGGTAGCTTTCTCATAGCGTTGTACATGGCAATTGGTAAATCCTATTTCCTATAAGAAAAGCCTATTCACTTGTGCTTACAGCGAGGACAAAGAAGCATATCAGAATTTGGAGTCATTCATAACCTTGTATCTCGTGCTGCTTGGCCTACTCGTAGCATATGAGTCATAAGCTCAAAGACAAATGGTTGTTGTCGCAACCACCTCTGTGCTGCCTGCCAGCTCCCTTGCTAGCCAGGATAAACTAACGTAACAGTGTGGTCCATTCTGCAAAAAGGGTCTCCCAGAATCTGGAGTACTGGAAGGCATACATACATGGTGAACTCAACACTGTGCAGTCAGCGTGCCTGTGCAATATCCACTGGTGGGTGTTGTGTGTACAGAGGGATGGCAGGATACAATGTGCTATATTCTCATCAGGTTTTAAGATGTTGTCCTTCCCATATTGACCTGGAAACATACCTGCGGTGACCTCACGGTAGAAATGTGCACAGTCTCAAATGCTGTCAGTGCTGTTAACTGCAAATATTTTAGTGCTGTGCGAAAAGACACCTTTTGCTCTCTCTCTTCGCCCCAAGAGGCAGTCACTACTTGCACAGGCCTTTTGTCACAGTGCTTGAGGAGGCTGCAGACTGTGCTCTGCCCTTGTTGTCCCAGCCATTGCCTGGCCCAGCTCTTCACAGGAAAGCCCCAGAGCAGAGCTGCTGTGTGGCTGGGCTGGGAGGAGTGTGTGTCTCCGGACAGGATCTGATGAAGGTGGGTCTGTGCCCCCTGCATTAGCTTGCTCTGCAGTTTCACTGTACACTAGTGTTTCTCTTTCAGAACATAAAACAAAACAAAACAAAACAAAACAAAAACAAACCAGGAAAAAAAAACACAACAGAAACAGAAACGAACAAACAAAAAAACAGGTTTCTGAAAAGAGAGAAAGAGATATGGTCCCCCCTTCTCCTGAAGTCCACTGACCCTTTTTCCCTGAGGTTTAATAGGACCATGGGGCCTGGTGGCACTGTAACACTCTTTCATGTCCACTATGAAAGACTCACCCAGCATTGCTCAACTGCACGCTGTTAAATATCCTGACACAGGTCTGAACACAGATTCCCTGGCCATGCCCGACTTCTTCCCTGCAAGCTGGAGTTATAAGGTGACTTTAAATCACTGTTCTGAGTTCTCTGCTAGCAAGGATTAGAAAACAGGCACGTATTAGACCACATTTAGATACAACTATTAGTTTGCATAATTTATCTTCCACAACACAACGCAAGTCACGTAGGACATTTCTGGGGGTGGAGGAAATAGGTTCTCAGCTTGAAGTGCGAAGTTGTAATCCTGAGCGCTGTGGTGACACGCGATCTCGTGGTGGGACAGAAAGGTGGGCTGGCGGCCGGGGGGTCGCGTTTGCCTGCTAACGCTGCCCTCCCACTCAGCTGGGCCCCGAGCTTTTGCTAGGGGAATGACTGGAAGGCTGGCAGGCTCGCTGGGCCCCTGTGGAAACAGCAGCACCCAACCCCACATTATCAATTGCAGTTAAAAGCAGGACTTATCTCAGAAATGCTGGTTACTCATCTGAAAAACTATTTGTGCTGATGTTATAGATGAGGAAGGCTAGTGCAACACAAGAGTAGTATTGTTGTAGAGTGTATGCTTCCCACAGCAGGGGATGTTAATCATTATAGACTCTTGTTTTCTCTGAGGAACAACATTGAAAATGCCAAATGGTAAAATGAAGAATAATGTGTATGTTTTGCTGAAATGCTTCTTAATCTTATCAAAACCACACTGTATCTTTCTTTTAGGAAAGTGTTTCACAATATTTAGCATACAGGAACCAACAATCACAGATTTATTGCAATTTTTCTTCTGAAGAGTTATTTTCAGCCTGGCACTTGATGAATTACCTGTTAAAAGTTTTGGGGTCATGCTTTTTTGTTGTTGTTGTTGCTTTAAGTTAAATATTTTCCCTATAATTATTGCTGTAGGTTCAGCTAAACAATGCTCTCACCTTTTACCTAGTCTATACCACTGTCTCTGAGAAGTTGGAGAATCCTTTTTCATCTCTTCATTTGCATCAACTAGTGCTATAGCTCTGGGCTTTTCTGCTACTAAAAATTTAAAAGGGTATCTAATGATTAAAACAAAAAATACAATGATTGAAATTTATGTGATAAAAATGTGTTGGATTCAGCTGAATTGTTTTTACTTATGATTCTAAAAGGGAATGCCAATGCCACTTTCAAGTTCTACGGCCATTGAATAGCCATTTCCTAGTGAATATGAAGTGATTAAACATCTGTCTGAATTGTTCAGCCTGAAGCATACAAGTTCAAGGGATGGTTGAACTTCCTTTCAAATGTATTTTGGAGATCACTGATAAGTCATTGCAGACATACAGCTCGAGCTGATACTTCATTTTCTTATGCTATAGTGAAGCAAATCGCCCCAAATCAAAGTTTTATATGACAAGTTCATTCCAGAGGCTAATTTTTACTGCTGAACACAGACTTGGTTTCCAAATCATTACATGGGTAAAAAAGGGTTTGGACTCTGCAGATGGGTTGCTGCTAACAGTGGGAAACCTATGCAAGGTTGCTGTCAAAAGCAGCACATAGTAGCCAATGTGGTTTTAAAAGAAAATGCACAAAATTTCAGAATCAGTGAATGCCCTGATAAAACATGATTACTGTCTATAACCTCAGTAATAAATGCTGCAAAGTTCAAGAAAAAGTGATTCAATGTTAACTACGATCGTTCCAGCTCTTTACTAGAAACCTGTGTTATACAAAATTGCCTATTCTACGTGAAGGCAGGGAGTGAGCTTTACAAGCCCTGGTTGCATTAGATGGCTGTCCTGTTGCTCTAGTTAGACGACTGTCTAGCTCTAGTTTGAAGTGAATATAAAACATGTTAGAGTTTGGTAGCAATCTACATTTTTTTCGTGATTTAAAAATGAAAGGGATATAGAAATATTCCAGTGTGTGCCTCTTCCTGCTCCTTTATGGCATATAAAGAGGATCTTATAAAGATGCAATTATACTCAGTATGTGCCTGCGCCTGTGTGTGCGTGTGTGTGTACACTTCTGCCTTCAGTAACTTCTGAATCCATCAAACCAGTGTCAGCTAATTTCAACAGAGAGTTCATGTATCCAAGACATTAAATTTCTATATGCCTTCCAGGAACTAGTATGCAGACAGAGGAAAGTAAGTGCTAAGTACCGCCCTGAAGGAAAGACTAATAAGCTCAGCCTTTTTTCAACATCAGAGAACCCAGAGAGGACTAAAATGTTTCATTAATTCCCTATTCATAGAACTATTAATATTTGGAATATCAAGCAACTTTTTACTTTGTTAAAGGGTATAAATAAGGAATTTGTAGCATAAAGCAGCATTATATCTTTGAACATCCCCGTGCTTCTACCCTTCCAAAACTTGAAGTGACTAGGTAGTGCCCATGCTCCAGACGGCATGGGGTGTCTCCTGCTTAGCGAACGCCCACAGGCAGAGTGATGGCTCTGCAACATCTTCTCTCCTCGCATGCCCCTGGCCAGCTGTCTAAGGTCACTGTGAAAGGGGATCACACCAGCCATGACCAGTCACTTCCCAGTTTCAGTGTTCACCTTCTGACTAGTCAAAATACTTCCATAAAAAAACCAGCCTCAAGCACCAGTCCACAGCCATCCTGCACTCTTGCAGGAATATTACACAACACACATGGGTCTAGGGGCTCACACTGCTGAAGAGAGTATGGGCAAGCAGCAAAAGGCGATCCTACTAAAGAATAAGACCTCTCTTCTTGTATAGATCTTCAGAATCTGTTTGGAGTCTATCCCACTCTATGAAGGGGAAAGTAAACAGCAAATCTCAGTTCTTCAAACAGCAGATGAAAGGGCTGTTACTTTAAACTTTGTGTGTATATATAATATAGAGTACAGCAAATGCAATGTAAAAAAATTTTTTTTCCTTTTCCTGAAAACTGTATGTATCTCTGTGCAAACTGCATGATACTTAGTGTTTTGCAGTCAGCATTATTTCTGATGAATTATAAATGTGTTTTTCTCAGGTTCTTTTTTGGATCATTTTTTTAAACTGAAAATAAGGAAAGGATTTCTTTTCAGTCCAAGTGAAAATTTTGCTTACAATGCAATGTTTCTTCCCTGTCAAAGTGAATGCAAAGATAAGTAAAGAGGAAAATTATTCTTTTCAGCATCTGTTTCACAGGGTGAAGAAGGAGATGTCTTCTTCATGACTGGATAGACTCCATAGAACTGATCTTCAAAATCCTTCAAAATCCTACTCATGTGAGTATCTGTACCAATGTTATTACAATATAAGTTTATTCATAGTTGGGTCTAGAACTTAAAAAAATAATTAAAAAAAAAATCATTTAATGCTATGTAGTGTGTGTAGCAATTTTGACAGTAAAACTTTTACCTTGAATTACTCCAGAAATACTTCTGTGTTTTCTGATATCAACAAACTAAATTTCAAAATGTGCTGGGCCAGATTCTTAAGTCTGAACTTGCATGGACATAAGTCCTTTGACTTCTGTGTAAATAGAATCAGGATTAGGCCCACTCAGTTCAACATTATCGTTATGGGTCTGAACTGCATTTTAGGATGCACAGTGATGTCCTCTGGGGAATGAGAAGACAAGACTGAGTCTAGTAAATTTTAAAGAATGGATGGTGAATTTATTCTCAATATATTCAAGGAGCAGTTCCACTCTATTGTACAGCAGACTTCAATTAAAGTCTCTATGGTCTTCTCCAAGTCACAAATATTATAGTATTATCTGAAAGGATTTCTAATATATAATATTCCTTTCCTGTTTGATGATTTATTGGATAAATTATCATGTCGTTTTTCTTACAGCTACCCCATTTTTCTACCTGACATTTATTCCAATAGTTTATATGTAAACTTTACCTCCTACATTAACTCTCATTTGTAAAATTTATTAGAAAACAGCAACATCAAATCTCGACAGAGATCAATACAACACACAGAGGTGCATTAATAGTGTAAATTATTAAAGTCATAGTAATAAATAAATTTATTTTCTACAGAATAAATATTCTATTTAAACTCAATGAGCTAAGTATAATATGGAAAAATATTTTTAGCTTGTGACACGAGAGACATGCTAATTTCAGAAAGAACCTTTAATATGGTAACAGGCAGGCAGAGCAATCTCCCAACACACAGGGTCATGTTCTTTCAAGTGCTGTATGCCCCATAACGCTGTTTTTTGCATGCATTAACACAAGAGTTACTTAAATTGGCTCTCATTTAAATTACACTATGTGGTTCCCCCCTTGTTTAATAGGGTTTGCATTTCTTTATTTCCAGTACAGCTATTCAAGGGGGTATGGGCTGTAGGGAGAGGGCAAGCCAAGAGAAGTATAATCTTATTCTTTTAAAAGGTGACACCTACAGATGTCGGTTTGTGTGCACAGCACTGGACTATGTTTCCAGTTATACTAATGGGAGTATGCAAATAATCTTCTGATTTCATACCTAAAAAGCAGTTACTTTAAAGTTACAGCAGTGTAAATGAGAGAAGAATAATTTTCCATTTATGTGTTAGTGATACCCAGGGCTGAACACTGAATAAACCATGTCAAAATCTAATACATTGGATCTTACATACCATTTCTAACAAACACTAAATCTGAAGGCAGAACTAATTTTTATTCTGAAATTAACGTCCTTTTAATGTGTATAGTAACATTTTGTTTTTATTTTATTTTGCTTTTATTATATTGGTAATATTTTCTAGATTAAAATACACCATGCAAAAAAATATCACCATGCAAGCTCCTATTTAGATCCCTTCTCCATTAAGGTTACACTGATACTATTTGTTTGCTTGCTTATAATCTTTGTTATATATATAAAACACTATATTGGGAATAGAATAATTGGTTTTATATTTTAAATGTTCTTTATCATTTGATTACACAGCATTTCAATCTTTTTCAAGAACTAAAATATGTTGTTCTATTTTACTTTTCATAGTCCTTCCTTCTGCCCATATTTGAATCACCGAAACATATGGATCTGAAGTCTCAAGTCAGGGAGCTATAGTGTATAACAGGACAGAAAGTCACCTATATTACACCTTTGGCAACAGAAGCTGGTAAAGCACTGCATTTGCCACACAAATGTATTTCACAGTGTTTTCCCGTTTTGTAATCGAACTGCCGAGAAAATAACAGCAAAAGCAGTAAGAAATCACAAGAAACAGTGTCTTCAGACAAGATGTGAAAGGAGATGGTATACTGATGAAGAGAAAATACGGAAAGGTGGTCTTACATCCCAGAAGCTGCAGCAGTAACAGTAAGTCACTGGGGCAGAGATTAAATGAGAAAGAAGATGCAGTGATAATGGAGAAAGTGACAGAATGTTCAGTGTTAGGAATGGGGGTTGTCATGTACTAAACTAGTACCTTTCCGATTTGAGAGTAAAAGTTGCTTAAAAAGCACTGCCAAAGGAAGCTGAAGTTATACAAGCACGTTGTGGAGAAGCAAGAACCAGTGAGTTAGTGTATATAGGAGCGATCCAAAAGACTTAGTGCTTCTCTCTTCTCTTTGCATCTTAAAAGCATTGCAGGAGGCTCTCGGCATGCAGCTACTACCATCTAGCTAAATTCTTTCAACTCTGAACAGCATCTACGTGAAAATTAGCTCCTTTCCTGAAAAATTCAAGTATAAAAGAGCAGAAAGAACCATGCTATTAAAAATCACAGGAAGTGTTGATTGAATGAATGTTCAAGGAATAGTGTATTAAAATGTTTTTTCCATTTATCCCTTTATTTGGCATTGTTTCATTTATTCCCACTTCCTGTTTCCTGTATTCTAATTTGGAAATCTCTGAAGTGTCATTAAAATAAGGTTGTCACATCTCTGCCCAGGTCCCATACAGACATTAGCACTGCAGTTAGGATTAATATTAATATTTGTTTAAAGATATCCTTGAAGAAGCTGTTTTTATTTGGACTTCTTCTTATGTTGGTAAGAGGAGTTTTTGCAGTACAGAACATGGAATGAGGAGAAACTTTACAGGTAAAAATGATTGTGGACTGGTGAAGGAGGCAAGCACAGCTAAGCAAGCTCTGTTTTCACAGCTGGACACATTATCAGGTATCTAAATTTTGAGTCTCTAAACTGGGTTCCTAAATATCTGCATGCAAAAGATTAACTGTGAGTTTAAGAAAAAGGGAGAAAGTCTGAGCATCTAATTTCTTAGTTTTTTCTTAGCTCATTTCTGGATGTCAGCTGGGAGGATGAACAACAAAATCAGGTTGCTCTGATTACTTCCCATTCACCCATGAGTGCACCATATACCACAACTGTGAAAGTGAGGTTTCAGTCAGACTGGAAGACTCTGGTCAATGGGCAAGAGCTTGTAAAAAACAAAAAAGGCATAATTTTCTTAAAACAATCATTTTTTACACCATTTGTGTCTAGCATTTGTCTAGCAATCTGCTATTAATCTATGTCTGAGTACCAGTTATTTTGTTTTGTAATTAAGTTTGAGTTTAATTTCTGAAGATTTACCATGACTAAAATATTACTTTGATACCCAAATATAACAGGAATCATTCATTAATCACATATTTATCCCAGGTTTATCAAAGGAAATTGGATTGCAACACTGCCTATAACAACTAATTTCTAGGTATATTAGAACTTATTTTTTAACATGGCTCCATAAGTCTATATCAGGGCAATTTTCATGGTATATAAATTATCTTGAATGATTTAGAAATCTAAATTAATGAAAGATTATACAAATATTCAGCATCATGTCACTGACAGGTAATGGACTGAATTCCCTCTTTGACTCTTTTCTTTATTTTTTTTAAACTAATCTGCCTGAGGGTCTGTTTCTTTTAGACTACAGGGTCTTTAGGGGTGGTACTGCCTATTCCTATGTTTTGTGCAGTACCTGTTTGTTACCATAAATCTAATAGTAGAAAAGTATTGCCTGACTGTGTGAAGCATGCATGGATGTTTCTCTGTAAATATGATTTTGTATCACTTTAAACAGCCAGTCTACAAATAAATCCAGAATGTCCATTTAAACAATACAGCAAGATATTATTAGTCAAGTTCACTATTTTCTTATATATAAGCATCAGCTTAACAACACAATGAGAACATTTTCCTCAGTATTTTTTTATATCGTGGCATAACTAAAACCTGACACCCTATGCAACACCATCCTAGGTATGGTATTATATACCATCCTGAGATTGGATGGTATATAAGAAATTATTTTATTATAAACATCCTTAAGACTGATTCAACAATTCATATGCAAATAGAAGTACAAAAATGTCTGTGCTTCAATAGAAGACTTGAGGAGCAGGTCCTTAGTTTGTATTGCTTTATATCTGTGAAGACTGATAATGTATTTTTTTAAGTAGAACCTAACACGAGCCAACTTCTAAATTCAGCTTCTGGCGACAGCTCCTTTTATATTCCCTCTTGCATGAGCAAACACACCACCAAAATCCAATCTACTGTGTCAAATATATGCATTTTGTAAATATATGACTATTTGATAAATGGAGTTGAATATTTTTTTTAGGTTACTTCTAACAACTGAGAAATGTTCGTAGTTTATTTTTAGCTCACATGTTGCATGCACATTGCCCCTTTCTCTAGTGCAATGCACATATGAAGTTCCCTGAGGTGTCTGAACTAGATTCACTGTGAGTACTTCTCCAGTATATGCAATTAAAATGTAATTCATTTCTAGATATCATCAATATTCTGTCATAGTATAAGGGGAATGGACTAGATGACCCATGAAGTCTATTCCTACCCTCATATCTATTATGATTACCTCGTATTAGTAAAATTGTATTTTAAGGTCACTTATATGCGCTAGTTCCCTTTACGCAAATATTTGGCACTCGTCGTTCATGTCTCTTTCTTCATGCTCTGTTTATAAAGGATTCAGTACAGGTAGAGCATCAAATGAAATGAAAACCTGATATTTTGTTGTAAATAATTCATAAAACAATGTTACAACCCTTATTCCCCGTGAGTCATCCACATAATGAGCCACCCAAATGAAGCAGTGAAAACATCCACTTCCCCTGCCATGGGTGTGCCCTGACGGGCTCCTCAGGGTCAGAAACCCATCAATCTCTTTTCACACATGAGCTAATCAATTCAAAGAGGGAAGTGCCAATGAGCTATTAGATCAATATGGTGAAGTATGGAGATTGATCTTATCCCACAGTGACTGCATTAACAGACTCGTCAGTGTGACCTCTGCCCTGCAGCACGCATTATACACGATTGCAAGTCTGATATCTGAATGAAGACCTCAGGTCATTGCTTTTAATAATCTGCTTTGCTGAAAGAATTAAAAGTAAATCTGAAAAGGGATGACTAATGAAAATACGAAGGGCTTTCTTCTCTGGTCTTGGAATGCTTGCAGAAATCATGCCAGCTTTTCACAGCTACCATCAGCATCAGCTGGCACAGAAACTGCTCAGCAGTGCTGTGCTAAAATCAGTTGGTTTAAAATCATGTAAAATACAACCACTGACACCTTGCTCTCCTGCCACAAAAAAAAAATAATAAAATTGAACACACAACCATAAGAAGTATTAGCTGTGTCTAAATTGATTCAAGTCTTTGGTGGATTACTCTAGCTGTTGTCCGTAGGTTTGTGCCCGGTGCGCCGTGCCAATAAGCACACAGAGTCTCTCTGTTTCCTTATTTTCTCAGCTAAAAGACTACACAAGCTATAGAGAGACTACACAAGCTACAGGCCTCCCTATTTTCTTCAAGTTTTCCTTGTTGTTTTTTTTTTTTTTTTTCCTCAGCTTTGGGACTACATAAGTGGTTTACCTGAACTGCCAGATCCAGAGCTACACTGGAGCTCTAATGCCCTGAGGTATCTCTCAGGTGAGGGTGGAATTCTACCTGTCTTCACAAGGCCTGTGTACATTCTACAACACCATCCTGTCCCTTAATTGGCCAATGCTGATAAGTGTCACTAACTCTACAGGACATCTATGCATGAAATGACGGCACGTAATACTCTAAGCAACTATTCCAGGCCGTCCTGTTATATAGACTAATCTTTCTGATATACAGTTTCAGAGATGCTAAACAAAACTACACTTTGTTGTCTCAGAACATGACATTCATATTGTTAATAATTTTAAAGCCCCGAATAATCTCATTGCAATGAAATATTTATGTATAAAGCACATTTTAATACTGTATTTTTATTATACCGAACATTTTTATTGTACAATGTATAATTGAATCAATGAATTAGAAGAAGGTTACTAAAAAAGGATTAATGTATTTTTAATGAAACTGAATGATATAACTTCTGTTATTCACTAAGAATAATGGCAGATCTATCAGGTTTGTATAGATAAGAGCTTTGTGAGTTTATCTGAAAGCTCACATAATGCTTCTCATTTAACTGTAACCTAGAAAAACAGATTTAGCAATCCTATTCAGGTTTCTAATTAATTGTTTATTTATATGATCTCTTTTCTGCCTTGTGATCAGATCACCTGTCTAATCATGGAAATATGAATCTCTTTAGCAGATACATCTATTTCCAATTGTAAAACATTTCTTGAAACAATGCTCTTTCAATGTCTAAATGGAAGAACCGAGATAGCCATACAATACCAATGGGAAATGTTTCTGAACTCTTAGGTTAATAGACAGGGGAACTGGTGAGAACTTTCTACACTAATAGTGAGAATGTGGACATTAAACTGTTCACATGGCTCAATTCCCTAATTAGCCCACCAGCCTAAATTATAAATACTTTACAGGTAGCAACCACTGTGCTTAAAAATATCCTGGTAGAAAATCCTTCTATTAATATAATGCTGTGATTGAAATTCTAACAGTACACAAAATGTTGTACTGAAAATTAAAACAGTAGTTGCAAACTTAGCTCAGAATCCTATACATTTATTGTGTTCTTTACAGTAGTGTTTCATTTTCGATTACTTCGTAACAGGTGTAAAAATAGATAATAAAAATTTATATTAGTACAAGATATATGTATTGCAGAGGAGGAACTTTATAATGCCACCCTTAGAAATATATTTGCATTTTTCCATGGGAGGCATGTAACTGAATTTCTTTGAAGAGATTCTGCTATTTCTTCCATCTTTAAGTAGAAACTGAGAAAGGGTATATGCATACTACATTAATGCATATAGTATACAAGATGCTGTAGTATTGCTCAAGAACTTTGTTGTGTGAATTTTGTAAGACCACATAATTCAGTGGTGAACCATAATTAGGTAAATCACACCACCAAAATAAGCATACCATTTTTTCTACCGCTGTGGTGGGATTTTTACATCATTTTTTCCCCAAACAAACTAAGGGCTATTCTAGAAATGTATTGGATTTAAAAGTTTTTTTAGAATTCAGGTGCTATATTTGCATCTTTCCACTTGTAAAGCAAGGAACTTAATACACATCCAATAGAACAAGCCTCAGGAGGTGCTTGATTGAGGAAAGCACTTTCCATGTTTCTTGAAGCATTTGTTGTGATCTTACTGATGAGAAGTAGTTGTTTACGTATTTTCACTAAAGTGAAGGTGATTCTTCTGAATAGGAGCAAAGGAAAGTAAACTTATAGCATATGCAGAACTGAAATACTTTTTCCATAAATAATATCTTTATAAAACTCAGTCTTACACTCAAAAGTGCTAGAAGTAAATGCTGCATCCCAATGGAAAGGTGGTTTGTTTCCCAGTAAAATAACACAATTTCTAGTCCTGTCATTTTATCAGACAGTTAGGTCTTTAACTACTAGTAACAAATGAATGAGTTTTATTCTGGACTTCACAATCAAATATTTTGTTTTATGAATTTTGTATCATGGGCACAAAATATAACATTTCTGGAGTAAGGAGGGTGCTTTTCTCCTTCAATGGCAACTACATGAAAACTGGTCAGGAATATAAAGAATAAAAAATATATTGGTGGTAGAGTTCAACTGAGGTCATGAAGTTGATGATAAATACAGTTTATCTTAGAATTTTGCCATTTATCTCATAGCTCCCCAGCTCATAACTGCAATATCCCTGCACGTGTGTTATCAACAGATGCACGTGGCTGGTGACAGAATATATGGTTGCACTAGGGATACTTGTTAGTGTCATGTATTTTGGTGGCTGTTATTTCATCTGTGTACAAATAAGTGATACACATTATTTTATAATCAATGAAACCTCTCACTCTAGCGTCTATGTAACACAGGCACAGGAATGGATTTTTTTAAAACCCCACTTTCTGATTTCCACTGTAAGCAAATGCCTACAAGCAGAGAACATTCATGAAAACTTTAAGAAAAAAAAAAGATGATCTGTGTAAGTACAATAGATTGAAAATACATGCCTAGAATGGAAATGCTTCTTCTGCCTCCACAGAATAAATAATAAATGCTTTCCAGGTAACGACTGCAGCTCTGTTGATAACATATATATTAATAAATTAAAAACGTCTGTAGATTGACAAGTGTTTTGTGGGCTTGTACTGAAAAGCCAACAACTAATTATGAAAGCCTGACTTGACTAATCAATTATTCAGATGAACATTAGGTGCCTATTATATGTGTAAACATGGGAATTATATTTCCCCTAAGTAACTTTCTAAAATAATGAACCCAAAACATGCAAATTTGAAATAGAAGGAATTGGCACTGTTATGCCCTTATTGCACATGCAGACCTCCCACTGAATTATTCAGGGAACACTGAACCGGGAGCCTCAGCCTTCCGACTCTGCGCAGCACGGCAGTAGCAGCACATGCCACGTTGTATTTGTTATGCATGTAATATTGATTTAGCTCGTTCTTGCTGGTCATGTTTCAAATTCATTTCATGTTTAGGAGGTAGGGGAAAGGAGAAGTATCCCTGGATTGCTATTTGCAATACATTTTTACGCCTGTTGAACACAAGATTATCTGATAAATTAATAATACCATGGCCTCTGTGTGCTGGAAGAATAAGCCTTTGAAAAGGAACACAAGTGAGGTAATAAACTCTATTTAGAAAAGGTTTATATTTGCTTGATTCCCCATCTCCTGCCTGTAAAGATTGGGAGAGTGCTAGTATTACAGAACAGATTCACTAGTGTTTCATTTAATTTGTGAGGCACTGAACACAATAAGGTAATGCATAATTGTTCTTTGCATGTAGAAAAGACCACGCTCTTAAACAGAATACAGCAACAGGGAAACCAGAAATAGATGTGACCAGACACCTGCTGACAAACAGTGACAAATCCCACTGACACTGCCGTGACCCCCAGTTAGTCAAGATTTAATTAAGGGGTATAATTAAGTCAGTGGAACAGAACACTAATGAGTGTTGTGTTTTTTTTTTTTTTTTTTTTTTTTTAATACGGGTAATTACACATGAGAATACAAAGTAAGCTAGGCCCCTCAATGTATCATTGAAGTGAACAGTATAGAATGACAATCAGAGCTTTAAGCACTCTTTTTGTTTATTTTTTCCCCTTTACTAGAATAATGCAAGTTGAAACAACACAGCTCTAGTCAAGCATCTGTGTACATACTAGCAAATGCTACTAGCCCAATCCTGCATGTGTAGCGTGTCAGTAACATGACCTTGGTGGCCCAGTGCACACCACTAAAGTGAAGCGTGCGTGGCTTTGCTGGGTTCTGCCCGTTGCTGTGTTTGCACGTTTGTACCGCGCAGAGGGCATGCTGCCTCACTTTCTAGCAAGTGACATTCTGTTCCTATTCAAGTAACATCCTCTAGATTTCATTTATCAAGTGTGGTTATTACAGAAAGCAACTGATTACAGGGAAGACACACTACAGATCATCCCTATGATTGTCTGCCTGTTGGGTGCAATACACCTTTATAGTCAAACACCAGAGTTTCTTACAGCAGTGCTATTTTATGCCTGATCTAGTTCTCTGGAATTTATCTCTAGGCAGTTGAGTGAAATAGCTGAGATATCTTTGACTATGTGATATTTGCTTATATTTCAATCATGAGAATATTGTAAAGTAGATTTACTTGACCAAAGTGTTAAACTGGGGTGGAAAACATCATCATCATGAATAATGACGATGTTGGTAGGGAAAAAAAAACAACTTTCCTACGGTCTCTAAGATTTAAAGGAATGCCTGTGTAGTTCGGGGCCAGCCCTCTGCTGGGATTACTCTTATCTGCTCCCAGCTGGTAGCCTGCAGTTCATGACAGCCTTTTATCCATTATCAAAGCAACAAGTGGAAAAGCAGATCCTCCTGACTGCTAACACTCTGTTCAGTTCTCTCAGTAGAATTTCTGCTTCTAAATCTTTCCTTTTAACAAGTCCTCAGATTTCCTTCCTACTGCTGCAGTAGACACTAAATATGTCTCTCAAGTCTTTAGCTCACTTGTCTAACTTAAACTCTGCAGGACACTAAGGGAAGAGAGAATAATTGCATTACAACAGGACATTTTCTACAGAGACTGACTGAAATGCAGCATGCTCCTGATCCTGCTCACACCAAGGTGCTGTGGGTTTAGCAGTTGGGTTCAATGACAGCAAAACCTAATTACTCAAATAACATACTAGTGAAACAACATTTCAATTACAATTTCAGACTGAGACATGAGATAGGCTTAAATTTAATCTACTAACACAATTTATTTATGTAAGTGCAAATTCTACAATGAGAAAAGCAAAGCACAATATATTTAATCTTGTTATACTGTGTTTTCTTTGCTTTTTTAGTGGTATGCCTTCAGGAAAAATAAAAAAGGTAAAGCCAGAAGATATTTAAATATAACTCATGTTGAATTCTTTCAAGCAAAATATATCCACTGAAACTGAACAGTTATTTGTTATTAAAACAAATCTAAATGAATATGTAGTAAAAATATACACCCCACTTTCCTTAAATCATGCTGTCATCAAGTAATGGGTCTTAGAAATGCAATCCTGTAACAGTTATTACAAGTATATTTATAAAATCAAAGGAACAACTTGGTTAACAAGCTGTTAAGTAGGGTACATTAAACCATAAAGTACATTAAGTGTTTCTAATTCTTTTTTAAACTCTGTTTTTTAACCAGATTTTCTGTGACACCGTGCGGTTGTGCTGGGACTGAGGATGCTGTGGGAGTGCCAGCTGGGTGGTGCATGCAGAACTCGCTCCCTCTCTGAACCAGCCCTTTGCCACCAGGCTGCTCCACTCACGCTTGGCTGCCTGCTCGAACCGTACATGGCACATCGTGCTGGTGCTGCATCCCTGCCAGTTGCACCCTGTGCTGAGCACAGCCCTAGTGCAGCCAGCAGCATCAGACCTCTGCACCTAACCCTGCTCGTCTCAGCCCATCAGAGATTTTCAGTGTGTGAGAAGGCATTATCCGGCCCTGGGTCCTCAGCAGCTTGGCTATGAAGCAGCCAGTAGCATTTAATTTTTTGGAGGTGCCTGATGTAACTGCTGTGGCGAGGACCCTGATAAAAGGGCATAGGATCACTACTCTTGTTCTTTCCTATGAGCTCAAGCATGTGAAAACAAGATATAATGAGAGGTTGTAAAAATCACATACATGATTTTCCTGCTTTTATCTTTACATGGGCATGTGTCAGCGTAAAAGAGCAGATTAGACAGGCCGGCTTCCGTCTGGGCTGTAGACACACACATGCATAATTGATTCCTGACATCTTCTTCTCCCCCATGTTCTCCCCGCGAGGCCACCCCTGTCCAGCTATGTATGAATGAACAGAAGTGTCTTTCATCCCCCACTTGCCTCGTGGTTCAAAAGGAACTACGAAAATAGCAGCAACAAAAATCCAGCAGCCTGCCAAAAGGCCTGCACACGTCCCATTCTTAAAGGCATGTGAAAGGTTGGAGAGCTCAGCAAAATTTTTATGTACGGGAGCAGGCCCAAGGAAAACTCACACGCCATAACCAATTGTGGACAGAGGATCATCTATCAGCAGACAAATGCAGGAACTCCAGAATGTCTCTCCTCAAATGAAATAATATATCTTTGAAAGCCAATGCCCGTTTTAGGCCTGAGGCCCATATATCAAGCCTGAGAGGCTTGTGGATACGCTCCAGGGCCATTAACCTTCCACCTGTTTCCCCTTGTCCTTCAGGATGAGACCCTGCCCTTGATTTTACTCCCTTCCCCTGTTCATCTTCCGACAGAGTGTAAATGTAAAGCAGAGGGCCTGTGAAATAATTCAAAGGCAATGGACCAGGGACATGGTTACAAATCTCTGCCACTGGCACTGTGACTTATGCAGGCAGTTTGTCACACATGAGCCAGGTGACCTCTGTGACATAACAGAGAAAAATATCGCCCGAGATCAAAAGATGAGATTCAGAGCGCTCTAACTAACTCTGGTGCAGGCAGCGGCGGTCCAGGCACGCCTGCCTTCCCCGCGCTGCCTGCTCTGCCTGCCGGAGGGTGGGCCGCGCTCCTGCTAATTGAAGCCATCGCGTTTGCTCTCCTCTCTACTCAAATCTTCCCTACAATACAAACGTCAAAATCTGTTTGCTCAAGAAGCTGCTCTTTTCCAAAATGATAGCTAGATGTAAATTGACAGCAGAGAGCAGAATTCATTCAGCAGATCAAAACGAACACGTAGCAATCTGTAACATCAAAAATGGTGAGTCACCTTCGCAAAAGGGTCTGTTTTAAGCTAGTAATTTTTTAAATGCTAAGTAGTAATAAAACCTTGTATGAGCACATTCTCTCTCTGGTATTGCAATAAGAAGCCTTCGAAGTCTAAAACATTTACTGGGATTCAACTGTCATGCCAGTTACAATGTAAGTAGAGTTAGTATTAAAAATGATGTAATGCACCTAGATAACACAACATCTGTATTGACTCGTATTTTACCAAGAGACATACTACAGAACCAGAATAGCAGTCATTTGAAATAAAGCCTAATCAGATTGATTTTTTTAAAAAAATACTTGAAGTCATTTTTCAAGCTGTGTACTGTATAGGAAGTTTCCCAGCTGTTTTCTACATTCAGGACTTCTCTGCTGGGTGCAGACAGAAGAAGAAGACCTAATGCAGTATTTCTCTTTCACTCCCCAAAACCTAATGGTATGTCTGGTATGGACATTTAATTTTGTCTATTTCATAAATTAAAAGAAAACCACACAACTGTCACAGTGTCCCAGGCATGATGATGAAATGAGAAATACAACTGTAGCTAGATCAGCCTAAATCCCGTCTTAATCCTAAATCACTTTGTCACTTGCCAACACCTAGTTGATGAAAAACTCAGTTTAATCCATGAATATATATAAAAATACACATATGCAAGCACACACAAACATTCAGCACAGCACTTACACGTGCTACACACTACCCAATCAGCTAATTTCATTCTGTCTTATCACAGGCTGACTTTGAAAATTTTTCATAGAATTCAAGCAAAATCATCTGAAGGGATATGGTTCCACTATTAAAGTATTTCACAATTCACTAAATCCAAAAGCATGAAAAAGTTGAACTATGGCTGGGACTTGAGGCTAAATCATTGCAGTAGTTAAAAAGAAATGTACTGCTGAAAATGTCATTGACATGAGCCTGATAAAGAGCATTAAACTACTCTGTTGCAGAACACTGCAACAGTAAACATAGTAAATGTAAAATTATTATTATATAAAGATTACTGTGAAGTGTTACCACTTTTTTTTTTTTTTGTAAAAAAATAAGGCAGTTGTTTGATTTTACAATGCGAAAATCATTTGAGTCCTGTGATTACGCACAGCTTTTCATTTTTTTGTATGTCTAAAGGAAGCCTGCCAGTGATACAAGAGTTAGCAACTATATGCAAGTTCTGCCACTCCTTTCAGTGAACTCCAATTCAGATCCCAGATGTCTTCATTTTTGAAAATATCTGGAGGGTTACTTTTTGATGTAAGATATAGGTGATGTATCCAAGGGTTCTGGCAGTCAGATCTTTAGCTCTCATTGAGACTCCTACTGAATATATTCATTTGTATTTAGGCCTGATTTCACTTATGAAATTTTCACTTATGAATTTTCACTTCTACATCCTTTTTTTTAAATAATATATATTTGATGTATCCCTGAAAAATTAATATTTAATTTGAAGAGCACCTAGCCTAATCCATTGCCTTTAACAGTGAGCACGATCTAGTGCATCTACTTTTGTAATATTCATGAAATTTGGAAATCAAGACTAGGCATTATATTTTACTCTGAGAGGCTTTTTCTCATTTGAGTGTTTGATCAGTTCTGAATGTCCAAATGGCCTACTAGAATTTCCAGGGCATAAAGAAACTACTTAAAGATGTTATTATATTTAGAAAAATATTATTATATTAATGTAATAAATTATAACCTTTATAAATAAACATTCTCAGATACACATAAAATGTGTTGTCCCATTTACCTGCTGCCATGTGCTTTTTATGTAATTAAATACTGAGCATCAAATACTTTAGAAGGTTACAGCACCTTCACTCTAAAGGAGAAAAGCTGATTCTTGTTGATAATATAATATGTCTTGTGCCGATGAAAAAGACTTTAATTGGTTGAAATACTACACAGATACTACAAATCCAACTAATTACATTTTTGAGTCCTTATGCCTCCATCATTTAGTCATTTAAAACAAAAGAAAACAAGAGCTATTTAACATTTAAAAATAATCATGGTAATTTGGGGCATGAATCATTCCTTACATTCTTTTCCAGCTACAAACAATTTCTGTTGGGAAAAGTGCCATATAGTATCGACAGTGACAACAAATTGTATTGTCCAGTGAACATCTGTTTCCGACTCCCACACTGATATTGCAGGTTGGGTACTTCTGAGTTAGTCTTCACAGGCTGCCCGACCACAGAGGAACTGGAAATTACTGGTACGTTCAACTTTTATTATTGGAACACAGGAAAACTTTATCATCATGCTGGGAAGTTCTGTATCTTTTGAAATATTGGAAGGAGGGTTATGTTAGCACAGAAACCCACATGTGATAGTTCTTATGAAGAAGGAGAAAAGTGGCTCCTGTTCATTGCGTCCCTCAGTATATGCAGGTATGCAAGTCTGAGATCAAAATGTCAAATGTTTGTTTTTAATAAAACAAGCAGCAGGGCAAACAAAGTACCAGATTCTGCCAGTCTTGCTCAATAGGTAGGCTGTGTCCCTATACAAAGTACCCATGAAATCCAAAGCACGGTTACTTCAGGCAGAGCAGACTGAGGTTTAGTATAGGTTGCACAATGCGGCTCTAGGGAATGTTGGTCTTGAAGAAATAACTGATCTTTTCTAATTCACATTTATTGCACCAAGGTACTATGATAGCAACTTATAGAGAAAGACTGTGTTAGCTAGCTAAAACTATTACTGTTAAAATAAAGCAAAACACAAAGACCTAAGTAATTTTTTTCAAAAAATGAGGTGACTGTTAGAATGATCAATGCCATATTTTTCATGGTTATGCCAACATTTGTTATTTGGTTTGGAGGAAAGTTCTGCTTTGGCAGGGACAGAGAAGAAATGAAGATATACTCTTGATAGGCGGTAAGTGCCAGTTTGATAATGCTCCCACACCTGATCTGTAAGTACATCAGCCAGTGCGGAAAAAAAGTGCTGAAAAAGATTCTCTTTTCCAGAGAAAGAGGAAGAGAGAAACTCCACCAAAATTTATATTAATTAGAGTGGCCAGCATGGAGGGGAATCAAAGGCAAAACGTGTGGAGCTCCCGCTGGTGAAGAGAAGACTGTGCCTTAAAGGAGAGAGATGCAAATGAAAAATAAATGCTTTTCAATGTCCTCATATGAGCTAGCCATATAAACACTCATTTTGAGTTGTAACACTTCCCAATGCAAATACTCTCACTGAAAATTCATTCTTAGTCTGAAGGGAGCTTTGTCCTTGACCACACCTGCAGAATAAGAACCTATGTGTCTTAAGAACGGCAGGTCTCAACGAAGTAAAATAATCGCCACATCCATATATCTACTTAAAGTTGTTGTTGTTATTGTTGCAGTTGTTACTTATCCTTTGTTATAAACAGTCCAAGTCCTGCATCAGAAAAATATTTTTTGATGCTATTC
The DNA here is from genome assembly GCF_009769625.2 of Cygnus olor. Lineage (NCBI taxonomy): Eukaryota > Metazoa > Chordata > Aves > Anseriformes > Anatidae > Cygnus > Cygnus olor. The sequence goes on from NC_049176.1 coordinate 6,193,185, forward strand.
CTTATAGCAATTTTGGATTTTTCAAAGAGTAGGAAGTCTGTGTAGAATCTTAACAATGTGGCCAATATGCGAAACACCGTTGGGAAATTCTAGGTCTCAGGCAGAAAATTGCCTGATCTTGCTTTTCATAAGTGTAATATCAGTACATATGTACCAATCAAAACAATACTCCAGTAGTATTTGTTTGAGAGTCTTTCTGTCTCCTTCTTTTCTGTCCATACATAGGCAGAAGGATCATCAGGGATTGTGGAGTGGTTACAAAAGAAACTGAAACTATTTTAGACCAGGGTGACCTGGGCATCAGCTACGACATTAGTCTTGGCTTCCACTTGCACACTAGATAATTTGTACCACCACCTAATTTAGTTTCATGCCTCCTAGCAGCCTTTCTACTGCATCCCTACCATCTCCTGCAATTCTCTCAAATGTCATGGTTGTTATGCCCTAAAACTACACAGACAAGTGGGAGCAGAACTGGAGACTTTGGGCAATTGTCTCTCGTTATTTTCCCTGGATGATTTCACTGCTACCTGAAGGAGAGTTTGGATTAGCTACTTCTGTGGCCTTTTTTGGGGTGATTTTTATTGAGCTATGGGAGTAGCAAGATGGATCAGAGACTGCAGGCCTTTCTGAACTATCCACTCTGAACTCTCATCTCAAAGAAATTCACAGTTTCCTAAAAGTATGCACAAGGAGTACTAGGGAGTGTCACTGAAGCACACCAAGTGTTGGTGAAGATCTCACTGTGGGTCAGTGCAGCCCATGGCCACAAATAACTGCAGTTACTGCTGCCGGCATAGTGACTGTGGTACTAATATAATTCCCAAGAAAGAGAAAGGAAAAGAAGAGACAATAAATAAGAAAAAGAGGATTTAGAAATAGCACGTAGCAAATGAAACTTAAACACTTGACCCAGGCAGCTCTACAGAAGAAAACAGGAAACTGGCAGTTGCTCTAAGTGAAACTGGAAATACGCTATTCAATATCTTAACTTGCACTACTTATTTGGAAAAATTTCTCATCATCTTCAGTAAAGTTTTCTTCCGATAAGCAATACAGGACCCATAAGCACAACTTGACTTATGCTGAAAATCACTATATGCAGGACTGACTTCTTCAGCTCCCTGTTTAGGAGAGAGAGTGGTTGTAGGTGCACAGGGAATTCTGGGCATCGTGTGGAGAGGAATATGGTTCCCAGCGCTCTGTTACTCACCTCTCCCCATACTTTTAAGATGGATGAGGTGGATTCGGGCGTGACCGGACAGCCCAGGCACTACCTCCCGTAAGGGGCTGCAACAACTTACTTCTAGAGTGGTAAGGGATTATGACTCAGCACCATCAGTCACTGACGTTGCTCATTACTCAGGACAAACTGCAAGACTGCAGTAAGTATTCCCCAATAAATACTGAAAGGTATCCAGATGAGACAAACAGAGGGTGCTGACTGTTACACCAGAATAAAGACACAATTCTTCGTCACATCCAGTGTCACTTAGTCAGGATGATGTTTCCTGTATTCAGCAAACATGCCAGTAAAAGAATTTCCTTGGCATACAGACAACATGGAAATGTCCTTTTAAAAATCAGTTAATACGAACAGAACTCATGAGCTAGCTGGAACCATTTCCTATGCTGTGGAAAGAACACTTGAATAAGGTTAACCAAGACATTTCACCCTCCCAACCTCCCCCCTCCCCATCTATTTCTGGATGTCTTCTTTTGTTCACCCTTTGCTAATTATAGTGGCCTTGCTTAGGTTATATTTATAGTCTTAAAAGAGTTGCCTGACTTTTAGAACACTTTATTCATGTATATTTCCTGTGTTTATTGTTGCCTTAACTAATTTTTAAATTAAAATTACTTGATCCAAGATTTTATTTAGCAACAAATATCAAAGTAACTTTTCTTTCAACAAATGAAGAGCTGTATTTAGATATAAAAAAGCATTTTTCTATTTCTGAATTTCTGAAAACAGATTTTAGTTTCTTTCCATCTCTAAGTGATGTGTATGACAGACAATTCCAGAATTAGACAAAATTAAATTTCTTTCTTTTTTCATGGCAGTATGATTATTTTGTATCTTAGTATATTTATTTATTTATTTTTGTGTCTGTAATGGTTGCTTTAATGACTGTGGTGTTTCCAAAGGACAATATTGAATATATATCTGCTTGGACTGCCCTGATGTTTACCTAACCACCTGGAACTGAACATCTACCAGCTACAGAAATGGAAAAAAGACATTGCGGGTGTTCATATGAAATTATAGCTTCATTTTCATACTGGAACCATGGTTTATCTCTCCAAGTTTTCCTCAATCCTCTCTTATACCTGCCCTTTCATTTGCTGTAGTTGCTCTACAAACATGTTTGTACTAATGGCAATAGCTACAACTTTTAGTCCTTAATTCGAAACAGCAAATAAAAACCATTTCAGAGAAAAAAAAAAAAAAAAGGAACATGGCACAGCGTCTGAGAGCAGGGAGAAAACACTTGTATGGAAGAGGCTGAGCTATGACCCTTAAGCTCACAGCATTTTTAGGTTTTGCACCTGGCGTTAGGTGCTGATGCCCAGCAGGTGGGGCAGGCTCCCCAGCCTGGTGCAAGAGGGCCCTCAGGCCTGCAGCAGGCCCTAACGGCCCCACCTGGCCCCAATCTGTGGCACCATTTAAGCTCCAGCTGAGGCCATGTTCCCCTTTAGGTTGCCTCGTGGGGTTTTTCTCTTAAGTGCTACTTCAGTTGCCTCCTTGTTTTGGCCTGTCCCTTGTCCCTGCAGCCCTCTGAGACCTGCCCTGGTTGGTGCGTGGGGCAGCAGGCTTGTGCCCAGTGGCTGTGAGAAGTAGTGCCTGCTGGTTTCTGTGTGTGGAGAGCAGTGCGTGCCCCCTGCCCTCATCCAAGTTGAAGACCTGGAGGAGAGAGCCAGCAGTTCGAAGTATGTAGTAGGTACCAGGCTTAGCGTATTAAAAGGAATAACCACTGGGCAAAAATGCAAATGCTTCATGTCAATTTTCTGATGGGGTAGGATAGAGTGTAAGCGCAGTGTGTTGTGACTTAGTCTGAATAAAGCTGCTTTCTGTTAGTGTGCTGAAATGGCTGGAAATGTGGTAATTTGGAAGATTCTTATTAGAAGAAAAAACAAACGGAAGACTGCTAAAAGCTGTTCTAAAGATAGTGATATTACATTTCAGTTTGCTTTTAACTGATCTTTCCATCCAGGTGTGGGGCAAAGTGGGAGTGCTGAAATAGGCACTTTGTATGTCACTTTAATAAAATTTTTGTACTGTACACATTTAATAGAGTACTAGATTTTGGGCATAGTCGTTACCTTTGGATTGTCTGTAATGAAGTTCAAGCCAAAGGTTTATTATTCAGTTGACTATCTCCCGAATTGCTCTCAGATTTAAATTAATTGTTGAAATATGCTTTCCTCCTGTACCAAAACTCACCCTTTTTGAGGCTGATTTTTTTCCATCTTTGCTTGTAGTGGAGAAAATAAACAACTACATTTTATTTGCAGAGCATGAAATTAATCTTTACTTCCTTTTAAAAGCAGTCTGGCATGGATTCAAATACTTGTAACTTGAGGCTATGAAATTGAGCAAACTGTGATAGCTTGATATATGACCAAAACCAACCAAACAAAAAAAATCTATGGCCGTGTTTTTGGGTACCATAAAATGACATACTTCCCTGGAAGGAAGCAGGCTATTCTGTTTTAGATAGCTGAAAATCTCCTTGTTAATGCACACTGGCTGAAGTCTAGAGCTGAGAAATACCAGACTAAGAAGTTTTAGTGCAGTCTACCCTGACTTTTACTGCTTCAATATGTAGCTGTAAAACAATAATTTCATAATAATTTTAATATCAGAAGTGGAAAAGAGTTAAGTATTTTACTATGCTTCTGTGACTATAAGGCTGTAGAGTGCATTCAGTCTGTTTTTTGAGTGTTCAACCTGAAAGTACAACCTGATAGCTCTCAGCTTTAGGCCTTTTCTCCAGTAATGAGTCTGACTGGATTTTGCGGAAGCCATCTTGTTACTGCTTCCACAGGTAGAGCGCAGTTCCTCACTGGCTGAAGTCTGTTTTGTTCAGGTGTTGTGCTTCTACATGGTTATTATATGGCTGTATTTGTTGTTTCATCAAGCTGTGGAAACTTGAATCTCTTAATCTTTCTTCATAAATCACCCTTTTCTCAACTTCTGTTATCGTTTTGTCAGTATTTTTCAGGCCTAGAGCTGAGTGGATTATGTAAGCTATTGACTCCACAGTGCTGTATATATAAAGGTGATCATCCCTTGATGTGGAGCAGCTTATCTTTATATATGAAATTATAAAATAACATGATTTTATATTATAGGTTTTTAGAAGGATTGATAGGAAATCTGTAAGTGACAACATTATGGCTGGGATTTCATCCTTTCTGCAGGTGATCCTAAAGTCTACAGGTTAACAGAAGAATGTTGTTAAATCTAAACAGCCTTGGTATAGAGGCAAACTTTCAGAAATATAAGAGTAATAAACACATACACTGTATCAGAGTGATACATGTATCATACAAAATCATTGGATGTGAATGAACAACTTCCACAAAGTAGAGTTATGTTCTTCCCACAGTAAGATTTATTGCCTGGTTCTAAGAAATGCCTTAATTTTCAAGGGTGGTGGTGGTGGTGCAAATGGCATTATTTTTGTGGCAGAAACATGGAAAAGAGTTCTTTGCAAATGAAAGTCTGTCATTTTACCAATAAAACTGACAATCTTGAGCAAAATTTGAAATACATCATTATTTTCCAAGAGATTGGAGTTTTTTTCTTTGCTTTTAATGTGTAAAGCTCTCTCTAGCATTTAGCAAAAATATCAAATCATCACAGCAGAAAATAACAGTTTAAAGTAGTGGTCTGAAAATACAATAGGTTATAGTAACATCAGTACAACTTTAATTATTAGGATTTAGTATTATCTTGGACTAATCATAACATGTGAGCTCTGAACAGCATTGTCTTCATACTGCCCTACAGCAATGCGATATGCATTTGGTAGTGCACCCAGTTAATCTTTCTACTGGCGCAGCTCACTGCTATCTTGTGCTTCTAATTGGGAACTTACACTTTTGAAGGAAAAAAAGTAACTTGTAATGTTAAACTTCTGTTTTTTATATCATATGGCTCCAACTTGCAGCTAAATATGCAAGTGTGTCTTGTCCCTCCTCTGTAAAGGCTGCGGTGTGTGCTTCAGGCCGTGTGGCAGGGGTGGCTGTAGCTACAGAACTCCCCACGGCCATGCTACAGCCTATTACATCTTTTCGTGTTATTAGCATTAGGATGGGCTGGACAACTTTTGGAATTGTTACTCCCTCAAATTTTTGTCTACAATAAATAATAAAACACTGTTATTGCATCATGGCTGTTCATGGGAGCCTGTGTAAATTTGCTACAGTGAACGCATGATGGCAAATCCACTCAATTGTAGGACTTAAACAAACAAAAAATTACCTGTGTGAAGCATGACTGCATAATCTCAGCCTGATGCTGAACATCAGACATGAGATGGAAAAGTAACTAAATCCAGGGTGACTGAATTCAATCTGACTCCACCATGTGATGTTGTCACCTCTGATAGCAGGAAAGTACACAGCTTTGACATGAATGGACATAGGAGAATGTTGTCTTTTTACCCCTAGAAAAAGTGCCAGAGGCTTAGCAGTGAACAAGCTGTTTAGAAAGGCTACAAAATGGCATGCCTGTATGCTGAAATACTGCATTTAGTCACGTACTTTGTTCAGAAGAGATCAAGAAGATGATCATGAAGTTAACTTCTAACAGAGTGTTCCCCTACAAGGTTCAGTAGGGTGGCAGGTATAATCCCGTGCTTCATTAAACACTTTTTTGTGCTGAGGCTTCTTTCCATAGCAATTGTTTTACTGTCTTTCCACACTTCAAACAAAACATGCTTGTTATGAACACTTGTCTTTCACAATCCAAGGGTATTTAGTTAAATTAATGATTCTAATGCAAAGAATGTTAGCTGTGTGAGAGGAATACTTTTCTGTTTACCCCAACGTTTTTTTTAATGTTTGAGGAAAATGGTGATGTGTTTTTCAGATCCAAATGCACTCAAACCAGACTAAAAATCAGTAACTACATATGACAGCATATTCTCTAGTCTGACTACTGACACTAAGGGCAATCTTGAACCTCAGTTTCTGGCTGCTTCCCTGACTGAAAAAACACTACAGTTTTATTTCATCAGCTATGTTAGTTACATTTCCTGTCCTGATAAATGTGTGTTACAAAGTCCAAAAGCACTTGAAGTTATCAAATTGCCTTTGATTACTTAAGTCTAAATAATGTATCAAGCTTTCATCACCCTGAAAAAGAACTTTTAAGGTATTCCATTACTGATACTTGTTCGCAAAAAAAAAAAACTAACACCAAAACAAAAAAAATGCCAACCCCCTATTTTTTCCCCTAATCTGTATTTATCTGGTTTAATAATTCAATTTCTGTACTGAAAATTCTTATTTTTCTGTGCATTTCTTGCCATTTAATTTCATGAAGACTGAAGTTTGAAATTAACCATGATGTATTGAGTATTATTATTACTGTAGCTATCTAAACACATATTACGAGAGACACCAGTAGTTCTGCTGACCCTATTTACATTAAGTTTGTACTGCTTTAAGAAACAATTTGAAACTCTGCTAATGTAGTTGTGCTTACAAGGGATATGTAATACAAAACTAGGCATGTGTTTGCTTTTTAGCTGCCAAAACATCTGTTTCTATTGTACAGTAGAAGTCCTGCAAGATAGGATCCTTTTGAGATGTCTGGTTAAACCATTGTTTCTTTGAAGGCCACGTTTACAGCTAATGCAAGCATAGACAAATTTGTACTTATAGCAAGGAGTCTGTCCCAGAACTGATACAGTCTGACATCAGTGAATGGTCTAAATCAATTTGCAAACTCAGTGAATAGTTTTAGGATGAGCTTCTTTAATGTGAAGTATGCTGGCCCTTCCTGCAATCATTCACTAATTGGGTTTGTGCTCACATAGTACTTTGACCTATGACATCCTCGCTAAAATAGCCAAATAAGTCAAGGTAGATTTTTTTTTTTTGGTGAGTCACAAATTCTTTAAGCCCTTTTTTGTAATTATCAATGTTTAGTGAATTTTCTGATCCTCAGCCACAAGAAAGTATTCTGAGGACCGTTTTCCAGTGCAGGTTCTGTTTTCTTCTGCACCAAGCATACAGCTTTCTTTTATGGGTTGAGGAATACTTTGGAAGTAGTTGTTGAATTTTCCCTGATGTGAGCTGATGAGGAAAGACCAGTCCACTGGAACTGTCTGCATCCTTTCTTGGGGCCAGGTAACCTTTGGACTCTAGAAACTCTTGCAATATTTTCTTTTTAGCTTTGTACAAAGACCTTTCACCTGACTAAGACAGCTGGGTACAAATCTAGCATCCCCAGGGCATTCCTCAGTTTTCATAGCTAAGGATAAGATGGATACATCTTTCTGTTATATTTACTGAGCTTTCAGCAACTCCAAAATAGCCAACAAAGGCCTTCTTCACCATTTTACTGGCACATTTATTTCATCTGTGTCTAAAGAACTATACAGAAACATTTCTATTGATCAGTAAGTAAGCATTATGTGTAGTCAAAAGGAGAATTTCTCATGTAATTTCTAATGACAGAGTACCCTGATTTCACTAGATAGATGTATGTTTGAGATTTTAGCAGGTGTTCAAGTCAAAGTTACTAGATTGCACCTGTCTGCTTTGGATCTTGCTCTGGCATTGGTACTCACCCTGACTAGTTTGGTTCATTAATACTTCTGTTAATTTCTGATATCCAATATGAATGTAGAAGGATCTTGCTCTTTAGCAAGTATAAGCATTACATTACATATTTTTAAAACTCAGATAAGGGTACAGTTCTGTGAAATGTTGCAGCTAGTTCTGGCTGATGAATATTTTGACTTTGTATATGCTATATGCCTAACACATTCCAAAAGACATGTTGACAATTTGTAGAGCAACAGATGTGAAAATTGTAATAAACATATACTGATAAAAGCTTCATGAAACAAAGTTGTTTTAAAACATCTAGTATCACTTGAGATTTTAAAAAAATCAATTTTCAGACAAATGGAAAGAAAAGAAAAAGCTTTAAAGCTGTAATTCACTGTTTCTGTTTGTTTTTAGAGTATATCTAGGCTAAATGTGGCTTAAACCACTGATAGTCTGGGACAGCATTTTTTCATCATGTACTCCTCCCTTTCGATACCTCCTGAACTCTGTTAGCTACAAATCTCTAAGAGAAAGGAAAATGTTTGCCCTTTTATATGAATTAAACCTAGTCTTACACATTTCTTTCTTTAGAACGAAGCGAAAGGATACAGAAGAGAACTGTGTACATACTGTTCCGTAATTCACAGCCAGTTGTGCAAGGAAATCATTTGTCATTACAAAATCATTCTGAATTTCATATGAACCACCTTTGTATACTTCTCTGTTATTTCATTATTTGTGTCATTTAAAAATTTAGTCTCAGATCTGCTAATGCACCAATCTTATCTGGAAGACATCTGAAGATGTAGTCTTTGTGTAGACAAGTAGGAATAATAGGAAAGTGTCTTCTCAAGCAAATACATGCTTCTCAGCTGTGTGTAGATAGGGAACAAAGTTAGCTGATTTGAAAATCTAGTTGCTTCTTCCTCACAACTGCCTCTTCCCTTCCTTCTTCATTTAAAATCTGTCATTTACTTAGGTCTTTTTTTTTAATTCCCACAGGTATTCATGTCCTCCAGAGCAATCTGAAATAGCTGCTTTTCCTACCTTGATCAGAAGGAGCTGACAGCATGGATGGACAGAAGAGGATCATATTCAAGAAAGGTTTGGAAATCCTTTGTTTAATTCTGATTCTCTGCTGCTAAGAGATGGTGTTACCTGATGCTGTCAACAATGTAGAGTCTAATCTAAATGTGTTTTGAGAACCTCACGTTTTTGAAGTTGAGAAGTTTAAAGTTCTTAGTGTTGTGTTATCCAGTCCCTAAATGATGGATTTCCGAATGTGTTGACATTGTTCTGGAATGCTGTGCAGTTTAGTAGAGCTCGTCCAATTAAAAATCATATATGTATATATAGGGGTACGAATATATGATGAAACTGATGCTTCCCACAAATGTGTGGAAAAAGTTCACTGGCCATTTTCGTATGTAGTGAATTTCTAGAACATACGTATTTCTAGAAGTCTGTATATATGTGGTAGTACATGTATACTACCAAAGTTAGGAGCAGTTGATCAAAACTTTCATGAAAAACATTTGTCTTTTATGTCTGTAGTAGTAAGCATGTGTTAGTTGAAGAATATCAACCAGCCTGAGGCTGGAGGTGAAGACCATCTCTAGAACTGTTACCAGCATAGCATGTTGAACGCATATGAAATTTGCCTACAGATGAAGCAGCAGAACCACAAAAAGTAAATGTTGCTTAAGTATCTATTCATATTATCGCTTGTATCATACCTGTGATTTTTAAGGCAGATCTTAACTTAAAATTCTTACACTGAACAGTATCTTCTGCAAATCTCAGTAATTTTTAAAACGGTTACTCCAGACTGAAGTACTGTATGGGCTGAAAGATCTGGTCCCTGATTTTTAGGACATAGTCTCTTGGAAATATATCGTGTTGTAATTCTAATCATTAAATTACTTAAAACGAGCAGCATAGCTTACTAAAAAATTATAAAAAGCAAATAGCAAACTAAGATGTGACAGCTTTCTCCACTTTTTAATCCAACTTCTTTCCCCTCTGAGTAAGCTTTGTCCCTTATTTCTCTTTATGCTGAGCTTATAATGGTTCCTGCAACTATTCGTATGGAAAAGTCTGAGAGAAGCTGGCATTGTATATACAACATACACAGCTTTTCTTGCAATCATGGGCTTTATTTCATCTCTGCATCATTATGGTTATGATAGAAATTCTGTTGTGGCAAGCATCCTGACTGCAGATTAATGAGATCTCTGTGCTTGATACGTATAGATTCACTTCTCAGTGAACTTCTACAGTAATTGTTGTATTTGGATATTGTATTATTTTCCCTTCATTACACAAGAGTAACTAAGAAGTTATGGGTGGTCACAAATTTACAGAGTTCTGCAGCAAATAGTTGTGGCAAAAAACATCTCCCTGTTGCAGGAGGAGATTCAGTGACTGGCAATGTAATAGGGAAATTCAGATGTAATTTACATTTGTTATCTTATTGTGGTGTGTTTTTTTTTGAGATGGATCTTTTATTCATTCCAGAGCTAACTTCTACATTGAGTGGTTAAAAACTGTAGTTTCTCTATTGTCTGATTCCAAATTTTTGGCTTAATATTTCTGTGTCAGAGCTGACCACAACAAACCACAAAATTGCCTTAATGAATAATCTCGAATGTATATGGGGGAATTTCTAGCCACCAGAGAGCTGTGCATAAGGATTTATTGGGTAGTCCCACTTCCTAGTGCACCTAAAGGTCATTGTAGCCAGTATAGATTACAGGAATCCCCAATGTATCAGTGGTGATGAGAACCAAAAGAAGTCCTTAAGGTAATTTCTTCCTCCTTGCTTTCTGTTCTGTGTGTACCCTGCTTAGGACTTAGCCTTCATGGCTAACTACACACACGTGCACACACACGTTAATATCCCAATGAGAAAGTTAATATTCCAATATGGACATACACATAGAGTCTACGTAGATGGCAGAAATAGGGTTCCTTTCTGTGTTACTTGAGATAATAACATAAGTTTGTAAATGAGTGTAGAATGGTGTAACAGGTATGCTTACAGCTCGGAATACAAGTCAGAGAGAGAGGATGACAAGGAAGGAGTAAAATTCATGCTAGCCCCTATGGAGGTTAATAACAATTGTGATAAGTAGCAAAATACAGAAGAGATTAACTGAAACTTGAATCTCTTTGATACAGCTTATTACAGGCTCAGATGGAAGACAAGTACAAATTTCTCCTCATAGTAATCTGTCTACTTAAAGCCAAATAAATTAGAGATGCTTGGGGAAAAAGACAAACCATATTCTCTTGCTCAAAGTACAACATTGTAAAAATTATCTTTTGTTCTTAATTGAATATAATGTAAGATTGTTACCTACCTTAAGTTCTCTAAAAAAGATGCTACTCCTAGCCCACTCAACAATGGAGAAGAGGGTTTGGTCAGCCATTTTACACATAAGCCCAAATGTGTTGAGCTTCTCATGTTTGCTTCTGTTGGCTTGCTCCTGCTGCAGATATGCCATGATCTTAGCTTGGACTTGTGGCTCATCTGGCTCACACTTGAGAAGTTCCAATATCAGATGTGGAATACTTGCTGGTGAGCTTGTTTGGTAACTATCCATGTATGAGTATCCCATTATTGACTCTGGTGAGCTAGTGTAAGGGTCAGGGTACTCAGACTTGATAGCACGGCTTGGAAAATGGCCATATGTTTGGTAACCTTGCAAGCTGCCGTGGGGTGGCATTGTCATACTAATCGGAGAGGTTACAAAGGGACTTCTGTCATAGTCTGTAGGAGGCAAGGCAGTGTGGTTCAGAGGTAGGCCTTTGGAGGCAGAATGGATGTTCTGGATCGCAGAGGATATTGTCAGGTCAGTTGGCATTGCTTGGATCACCTGAGTCATGGCTTCCAGTTTAAGTCCATTTGCTCGGATAAGAGCTTTCTTCTGCTGCTTCAGTGCCCTGTCTCTCTTGTACATTGGTCCAAACTTGTTTCTACCGCCACGCATTCGGTCAGCTCGCACAGCTGTCAGGGGAGAGAAGGAAGTAAATCGTAACGAAAACTTGAAATCAACAAGCTTTAAAGAAACATAGTAGGACAGAGCAGAAATGTAAAAATGTAACTCCATGATTTTTTTTCAATTTCAAAGTAGCACTTTTATTCCTGAAGAAAAAAAAAGATTTATTAAATGTCACTTTTTTCAGGTAATTTAAATATCACATGCACGTCACTAACATGAAAGAACTGCTCTTTACATTGATTAGGAGACAGGGACAAACACAATGGTTGGCTACAGGAATTTCACACCTGCTATGGGATCATGTGGAGATCTCAATGTATATTTGGTTTTACGTCAAGCTACTATGTCCTTAAGAAACAAGGGCTGATGTCCAAAATTTGTCTGAGATGTATCCAGTGGACCCCATTGTCTCATTATAGTCATTTCGTTACTGCCTTCCACTGCAGCAAAACATCTGAAACGTAAATTGTGAAATGTTCAATAGTCACAAAGGGGAATATGTTTTTCTTGGCAAAAAAGGAAATATTTTCTTTTGAGGATTCTCTTCAGATTGGTGTAAAACTTGGAAAAAAAATCTAGGTATCTGAACAGCTTTACAGAAATGTTTAGCTGCAGTTGGAACATGCAGAGAGAAAGCTGTCAGCTCGCCGCCTTCCATGTAGAAGGTGGAAGTGATAAACTATTGGTGCTGTTCTGGCTTGTAATGTCTCCGGAATTAGAAATAATTAAAACAAATCCACTTCAACAGCTGCCTTGGGAATCATACTGGTGGTCTCTGTCACAGCAGTGTCTGTCACCATGGTATATATGTAATGGTCTAGTGAGGAGCTCCCACCAAGCCCACCTTGCCCAACGGCAATTAGATTGAAAGAGGAACCTTTGACAACCTGGTGACATGTTGAGACTGCTGAGATTGCTGGAGGTTAAGTTCTTGAGCTTTTTATCTTAGGGATTAGTAGAACATTAAAAATTTATTATGAATGCTAGATAACACATAATGCTGTACATTATCATAAGGACTTTAACGTTTAATGATTTTTTTTGGTCCATGGTAATTTATGAACTAGACTTTAAGGCTATATATATCACTATCAGGGAAATACACATATAAATGTCACAAGCATTTACAATTATGGAAGTACACATTCTTCTGATTTTCTAAATAGAGGAAAAGTTGTATGTGTACATAAAAAGGTGTACAGCTAAGGAAGTTAAAGTATGTTTTTAAAGTATCTTTAAAAATACATGTACTATACTTACATTTATAGTAAAAATGCTTCTAATATTGCTGCTAAATGTTGATTTTGAGTGAAATGCAGGAATTTAAAATTAAATCACCATGCTGCTAAATGTAATTAACTTTAAATATGTATACACAGTATCCTTCCAAGTATCCTAGAATTAACAACTGTAAGCCAAATTCTATTTGCAAATACTCTCATGTAACTCCTACAAATATTAGGGTGTATTGCATGTAATTGCAGAAGCACAAAATTTGGTCCCGTATTGTTGCCAGCAATTGAGAGGTGTTAGAAGTAGCAGTAGTTATAGATATTGTCCTCATTCTTTATGTCAACAATGAGAAAAGGATTCCAATTGTCCTGTTATTTTACTGTTTGAATTTGGAATACTGTGGGATTCAGAATGTTTAGTGCAGTGTCAGTGCTAGCTGAGTCTCGTGGGCGATTAGAGTAGTGTTGAATTCATCAGACTGCAGGAGGCTGAGTATTCTGTTGATCTTCAGTTATGTCAACAGATTTCCGTTGCCAAACTCAGGTGACTGGGGCTTATGCTGTATAGTTCTGTTAAAGGTTTATTCTATCCCTTACTGGTCTGATTTTTCCTTTAAGTCTCAGGTGAATGCAATTTCAGTATGATTTTAAGGATAAGGAATTTATAAGCTTGTCCTTGGTCAAGCAAAAATGCCATTTGCTGTGAAATCTGAATTTTAGTATTTTTTTATATCAAAGTTAAAATTCATTGTGTATGAGTCTCACATTTTAATCAGAATGATAATTGTGCATTCCATTATCTCAAAGGGTATTGTACACTTCTCATTCTTCTCTGTACCTGAGAGAGCCAAATGAAGTCAAAAAATATACTTCAAAATTCTTATTCTCTTTCATTAGTGCTAACATCTGAGGTGTAGCATCACAAAAATATAGGACAACTTAAGCGATTTTGTTCTTTAATCCCAAAGCAAGTCAGTGTGAGAAATACATGTATTTTCTCTCACTTATGCTGTATTATCACAAGATAATATTATTAAAAAAACAAAAGCAAACAACCCTAGACAAAATAGAAATAAAATTGGATCACTGTCTCTAACAATGACTTTTTAAAATCTGGACTCTTTATTTCATGTTTAACCTAAATTAAGTCTTTTTATAAAGCTGCAAAACTAATTTCCATACTATCTAGATCCCTTCATTCAAAAGCTCAAAAATATTAATATCAAAACATATGTATATGAAATTTGAGTTTATGGTTTTGACTAGGCTTTAGTGATTTTTCCATTTACTCATTAGATTTTTTTTTTAGAGAGCAACAATTTCATTGACCTCACAAAGTCACCTTTTACTACAACTTCAAAAACATGATAAATACATAGCATAATTTTTATAAACCAGTATGTATCATAACACATGTAATCCTCTTATTTTTCAGAAACTAATCTATAGTTGACAATATGAGCAAAACTTATAAGGCTTACCTTCTAATTTCATTCCAACGCTTAGACATTTTTGAAATCGACAGTAAGGACACCGTTTTCTCTGTGTTTTGTCAATCTGGCAATTCTGATTTTCTATACATGTGTACCTTTTGTTATTCTGGACTGTTCGCTTAAAGAATCCCTGCATGACAGACACAAAAGTTAGCCTCTGTTGCTTGAACAGTGTTTCAGCATTTTATTTTATAGAAATCACTGTAGCCTATTTTTTATACACCACTTGAGAACTTTTGAAGTTATATGGTTTACTTTAAATTACAGCGAGCCATACCCAGGAGAAAACCACCAGATTCTAGAGGTTTTCCTGTATTAGGGGTATCTTTTATACACTTATGTCAAAGCTTAACAAGACTGGCTATAGTCTCCTGTGCCCCTAACAGTGGTAGCAGCAGTAGAAAGGTTGACCAGTTCCTTTTATATTTCTTAATAATTGTAAAACGACTAAAGTGTTCCCTGGAAAGTAATTGTATATGAAATAAGTAGGAACACTATGGCAAAGACGACAGAAATACAGAATACCTCCTGCTAATGTACATCCCAATGGTGCATGCTAAAGGCATAAGTGCTTGTTATTCATTTCTCATTGATTTTTTTTTAAATGTGCTAAGTTAATTTTCCCATGCCACTAAATATCTTAAATTGCATTGTTCTGGCAAAGGAGGTTCCTTTACAGTGCATTACTTAAAAAATTGCAAAGAACTTAAAACATTTTTACATGACAAATTTGACATGCTATAAATTCATAACTGTTTAAACTTCTGTATAATGGAATCATTCAGATAAATGCAACTCATGTTTGAAGATAAATTAACAAATATTTTATTCTCAAAATTAGTAATTTAATTGAACAATAGTTACTTGACTCTGTGTCAAATGAGCTCTGAGAGTATATAGTTTGTATAAAAAAAAGTGCAAGGTCATCATAATTCCAGAAATCTACATGATAATGTTGAAGGATGAAAATTCTTAAGAAAGCTGCGTTAGACTTTGCAAAACTGATCTGTATTGAGGATACTTTTTCGCTTGTTCCTCCAGGAACAGCAATGCTCTAAATGTATATAAATCAACTAAAATCAATATTTAGGACAGTTAGGAAGGAAAGGTGTTCTTTAACTACATCACTTTACAACAGCAAAACAGTTAAAAGCAGTGATAAAGCTCCAATCCAAGCCAGTCCAAGTTGTTTCTTTCCATCTGTACAAATGAGATCTCACCAAGCATAAATGCTTTGGTGGTTAATTTTTCATGTGACTAACAAGAAACATCAGAAGTAAGCCAAATTATTGCACATCTGTATTTTTCAATTATCATTTTTTCCTGGTTGTTTGGAACTTTTTTGGGGCTGTACTTCTGTTTGTATGAAGAAATTGGTACAGAACCTTGCAGCTTTCACAGGTGAGAAGTCCATAATGGTACCCAGACACTTTGTCTCCACAGACTGGACACAGTTCCTCAAGGTCTTCATCATAAGAGTAATTCACCATTTTAAACTGAGACACTGGGAAAAGGAGAAATAGCACATTCAATTAGAGTTATGTGAATAGCTCGCTTTTTCTGCAACTATTCTCGTCTAGAGGGAAAGTCCTCTTTAAGCACGCCACGGCGAACTGCAAGAAGTTTTATTTTTAAAAGTGGAGCTTGTACAGGAACGCGTAACTTTTCCCCAACTGCAAACCCGCGTGATACTTGGCAGGTGGGACACAACCCCACCAGCTCCTTGCCTTCCTCCTCTAAATATTAACATTTCCACAGCGCCCGCGACCCAGCGCCTAGTTTGCGGCATCTCCAACTATCTGAATTCATCCAAATCCGAAAGTAACCGAGGACGGGCTTTAAAAAGGCGGGACGAAAAGCTGGAAGTGCCGCCGGAGGCCAGTAACCGCGTTCGTTTCCTTTCAAGTTTTCTTTCAGCGCCAGCCCGCAAATATTTGCTGAGCCCGAGCGCGACCCGCAGCCCCGCCGGGTACCCACTCGCCCAAGCGGCGAGCTCGGGGCGAGCTGGGCTGGGGGCGGCTCGCCCCTGGGGCTCCGGGGGCGGCCGGTGGGGTCCTGCTGGGCAAGGGCGGCGGCGGCGGCGGGCTCCTGAGGAAGGCGAGCGGCACCCCCGGGCTGCCGCCTCCGGCACGCCGCGGCTCAGGGCAGGGGAGCGGCCGCAGTCCGGCCCGACCCGCCGCCTGCCAGAGCCCGGGGAGGACTCGGAGGAGGAGGGCCCGGCCCGGTCCCCCCCCCCCCCGCTCCCGGGCGCTGGGAGCGAGTTCCCCTCCTCGCAGGAAAACCCGAGTGGGAAGGCAGGGGCTTTCCGAGCGCCGCGCCCTGGCACCGAGCCTCCTCCGCGGGCGAGGGGAGGGGAGGGCTGGGCGGGCTGGGCTGGGCTGGCCGCCCCCAGCACCTCCGCGGCCCCCGGCCCACCCCGCCCCGGCTTCCCAGCAGGTCCCGGGAGGAGAGGGCAGAATTTCGAAAGAGCGGCCGGGACCGGAGTTTCCACCGCGGGGGTGGGCGGAGCGGGCAGGGTCCGAGCACCGAGCAGCCACCCCCCCGGGGCAGCCCTCGGACGGGGGCTCCGCTGCCCCCCGGTGGCATTCCCAGCCCGGGCATCCCGCTGCCATCCCGAAGCTTCGCACCGCCGCCACCTGCGCTGCGCCCGGGGGGCAGCCCGGTGCCTGTCGGGGCCCCGGGGGCGGCTCACGGGGTGTCCTCTGCACGATCCCCCCGCAGCTCCGTCGCCGCCAACTTGGCGAGAGTTTTTGGGGCGGCCCGGGGCTGAGCCCCCCCCCCTCGCCGGGCGTACGCGAGCACGGCCGGTGTCCCGGGGAAGGCACCCCCCGGCTACCGCCAGGAGCCGGCGGCCCTAAACTTTTTGGCAGGACGAAGGGGCGCCCCGCCGGAGGGGTAGGAGCCGAGCGTGCGCGGAGGGGGAGCGCCGTGCCTCTCCCCTCTTACCTTGCATGTTTTCCGGCATCTGCCCCTGTTCCCCATTCGACCGGGCGAGTCCCAGGGCCTCCGTCTCCACTTTGGGCAGCATGACAAGGCGGCTGCGGGCCGGGCTGGGGGCTCCGTGACCGTCCGCGACACCAGCACCTGGACACGGCAGCACAGATTTAGCTGGACCAAGGGGCGCTCGGCGGCCGCTGCCTCCTCCTCCTCCTCCTCTTCCTCCTCCTCCTCTTTCCTCCCTCTGCTCCACGCCAGCCCTTGCCCTGCTGCCGCGGGAGCACCGAGCGGCCCCGGCCGCCGGGAAGCGCCGCCGGGTGCCCGCGGCTGCGGTGGTCGGGCTGCAGGCGGCGGAGAGGAGAGGAGGAGGAGGAAGGCCGGGGGGCGCAGGAGAGGAAGGGGCGACCCCGGGAGC
This sequence comes from Cygnus olor, assembly GCF_009769625.2. Classification (NCBI taxonomy): domain Eukaryota; kingdom Metazoa; phylum Chordata; class Aves; order Anseriformes; family Anatidae; genus Cygnus; species Cygnus olor. The sequence continues at coordinate 6,211,057 of NC_049176.1, forward strand.
CCGCAGCGGCTCCGCTCGGGGCTCAGCGCGGCGGCAGCCCGGCTCCCCGATCCATGCGGAGCGGCACAGTGCACGGGAGCGCTCTGCCGCCGCTGGTGCTGCTGGACAGGGTTCCCACCCCCGTCCCCCTCCTCCCTTCCTCCCTCCTCCTCCTCCTCCCCCCTCTTCCCCCCGCCACAAGTGCGGAGGTGCCGAGTCAGGACCTCCAGCCCCTGGCCCGCGGGGAGGCGCTCCCGGAGCCCGGGGGCTGCGGGGCGCGGGGGGCTCCGGCGAAGGGGGGCGCTGACACCGCCCTCGCAGTCAGGAAGGCAGGGCCGCGATGAGCAACACCCTCCCACGCACACACACACGCGCGAGCAGAGACCACTCGCCCCCCGCCCGCTGGTTGGGCCGGGGCTGCGGCCACCCCCACAGCCCCAGCGGAGCCCCCCCGGGCACCAGCCCGGCTGCGCCTCCCTGCCCCGGGCAGCCCCTCGACAGCTCCCCGGGGCCGGCGGCGGCTGCGGGACCCCCGGCGCTCGCCTTCCCTGCGGGCGGGGGGCAGCGGGAACCTGCGCTCGGGGACCCTCGGCCCTTGCGGCCGCGCAGCCCTGGAATAAGCGGGCAGGAGCCGCGCTTGAGCTCGCCCTACCTAGTCTGGCTTTTCGGGGCTCCCTTCCCTAAAACTTCTTGCGAAATGTGCCGGTGCACCGTTTGCGCAAAACCCAGTGCCCTGGCGGAGCCGTGCCTCCCTTCCCCGGCCGGCACTGCTTGCCGAGCTGTCCCGAACCGCTCGTTTCGTGCCTGGGCGGCGAGAGCCGGGGGGCCCCGCGGCACGGGGTGGGCCGGGGGGCCCGGGCTGCCCGGTGACCCCGGCCGGACCCCCCGCCCGCCCCCGCTGCCCTCCCGCCGGGGCCCACCGGGGCGGGCTGAGCGGCTTCTGCACCTTCTGCCGCCCGCGCTGCTTCCGTGCGCTCAGCGCCGTTGTGTGCGCTCCGAGGTGAAAACCTTCGGCGCTGAGAAGCGCTTCCGACCGGAGGCGAGGCGAGGCGCGGCACTGCCCGCAACGCGGGTGCCCCGTTTCCCATCGATTGGGGCGGACTGGGTGAAAGCTGCCCCCGGTGCTGACTTGCTGAGCACTGGAGGCGATCGAAAGATGGGGCGCGGGGGGGGACCGGCCACCTGCGGCCACGGGCCCGGGCGCGCCGCGGTCCTCGCGCTTTGAACCTCCCGCAGCCACCGAGCGGGAGAAGAGAGCTTCGTCTAAAGCAGCGCACATCCCGAGCCAGCCCTGCCCCGGCAGCGCTGAAATCGATTTTCTCGCTTTCTTTTCCCTCTCCGCGCAGGGTTTAGCAGTTCGGGGATGGACCCAACGCGCAGAGAGGCTGGGACCTCTCGGGATCCTTCCCTTCTCCCGTTCCCCTCGGTGCCGGGCAGCCTCGCTCTGTACCAGCTCTGTTTCTCCGCTTACAATTTCACATCCTAGCGGTTCGCCTCCAACGAGTTTTAGCGGGGCAACGTGGCGAGCTGCGGGACCGGCCGGCTGAGGGCTGAGGCCGCGAGCCGTCCGCAGGGAGAGCCGGGACGCCCTCGTCTCCGGGCCGAAGCAGGTGGGGCTGAGCCCCCGCCTGGGCCCTGGGGAAGCCGCTCCCAGGTGTGCGGGCTGCGACCCCCGCTCTCCCCGCACCGCCCGCGCCCGCTCCCGGCAGCCCGGGGGGCTGAGCGTCCCCGCGGGAGAGGAGCCGTCGGAGCACGGCCCCGCGGGCTCGCCGGCAGGCCTCGGCAGGTCTGCCTACCGCGCAGCGGCGGGGCGCCGTCGGGGAACCAGGTGCTCCTTTCCCTGCTGGCCCCGCTGCATGGAGGCGCCCCGGGACTTCTGCTCCGGGAACGGCACCCGCGTTTCGGGAGAAAGCCGGAGGAGAAGAAAACCCCGAGCCCGGACAGGGCAGAAGGGAGCCGCCGGAGCGGGACGGGAGGGGACGGGACGGGACGAGACGGCCGCCTGTGCCCCGGCGGAGGGGCTCTCCCCGGCCACCCCCTCGGGTCCGGCCCTAGCCCCCGTCCCCGAGCGCTTCGCTCCCCCCCGTGGGCTCAGTGTCATTCCTCCGGGAAGGCTTTGGAGCCCGTTCAAAGTGTACATTGCAAAGCTGCTCCGCGAGCTATCGCCATAGATGAAAATACTTTGGAGTGGTTATTACACATCCACGTTCCTCCGAAGTAACAGTTTAGGGCAGTACACATTATAAATGATACCTGGTCCCTTGTGGCTACATTTAATTTAACATGGAGTTCCAGCTCTCACGATTGCCTTGAGCAACCTTAATTACCCTTTCTTCTAATCGCTTCTCCATTCCTTACTAAGTTCTCCAAACTTTTTTTTTTTTTTTTAATGTGATTTCTCTCCTGAGTTTGCCTGCCTTGTTCTGACTTTGCCTGAAGGTCTTGATTGACGCGTGTAATTATAATTATAAAAGATGATGGCTCGGGGAGCCTCCAGCAGCCTTGATTAGTACAAGGATCAAGACCTGGAATATTTTATACTTCCCTATTTAAATGTATGTACATTTACATTAAAAAAACGCCGTCTAATTTTAAATAATCTGAAGCTGCTTCCACCTCTCTGTTTTCAAGGCAGAGGGTTCTGTGTGATGCTATTTGAAGGCAGGCTCCTATTTCTTACAGCTTCAAAGAGGCCACACAACCCGGGCAAATTTTCCCCTAAGCGGGGACATTTCCATCTCTGAGGATCTGCTCGATGAGCACCAAACAGCACGCTCCCTTACTACCTCCGTGCAGGGAAGTGCCCCGAAGAAGGTTTCATTTACCTTCCCAGCAAGCAAACTCCAGCGAGAGCTTTTTGGCGGGAGCGTTCAAGACGAACTTCGCAGAAACAATGAAAGAAATGAATGAAAGACTGGAAAGTTTCTGTTGGGAAGTCTAAATGCGACGCCAATCAAACAGACTCACAGGGAAGTCTTTAAGGAGAGAAATCTGCATCCTCTCCCCCGTCCTCTCCCACTGAGCGCTCACATGTGCAGCCCCAGAGTCAAGCTGAGCAATCGCTCCCTGAAACCAGTGGCTTCAGCCAACCTGCCCCGGCACACCGCCTGCCCCACACACGGCCCCACACACGGCCCCACACACGGCCCCACACACGGCCCCACACACCGCCCCAGCCCCGGGGAAATGCCCCGGAGCAGGCAGCGGGGGACAGCGGGCGGCGTGCGCAGGAGCCCTCTGCAGCTGCGGCGTTTGTAATGCGTGTGCGGCAGCATCTCACACACCCCTCCCGCCCAACTTTACGAGACTGTTTATACCAGGGGATACGCATTTATCACAGGGTCTGTTCTCCTTTCCTTTCCTTTCCTTTCCTTTCCTTTCCTTTCCTTTCCTTTCCTTTCCTTTCCTTTCCTTTCCTTTCCTTTCCTTTCCTTTCCTTTCCTTTCCTTTCCTTTCCTTTCCTTTCCTTTCCTTTCCTTTCCTTTCCTTTCCTTTCCTTTCCTTTCCTTTCCTTTCCTTTTTCCTTTCCTTTCCTTCTCCTCTCCTCTCCTCTCCTCTCCTCTCCTCTCCTCTCCTCTCCTCTCCTCTCCTCTCCACTCCTCTCCTCTCCTCTCCTCTCCTCTCCTCTCCTCTCCTCTCCTCTCCTCTCCTCTCCTCTACTCTCCACTCCTCCTCCTCTCCTCCTCCTCTTTCTCTCTCTCCCCGTGTCTTCACCCCTCCCTTGCTTCCTTGTCACAAACAGATCACCCCTACGCTACAAAGGGGAGGGTTCCTTGAACCTTTCCAAATCCCATAGCCAACGGGCTCTTCTCCTGACTTTGCCGAGGAAATGTTGTGTTTAATTCCTAGGGATTCATTTGGGTGGAGGTTGTTAGTGCCTCCGACTCAGGCTTTAGAAAATAATCTGTCCCTTCTAGAGAACTGGAAAAAACAACCCACAAAAACATACTTTATTTTTTCTGCAATGTTTTTGATCCGCTGTCAGCGAAACAGAGCGGGTGCTTCGGGCTGAAATACTTTCTGTAGTAAAACGCACACCACAGAGGATCACTTTCCAAAGCCTGTTGCAATTTTTCTGCTGCGAATCATTCACTGCTGCCTTACGGAGAAGTCGATCCTCCCTGGTCCGAAGCAGAGAACATTTCCAAACAGTCAATTATTGACTGAGCAGCTATTTTTAAAGCCCGGCCGAGCTTACCGCCGCACGCTGGAATGCGCCGCTGCCTTCTAAACACCTGGCACCAAGGGGTGATGCAAAGCTCCGGGATACTCCAGAGCGAGGAGCGAGTCGGGCCAAGTGGGTGGTAAAGCATCTTCGTGATTGCCCCGCTTTTATTGCTCAGTGAGTCACCGGCGAGGTGGTGTGAGGTGGTGTAAGCCCTCCCCGCGTCCTGCCGCCGTCTGCCGCCGCTGCCCCGGTGCGTGCTCCTGCCCGGCGGGGACGCGGGGGGCGAGGGCCGAGGCAAGGAGCCTGCCCCGGGGCCGGGAGGCAGCGGAGGGAGGCCGGAGGCTTCCCCGGGCCGGTAGCACCGGCAGCCTTCGCTACGCGGCGGCCTTTAGGCAGGAAGGCACCCCGGGATTCACAGGCTGCTAGATTTTCTCTTTTTTTAACGACCACCGCACGCCTGCCACCGTAGGGAACGCGCGTCCTAGCCCAGCACTGCCTGGACCTGTTGCCGCTGGCGGTGCGAAGGGGAAAACCTCGCAGAGGACGAGCGCCGGGTCCCACCCGCCCGGAGCCGAGCCGCAGCCCCGGTGCGGAGCGGTGCGGGGCGGTGCGGGGCGGTGCGGAGCGGAGGAGCAGCGCTGCCCTCCCGAGCGGCCCCTGCGCTGCGCTGCGTCCCCACAACCCGCTGCCTGGAGAGATAATTGATTTCTGTCCTGTGCAGGCAGGCTTAAAAATGAAATTTCTTTTCTTTTTTTTTTGCTCAGGCAACTGACCTTGATCTGCCGGTGGAAAAAAAAAATGTTTAGGGCTGCTTCTTCCCTCGCTCTCACAAATATTAATTGTGGTTTGAAACTTGGAAAACTTTATTTTAAAAAAAAGTAATTTAATAGCTGATCTTTATCCTGAACATATCTCAGCTCATATATATGTATCACACAAGATTTCTCCACTCGTGAGTGTATAACCATGAAACGAACCATGGAAAGATAAAATAGCATAGTTTATACTGAGAATCTTGATAAGGATTGTGCACGTAAGCATGTCTGTTCAGTATGTGTAAGAATCTATTAATATATATTAATATCTAATGATGCATACATTAGCTATGCAATATATATGATGTACTCGGGTAGTATGTGAGTAAACTCTATGCATTAATAATCACATGGCATGCGAAGCCGGCACGTTTTTCTCCACACTGCAGCCGAGCACAACTCTTGCTGCAGATAATTCTTCCCTTTCACCTTATATAAAGGCAGCCTGAGAGCTGACCTTTAAATTACCCGCACGGACGAGTGGCTTGTGGCGTTTTGGCAGCGTTGGAGGTTTTCCTCTGGAGACCACAGGCACCATCCTTGATATTTTGCCTCATGCATTCGGGTATTTAGACTAACTGGAAAAAATTGGGTGTAAATACTGCCAATTCTGTAAATCGCTCGTTTGCAGTATAACGATGGGAGAAGTTTTTAAGGAGAAGAAAATTGCCTAAAAGTCAAAACTAGCGTCAAAATGTCCCTGTCATAAACTGCCTGTGGTCTGGGTCTTGCAGCCCTCACACGGGCAGCCCCAAACTGATCACTCCTGGGGAAGTGCCCACACCACCGCTGGCCAAAATCCTCCTCCAAACTTTTGAAGGAAATCTTTGCTGTCTGCTAGTTATAAGAAACTGCATTATATATGCACTCTAATAATAATAATACAGAAAAATAATCCTTGCCAAACTCAAGAGCACTAATTATATTATAATACTGTAAACTGCCCGAGGACATAAATTAAAATTAAGATGGCAGTAAGCATTATACAAGATGAAAAGCCTCACAGTAAGAAACTGCAAGTAGATTATTTTTCCTGCTCTATAACCATTTTTTTCAAGTTAACGAAGCAGTTATTTCTGTTAAATAATCATAGCTAGTGCTTATAAAAGTTGCACAGTATCCCTAAAGCCAGTAAGAGAATCGGCTGATTAGAGGAAAAATAAAACTAGTCGAGTAGCTTTGTGTTGCACAGGAATCTGGTAGAGGAAAAAATCGTGGCACTTCCATAAACATTTTCAGAAGTCCCTATGACGATCAACATCTGGCAGATAGGATGTACTGCTAAGATAGTGTGGATTCCAGATGCCTTTTTGGCTATTTGACCAGAAGTCTACAAGCAGGTGTCGGCAAAGCTTAGTGCCTACTCACACTCCAGCTCCAGGCTGGCTGTGTTCGCTCTCCGAGGGGCAGCTCCAGCCCCGTTTTACTCAGTGGAGGAGCCCGATTTGCGTTCATGGGGGCTGGATTCATTCATTCACTCATTCATACCGCAGACAAAGCCATGCCAGGTGGGTGCACCCACTGGCCCCATGCTGGTGTTGGGGGTGCCCCCACCAAGGCACCTTCCAGCCTGGGCACGAGGGGCTGGGGCTGCGGAGGCCTTGCCAGGGCCCCTCCTGAGCTGCCTCGGCTTGGAGGGGAAAAAACGAGGGAGGAGTTGGGAAGGACTGGACAAAAGTGAAAGTCTGAGGTGGGATTTACCCTTAAGAACACCTGGCCCTGGTGCAGGTTGTGCTTATACCCTGGAAGGACAGCTTCTTACTCTCCAAGAGCAAATAAGAGTAGGATCCAGCTCCTTCCTACCTGGTCCCCCCACCCTCAAGCAGAAGCCCACAGAGTGGTGCTGGTCACATTTAACCCTGAGAAGTATGTGGTGGCCAGGTTACACACGCCGAGTAGGGTGTTTTCAGGGATGCCACCATGACCTCTGGCTGTGCGGTGACACACACGAGCAGAACCCTCCCCGGACCCAGGACACACGATTTCAGAGTTTCACAGGATTTAGACCTGCTTTTCCTGAGCCATGCTTAATGAATCTGATCTGGTATTTCTGCAATACAGCACACATGTGAGCGTGTTTTGGAGGTATGATGACAACAGTGCTCTGAAAATTTATGTCTTCTACCAATTTGTCCCTCATATCCACATGGTTTAGAGAACCCAGGCCTGCCAGTCTTTTGGAGACTATGAAAATGACATTTAGCTGGTCAAATATGATGGAGAGGAGTGTCCTATTTCCCCCTCTCCAGGTGTTGCGGATGGGTTACCTGATGGTACTGCCAGCGGGACCACGTGGCTCCCTACGAGGAGAGGCACCGGGATCCCACCCCAGCACACTGCCAGCCAGAGGGTGGGTGGTTGTGGGCCTGGCGGTGCAGTCCATGGGGTGTTATTCTCCTGCCATTCACTCTCAGCCCAGCAAAGCTCGCTGTGGTGTTGGACATGGTCCTTGTGCAGGAGGTGTGGGACAGGAGGAGGGAGTGAGAAGGGAGCTCCTGGGGTCTGGCTGTCTGGGGCACAGCCAGGTCCCAGGTGGGAGCCCTTCCATAGACACCCTCCCCTTCGTTGGGATAAGCAGCAGTTCCACCCAGGAGATCAAGATCAGGTTCCAGCGAGATTTGAGGCTATTTCCTGCAGCTGTTGCTGCGCCCTCCATCCCCACAGCCCCAGAGCCTCCCTTGATGGCGAGGTGCCCGTATCACACCCAGCATCAGGGCGAGTGCCTCGCCTGCATGCGATGACGCACTACGGGGGCAAGAGGAGGAGAGCGAGCCCAGGTGCCCACACCCGGGCCAAAGCTCCCTTCTTTCATCCTTGCCATAAACCACTGTGCCAGGCACAGCCTTGCAAAACGACGGGTGGTGGGACCTGCAGCGTGGCTGGGCGGGCTTGTACAGGCCGAGGAGCCCCCTGCTCCGTGCAGGAGCAGTCTCCTTTGGCACGCCACCTCTGGCGCCGCTGGGGCTCAGCTGCAGATGCTGCAGCCCTGGCAGCACGGGGTGCAACGCTCCTCGTGCCGGCAACCAGAGCAACCCGCGCCCACCTGCTTTCCCAACGGAGAGCGGGTGCTCTTCCATGTGCTGCTGAAAGCATTCGCTTCTTCTCAGCACTAAAGCATTAACCAACTTTCACCATCCAGCCCACCCCCACTGAATGAATATATACCTGTGGTTTTAGATATTAAAAGGCATCTGCATTTAACATCCATATTGCTTACAGAAAAAAGCATGAAAACATTCCTGAGGTTTTATTCAACAAGAACAGTCAGGACAGGAGCAATTTAAATCTGTTGATAAATTTGTGCTTTTCACAAATGTTTACACACACGATTTCATAGTTATTAGCAATTGTAATATATTAAAAATGCTACCCATTATCCAATGATATATTTGCTAATCACATCTCTGGAGAAAAAAATCATTCACCCAGTCATCAGCTGCTTTCTTACGTTTTTACATTGTATCATAAAGTTCTCATTAGCCTAAAACCACGTGTAAATTAGTCAGTTTTGTTTCCTTGCCCAATCATAATGTTTTTTTTTTCAGTTTGGGCAGCCTCAAGTTTAATATATGTACGCAGAGTCATCAAAACAGAAAACTGTTACTTACCGACTGATGTAAGTCCATGTTTTATAGATTCCTGTATGATGGCCGTGTGAGAACTAGAAGACATTATTAAGTGTAAATATACAGTACCCTTGGGTGCAAGGTGTACAGCATTGAGTACAGAAGAGGTGCAGCCTGTAAACTTTTCTGGCCTTGAGACCCAGGCTATAATAACCTTCAGTGAAAGTCGGCGTGATGAACAACAACAAAAAAATTATCCAAGAATTCAGAAAGTAACAAGCGTGTCTTTCGGTGGACTCTGTACTTTTTCCAGCATTAGTGACCTGCTGTAAACCATGTATCCCATTTCATGATAGTCTCTAATCAGAAGAATTGGAACTTGTGATAGGTTTGGCCCCGTCACGTGTTTTTGTACAGCTTGATAAGAGGACCCTGTTATAAAGTGACAGCAAAAGAGATAAGAACTCTTGGCAGATAATGGCAGAGAAATGATTAACCTGGAATGGAGAGGTGCTATGAAGCCCAGAGAGTGGAAGGTTGTAAAGTTGTAGGGTCATAAGATCATACTGAGTGGATGAAAAGCCATACCAATGTAAGTGTAATGACTATAAACTCAGACTTGTGACCTGTCTTCCTGATGTCATCACCTCTTTGCACAGTGGACAGCAAGCACAGTTGTTTTGGCTTCTGTAAACAGTCTTTGGATGGCAAAGCAAGCAAGCATTAATTCCTTAAAGGAGGCTTGAGAATGTGCCTGGGATTCAGCGCCCTGAGTGACAGCAGGCGCGAACCTCTGCTGGAGGCTTTGTCAGACAGAATCACTTTATTGCCCCCGTCCTCGGGCTGGAGACAAGCCCCAGGTTGTGGCTGTTCTGCTGAAGGTGTACGCTGTTCTCTCAGCAAAGCAGGAGCTTAACAGCATGGCTAAACACCGATACCTCAGGATTAAGGTACACAGACAGCACTGTGCTCACCTCTAAGGCTGCTGAGGTACGAAGCGCACTCCCAGCACGTCAGAGGGCTGCCAAGGGTTGTTCTGCAAGCGCCGGTCAGAGGGGCGTGCAGCTGCTCTGGGTTCTCAGCTCGGCTGTGGGCGCGCCGGGCCACGGGGCGCTTTCACGGGCCACAGAGGAAGGGGTGCCATGGGGGTAGCCCAGCCCTCCGGGGCTCCCTGCGGCCGCGGGGCCCCTCCTGGGTGCATTGCGGTGCCCGCAGCGGTCGCTGCAGCCTGGAGTCTGAAGTCTGTAGGCGCTTCCTGAGAGCAGGCTCGCGCCTGAGTGCTCAGACGATATTTGATATTTCAAGTCTCTTGAAAAAGAGAGAAGTTATCCCACTGTGGGCTGGATCTGAAGCCTCTTGAAGTCTGCAGGAGTTTTTCTCTTGAAATTTGTGGAGGGCTGTAAAGCAGCATATGCTCTTTTATATACTTTCTCGTGATGGTTACACTTTGATGATAAAGTGGCAGGCGGGTTACTGAGGGCTCACACTGAGCACCCTCTCAGGCTTCTCCCAGTCAGGCCTGAGCAGGCCTCATAACGGGGTTGAAGTGGCAAACCCCAGAGCAACTTGTGAGACTTGGGCATTATGGCCTGGAGCCCTGAAGTACCAGCGGTCTGTCTGTGCAGTGCTGGCCCTCTCTACAGCCCCCCAGCGAGGGTGGCAGGCTATGGAGGGAAGGCCTCATTTTCCAAATTCTTATTGAATAACTGCATGTGAGTTTTGCATGCTTTATTTACCATGCCGGAGTGTACAATTCAGACACTTACTTGTTCACTCAAATGAGTGCCAGTCATAAATATTCACTGTTTATGGTACATGCTGCAAGTGAAATCATACAGACCTATGCACCAAAAACTTCCAGAAGTCAGGTTTCTCTTCCTCCTTTTTATAGTTGTAAAGTGAGCAAACTGTACCCAACTGCCTCTCAACAATGCTGTGAATTATTGACTTGTAATGTTTATGAAATGCTTTAAAAGCAGAAGCATGCAATGCTCGTGTATCTTCCTATTTCTTACAGGAAAAAAATAATTTGCAAATCAGGTGAAACAGATACTATGAGTGTTTTTTCAGGGTCACTGATAATTTTATCTAATTAGATTGACTGAAAGCTGGAAGCCAGCTTTTACAACAGCTTTGATACAAACCTAAGGAATTTGTCTCTCTGTCTATTCTATTTCATTTGATCATCAAATAGGTTTTAAATTCTATTCATAAAAAATACGAACAATGATTTATTCCATCAGAAACAAACAAACAAACAAAACCATGTGTCTTTCAGGATGGGAGATAAAATAGAAAGGCAGTGCTGCAAGTGATACTGAGGCTAGAAACTTTCTACTGTGTCATCGGAGACATTGCTGGAGCACTGCTGGCCCATATACAAGGGCTTCTATAAAGGAATCTGCCGTATGTGGGGGAGAGAGATACTAAATCATAGGAAATATAAAGAAACTTCATGCTTTTGGCTTCAAATTCTGTCATTCCTTTCCCTTCTTGCATCAGTATCAAATGTCAGGGTCACTTAAAAATGTTCCTTTTTTCCTTTCTGATACTTTGTCTCCATGGATAGAAGAATGTGTATGCCAGGTGCACAACCAGACAGACTTTCTTTGCCTCTCTTTGTACCTAGTCCAGTGGTGGAAAATAAACTCATAGGAAAACTCCAGGACAATCTATATCAGCCCATGATCCAGCACCTCTGTATATTTAGCAGCGATAAGTTTGGGCTTCAGCTGAAAAAGGATGTGTGTAATGAGGCATATTTGTCTCACTGAAATAAAGTACATATGTTTATGGCGGAATACTTTGCTTGATCAGTAATTGAGAACTGTAGCCTTTTCACGTGGAAGTCTCTGGTAAAGAAGCCACTGGTCTTACTGGGATCAGCTTTTCCTAACTGGGGCTGCAACATCATGAACTCATTTCATATCTCTGTGTTTTTCAGGTATTTTATTTTAATTATTTACTTTTAATTATTTACTTTTGATTATTCTATTCTATTTTTATTTTCATCTAGAAAGGGTGAAACAAGGCTTTTGAAAGGTAGTGTTATTATTTCACATGTGCTTTTCTGTCTTTGTTTTTTTCATGAAGATAGGTAATTGAAAACCATTTACTGTCTTTTTTTTTTTTTTTTTGCCAGTTCTTGTATGATGAAATTGTCCCTTGTTTGTCCCTCAGACAAATGTCCCTCAAAGAAAATGTACCTGATTTCAAAAGCTTGGCAACAATCCCTCCTTTGACTCTTGCACATCAAATTGTTTTGCAACCATTTACAACAAAAATGGAATTAGAAGGAATTTCTCCTCTCATGGACATTTTCATAAATGGCATTTAATCTGGGCATGTGAAGATGGTGAGAAACAAGCTCTGGAAGTGGCTTGACAAATGAACAGAGACCTTTTCAAAGAGCGTTAATCCCTGGCTTGTCCATGTTGGTGTAAGTTTGGTGAGGTCTGTCAGTTTTCCTTGGCATTTTGGATGTAGCTTTTCTGAATCCAGTATGTTCCTCTTTGCCTTTCTATGGCACCTCAAAGTATTGTCAACTTTATTATCAGTACTTTTCAGCAAAGCTAAACTCTCAGCACAGCACACATCAAACGAGGGACAGAATCCTTGTGAAAGTCCAGGGAAAACGTGGCATTGACCCTGGCGTGGCACCTACAGGCCCCAGCTATTATCTGCTCCTGAGAGTAGGCCAGTTGGTTTTAGCTGGAGCTTTGGTTAAGTGGAAAGGGATTTACAAACTCTATTCTATTGCTCTTCAAAAACTTTTCTTCATTTCAGTCATTCTGATAGTCTTCCTGATCTATCACATTCCAAGTTATTTTGGATGTTTCAGTGTATTTTCTCCACCTTCATTAATTTTATTTTATTTTACATGTGCAAAACTGTGGCATTGAAAATACAGTCTTATGCCTTTTCCCCAGTAGTTCTGTAAAAGAAATTAAGAGAATCTGATCTATGTGTTGACCTTCACCTTCTGGGGTTTTCAGTGAAGTAATTATAGTACTGAAATGTGAAAGTTCTCGTTTATTAAATTATTTCCACCAGTTGATTCTCAGTTACTCTTTGGTCATATGGTATGACTACACTATTCGATGTCTTGCTTCTTTCATTTTCTTATACTATACTATAAATATACATTTCTTATATATAGTATATAAATATAGTAAACTTCTTACACTATTCCCTCTATATAAATCATGTTATGCTTATCACCTCGATAACAGAATGTAATGGCATTAAAATACATTTTGGTATGTGCTATACCTTACACGTGATTTTCAGCATATTCAAATTCAACTCTGGTGAACAGAAGCATGGTAAGTTCTTTGTGGGTTTTCCTTGATTGCATCAATCTCTTTGAACGTTTTAGTCTCTTATATGCTTCTGTTCTCTGGTTGGATGAACACAATGCAGTAGGAACCATATTTGGAGAGGACTAATAAACTGTAGAAATTATAAAATTACTTCCTCTGATTTTTCCCCCCTAATTACTTACAGAAAGTTATTTCAGTGAATATTTCTGCTAATAAATTAATATCCAGAGTAGGAGGTAAATGCAGACATTTTAAAGTACTTTCTTAGTGCAAATGAGCAATCCAGAAGCCTTCAGGAGTGCTTGGGAAGAAAACTCAGTTCTTTGCAGAAGAAAACATACAGTTGTGGGTCACAGAAGTCCTCCGTTGGCCTTAACTGAAGGACTAGTGTTTCGGTGGGGCATAGATTTAGTGCTGTCTCTCTGCGTCGGAGAAAATCAAACTTTTTCTTGGTGTGAGAAGAGCTATCCAGACAAGTTTTATCTGTCTGCCTGTCTGCCTGTCTATCTATGTAAGCAGCTTCAATTTTACTTTCTTGCCCACCTCCTTTTCTTCAATAATCTAACCTATTGACATACAAAGAAAAAAGATATTAATTAGTTACAGAACCTTTTCAAAGCTTATCTAGGAGATATTTACTAGAAATAGGAGCAGAGTATTTGACTGTGAGAAAAGAACAGATTTCTGTGAAACAGGCAGGGGGAAATGACTTCCATGTACTGACCAGTAACAGGTGTTGTGAACACATCCATCATAGCACTCAGGAGCAGAAAGCAGTTTCTCTTTAGAGCATTATTAATAAAATATCAAGAATACATTATTTTGGAAGGAGGAGAGGAGAAAAAGTCTTAAACTGGATGTTAAATGGTACTTAAAACCTTTCGAATTTGGTAGCTAAATTCTCTGTTTTTTCAAGATAACGTGCATATGTGCAGGGATGACACAGTTACCCCCCCCCCCCCCAAAAAAAAAACAACAAACAAACAAACAACAAACAAACAAACAAACAAAACCCCCCTCCCCAACCCCCCCCCGAAAAACCCAACCCCCAACATCTTCACTCGAGGCAGGATGGAAGTTTTAAGTCTTGCTTCAGGTGACTACATCCCAAGAGACCCTGAGCGCTCTGACGACTCTCACCAGTTTCTAACTCTGAAGGGAGCTGCACGTGTGCTACACCTCACACTGACTGGCCTTGCTTGAGGCCGTGGAGTACGCCTGAGCTGAATGCAAATGGAAAGTGAAAGACAGGAAAAGCAAGCCGGTCAGTGGCATTTTGTGTCTAAGCAGAGGGTGGTCTCCTGCTGAAATCAGGAACTGGAGGATGTCTGGGGTCTGATGAGAACGCATGCTGGATGGGCCAGACTCGCTCTGGAGGGAGGAGGAATCAGGGCTTGGTGCTGGCATGATGGCATGGATTGGGTGCAGATGAGAGCTCTCACTTCTTTCTATCTTCCCAACAAGCAAGTGCAGAAGTTGTTCCATTTTCAAAGCTGACTTTCATTGGGAAGTATGCTGGACAGGAGAAACAAATTGGGGCAAAGGCCATTGAGAAATAACGATTTCTGATCATTTTTTTAATAACTATGAGAAATGTAGCACCTGGCAAGAGAGATAAGTGGATTTTCCTAAGCTCTGTTATAGCCAGGTAAATATTACTCTGGTTTATGGCACTAATAATTAAACAGTACACTAGTCTTTCTCTTGACAATTAAAAATTTAAGGTGGTTGTTTTCTGGAGGCATGTACTGAAATGTGAGCACCAGTAACTACTTTAGATGTAAGCTTCATAGTAAAATACCCTATCTATTCCATCCAGCAGATATATTTCACAAGCGTATATAGCACTGCAGAAACACAGCTTTTTCATTGTCTTCCAAGTCATCTAGGTACCACTTTTGATACATATAGCAGTTCTTGAAAAACATAACAAATAGACTTAGGATCTGAGAAATACTTCATTCCTTCAAGGACATAGTCTGCCTAGTGCAATTACATGAAGAATAGATTAGTATAACATATTAATTAATACTTTTATATCTTTTTATAGAACGTGCCCAGAGTTTGTTAGACAGTATACTTATTTTATTTTAGAAGCTTAGATGACAATACAAAATGCAAATGACTCTGGAATTTAGGCGTCTACATTTCTGGGGAGAACAGGAGCACGTGGGATTTCTGAGGAGCCCTGCCTTTCAGGGAGCAGCTCTAACTCAGGCCATTAGTGCATCTGCCACGACACATGTAAATCTCTTTGGTCACTCTGTTTGCACAATGCTCAGACCAAATTCTTCGTCTTAAACCGGGCTTCTGGGTACTTCTACCACACCCTTAATAACTGTAAATTCATGTTAATCTCATGCTACCACTGTTGTTCATGCTTTCCTTTAGTCACCACTGCATATTCTCCCACTAGACTGAAGTGTTTTCCTGTGGTGCAGACAACAGCGTGCACAATTAAGTTGGAGACCTGATCATGACCTCTGGAAAATACTGTTTTACAAACAAATATATACATATATACACAGTAAGAAAAAAATAGTAGAGTAATAGTGGAAGGATGATTAAAAATAAGTTTTTTTCAGAGCCTGGAGGGCACTAATAGGCCATAATGGCCCTCACCTAGATCGTGATGAGCCTCACCTGGGCCCCCACTCATGGGCCATAGGTCCATTAAGCCCTAGCCTGGGGCCTCAGAATCTTTCCTGAGCTGTTCTGGATGTGGACCTGTTCCTGAATTATTTGTATTTTTCTGTTTTGACTGCAGACCTAGCCTTATTCTACTCTGCTTTGATCTGATGACTGCTGGAGACTCTGTAGGACTTGCCACTGCTCTGCTCAACCAGCTCCTGTGCTGTGGGATCGTGCTCTGTTGGTGAGTTCTCTACCCAGTCTATATTGTTGCTGCCTTTGGCTCTTAGTTTGCTGTTGCTTATGGTGCAGCTGTCCTTTGTTGCTCCCTGATAGCTTTCGTACCATGAAATTACTGTCTCAAGTTCATCTAAGATTCACCAGTTGAAAAACATAGCAGTTTATGCAAGAAATGTCTACCCTACTGTTTTTTTCTTGTAATGCCAAATAGGAATTCTGGTTTAGAAAGGAAGGAGAAAACAAACAACCAAACAAACAAACCCACAAACCCCCAGGGCAAGGTTCGGTGTTTAGGGCTGAACTTAAGTCAGTGAAGCAAGTGCTATATATTAGATAAATGAATCTTTTTGAATTTCTAGATTATCTATCAACTTTATCATATCGATGCAGCCATTCTTCATCCTGAGGATTGATCTTACTTTTATGCAGCAGATGGTGTTCTCTTACATAGTAGAGAGGCCTTTACTATTCTTTTTTTACTTCGGTCAGATAAGTCTCGTGAATAAAGTCAGCAGTGATTGCATTCACTGTTCCACATTCTGTTCTTCCTGCCACAGATCTTTTGTAGGAGCTCTCCTCATCCCTTTGTGGACTGGACATATAACATAGTTATACACGTATAACTGCCTATAACCAAGCACATGGACTTGTGCTTTATTAGAGCTTGGTGGGACTCGTGTGTGCTTTTCAGTTGAAATGTGAAGGCTTTTCAACTAGCAGTCAGATGGTCTCTCTTGGGATTCTGCCTTTTGATATATAGTTTTGCTTCCCTCATAGTAAAATAAAAAAGCCACTTTTGCTCTCATAGCTCATGGTGAATGGTAGTTAAGAATACGCACTTTTCCTTCTGTGGCATCTGGACAGAATCCCACTGACCTTCCCAAGATCTTTCTTGTGAAAAGCTTGCACCAGCTGGTTGCAATGTAAGCCTTTTTAGCTGCTTGCTTTCACCTGGAAGGGAGGGAGAGAACCTCTCTGGGTGAGAGGTTAGAGAAGGTCTGGACATGTAAAATGGGCAGCTGAAGCCTGTTCCTGAAAAATAACTGCTGTAACTTGGGTTACCATTAACTTACTGCCATGTTTGGCACTTGTACATCAGTTCATGGGAGGTAATGACTGAACAATAATTATTGATTTTTCATTTCACATTAACGGTGTGGAAATTTCTGAATCTGTTAGTGAGGCTAGGATGCCACTGTTGACGTTCCTGTTTTGCTGTAAAAGAAGTGTCATCTTTTCTACCTGCACCCTTATATTTCTTATGTTCAGAAGTTGTATAGAATTCTCTTATTAAGGCATCAAAGTTTCACAATCTATAAAATGCACAAAAATTTGCAATGAATTTCAGTCCTGAAGCAAATATCCATTAAGCTTAAAATAAATAAATGCATTAGATCAATTATTTACCTAAAGCATACTGAGACAAATGACAAACACTGAATGACAGAAGAGAGATGGAATGGGGTGGAAGTTTTCTGACTCAAGATCAGTATTCAGGCAAATGAAGAGAGGCATTGGCTTCAGCTGGTGGAAATCCAAACAAGCTTTATCACTTTCTTTATAAAAAAAAACCAAAAACAAAAACAAAACAAAAACACAATAAACTAGAATCCTTTCCTAACTTATCCTGGTGAGAGCTGCTTTAGCGAACTCACTGACATTTTAGTTGTATAAAATATTGGGAATGGACAAGAGCTGAGACTTTGTTTTGAAGTTTAAAAAGTTTGGGAAATACACTAATTTTGCAGCAGACTAGGATTTTGGAAGGAAGTCAAACGTTTCTGTATCACATCTCCTATAGTATCATTAGACTTAAGAAACTAGCAAAATTCAACTGGAATTGTAGCTCAAAATGTTTCCACAACAAGAATAAAAGTATGTTTTGTTACTTCAAACACAAACATATTTATCTCTTGCTTCTTTGTTCTGTTACTGTCTGATCTTATTCCCTCCCTCCCTTTTGGCTTCAGATACCATTTTTCTCTTTTTGCCTGGTCCTCTGCAGTCTTCTGTTGTGGACATATTTCCTCTGGCTGCTGCTTCCCATATATCTTTGAAATCTTATTTTGGCACCCACACTAAGCACCTTGTGAAATACAGTTGTTGAGGTTGTTTAGCGTTTTCCCATGTTAGGCCTTTGTATTGCTTGCAGTAATAGCACTGCTGCTGTAACAAGAAATGCTTCTTTTGTATAAAAATGGGGTACAGTAAATATTCTTCATATACAGTACTAAAACAACAGCCTAAAGCTGTACTCCTTTGCATCATCTCATTTGGAAGAATAAGGATTGCTTCTAACCTTTGAGCTTGCACTGTATTTCTTCACTGCCTTTAACAGTGTTCTTTACTTCAATTGCAGCACGGTGGTTGGATTCCCGTGGTTTTGTTCTGCTGGAAGGTTGCAACCCACAATATTGCTTCAGTTACCAAGTCCCTCTGACGCTAGATGCTGGGGGCTGCCAGGGCCCCATTCCTGCTCTGTTCCATGCTGAAAACAGCCACGTGTGGAAAGGTCATCTTGCAGGGAGAGCAGTTCTCTGAGCAGAACAGTTCATGAAGCTCTAAACTCAGCGGTTCTCCCACATAGAGAGGCCCTGTTCTAGTTTGAAAAACAAAACAAACTAACCAAAAAGCTCTAACTCTGCTTTATCATAGATTCTTATGGGATTTTAAGCTAATCCTGATCCTGTTGCAAAAGATTGTTTGAGGAAAAGCTTTAGTTCAAGTAGCCATGTCAATATGTCTGGTTGCCTCGTACATGTGAGGTAACTTGGTAACATCAGAAGTGAATACAAATTTTTGGTACTTGGGTTTTGTTGTGTTGAATTCCATAAAAAAGATCTTTGAGAGGGTATTATTTCTTATGTGAAGCATCTGCTACACCTTGATTGCTATAAAAATAACTGATACCACTTCAGTACGACCATCCTACTCAAAATGTAAGCATCCTAGAATTTCCACGTCTGATTCTGCCAAACCATCTTTAAGTTTAGATGACTAGAAAATGCAAGTTAAAATGTTGAAATGAAACCTGAGTCTTTGGTGCAAGACCTCTGTGTGCACAGGGGAACTCAGAGACCTGTCAGTTTCACCGGTTGTACCTGTAAGCCTGCAGCTTTCTCCTTATAGAAAGTGGAAAGAACTAGCTTTAAAGCAGACAGGCCCGAGTGGCTGGATAGTAAATGAGATGATCCTCACTTTACAGAATCACAGAATGGCTGAGGTTGGAAGGGACCTCTGCAGATCATCTAGTCCAACCCCCCTGCCAAGCAGGGTCACCTAGAGCTCATTGCACAGGATTGCATCCAGGTGGATTTATCTTATTTGATTTTGTTACCCACAGTGTTGAAAGCTGTCTGCAATGTGTGGTACTTTGTACTTCTCCTTAAGCCTCAATTGCTTTTATACCATTGTTCTGAGAAGCCATTTAGAGAATTTTGAATCACTGTGATGATAGGACTCAGTCCTAGAGTCACTCCAAAGCACAAAGGCCCTATTGTCCTACCAGTTTCCTGAAGAGTAGTAAAGGAGAGTTTGCTACTTGCTGTTTTGTGAGTGGTTCATCACATGTTTTAAGCATGCCATGCAAGAAGAGAATCCTTAACAACCACCTAACTTAGCGATGAAGCCTACTTGGCACTCCTATACAGTGTGAACCTGCCTTTAGATCAGGCACCACTAATAGTATACATTTCTTCGCAGCAAGTGTAATTTCCAGGGTCATCCACCTGCTTTGCAACTGGGAACACAAACGTTCTAGTAAGGAGCTAGATTTTACTAGATACATTATTGGTTTTATTATGGCCTAATGGTCTTCACAAAAATTTGCACCAATTTTTGTGCAAGGTATGATGCTAATTCATGGTAGCGTTATTGGCAGATGTATTTCTATTGACATTTTAGTAGAAACAAGGTGAATTGTTATCATTCTGGCTGACACAATGGAAGTATGTTTGAATGCTGAGTTGTACTGACTTATCGACGTTTACCTAAGTGCTTTATCATCATCACAGCTTTAGTTTTATCCATCCTGTAACTGTTTAAACAGGACAACCATAACAACAGAAGGGGAAATTCACTGAACTATAACACAAATCTTTGGGATCAGAACAACATTTTAAAAAGAGACTAATAGAACTAGTTTGGCTGATTACGTTTCTGCTGGACTGAAGCACTCGGCTTTTCCCTCCATTTTAAATGGGATGAAGTGTCATTAGCTGAAATTCAGCAGATAACATGTTAGAGCGAAATGGTGGTGAGGAGAAAGCCTTTTGCTTCTTACCTTAGCAATCTGAATATCAGTAGAGCGCCACTCCACCTCATGCTTCTTGAATGACTGGGCAGAGATATCCCTTAAGTACCTAAGGAAGCAGCCTTCCTCCCACTGTCTGTATATGCCATCAATTATCCGTTTTAGGAAGAAGACAGGAGGCACATGTGTTCTTACAGGCAATTACATCATGTTCTGTGGACTCTTATGTTTCTTATTCTTCATATTCTGTAGTCAGTTTGTTTTTTTTTTTTACTTTAGTTCACCTTCTATTATTTGTAGTAATCAAATGAATGAAATCAAATCTTTACTGATGTTCAGAAAAAAACAGTGTGAGGCAATGCTGCTAGCATTAATATCAGCAGTCTGTAGAAAAAGCGTTTAGCTCTGTTAATAGGGAGGAACTATACTGTAGTAGAGTTTCCTGTATATCTGTGCTAAAGTGGAGCATATCTCATCCTAGTGAGGAAAGTGCAACATATGAAGCTATTAGAGAGGACCTGTAATATGGAGTAGAAAAAATGTCCAGATGAATGCACAAAAATTCCTTTATCATGCTGGTATTTGTGTTGACGCAAGCTATGTTATCCAAGCTGTCTTGATGGGCTTCCCTACCAATATAAATACAATGAGAAGACCGAGTAGTCTATTGAGCTGTTATGTAGCATAAATAACATGCACTGAAGCTCATTTGAAGTGTCAAAAATGTGTTTGATTATGTGATGTGATTTTACTCGGAAAAAACACCTCAGATGAGGTACGTATAACATGCACAAAGCAATGCAATCTTTTGTCTATCTTAAGGTGGTTAGAATGCTGTTGGTGAGCTTTAACCAACGTTTCAAATCATGATTTCACAGAATGTTACTAATATTTTGACACAAAAACATCACACCTGAGATCAGTGTTCCACTGTCAGATGAGACTGTTACATGTCCAATCTGTCCATAAGGTGGTTGTGCAATGCCAGTTAATCGCTTCAGGTAGTGCAATTCAAGAGTTTTGTTAAGTCAGTATTGAGTTGATTCATGCTTGCTGAAGATCTAGTCCAAGGTTCATAAAACATCGAAATACGAGATAACAGGTACCACAGAAATGCAAAATATCAATGAGATAAACAGATGAAAACTGTCTTTTATTTTTACTGATGAAAAAACCACAGAAGTCTGAAACAAAGTCTTATGCACGCTGGAATTTGCAGTGACTTCTAGGTTTTGGTGTCAGTTCTGTGTTTGCAATACAAATGCTTAATTCAACTCTATCCAGTATCTAGTAATTCACTTGAATTTGGAAACCTTGGTCACAGAGCTTGGGAGCCAGAATGGGAATGGCATGCATTTGAACTGGCAGGTACTGAATGACTGGCACTGAGTAGAAGTGACCCATGTTGTGAAGCTTTAGGGTGCTATTACCTTTGGAAAAAGTACCTACTGACAGTATTCCTGAAATACTAACTTTCTGAGGCATAGAGGTCTGTCCTTTTGAATATTCTTGAATAAAGCATAAGGTAATTCCTGTTCCAGGCATTATGTATGTGTATCCCACAGTGAAAAATGTGTGTCCTTGGGCCTGGTGGGACAAATTCTTCCCTTGGTTACATGAGAGAAAGTGCAGAGTAAAGATACTCTCTTGCTGAGTTTCTTCAGTGCTCAGTGATGCAAATAAGAGCTGAATTCATCCCATTGCCTGTATCTGGTGTTTTGCATAGAAATGCTCACTGTGCTGAAACACTCGAATTTGCAAGAATGTGTCTGTGTAAACCACTTCCAATTTTAATTTTTGAGCCATGCGCAAGAGACTCCAGGGAACAGTGTGTACTGTCAGCAGAAGTTATCTTTCTGATGAATCAGGCACATTGTTTGTACCCCTGCATTTGATAGACATGTTGTAATAAGGTCCTGAACTGCTTACTGTGTCTTTATGTACCTTCCCTCTCAGCAGTTGTAACTATTGTGCTGCTTGACCTATATTAATGGTACTACAAACAACAAGTTTAACCATTAACTTGAGAGCCCTGTTTAAATGGATTTTGCCAGGATATGAGAACTGAAGATTTAAGGAGGTAAAAATTAAAAAGAGGGCTACCCAATGCAAAGCTTTTTCAGTGCTTACTGAGTTGATGTGGAGAGTGGGAAGGAGTTCAAAGTTCTAATAAAACCTAAAGCCATTATTGCAGACTTAACAAGTAATGTCATTCAATGTATGGAAAAGCAGTATCTTAGATGTTTTGTTTGTTAATAACCTGTGGATTTTATCTGTTTGGTTATTCCAATGAGGCGTGCTTGCTGTTATCTATATCCACACATGCTCTGTAGCAAGAGAGGAATACGCAGAAGGGGGGGCTATATTGCCTGCTGCTGCTAACTGGGAAAAGGGAGACTGGTTCTCAGCTGCTTGGGGGGAGAAGGTGAAAGCTAGAGAGTCCAAGTGAAAGGAGCCAGTGTCAGAAGATGAGTGCTTTATACCGAAGGAGCAGTCTGATTTAGGTGAGCTGCATTTCAGGAACCTGAGTTCTTCATGCAGTGTGAATTCTAGGCTGCTTAATAAAAGCCAGAAAGCATTTCTGATGCCTATGCTTGTTGTCTCAGGAATAAGCTACTGTGCAGATCTGGGGTAACTGGCACCATGTGTACATAAAGCCAGTGGTGAATGTGTGATGGTTCAGTATCTGCTGTGATCTGTGCCTTCATGGAAAAGTGATTCCCTGTGCCTCTGAGGTCACTGACATCAGTGGTTTTTGACTGAGGTCCTGAATGGGCGGGCATTCAAAAGTTTAAGCGTTATGCTCTGGGATGCCTTGCTGAAAGCTTTGTCTTTCCTGATAAAGCTGCTTCATCTAATGCACGCAGGCATTTAAATCTGCTACTGTTCTCATTGGGTTATCTTGTTTGGCTGGGATTTCACCACTCTGTCTATATAGAACGTATGTAGGTGTCCTGTGCAATCAAACCGTGTGTGTCCTGCTGGGGCCTGGTAACTGACAGTGCCAGAAAGATGTGCTTCAGCTAAAAGTAGCAGTTGATACTTGTAAGTAAAAAAAATGGTTATGGTTCATTCTCTGCAGCTCAGCTGTTCTGATGCATTGTTACAGCTCTGAATTAAGAATTGGGTAGCCCTGTGCACAGAGCAAAGGAGTCTAAATGAAAATTCCACCTGCTTCTCTGAGAGACTCCTGCAAGAACTGTCACTGAGAAACAGATTTTTTTTTTTGTAACGTGAAGTGCAGCAAAGCATGCAGTTAGTCCTTATTCCTCTGAAGCTAAACTGAGATGTGTAGAATTCTGTCTCGCCACTAATACAGATATCTGGCTGAAATGGGTAAACTGAGACAAATGTGTCATCCTGTCTTAGGAGATGTTAACCGAGTAATGCTCTTTGGGCCTTGGTTTGAAGGTTGTAAACAGCTTGGTAAACACTTCAACCACAAAAAGCTTTGTCGTAGGAAGGGAAGCACTGAGCAGGTTTGTCACCATGTAGCAACATGTAAGCCAAGTCAGTGAGAGGAGCCCAAGACCAGTGACTTCCTTGTCTGTCCTGGATTCCTAAAGGAAGGCACGAAGCCACCCTGACTAGGAAGTGAGCTCGATTAGAGTCAACAGGAAAAAACAGAAACATTGGGAGCAAACAAAAGCACAGCTCTGCCAACAGAGTTGTTCTTGCCTCTACGTTTCTGCAGTTGTATGTTTTTCTTCAGATGCCAGTAATTCACATAGTGTTTGCGTTTAAGCAAATTAAACTGGTAAAAGCCCATGCATAGGTGATTTCTAAGGGTTATTTCTGCTCACATTAATTTCTCTTATTCCTGAAATTCTAAAGAAGCAAGTTTAGCTGAGGGAAAGCAGTTTCACAGTGTGTCCATATACAAAGCTACGATCATTTCTTAATGTGGATTAGCAGCCATGGTTTGACCCAGAGCAGCTATGGGAGATGGCCAGGCCCCTGTGGCTGCTGCTTCTCTCTTCTTGTCTCAGTCTATTCCTTCAGCTCATGAAACAGCTATGTTCAGAACGAGGGCACAGCACGGTGATTTAATTCCGAACATTAACTTTTGTTCTAGCAGCTGTGCTGGCTGGCACTCATGCAAGAAAACGTAGCATTTCCCCCTGTATTGGTACAACTGTATGATTTTTGTTTTGCTTTGAGCCTAATGGCATGTTCCGGCTTGTAATCATGAGAGGGCCTGGCAGATGAGCTTTTGAACTGCCTGCTTGACTGCAGCCCTGGTGAACAGCTCCCTACAGCTTTGTGTGCTCAAGGGAGCTTGCAAGTCACTGGAGTCTTCTCCTGGTGACTTTAGGTGGGGAGGCTTGCTTGCTAGTTTCAAGTCTCTCATTCAGGTGTTTGTGTGTTAGAGAAGGAAGGGAAAACTCTGAAGTTAAATAAACTTAATATTTCTGCCCCTCATTTGCCACTTTTCAGATGTGAGAAATGAACAAAATGTAGCTGCAAAGTGACCCGTATGTATATGGACAGGAGTTTAAATTGAAGCATTGTACTTCATGGCCTGTTGGAGCTTGCAAAGCAATTGTCTGCCAAGAGGAGTATTTGGGGACCAGGTGATGACAAACTGACACAACAGAGCTTAACTTGTTACTTTTTCTATTTTAGTCTGTCCTGCATTAAGTTATTCTCTCTATCATGCAGCAGTCATGATGGGATAGCATCTTTTAGTATCTTGATACTTTCTGTGCTAAAAGGTTAGAGTGAGCTGTCCTGAGAGAATTTTCTCTCATATCAGAGCTATAAACCTTATCTCAGTAAATAGAATAAAGCTGGCTAATGATCACCAACTTTATTTTCTTTTCTTTCAGGGGATAGGTTCGAAAAGATAGTAATTTTTTTCAGCAATACAAAAAACATCTTAGAGAAAATAGTCTTCATTACATATCAGTAAAGATAAGTAGTCTTTTTTAGGCTACTTATCACTACTGTTCTCATGTAAAGAGTGCAAGTATGGTGTGTGTAGCTACTAGGTGGACAGTTTGAGCATTTGTGTCTTGAGCCCACGCTCTTGTTACAGATGCAGACCTCCTATGGAAGAGAGTGGAAGTCCTGCATGTCTTAGGACTGTGATTTTTTTTTTTTTTTTTTTTTTTAACTGAAGACATCTCAGAAGATTAACTCATTAGAACCATCAGGGAGAAATGGGAACAACTTGTGTTCATTATGTGGCTCTTCTGAAATGGAGGGTTGCCAGCTGGAGGCAGCCGTATGTATGTACAGAATTGCAGCTGGGAGGATAATCTAAATTCCTTAAAAGCATCTAGATGGTGCTTGTATTATTGCAAACTATGTGCAAGGTAACAAGAACACTTATATCTGTTGTGGAATGGCAAGAAAAGTTTGGAAACAGCTACATTTCAAATAGCTCAGTGATTGAACATGAAATCCAGTTCTTCATACCTCGGGATCCCCATATGCACGTGTCAAACACAGGTTAAGAAAATGTGCAGAGCCAGATATTCCTTATTTGTATTGAAAAGACTGAGGCATATCAGTGACTCACTGAAAATCAGGACTTTCTGCAGCTTAGCATATTTGGACTTTTAATGGCATTCAAATTGACTCTCAGAAGCAGGTTTCCTACCTGAAGAAGCTTTTTTTCAGCCTCACTCAGTTGCTTTATCTATGAACTTCTCAACACTCTCCTTCTCATCACCAGCTCCTGGAGAGTTTCCCTTTACACAAGTTTTAATGCTTCTGTTCACTCCAGTGTTCTTATTTGGCAGCTACTCCAAAGGATGCACTGGTTTCTAAATGAAATCGTTCTGCTTCATTTGTTTCCTTGTGTTCATATCTTCTGCCTTATGAACTCTGCAGTAGTGCACACAGGTTATCAAAAACTCTTCTGTTAAATTATGCATTAACCAGAAGTATATGTTTACAGCGTGTGTTTAATGGCATATTACAAGTATTGCATAGTATAAGGACAGTGGCTCAGAAAAATAAAAAGTATGTTAGAGATGATAAACTGAACTAATTGCGATTTGGAACTGTGCAGATTGAAGTTTGGGAAGACCGGCCTCAGGAGTTGAGGCTGCTGTTCTCTGTGCAGGCTGTCTTGCAGCACATCTATCTGGAAAACCACCTCGGGTTCAGTGGTAGTTTTGCCTGTGTGAGGGTTACAGGGCTAGAATGCTTTTGCAGCACTATAGTACTCAGCTGTGTCAAATTATGTATTTTGGAGTGATTTGAACATTTTAATGATTGCTGATATTTGAAGAATGTTTTAGTGCTTTTCACAAAGCAATTGCTGTTATCAGCAGACCATTAAAGGGGTGCTGAAAGCAGACAGTAAATCTTACATGAGCAAATGTTGCAAACCTCTGACAAATAGGTACTGTTGTTGGGAGCCAATTCATGAGGAGGTTCAGAAGAGAAGAACCCATGTATTTCGGATCTACACCAGGAAATGCAGAGATGTATGCCTGCCTCTGTCCCATTGGTTGGTTTTGATCCTGTGAAAGTAGCATCCAGGCAATCAAACCAATCTGGGCCTGTGGTCTGCTAGCTACTAGTTCAATGCATTGTCAATATTAGTATTTGCTGAGAGGTATTTACGATCTGAGGAAATGAAGGCAAAAAGTAAGTGCTTGAGTACTTCTCTTATCCTATTCTAGTCATGATGAGTGTCCCATTTGGGGAACTGCATCTGGACCAACGTTTTGGGGACCCTGAATTGGGGTTTCGCTCAAGTTCAAAAGAAAACCTAGTTTGTGACATTGCTTGACGGTCTCAACGTCCTGAGGCCATTGTATTGCCCATAGCCATCAGAGAAAAATCTTCCTGGAGACGTACAGTAACTGAAATAGCTTTTACTTGAGAAAGATCCTGAAGTGCTTCAGGTATGGGGATATGGTAGAAATGTGCCCATAAAGCTACTTTTTTTTTTTTTTCTGTCAAATGTTTTACTGCTTCCACCCAAAACTCCAATCCTGACCACAAACCAGTCTGAAGTTGCATTTTTGTGACTGTCTCGTAAAAAGTGACACCACCTATTACAAACAACTTATTGGTACTTTTAACAAAGTTTTAAATATTTTATTTTTTGGAGAGGCTTGGACATGTGTATGATGTAATGGGCCAAATGGGTCTTCACAACAACTGTGCTAAATGTACAAGTGATTTTGTTGCTTTAAAAACAGGAAAAAAACTTGTGTTGCATCATTCTGGCTGGGAAGTGTTCAAAGTTATTGTGACAGGACTGTGTTTTGAGCAATTGTTGGTGATTTGTTTTTTAGCACACAAAGAAAGTAATAAATCTGTCACCCCGAAAAATCAGATTGTGACCTAAAGGAAGGAGCAAATTGTGGCTTTAGGTAAAAAAGAGTGACCTGTCTATGAGGGTCATTTATCATTATAACAAAATTGCTGGTGCTCTCCTAGCTGACCAGGAAGAAAGGCTGTGGTAAGCAGAATCAAGGGATGCAAGCATCCGAATATTTTTAACTGATCAATATTTTCAGGATTTACAAGCAGCCAAAAACCTGTCAGCATGCAGAGTAAGTGCACTGTGCATCTGTTCTAAACCAGAAAATTTGGCAATTAGAAATAAAATATTTTAGATTTAGAATAAATAGTGTAATTGAAAAGTGCATCTTACTATGGAAGCCCTTAGCAGCCTGGTACAGTGGTACAGAAAATGGGAATCAAATAAAGTTCCCAAGAAAGATGAAAACAATAAGCAAGAACATAAATCTCTTCAAGGTGGTGTTAGCATTACTTTTGAGTACTGCATGTGGAACACGTAGAAAGTCTCAGAAAACTCTCAGAACTCACTTGGGGTACGCTGTTTTTGTTTGAAAGCAGCAGTCCCAAACTGCTTCTAATTAAAAAAAGAAACAAACCCCCTAAACCTCTTTTTTTTTTTTTTCCTTCCCCCACACCATCATTTATTCTACATTATCCCCAATGTAAATAGTTGTACATGTTCTGCTATTTTTTGTAAGCCAAGTTCAATGCCCCAGCTGAGTCTCACACATTGCATTCATTGCAAAGGATATATTCAATGAGTTAGTCTGACTTGCATGAAATATCAGTTGAACATGCTTTGAAATACAAGATGGAAAAGAGGAATTCTGTTTGACAGTATTCTTAAGTATCAAGTCTGTCAGAATTAAAAATACTTGCAGTTAATTTTTGGAAACATTTTCCTACTGCTCAGTCTCTCCTAGCTGAGAACTTTCACTTTAATGTGTTTTTATAGAGTTCATGAAGGCATAATGAAAGGAAAGTGAAGGGGGGAACACAATCTCTTGTACAGTAATTTCCATGCCAATTGCTAATTTCAGTTGATTGCCTTAGTGCAGGACTCTCTTATCAGACCAGAACATCCAATGCTAAACCAATTCTAACGCATTTAGAAAAGCATTTATGATTCAGGCTATCACCTATTGTCAGGTATTACCAATATTGCGCTATATTAAGAATGCTTAACAAAGCTATTTTAATACAATTTACGAGGGCATTTCAATATATAAAGGCTGCTAAAGTACTGTACACTTGCAATGCATCATAGAAGATACTAAGATAAAAATAATGTAGAAGGTAAAATACTATATAGTTTGTAGTATGAGCTGTCTTTTTAATGCCCATTAATACTGTTTTCATTGTGCCTTTATTAAGGAAAACTGCTTTAGCGTAATTTTGTGCATAAATATTGAGACTTGACTGCATGACAATGTATAACTTCCTTGCCTGAGACCCACGTACCAAGCTCTCTGGTTTAGCTCTGCACGAACGTGTCCCTGTCAGGTTTTAGCACTTACCTGGAGGACTAGGCTGGACTGGAAGGATGGAACTGAAGTTTCATGACACATGCTCTAAATAGATTAGACTTTTTTGGCAGTTCCTTCCTTCTGGGTAGTCAACAAAGTTGGCCTGGAAAGTAACCCAAGCTTGTCATTAGATAACAGCCCTTTCATTTCACTCATTCCTGAGAATTAATATCTTGAGGTTGATCTTTATTCTGATGGCATGATTTTTTTCCCAATTCTAATTGGAAAAAAAAAAAACACAAGGAAATAAGTTCTATAACAAACATGTCTCAAATACAGTAATTTTGTTCAATTATGAGACTTAAGTTTTAGTACTAAACTTTGTGTGCTTCACCCTTGTGCTCAGGAATGTTTTCATTGTATTTGATCCACTTTTCCCTAAATTGATGCATATCCATAAAACAGAGTACTCTCCATGTCAGACTTGCATTCATTGAAAAACTGAACTGACTTTTCTACCCGAGACACAGCGCCAGCAAGGAGAGTAGCCTCATTAATACATTATTAACGGAGATCAGATTTTCAGCAGAGCTTTCATCTATTCTTTTTAATTACCATATGTATTCTGTTTTTGCTTTCATTAAAACCATTATCAGATAAGTTTCCAAATATCTTCCAACGTTTTAGTTGTAAACTCTGATTTTTGTGTGTAGAAAAAACCTTGAAAATCCTGGAAAATCCTGGCCAAAATTGAATAGGCAGGAGTTAGTTGCATGAAAGCCCTTTTCTGAATCTGGTTCTTAGACTTGTATCTGATTCAGCATATAGTAGCTATGGATTAGTAGAGAGGTAAATGTGTAGGTTAGTTGTTTTTTTTTTTTTTTTTTTTTTTTTTTTGGGGGGGGGTGGTGTGTAAATGTAGCATAAGTGTGGATTATTCTGGTCTTTATACCTAATCAATATCACCCAAAAAAGTAGGAGCATAGTTCTTACATGCGTTTGAACTAGGTCATTGCTTTCCTGCAAGATCTGGGCCTAGGCTGCAGGGAGGGAAGGGTCAGGCCTGCTGCTCAGCAGAGCCTGGGGAGGCTCTCCTCTCACTCCCAGCTAGCACTGCGCTGAAACCAAAACGGCTTCACCTGTGGCATATAGCTAATTCTTTCAGGAATGGATGCATTATTTTCTTCCTGTGCTGCAAAGATGTTTTCTCTTCCTGATACCTCAATGTTTTTCTTTTAATCATTTCATGAACTCTGGAAAAAAAATCCAGATTATGACGGTGGAGTAAGGCACAAGAAGAAAAGAAAACTAGAAAAAGCCTCCATGTTTGTAAGGTATTTCACCATAAATAGAGCTGTTTTCAGTATTTTTTTGAATGGATTTGAGCAAGGCTTGTCTGGAAATATGACATGAGACATCTAAGCAATACTGATATTGTTCTGTCCATAAGGTGCATT
This sequence comes from Cygnus olor, assembly GCF_009769625.2. Lineage (NCBI taxonomy): Eukaryota > Metazoa > Chordata > Aves > Anseriformes > Anatidae > Cygnus > Cygnus olor. The sequence continues at coordinate 6,241,222 of NC_049176.1, forward strand.
TGTATTCATTTCAGTAAAGATCTATTGTACTTTTGTCTGATTCAAGTGTTCCCTTAAGATTGAAGTTTACATTTTAGAAAGTGGTGAGATATTGAATTTGCTGTGCTGTTATAGCAAGTTGCAGACAGCAGCTGGAGGAGATATCTTCACACACTGAAACTTAGAATATTTCTAGTATTTGAGTATTAAACTTGATGCCGAATACTCTATTAACTGAGTAGAGGCTAAAGAACGTTTTTGGCATGCTCGTCCCTGAGAATTATAGTTGAGATTGAGTAAGCATGAAATAATTTAGGAAAGGAGAGCATGAATCAATTTGATATATTATCCAGGATTAAAACTATTAGGACTTAAAATTATTGTCAAATGTGTGGATAGTCATTCCTTCCCAATATAAATAAGTTAACACTGATAAATCCCTATAGAAATATTATTCCTAAAGACACTTTTTTGTGCATATCTAGATAAAATATCAAGAGTTTGAACTTTTGAATGCCATGCAAATACAGAAGCCACTTAAGGCCTGCAACACCACCACTGTTATTTTGCTCATATTCGTTAACCAAATTCTAAATTGCAATGTATTTGCCTTTAATCTCTTTTATGCTCAGTAGGAGCCATGCATGCTGCTAACCAGTTCCTCTTTAGCATTTTTAAGAACTTCCTGATTTGGATGTGAAGTTTTATTATGACAAAAGTGGCAGGTTTTGTCTAGCCAAGTTATCTTCTTGCTATTTTTAGGAACAACGTGCTTGTGTTGCGCGCCATAGAGAGGCACTTAGATGAGGCTGGGATGAGCAGCTAATCAATCATATCTAGATAATAGACATCAGAGATATTGCTTTGCAAGGTTTACCCTCTCTGATTTATACTAGGGGGCTGTTTTTTTTATGGGACTTTTAGAATATCTGTGACTGAATAATGCTTTTATGACCAAGCCACAAACACCTAGCCATTATTTCTTTGAAAGCCGTCGATCAACAGTTTGATTAAATTTGTACATATTTTGAGTGCATTCAGGCTGGATGCCATCAAGTGCAATGAACAGAAGGTGCTTCTAAAATAGTGGTATGGGGCCTGAATTGCTATTGACCATTGCCTTGCAGAGTCATTTACAACAGGGGGACGTAAAATACAATCAAGTCAGAAAGGCAGTGTTTATCAGGTGGCTGGTGCTCCTTTTACTCTGATATGAAAGTCTGCATAAACTTCAGCACAATGGGGATTTGAGCCAATGTCCATTAAACATCAAGGAACTCTCAGCTAAGACATTTCAATTAATTTTTTTGCCTGCTTCACTAGTCCTGAAGTGTTTAAAATCTTTATGTAACTCACTTGTAATACAATTACAAGGTTTAAAAACTTGTGAAAGTGAAAAAAGAAATGCACACCTACAGCTGGTGTATTAATACATGTCTGTCTTTCATATTTTGTTGGTAAGCAATTACAGGGCGGGGCTGCATTTGCATCTATCTGCTATTACTGTGCTGATCAGCAACTGGTTACTTCATCCACTTTTGGGTCCCTCAGTACAGGAAGCAATGGATGGACCTGGAGTGAGCTGTGTGGGCACTGCGGGATGTGTCCTGTGGAAGAGGCTGTGGGCCCAGTGTTCCTGCAGCAGCAGGGAAGAGGGCGGGGGGGCCTAATGGCAGGAGACAGAGCCAGGCCCTCCCTGAGGTGTGTGGAAGCAAAGCAAAGAACTGGCCGTAAATTGAAGCAGGGAGTTGGGAGTAGATCTGAGGAAAGAAGTCAGTGTAATGGAGCAATAGAACAGGTTTGGGGGGATGCTGTAATGGCTGTCTTGGAGGCTTTCAAGGCCCAATTGGAACAGCCCTGAGCAACCTGGTTTGGGTTCAGTGCTGAGACTGCTTTAAGCAGAAGGCTGGCCTAGAGAGCCCTGAGATCCCTTCCAGCTGGAAAGGTTCTGTGACTGTTTTTCCTGACAGGATTAGATGTTAAGTATGTCCTGGTGAATGTTACTGAGATTTTTTGGAAATGTCAGGGGGGATCTGGATCCTCCAGGAGACTTTGCAGGTGCGTGGAGAGGGGGCTGGAGCATAACTGAGCTGTCTTCCAGAGACAAATTATTACCAAAGAGCTGTGTCTGCAGGGACCCATTCTCATTTCTAGTCTCATTTATCTGAAGGGCTTTAGTTACTTTAGTAAACTCACTAAAATATAGCCAAAGCATACATTCTGCCATTTGATGGCAGTGTAGAACATAAAGCCACCAGCAGGGCAATTGCAGCAAAAGCTGTCGGGGTCTGTAGAAGGCTACTTCTGGGTGAATGATCAGGGCAAAATGCATGTGAATGTGAAGAAGATGTGATCAAGTTCCCTTTAACTAGAGTTTGGGCTGATGAGACTTGACTACCCTGATAAGATAAAAACAAGACATTACAACAGAAGCAATGGAGCTTAGCCTGTAGCTTACAGACAAAATTAAATAAAATACCATCTTAACTATATCCTTGAGGAAAACCACAATGTAAAGTGGAGAGAACTACATGTTCTTCAATGCTATGCAGAGGAGGCATCATAATGAAAAATCTTATCTAACTGTTTGTAAACTAGTGTTTTGTCTTGAATCCACCAGTGGACAGGCTATTCTGATGCCCTTCTGTTTGCTTTGGTCACTCTGGTCCTCATGTAATATTGCTTGCTTCAGCTCCAAAGCACCCTTCCTAACTAGGACATTTTTATTTAAACCCAACGTAAGTCTGATATCTTGGTAAGAACAACTGATAATGCTCAGTAGAAATAGACTGCAGCTTTACAGTGCCTAGCTTTATGACTGGTTACAAAACATTTACAGCAGGTATGGCCAGTCAGTCTGGTGGAGAGGAACAGCACCCTGATTCCCTGACGAAGTCTATCAGTAATGTATCATGCTTCCTAGTAAAAACCTTTGTATTTTAACGTGAATTAATATCTCCTGCTGTCTGACTGCGTATCCCTGTGTTGAAGTCCAAGAGCTAGGCTGGGGAAAGAACTCCCTAAATAAAATAGGCCTGCATTGTAAAAATGCTTCCGATTTTCCTCATTTGTTTATTATGCTATATGAAAGGGGGGTTATAAGCAAGTAGGCAATGTTATTTTTGGGGTCATGGAAATAAATTTAATTGCTCTGAAATAAAGCACTGATAAGAAACTATCACAGTGTAGCAAGAAAAACAGTGCTGTCAGTCCTATCCCTCTCATCTGGATCTCAACAGCTTTGCCTTCAGATGTGATGGATATAATGATCCACAGTGGGATGTGGAGGGATTTTCTTTATTGGTCATATGTTGATAAGGTGGGACTATTCAAGATGGCAGCAAAACTTTAACCAGAGTAGTGTTAGAGATCAGATCCAATAGAACTACTGTTACAGTTTAACTTTGCTCAAATGCCTTAAACAAGGCAGCCTGGAAGGAACAAAAAAAGTAAGATGTAAAGACCAGTACCAAAAATACAAGTACTAGAGTGCTAGTCTATATTAGTGTGATATATAACACTGTAGAGGGCATATCACAGCAGTGAATTAAATACAGAAAAAGGCATAGATCTGGCTCTAATCTGTTGCGTTATTGCAACGATTAGTAATTGATGCCTTGTAATGCATCTAGGACTCCTAAACAGGATCTGATTTTTTTTCAGTGGAGCAGCATATGGTGATCATGCATAGAGATAGCAGCATGAATGCTGCTAATTCATGGCATTTCCTCAGTGAAATGCTGTAGTTTCTTGATTGCTTTGGCTGCTACATCTCATAGCATCTGTGGTTTGAGACAATACAACCAGCAGTGGCTTGGTAATCATCTGGTCTTTTCCAGCTTAACGTGATCCAAAATTAACGTAACAGAGTATACACTCACTGACTGCAATGGGCTGGGGCAAACCAAATGAATAGCAAATATCTCAAAACATAAGCACGCACTGAGCTCAAGCAGAACTCACAACTTTCAGATATGAGTTTTTTGGCACTCTAAAATATACTCTTCATCTAATTATTGCTGTGAGCCTTTTGAGTTGTGTACTTTTTGTTAACCGGCCTTTATAGGTAGGTTAGTACAGTAGTGAACCATGTAATGTTACTGTACTTGGCAAATTTTTTTGGTTACTTCTGCCCTTGATTTACTATGAAGTGTTTTGGCATAGGTAATCTCCTCTATTGATATGTACGTCAGGGTTTGCAAATAGTATTCCTATAAACTTTTCTCCATTTTTGTTTCACAGGGTTTGAGCAGTTGTGTAAGGCGCCAATTTGCATAGTAGTGTACAACATACAACATAGTTCAGAAGTTGCTGGTTTACCAGAGATGTGAGATACTGTATATCTCTGAACGCCATGATGTGACCCTGTGGTTGTGGTCTAAAACCATCCTAGAACCCAAGGAACAGAAAAATCCTCAAGTTTCCATAGCAAACAGCTTTCTGTACTGCTTTACTTTGCAGAAAACACTTTTCAGCAGACCTGTAGCAGCAGCCAACTTCAGAACCAACTCATCTTAATGAACTACATACTAAATTACCTAGCTAGAATAATTTACAACTCAAAACCATTATGCATATCTAAGGACCAAGTATTTCTCAGGGGAGAAGACACTAAAACAGACCACTACAGAACTTCTGATCCATAGTTGGTAGTGGAGTGACACCAGTGTTAATGGGATGACATTCTCTGGGTTTGTCTCTTACATTCTCAAAAGAGAAGTGAAGCGGGATACAACCACTGCCAGATATTATTCTTTTCCAGTCTTGCAGGTGTTGAATATCTCATTATGGGAGTGATGAGGAGCAGAGTATCTTCAGATGCTGTAGTTCTTTGCACAGACTCAATACATAGAAATACTACTCCTCAATATTAACTATACAGATTGCAACCAAAATAAATGCACAAAACAAATGAAAAAACTGGGATCTGTGTCAAATGGAAAAGCATAAAATAAGCATGTAAAGGTGATCTAGACATTGTTTTTTTTGATAAGTTAGACAGCTTCCTTGCTTGCTGATGAAAGCAGTGATATGGACACTATTACGGCCAGTAATAAGCAATGATGTGAAAGAAGGTTTAATTTAAAACATTTGACACATTAGTTTTAAAAGCAAGTATATTTTCCAGTGCGTAGGAAGACCATATTGCTCTTGAATGTTTGCTTAGTAATCTGGGTGTAGCTATAGCAGGTAAAATGAACTTCATTAATTAAAAAAAAAAGAAGTTTAAGGCTAAACTTAATTTCTCATATCAAATCATGTTAATGTATCAGTTAAGCTTTAAGGTAGGGTCAAGATCCATTAACAAATAGCTGAAAATTTTGACTTGTAAACCTACACTGTTTTTTACCAATTGCAATTTATTCTAAGTCAGGAGTCATTTGAATTAAATTAGAAAAATAAGCTACCATATTGAGTCCCCACATTATTGTGGTTTCTAGGTCATGTCACACCTTGGTGTAATAGGGTGTGAAGTGTTCCAGTGACTTGCCTAAGATAGTACAGTGACCCTATGGCACATACAAAAATAAAACTCTAGTATAGCTCCTGATCCAGTGACCTATTCATGGAAGCATTGCTGCTGTAGTCTCTCTGAGAAGCAAAAAGCCTTTATGAATCACGAAAGATACATTTTAAAACATGTTTAGAGGCAAAGAAGTATTGCTACTAGGTAATATCTACTATTACCTTTTTTAGCCCCATCTCCAAGTCCATTTTGGCACAATACTGTTTTTTTTTTTGTGACTGATAACACCCTGCTTTGGATATTTGTGGAAGAATATTTCAGACAGGGACACTGTTCTGTACCCAGAGTAATTTACTACAGAGAATGCTGACTGAGGTGAAAGTCGTGGAATCTCCTGGCAGGCAGTCTGTGGTGCATACCTTTGCGTCACAGTGAAAATAACAGTAATGAATTGCATAACCCTGGTGTGGGGTCTCTGAGCTCTGGCATAGGTCTGGAGAACTTCTCTGGCCTTTAGCTAGATCAATTTAGAGGCAATCAAGCCTATACTATTACTGTTGACTAACAAAAATTACTAAGGGTCACGGTAACTACTAAGGGAGAGGAAAAGTGGGAAATCCAATTTCTACATGTAAATATATTTTCATATATGTATATATATCAACACAGTGGTTGAAACAGCTTTTTAGCCACAGTAAAGGACATCAAAGGGAGAGAAAAATCTCTACAGTGCTACTACTAGGAAAAGCAGCGAGGCAGAGCTTCCAAGATGCTCTGCTTGCTATGGAGCAGTGCCCCATTCAGCTCTTTCACACTTACTATATCCATGTCAAATGTCAGCTTGAAAAAGACAGGTCTGAGAGTATGCACATGTGTATAAGGTTAGATGCCAGCTGCATACCAGGCACTTAAGACAAAAAAGAAAACTCCTGACTCAGACAATGCTTCCAGAGCTACTGAGATAACAAACTGAAATTCTTAAAGTGCAGGATGTCCTGCTGCAAGAAGGGCTGTTAAGAAGAAGGTGGAAGGAAGCTGGACAATCCCAAAGAGAACCATTCACACAAACTTATTTTCAAGACCAAATCTGAAAACCAAATGTGCAAGTAAACTATATGAGAGAAACTATTGCAGCCGACAAACTTTGTCACCCCGTATTTTAAAGGAGATATGGCCAGTGTTTCATTGAAGGCGCTGAATTTGTTCTTAGATATTTGATAGGTTTTCATAAAATGAAGGTATGCAATTTATACTCCTAAGCTAATAGAAAAAATAACAGTTCTCATCTAGGCTTGATATGCATAAATATGCAACTTTAGATACACAAAACAGCATTGAAAGAAACCTTGGGTCTGCTACTACTTCCTTTCTAACAACAAAAATTCAAAATGTGCTTTAGGTAAAATTTTAGCTTTTAGGAATTTGTTTTTGCTTATTGTTAAGCTGTTCTTTTGTTTCTTTTGCCCAGTCCTCCTATAATCATGCAAATTGTTAAAGAAGAATTTTACTAACAAGTTACTGTGCTAAATACAAACACTGAATCAAAATGCCTAACACTGCTATTTGTGTGTATGTGTATATTAAAATGCATTTAATAAAGTTCAGTATTGGTGCATACAAAGATACATACACATGTATACATACTTACGAAAGTACAAACACTACAGCCACTTATTCCGGTTAGTGATCTATGGGGGGGAAGGAGGGGGAAAATAGGTTTAGAAACACTTAAAGGATCCATCCAATAAAATTGAATTACTTCATTTAGTTGACGGGGTGTTTTTGCCAGTAATAGCACAGAGTAACATACTTGACAACAGAAAACAATGTTAGAAGACTGCAGTTTGTGGAACATAAGGAAACAGCTTGTCTTAGTTCATTAAGATACACAGAAAAATGGGAGAATATCTTTGTTTTTATTCTAATCAATATTCATACATCTTAAATCTTTTACCCCCCCCCCCCCCCCCCCCCCATTATGCTTTCAATTATGTTGGAGAAATGTCCCAAGTCGATTTTTTCTGTTAGATGAGTATAATAGGACGGAAAAATATTAAGCTGAAGAAAAAATCCTGGAACCTTCTCACTGGCATCCATGCAATGTAGTTCTCAAATATCAAATGGATGTACATGAAAATTAGCTCAGGCTTTGCCTTAGAAAAGCGCGGGGGGGATGCCAAAGTTCCTATCCTATGATGCAATAACTTCTATTTTATTAGCAGAGCTTCAGTTTTCAGTTAAAAACAACCCAAACCTGTAATACATTCTTTATTCTGTTTGTGAGGTGACTCAATGCTTCTTCATGGAGCAACTGATGCAACTGTTCAGAAATTCCTTATGGGAGGACAGTTAAAAGAAAAAAAAAAATACCCAAAGTGGAAATTCAAATACTTTGTGTAGTTAAGATTGATTTATACTAGCAAAAAATATTGCAGACTATCCCATTGCTGGTTAAGCTTTTTCCTATTTATTCTACACACACGGAAAAGTAATATAATCTGTGGAACATCAATCATCCAACAGGCCCTATTTCCTCTGCAAATGCTAGTTTGTTTTAGATTTTCCATGCAAGTGCCCTTTGAGCAGATAACAGCGTTTAAGGTGTTTGCTTATTAAGCCAAATGCACAAATGATTTTGCTGTTGTATTCTCCCAATCTATGGAATAGTCTGCTACATCTTAAATGTGATGGGCATCTGTGGCATGCAGACAACACGTTTGTTTTGCACCTATATGTAGATAAATGTGTCAGTGCATTAGGAGACTTGACCTAATCAGGTTAAATGTGAGTTTGTTACCCATTAGGAGCAAAATGAAGTGGATGCTTAAAAACTGACTTTTCTGTGTCAGTCTGCGATATTAAGGATTAATTATACCTCATATATTGAGACCAGAGCTGATGGCATAATTCAGGTTCTGCTAAGGTTCTGGTTTGCTTCTACTATCAAATGGTTTGTTAATGGTCCCCAAATTTTCAAGTGCCTGTCATTTTGGAAACATTGAGAGTTAGCACGTTAATACTACAAAAACAATTGCACGTGCTGGTTTCCTTTACTTGCTTGGAGATCACTGGTTTTGAGGAAAAACGTGCAGATTTCACATTGTTTAAACTTGGACAGCTCTTCAAAATGTGTTTACATAGTATCTCTGTCATTTGGATAGTCCTTTTCATGACAATTGAAAAGACTTCACATCTGCACAGGTGGAATTTTTTGTTTGGCTTCACTAAAACCACTTTTTCATAGGTTAGATACCTCCTGTTATTTAGAAAAGTATCCTGTCTGGATTCTCCTGGCACTATTTTGGGGTAATAAGCGGCAATTTTAGCTATTCTAGTGATCTTGCAATATAGTTTCCAGTAAGTAAGGTTACCTTGAATTAACTTCTTTTTAATGACTGATAGAATAAAATAACTAAGCCTCTGCTGAACCTTAAAATCATAGAATATCGTAAGTACAAGGAACCCACGCTTCAAGTTCAAAACCATTAAAACCAATCAAAACCTCACACTATGTCAGTGGCTTGGCACTCCTGGTTTATTGTAACCTCAGTAAGTATTTTTCTTGCTTATTCAGGTAAAAGATAGTTCTGTTCAACACCTTTAGAGCTCCATGGAAGAGCTGAATGAGCAGCAGTACAGCCATCGCTACTGGGGCTATAGGGACTGCCTGGCGGTGGTACATGGTGAAAAAAAGCTCTTCTGAATGTGCTCTGTATCCTATGTGAGCACCTAAGTAGAAAAACATTTTCCTTATGTACATTTATGTATAAAACAAAAAAAGATATATGTATTAGATATGCACCAAATTATTACATTAATCACTTTTATTCACTATTTCTCAAAAAGGGCAGGGTCAGGCACTAGAACCACCCTGACCAAGCTAGCTGTTTTTCCCTGTAGGATCGGTGCTTTGCCACTAGACTGGTGAATTTCTTCCGTTTGGAATCAAATTCCTTGCCGCTGTAATCAGGCTGTTATAGGGGAGGCCATACACACATAGATCGATGTATCATTGATTGTCTGTTCTACCTCCTGTACCTTTTAAATGCCAGATAGACCAGCATGCTTTTCTTTGCTGTCACTGTTTTTTGTTTCGATCTGGTCTAGTATTCTTTTTCAGGCTGTAGCCAACAAGTGTTGCTCCTGAGTTGAATGCAGGAAACCACCCTTGCCAGTGATGGGTTACTGCGGCTTAAGGTAAAGTTTTTTCCTGAGGGCTGTTAAGAAGTTGCATATGCTGCTAGACAAGAGGGTCACTCCTCCTGTCTGTCATGCTAGGTTAATCTGCAGTCTGAAGGTGTCCTAGAGAAGGAAAAATATGTTCTGGTGTTATATAATTAGCATAAGGCAGGAGAAGTATTTAGGAAGTGTTTTATTGCCCGAGGGCAGCTGAGCATTACAAAGAGTCATTACTGAACTCTACCAAAGACTTTCTTAACTGAATATGAACCCTGGGAGCATCATCAGGATTACAGTGATTTCCTCTTGTCATGCTGTGCGTGCCAGGGAGAAGCACACAAGATAACAGTGTGCTGAATGTAGGTGTCCTTGCTTGTAGCCCTGCCAGCTGGTCTCTGAGTGCTCTCATGTACTGCTGCCCAAAAAAACCCTCTTGTGGGTGGATAGAGTCCCAGATTCTTCGAACTGTGGCCTATTGCTAGCTCTTTTCTGCACTTCCCTGGACAAGTTTAATAAATTAATTTATTACTCTTGTGTAATTGCAAGAGTTTTGGTATAACTTTTCTGTTCTCTCGTTCAGCTTCACATCTGGGTGGTTGTTTGGAAGCCCAGCTCTGCAGCACATCAGCAGGACAAAGGCGTTTCGTAAACTGACCAACGGTGCAGAAGCAATAATAAAATGAGTGAAAGAATGAGCTTGGGGGAGAACCTTCTTGTGAAAATAGGATCTCAAATGTGTAATAGTGTAGAAACATGCCACAACTTTTCTACCTTTCTCTGCTGGAAGCTTTGTGCTTGGGGGATTGGCTTCACACAACTGGGTTGTAAGTCTGCAGGATGCCTTACTGCTGGTTTGGTTTGGCTTGTTTGGGAGGCACGTGTGTTTCAGAGTATGGCAGGAGATGTAAATTCCTCCTTTTAAACATCAGGTTTCTATTATCTATTTTGTGGTGTAAAGCAGTTCAACTTATGGGTTTGAGAGGAATCTAATCATCTAATGGACCAGTTGAGCAGCTGTGGGACTTTTTCAGGATTTTATCCCTTGGAATAAACCAATTTTACAATATTTTGTGGTTCTAGGTGCATGCACAACAGAGGGAATTTTCAAAGTGAAATTGGTATGTTTTGGTGCTAAGTTTTACAACTCCTTGTTTTAATTCTGATTTCTCATGATAGCTGTTTCTTTTGCATTTTGTTTTGATTGTTGTATGTGCTGATGTGTGAGGTAGATGCTTATGCTGCTACCTGTGTAAAATAATGAGGCTGTGCAACTTCAGGGATGAACTCATGGCAGGAGCAGCAGAATTTAAACTAGGGCATATGCTGAAGCATAATCTCATATGCCTTGATATAAACTGATCTAATATGTACCTATTAAGAAACATAAAGCATGGACTGCTAGACCAAACCTTAGTGAAAAACCATCCCTATTTGGGAGACCTTGTAGGTTAGAAAAGTCAGAATGAGCTTTCTGACTCCAGCCTAGTGTCACTTGGGGTATGTTGCCTCCTTCCCCCTGCTGGCTTAGGTGCTGGCCTACCACCCCTGTGCTCTACAGTCATCTGGGAGCAAGACGGGGTTGTCTTCCTTTAGGACAGAGAAATCAGTCTAAGTTGGAGAACAAGAAGGATCTGGCAAGTCAGAGAACATATAAAAGCTTTTGAATGATGTGACAAACAGAAAAGAGCCCGTGTTACATGGGACTGCTGCTACTCCCATCCGAATGATTACCAGATAAGGAAAAATACAATCAAAGGAACACCATAATATTGCCAGAAGGTATGCAGTGCAGCACAGTACATGGCCATAAATTTGATGGTTATAACAATTTTCCCTACACAGTTACATACTGTATTACTGAAAGTGACTCTGAGCCCATCAGAAATCTTTTCATAATAAAGTATTAGAAAAAGAAAGGAAAACAGGAATGAGGAAAACAAGGAGAGTTCTTCGTGTTCACTTTTTCCTGAGCTATGAGGGAAAGTGTACCATGAACTCATGGGGGATAGCGATGGAGAACAGTAAATCTATGCCCCATAGCCACAGTCACACACAAAGGCAGAGACTAGCTCTTCTTCCTACGGTCTGTGCCAAGAAGAGACGAATACACCAGCAGACAGCTGGAGACTGGGGCATTCCAGATGATCCAGGTATATGGGTTTTCTTCCTAAACAGACACTTCACTAACTGCCATGTCCCTGCAACTGAGTCTCACTCTCTGTCCTGCTCTCTGTCCCCTTTCCTTTAGGTCTCCACCACTGTTCAACAGTGATGGGTACTGGCTGCTCCAGGACCAGAACTGGTATCACTCTTAGGTGATACCAGTAGCTCCAACACTATTTGGCAGGGCTCAGCTTTGTTTTCTTTCCTAATTCTTTCTTAGTCAATTCTTTCTTAGTCTTGACTGTCAATGGAGCTCTCTTCTTCAGAATGCATTTCTTTTTCTTAATAAATCCTTTGCTATGAAATTGTCATAAAATCAATGCGTTGGAGGAAATCCTCATTCTAATTTGACTTAGGCAACTACTGAAATCAGTCTACAATTCTTTTATTTTAGCACCAAAAATCACACTCATAAAAGATGTTGTAGTGTGCCAAGAGCTGAAGTTAGACTGAATAATAATCCCATGCAAGCTGATGACTGGTTGGCTCTCTGAGAAGAGGTGGTGTACTGCAGCAATGTGAAAAATGTGCGCAAGCTAAAAGTTGATGTAATTTTACTTTAAATATTGTAGAGGAAATAAAAGAAGTCACAATCTGCTTTAGTGTAAATGAACCAACTCAGTATCTTCACTGGCAGTTTGCCTGTTTTACTTAAAGGCCTAATTTGGCTCTGTAAGAACATACTCAATGCAAAGACACCGTAGAAGGAAGCCGCACACAATGCCTTATACTTCAGTTCTTCTGTCCCTTAAACTCCTACCAGGGGTGATTTGGCCAGGACACACACAGCGTGGCTAAACTTCCTTCTTCAGTATTGCACTTTTTTTCTTTTCCCTTTTAAACACGTGTTTTTTCTCTCCCTCTTGTACAAGCAGATGGTCTCCAGTTATATGCAGGAGCTCCTATTCCCTGGGTTGCTACGCAACAAAATGCATCCTATCTGCATCCTTTCTGTGCTGTATCCCGTTTCCGTTCAACAACTCAAAATAACCAGCTTAGTGCTTCAACATGCTGCTTCCTCTTTTCTACAGAGTTGAATATCTATCAAGTATCTTCCTGGGCTTCCTATCTCTTCCTGTTACAGCCTTGAAAAAAATGTGTTTGCCCTGAATTGATTTTCCTCATCACTTCCTATTTACATCAGTCCGCTTAGTGCTAAGGCAGGCAAAACATACATAAATGAGTCACGCAGCTGCTAGCCCATAAAAAAAAAAAGTGTCAGCCAATTGTGTGATGTTTGAAAGCAAGATTCTTCATTGTTGTCAGGTGTGGGGTTCCTGTTTGTCCTTTTTATCGTGGCTTTGTTTCCCTGCTGATACCAGAAAGTTGAAAACAAACTTTTTCCTTCTTTTTTCATACTGGACTTATGAAAATAATTTAATGCTGATCAGACTAAGTACAATTACTCTGTACCTTTGTTAATTTTTTTTAGGTGAACCTAATTCCCAGTTTTACCTAATGTTGGCTTTCCCCATAGAAGGGAATGCCAGCTCTGGAGAACCTCTCTGCCTTATTGCTTATCTTACAGATAATTTAGTAGGTTGGAGGACAGTGATTTATTTCACCTAATTTGGGCACTCTGAAGTTGAGCATGTGGTGGGTCCTCAGAAGCTCTGCTTCCTCTAGTCAATGGAGAAAGAGAGGCACCTTCAGTAATTGAATTGTAGTAATTCATTCACTGGGATAGGTGGGATGAATAGTTGAGACGCAACTTCTGATTTGCAGCTATAGAAAGAGTTTGGCTGATAGCTTGGCTGAAATGCCTGGTTCTTAGATTGCTGACGTGAACCTGGGTGTTAGCAGACTTTTTCTGTGTATCATTGTGAAATATTTCTTTGCATTTCTCCAAAATAATTTTAATTTGTTGGTATTCCTTGCTGCCATTTCCAGGGACAAATAATCCAACTAATGTTTTGGGGAGGAAATGAAAAATAGCTAAGAAAACTACAGGTATGAGTGACCACCCCGTCAGTCTGGCTTTTCATAATTGTTGTTCAGAGGTCATGTATACAGCTATATGGCTAAATATCACTTCTTTTTGTAGACTGCTTTTAGCCTATGTAACAAACTTCAGTCTTATGTTTCTGGAACAGCAGTGTGCTTTAAAAGCAAAAACACACTTTTTTTCTAATGGAAATTCCTGTGTTCAGATAATGATGATGCTAAGACTAGGTGAGTTTCAGTGACTGAATGTGATCTTCCAGCTTGTAGTTGAAATGAAGCTTTTGGTAGAGATTATTCAAGGCAGAATTTCAGAATGATGCTTATCCAGAGCTCTCTTTTAAGCTATGTATGCCTCAGGAAGCTCAAACCAAGACTGCTGCTACTCTCTTTGGGTGGTGGTAGCCTGTGCACAGGCTCAGCTCTGCTGGAGCACAGTCCCAGGGCTGCTGCTTCTCCTCCACCTCCCTGGTGTGCCGCAGAGGTGAGGAGGAGGCATGTATTTGTTGCTCCCCCCGCTGTACACCAAAGTTTTGGTTGCAAAGTTTTGGTAGTTCTGCTCATTCTGAGAGAATCTGCACAATTTAATGAACTTGATTGATTTTAGCTTACTACAGAAATAACAGTAAATAATATACAATAACTGTATTCATTTATAAAGTGCTACTTTCAAAATGCTGTGTATAGTACAATAAAATGAATATGCAGAAGATTTTTCCCCCATTGCATCTTTAGAAAACTATTTCAGTAACACAGAGACAGCATGGTTGCTGCAGTTCAGCAAGGTGTGGGAATTGCTGGATGCTATCTGAAGGGCCATGGGTGTGGGAATACAGCCTGGATGTTTGTTATGCTTTCTTCTAGCTTGAATGTCTTGGAAACTGTTCATTAAAAATAAGAGGTGAAGAATAGGATGGTTATAAGGAGGCTGGCAGAGATCATTCTTTTAAGTACTGTGAATCATTTTCTAATATCATGAAAAAGGAATGGAATTAAATTCAGGCGGTTTGAGGGAGTCCTACCCGGTATGAACTTTCACTGTAAAGATAAAATTGGCCTTGCCCAACGATGATGGAAGGATGCCTCTAGACAGATGTCAGTTGACAAGGTGGGATGCAAACTGGAAGTTAGATGGTGGCCCATGTGATTTAAGAAGGAACAACAACAACAAAAAAAGCAGTTCTAACCCATAGTTTATTCCTTCATTCCAATGAATCTGCTCATAGCCAAACATCTTTTCTCACATCTCAGGATCTGTGCACACAGGTACTTTGGAAACATAGGGCCCCACAGTCAGTAGATGCCTAACAAAAAGTAGTGGTAAATGCGGTAGGACTGGTATTGCTTATTTGATGTATGCATTGTAACGTGTACAGCTTTTTAAAGTCCAGTTTAAGATTTCTGGACTGAAATCAAGATCCGTTTTTACTAACGCAAGGTGAGCATAAGTTCTAGCAGCACAACTCATTCTTTTTGTAGATCTTGCTCTACTGTCTGACCTGCTTCCTTTTAATAAAGCAAATGTGTGTCAGCATTACCACAAAAGATAGGAAATGCTAGTTGTGGCCAAGTTATTTCACAATAAAAATTCTGTTGTGAAATATATGCTTCCTCTTAAATGAGGTCAATGCTTATTTCTTCCAAGTACAGAAACAGTGTATTTGCAATAATGCATATGAAGAAGATATTCTCTAGCCTTCATTTATAATTAGAAGGTATAAATAATATGTATATAAGGGTTATGACTCTGTAAAACTTACTAAAGAGAAGGAGTTCTGTGCTGTGTTGATATCTATCTTAGAGACAAGCAACATAGACAAAAACCAGCACAAATTATCACACCTTCAGTTCTCCTCAAGCAGTGGAAGTCTAGGTTTCATGGAGTGAAGAAGTTTGCTTGAAATACATTTGCCAAAAATTTCCTGATGCAATCAATTTCTATTTGAACTTTCAAAAAATAGTAGGTACCTTTCCTGAGCAATGGTGTGGTTGGTTTTTATTCTAATAAGAGAGATTTATACTCTCTCTAAATATAAATTGTCATACATGGAATGGGTAAGGCCTTTTCTAGGTCAGCCTGATAGCAATATGGAATTTAGAATCCACAAATTCTCATAGTTTTCTTTTACAAATAGAAATGCCACTAAGTTTATCAGAGTAAATATGAAGTGGACATTTGCAGACAAATAAACTCTTTTCTTCTGACATGCCTAGAGACTAGACAGTAGAAGATGATCTTTACTGATCTCTTCTGTGGTCAGGATCTGCATGTCTGCTACAAGATCCTGGAGTCAGCGGAACAGATGAATTCATGTTTTGTCTTGGAAAAAGCTGAACAGGAAGGTTAGGAAAAATCACCAGTGGGAAAAATCTTTGTGCTATCTTCATGTCAGCATCCAAGAAGTAAAAGGTATTCCTGAAGAAATTCTCTTCCCTATGTTTAAAAAAATAATTGTCACCAGGACTAATGCCTGGGAAGTGGAGAGGCCAGTCAGCGGGAACAGAAAGCAGAAATACAAAGCTGCAGCTTACCTAGCAAGAGATGAAATGATGTCCGTGCATTGCTCTAGTAGGCAATTTGCATTAATCATTTTTCTGGTAGGCTCAGGAGTGTGTGTCCATAGAGGGATTTTCTTTCCTGAACACTGATTGCCATTATACACAGAATTACTCTCAATATATTTCTGATAATTTTCAGGACCAACATAGAAAGGTTTGCAAAAGGAATATTGTACAGCCAGATTTTAATATGTGTCAATTATATTGAAATGTTTAAACACCACATCTGTCTCTATTATTGACACATCAATAGAAAATGGTAAGCATGGTAATTAGCAAAGTAATTGATTGTAGTGTTGTGCAGATCTTCTGCAAAGAAAAAAGAAACTCCTAATCACAAGACATGGATCCTTTGCTTGAGAAATGAGCTTTTTTGTTTCCTTGTTTCTTTGTGTAGCCTTATTATTAGGACTATTTAAGTCTATCTGGGAATTCGTACTAACTTTACAATACGACTATATAAAAATCAAGGATATATCAATATATGATACTTATGTGTAAACAAGCTATAAACAATATTGATAGAGAGACCAAGTTCTAACTTGGTCTGCTGGAATTTATTTGAAATTCATGAAAAGAATGAGTCCCATTAAAAAAAAATAAATAAAATGTACCTTCTCATGCACGCACACAAGCAGGGAAGCATTGTGCTGCCAGTTTAGCTACTTCAGATGCAAGCTAAGAGTTACGGCAAGCGTCCTTAAGAACAGTTGTTCCTGGCAGTGGTGGAGCTCCTGGCAGTCTTCATCTTGTGCAGACTACTTTCACTTCTTCAAGACTGGAAAAGACTGGAAGCTGGGAGTTAAACTGGGAGTGAGACAGCTGTGTGGGCATGAGTGTGGAGTCGGGCTAACCAGCTCAATGTAAATGTCCAGGCAAGGCCGTGGTGGCCTTCCGAAAACTTCAGAGCAGCTTCAAACTTTGCAGGGCATCACGTACACAGTATGTCCTTTGGTGCGGTGTCTTTACAGCACCGTGTATGTCCTTAGAGAAAGTGATTATGGTAGTCGGTCATACTGGTTTGATTATCTTAAAAGTGTTTTATTGTCCCATTGCTGGAGAATATATATATATATTTTTTTCAGATTCACTAACTGAACAATTGAAGAAGCACTGTAGTTATATAAGGATGTTACCTCTGAGTCCAAAGCAGTACTTCTCACTATATGTTTAAAAATATTTCTAATCCAAACTCTGTAGAAGGTGCTCACAAGGGACAAATAACTTAATATTGACATAGCCTTAAATATATTGAAAAGACATAAATCAGAATAATGAGATTCATAAATCTGTTAATATTAATGGGAAAACCTTTTGGGAAATGTAGTGTAAAATCAAAGAAAAAGATGAACTTGAGATGTAAGCAATGGCTCCAGTTAAATGAATAAAAAATTGGATATTTTGTTTCAATGCTTTCTCAAGTCAGAGGAAGTCATTACATCCTCTTGAAATTGTGCTTATGTCTTTAATACTGTCATAAACAGAACACAAATATTAGGAAAAATGCAGTAAAGGTATCTCTAGAAGCCTGCTAATAAATGAAAAGCCTGGAGCTATTTGTTTTTCGCATCATGGAATGAGGAAAGCACCATGAAGCCTTTCTTTCAAAAATTCTCTCCAGAATCGATAGACTGATTCTATGCTGAATTTCAAGGCTATAAAGCTTTATTAGCAAGAAGAATATGTATATTGTTATTCATCTGTTCACACTGCAATGGTTAAGGGACTGTCAGCATTTCCTTTAAAAAAACCCTATAATTTAACAGGAAATTCTAACACACAAAAATGCATTCTAGGCTGCATTTGACAAAGGGGCTTCCTTAACCATGTTTTCATAATTAATTCTGTTTAGATGCTTTATAGCTTGAAAAAAAGTGGACAGTCACATCCTTAGAGACGCATGCCATCTTATACCCACTGCAAAGTATTCCTAATGTCAGTAACTGCAAAAACAGTGCTCTTCATCTCTCCCCTACCTGGCTGAACCCCCTCTTGCCCATCCACCACCACCACAAGAAAGTTCCTAACTTAGTCCTCCTTCCACTGCCAGTTAACACGTCCCTTTGACTTCTCTGTGTTATTTACCTTTGTAGGGCTGCTGGAAATCTTTACTACACAACATGGAACAATGTCTTCTGTTAAAAACACTCATTTTTGGCTCTTCCATGGTGTTGAGGGAGATCCTAGATGCTAAGATCCTCGGTGGACTGGAAGCACTGCAGCTTGCAATTACCCCAAATAAGATGTTAGAACTGCTGCAATGAGTATGTTGGATGAAGATCCAGTTCTGGCTAAGGGTGAAGCACAGATCCACTGAGCCCAAGGTGGTGCTGGGCTGGCCCAGCCTCACCTCCCCCTTGTACAGGCACTGGGGTTGACCCCATCCTCCATCTTGCACTAAACTCAGTAACTGCTCTGATGTGGAGAGACCTCAGCATGTTTGCAGATGCTTCATAGTCTCCTCTTCAGGTAGTTTACCCAAATGATTAATCGTTCCCTCTGCAAAAAGCTGTTTTCTGTCTTAGCATCAACAGGTACTTTTTGATGTAGCAAGAAATGTTTTATCACTAGTGATTTAAATAGATGTTCATTGCACACGTGTCTAAAGGCAGAATATTTCTCAAGAGTGCTTGGGAAAGACTTTAGTAGCAAAGACAAGTTTGGCTGTTGGATCTAACATGCATTCATGCTTCAAGCACGTTTGTTCGGTGTGGGGATACCATACCTCTGGATATCAGATAAACCAAACTTCTGTACTTGTAACTGGTAAACTGCACTTGTCAGTGTGAGAAACAAGATAGTTCAGAAGTTCTTATGTTTCCTACGCATATCATAAAATCTTCAACAAATGTCTCAAAAATCTGTTTGATTAAATCTGTTGATTTTTTTTTTTTTTTCCTGAGGAATCATAAAGTGGAAAATATTTGAAAAAATTCTCATGTTCTCCATTTGTTAGTTGAACTGTCTCCATGCATAGGTGAAAGACCATAAAATACTGTTTGCCTCATCTTTAAAGTTCCCTCAAAGACAGTTTTCATTCATGTGTGGCTGGCTACCGTACATCAACAGTGTTTTCAAATCTCAGATCAATATCCTGGATGTTTTCAGAGAAATTAATTAGTCTCACTGAGGGGTTATTTTCCTAGGTTGGAAAAAAACCCTTTGCTCCATTTGATATTGACTACATAGTCAACTGGATAGACACAATGTTTACCCTCCTAAGAGGTCAATTTAAGTGCTCCAGGCAATACAGTAAGTCTAAGAACACACTTTTCTGCTGTTTCATTTGTAAGCATTGGATACACAGAGTCTTTGGTTAAGTAAAATTGTTTCAGGCTACTGCTCCACTACCTGGTTTTACTCAGGTTTACCCCTGATATAATATGATTCTTAAATTAGTTGTTTTCTGTTTAGGGATTGTCCCTTCTCTAGCATGAGTATATCTAAAAAGGTCTATTGATTTCAGTGCATGCAGACAGACTTCATAAAGAGGAAGTTCTGTGATCAAATAAGATTCCAAAGTATTGAATATAAAAAAATCTTACAGCATGCATTATGAAATCATTTTTGACTACAGAACACACTTATTTTTTCATTTTTTCACACCCCTAATTATATATTTATAGCATTTTGCAGCATAGGACTGATGCAACATTTGTTAGGGAGTCAGAAGCTGCAGTTCACATTCAGAAATGAAATGTTTCTGCAAGAACCTTCCTTGTCCACTGTGTAACTTCTCAAGATCCATCCTTTAAGACTGCAGAAAAAGTACATTTGTAAGATGTTTATGCTGTATTTAGAGTAGGGCAAAATTTTATCAGAAATTCATGTCTTAATCAGTTTCAGAATTTTCTAGAATTTGGACTAATGTTGCAGTGCCCCTCTTCTAGATGTGCAGGGCCCTCTACATGTTTGGAAATTGGAAATTTTCATTTTAATGTTTTATAATAATTTCTTTGGTTTTATTTCTTCTGCCTCCCCTCCAAAAACATGTTCTTAAAGATATATATAAAAAAATGTGATAAGTTTAAGTGACCTGAAAACAAAAGGAAGCATGGTGAACTACCACTGACTTTTAGTCACTAGTCTTGAAAGTCTACAATTTGTTACATTAGCAAGTCATCAGGAAATGAAACCAGTGATTAAATCCTCCCTTTATATGAAATGTCTCAGCACAGCTGAAGTTTACTTCCTGGGAGATATGAACTGCAAGACCACTAACCTCTGTTCTTTCTTTTTATTTCATATTTAAATGTTTTGGATCTTCCAAGAAACAATGAGACTTTCCTTTAGCTTAGTGTCTTGAATGCTTTCTGAGTTGATGGGAGGTGTGGATTGGGGTCCCCTTGAACATAAGATGAATTCAAACCCATGCTGTTTTCTGTGCAACAGTGCCCTTACCTCTGGGATCCTCCTGGCCTGGCAAGGTCTGCCTCTTCAGGATTATTATTTTAGTCCTCAGTTATTTTCAGTTTGTGACTTTGGAAATAACTGAATAGGTCTGTGCTGAAAACCACACTTGATGAATGCATTATTTGCTGAAAGAATTCCCTAACTCTGTATGAATAATTATGGGTTTAGGTGAATCCTCTCTGGAGAGTTTATCAGATCACTTTATTGTGCATAGAATAAAGTTAGAAACTCAGAACTTGTTCTGCAGTCAGCTTCCTGCCTGCCTATTAAAAGTGGGAAGCCCTGTTGGGTTTTCCTTCCTATGACAGCTTGCCCATAACTCTTTAATCAGTTTTCCATAGCTGAGAAATGTTGTTGGTTTTGTTTGTCACTGAGAACTACAAGTCTGTGTTCTCTTCTTGGTATACCCAACATGAATCATGGTTTATAAACATCCTGTTGGTACTGATGGAGTAACCGGGGCCTTAATAAGACTTTGATCTTTTCGAGCAGCTTACATAATAAGGCACAATGTTGGTAGAGTCTTCAAAGTGTTAACAAAAAAGACAAAAAAATCTTTTCTATGAGTGTTGGATGTGCAGTGAATACATTGAAACATTATTTAATGTGCCACTAGTGTTTCTGAGAACACCTAAAAAAAAAAAAAGACATATTTTCAAATTCCGGCATAAAACCTAAAAATAAATTTAACAAAATTATTCTGTAGTTCTGATCTAGGGACTATGACAACTGATTTGAAAATCCCCTCTATTTTACAATACTGTAGTCTAGAATTTCTTTCTATTCTAAACATAGACCATTCATAAAACAGTCAACAGTTATGAAACAATTTTTAAAAGTATCTTCCACAAAAGGTTTTTTTTTCAGACCAGACACTCCTTTAAAGATGACCCTGTGGAGTACAATAGATGGGACAAACAGTGAGAGACAAGTTTCAGATTGGTTTTGAATAACATCTGAAGCTTCATGGTGGCCTCTTTGATGTGACCCCAAGGGGACTGACCACCTGTGTTGCTTTGTGCAGTGATGATTTGTTAATCAGGAAAACAAGAAATACAATATGGCCTCAAGTAAATCTTTAAGTAATCTTAGATGAGATTTAGATTTTTTGGGGTGATTTTTGCATTATTCTTTACACAAAATAAATAATTTCATCAACATTAACTGCTTAATTCTGTGGTTTTTTGCATCTAGTCTTCCAAGATGATATATTTTTTCCATATATATATATTACTGTTTTCTGTAGACTGCATAAAACAGGTTACATTCTTGAAAGGTACAATCAGTTCATATGACCACTTATTTTCTACTGCTTTACAGATGTTAAATTTACTCAGGGTTTTTTTGACTTCACGAGTCAATACTGATTTTTGAATACATTTCTTAAGTCCCAGCTACTATAGCACAGTCTATCTATGCCCTCATTTTTTTCCCCCTAAGAATAGGCAAATGAACAAACTGTTATTCTTTTACAGTCATTTAGGAAAGACAAGGCAACGTAAACTGTCTTTATAGGATAATAAATGCTTACCTCCACACTTTTTCTTGTTTCCATGGATTTCAATACTGATCAATGAGGCAATGAGAAAAATTTCAATTTTTATACTGGTAGTAAATCGGTTGTGCTGCAATAGTCTAAAGTGGCTGTAAATACCTCCCTCTGTAATTTCCCAAACATTAAAAAGATATCTATTTCTTCAACTAGGCAGTTAATGTCAAGAGGATATATTGCATCTCGAATTTGAGTAATGAAGTCCTGGATTTGTAAGCATCCTGGTATTTAAGACATTTGCCAGTCATTTGTTTTCCTTTTCAGAGAATGATTACAAAAGGAGTAACGAGAGGATAATTCCAGGTGAGACTACAGAAATGTGAGACTATCTAGACTGAGCCATGCTCTTCTTCTCCAGAGAGCTCCAAACCATCATTAGTGTAAGGGTTTCTTTAGCAATGAGATTTTAGCTTAATTTTCATGATTTTTCTAGAACAAGTATCTGAAGGAAAACCCATTGCTGTTTAGGTAAAATTATAATTAGAGAAAAAGTTGCTAGGGAGTTCTTAAACTATGGATATACTTCGGTGAAGAGCTGAGTGATTAAGGAATGTCAGCTGTGTTCAGATGAGGACACAGAGTTGGGGTCAGGCCTGTTACACAGTTAGAAAGGAGTTTTAGGTCCACGGAATTATGCTGGTTTGAGTGGTATGGGAAAAACTCAGTGCCTTCTGGACTCATCTTACATGTTGTTAAGCCCCTACAGTGAATTAACTTTAATAGGACTTAAAGCTCTTCCTCACTCTTCAAGACCTGCCCTCAAATCAAGCTTTTAGGATTTAACCCATTAAGTGTCGAGACCAAGAGCTCAGTTCTGTGACATGCTGAACATCTGCTGAAAGATGAATGTCCTAAAATATTTCCAATTTCAGTCATCACCAGCGGAGCTATCAGAAACACAGGCATAGGCAAATATGGGAACACATGCCGATCGCACCCGTGGGTTTAGTTGGGTGAATTGCCTAGTTTCAGATCAGCAACCTGCCTAAGAGGTGTGGTAGAATACAATGACCAAATACTACGACATTGTTCTGTTAATTTAGTACACTGACATCATCAGATTAAGAATACATCGTCGTTTTGCATCCTGTTGTGCCATGTCTTTCTCTTGTTTTCTGACATAATGAGGTGGGGGTCAGGCTAACAGTCCTCTCCTCTGCTGCAGAATCCTTGCCCACCTCCAGAGCAGCGTCCTGCCAGGTCACAGCGCGAGGCAAACAAAAAAAGATCGCATCATTACTAGCAGCATCCAAAAGCATATGCAGAAATGCGGGAGTATAATCGAACTGCACAGGCAAACTTTTATTTCTTTATCCTGCGAGTTTGATTTGTAGAGTTAATTTTTCTTTCAAAGCATGCCTTTGTGATGCAATGCCATGGTAAGGATCTGCCTACAGTCACCCAGAGAAATGTATTTTTACCTAAATGCTAATGCAAACTCACAGAATCCACTTAGACTCAGTTCTGTTAAGTATTTTGAGATAGGTCCTTTTTTCAAGTGAAGTGTTGCCTTTTTTGCCTTGCTTACTTCAAATCTACCATTGGGATTAATTTGGTTATTTACTCTCAATAATGGAAATAAGTCAAAGGGGAAATGTTTTTCACACTGAGCAGGCACCATGTTCTTCTGGTATGAGCATTCTTTTCCTTTGTTTTTGAAACAATCTTTTGATTTCTAAGGCTTTCCTTTCATGACATTTAGGAGAAAAGGAAACTGCTGTTGAATACGGGATGCCTGGGATTTCTGTTTTATATTATACTTTTTAAATATTTGAACTCTGCTTCAGAACGGAACAAATTAGAGTTGAAACTGAAGGGTGGGTAAGTAGTTTCAAGGTTTCTTTATTTGATTTTCAGAAGTCTATATCTACCCTCCTCCAGTTTATATGTGAAGTACCTTTCTGCTCACTCTAAACAGTCTTATTATTGGTAACTTCTAATGAATAGTTACCTACACAGCAGCTGTTAATCTTCTTCATTATTAAGCTTTTCCAAAAAAAAAAAAAAAAAAAGCTCATTCCTCTGCTGTGTATTTTGAAAGACATATGAAAACTTTCCTCCTGAACAGTTTTATTTTTATTTTTTTTTGTTTATTTCATCTGTCTGTTTCAAAATACAGTTTCTATATCTCGCTTTCAGTTTAAAAATCCCCTTAAAACAGCATGTTTTCTCTTTCTTGGTAAGGAGCAGGCAAATCCTAGATCCGTATGTTGCAATTTTGTTCGGTAGAACACATGCACTGCTGGCACTGCAAGCTGGTACCTCCCCTGAGTCCTAGCTTGGCTCCACCTAGGAATTAGTGCCCAGTTCATATCCTTTCAACAAAGCGTTGTATAATCTCCTTGTAATTGTATTGGGCATATCTGCTGTACAATGGAAACAAACTTCAGAGATTCACGTGTTACATAGAAGGGCAATTGAGATGAAACTCATTTCCTAATATATTTTATCTATGCCAGCAATTTGGTGGTTATTATATACAGTAAGCAATAAAACTAGTTAAAAGATCATTAAATAACTCCCATGAAGTTATAATAATGCAATAAAAAATCTACCCAATACCGAGCACCGTGCTTCTTGGAGCTTTTTAATCAGTCTTTTCCTGGGCTACAGTCAGACCAGTGACCATAAATCTACCAGCTATCCAATCTCCGGCACATTTCCTCCTTTGCTGGGAGTTCTTGGGCCACCATGGAGAGAGAGCCAAAATCTTGTAATACTCACTATGGTGTGCCAAGCAACTGTTCAAAGCTAGAGAAATTGCTTTGAACAAGGCAGAAAGAAGTTCTGATTTTAAACTTCCATATTAAAGTGGTAATGAACTGCATTTTTGTACATAGCTTTGAAAATCCCCACTGTGGAATCATGCACTATCAAGGGTCATTTTAATAACATTGATTGTTAAAAGACACAGCTCCCAGTGTAAAACCAGAACTCATTAGAATTCAGGATAAAGCTGATTACAGAGGAATGCGTAAAATTGAATATTAAGAAGATTAAGAAGAGCTGGGCATCAATGCTATATTCCAAAGGGAAATCCATAATGTGCTTACTGTCCCAATCAGCGGTACCCAAAGGCAATGTGTACCTCTGTGAGTGTGCCCTACTGGAGAGGGAACTCTGAGAGTTTGGCCAAGGGTAACTATAAATATTAAAACCTTTATTATCAATGTTTGATAGAAACATAAAAAATTTATAGTTGTGTACAAATTCTTTCTTTTGCAGAGGAGACGCATGAGATTTTATAGTGCTCCTGATAAGTCACTCTCATTTTTTTTTCCTTTCAGAAAAAATCTAATTATTTCTGCCCAAATTTCTTTCTTTCTTCAATGGAGTTAGTGTCATCCGAAAGAAGCAAAACAGAATGAATAGCCAAAGCCCTGTATAGAGCTAATAGTAGATTCTGTATCAAGGTCATTCAGATGGGCTGCTGTGCTATGTTTTGTTTCTTCTTTTTCTTCTTCTTTTTTTTTTTTTAAATTTGCAGTCTCGTAGCCCCTCTGCCTCCTTTTGCTATTCAGTATGTGTTTGTCACAGACTCTCTCATTTAGAAACAAATGCATTCAGACATCTTTGGTACTTACAAAAGCATAGTCTCAAATTGCAGCAATTATTAACATAACAGTAGCACACAAGAGTTACTCCAGCATATTGCAAAACCTGTGAAGCTTTCAATGCGCTCTGTAAGTGTATGAGATAGAAACGAAAGGCAACTATCTACCTAAATGTAAATTTCCCCCTCCCCATAACATCTAAATGGAATTACTTTCCACATTGTTGAGAAGATTCATTAAGGGGACACAGAATCTTAAGAATGAAAACCTCTTTGTTTTGTAGTGGGAAGCTATATGAGACGTGGCAACCTTTATATATTTAAAATATGATTATTGTAATTGAAATGTAGAATTAACCAATCCTGCACTATTTATGATAATGGAGCATAAATACAGGCCTCCTGCACAATACAATGTGCCAAGAAACTAACTCAGAAGAGGTTATAGTAAGCCAAAGCAGATGTTTATTAATTTTCCTAGTAGCATTATAGGAATTAATTTTATAGTTTTGTTTTGAGGTACACCAGAACTCAGATAGGGCAAATCAGCTCTCCATGCTTTACTACTGTTTTCTGCCTTCTTATTTGATGTCTTTTAAGAGGTCAAAGAGATGGGGCTCACCAAGACCCTTTCCCTGCTCCAAGCATCACCTCCAGTGAGGCCCCAACTCAGATGAATTTCTTTGTGGCACTCTGCAACACGTAATCAGTAATCACCTCTTCGGTTGGTCATGTGCCCTGTGCAAGTATATTAACATTGTTGTTCAAGGAGCATTTGAGACACAAAAAAGAGAAGGAACCAGTCATTTAAAATATCTTCCTAGGCTTCCTGTTTTCCCATATAATTTATACTACTATGCCAGCATAGTCCTCTGCGATATAGTAGGCCTGCAGAAAATAATGTGAATTGTTTTAGTTGTCAGTGAAACTAGACTTCATGGACAACATGGTATACATAGCTGTATAAGGCCATGTGGATTTTCATACATTTTGAGAAAAAGTGCACTAACCTGCCATAGATACAGGTTTAGACATAGCAATGTGTTTGTGGTGGCGCTACTATTGCACTACTAAGTAACAATGTTCAGTTCAGCTACATTGCTGTAAGTTTATTTAATTTAGAATAACAAAAGCCATGATAGTATTAAGATAATCAAAACTATATGAATATCTGAAGTTTCCTTTGTATAAATCACTCTATTTTTGAATAGGCAAGGACTATAATGCACTGTGCTGCAACCTAGGACGAAGTACTGTGTGTTGGAAAGAGTTTCAGTAAATGTCCATGGACCCTCTCAGCTGTAAATGAATGTTTTTGAATAACACCAGTAATCTGAAGGTAATTAAAGTAGTTTATGCAAGGTGCAATAAACAGCTATTGTTGTGTCTACAGAACATTACTTTACGCTATTGTGAAGATGATGTCTTTTTAGCCTCCTAGCTGTTGTGAAAAAAAAATTCAGAGGCCACTAGTCTGAAAGAAGCAAGGACAAGATAATAACTAGAGACGCAATTAATGCCTGTGCTTTGGAATAGTACAAATTGTTACAACAATCACAGAGAAAGCTGTACAGAGGTTATAGGAAGGCAAGTTAATGCAATGCTTAAGAAAAGAATTAAACAAAGAGTGTTAGAAAGACCTAAATTACAAGAGCAAAGAAATGAAAATACAACTTAATAAGAAACAAATGTCGCATGCTGTGTATTAACAGTGGAATGCTTGCAGAAAATATGGAAAAGTCTTTGTTTACTCAACCCTGACTCATGGGTAAAGGTTTACATAAACTGGGCTTCTTTCCTGATCACAAGTATGTGGGAAGTCCTATGGGGATGGGTAGTCAATAGGGCTTCTCAGTCACTTGAAATCAGGCACATGTTTGGACTCAGTCATTTAGAGTAAAAACGTGGTCCCATAATTGTCAGCAAAAAGCACCCATTATATTACTGGGGCCAGAGTCCCACTGATGTACCAGGCTCTTCCTGTGTTACCAGTACTGGCCTCAAGAGCAGCAGCACAAAGTCCTGAAGTCAGGATCAGTCATGGGATTTCAGCCCTTACTCCTGTACATCAGCACATATTGCTGTGTGTATTCCCAAACAGTTTCTGGTGCTCTCTTTCATTTATTTGCAGGAATGAGCTCTTGTCTTATGTGAAAAGAGGGATACAGAGTGGCAGTAAAAATTGTCTTTAATGAACATACAGAGCAGATCCTGCTTTCAGTTGTGCCCTTTCAACTCCACTGAGGTTGAGGTCATCTTGCCTCTTACCAGGAGTCTGTCTTAAGCCTGCATCTCTTCCAGAAAGCCTGAGAGCCTTTGGGAGGATAAGTACCAGGACCAAGGAAGTGGGGGTTTATATAGAGGGACGTCAGAGCAGGAAGGAAAAAGTCACCTTTAAAGGACCACAGCAAGTGATGTAAGCCCTTACTGCAGTCTGTGGTAATGAAAGTAACTCAGAACAAGTAAGTATCTGACTCAGAACCAAATTGCAGCTGACCCATTCTGAATGGGAACTGGATTGTAGTTAACCTATTGCATCACTAATTTAACCTTCCCAAGGGAAAGGGATGAGAGTTACATACTTTTTTTCTGCCTTTCAAAAAAAAAAAAAAGCCCAATAATTCAAAGAAACGTCTAATGTTGGTAAATGTGCGTAGTAAGTACTTGATGGATTGAATGCATTCCCCCTTTTTGTGTGCTGACATCCTACACACTGCACAGGGAGATTCTACAGATGTACAGAAATGCTGCACAGGATGGGATGTTTCTTTATGGCATTTCCGTGTGCTTTAAATCTCTGAAGAGTTTTCTGTGTGTGTGTTTTATATTGAGTCATTAAGTACAAAAACAAACTTATTCACAAACCAACTTTGATCTAGATTTCCTGTGATTTATCTCTGCTGTCTATAGCATGCACTGAAACCCTACCTGATTGTTATTAGCTCCCCAAATATTTATATCATTCCAGATAATCAATGCTTATCACAGTTAATACAGATGTTACAAGTTCCTCAAAGAAAGGCACTGTCAGCATAATAGCATTTTAATTATTGCAGCATATGTTTTCAAATGGGCCTTTTGTTTACAGTATCAATTAAACAGAGTAACCATATATATCTAATTAATAGATGGTGTTAAAAGTATTGTACATGTAAATTACAGCTTTTCCCACGAAGTGTATGAACCAATAAGGCAATGTCTTGGAGGTATTAATGCTCACTTAATTAATTTAAATCATGTTGCTAGTGCTGCTTTCTGTTCTCATTCCCTTGCGTTTGCACTCTCTACAGGATGTTTTTCATTCAACTGATGTGTAAAACAAATTTGCTTGTGGGGGTTTGGTGATATAAAGTATCTGACTGGCACCAGTACATTAGTTATTCTACATGTAACTGAAAACATAAATGCAGTGTTTGGAGAAGTAGAGATAGCAGCATCTACTGGTTAGAAAGACTCAGAAGACATGGTCTTTGTTATCAAGTGTGCTGTAAGTTCATGGGGAAGTTCAGCAGAGAACATGCTGAGCCCTTCTGTCCCTTGGCTTCCCGGCTTTATGCAGCATCTTTACTCCCTGCATCTCTTTGAAGTTCTCTGAAAAGAAGTGCAATGTGTTTTGTTGTTGTTTTATTTTTTATTTTTTTTTAAAGAAATTTCAGAGAAAATTGCTGTCTTACCCACCTTGTAAGGAAAACTTGACATTCATCTATCTCCCTAATAGAATCTAGTCTAAGAACTTCACAAGGATATTTCTATAAGCAGTTCATTCATGCTTTAAAGAGGGAAATTATTTTTTGGTCTCTCTCTCTCTCTTAAAAAAATGTACTTGCTGTGAAAGATATCAGGAGCAAATTCTGCATTAAAAATATTGTTTATTTACTGCAGTTCCTAGTAGCAATTTACCATCACCTTGACAGAAAGGAACAATCCTTTCCTGGGAAGACAAATTAGTGTGGTGATCTTCCATACCTTAACTACATGCAATCACTGCAATCTCAAATCTGCTTTACTTGCAATCTGAAAATTGTAGGTAAAAGTTACATTTTGCCATGAATTATTATTATTATTTTTAATAGAGGAGCCTGCCATGTCTGGATCTGAAGTGATTTTGGAAAAACTTAAAATATTTACTAAGTATATAAAAGGCATACCTTGCTTTTTCAGGGATGTGTTTCTTCTCCAATTTAAATATATATATATATAATTTATATATATATATATATATATGTATCCTCTTTATCTGATATTTGATAGCCTGGAAGTTTGAAAAACAAAAACATGGAAGTATTTCCCAGGTACAAAGACTATTGACCATAGAAATGGTTTAAAGCCAGGAGAAATACAGTTCAAACAGAGGAAAGGCTCTTACCATGAGATTTCCCAAGGATCTGGATATTGGACCCTTTATGCATTTTAGCATCTTTATATTGACAGAGTACAAGAATTGATGTATCAGCCATTTCAGCAGTCTGACCTTCAATGGCAACTTCATTCTGAGCTGTAGTAGAAGTCTTATGTACATGTCTTATTTACTTGCTGTAGCACTGGATTACGATGCAAGACATTTCTAGTTTAATTTACTAAATACTTCAATAAAACATTTAAAATAATGTTTATATACATCTGCTCATATTCTTGGTACTTCTAACTCACAATGCTTACCATATTCAAAGTTTTCTTGCAACTCCTGGCTTTTGGAGTCAATGGATTAGTTGGAAATTTCAGCTACTGTTCAAAACACAGGCTTCAAAAACACCTGTGAAATATGAATTTTTCAGTTAAGATTCAAAAAGCATATAACATCAAGTTAAATGTGTATTTAGAAGAGAGAATAAGTTGGTCAAACATGTATTTGAGAATTTATAATCTGGCTGGATGTGTCTTTGCCTGCTATTTCTTAGCAGACATGCAGACCGAATATTTTACAAGTAGCTTTGGGCAATCACTGTAGATCTCTAGACTATATTTCTAGATTATATTTCTAGTTACATTATCTGTCAAAGGCATGTCTTTTCTGCTGGAAAATGGTCTCTTATATATCACATTTACTGTTGGTTTACTGTTGGTTAGTAGAACTCAAGTAAGAATTTGGATCAGGGCTGTTTTTTTTTTTGTTTGTTTTTTTTTGTTAGGCTTTTTTTCCTACAGGTTTGTTTTATACAGGACCTGTCCAGAAACACTTTCATTGTTGTATATACTTTGGCTTTATGAATTCAAAGGGATGTATTGAGCTCACTCAGATGGTTTCAAGATCATTGACCACCATCATAAGACTATTTAAATATGCAAACTAAAAAGTAGGCTAAGGTGAAGTTGACTTAGTTCAAGATTGAATGCCAAATCTTATTCCTAGAGGAAAATTGCACATATACAGATAATCTTGGATGCAGTGGAAATTCATCCTTTTTGTGATTCATTTGATTGCTTTTGTACAACAGCTCTGCTGAAGGTTTCTGGCTCATGCTGTGTGAGTGGCCGTCCCGTCCATATACAAATTGTACCAAATCAGGGTTAACATTAGGTGCACTGATATTATATTCACTTCCTAGGTGCATCAGTGAGAATAAAGGTCTAGCCTTTATTCTAGCCATTGACCTGGAAATGTAAAAATAAAATAAAATTGGGGAAAAAAAGAAAAGACAACGTTAGTATTGCAAATTCCATTTTAAGATTAAGGAAGTAGTCATAGGAGGTAGTTTTGATCATGCATGCTCCTCAGTTGATTTCTACTTGTTACATACCTTCATCATCTCTTTTACCCCTTTAAAAATATAGTGAAAGTGTTTTAACTCTGATAGTTAACTTCAAGCTAAAACCCCTTATTCTAATGTACAGACATGTATTTGTGAGCTGTATCCTCACTGAGTTCATCTACTTCATTGATCTCACTGAACAATAACAGCAGGAGATTCAGTGCTGCTGAACCTGTGTGCATTAGAAGGGCAGTAGATTAACAGTTGATCCACTGTTTTCTTTCAGCATAGATTGGTTCTCCTCAAGTAAAGTTTTAGGTCACTTCTGGGGCATCATTGCAGGTAAATGAGCACTGATTTTATTAGCCTCCCTGGAAGATAAGAAGGTTTTAGTTTTAATGAATGCAAGGTCAAATATTTGACAAAAAGTGAAAAGCAAAGACTGGAGGTATATATCTTAAAGTGAAAGAGGGAGGAGAATGAGTTTGAAAAGAATAAAACACATTGTTTAGTCAAAAAGAATGCTACAAAGGTCTCTGCGTGAATCTTGGGTTCCAGGAGTTTCTGCCAATTCCTTTTATTACTATTTCAAGTAACCAGGTACATATGGCATGTTTGTAAGTAAAGCAGTCAATGAAGTTAGTTACACCTCTGCATTTATTACCTTACCCCTGAGTATTATTAACTTTTACATTCCCCATAAAATATAATTTATCACTTAAATAATTTGCTTTGTGTCAGGGTTCAGTGTGCTCCAGTGCTTTCCTGCTCATTAAATGAGATATTTTTACTTAATGAGCCCAGAATGTCCTTTGCATTTAACATTAGAATTGATTTCAAACACTCCATTTTTATAACATATTTGTGTGTAATTTCAGAATGTGGACTTCATCCCACAATCTTACACTGAAGAAAAAATGAGCTACAAAGAATAATGATCCATGAATTCTAGAGAGGGACACGGTAAGTATGGGTGAGTAATTTGAAAAAAAAAAAAAAAGAAAAGAAAAAAAATCCTCACTATTAACTACCTGTACTTTACATTCTTTGATCTAGTTTGAAAGTTTGACTTATTCTTTGAGTCTGATGTTGCAGTTATTACACACACAAAACTCCATCAGAAAAGTGCGTTTTTAAAGGACAGCAAGGTGCTGATTGCTATGAAATTAACAGAATATAAAAATAATCCTATCTTTTGATGTACTCGTGTGATATGCTGTTTCATGTAACAGGTATTCTTTCAAAGATAGACAGTTCACATAGAAAATATGTATTCAGAGGATAAATGAATATCATGGAGCTATAGCAATATCCTTCTAATGGGGATCTGATTCAGCTCTTTGTGAATACTCACTTAGCAATTAATCAAAAAATGTAAGTAGAGAAGTCATCTGTTGTGCAGTAAATCATTTACTCATAACAGTTACTAGAACAAAAAAGCAACCCAAAATTCTGAGTTATCTCAATGATTCTAGAATAAATTCTGTATCATTGCACTTTAAATTTTGCTACCAGCTAGATCTCAGGGAGTCAACAAGTAGTTGAATCATGGATTCACAATTGGGTGTTCTTTTGAGTTCCATTATAACAAAAGTAGCCATCTACACATCAGCAGCACACCAATAATGTGCTGAGTGCTAGTCTGATCAGTAAGGGGCTCTTGATCCATGTCAATAAGCATGGCAAGAAAAGCTCAATAAAGGATAGTAAAGTTGAAATTTAATCCCATACCAAATGCTAATATTGTAATGTAAGTAATTTTTATTCTCAGTAAAAAAGTGAAAAAATTAGTAAATTAGAGAATAAGCAAAAATAAAACATTGGTATATTTAACTGAAATTAGAAGTTTCATTTTCAGACTGTTTTCAGCCTTGTATGTGTATTTATCCACTGTTGCACTTTCTTGCCTGATTAACAGCTTGGGCCTCTCACTCTGTCTGTTCTGCAGGACTAGGTGCTTTGGCTGGACTTCTTTTCCTACGGGGCATGTGCAATCATACAACTGCTGTGAGTCAGCTTGGTGTGGTGGAAGCTTATCCTGTGAGATGTGCAATGGTTACCATGGCATAGAGTGAGCGAAGGAGCACAAGCGCGAGGGAGCACAGGTCCCTTAACTGCAGGTAGGCAATCTGCGCCTGAGTGTAGCTGTTCAATACCTTCTTCACACCACCATTGTTGCCAAGGGAAATCTCAAAATTCTTATTCGACTGACTACCACGTTATCGGATACACGGATTTTAAATAATGACATAATAATAATTTATGAGGCCATGTCATGCCATATAAATCAGGGAAAAGTGGAACAGTTCCTTAACTGTGGTAATAGGAGTAGCATAGTAGTGTAATTATCCATACCGGTGTACTAAATATGAAATCTTTATCTTTGTCATGTAGTGAGAGAATAACAAACGTAAAATGTAGAATCAACTGTTGATTATAATTTAGTGAAGGGTGAACACACCCAGGTTACTTATTAACACTTTCACATAATTGTACAAGCTATTAAGTAACAGGCAGCTCTGATACGGATTGGAGAAGCAATGTCATCAGATGGGTAAAGTGTAAGGAAACCTACATTCTTCTTCTGGTGCTACCACCAGTGAGTGCATCGTGTTCCCACAGAAAATCACTTTATTTTGCTTCTCCTTACTGTTCTTTGTCCATTTTGTCCCTTTAAGCTGCAGAAAGTTAAGACTGGTGTGTTTGAACCTGTAACCCGACTTAAGAATACGGTTTTCTTTTTTTTTTTTTTTTCTTCCCTATTTTTCACCGTAGAAAGAGGGAAGAGTTTTTTTTTGTTTGGTTGTTTTTTTGTTTGTTTTCCCCTCAAAAAGTAGCACTACAGTTTGCTCCAGAGAGATACCGAAATATCACTTCAGATACTTAATGAAGTCCAAAATATTGTGGCATATTTATATGGACTGCTCAGACCTCAAAAGATAAAAGATAACTTTAGTACAGAATCAGAAAAAAAAAAAAAGTGCTCTTCATTTCATTACAGTTTTCAGGAGGGGTGCAAGGTATTTTAAATTTTGCTTGAATTATTTTACAAAATTATGATAATCGCTTACTGCTATGTTTCAAACTTCAATGCCAAATAATTTCTTTTTAAAAGAAAAAAAAGTGATTTCAGCAAGACAGGTAACTGAAATTGAAATCCATTAAAAATGAATTATCTCCTTTACTCTGGGCGAATGATAATTTGGTTGCTAAAAATAAAAATAGCGTGGATGCCTCAGTGTATGCAGAATGGAAAATGTGATGATTTCACCTACTTGAGAAACTACTGTGATGGGCCAGTAAGACTTCTGGGAGAGGGGTTTTCTACGTTGCTGAGTTAGAGTCAAGACTGGCCCAGGAGTTGCTCTAAAACAGGAGCCTTCCTTCTCTTCAGCCTGTACCAGTCTTACTGAAAATGAGTTTTGAGAAAATGCAGGAATGCTCTATAGGGGTCACTCCGTCTGTTCCTGTGACTGACCAAGACTTTCCATTTTATTACCTTGTGTACAGCTGAACATGGTACAGATAATTTTTTCCCACCAGGGAACTGCTAACACTGTTTTTTGATTGCTGTAATTGTTTTGGTCACAGTGATTTGGCAGTGTGAGTTTAAGACTGGTTAAAAGTATAGTTTCTTGTAGAAAGGCTCTGTCAGACCAGACAAAACCTGCAACTTACTGCAAACCACACACGTGATGTTTTGCAAAGCTGTCGTCATTGTCCCTAATGAAAATGGACTGACAAGTGCCCTGCAGCCTAACTGGAGGATCTTCATACAGGGTTATCTCAGGAAAGTGAGGAGTACATCAGTCTAGGCTAATACCCTGATATTCTTCTGCTATTCATATTTGCAAGTCTGAGACCAGAAATAGTTAAAGGGGAGATGGATGTCAGATGGGTACGTGTGTCCTTTAATCTGTATTCAGTGCCTGTATCAAAGGCTCCAATATGTGTATGTGTAGGCAACGAGTTTCACTTAGATTTATATTTGGTTTGTAAATCCACCATTCATAGTTGAGAAATAATCTATGCAGTTTCAGGAGAGGGTAAGATAAAGGTGCTTATCAGATTCCTATTGGGAATGGCAATAAGTAGTTTATAGCCAGTTTCAGTTAACATAAGCTTTCCATAAATAAGATACATAACTTTTTACATGTGTAGACTAAGGCCAAAGGCTCCCTTCACTCTTTGAGAGCACTGACATTAAATTTTT
The DNA here is from genome assembly GCF_009769625.2 of Cygnus olor. Lineage (NCBI taxonomy): Eukaryota > Metazoa > Chordata > Aves > Anseriformes > Anatidae > Cygnus > Cygnus olor. The sequence continues at coordinate 6,276,931 of NC_049176.1, forward strand.
TATTAGTACCCGTGATGAATAATGCACTTGACTACAGTTTTGACTGTACCATTGAGAGAAACTACCATGTATTTCTTGGAGATGTTCATAAATAGCCAAGTTTAATGCTGAAAAAAGTTTTGTTTTTTTTTTTTTAATTAATTACTTCTTTTCCAAGTTTAAGTTTTTTCACCACTGATGTGTGCACCCTTTCTTGTAGCACTGGTATCCCTGTTGCTGCCATCATATTGTTTGTGTTCCTGTGGCTGGATTTCAGACTGTCACTTCTTTATGTCCTGAGGCTATGTGCTAGATCTGTCCTGGATCTAATATTGCTGCTGTCACACGCTTTGCCCATACTGTGTCTACTTGCAAACGCTCACAAACTCTTGCAGAGAAATGTACACTGCAGTTCTTAAATCTTCTAAACATTAACGACTGTCTTGTTTCGCATTACCTGCCTTGGTGTGTGAGTTCATTTGTGGGATTTGTGCACTCTCCTGCTTTTATATCCCAGATTCTTCACACTTTGCTATGAGTCTTTTAGTACTTGGACTGACTGTAGTATTTTGTTTGCAGTACTCCAATATTGGTTTCAATTCAACTGGAATAACTTCCCTTCACTACAAAATTCCAGGCTTCATTTTAGGTTGTCCATAGCCTCTTTCTGGGTATTTTGTACCAAACTGCAAACACAGTCTGTCTTTTTACCAGGAAGTTAACACTTCTCTCCCTATCATGAGATCATTGTAGTTCAGTCTGAGATCAATTACAGACCCTTCTGTGTTTTCTCTCTTTGTATTATTTGTGTGAAACTGAATTTCATGGATTGGGAGCATATTGCCTGTTGACTGATTCAAATCTCTTTGTAACCACTGGAAGTTTTAAAGGAACTTGAAAGTAGATATTTGCTGAAAGCTGTGAGTAATACAGGGCAGACTTTTACAGTGTCCCAAGGTCCTGAGAAGTGAAACTGCAGTAGGAAGTGCTAGCCAACCAATACATTTGATCTGAAATTCTGAATTTTCTGAATTTTGATCCGAAAATTGTAATTTAATTACAGAAAAAAGAATCTGTCAATGAAGCAAGTCCTGGTTTGTGTCTTAAAACTTTGCCAGTCTGCAACTATTTCCTTCTTTTACACGTTAAGTGCACAATGCCTTCACGAGGAAAATGGGCTTGATTCTCATTAGACATTGTACTGTATTAATGGCTTTGTCTCACTCATATTTTATTCATTAAATAATATTTGTCAATGTGTTTTTCTATTTTAAACTCTTACTGTAAAAGAGAGCATTATCACCTACAAGCATTTGATTCCTAGAGTGAATGCCAATACTATCCAGTCATGCCATAGTCTCCTAATTATGCTGAGGGTTTCTTTCCTAACAGCATTTATTTTAGGGTGTCAACAATACTTCAGTTAAATGTAGTGTAAAGTGCACTTATTTAGCAAACTTGTCCTTCAGAAAAGGTTTTTTTTTGTCTTTAAAACACCACTAGATTGTTTCTTTCTGTCAGTGCAGGATACAGTAGAAATCTTAAATCAATAACACTTTTTATTCCTACGCAACTGATGCATAACATCCTTCTTCACACAGAGGTTTAATGTGTTGTAAATTAATTATCTGGAATGAGTACAGGGTCAATGGACCTTGGTATGACTGGGTTGTAATGTTAAAGCGTTCCATTTCCTACCAGCCCTGCTCAGCTCTATTGCCGAGTCTTTTTTATGTGTCAGTTATGCCATCTTCTGCAGTTTGTTCCCTTAAGTGTTGTTAATGCCCCTCTAGGGCTTGATCAATAGGAAAAATTTGCTTTACCATAAATTTGTCCAACAATTTTCTTTCTTCTGAAGACAGAGTATCTTCATTAACTGTATAATGTTTCTTAGTAAACTGCTCTTACTCTTACAGAAGCTTAAAAGAATAGCCTTTCTTTTAAATCATATTGAAATTGCAAAAATTTTGAATAAGCAGATGTAGACCTAATTTTTGGTTTTAGGTACCTAAAAATAAATCAGCTATGCTTGAAGTTTCTGACAGAAGAAGTTTTGCTTTACTGCTTCTATGCAGTAAACCACATAGCTGAGTAAAACTGCTATTATCTCTGAAAAAATGACAAGAGAGATTCTCAGCCATGAACAGTGCAATTAAAACAGGTGTTCACTGGGTTTAAAGTAGTCAATTTCCTTTAAAAATCAGAGAGGCCACCTCCATTTTTTTTGAAGGCAGCTTGGCTATTAGTTGCTAGGGTAACAAGATCCAAGATAGTGAATAAGGCCTGTCCACACTGCACAGAAGTATGGGGTCAAAGATAAGAATGAAATGATGGTAGGAACATTCAATTGTAGATTGTTTCTATTTGTTTATTTTTCTTACTGGAAGAAGGATGGTCAAAATATGTACGTTCATAACTAAAAAGGTACTGATACTGCAGCATTTTAATTGTCATTGCTGTGTAACGGAATACACTAAAGTATTTAAGTAGCAAACACGTCTAATCTCACTGAAAAAAAAGAGATACTACTTAAAACTCATGGCATGTTGGTGGGATCCGTTTAATGTACTGTGCTGTGTCAATGTCACTTTCATAAACTTTTGCTGAAGTGCTTTTCCTACTGTATGTTGAATGATGTTGTCAGGACTGTGAGTCGGGGGTAGGGTGGATTCAAGTCTACTTTACTTCCCTTGATGAAAAGGTCACTGCCACTTGTAAATCTGTTTTACTCCCTGCACAGTTGTTAGTGTCAAAGTCTGTCAGCTCTGTGGGATGTTAAAGTTATACAACTGTGGTAGGAACAAGGATCACAAATTCCCAGGTGGTACGTCCCAAGAAAAAGTCTCTGATCTCTGTGTAAAAGTTCTGTAGAAAGTTTTTCATCCAGGATTGTCAGCTCACTTTGGCTTGATTGCAGAAATAAACAACATTTCTGTTTCATGCCTCCCATCTGGTGGGCCTTCCCCGATGATAGCTCATCACAGGGCCACTTATTATGTCTGTACACCACAGTTGCAAGTGAAACAATCTCCTCTGCTTTATTTTTTTAAGGCTATGAGGGCTCCAATTAGAGCACAATTAAATCTTGGCCTGCGTTGTGTTATGTGATTATGTTTTGACAAATCATCACAATAGATCAGCATCACAAGTCCTCACAATTATTCATAAATTTGAAAAACACAAGAATTAAACAAGAAAGAAAACAACTGACCAATGTGGAGGAGGGGGGGAAGAACCCCCAAACCAACTTTCTAACCAAAAAAAAGTAACTCTTTTTTTTCCCCCTTACTTAGAACATCATCTGAGCTGTTTTGTGTGTACGTAAGGGAAGGCTATAATTCAGTGGTTAGCCAGTACAAGTGGTCATAATTTACTAGTGAACTACAGCAAATGCAACAAGAGCAAAACCAGCTGGAGTGCCAACAGTGGATGCGTCCTGAGCTTGATTGACTGCAACATAAAGTGTTTTTCAGGTTTTGTACTCTGACTGAAGAGAAGATGGACATGAAGTTCTTTGCATGTGAAGTACGGTCAGCACTTTTAGGTGGTCAATTGTTTGCTTAATCCAAAGGCCACTGCTAAGACAGAGTCTTGAGTTTTTCACGCTGTGAGGAATTTCCATGTGACCTTGCAACAAAATTGATTTTTGATCTGAGTGGAGTGGTGCGCTGCTGAGGAGACAGAATGGGACCTGAAGGGGGCAAACACTGAATCTTTTTGGCTTGACTTTCAGTCAAGGTAACTCACTGGGGTCCTGAAGGTGATGCAAGTAAACATCTGCCAAGTGAATCTGTGTGTCAAGGCAGCCATTGTGGGCCAACTGGGGTAGGCGGCTGTGGGTGCATGTATATCAGTGTGCCAAGGAGCTATCAGCTTGAGAAGGAAGAGGGGACGCCAAGATTCTGGTTTCATTTTGCCTCATTTTTGACCAGCAAATGCTCTTCATCCATTCCTGGATCTGACCTAAGAGCTGCTCCATACATTCATTTCAATGATATGAAAGCAGAATCTTTAATATGAAGGTTTTCTTACTGTGTGTGAATGACTTGAGTGACAGATGAGCAAACAAACAAACAAAAATCACCCTAAAGTTTTAATTAATGAGGAAAAAAAATTCACTTCCATCACTATTAATCACTTATTTTTATAGATATTGTTCAAAATGACAGCCAGTTTGCCTTTAAGATCACAAACATTTCTTCTTAATTCTCCTTCCCTGCCTCCTGAGGGAATTAGCATATAAAAATTCACCTTTTCCCTTTCTTATCAGATTCATTTCTACTGTTTGAAATTGCTTAAAAAACAAATCATAGATTTTTTTACTTACATAATTAGAAAGCTGAATAGGTGCCTGTCATATCAGTGCTCGTATTTACCAAAGACTCACAATGTTAGACAGAGGGCATGTCTGAGGAATGTAAACAAACATCCACCTTATCAGGACTTTTACCACTGAGAAACAGAAAATAACATTTTTTCCTACCCTTCTGCCCTCCATTATCCCTCCAATTTCCTAGGCTTTTCTCAGTCTTCATATATTTTCTATTTTTCAACTTTTCTAGACACATGTAGATTAAGAACAATTAAGAACGGTAGGAATGATTCACCTAAGCAGGGAGAGAGGTTCCAGACTCACGTCTTCATATACCCAGAAGATGGGTATCTGGTATCTAGCTTTTTTATCACTCAAAATTAAAATGAAGGCATGCATATATGGTAATGTGTTTGTATACACTTTGGGGACAATTTCATCCCTTATAAAACTAGATTCTCATAAAACAAATGCTATACATATTTCAACAGAAAATTATATATCTTTTTTTGAGAACACAAATCCTGGCATCTGAGTAATCAGATTTAATTTGGACAAGTCATCTACATATATTTCTGGGCAAAAAGGGAATAAAACCTCGGGCAACAACTCTGCTGGTATTTAGAGAGCTTTGGAAAAGTTGCTTATTGATCAAACCTACTGACTAAATATTTGAGACCATTTACAGACAACAAAATGTTTAGAGCCTTTTGTGGGACTTACAGACTTTCTGGAGAAAAGGTGTGCCTACACATACAAGTATCCTGTAAAAATGACTTTTCCATCCCCTTAATACATTTATTTTAATTACTGATTTTTTAAAATGATTATTAAAGTAATGTGGTCCTTCTGATAAATGAGAAAAAGATTAAGTGCTCCTTGAGTCCGTGAGTCTTATTTAGCCATCCCATTCTGCAGGAAAAACGAATCCGAAATTGCCTTCTTGGATAGCCACTTTGCAGTTGTCTTGTTTGCTTTTGCATCTTTCTTGCCTGAACACCTGCGCAGCAGCATCTCCCAGTTATTGCTGATGCATGTCTCTCAGATTTAGTCCTTGCCTTTCTTCAAATTTTTAGTTGTATCTTTACTGCTTCCTTTCATGACAGACGTAATTCCACCCCTCTGGACTTCCTAAATATATTTCTTATGTCAGTCTCCAGAGCTCTGGCTATTTTATCAAAGTCTGAGACTATTATTATGCATCCTCTCTCTTTTGTTGTATTTTTAATAAAGCTTTCAGCATAAAAATGCACTGAAACACCCTTTCACATTCATCATGGTTTTCCAGCTCTTCTGTCTGCCTCAGTCAGTGCCATCCAAGTCACAGCCTCTTCTGTTTTCTTCTTCCTTCTTATTCAAAGAAGGTATTAACTCTTTTTAACTTCTGTTCTTAAATCTCATCTGGAAACTTTCCTTTCCATCTTGTTTTACCAGGTTTTGGAGTGCTCTGTCAGCTGGACTTGCATATGCTTTATTTTGTAGATGCAGTGACATGCTGGCAGGTTCCAGTGCAGCTTTGCTGGGTACTGCTGTAGTGTAGGCTGGGTGCAGTTCAAGGTTGTCTTTTCTTTTGGACTCTTAAGAGACTTCCCGGTCTTTCCTCCTGGGGGAAGGCATACCTTTTTACTTTCTTATTGCTCTCTAGTCTCCAGAGTGAATATTGACTTGGCGGAGTTGAACCTTTCCAATTTTTCCTGAGCTGTTTACTTTTGTGTGAGAATAAAACCAGTTGATATACATAACGTGAACCACACTAGGTGTGATGTTCCTAGGGCTGTCCAACCCCACAATGGGAACCTACTTACCAGTCCTAGCACATGAATTTATGAAAAAATTCCTTGTGTGAGTCCTTACTGGGGCAGCTCAAAAAAACCACATTTATTTGTGTGTCCAAGACTAAGGGACTTAATGCAGACATAAAAATTTGCAGTACATATTTGAAATACACATGAAGCATCAAAATGTTGTTGTTAGGCTGTATTTTTTTGAGAGAAGTATGGATGTGTGAGACCTGCGTCAATGGTTATGGAGTGAATAGACAACATTTTTAGAAAACATGGTTCAGTTTTAAAAAGAGGCTCACACAGGACAAGAATGAAGTCCCTACTCTTTTGGGATGGGAAGCAGGATTTGGTAAGGAGTAAAAAAATACCCAGGCCAAATCTTCAGCTGCTCTATTCCATGATAAAAGACCTTCTTTCATAAACTATCTTTTCTGAATGGAAGCCCTCAGCTACAATAGTAATTCAGGCTGGGAATGAGAAAAGAAATGCTGATCGAATTATGCTGAAAAAGAGAAAGTTTTTAAATGTTCTTAATTTGTGATAAACTTTCTGCTCTGATAAAAACAAAAACAAAACCGAAAACTTATCCTTTAATTTGCAGAAACATAAAGTCTTTAAAAAGAATGTGTCACAAAAACCTGTAACGCTTTAAAACCAAGTTCACCTAATTGCTTTTCTGCAGGCATTTTGAAGGAAAACAATTTAGATGAGCTAATGTATGCATAAGTGCTAAATATTTGAAACATTCACAGCCACCGCCACATGACAGCAATCCAGCCCTTGGGGTCAGGCTGTTCACTGGGAATTTCAGTGTGAGGAATCTCTGGCTAGCTAACCTGCCGGGGAAAAACTGCCAGCCCTTCATTCCCAAACCAGCATATGCTGTGCCATGTTCATTCAAAGAAGCTGGGCAACAGACCCATGTAAACTGTCTTTATTACTAAGATACTAAGCAGACTAATTTTCCAATCTGCTTCTTCTGGAACCATATATTTAATCATGTCAATCTTTTTATTGTTTCAACTGCAAGCTTTGGGTATGGCCCCACATGTTTAGTGGTATTCTACATTATTTATACCAACATTTTGATGTATCGTTTTATATTGCAAAAAACAGTGACACATGAGTTCCTTTATACAGCTGAACCAAAAAAAAAAAAAAAAAGAGAGAGAGAACAAAACCCTACATCATTTCCATACCCTCATCCTCCACTTACAGTTGTGATCTAGGTTGCCCCTATTGTTGGTTAATGTATGAATAACAGTGCATTTGCAACATGCGATCACATTTTACTGCAGGAATAAAGCAAGGTTGAAATAATATCTAATTTTCAGGCAGCATGCTAGTTCTCTCCCCATCAGCAGACTATTCTTAAATAAAGGTAACAAATTAGCATTAAAAGCTCTCCACAACAAGATGTGCTAAAATCAGACTGGATGCTCAGTGACCTGTGCAGAGAAAAGCATATGTAATACGTGGCTTTCTAGTGCTCCCAGTCCCAACTGCTGGGAGTGTCAATTATGTCACTACAGCTTTTCAGAGGTGGAACTGTCATGACTCAAGAAAATAACAAGAAAAAGAGGAGAAAAAAATAAAAGAATAAACTCCAGATGCAAGACGAGAGAGTGTTGCAAAAGGAGAGTGTTTTGTTCCAGCACTGGGTTTGAAGGGGCTGCCGTGTTTAGTGCAATGGGAGCCAGCTTCCCTGCTTTGTCCTCTGAAGTGGCTCATTGCAGAGCAGTAATACTATACCTTAATAAGCATAACACTGTGAACTGAGGCATATTTTTAAGTCAGACATATGGGAGGGAAACAGAGCAGGGCAGACCTGTGTTATTTTTAATGGAGCATGTGTTTGTCTTGTAAGTGTGTCAGAAGAAAAGGAACAGGTCTCAGGTTTCTTCTCACCATGTCTAACGTGGGATGGGCACTCTGCCTCTCCAAGTGAGTTTAGTGGTCTTTGATATTACAAATGACACAGGACAGTCTGGACTACACTAGCACCACACATTCTTTTCTACTGTTTGTGAATATCAGTGTTCATTTGAAGCTATCCTTCAGATGAAGTGCTTTAAAAACCGCAAAGACAAAGATAGTTTTCATTAGATAAAAAAGATGATAATGAGACTCTGTCCTTTTCCCAGACTTATTGAGTATGTGGTGGGGCATGTGTTCTGCAGGAAAACATATTTTCTTTTACATTCACCTGGAAGAGAGATCTTGCGGTGTGGAATTGATAGCTATCATGTATACCGTACTGCAGCCACTCACCTCTCATTCATAACATCAAAACCAGCATTAGAGTAAAAATGTTTGCAGTGAAATTCCAAAGGGCATTTTGAATTTCAATTAATATTGATAATGGTTTCTTTGATAAGTCTTGGGTCAAGATGTATCTTAAAACTATTTTCCACATTGCACAGAAAGTATATTCTGTCTTTGTGATATGACTGGATCTAGTCTTACGTCCAGCAGCCAGCTGAGGCTGCTTGTCTATTATAGTCTCTTCCACCATTCCTAACAAATGAACAAATAGCTAGATGCCCTGTGAAACATTTTAAATAGAACTGTCTCCTGGAAAAACTCTTACTGACAGAGACAGGTTCGATCCAGATCAAGGGAACCTGCTTTGGGATAGAGAAGATCAATACTGGTCACTGGCTTTTTTCTTTCTTTCTTTCTTTGTTTTTTTTTATTTTATTTTATTTTATTTTACTAAGAGGAGGTGAGGTAAGGATTATGATGAATAAAGTAAAACAGAAAACAAGCAATCTATGAACTGAAGTGCATCCTTCTTATTAAACCTTATTGTGCTCTTAAAGCAGTAGCAGAAGCTGTTGCTATGAACTCTATCATGCAAGAGGCTTTCAAAAAAGCATTTAAAACTATATATTAGCTAGAAACCACTTTGTCCACAAATTCTGAAAGAGCTGAAAGTAGCTTTTGAAAAGGAACCAATGTATTTGAAAAGGAACCAATATATTTCATGGCAGAGTAAATTAGCTGCTATTTTTTACTTTTTGAAGTGTTTGATCAAAATCCAGTGCTGAGCACAAGTGTCTTAAATTAATTCTATTTAGTGTGCTTCTCTGTTGGTTAGAACCTGGATCCTCTGACCTGGATCCTATATTACTAGCTGCCACACTTACTAACTAGTGCCACACACTAACTGCCACATATACCAGTCTTCTCTGGTATATGCATGAGAATGACATGTTTCCAGCACCAGCTGGAGGCGCTAAGGTTATGTTTTTATGTTTGGAAATAATGCACAGGTTTGTGTGAGCTAGACAGATCAAAACTATGATTGCTTTCTTTTATTCTAAACAGCATTATCTACTCTGATTTCACTTAACAATGAAGGTGCCAATTAAAAGGAAAGAATAGTCACCAAGACCAAATCATTCCAGTAATGGAAGATTATAAAACAGAATTAGAATGGTTTTACAAAGCAATGCTAGCATTATAGCCACAATATTCTCCATAGCCTTTGGCGAGGTCCAGGAATTCAGCCTACAATATAATCAATCCTTTGCAATCCATGAGCACTAAATTCATCATTAAAATGTTGTTCTACCCTTCCCAAACCTTCTACGTAACAAGCATCTGAGTAAGATGAAAGGCATTTATTACTGGTAACAGCCTTAAGGAAAGCAAAAAGAACAAATCTGGAAAACATATGCATATTTTTCTGGAAATGGGTACTATTCATAAAACATTTAGTGAGTTCAAGGTCAACTTGTTCTCTTTCTGTATACTATTCATAACAGGCATTTGACAACTCAGTGACAGTCAATCTAGCAGCTGAACTGAATATATTGGGTCATCCAGTTTAAATAAAAGCTAAATCTTCATTGTGGAATGATCACAACAAAACCAAGAACAACAAAAATCTTTCCTGTTTCTGACATTGCAATTAAAATCTAACAAATACCGTTACAAAAGAGAGGAAATAGATCTAATGTCAGTAAAAGGGAGCTACTTGAGCAAGCATATGTGTAAATGACAGGAGATTATGGTTCTTCACACCATAGTGTGAATTTTCTTCTAATTTAAGTGAAATGTTGTGATCCTGAGAATTCTACAGATTATTTTATTTTGCAGTATACATATGAGAAAGGCCACCGTGCCAATAAAACATTCAAATTTTGCAGTTACAATTATTCTGGACTTGCCTTCTCTTTTCACTCTCTACACAGGACCACCCTGAAGCCTATTCCCAATATTGACTATTTCTCAATATGCTCTGTTCTTCAATAAAAGGTATCCCATGGTGACTCTTGCCTACTGAAAAGTAACAATATTACCTTCATTGGATTGGAATCATGAGATTGTCATCTAATTTCAGAGCTGGTGAAAACAGCAGCCTGGAGAGCCAGCCAGACATATATTTTGGAAACCTCAGGAATCTTTTGTATCCATGCAAATTCTGAGGCCGAGTCCTTTTGTAATTTCAATATTATTTCTCCCTGCAGTTGTGTCACCATCAATCTTAATTTAAAGAATTTATTCTCTGTCCATGTATGGAAATGCATGGCTTATACCCATCTTTTATAAAAAAACCTCCTAACTAAATAAACAATAATCTGATACAGTATATGTTGAAGACAGATGGTCCTAAACAACGAGCTCATACTTTCTCTCCACCACTTCCAAATTGCAAAGCTATTTCTAACATAGTGAAAGTACATCATATCACCGATTGCCTTCTCTGTTTCAACAAGATATACAATAAAAAACAACTAGCAATTGTTTTGTGGGTGGGTTCACAGATTAAAGATCAACTATAAATTGAGAGGAGTATCAAGTTCACAATATACTTTGTTCCTTTTTGGAAACCATTACCTGGTTTTGTTTTTAAAGCTGCCACAGGTTTTCAACAGGATTCTTACTCTGAGAGTTCCATATCTTTCATCAGCTAGCACCCACTGAATGACTACCATTGAAGTTAGTGTCAAATTCTTCTGCAGACATTCAGTTGGACTCTCTGCAGGGATTTAGCTGAAAGGACTCACTGGAGGAATGATATTCCTAACAGTCACACCTCCCCCACCCTGTGTCTTTCAAATATCAGCTGTAAATATTTTGAGTATCTTCATTATTTAAAATTTTAGATCTCTTCCCCAATTTTGTAAGGTATTTTCGAAGTGGCTTTCTGCCTACAATTATAATATATGCTTGCAGTCCAGAAGACAGCTGACGAGCACAGTGAATCTTGCTTTATATTTGGAAACATCTGCTGTTTCATTTCCATGATGCACAGTGACGTGCTGTTTCAAGAGGAAGAACAGTCTGGTACAGGAGGCATTAGTTTCTGGTTATTTAATATGATGCTGAAGTTGGGATTCCTCTAATCTAACTCTTCTAAATCACCCTTTGGTGGTACGTCTCCATTGAGTAAAGGACTCCCAAAGAGCTGCTTAATGCCTCCCTGACTGTCAGACCATTTGCCAAGGCAATGACTGCCACCTCTAGTGGGCCTGCCTTTTCTGCTCTTCTTCCAGGTTGTTTTCTCATTCTCAAAAGAGAAGACATGTAGGCAATGTAACCCTGATGTGGAGGCAAAGCAAGTAAATTGACTGGTGGGACTTGTGTTTAAGGAGTCTCTGGATTCAAGGTGATGTCCTAGGGATATAGGAAAAGTTTTCCTTTACTACGTGTTCTACAAAGCAGTCATACCAAAAAACAGCTGTTTTCAAACATATGAAAACCGGGATGCATATTAAGGGAAAATGTCCTTTGATGAATCAAGACAATTTGGCAAAATTTTGTTCATGATAGTGGCAGAGGAAATACTGTTTTTGAATAGTCTATAAAATAATTTGAGCTGAAAACTGTTGCACCACTTTATGGGTTGGTGAAGCAAATGATTTCTGTCTTTGGTGGTAGGGATAGTTTTAACTCTTATCTTCAGCCGACTGAAAAAGGCCTATTTCCATGATGATCAACAGCAGATGAGTGCTGGATCCAGGATGGTAAGCTTGCTACCCCTGTGGTCTGACCGAGCGCTATTATGCTTATGGACTTTTGTTCCCATTAAAAGACTGGAGTTGAACCTTGGATAGGTTCAGAATCAGACCATATTTCTTTTGTTCTTTTCAGTAATAATTGTTAACGGTAAATTTAAATTGGATCCAGAAGAGAGCATGAGTGCTTAGGAAAACTGAGCACGTTTGTGTGGTGCTGGCTGGGGTCTGGATAGATCTCCTGCGTTTGTCTGTCTTCAATCACACTGCGTGCACAGAAATTTTAGACAATGTTGACAAAATATTATTTTGAGAACCATTTGTACTAATTTGTATTTAAAACTCCCTCATGCATTCATTATGTAGAAGCTTTACAATATATACATAACTTTTAGAGCAATGTAATTATGTAGGCCAGGAATTCTTTAATTTAAAAGGCTGGGACGGGAAGAGCTGCCTATTTCTACAGGGAGGGTAGACTTTCTTTTCCTCTTTAATTTAGATATTGGTGAAGTCTTTCTTCAGCGGAACTAAGGAGGAGTACATTTTGATCTGATTCAATTTGATTTGTCTGATTTCAGAATCTCTGTGATCAAAACTACAAAAATCAAACTATTCTATGAGCTGAACTGAAAGAAATACAATATAGTTTAATATAGCAACATTTTTTGGTCCTAAATGTTATGTCAAGGCTGTCTATCAATAATTCAGCTCCTATATAAAATATTCTTGCAAATAAGATACAGTACTTCAAAGGACAAATGATCAGCAGATATATTTTCAAAAAATATCAGTCTCACTGTTTACTCCATTGAAGAGTGAAAGAAACCTGAGGGTGAAAAATAAAACAATGCAAGGTTTTATGCTTGGAAGGAAAAATGATTCACATTTGGAACAGGTAGACTTCTAGCATGGAATGTGTCTTAATTATTCTATTGCTTTTTCTAATGCTGTAAACGAACTTACAGCAGATAAAAAGTGCCTAAAGAAATTAAACATCTTTAATGGCAAAAAAAGCTTAACTATGGAAGAAATGTATTACAAGTGTAGTGTATAATAATGAAATGGGCTGTGTCGAGGTAATGAACTCCAAAACGGAGAGCTAAAGATGAAAAAATAAAAAGAATTTCTTAAATCTCATTTAGAATACACAAAAGAATCAATACCTTGAAAAAAATCTATGAATTTGCCCTGAGGTGAAATGCTAAGGTGATGGGAAAAGTGTTTATTGTAAGACGACTATGTAAAATCCCTGCATTCATAGAAGCATGTTTCATGATTTTTTTTTTTACAGCTTGTTTCATGTTCACTTACATTATTTAGCAATGGGTTACATCTTCACCTTCTAAACAAGCTGAAGTGGCATTCTTCAGGTATCCATAAAGGAAGGAGTGACTGCTTATACCAGTGATTTTTAAGAGGTATTTTTGTTTTTGGAGTGATAGAAGTTATATCCCAACACCTGCAGCACTGCCTTCCTCTATTTTAATAAGATATGATTTAAACATCTAGAAATCATCAGATTGGCTTCAAAGCCATGGCTTAGAATTTAAGCGAGTACATTTGGCATGTCTAACCTTCCAGGCCTCATGGTTTTAGAAGTCACATTCTAACTTTTCCCCATGATCATGAGTATAGATGATTTTTTTCAATAAGTACTGGATTATTTTACACAGTCATGTGACTCTAGAAGTTGATGCTGAAGTATGCCCACCATAAGAAATTCAGATGCTACAGTAACTTGTGGTAGTGTATTGTTTTAAGTGTCATTTTGAAGGAGAAAGTTAAAGAAACAAACAAACAAACAAAATAACAAAATACTTTCTTCCAAGCCTGTTTTTATTTCTTACAGAGATCATCTCTGTAAGAATGATTTTTTCCTCCAGGCCTTTTTTTTTTTTTTTTTTTTTTTTGTTTGTTTGTTTGTTTTTAAAGCCAGATCCCTGTTAAACAGGGACCTCTGGCTGTTACAGACCTCTGGCTGTTAAATTTCATTTTCATATCTGTATAAGGAACAGTGAAGATAAAACCTCCTGAAGAAACTACCAAAGCTTGCTCTCATCCTGCAGGGACATTTTGGTGGGTTTCCGCTGCAGGCCTTTGCACAGCTGGGGAAATGGGTATTTATCCTGGTTTCCCAGCGCCTCCACTAATAATATGTCTTTTTATCCAGACTTACTTGTTTCTCCAGAGATCATTAGCACTATTGGTGATACACAACTTTATATTCCTCTAGGCAGCTAGCCAGCTTTACTGACCTAAGCAGTTATGAACCAAGATTTCCATATGGCCAAGACTAAAAAGGGAATATCACCTATGTCACAGAAAGTTTCTGAATTGGGGAAATGATGGGGCCACCTCACAAGTGAGAGATCATACATTGTTTCCAAGGACCCCATCAAACTTTCCAGAGGAACAAGACTTGGCTGGAGCAAAGGGCAGCTATCTTGCTTCCTCCCTTTCAGGTTACCCCATGGTCCTCATGTGCCTTTCAGCCCCCACGGAGTCATAGCATTTGAGGTAGGCCTCAAGCTACATGTGTTTACATTTTGAAAAGTGTTGTACATACCTATGATCAGAAAATGTAGATTTCCTCAGGGAACTGCATGCTGTGATACTTGAACGTACTCCAAGAGAGGCGATACAATAGTACAGTTAGAATACATCTACTACATCTATTGGATAGGCTCAACCTTGCCTTGGTAGTTAGTAAAGATCTTTAAAAAAACAATATTGATATGATGCTAGTGTAAACTGTGAAAGTAATATTAACCCAGTTGCCTCACCAGCCATGAGACAAATAATCCCAGAAAGGGATTGCTGGATCCAAAGCAGAATAATCAGTGTATTGGTGAAATACAGGGACTGAATGCACCAGTGAGTACAGATGAACCTCCCCCTTTCCCCTTGTTATTCCAAATAAGAAAGGTGAATTTTCAGGTTCATAGTGTTTCTCCTTTCCTCCCTCTTGCTTCATCTCTTTACTCCTTCCCTCTCCTACGCATTCAGAGTGGCAGACAATATAACTTCGTAAGATGTTTTGGTGTGGGTATGATGCTGAGATGGGATTTTTGTTTTTTCATTCTTTTGGTAAGGGAAGCTGAACAGACTCATATAGACAGATGGGTGAAGTGAAATAGAATATTATGGAATAATCTTCAGCCTTTAATGAGGAAAATGAGGTACAGGATGCCTAATGTTTCATTGACATCCATGAACAAAGACATAAAAACATCCAAACCTCACTGTGAGAAAGAAAGTTAAGGGGACCCCATGATGACCCACAGCTACGATTAGAAGGGTGGCCCTGGTGGCCATCAGGACAACAGGGATCCCACTTAAGTATCCCTGTGTGGCTGCAGGAGAGGCTGTGCCTGGTGCGTGGGGAGCAGCAAAGAGTGTTTGGTGAGTTCTCAGAGCGATGTTTTCCTCTTGTTTCTGCATAAGAGGTAATATTGACTTAAACAAAAATCATGTAAAACGGGTAGAACACAACTCCATGTTTCCTAATTTCTGTAGTAATTTCATGATTATGTTTCTAAAAGAAAGGATGCATCTTTATTTTCATAATTAACAGGAAATACATGTTATACATTAAATGTGACACAAGAGAGATGAATTATGCAGTAAGCTCAGTGTGTGCTGATCAGCACAAAGCCCAAGGCACATTCAGCAGAGTTTCTATGAAGATCTGTAATGAGTTTCAAGTACATCATTTCCTGATGGAGGGTAAGAAAACAT
Source organism: Cygnus olor (assembly GCF_009769625.2). Lineage (NCBI taxonomy): Eukaryota > Metazoa > Chordata > Aves > Anseriformes > Anatidae > Cygnus > Cygnus olor. Next base: position 6,292,713 of record NC_049176.1, read on the forward strand.
CCATCAATGCTAATTTTCCCACAGTTTTTAGCTTTTTATGAATACTTTACAGCTTACAAAAAAAGAGATGAATTTCTAAAGTGCAACTTGAGAAAACTCTTTTAGTAATTAGAGAGCATTTCTAGCCAAAACTAATGAGGTCTGAACCTTAAACATGAGTCTGGTTCAAAGTTGACAAACCCAACCTCTCTTGTCTTCCAAAGGCTTAAATCAATTCTCCAAATCTGAACGTGGATATTTTGCTTTCTTCTTGAACTCTAAACCAGGGTTGTTATTTTGCCTTCAAAAGGTCATTTCAATTTGAATATAGGTGGTAGGCTCATTCCTGATTCTGTATTACTGTTTCACAGGATTAAGGATTTTAAATTATCTGAAAAAGTAAACTTTTGCTTTAGATTGGGACACCTCTATACAAAGATTGAGGGCTCTGTGAAGTAATGGTGACTTTGTAGTTGTGCACTTGATCATACACACCAGCTTACTCTTCTCTTAAGCTTCTGGAAAGCTGTTGCAGCAAAGACATTCAGACATATTAGGAGTAAGGTACTAGATTTTAGATAATGACAAGAAGAAGAAAGCAACTTTTCTAGTTAGAAAACTGTCCATTTTATATTAAATCTATTTGCTTAATTCCAGACTTCAGATAACCTAAACCCAAAGCCTGTGAATATTTTCCAGCTAATGCATGCTGCTTATTTAGTGAGGAGACATTAAATATATTCTCTTTATATAAACATAATATTAAACATATAGTATAAACATAATATATTAAATATAAAAATAATTCCTGTTATAGCATGGTAATTAACCCCTTAAGATCCTAGTGATTTTGGAGAACTTAGAGGTGGTTGGGTCAAGAGTTCTGAAGAGCTTTCAGAAGAAAGTGCTAAACTGGTTTATGTGGAGGATACCTCAGAGTCTGAAATGCATATATGGTTGGACCATGAGCTTACACTAATAAATGCATCAAAGCAGAGCAGAAGGCCATGCTGCCTTTCACAGTGTGTGTGGGACAATTATAGGAGGATGAAATCAGCATTCCTCCTACCAGTTATGCCGTCTTCCTTCTTCCCACATCTCAATAGCAGCAACAAGCACAAGAGGAACCACTGTCCTCTTTGCTCAGTAAAACTTGCCCTAACAAATAACATCTTGTTATTTGACTGCATCCGTCTCCTGCTTATGTCCCTCCATAATGTTAAATGAAAGATCTGTCAGGTCACCACTCTGATTTAATGATAATTTAAGACGATATTTTGTAAAGATAGAATTAAGTAATGTTTAAGTTTCTTAACATTGACTTCTTTCCAGCATCTTTCACTTGAACTAGAAGGTTTTTCTATATGCACTGAATAGACTTTATTTGATGAACCACGTAACCAAAAGGCATGACCTGTTGAAGGCAGGAGATGAACAACACCAAACAAAATAAATTCAGGTATACATAAAAAACGTAAAAGTGCTCTTAGTAATTAAAGTCACTTGAATTCTGCAAGACAGTCCTCACTTTGCAAATGTGCTTCAGTTCCAAAGCAGAGCTCCTTTCAATCTTGTTTATGTTTTTGTTAGTATTTACAGACATTTATGCGAATAGGTTTTTGTTCACAAAAGTGTTTTAAGGAAAGACAGCTTTGAATGAATCCAGGCATGACCAACAATACTGCACAAACACTGCATATTACTCTCTTCAAAACTTTTCAGCTATTCATTCAAGACACAGAAACAATTCCATGGGTCTGTGTGACCAAGTTATGAACGGTAAAAAATCATGCTTGATTACTTTGGATTTATACAAAGAAATAACATCCTTTTTCGCATCATCTATCCAGTGATCACTGGATATTCAGAGAAAGCTGGATATAGTTTCTCATGATGTGATATTAGGAAAAAAGACTAATTTAATCTTGATCAAAGTAGGCAAAAAGTCATTCAACTCTGGAACTAATACAAAATTATTTTCTGATGCAATATGGAATAGAAAAGTATTACTGAATATTATTCACTTATCTTTCAAGCAGACAAAACTTTTGTAGTCTAATATCACACTCATTGCCCTGTTCAGTATTTAGTATGTCAAGTGTGCACACTGGATCCTAAATTATACTGGAAAGCTTGAGAGTATATCAACATTTGCAGCATAAAAATGTCTTCCCTTTGATCATTCAAGCTTTCCATCACCCTAGGTGGTCCTAACTAATAAGGAACTGTGATCCTCTTTACTATTTGATTCCAGTAGCCATGCAACAGACCCCTTAGTGGTCCAATTAGTGCTGGCCATTATTGTTTTAGTCAACTGCTAAAACACTTATCTATAGATTCACGATCTTGTCTGTAAATCAGTTCCTTTTAACTGCATATTCATACGTCACTATATGAATGGGAAACAATATTTCCTGCTCTCTTAAGGATTTAAAAATTCAATGTCTTTTTCTTGGAGATATTTTTTTTTCCTCAATGCAAAAAAAGTGTGCAGGTGTTTTAATATATGTAATGTATATTACTGAGTGGGAGCCATAATCTGAAGTTCCATGCAAACATATACTATGAACAACATAAATCTTTGATTTTCTCTGGATATCTGTACGAAGTTCTTGGTATGAGAATCTGGTTTACAAGTCTGATATGCCAGTGTTATGCCCAGGCAGTCAGTGTTCAATCCCATGTCTCTGCTTCAGCAGCTCTGTCCCTTGTCTACCTTCTTATAGCTGCTGGGCACTAACATCCCTACTCGCTTTTTGTATTGAGAACTCAGAAAAATACACCTGCAGAGAAGGAATTAGCATCCTCAGAATTAAATACCTGCTCATGGTAACACTCTTTTGCCAGACAGCTATTCTGTAATGGATTTAATAAGGTGTAGTGCATGTTCTTGAAATCTTTGAACACAGGTGATCGCATACAGGACATCAGGAGTTAAGGAGAAGTTATGACAGCAGGATCACAATCACATTGAGCAGATGTCCAGCTGTGGAACAGGATGCTATGTATGTTTTGTTTAGATATTAGGTTTTAATGATAAAGGAAGAGGGCTTGATGGTAAAATTCATTAGCATGGTGACAGTTCCTAAATTTCTGGGGGAATTTCAAGCAATTGCAACCAGGCAGGTCCTCTACTAATTTCTTTCCTGTATTAAAAAAAAATAATAATTGAATTTGAGACTATTGAGAATGAGGAAGTTGCCAAGGGGAAAATGAGGAATGACCTATAGGTGCAGACCCACTCTCTACAGAAACCTTAGGCCTCCTCTTGCTTAGGTTATAGGTTGCTTTGATTTGCTGACCTAATAATTTTGGAAAATGTGTGTTTGTGATGCGATCATAGCAGGGTAAATGTTTCAGCTATGTAAGTTGCAGAAAGCCCTTTGGATACATAAATATTTCCCATCTTTGAGGTTTATGATAGTAACTTCCTCTCCTCAAATCTCGTGTAGGTAGCAGTATGCACCATGATCTCCCAGTACATGCCATGCCATGGCTTGTGACTTAGAAGCACAGGATAGTCAGTGGTTCCTGCTGTAGTGTCTACAGCACCTATGGCTGACCTTAACCTTATCTTCAGCCCAGTTATTCCATCAGGATACTTTATCAGGCTGAATTATCTGACAGTAGTCTTCCCAGTGCTCTGAAGGTCTCATGTCAGCAACCTGAAGCACTAAGTGCTGATTTTCAGCACTAGTCAGCTGAAAAAAAAAGTCAAACCTTTATAGTTTCGTTGCTATACAGTCCCTTAATTCCACATACTCCTTAGAGTTTGGGTTAAAACCTCCTGCTAGTGGAACATACAGATTTAAGACTTCGGTTTACTTCCATTTTAATATATAGGTGTAGATTTAAATATATATAGATGTGTTTTAAATATTTGTGAAAGAAATAGACTTAAAAGAGGGGAAGTGTCTAAGAGAGGAACGACAAAATAGATTTGCTCTGAACTGCCTAGGATCATTTAAAACCAATGAATTAAAAATCAGGTAGTCAGTGAGGGCTATAATTTACACTACAGAGGTGATAAAGCCTTTTGTGTTCATATTTACAAAGAAAGCATTAAACTACAGTGATTTTTGATTTTTTTCTTCCCACTAGGGAGAAATGTGAAACTCAATTTTACCCCCGATTGGAAAGGTGCTAATTTGTCTGACAAGTTGCTGGATTCTCAGCATGTTTGAGGTATCCTTGATGTATCAACACCTTCATGCTGAATGAAGGATGCCTTTAATGTGTAAATGTTTAGTACATATCCTATATCTCATTAGCCAAGAACAATACAAACCACACACAGGCAAGAAGGGTCAGAAACAAGGTCCAGTCAAAGAAACCATCTTTTATGTTCTAATTAAGTGAGCAAACATTTGGAATACATCTAATTTGCAAATAGTTCATCAAAAAATATGCTTGATGTTCATGGCCTAACATGTGTCCTAAAGGCCTGATAAGTCTAATATCCAATGGTGCATCCTGAATTCGTGTCGTCGTAATGTTGTTTTAAAGTTCTTACTGCAAGCAATATTGCAAAATATTTACTAAGAATAGTAGAAGCAGTCTATAACCAAAACATAAAGGTATACTTTTCCAAATTATTTCTGTTGTTAGTCTAAACCTTGGTAAGTTACATGTAACTTTAGAAATTTAGTTTCATTGGCTCTCTTGTGAGAATGAAAACATTTCTAGGCAAAATGAAAACATTTCCTAGGGAAATACCATCTCTGTTTGAATGAAAGGTGGAATGGAGATTCCAAAAGTATAACAACGTTAAAAAGAAGCCAAGCCGGTGGAAAATGGATACTTTAAAGAAAAGCTGGTAGAAATGTATGCATTTGCATTGAGCTGTAGCTCATGCAGAGCACAGGGCTGCTGGTGGTGGGGAGAGAGTTCAGCTAGATGTCTTCTGACGGGACTTTTCTGTCTGTGAGATGAGAAATGTGACAGCTCTGAATGAGGAATGGGAGGACCTGGTTGCCCACTGGTTATTCCTGCCATTTTCCTAGTTTTGAAAAGTTTTCCAGGCTGAGACAAGAGTTTCAAGTACAACAGGACTCTAAATTAGAATTTTGCTCATCTATGTTTCTGGTTGTTATCTTTAATCTCCTTCAGAATATACGGCTTCAGGTATTTGATTCCATGGTTTTGATAAATACAATAATTAACCATACAATAGGAAGGGAAACAAAGGGCAAACAAACTCTGCAATTTAAATATAGTAAAAAAAATAATAAAATCTTGGATTTTGCTACCATAGATTTTTACAAGGAATAGGAGGCACAGCTGAGTGGCACAGGCTGCTGAGCATAGCCAGAACTTCAGTGCAGCCCAAATGTCTGCTGCGGAGAGGGACAGGGAGACAGTGGTCTCCTGCAATCCATGGTATAAGGTCACAAAGTTTGCCACGTTTCTCAGTTACTGAGCTAGAGTATCAAGAACATGGCTATAGATGTGTTATATAGCAAAGGGTTTTTGCCAGTTGAGCTATAGCTACAGCTCAGCTGACCATCTGACTAAAATATCCTGCTTCTCAGCAGAGCTAAATAGTCTGTATAGACCCATTTACTGGTACAGCTATACCAATTACTATACTGAGCAATACAGAGTATGAGTTCATTGCAGTAGGTATTTCTGGGAAGTATTCCCAGCTTGTGGATTTTGTTTTATTTTTATTTTTTAAATCCCTATTTGACAATCCTGGGTACATGTTTCCCAGGAGAGGAAACATATTTTTAATACTGTGATTGAAAAATGGGTCTTGTTTGTAGTGCTGGTGAGATGCATAAAAATTATCTGCATCTATTTGCTTGTTATGCAAGTTTTGAAACTTGGTATTTAAATAAATCCCCATGATGTGTTTATGAAATTTTGCAAATTCCTTTTTCCAAGTTTAAAATTTTTAAAACAGCTCCCTCTGTCCTGCACCAGAGGTGGAGCACCTGCCCCCTCTAAGTAAGGGCACTGAGTTCTGGGACATGGGGTCAGAGTCTGTCCAAAGTGGCCTCCTCCCACATCCAGGGCACTCGGGCTCTCTGCCCAATGTGCCCCCATTGCCCTTCCATTGCCAGCAGTCGGGTGGTGCTGGGAAGCTGCCCAGCAGCCCCCAGCCGTCTCCTGGGCACCGCCGTCTGCTGTCACTGTTGTTCTCCTCTGGAGCAGCCTCCCCTGGTGGGCTTGTTACCTACCCCATTGCCTATCCCACTCTGGTGCTGGTTTAGGTGGTGACTCTTGCACTCTCTATAGACATAAAGCATAAGTTGGGCTTGAGCCCGTGGGGAGAAACATGGAGCTTCTTGTCCATGTGGAGCTCCTGGAGGGGGACAGTCATCTCATGTGGCCCTTGCCATGGTCCTTGCCAGTACCTGCTTCTCTGCAGACCACGTGAGGACTCTGATGTGCTGCACACTTCTGTCTGGCTGTGTTCCAGTGCTGCGCGAGAGACTAGAGAATCTCTTTTAATTGCTGTTTATCCCCACTACACAAAATCAAATGCCATTTGTCAGTCAGTTGCAATAGTGTCCTCATCCTGTATATGGGTTCATTCCTTCTTTCTGCTTCTCTTTTCCAGAGGTTGATCCCTTTGAACTGCCGAAACCTGATGACTTGCAATCAGTAGTCTGTAAAACAATAAGGTCAGCAATGTGAAGATTCGGATTTTCCTGCCTCTAAAAGCAGACTGCTGTGCTGGGCCAGTGAGGTGAGTCTGACTTTAGCTGACTGCCTGATAGAAGAACAGAGCGAGGAAAGGGATTAAAAGTACCTGGAGACGTGTTGAGCTGTTAATACAGTTTCTGTCCCTTCTTATATATAGATGGGGGAAATATGGCTGCATAACCTTCAATAGGTGTGACTGATAAATGTCATTTTCTTGTTCAATATTAAATCACTGACAGACCCTTTGACTGGAGATTTGTTTTCTAAGGCCCACGTTCTACACCGTAACCTTGCAAAATGATTAGGGGAATTTACCAGCCCAGTCATAAGATTGGTCTTTCCAATGAAGGTGAAACAGCAGTCCAGTTTTACTTATTTATTTTTAAAATGTTTTCTTACCAATAAGATTATACTTACTTGTTCCACGCAAATAGAAATTTTAAAGAATTGCATGAATGGCAGAAATGTTATATGCTGCCATGCTTTGATATGAAATACAAGTTTGGATACAATTCCTAAGATGGCCTAAATTCAAGTTTCTAAACTGGATCTCAAAATAAAGCTGGCACCAGCAGCTCTGGACAATTTGTTTAACTTCCATGCACAGGGGGGCACATTATGTAATTATATGTAGCACAGAAAAAACTAGCATCATACTTACCTACAGTCCAACAGGCCCACTTCTGAGTGGATCAATGCTGGCTCATACATCCATTTTAATCTGGCTCCCCTGAATGCAGCAGGACCAGGGGTTACACCCAAATTCATGTTGCACTCAAAAAAATAATAAAAAAAAAAGAAGTAAGGATCAGGCAGCCAATCAGTGAAATGATGCTGAAAGAAATTTTCCTCAGATTTGACAAACTGGCATATACATGGCCTCAAGGGGTGCTGAGGTATTCAGAAATGCTATAGACAGTTATGTCCACATCAATATGTCTGTTATTCTTCATCTAAATAACAGAGAGAATATCTGTGACATTAAAAAAAAAAAAAAGAAAAAAAAAAGATGAATTTGCCTAATATGTGAGCAGGGCTGGGATCACAGTCCTGCATTGATGGAATAGCAGGGAGTGTCCGGGGTCAGTGGGTGAGTGGCAGAGCTGTGTGGGGATGGTTGCATGGGGCCAGCTCACGGTGCTGCCCCAGCCCATAGGTTAGCAAGGCCGGGTGAGCTATTCATAGTCAAGAACTTGCACACAGAACATAGCCCTTAGAAAAAAGAAAATAAAGAAACTGTTTTTTGACTAAAAGGTTGAAGCTTATGTGGTTTGAGGTTATCGTCTGATGAACAGTTTGTCCAAGGAGTTATTGCTAAAGTGATTACTGAGTGCTGTGGCAAGTGTTCCAAATTCATCAGATAAATCACGAGCGAACCAGCCACAGCAGCTGGGTGACATGTTCCTGTGTCTGACTGGCTGATGAAAACTCTCTGGATTAGTTAACTGTATAAATACACATGATCACAAAGTAGCTGTAGGCTTTACATAAATTCACCGTGTTGGTTTGTAGTACTACTTGGAACTAGTAGAAGTTCCCACTAGTCAATTTACTAAGTGCTGTTAAACATTTATGTTACATTAGTGTCTGTGGCTTAAATCAGAAAAGCTGCAAGAACTAGCCAGCCTTCACAAAGTTCAATTTCTGCCTGGCAGAAATTAGCTTGCATCAATTTGAAGAAAACCTACTGTAATGAAGTCTTCCTGTTGAGAGTGACCAAAACAGATCATAGGAAGGAGCACAGCAAATAAGAAAAAAACAAACACCAAAACTGTTAGGAAGACAGACAAGGTACTTGAATAATTTTTTCATGGACACTTTGACTTTATTGTCTATATTCATTTACTTTATGTCACAGAGTTTTATGTCACAGTAGCAGTACTCTTAATAGGAACAAAACTCCATCTCTGACCTAATACAATAAGGACAAACATTTACATATTTAACTTCAATTTAGCTGTCTGTACTGGTAGGAGTGAGAGGTAGAAGAACTTAATTACACTTAGAGATCTTGTGGTTGTTCTCTTCAAATACAATTTTTCAAATCCACAGACAAAGTTATGTTTTTGTTGGGGTATTGATCGTAGATTGTTTGTACACTTATCATGGATCCAAGTAAATATTAATTTCAGATCTGAATCCGACTATTGGATGCCTACACATTTATTGCTGCAGATTTTGAAAAGATTTAGTGGGACGCATGTGTAGAATTGTGAAATCAGACCTGGATCCTTGGAATTGCTCATTGACCATAAGCGTATGGAAAGAAGAGCACTGCTGTTCTCCTCTGGCTCATTTTTAGTTTTGGGATTCCAGTAGGCAATGCTAAATGTGAATCCCCTCAATGCTGACCCCTCCTGCATTCCCCTATGCAGCTGCACATTCTGAATGCTGTAAAAGCACATCACATAGCACAGTGGGATCTGCAAACTTTTATACAGTAGATGAGCCACAGTAACTGTTCTGGTTTGAACTGGATATCATAGATAGTTCGTGCAAGTTCATGTACGAAAAGCCATATGCTGAAATGAAAACATAAAGAGGTAGGAAAAGACAAACCATGCCTTTGTTTCTGTGAAGCGTTTCATAGAATCAAAGAATGATAGATTATCCCGAGTTGGAAGGGGCTCGCAAGGATCATTGAATCCAACTCCTGGTTCCACGCAGGACCACCCAAAAATCAGACCAAGTGTCTGAGAGTGTTGTCCAAGTGCTTCTTGAACTCCAGCAGGCTTGGGGTCATGACTGCCTTTCCAGTGCCTGGCCACCCTCTCGGTGAAGAACCTTTTCCTAGTATCCAGTCTGAACCTCCCCTGGGTATTTTGCCCCAGATATCCAAATATTGATGCCCAAACAAAGCCAAAGAATTTATTGTTCCTCTTTCATTAATGGTGTTTGCCTGCATAGCGTCAGGATTATCTATAGCTGAGACAAAATTCACAGTTCCCAGATGCATATTCCACTTCTGTGCTGCTGGGAAGGTCTGGCAAAGCCTCTCCTTGTTTGTGGGCACGTTGCATTGAACCATCTCATGGTGCGAGTTCAGGCAGCTTCGTTGTGTGTTGCTGCCGGTGCTGCTGAGGGGAGCTGGACGGGATCTCTAGCCGCTCCAGCCGGCTCCCATGCCGTGCTCCTGGCCGCTCGCGGGGTGCGCTGGGTGGGTGTCTGTGTGGCAGCGGCCCCATTGAGCTGCTGGGAGTCAGCAGCACTGCAGAAGCCACGGGGTGGCTCCTGGGTGTGCCTCAGCTCCTCGCTCTTCCCAGATAACTGGCACTGGAATATAAAATTGCTCTGACTCCTTTTCTTTCCCTGGTGTATAGGGGCGTGCATGTATTTAACGTATACATTCACAAACCATCCGCCTTAGCACTGTTTTCTCTTTTCCTAGATTACCTAGAGCTTCAGCTCATTTACAGCACTGTAGTTCATTGACTCAGCAGCACAGACAGTCAAGGATACACCCCCTGGGTGCTTCATTTTTTCCACACAAGTTCCCAGGGTGCCGAGGGTCATTTTCAAGGCTTGTGTCTGTCTAAGGCATTTGAAGGTCAAACCCAAGTGGTCTGTGGAGCTGCTTCATGCTCTGAAATCATGTTCTTCCAAAACTGGTATCTCCTGATATGGAAACAGTATCCTGTATGTGGAGATAATTGATTTTGCCCTTGGGAGCAAGCAGGGTGACCTTTTCACTCCTGGATGGTGGGTCTTGGGCACAGCCTTCCTACCAAGGAAGCCGCAATGAACCAAACACCCACGCCTTATATAAGGCGTCCTGGCAACTCAGGCACAGCCAAGCTAATGTTGAGCAGAACTTAAATTAGTTATTGTAATTCCATTCAAACTGAAACTTCATGTGTACTGACAGTATTCAAAGCACAGGATTTTGTTTCAGTTTTTCTAATTTCTAATTTCTTCGGGAATTTGCCTACTGGGCGTGATGCAGGATTTGTGCCAGGTGTTAGCTTTTCCTTAGGCACCTCAGTGAAATAAGGGGCAGTTAACAGCTTCCACCACCTGACGCTCCTCTTGACTTCTGTGGGCAGATGTTCAGCTCTTTAAACTTTCAGAACATTTAAAGAAATGTGGCCGCTGACCTCTGAAGCCCAAGGGGAGCTGGGCGGCTCTGAGCCTGTGAGCAGTGTACAGGCCCCTGCTCCGCCCAGGTGCCCCCTGGCACAGAGGAACCGCTCTGCTTTCTCAGGGACATTTGGATGTTAAATTCATTTCTCACGGTGGCCTTTCCCTCTTCTCCAGTCTTCTTCAAAATGACCAGCAGAACCAAAATTGCATTTGATTAAAAGAAAGAGAACGAGCTGAACTCCTAGCAAACAAACACAGTTTGAAATTTTTACTTCAAAAGCACGGCAGTAGTTTACCAGCAAGGACTGACTTCATTAATATTGCCTTATTTGTGCTGTTACCATTACAGTTTTTCAGTGTTGCTGTTCAGAAACATTTTAAAGAGCCAACTGTTGTACTGCTTTGAAATCTCTCTGTCCAGGAGTGAATCTTTGCATTCATTTCCAAAACAATCAGCTCTTCCATGTGGAAGCTCTGCAAGCTGATGCAAGCTCATCAGTTGTCAGAGACAAATAAAAAATAACAGGCTTCCTTATTCTACACCACTTTGCTTTTCTATTCATCGTCTCCTTCCACATTTCCATATTTGCTCTCCAGCAGCAGCTACAACAGGCATGTGATGGGGTAGCACACACACGCATGCATTCATGCACGCATGTCAATAGGCTGAAAAAATGAAAACCATTGCCTTATAATTCCCCTATATATTACTCTTGTATCATTTTTCCTTCCTCCTTATCATCCTTTCTTCCTTTCCCGGTCCTTTATATCTGTACATCTTCTCTGCTAGCATTTAATAATGCTGTTAACTGCCCTGACATTGTGAATCCAGGGCTAACTGCGACCCCAAACTGCTGCCATTTCCAGGGCCTCGTGCTGCTGCGCACTGGCACTGCTTTTTGTGGTGCTAGAGCCAAATGCAGAAACCCGACATAGGAGCTGTGCAGGACACAGGGAGCTGACCTCCATGAAGTTACCCTGAAGTCATTCTGCCCAATTAGATCCAGAACCAGACCCTTATATCTTCTGTGTATGGCAACTGAGACCTACTTTAGAAGAACGTCAAGTAAGAACGTGTTGAAGGGCGATAAGGTGAGAAGCAGGCTTTTGTGCTGAGCTCTGGGGGTCCTGGCAGAGTGCAGCACTGCAGGAACGCACCCAGGTGAGCCCAGCTGCCTCGGCATCGCTGGCATGTGCTGAAGTTAGGTTTCACCACTTCAGGTTTCACCCAAGCTACTTGGGTTAATAGCGTGAACAGACAGCAAGCAAGAAACATTAATGCAATGTTGGCAGCGAAATTAGCATCATTTCCTTGTCGAAATGTTGTGCACACCAATAAACACAGCAGTCTGAACAGAAGTTTCCAGTCCTGAGCAGTTACGTAGCTTGCAAATATTTTGTTTTACAGTTGTGGTCTTTATGCTGAAGTAAACTGCAAAAACATTGAAAAAAAAACAGTTCTTCAGGGTTAAAAGAAAGAGTGGAGGTAAAATAAATATGGAACAAACTAAATGTGGGTGCAGATGTCATCACAGCAGATCCGAGAGGCTCCCACTTCTGAGTATGCTCCCACGAAAGCCTTTTTGATGAGTAGCCACACGCACGGAAGAATTTGGGATTTTTCAGGGTGATTGTGCGGTTGCAGGTAACATCTTGAAGGGACGGGAGGAGCCCAGCGGCAAGCACCGGGCGGGCACAGCGCGCTCCAGCCCCGGCTCCGGCCGCCACCTAGCGGCTGTGCGGCCCCTGCTGGGGACAGGAGGGGCTCTGCTGGGGGCGGCAGGGCTCCGGCCTGTTCTGCCCGGCCTCTGCTCTCTACCTCGGGTGGATGCAGAGCGCTGCTTGCCACCGAACCCCCTGTTTGGAGCGTCTCGATTAAGTGCAAAGTGGGAGGAACTGAACCTTAAGAACCCGCCCCCTCCCCCCCCCAAAAAAAAAGAAAAAAAAGAAAAAAGGAAAAAAAAAGAAAAAGAAAAAAAGAAAGAAAAAAAAAGGAACTCCACCACCAAACAAACTAAAAACACCTCCACCAAGCAAACAAAAACAAACCCCAGCCCCCCGTTGATTTCCTGTTCATTTTCACTGCTTTTCCTGTAGTCATTTATACTATATTATTAAGAGGCCCTCATACTCTGACACCATATAGCACGATAAAACTAAAACACAGGTTTTTAATCTGTTTTGTTATTCATTTGTACCAACTTGGTAAAGCTACTGAAAGCAGGAGTAAGGGCACATGCATTTCTAAAGACAGGCTTTGTAACGTAAAAATGACAGCAGCTCCTAAAATACAGCGCTGTTCTATAGAAAAGCAAGTAAAATAACAAAGTACACTACAGTTCAGTTGTTACACTGCTGCTGTCAGTCAATGTAATTCCTACCAGCTAACAATAAAAATGTTTTGACATGCAATCTTGTATACACTTCAGTAATAGTTACCTAACAGGAACTTTCAGCCATGGAAATATTTCTTTTTCTGCTGCCTTAGAATCATGAACATTTTGTTGCAATACAAGTCCTGCTTTACAGGACACCTGCCAATGGCAGCAGCCACCAGAACCAACTTTGTGAATTGCATTGTACAGAAGAGACGTAGAACACAACAGTTATATTTCATAATAAAAAACAGCTTATCATCAGGGACAGAAGGCTTTAGTTTCTTACAGAAAAATACCATCAGATCAGACGGTGCTTGTAATGGGAAATGGAGGCTCTCCCAGTTGCCTTTGGCTAGTTAAGTTCCTTTCAGGCTCCAGCCTGAGCCGAGGCGGTGAGGTGATTACGTGTTGGGTGATGATGGAGCTAAGGGGTGCCCAGCTTGTGCTTAGCCCCATGGGCATTAACAGCACCCAGCACAAGCAGAGGCTGACGCAGTGGTTGTGTCCACGATGCCTCCATCCCCAGCTCAGGAAGGCACAGGAGTCCACAGCTGCTGTTATGGTCACTCCCGCAGCGCTCAAAAAGCAGCTGGATGGTGCAGGAGTGCTGCTGTGCTGGGCTCCCCACCACACTCCTTTTGGAGTCACGCAGGGATGTGGTTTGCTCTCCCTGTGGAAGAGATCTGTAAATGATTTGAAGGTTCAGAGTTCAGGGGTGGTTTGGAAAAACACCCGGCAGGCTGCAATGCCCGTGGGGGAGCGGTCTTGTTAGATAGGTTGTCTCTGGGTATTTCTGGCATTTCACCTCCTGACTGAAGTCAGGAAAACTCAAAGAAAGAAAAAATATGGAAAAATACATCCAGACACTTCCAAAATTGGAAACTAGTTTCCTAACATTTAGTCAAAAGCACAAGTCAGTTCTTGTTTTAACTGCCCAGTCCTCCTTGGAGTAGAAAATATTCAGTGCAATTTCCTTTCAGATATCAGATAAGCAGCATAAATAGCCACCCAAGAATCAGAGATGTGACTAATTCCCATTCATTAGAAGTGTGCAACATAAATAAATATTTGTTTTGCTACTCATTAATTATACTGGGATGCCTCCAGCTCTGTCACATGTATCCATGTCTGCTTCCACACTGTCGCCTTCGAATAAATCTACGTCGCCATTCTACAGGTCTGTACCAATGAGAGGAACCAGGAAAGGCTGTGAGCTACGGGCATCTCCCCCACTGCCTCTGCAATGCTGGTTTCTGGGGATATAGGAGGAGGAGGAGGGCTCCAGAGGGTAAGATACAGCTACTAATTTTGTTACTGGCATAACATCCTGTGTCTGAGGTTCAATTCCCAGATGGCTTTCCTAAGCCATCAAATTGCAAATACTGCTGGGGAGTTTTGTAATTCACCTCAGCAGTATATGTAAACACTACTTAATGGATGGCTTTAAGGCTGTGTTCCTGCTCCCAGGATTTTTCACTGCAGTGTTGGAGCTTTCCCTAGGGCTGTGCACAGTTTGCCATGCATCCAGGGACCAGGGAAACTGTGCCATTACAGTCCAAGTTGATTATGGTTTTTAACAGAATTATTATTATTATTATTATTATTATTATTACTATAAGAACTTTGAGTCACCAAATCTAAAACTTCCCTTGTAAATGTATCAGTTCTGAGGGGAAAGTTTCTCAAACAGGATGAAATGTCTGTATAGGAAAAAAAAAAAATCTTCAGTGATTAGGGCACTTGCATATGGGAGCCCTACAGTCAGCAAAGAGTGGTGATTTATGAAATAGTAAGCCAGCAAGGGAATCAAGCAGAGCAAGGATTTGAACTTGCTTTCCAGACTAGTTTCCCACTCATTGGTTCATGGGCTCAGTATACCCTGTTAGTGCCAATCCATTTTGTAGAGCTAGCTAAATATTCATTAAGTTTGGGATAAAAACAACATAAGACAGCAGTTACAGTAGCTGCATGAGATATGGGCCGATCACGCTCAAGCCCTTGATTCACGCTGGTCAGAGGAAAGGCTCGTACACAGATATCATCTCACATACCGTGAGCTTATGCAGGACATGGCTCTCCATTCAGCATCACCCAGAAACAAACACAAATTCCTCACATATTTTTCTCTTGATTCTGCCTACCCCAATGTAATGGAAATGAATAAAATTAAAAATTGGGCTGTACATTTATATTCCCATTTTCTGTCTTACATCTCATTACTGTGTAAGCCTGCTTTTAAATTGTCCACAGTGCATTTCTGGCTATTCCAAGATTACCCTGAAAGAAGTCATTTTGTTTAACTTTGAAATTAAAGCTGGTGGGAATGGAGGATGCCCCAATATTAATTATATTAACAGAAAGTGATGGTGCGAGGTCAAGGGGAAGTGCAGAGCCAGAGTGCTCAAAGTATCATCAGCTATGTCACAAAAACAGATGTGCTCTGGTGCTTCTCCTTTCCGCGTATGGGGAATTTGCTCAAGATCAGGATCTTCCGTGATCAGTGCCTCAAAGGTTTTTGTCCCATTCTTCTACTTTCTACTTTTCAGAAGGGGTCATGTATATTTCTCCCTTTTCCTTTTGTTACCTATTTAAAAAAAAAAAAAAACAAAAAAAAAGAAAAAAAAATGAAAAAAAAATAAAAAAAAAGAAAAAAAAATAAAAAAAAGAAAAAAAAAAAGAGGCCACAGCATGAAGCAGTGGCCCAGCTCTGCCTGGTGCTGCAGTGCCCATTGACAGCAACCTCACGCAGAGGTCCTGGTGCTGAGAGGAGCAGCTCAGCATCACCTGCTGCACACCTGCCTGCCAGTAAGATGTGGTCAAAGGGGCCTTTTCAGGTAATCTGCTGAGCTAGATGGTAGCAGTAGCCCTTTAACATGAGGAAGACAAGGGGCAGTGAGGCCTCCCAGGCTCCTACTTGTGGTATTTCATCTGCTGGATGCTGCAGATGCTGTACGCTCAGTGAGAACGACAGGGGAAGCTAAGATTAGTTTTTAGCACAATTTTACATTCTTCTGTTCTGGGCTTGTGCCAGATCTTAGTGTTACTCTAATGATAACTGTAGGGGATGTGTACACACGTGAACTCACTTTACTACAAAAATCAAAAGAGAATGGACATTTACAGCTGATAATCCAAAATGTAACTGATCTATCTGTTGACAGAGAAGTGTTTATATGACCAGAGATTCAGAAACCTCCAACAGGTCGGCCAGCCTGCCCACAGCAATACCGTGTGAGGTACCGTAGCATGCTGCAACGCCTAACTCCTCTGACCTGAGCGAGAAGGTGTGCATTGCCCCACAGCTGCGCTTCTGTGCTGACTTGAAGCAGAGGGAACATGCGCTGTTGTGCTGGGCTTTGTTCCACGGGGCTAGGCTCACTATTTAAACCACATGGTGAATTATGAGTGTGTAAGTAGGAGGAAAACTAAAACATATTTCACTGGGTTCTAGAAAAGCTCTGAATGGCTGTCATTTTTATCAAGGTTTTGTGTGTTCTATCCAAACACCACACAATTGTGCTGTACCATCAGAGTAAGGTGGGCTACTGCATTACACATTGAGAGGTGACTACCTCAACTGCAGTGGGTGCAGCTTGTATCCCTGACTCTTAGAAATTGAGGCTGATGCTCAGAGATGAGTTTTTAGGTGGTGGAGAAGGATTGCTAAGGTTGGAGCTAGACAGTTCCTTTTCCTACCTATGATGGGGTATTTCTAGTGATTTGTAAAGCTGTCCAGGATGAGCTTTTGAGATTCAGGGAGCAGCAACAAAATGGCTCCTATGTTTTTCAGCTGCACCTGCAGTTAACAGGAGTTCTGTAGGTTGGTTTCACTGGTGATTTGAGGGATGACACCTTCTCCTGAAATGACTGTTCACAATTACACTTGTACTCTGATAATTAGGTGGCATTCACGGCCAGAAAATTGAAGCAGTGTTAGATGATTTTGAAGCTGTGTTAGTGCTGAGCCAGAGTGCAAAGGGTGTTGGAGCTTGGATCACTGCTGTAATGCTGTACCTGCCCTTGATTATATTACTGAAGCTCTGTGGGATGCGGTTCTCTTGTTGAAAATAGAAATTAGTGGTATTTGCCTATCACAGAACAGCACAACAGGCTGTTAACTCAAGTGGCTTGTATATGTGAAGATACGCTGAAACTGCTAAGAAAGCTCCACTAGCTAGTTGGGTTTTGGACCTGAGTTTATTTTGCTTCGCTGCATTCCAGTGTAACAATTGCAATGGTTCATCTTTAATTTTGTGTGTCTTTCTTCTAATCTATGCACCAAGCTTGGCAGCAATATCATCAGGAAAGGAATTGAAGAGTCAGGGTTTCTGACAATTTGGGCTTGAAAACATTGTGGGAGAGCTTTCAAGATTTTGCTGTCTTCAAACCAGAAATGCAGTTTAGCTTCAGTTTATCTTTAAACCTAACTTTAATGCAAAGCGTAGCTTCACATACTGCAGTTTTGACTTTACCTAATAAAAAATACACATAAAACAAGTAGAAATAGGAAGAAAAGACCTACTTTGCAGAAAAAATAGCCTGACAGTAGAGAATGAGGGAGCCTGACAAACTTGTGGTGTTCTTGTTCAGCTACAGCGAAGGCAGATTAGGGATAAATTACTCAGTGAGCAAATGTCTTGTTTTCTCAGTAACTCCACCTCTTTTGGGCATCCTGCCCTGTCCCCACCCCTTGCACTTGTCTGCATGTCTTAATGGCAGTATTCATGCAGCTGGTAATTTATGTGTCTGAGAGAGAAGATTTACACAGAGCCTTCCCTTCAGTTATTCAGAAAATTTGAGATACAGTATGGGATTTGTTAGGTCCCAAACTCTAACTTAAAAATCACAAACGTCTTGAGGGCTAGACTTGAGTGAGAGAAACTTTACATAGAATAACTCAACCAGAAGTTAGTTCTTAGGTCTTCACTTTACACCTAGTTACAAAAGTTTGTCTTCAAAATAAATACAATGCCTATTGTAACATAAGCACACAGTAATTTGGCTCCGACTGAAGCAGTTCGATGTGCTGCTCTGGAAGACAGACAGAGCTGATCCAGTTACTGAAACCTACTTGATTCAGTTGGTGTCTCGTGTCATAAACACGAATTGTTAATTTCATATTACTCATAACAGGCGCACTGTGAATGTTTGCAGAGTTTATAGGATATCAGTTACAAATGTAATTATACCAGCCATTCCTTAGGACTGACACCAGTTTCAAATTAGAAGCTGACAGGCCTCACCTGCTCCTGAGTTCACTGACAGGTCACCTTCTTGTCATTTTGGCTGTCCCCCCATCAAAATGACATCTGTGTTCATAAAAGGACAGTGAGGGACTCTAAGTTGTTAGAATTGTTGAAGAATAAGAATAAGGTGTCATCTACTCCAA
This sequence comes from Cygnus olor, assembly GCF_009769625.2. NCBI lineage: Eukaryota > Metazoa > Chordata > Aves > Anseriformes > Anatidae > Cygnus > Cygnus olor. The sequence goes on from NC_049176.1 coordinate 6,311,190, forward strand.
TAATGTAGTGCTTAACTTTGGCCTTTCAGATGGCGTGATGCTTGTAGCACCTGACAATGTTTCCAGATACAAGAATAGCTGGTTCGGAGGGGCAGCAGTTGTTCCCTCTTCTACCCATGGATGCTAGGCATTCAGCTCAGCCCTAGCCACAGAGTATAGACAATCCCAGAGACTTGAGCAAAAGGCTTCAAAATACGTTTACCTTTTACATAAAGGAACAGTACATTAGCTTAAATTGAAACATTCAGAGGAAGTTATTACACATTCAGATTTTTTAACAACCTATGAAAGGCTAAAGGTAAATACTGTTCAACAAACAACTGGATAAAATACATTTTAAACCTTTACAATTTGTTGGATATTTGCATTAATTTATTTACATGCCATTTATGTAGATGCAAACCATAATTTTATGTGGAATTGTCCTGGCTCTTGAGAACCCATTCCTTTATAACAGAAGATTCTTCATATTCACTCAGTTAATCTAATGCAGTTGAGGTAGGGCAGTCCGATTCCTGTGTCCTGACACTTCTCAAAACTAGGAAAAAGTGCATCCACCTTCAAACACAGACTTTGGAATTAGTTTGTTTCTGTCATTAAACAAATGGAAATGTCAAGATCCAAACAACTTCAAACTTTCCAGGTTAAAGATCTGGGCTCCCCTAGATTTCAAGTTTATTTTAATAATTACATGCACTAATATAGGTGTGCCTCCTATGGAACAGCTGTACATATATGTTCCTAAGGCTTGGGTTTTACAGGGAGTTAAGTAAATGTATACATATAATCCCATTGAAATTGCCTGGTCCGTTGCTGCTGTGTGCAGAGGAAGGTCTCTGGGTGAGCTCCCAGTCATGGGACATTAAAAGCTTTTCTCCTTGCAGCTCTACGTGCTGGACAGGCCCATTCTCGCCTTCAGCTCACGTGTATGCTGGTGGGAAAAGGGCACAGACATATTCGTGAGAGGGTAGGAAAGGATAAACAAGATGTTGAATTGCACTTTGCCAAATGAAGGGCTCAGAGCAGCCAAGGAAAATCTTTTTTCTTTTCCTCTCACTAAATTAGACCTTTATTTTTGTCTTAGACACTGTGGCTAGCAGAGCTGTAAGGACATTCACAGTTATCATAGTTGCCATCATTCTCTGAAATCTGTCCTTGATTTTATTTTCTGCTCCAGGAAATATTATAGTATTGTTATTTTATCTATCTTAAATAAACCTGAGGCCTGACTACTCATGGTGTAAACAAGCATGACTTCAGGAAAGCAATGCTGATTCATGCCATCCGTGTGTCTGAATCTTAATATAAAAGGGAACATGTTACTAGAGAGTAAACAGAAGCAAACCTTTGTAATAGAAATTCATGTCATCAACATAGACAACCCCATCCAGTGATCAGCAGGAAAAAAATACCCAAGGTAGATTTACACAGAAGCCACCACTTTTTTTTTTTTTAATGATTTGGATATTGATCATTTTTAATCTTCTTCTCAGAACAACCGGGAGATCTATTATAGCTTGAGCCAGCCATGAAAAGCAGGTCCGTTCTTTAACCTGCACCAATTCACTTGGACATATTTTATATCTCCAGGGATTCAGCCACAAAGTCCATTAGAGCATCAGATGCAGTGAGGTCAAATCAATTGTCCATACTGCAGACAAGGTAACCATCATTTACTGTAATTCTCCCCCGTCATGGTAGAGGAGAGGAAAGGTTAAAAGCTGTATTACCACGAGGCTGCCTCATCTATCTTTTAGTATATTGGTAATACCTAAACATTGCTTAAAGAACTGAATGTACAATCTTAAATCTATGTTAAACTGGATTTAAAGGTTAGATTGCCAAATCAAAAATTTGCTAATGATATTTTCTTCAAGGAAAAGCAGGAAAAAATACCTTTTTTTTTAATAAGAAAAAGCAAAAAGCTTTAAATATATTGTCACATCTGACAAGACCCATCCAAAGCAATACTGAACATTCATCTCAGAATGACCTGAATGACTGATATTTATCCTTCCCTATACATAGATATATTTACCTATGAAGTAATTTGCTGTCATCTCTTTAAGCTGGAGATGCTACGACAGTCCAAAAACAAAAGAGGAAGTAAATTCACGATGTATATTTTGCACTGTAAATCAAGTCCTTATGTGTTTGCACTCTAGGATGGGCAATAATAATTGACTGAAGCAATCACTGCTGTGGGAAAACAAACGTCCTGGCAGTGTCGCATCTGAAGGTCAAGTCTGATGACATAGTAAGCACCTGAACTCTCACTGACTCCTGGGGAGGTGGCGGTCGCTGAGCACCTCCCGGAGCTCGCCTGGCGGGGACAGATTTACACAGTCATTGGGTCTGGGGGTGAGGATGCTTTTTCTCCCCCACCTCCCTCTGTTGGGTCTGCAAAGTCATTTATTTCCATTACACTGCCATACTCTCTGGCTCCTCTGCTCTGTGTTAGCTGCATGAAACCAGAGAGAAAATGCAGTTCTGTGCTGCCAGAAACTATGTTCCTCCTCCTTTGAATAATTGTGCTGTCCCTGATTCACTTCACATGCGCTGATGTGTTGCTTGCATGCAGGGGAACCATGCCCACCCCTGCCATGCATGTGAGAGCTGTAGCGCTGCAGCCCAGTCCTTGTAGGACTCTGGTGAAGTGGGAAGCAATAAATCCAGCCTTTTCTAGGTTAATCTTTTCTCTTTCCCTGGATTTCTTTAATCCTGGTCTATTTTCTTTGAGAAAGTGATTGAATGAAGAGCTACTTAGATTTTACATGTTATAGAAATCTTTTCACATCTGTAGAAATTAGGCATTTTTTTTCCTTCTGTCTCAGAAGCTAAGTTGCAGAGCAAACATACACATGCATTTAAAGTAGAGCCAAAGAAGTAAGGAACAGAAAATAGTTGCTGTTACTAGTTGCATATCAAATATATTTCTATGGCTGACATACCTTCATGGTATTCATCTTGGGAGACAATGGGAATATAGTGGGAGTGTAAGAGCTGATGGTGTAGGTTACAGATTAATAAATATTTTTATAATGAAGCTTATTTTTAAATGTTAGGGTTTAGTACTCAGCATAGTAAATTCTAATTTCAGGTAATGTGGGTATTCAGTAACCATAAAAAGAAACTGCTGTAAGTTTTGTATGTGCTGAAGGAGAGAGAAATGTGCTTTCGATTAGGTATTACATACCATTCACTTAGCTGCTTTTCCTCTTCTGTTCCCTCTTTTTATCGCTTACCTTAACACAGACTCTTTGTGGTTCCTTTTTCTCAGTTTATTTTACCCATCCTTTCTGAATTCATCTCAATGCATGTCTACTCACAGGTTTTTCACTAATCCTCAGAGCAGTGCAGATTGGCATTGTGCCATAAAATAATAATGTTACAACTATAAATCTATAGCGGGTAACTCCTTACAAAGTTAAGTACCAGAACAGCTAATGTTATTCATTTATATTTTAATAAACAAATTATGAAATACATACATAAGGAGAATGTAAGGCTAAGAAAGAAAGAAATTCATCCCAGAGTTTGGAAAGAAATGAAAGGTTAAAAATATACTTTCCTTCATAATAGCACAAAATTAGGACTGCATGCAGTTTGCATGGTCTGTTGTTTTCCTTGTTCTGGAGTACCTCTCAGACAGCTCACAGTTTAGCAGTACCCTCACTGCTGGTACGTATTCTGCAATGCTAATTCAGAGAATGGTCCACTGGGTTATTTAGCTGAAACTGGAGTCTCAAAAGAGATCAGACAAACTTTGCTGTTCTTTGGCTTCAACGGATATCACAGCCCTGGCTGAAAGACCACTGAGCTTAATAGAAAGGCTTTGGATCTGGAAAAATGCTTACTGAAATCAATGAGAGAAAGAGCTTTAACTCCAGTGGTTAACACTTCATTCTGGCCCTTTTCTCAATAGATACAGGCATTGGCTCTGCAATGCCTAGTCATTTTATAAGATCAATACGACAAACCTGACTTGTCCAATGGGTGTGTGTTTACTATGTGCTGTCTTAGCATTACAAGTCAGATCAGACTTTTGAAAAATGAGTATTTGATTTTACAATAATTCCAGCCTGTGCAGCAAACAATTTTTTTAAGGAAATCTGTTTAACCAGGAAAATCACTAAGGAATTCCTTAAGAGTTATATATAGCTTTTAGTTGACAGACTTCCTTAAAGAACTCCTTTTTCTATGTCTACAGTAATTAAAATAAAAGTTGTCCTTCGAGTATTTGCTGTTGGCAAGATGTATTTAGTTTAATTTCCTCCAAATGCTAAAGAGCTTGCTACAGTTACGGAGTAGTTTGGTCTTGTGAACATGAGAGAGATTCAGATTCTCAGAATTTGTCATAAAGTAATATATTCAAGCAGACATTTTTGATTCTCCTGGTCACTCTGAGAGAGTGCAGTAATTGCCTGTCATTGCATCAGTAGTCACTGTCCTGGAAGCCGAGTTAATAGCACGACAGCTGTAGCATTACAGACAACATCAGTGCAGGGTTTGGGGGACAAAATTCCTCTCCAAGTAACCAAAAAAGGCAGGCCTGATTACATAAAATGGTGACATTAGACAGAACTGTTCTGAAAACATGCATGAAACAAGCAGAAGTGCATTTGTGAGCAAGTCTTACCCTGGGTGTGGCTTGGGTTATGTCACTGCTTGACTGTTTCATGTTAAAGATGAAACACAAGAGTTTCAGTAGGAGGTTACCAAGGTCATCTCTTCTTTTGAAAAGTAACTTACTCTGTTAAAAGTTGAAATGCGTATTAATGAAAGACATCTTACATCTGTATGCAAATGTTTCCTACAGTGCTATATAGGCCATCAGAGGAGACTTTAATTACAACTTTAATTCCTGCTGAATTCCTGATGTTCAGAACATGAAAATAAGGTGCCAGTATTTGTAACCAAATGAAAAAACAAGTAGCTTAGAAAGAACACACACAACCACAAACCAAACCTAAATGCTTAATTAAACATTTTGGTATTTGCTTCGGGATTGGATTTTGGGCTGAAATTTCTTGTAACAGTTCTTCAAGGGCTGAGGGAAAAGCATGGAAACTGGAGAGTTCTTGCTTTACACAGATGCATCTACTTTGCTTACGAGTTTGTTAACTAACTGTCATCGATGATGATTAAAAGAGCAATGTATATTTCTCCAAACCAGCAAAATGGTGAGAAAATAGATCAAAATGAAACATTACGGTCAACCATAGAGTCAACTGGAGAGGTCCCAGATGACTGGAGACTTGCTAATGTGACACCCATCTATAAGAAGGGCCATAAGAAGGACCAGGGGAACTACAGGCCTGTCAGCCTGACCTCGGTGCCAGGGAAGGTGATGGAACAGGTCATCTTGAGTGCAATCACACAGCATGTGTGGGACAACCAGGGGATCAGGTCCAGCCAGCGTGGGCTCATGAAGGGCAAGTACTGCCTGACCGACCTCATCTCCTTCTTCAACCAGGTGACCTACCTGGTGGATGAGGAAAAGCCTGTTGACGTAGTCTACCTAGACTTTGGCAAGGCCTTTGACACGGTCTCCCACAGTATTCTTCTGGAGAAGCTGGCAGCCCGTGGCTTGGACAGGTACACTCTTTGCTGGGTTAAAAACCAGATGGATGGCCAGTCCTGGAGAGTGGTGGTGAATAGAGTGAAATCCAGCTGGTGACCGGTCACCAGTGGTGTTCCCCAGGAGTCGGTGTTGGGGCCCATCCTCTTTAAAATCCGTATTGATGATTTGGGTGAGGGAACTGAGTGCACCCTCAGTAAGTTTGCAGATGACACCAAGTTGGGGGGAACTGTCAATCTGCCGGAGGGTAGGAAGGCTCTGCAGAGGGACCTGGACAGGTTAGATTGATGGGCAGAGGCCAGTGGGATAACATTCAACATGGCTAAGTGCTGGGTCCTGCACTTTGGCCACAACAACCCCATGCAGCGCTACAGGCTTGGGGCTGACTGGCTCGAACACTGTGCAGAGGAAAAGGATCTGGGGGTGCTGACTGATGCTCACCTGAACATGAACCGGCAGTGTGCCCAGGTGGCCCAGAAGGCCAATGGCATCCTGGATTGTATCAGGAATAGTGTAGCCAGCAGGAGCAGGGTGGTGATCGTTCCCCTGTACTCTGCTCTGGTGAGGCCGCACCTCGAGTGCTGTGTTCAGTTTTGGGTCCCTCAGTACCAGACAGACATTGAGGAACACAAGTCCTGTGAGGAGCGGCCAAGGGAACTGGGGTTGTTTAGTCTGGAGAAGAGGAGGCCCAGGGGACCTTATTGCTCTCTACGACTACCTGAGAGGAAGGTGTGGGGAGCTGGGGGTCGGCCTCTTCTCACAGGTAACTAGTGATAGGACTAGAGGGAATGGCCTCAAGTTGCACCAGGGGAGGTTTAGGTTGGAAATTAGGAGACATTTCTTCTCAGAAAGAGTGGTCACGCGTTGGAATGGGTTTCGCAGGGAGGTGGTGGTGTCACCGTCCCTGTGGGTGTTTAAGGAAAGGTTGGACATGGTATTTATGGAAATGGTTCAGTGGGTGGTATTGGTGGCTGGGAGGCGGTTGAACCAGATGATCTTGGAGGTCTTTTCCAACCTTAATGATTATCTAAAAGATCTTCTACTTTACCACATTCCCAGTTTAAACAAATTTGTCAGATTAATTCAAGGATAAATTTTCCAAGATTTTGAAAGACAGAAAAGCAGTAGAAATATTTCCATGAATTAGACAAAGAAATCTATTTGGTTTTGTCCTCAATGCCCTCACTTCCAGCTCTGAGGTCAGAGTTAATATACTTTGCTGCTGAATGGAAATCTGAAAGAGAAATTGGCTTTAAACAAAAGTGAACATAACCAATTTATTTTCATTACTGAAGTTGAGGAAAATGCAATATGTGTGAAAGGAAAAAGTTATATTATTGGAATAGGAAACATTTATTTTAAAAAAAGTAAAAAAAATAGGAAAAACAAAGAAATTAGATGGTTTTTAAATACAATTTTAAGTAGGCAAAATATCCCTTTCAGCACAGTGTGGGATATAACATTAGTCTTAATTGTCTGTGATCAAAAAAACTGTGTTTCCTCATAAGAACTTTCCCAATAAGACTTTGCTACCTTACCTCATTTTTACCCACAGAAGGCAAACTGCTAGATTTTTGGAGACTGCTAGCAATGTTTTCATTCCTATGACAATTAGTTCATTACTAATCTTGACCATCTCTGCGATGAACTCATGAAGAACTTTAACATTAAGAAGCACCTCATAAATCATTTACAATAAACCTGAAGGAATATTGAGCATTTGTAAATATGACCTCCCTTTGCAGGATTTGTCTGTCTTTTTTTTTTGTTTTTCTGAACCTTTCCTCTAATTATCTTTAAATCTCCATGAAAGTAGCTAAAGAAACTGGAACTGAGATTTGTAGTAATATTAGTCATTTTACTAATGGATATTCTATAGCTTGTCCGTTTTTCCACTTCCTCTTACCTGGTCCCTTCATAACTCAGACAGTTAGACAGACTCTTAATACCCTTTGGTTGGAGCCAAGGGGTCTTACGAATGTAATTTATACAGTAGTTGTTGATTTAAATGGCAAAACCCCCAAATCTTATGCTTTTTAAAAATGTAAATCTATCTGGATCTCATTAACAGAGGTTCTTGACTACAGTAGAAACTCTTTAATTTTTTCAAAAACTATTCGTTTTATTCATGAGATTCAGCTCTTGTTTTCCAAAAATACTATGGAATCTGTTGGTTTTTGTCCAGTGGATTCAGCCTAGAGTAGATTCTAGATCAGTAGAATGTAACAGTAGATTTATTTTAATTCTGAGACTGAGAAACTTCTAAGCAGCTATTAAAAAAAAAAAAGGTTAAAAAGGGTAGCTGCATATTAGAGACAAAACTTTGCCCATGAATAAAAAGCTTTGCTACTTTACTATTCCATTCTGACTGTATGGAAATCAAAACATAGCAAGTCTGCCTTATCCATAATATCTAGAAAACCTATGTGAATGAACCTCCATTTGGGAACAGCTGAGGATCTCTGATGGTAAAAAAAATTGTGTGTTAATTTGTGGATAAAGCTATTCTGATAAAGGTTGTCACACTGTTTATTAGTGGAGTCATAACTTGAGGAGCTACAAGGTTGCACTGACCTACTTCCTGAATAAATTTGGCACTACTCATTGAAGGTCCTAAATGAGAATTATGCTGGTGGTGAAGTATGGTACAGGTTTATTTTATTTATTATATTTTTGTAAAATCCAACAGTATCTACTACTTTACTTTTGAATTTGGGATATATGAGAAGTATGGTAAAGCAATGCAGGTGGTGTTTCTTTTTGTCTCATGCTGCTCTGTTTAGCACATTTCTGCTAACGAGACATAAAATACGCAGGTGGGCTTGAGGAGCCCCTATTGATATTTCAGATCTCTCAAGACGTCACCATCTACCAGATATTGTCGTCACACCTGGCACCTATTTTGGAAGGATACAGGTTTTCTTTTAAGAGGTTTTGCCATTTTAATGCAGAGAAGTCCATGGAAACTGCTTCTTCAACTTAAAGGATCTAACAAGATTTAAGATTCCACTTGTTTCCTCTCCCTGTTATGTTCAACAGTTTATAACTGCATTGCAAGTGTTCATAAAGAAGACAATAGTGCAGTATAATCAGTTCAGACATAGATTACTGGCTCACATAGTGGCTAGTTTTGAAATAAAAAATGAGGTATATCTTATTTTGCAGCTACGTATTTTATGAGCAAAGCATGATTTTATTGCCCCCACAGAAATCCCTTGCTGATATCCATACCGTGTCCTGCACTTGGTCTTGCAGCATTTTGCTTGCATATTACTAGTTAGTGTACATCTTCAGGTTTGGCTGAGAAATTATGAGATATTTGGATAAGCCCCGAAATGAAGATACAGAGCACTAGGCCTGCTCTCTTTTGCTTTTTTTTCCTCACTTGATCATATCAACTTCTGGTTTTAAAATGATGTATTTTGAGGGCAGTATAACAGAGCTCTGAGGTAAGATATATTTTTATCCAAAGAAAGATACAAAATCATGAAAATTATACTGACTCTGCCTTCCTCCCTTCTTTGTTTTTTTTGTCTTAAGCATCTGCATTATTGGAGGACAATACATTAATCACATATCTCACAAGCCAGAATCGTATGTGGCTTGATCAGTTTTGGGGTAAAATTTAGCTAGACTGCCTAAAAATGCTTATTGGTCTCTATGGATTTGTGCTGAATTTATTTAATATAAAGTGTAATATAAAAAAACCTCTCTGCAGTTAATTAGCCTCCAGGTTATTGCAGACCCAAAGGCATTATATTTGAGTTGTCACTGCAACTTGCAAAGATCAGCAGTATTTAATTTTTGTGTAGCACAAAGTAGATTGCATGTGCTTATCTGGCTAATGTTAGTTCATTGTTTTCAGAATCTAATTTCATTTTTAGTTTTCTTGGCCCTTCAAGTTGCTGCCAAACATCATGAACTTTGCTGAAATCAGTTATGTTCCACTGAGATAGTAGCAGTTGAAATGACAGCAGCAGTAGACCTGAAGGTTCCTCCAGAATGATGCTTTTGTAGCTAGCGGCAAGATTTGTTTCTGTTACATTATAAACCTAAAACAAATAGGGCTCATTCAGACTCCTTAGGGATTGGGCAGACCTAAGCTTATTAATTATTCCTGTTTCCTAAGGAGACAGCATCAGCTCTCCTTCATTTGATAATCCTGTTTTCTCAGAAAACGTTTACACATGTTCCAATACCAAGTTAGCAGTGGCAGGAACTCTTTAGTGGTTAGAGAAGTGGCAGAAGGTTAAATCATCTGACTTTGATGTTATGTTGATTGTTTACCCGTAGTGTACAGTAACATCTTAAAAAAATGAAGCAAAGTGGGTGTATTCATTACTGGACAAACACAGCTGACAAGTTAAAGAATATGCGACTCTCTTAAGCTGAGACCAAAGTGCTTCATTTATAATGGAGATTACGGTAAGAACCAAATGAAGTTGTCTAAGGGAAAATGATGTCTCCTGAGCCTTTATTCTGGTTTGGCCACAAGTTAATAACATGACCAGCACTTAACAACAAAATGCAGGACTGTATTATCTTTTAGCAAATGCCAGTCATGTGCAATCCAAACAGGTCAATTACTAGCAAATCTCTGAAGATCTCCTGAAACCTCAGAAGAGTTAGAGATGCCAAGAAAATGTCTAGATGCACAGAGACACAGCAACAGAAATAGGGCACAAACCAATTTGCAGAAATGGAACTTAACCCTTAGAGGGAAGAACCCTGGCTGCTACATATTCATTTCCATTTCATTAAATATTTATGAAGAGACATGCATGTAATGTGATTCTAAATTATGGAATAAGCAAATGGGATCTGTGATGTTTCACTCATGGTTAATCTATTTCTTTCAACTTTTCTGTATCTTGCAGGAGTAATGGACAAATGTGGCTTTTTTTTTTTTTTTGCTTTTTTTTTTCTTCCCACTAGCATGCTAGATATTTGAAAATTAACGTTCTCTTAAATGATTCTAAATCAGCACACACAAAATAGAGTGTAGAGGCCAATGATAGCCTATTCTTCAGCTCAATACGCATGTCTAAGACCTATTAATATTAATGAAACCTACACACAAGCATGTGGGGATAATTGACCCCATTAAATTCCACTTACTCATGAACTACTTTGTAAGGTTTGTTCCTTAGTTATTGTAGGTTTTATCAAGGATGAAAGTTGGAACAGCATGTATCCCAACAGAAGACTATTTCAAAAATAGCTTTGTGAAAATGAAAAGTAAGTACCACAAAGAAACATGTTTTCATCCAGACTTTCACTGTGTAATGAAAATAACTTTATCTTGCTTTAAACAGGATGGTATCATTAGATATTTTTCTCTTTCTTTGACTAGCTTTCATATTAAATGTTAGCATATTGCTAGTAAAGTAAAAAAAAATAAATCGTAAACCCAAGTTTTTATATATCGTTTGATTTAGTCGTGCCAACAGGCTCCTCTGTGAGATACCAGCTAATCAGCACTGGCAGCTCCAGTGGGAACTGGCAGCTCCCACCCCCTAGCACATTTCTGTTTACCTTATTGTTCTGAAACTAGCCATGATGCACAAACATGTCTTGTGTTTACAGACAGGATGGTGCACCTCCCTTCACCACAATAGCTTTGGCATGATGGTCAGTGCAGCCCCATTCATGCTTCTGGGTAAGATGAGGTCTCACACTGCCCATGTCCCTAGGCACACGGAAAGGAGACATATTCCTACACTGATGGGTGATAGTGTTGTCTTAAGGATTTTGTTTCCATTCAGACATTTGATTTATGTGAATGTCTCAACTGCAGCATTGTGAAGAAAAAACCATGCTCAGAAAGCACTGATAGAGGAACACCATTAACTGCATCTGCTCTTACCCCTTCAGTAACAAACTCATGGAAAGGGGGGGAAGCACAAGACAGGTATCTTCCCAGTGTTCATTAGAGAGACTGATAACATTTACTGACCTGATGTGCTCAGCTGAGATCACCAGAAAGCTTTACTCTTCCTCACATAATCCTAGTCACAGAGTTCCCAGGACCCAGGGAGATTCACAATGCCCGGAGAGTTCACGTGTCTCAGTCCATTCCTGTGGAGCAAAACACTGGTTGGGGCTCAATTCTCCACCCACATTTCCCTCCAGCATACATACTGTACAGATATAATTTGGGGCTGTGACCTTCAAAGGTAGCTAAGGAAGGGAAGGATGGGAAGGTAGCTAAACATGGGAAGGATGAGCAGTATTTCAAACACATACCTGGAAATCTGGCCTTTGAATATTTTTTTTCTTCTGACATTCTGGGAATCTTGTCTTCACTGAGTTTTCTTTAATGTTTTTTTCCCATTCTGTCTGAAAAGGGGAGTAAACCAAGAGAGTTATTCTGTTGTCTATTTAATGGCTTATCCCTAAATGTATGAAGATCACTAAGTTCACGCAAGAGAATGCGTCTAGCATCTCTCCTGATTAGTGCTAAGTGGAATTTGACACTGTAGACAACCATATAAGAATTACTATTGTCTTATATCAAATACATGTTATGTTCTCCCTGACCAGGAATGGCTGATCTCTTTCAAGCTGATCTTTTCTTTAGAAGAAGCAGTCTGTGTCATACAACTGGTTTTGCATTTACATGCAATCCCCCCAGACATATAGAGGAAGAAGGAATGCTAGTGAAAGAACTAGTATTGCTGTAGCTAGTTCTTTGTAATAGATACTATTCAAAATAATTTTCCTGACAGTACTGTTACTATTTTCTTGGTAACAATCTCAAACAAATATCACGAACAATAAGATCAAATCTTTCCCAAAAGGAGCACTCAGACAACATAAGTCGTTGCACTCCTTATTCTTTGTGCACAATACAGAAATTAGTATTTTTACAGTCTGTCACCTGGTTCACCTTTAAAATCCCCTTGTTCAGAGCTCCAGTGCACCTGAAGAAGGGCCCAAAAATCACGCTTACCTTCAGCTGAGTCTACACAAGAAGCAGTGTCTCCATAAGCTTCAGACACAATGCTACTTGCACCGGACCCAGAATGAATAATCTCCAGACATGAGTTACTGGCACAATTAGAGCAAGAGCACAGCTGACTGACATACTCAACAAAAGAGCTTTGGCAAAGGTTACAATGGAAAAGCATATAGAGGAAATTCACTCTTGGCGTTGAATGTACCCTAGTAAAAGCAGGACCTACTACTGATTAACAAGCTCAGACTCTGCAGACCAAATACCAAAGGATGAACAATGGCAATAACATTCTGTTATGTCTCTCTACGGCATGCATGCAATTTATCATTAACTTATATTCCATAGGCAGCTCCAGCAGTACATTTTCACAGTCTAATTGACGCATACGAGGTTTGGCTTGCAGCTTTCAGAAAAAATCACAAGCACAGAGAATGCAGTTCCATCCAGCAAGGAAACCAAAGCCCAGCAATATTAGTTACAACTGCAGTTGTGTCTCCAAGGGTGCACATTTAACTGGGCAGCTGGGGTTTCCTCATAAAGCATAATATCTTGCTGATTTCTCCACAGAGCTCTACTAGATTTGGGAAACATGACCGTCTTTTACAAGAGGCAGGAGAACCCCTCTCTGAGGAATGTATTTTTTCCCATGTCAATCATTTTGATTCTTTTTCCAACTTCTATCGGTGTGTTTGCTTCAGAAGTCAGGCTTACTAGTTCCTAGTTCCCAGGGTCACCTCTGAAGCCTTTCTCACAGACTTTCATCTTCCTTTTCCCTACCTGTGGTACTAAGGTCAGTGCAAACAATTGTTACTGGCAATTTCACGAGTACATTCAGAAATTGAGAGTGAATGCCTCTGCTTCAAGTGTTGTACTTGTTTGACTCTTTAATCTGTTGAAGTTCTGAAGACACTTTTGGTCTGACAGGAACCTCCCTGTCCTGATTACTGATGCATTTACTTTTCTTGCAATGGCTTTCTTTTCCATAACTGCTCTTTTTACACCTCTGTCATATGTTGGCACCACCAGTTCACTGGTAGCCTTCTATAGGCTGAGGAAACTAAATACAGTTTTATTATTAGATTTCTATGTTTAGCAAGTCACTCTTAAAAACATTGTTGGCTTATTTATTGTGGTCTTAGCTTCTATGAGTCTATTTCTTCACTGGACATGACTTACTTTCTTACATGGCTTTTTACTTCTCATAGCCTTATTCTCTGCTGTTTTGACAGGATAACTGCTTTTGATATTTGAAGAGGTTGTTTAATGATACACATTTATGCTGAACCTTTATTATTCCTTTAAGCAAACTCTGTAAGGACTGTGCTAGCTGCTCCTTTATATATTTGACTTTGCCATTTTAAGGTAAGTTGCTGCAAAGCTGGATATTTCTAACTTTGTCTTTCTGTGAGGAGTTAAATTTGAGAATGGCAATATTAGTACATAATTCTTTCCCTTGTAAATAGAAAGTTGGCACCTTAGCTCTGCTGAGTGTCTGACCACTAAGTGGTATTGGCATCCAGGTATCTCAGTTAGTGTCTTACATCATCCTTCACTCCTCACGTAAGCCTCAGCCTTCTTATTTTTGGTTATACTGTCATTCCAGAGCTGAATGGCGCAGCTGCTCACAGGAGTAAATGGACTACTCTGGCATGCAACCCCGCTCTTCTGCAGCAGCCATGGAAGAACCTTCTTGGGGTTACCCACTGTGAGGTAAGATGCTGGGCACACGTGCTAGAGGAGGCATAGTCCCCAGTGGAAGGAGCTGCAGACACAGATATTAGCCTGAGTTTCCAACTTCTCAAGTCCTGTGAGAAACAAAGTAATTTATTTTTTTGGTGAAATGCAACTTGTGAGGAGACTTCTTCTGAACTCAGTACTTGCATATTACACTTGACCTGCTGGTTGGGTAACACAATATGCCATTATCTGATTTCTCCAGTGCTTACAGAAAAAATACTTCATAATTAAAGCATTCACATTCACCCATACAACTTCAGAGTTTGCAGGACTGTTGTGTTTCTAATCATGAAAAACATGGCTTTATTTAGATAATAAAATAGCCATAAATAAAGAGTTCACAGGAGCAGGCTGACAAACTTTTTATATGTTTGGTATGTGTACAGTGATGTAGTTTGTAGTGACAGCACAGTGCTCAGAAGAGCAGGTCATATTCTGCTTCCTATTATACCACTGTCAGCCCAGAGAATTTCCATCGTCTATATTTCAACCAGTTCAACTAAGATAAAGATCTCTACGCAGGATTTCACAGCTTCCTTTTTTTCCCACTGTATTATTAAAAAAAAGGAAAGTACTATAGGAGTCAAATTACTTTCAATATTGTTTCTGATAATAAATAAATGCACTACAAATGGTTTAGTCTTAACCATTACTCATAATAAAATCATAAAAAATGGCTGAAATAGATTACAGTAAGGTATCAAGCCCTCCTCCTGCACTATTATGAAATTTAGGTATGTGACACAAGGCAGTGCCTATCAAGATGACTGTCACTGGAAACCAGGCAGGGTAGACATGCTAGGTCTCACAATGAGTGAGACTTTGGATCAAGGCCCCTGCCCTTACATTATTTGTAGCAAGAATAAATAAAGATGAAATTATAATAAAGAAAAGAGAGAGGGCAGTTCTGGGGGGCAAGTGAAACAAGCATTCAAAAAGCACATATACAAGAACCACAAGAAAGAAAGTGGGTAACTGTAAGCTGTGGTGGGATGGCAGAGAGGTGGGATGGCAGAGCAGGGTCTGGGAACAAGCACAGGTGTGTGTAAATGCAGGCTTGGCCTCCCAGCTCTAACCTGCGGAACCGAGTAGCCCAGACAGATGAGCTGGGAGCCCTCCCAGCCTCGGCAGTGGGGCGCTGCCTGCCTGTGCTGGCTGGACCCAGCAGTCCTCGCCATGCCTGCGTTCCTGTGAGTGCAGCTGCCTTTGTCTGAAAGGGAAAAGAAAGCATGAAATATATCACTGGTTGGGTGGGTACAGCAGGTGATGCTGTAGCCTATGAGTACATGCCAGCCCGAGCCCCATGAGGGTTCAGTTACCTGGCAGAGTAGAGCAGGTAAATTGAACTGAAAACCCACAGACAGCAACAAAAGTAGGGCAACATCCACACATGAAGCCTGAGCAGCTTAGCTTACACTAATGGAAAAAGGGATTTGAATAGCTAAAACCTGCTACATCAAACTGAGATGAAAATACAACTCTAAGCATATATTTCTGGACTGCAAGAGGACTGGTAGAGAGGAGAAATGATACCCATCTTACTCCTGTCCCGGACAATTTGCTTTTATTCCCCATTTTTTAATAACACAGAGAGATGCTGCTATCTGTCCAAATCACAGCTTTTTTGTATGTAAATTCAAGAACAACTGGAAACCTGGTTCCAGGCTTAGGAGTGAGATGTATATACGTACCTTCATGGCACGTATACACAGCATACACATACTTATCCCCAGCCCCCATGTTTGTCTGCTTCCAAGTATCTGTGTTTCATTATGCACCCTCACAGAAAGTGATGGCAAACAACTACACAGGAAAAAAGTTATTTTTAAAAAAAATCAAACCTGGTACAAGCTGTTTCTAAGAGATAAATATAAAACTGGTATTATATTTTGAACTCTCAATTAATCAAATGCTGTACATGAAAGAGCAAAGGGCAGATTCTGCTCAGATTTGTAGCACTGTAAAAAATCTGAAAAATTTGCTATTACTCTGTTCATAAGTACCACAGAAGAATCTGCCATTTTCTTGTAATGGAACTGTATGAAATAATAGAACTTTGAATTTCAGGAACTTGTTTCTCAGTGAAGATTCTCATTTCACAACTAAGATTAGCTGAACTCTTCACCCAGTCCCACAAGAGGGTGGGTGCCCTGCAACTAGACAGGTGGCTCCTGCAGAAGGTCAGCAGAAATGTTCATGTGTACTTATTTTTGCACAATATACATTGATTCAAACTGCTTCTGAGCCTCTCTCCCCCCTTTTCAATAGGAATTTTATCATGTTTTTAAATCTTTGCCAATATCAACGTGGGCAATTAAATTTCACACAAAATAGTGTGGGAGCAGCAGTCTCAGTTCCCCTGGATAAACACTGGACTACGTGCTGTTTGTGTTTGACTATGTCAGCCATGAGCTCTGTAAGTATGAAGTCCTGCCAGGCAAGACATAAATCTTTTGTCAATGAAAGGGGTACATTATCAGCTTCTCAGCTGTTTCTTTTCTAAACAGCTACCTGAGGTTTAACATAAACATTCAACATAGTTATTTAAAATAAAATAATAGTAAAAGAACACTTTCTCTCATGCATTGAACACTAATGGCAAATCAGAGAGAGCAGGAATCAGTCCTCACGGCAGGTCCCAGCTCAATCTAGAAATGTGGTAGTGCACATTTGAACTTCTGAAGAGGCAGAGACTTTAATAAGACTTTGGCTGTAATACACTTCATGCCTCTGGAGTCAGTCCCTTGCAGTGAAGGTGCCAGATTAAATCCTGAGAAAACTGGGTAAAACTTTGCTGGGTTAATGAAGCAGTCTCCCCTGGAATACGTTCAGTCCAAGCATGGATATTGGAAGAGAGGTATGATGAACAGGGATCCTTATTCTCAGTGAAAGTATTGTTCCCAGCTATCTTCACATCTAAAAGTATGAAGAAATTAAACTGCTGACCCACCAAAGACCAACAGCTTAAAGGTTCACAAATTTAGTAGCTCTCCATGGATCCAGTCAATCTCTACTCCATTTTCAACTCCTGTAGATGTTGAATTTGGAATTCTAGACTCACCCCTGAAGTAAAGTAGCAATTACAAAACCCACAGAACTGTGGGGAGTACAGAGCAAACAGGATCCACATTGAGATATGGCTTCTAGCCATCGGGTGCTCTAAACTCACTGAGAGCTTTACCAAGCCATGCTGGGTACAGAGAGTCAACTGTGCAGGCTTAAGGCACACAAAGGAAAATAGCATGCAACATGCCAAAATACAGAATTGTGCCTTAATCACAGAGTTCAAATTTGGAGTTAAATTTATTCAAAGCTTTGGAGCAACACTGCTAAAGGAGGCTGGAGAGGGACCGTGTTTTCAGGTGGTACCTTCCTTCACGTTTGCTAAGACCTGTGCTTTTTGCCTGATACCTAAGAAGTCTGATACAAGTATGACAAAAACGATGGATTTATTGTCCTGCTCTAAGGTGCTAGTATCACCCATGTCTCCTCCCAGGTAAACAACCCATCCCTAATTACTTTTTCCCATTAGTCCCAGTTTTGTTACATCCATGCACAACTTTGGTATTTGATACCACTGCAAGGGGAGCTAACCCTTGTGATATGTGCTAGGCACTGTTGGCCTTGTACTAGCCTGCTCCCCAAAGCATCTCCAATGCTCACTCTCAGTTTTCTGTGAAGTTTGACTGTTTCTCACAGAACATCTCCTTGTGTAATTGCTCTCAAAACCATCTTGAAATGTGCTAGCTTCTTACTGTGGGATCTGTTATCCTGTTCGGTTCGGGGCACCTCAGGACTCCATCACCTGCCTGCAGCCCTGGGAGTCAGCATTGCTACCTCAGTCTGCTGGCGTGCGAGAGAAAGGTATGTATTCTGCTGGGACTAAACAATCGTAACTGCAATAAATAAAAAGTAAAACTTACAAAGTTTGTGGATTGAAAGTGACAGCCTTTTCTCATGCTGATTAGTTTCTGATCACTTACGGAATGAGTTATTAAGTGGCAGAAGAGGATCTGCTATCTGGTCACAAATAAAGGTAAAACCTTCAGTAAAATGAGAGCTTGAAAGGGTCATAAAGATGTTTGTGATCAGTCTATGGAACTGGAGGTAAGAAAATTACAGTTCAAGAGAAATGTCTTTGAGTGAGGAAGAACAGAAAACTAAATAAAACCACAGTGTTTGTAGGAGCTGTAGATAAGATTATATGCATTGGATTTACATAGGTCCTCAGAGGAAAATAAAAACATCTCAGTATAAAAACATCAGCTACAACAGCAAAGTGGATAGGCTTGGAAGCATAGGTCTTTTTATATGCAATTTGGAAAAACAAGTTATGCATACATGATTTGTTGTATTTTTGTTGTAGAAGGCTTTAACCCATTTTTATGATTTTAGGATTAATAAATGTTATCCAAGTCAAGCATAAAACAAGCAGCACCTCATTCAGCACACTCACTGGAATTTCCAGTGTATTTATCATTTTCTACTGGGATCGTGGTTATAGCAATGATTAGAAAACAATATGGCAGGAAACTCTTGATGTTAAACATTTGAGTTATGTATCACAGATTGTCTCAAATTCTCTGACTTTTTAGATTTAAATCTTTTCAAAGTTTTCCTGAAGCTTTTGGCACGTTTTCTGCAAGATATGTACAAGAGAGACAGAAGAGTCATGGAGGACTCTTGCTTTCTGTTATTGTTTAAATGCTGATGCTTAAGGTTTAAATTTACAGAGAACAAATCATTCTACATCAAAACTAAGGTGTTGCATGTTTATTTACAGACCAAGCTCCAGTAGTAATGTGCATTTGTCATGGAAACTGATTTGAATTTAATTCTAAACCCTGTTTTGCACCAGGAAAATGTGAGTTTCATTTTACTCGTCTCTGTTTTCAATTATAATTTGACAAAAGAAATAACTGCATTACCTATTTGATTTGCCAGAACTTTATCCCAGCACCACCTGTTGAGCCCTCGGCACTTGAATCCTGACATATAGCAGAGAACAAAATTATGCGGTTGGCATACTAACTAGTAAGGATGCCAACAAAAGCATAATATAGCCTTTGTACTCAAAGTACAACAAAATATATATTAAGCTACCAACTGCAAAGGTTTAAGAAAGCCACATTTAATTATACATGAACATATCTTTCCAACAAATAATTCAGTAGAAAAATGGTATGGAAGTTAGAAAGGACCCCTTTTGTATGATTTGCTTTGGTAAATACTGCAAGCGTAAAATAAATAAAGTTTCACAATACCGTAGTAGATTTACATTAGAGATGGCAAGAAGATAGCCAGCTAGTTTATACAAATAGATGGGTTCAACGCTATCAGCTTCTCAGTTTAAACAAAATGCCCCATGTTCATTTCTAGTGGGGAAGCTGATTAGCACAGCCCTGGTCTCCCAGGAAGGTAGAAGAAGAGGCTCTTAGCACTAACCCCAACCAACACCTCTCTTCTGCCAGCGACTGGAACCAAAGGAGTAAGGATCAACTGTGTCTCAGAGACTCTGTCTCTTTGCCACAAAAGTCATCACAATTGCTTTCCTGGCACCAGAACTCTTCTGACCCGAGGTCTGCACAAAAGACTGGGTAGAACTTGAAAGGAGATAGGATGGGCCGGTAGGGATGAGGCAAAAAACACCGCTCCCCAGTTCTGCAGAGGTCGGAGGAGCTCTGTGCAGGGGTCTCTAAAGTCCCCTCCTGCCAGGGGGCTCATGGACTCAGCCTCTGTGGGAATGGGCTTTTAACCAGGATGTGAAGAAAATGGGTTCAGTTTTCCAGGGCCCTGACCTTCCTGTGATCTTTCCCAGACAACAGCTGCATCTGCCCCTAGGATGGGCTTTATTTCCCCAGAGTTTGTCCAGAAATAAGAGTGAGATCATTACAGACTTCATAAGGGAGTGTTTTTAAGTTTAAGTGTTTTTAACTGATGACAATGACAATTTACAGATTTTTGTCACCCTCAAAAGCCTAAGAACAAATTAAATCTGGAAATCTGACTGTAGCGTTGCTACTTCAAAGAGACTGTTGGCCAGGAAAATGACTTTGGATGGAAATGAGTATGTTCCAAGGTAGGAGAAAACAAAGAATGTAGTCTTGCTCCTGCTCACCCAGAAATCACCACAACTCCCCTCATACAGAACCAAGGATGAGGACAGGGTGAGGCAGAAAGCGCTAACTGACATGCAGGGGAGGGAAAAGAAGGTTGGGAAGCATAAAGAGAGGTTAATTGCCAGTTTTCCAGTGTTGCAGCAATTCTCCTGATGCATTTGTGCAGGGCTGAGCACAAAGGTTTTGATGTCAGCTAAGGCTCAATATTAGAGTATAAAGTATAAATGAAAGACCACTAAAACTTTGTATAAGAAACCAAAATACTGTAAGTTAAATAAAATATCTAGAAAATCTTTGAGAGAATTGTTGAGACAATGAAGGATAGCTTTAAAATAGCTTGGAAGAAAATAGCTAGCTTTGCAAACAAGCAAAAAAAAAAAAAAACCAAAAAACAGCTGTAAATCACAAAGTAACCAAAGGATTTTACTTACTAAAGCAACTTTTGCACTATAAGCTATTTAGCTAATTACTATCACCTAAATGGATAAAGTATCTCCTGCTACCTGTTAGCTATCACCAGACACCATGTTCTGATATACAATTCTTGAACAGTATATATGCAATCAAGAAAGTTCAGTGAGTGAGAAAAAACTCCGAGAGAAGGTGGGACATTTCAAATTGTATCCAGAAATCTGTAGAATAATTATGCATATGAATTAGTTTCTTAGTAATGTATCGCAGTAACCAGCATTCAGCATAGACTGGGGAATCTCTGCCTTTGGAGGGTTCAACTTGACTGGACACAGCCATGAGCAACTTGATGCAATGAGACCCACTTTGAGCAGGTGTTGGACCAGATGACCTCCAGAGGTACTGTGCAGCCTAAATTGTTCTGTGGTTCTAAAACTGACCTAAAGATATCAGATTTTTTTCCTTTAAAGATGTTATTAAGTTAAAAATAACTGAAATGCAACTTTATCTCTTATGTATTTCAAGGTTGGAATTATTTATTTACTATTAATAACTGTTTAGAAATTATATCTTTGTAATCCATAAATGGTCCTACTAATGCACAATGGGTGCCAATGGTGTAATCCCAATTAGACAATAAGAAATGATTTGCTAAAATGCTAAAATGTTGGCTTGAAACTTAGACCAATATCTTAATTATTCTATGCTGAAAATGTAAAATGACAATTGTTAATGAGAAAAACTTCTCCACAAAGTTGTAATAGCAACTGTAAAACACTTGCTAAGAGATAGACCACGTTTAGGAAAGCCAAATCTAGATGATCTTACCTTCTCAATTCCAAATATCCTTTGTGGTAACTACATTTCATTTAGGAAAATAAGACCACAGGAAGTACACACATAGCAGGTAGTTTGGCATCTGCCATTTCTAGATTTCTCAGATGTCTAGCAGCCAAGAAAATGTTCCAGCATTTAATTCATTTCAGATAGCTGATCCAATGTAATCTTTACTCTTGAAGTCTTTAGATGAAATATCTGGATAGTGTCCCAGTAGGGCACTAAATAAGCCTCTTATAATAGAATCCCTCATCTTCTCCTAATTTTTCCCTTGTTCAAAATAACTACAAAATCTGAAATCACATCAGGGAGCTTTGATAATGTTTCTCATAAACCACTAAGAAAACTCATTCCAGAAAAGCACGGCATTTTTTTTTTCCTTCTTTACAAATAGCCTCACAAAGACACTGAAAAGACACTGAAAATACTGGGACACTTCCTTGTCTGTCAGAGATGCAAGGAAGCTGCAGGTGGATAGATCAGAGCCTGAGAGCTCTACAGGGGACTTTTTCAGGCTCAACTGTGCTGTAGGGAATGTAATGAACCCATCTGGAATATTTTGAGGATATCATTTCAGCTTTAAATTGAAATTTTTGCATGTAAAAGTCATGAAAATTGTGAAAATTTACAGATAGATTACAGTGAGCTCTGCAAAAGGCAGCACCTTTTCAGGCAATCTTTGAGGTCTACTCTGAGTAACCCAAATGCCCCAGATATGCTCAGCTGTGTAGTCTTTCAACACGTTATTGCTTCTAGTCCTGTGTATCATTATGTAAGGTGGGATTCACTACTGAATTTAATTCCATTTAAATCTGGACCACTTTGGAGAATTCATAATTCTGGAACTAAATATCAATGTTTCTCATATTGAGTACTCTGATAGCACACACACATACTTTAGTAGAAACCTGTGATCCCGGGAATCCTTTCACTTTAAGCTTGAGTTTGCCTGTCAATGAAGGCGACTGAGGTCAGCTGGCTTAAAATGACTAACCTATAATCTACACTTCCTGAAGGGATAAGTAAATCCAAAGAGAGAGTCTCATAAATTCCTAGAGAGATCTTGGTATCATAAAAATAGATATGACAACACTCAAAATTTGTCCTCTGTCTTGACACAGAGGAATCACAATCAGTTTTGGTGCAGTTCCTCAACAGGAGATACTTCTCAATGTGCTTTTGAGCAGCCTGCACCCTCCTTTTCTCATGACAACTTGTCACTGATCCTTCTGCCAGCTTCCACTGATAGTGAGATACCACAGCTGGGCAATAGCACATGCCAAATAACAGATGTGGGAGAGAAAAAGAGCAAGGTGTGTTTTCATGCTTCCCCATCTACTTCACTGCATCTCCTCCTTTACATCATCATTTGTGAAGATGCTTCTGTAGAACTGCCTTGGGGGGATGCAGGGCACAGGCAAGTATTTTTAGAGAAAAATCCCAACATTTGAATAGGATTCTCTAAAAACTGCTCTAGGAGCTAATGTATTTAGGAATTAATCTTGGTGTGTATATATATATATATATATTTTTTTTTTGATCTAGCTATTAAAGAGCTACATCAAGAGTAATATTTGCTATTGCATTCTACAGAGTCTTTGCTCGAACTTGTCCTGTTCTGCATCCTGCCCATCATAATCACATCGTTTCTCCTGCAACCTGAGCCCTTCTCAGTTCTGGAAACTGGTTGAGATTCACCCAATACTGCTTCCCAACAGAAAGCGATTTCCTGTCTCAAATGACTAAACTGTTGCATTTAGAAGAGAAGAAATTTAATTTCACTGTCATCCTCTGAGCTAGCAAGATGATTCATCAGTTTGCATACGTACTGAAGGCTGCCAGTGAGGAGCATGCTTTGGTAAGAGGCACTAAAAAGGGTGATGATTTCATTTGGCAGCACCTAGTACTGACTGTTTACACTGGCACTTACCCATTTAGGCAGCTATGTAGACTAGGCAACTTAAGAAACAGGCATGAAATTATTACTTCAAATTGTCTTCAAAGACTTGTCTTGATTTATGATTGTCTTAGAATACATAAACACATTTTACCACAATGATTTTACCCATTTCAAGGGATACCCAATACACAAGGGATTTTTTTCCTTCGTATGGCTGTAAAAACAAAACCACCGTGGCTCTTGCCAAACTTGCTCAAAGTTTACATGGATTTGGTTGGACAAATGTGGAACTATATCCAATGTTTTGAGTCCTGGCCCATTCACCTCCTTATATCTCAGTAGTGCCTCTTCCAAATTTTAATGCAGATTTCTGACTGAAGTTTGTTTTTGTTTGAATTATAATATTTAAAAATCAGGCTATATGAAATAGGATGTCATTTTGGCTCTGTAAAATGCAGCTCTTCCTGATTTTTTTTTTCCTAATTGGAAACAGTAGCCAGTGATTTCTGCTCTGCTTTTCTTGGATGATGCTGTTTCAGGGTTATCCATTACCTGTAGGAGCAGTTGTTCCTCACATGCTATTGAAATAGATCATCCTGTGATGGCGGTGGAGGTGACGCAATATTATACTCATGGCATCTGGTAGAGTGGCAAAAAAACATGGGGCTCATCCTGTCTAACTACCAACTTCACTAAATTTCTGTGTGGCGGATACCTGACTGAAATCACTGGGGTGCTCTGCTGGACTTTGTGATGAATTGCGATGTGTGTTATTTTCAAGAACTATACAGTAACGGAGAAAATCGTGTTTGCCCTTAAGTCTCAAAGTGATACAGGAGGAGAAGGGAAAATAACTTTTTCCCAACAATTAAAACATATATTTCAAAGATTATGTTATTGTGCATATTTATAAACAAGTACAATTTTTTTTTTCAGTGTCTTTGGAAACAATCGCAACATAAATAATTGTCTGGAAGGAAAGATTGCAGACAGTAAGCTAGGACGTTTGCTTGGTTGTTTTTGGCACTCGTGATATTTCAATGTGGGCTTCCCGGCCTGTTGGTGCGTGCGGGACTCCTGCCGGGCGGTGTCAGTAGTGCCACCGGCTGTTCCTGCAGCGGGTCATCCCTCCGAGGCACAACTTAGGGCAGCGGCAGGCCGGCTGCCTTGTGCCTCTGCTGCCCCAGGAGATGGACCCGAGGCCGGGGCGAGCTGCGGAACCCCCCGGCGGTGCGGAGACCCCCGCAGCAGGAGCGGGCTCGTTCAGCCCCCACCGAGTCCAGCAGAGGGCGCTGCAACACCGCGCGCGGCACGCATCTGTGGTTTTTATTATTTCTTTTTTTAGTCAAATGAATCGCCATTCTTGCATTTTGTACACATTTGTGGCTGAAGATGGACTGTCCAAAAAGACTGTCCAAAAACAAGGCTTTGCATTTCAGCAGTTTAAATCTTTTTGTGCCTTTCCTCTCAATTTTTTCCCCCTTCATCTGAGAACTTTTCTCTTGCTCAACTTCAGGGCCACACTGGGCAGAAGGCGTAAGCAGCTCCCCAGGTGCACAGGCTACGAGGGGCACACATTATCCAGCTCCTTCTACTTTCTGGGTCATGCCCAAAGCTTGGAACCTAGCACAGGTATTTCTAAAACCTCTTCCTGCAATATCTCCACCTGCAGAGAGGAAAGTAAATTTGGTTTATTACCTGGTGCTTCTTCCTCTGTGGATGTGTTTCATATTGCGTCATCTCCAGTGCTCCTCTGAACTTTGTTTCATAAGTACCTACGTAAAAACAAACAACAAACAAACTACACATGCAGAAACCCCTGGGTGCATTTATATTATTTCTCTACTCTTGGATTCCTTAATATGAAATAAACTGAATCAACCATTTCGTTTTACCTTTCTATGCTTAAAACAATAATGAAATATGACAGTTTATGGCTTTTCTCCTCTGGATGGCAGTAACTCCTGCTTAAACGTTCATGACCCATGACTGCAATATCCCACAGCAAGGGATTTCCTTTTCTTTGTCAGTGTACGATCCAAAAGAAACATTTAATTTCATCCATTCCATTTTTTTTTTTTTTAAATCTAAATTTGAAAGCTAAGTAAGCTTTTAGATCAGGAATCTGTTTAATGTAAAAATCAAATTGCATGAGCTCAATGTATGAAAACAGAACAGGAATCAGAAGAAAGGAATTGATGCTAGGTATTTCTAGCTATTTGTATCCGAATACACAGTTCATAAAAATTAACAAATGTTCCTGAGAAAATCAAATCCCTTGGCATTAGACAATGAAGCAATACAAAAGATAGAAAAATGTACTGGTCTGAGAGTGTGCTGTAACACCTGCCACTTTAAAATGTTCTCATTGTAACAGGGAACATCTGGATTTCTGAACTGCTCATCGCAATGTGAAATTTTGAAACAGAAAATACGTACAGTAAAGGTAATTTCCAAACACCCACTGAGCAGACACATAGGTTAGTTTAAACAAGAGAGACAAGAGGGAATTTAAGCCCTCGTCCCTCCACAGCTGACCAAATAACAGTTTTTCAGTACCGGAGTGATGTTTATGTGTAGGACTGGGGTCTAGGACTAGCTGCATTGCCTCGCAGGGCTGGTAAAAGTGATGCAGTTCAGAGCAACAATTCCCAAAGATGAGAGCCTGTATTTATACGACGGAGCCCACACTCCAGGCAGGACCGAAGTCCCTTGACATCCTCCCACTGACACAGAGTGGCTGAGGTCTGACCTTCAGCCAGCCAGCCTGATTTCTGGGGGTCTCCAGCTGCCGGCTCAGCAACAGCCACTGGTGCGGCACCGCAGTGGCGTGAGCTCTTCTTTCTGAAGTCATGGAGGTGCGTTAGAATTGTTCTGCTCCCAGCCAAATTCTGCTTTGGCTTTCCTTTGAACTTCTGCCTCAGCAGCTGGCTTCATCAATGCTACATCACTTTATCATGCTTTGTATCCTAATGTACATAGCTATAGCAGGGAAAAAGTATTTGACCCTACATGAGCATTCAGTTCTTGGCCTGTAGGCCGAGATGGGCCATGGGGGTCTAAGAGTATTTTTGAGAGGTGGGTGTTTATCTAACATGAGCAAAACTTTACCATCTCTTTTTAATACCTTATCTGTTTTCCAATAGAGAAAAAACCTTACTAACCACATCTTTTCAGTGGAAAAAAAAATAGCAAATTTTGCAAGTTTTTTATTTTTTCTAGAATCAAGGCACTGTTTACATTCCGCCCCCCCCCCCCCCCCCAAATTGCTAGTGCTCAGAAAAGCCACTTATTTATACCGATGTGTTTCTACTACTATTGTCCTGATATTCAATAACACAGTAAGGTTTTGTCCATTCAGCTATTTTTCCTACATCTCAAAGAGGGAAGCAAAACAGTTTTGTGTAAACAAGCCTGTCCCATAAAGGGTCCTACCTAAGAATTGGAAGTCCTCTGTGGTAACAGAAACATCAGCTCAGCACTGAAACAATCTCCTTCAGGAAAGCACAGTGTCTCCTGGGATTCTTTAATATGTAAGGGAGCAAATTTTGTTACTGTCCTCCTGGAAAAAGAATGGCACCTACTTGCTGACATGAATCCAGCTCCAGAGTGTGGAAGGCAACAGAGAACCAGCAGCATACCAACTCGGCCCTCTCCTGCCTGATGGTCCAAGGTAATTTGCATTGGCAGCATAGCAGAGGTGCTCAATAGGCTTTAAAGACTGAAGATATCACAGGGAGATAAACTGCAAATAACTCCAAGCTACTGCCCTGGCCTATTTTTTTGGAATGCCAGAAAATCTGAAAAATAACGACATGGGTGCAACTAAGAAGGTAATATTAAAGCTTGCCACAAAGCTGATCTTTCAGCCTTTCAAGAGATGAATAAAGGTAAATAAATCATCTGTTACAGCAGTTTTACTGCAGGTCCATACCTTTGAGATTCCTTGATCTGCCACAAAATTTTCTCTGAAGACTTCATTAAGTTCTGGTCCTGGCACCAGTTTGTCAGCAAATGACAAAGCACTCTGAGACACCTTCCCCAAAGGTTCCTCTAAAGCACATTTGTGAATGCCCGTTACTGTTCATACTGACTTCTGAGCTCAGAAAAGCAAAGAAACAAACAAACAAAACAACAAAAAATCCAAGTAAAGAGAAAATATATGAATGTTGGCATATAGAAGTTCTTTCCTGTCCTATCAAACATAACTCCCTCTCCCCACTTCATAGCATTAGTTTGCCTCCCTTCATTCTGGTAGCAGGTGAAAAAATGACAGAAATAAGTACAAAATATTAAATGGATGAAATGGTCACCTGCAGATTTATTTTTACGGTATAATTTTCTAGGTATATGATTTGTCCGAAGCGTTAGAAGGAGGTTTCTGCCATATAAAACATAGCTGGGCTATGTAAATCTCTCAGAAAATGCAATTTGCCTTATGAGTAATTTGAACAGCATTCTGTACAGTCTCTTTTTTGAAAAAAATGCGATTCCTTAATCTCTTTCCCTTAACTCCAGTGTCTGTACCCATTTCCTAGATGGTGATATGTACTTGTGGCATGGCATGTCAGAAGTACAGAGAGAACACATGCAACAATACATAAGTTTTAAAGTTGTATTTTTCATCTTCCTGAAACACTAAAATGGAGGCCAATGGAAAACAAAACGCTTTCCTGCAGGGTGCCGCTGTGACAGCTGAGGTCAGGAGAAGAGAAGGCATGCAATACGTTTCAGGCTGAGGTCCAAAGTCGAGAAATTTCAGGTTTATTGTGAGGACAGAAGAGCACTGTGCACTTGAATTTCTATCTGTTGGCACTATAACTAGAGCCGTCTAGTCAGAAGGTTAGGTTGTAACTAGAGCTCAGTTTGAAAGGAGGTTTCAAACAGATTGCAAATTCCTTTTATTACGAACTCCTAAATTAAGTGAGATTATCTAAAAGACAGGTTTATTTTTGAATCCTGAGTCACTCTTTAAATTATGAGTTATGGGATATGGTCATTTTGAATTATAATTTAGAAAAATATGTATGGGATTTGTGCTAGCAGACCTAATGTCAGAAGTTACAGAATTGCCAGTAGTTTGTCCAGAAAAACACTCACTCTTGACTCGTTTTAAAATAAAGAAAAATAATTCAAAAATCTGCTTGAGACAGCAGTCCTGTCTCCCAGACTGGAGATGTTTTGCACCCCTAGAACAGAACTTAACTGCAAGATGACTTGTTCTCTGTCTAAGAAACGCGATGTTTCTTTGAAATATTTCCTCCTACTTCCCCAAACTAATTAGCAAGAACAGAAGTCCAGAGCCTTACAACAAGACATCAGCTTTCTTGTTTTCTAATGCAAATACAGTGGTAGTGGAGCCTTACAGCACAGTCTTCGTGCTTGGAAGGAGCGTAGGCTTTCCCCTTCAGTGCTAGAATAATATTGAACATGCTTTCTGCTAAGTGCCACATGTGTTATTGAGTTCTCTGCAATGTTATATGAAAAGACAATACAAATAATATTCATCACTGTTACTACTACTTTCAGGTTTGTTTCATCTGAGCAAGGTCTCTTGTTGGCTTATCTTTATGTGCAACATCAACATGCTGATTCTACCTTCAGGAATCAAAGAAAAGAAGTTCATCTGCTTGGGATATGCACTTGTTTTTAAAAGAGTTATTTCTTAAAAATAAAAAAACAAAAACCAAAGACTATGGGTTGCTGGTTGATGGAGTTTCCCAAGGCAGACTTGTCATTGTTGATAATGCATTAATCACAATACATCAGGATGTCACAGAAAGAGATTTTCCAGGGTTGGCTATGCCTTTTGTATAGCACTAAGCAAGAATGACTAAGGCATAAAAGGACATACTGTGGTAAGGCACTTTTGTGAGTGAGGAGTGCAAGGGCAGAGAAGACACATGTAAAACTAACAACTTCTGCAAGCCATGAAGAAGTTAGCAAGAAAAGAAGTATAAAGGGGAAAGCAATTAGAGGCATGTACAGAGAACAGGTATGCATCCAAAAATCACCTGTAAACAAGGCTGGGAAGTCTGAAGGATCCAGAAGAAAGAAACTGTTTTTCATGTGATAGCTGCAGAGATCTGGTTAATTCAACGTCCACGGGCTCCCTTGTGCTGAAGCTGCTGAATCTGAAGAATTTATTGCAGAACAATCTGAGAAGTATCTTGAATCTTGAAACTCAGTTTCACACAATTAAACCACAGCACCTCAATGGTCAAGGGCTATAAGCAAAAAGAAAGGACAGAGTCAATTTGCAAGAAGTATATGTCCTGTGGTAGAAGTCCAACTTATATTTAAACTCATTTGCAAACTGGTTTCTTTGCAAATCAGTAGTATACAATATTTCTCTCTGCTCCTAGCTTCCCCACTTATACTGTATGTACCTACACTATCTATCTGGTTTGATTTCCTTTGCTCTGCCTCCTACTGTATTCTGTATGTTAAGGTCCCAAAGGAGCCTTCAAATTTACAAAACAGTCCCTGATATAGTTGAGTTGTAGTGCTACTTTTCTGTGAAACTCTAATTCATAAGTTTTTTATGACACCTCAGTTTTTTATGCACCCCCAAAGACCCCTCCTCCTCAGGTGGGTGTACATACTGGGGTGTTCTGAATTGCACCCAGGTAATCAAGGTCTCAAGAAGCCATTTCAAAGGTCAAAAATTGCCAAGGTATATAGTTCTTGGCTAAGGGGACTGCCAAGTCTTTGCTTCAGTAACCATTCAATCTAAGGGGGTAGGGGCTGCTTTAGCAATCTAATGTCATCTATCAACTGCCTTTTAAGACGTATCTGAGAGCTAATCTGCATTCTACAAAGCAGCTGCAAAAAAGGACCAGTGATGCTAAATCACAGATCAACAAGCCATTAGTATATCTGGCACACACTTTTCTTAGATTTTATCCAAGATTAAAGGTGTTCTTTTTTTTTGGTCATCTTTGTTGGCAGTACAGAAGAAAGAATGTCAGTTACAGAAATACTCCCTTTTGACTGATGGGAGTTGTTTGCTTTAAGCAAACTACATAAGATTTACATAATAAGAATTAATACAGGAGGTTTTTTTTAATCAAAAGTAAAAGATTGTTTTTGATTTCACATCCTTAAATAGCATTAAGCCAAACTGTCTGATGGCTAATGAATAATAATAAAAGGAATAAATATGCCTTGTGTGTGATCCCCTGCTGAAACCTTGGATCAGTTATACCATTCGGGAAGAGACAATTGCAGTTGAACATTATGCACAAGACTTATCCCCACTTCACTTCTGATCTGGCCTATTTTCCTGCATTCTCATCCTCAGAATCTAGATACCGTGTTTCATTGAAGATAACACCTGAAAGATCTTCCAAAGAGTGCATGTCTGTGCATGCAAAACAAAGCAGCTCAAAGCCCTCTTTCTGGCTCACATCACCAGAACAGACACAGAGGGAAAAAAACCTCTCTATGACCTGGCGTTTCCTTTGCTGCATCTGTGTGTCGGTGTGTGATTGGCATGAATAGCAGGAGGGGACAGAGTATGGCTTTCAAGCTTTACAACTTAGCCCTAGACAGGCTGCCTCCAACAGGTAAGTGAAATGAAGGAAGAATGGGCCTCTTTTTATATTGATAAATCCAGCCTACTCATGAGCATTCTTGAAAGCGTGCAAAGTTCTGTTAAGAGTTTTATCAAGCATGTATTACATCAACTGGCTGCTACACCAGCCTTCTAATCAGCTGTTTTTCCTAGCAACAGTACCTAGACAATAAGCTCACGTCTATTGAAGAAGCACTTCACTGTCAGCAAAGATGTTGTTACAGTAAATCATGCTTGAGACCAGGTGTACAACCAGAAGGACAGCCAGGCCCGCAGGTTTAAATATGCTCAGATGCTGGGGGAACTGAGAATCTTTAAAAAATTGTCAGTTCTGCATATCTGAGAGTCCCTCCTCGTGAGGAAGAAAATGTATTTAATAAGTTAGTGGGGGAGTCAACAGAAATAACTGTCAATAATTAAACACAAGCCTGTGAGAAATGCCCTTTCCAGATGCTCTTTTTTAATACAACATGGGTTTGTAATTAAGTTTTAACAAGGTTTCTTCAGCTCTATAAGGGCTTTGCATAAAAGCTTTTGTGGAAATGCAGAGGAAAGAACTCCTGATCTAGAAAAGAGAAAAAGGCTGATGAATATAGTTTCTTTTGTTACACTGTGACTGTTTTCAATTTCTTGGATTAAACCAGGACAGACTTTGAGAGACTCCAAAGATCTGAGCATACCGAGAGACTTTGAGCATTCAGTTTTTCATCACTAGCAATATTAAAATCCCTGCATAAGATTATTCTTTGTCTCGTACTTATATAAATAAGGACTAATTCTACTTAGGAAATGCAGTAGCTTGATTTAAAGGGAATTATTTCTGACCATTGAAAATGGTAACAGAACGTGTCTCACACTGAAAATAAAAGCCAGGCCATAATCTGCTCTGCCCAAAGAACAGTAACGTATGTTGCAATCCATATCTATGCACCTCATCTGAAAGAAATCTGATGAGTTTTCCTGAGGCTATGCTGGGATAATTGTATCTTTGTCCATTATAAATTCACTTATATTTTTATAAGCAAAGCAAGGGTCCCATTGGCACTATTAGTAATAATCCCTTAAGAGTTTTCCAAAGATATGTCTTGCTTAACTTCAACAGGGAGTTAACTAAACACTCTACAGAAATTTTATTTTTCCTCATAAGCAACAATAGATCCCTGTAAATGTAAAGCAAGTCATACACAATCAAATACGCTGGCATAGAAGTAGTCATGCTCTCACTCCTATAAAAAGTAAATAAATGGTGCCAATAAAGACATGCCAACATGTAAGAATAAACCTTTTGTTTTAAAGCGTATATAACTAAAGAACGTTTTATAAGCTTTTAAAAATTCATTAAGACTCAGGCCTTGGCTGTTTGGAAAGCTTTCTCAGTGACTGGATCACCAGAAGACTGTTTGGGGTGAATTCTGCGTTTTCATGTATAGAGGCCACAGAGCAAGAAAAAAGCTCAGTTTACTTGAAACTGGGTTCTATACTCATTAAGTTGTCATAGAGAATAGAAATAAATTGTCCTTGCCTGTCCTTTCCATGCAACCCTATCCGCTGTAGCTACAACCAGGGAAGAGTAGTTTTTCCATCTACACCCTGAGCTTCTTTTTGCTGTCTTGGGCTCACTCCAGGGGTGCAGGGAACTTTCACAAGTTTCCTGAAGTACTGCTTACTGACTTCTTACAAATTTATACAGAGAATGTAATGGCTAATGCATCTGTGGTTATCTGCCAAACTAATGAGTATTTTTTCACCTAGAAAGTATTAAAATGTTTTATTACAATAGAAAGCTGTCATATAAAATTCACATGACAGCTATTAAAGTGGAAGTGTCATAGGAATTACCATATAGGAACAGCTCAGTACTCCATCTAAAGCAATATCCTCTCTCCCAGTGCAATCAGCCACAAACATCTCAAAGAGCGGGCAGGCAGTAATCAGGACATGGTCTAAAAAACAAGCAACAATATTTGGATCCATATACAAATTTTCCCAGAGAGCACTGGAGTACATATTTCAGCGCAATCTTTGTGTTCTTAACACTAAAGAAGGTGCAGTCATGCACAGAGGAGATCTCCTAGCTTACATACTCATGCACAAACATTTTCTACACTTTACAGTTAGGCAAACTTTGTAAGGTAATTAAGGGCTTGGGGATCGCTCCTTTACTGTACAGTGAACTTGCATGCAATACGTCCCAGTCATTACAAGTAACTGAGATGTCTAAACTGCAATGGTGCTTACAGCTGGGCTTGTTCTAGGAGATAACTGTGTTACAGAAGCAGCCCTGCCCTTTTTCTAAACACTTTCAACCTGGCAAAGCTGAGATGTTGCATGAGACAAGACAAAGACTAACATCATGACTTGCAGATGATGACACAGGATAGAAAGGTGCTTCTGCACCTTAAATTTAACTGAAATAAATGCAAGTTTAAGCTGCCACTCCTACAGTTAGACTTTTATACGGTTCTTCCAAGGTGCCTGTTTGTACCAAGTATAAATGTACAATACCATGATTTAATGCTGAAACTGATTTACAAATAATAAAAAGAATCGCATCAGTCAAATTTGTACCCTTTCATTTAGTATCAGTAAAAGTGCATATACCATGCAATACCTAGATGGATTTGCCAAGCCATCTGAAGGATGTTTATTAATATAAAAAGGTGAGTGTATTGCCTTTGGTAGACAGTTCACTACTTTATGAGGTAAGCAACAGTTGTTTCAGAAAATCAAACAAAACCCATGACTGCTTCCTTCATTTTCTGACCATCTGCATCCCTTTGGAATATTCACATAAAAATGACATATTTGAAAAGTTTTTTTTTTTTTTTTTTTTTTTTACAGAAACATTTAATTCTCATTCACAGTTTACTGTGAACAAAAACTTCAACACTTCTAAGAAATTATAAAAGAAAGTGATGAGCACATAAGATTCTTGCTACATCTGTTATGGAGCAGAAAAAAACAACACAGAATCCTAGAAGCCTGGGCAGAGGAACAGAAAAACTGGAGGAAAGGGCTGTATCCCAGGGACAGGTACATGTGTGACTGTGTGGCACAAGCTCTTACTCCAATAAAGCTCAGAGTACTTTATAATGAGACAGTAAATGAAGCACAGGCTATACCTTCCTAGTAAGAAAATTTCAGAAAACTCCACTGAATATTTTCCTTCTGAAGGACTTTTTTTTTCAGGTTGTCTAGTCAAGGAGAATGATCTAAGCTAATATGTCTCACTACCACTAAATGAGCATAACATGTTGCTTAACCTTCAGTACATTAATAGTATCTGGTATCCAACTGATACGAGGCAACTCATATTTCTAAGATGACAGAACCCTGTGGCTCAGTTGTGAGATTCCAGATTAAAAGATTTACAGACCATATAATAATTATAATACACTCTTACCTAGATTCCAGGACTTCCTTCATGGTTTCAGTGATAGTATTTCTCTCCCTGGTATTAACTGACAGTAGGTTCATTGTTTGGCGCTGTGAAATTTCTTGTTGCCCTATTTAGCAAAGACTTATTTTAGATATTTTAGTAAACAGTAATATACAGTTGCTGTATTGGCAAGGGATATGTGGATTTGTTCATCTAAGTTTTGTAGGGTGGTTATACACAATGGTGTCTGACAAACGGAGCTGTGGAATCCATGGCTTTTGGGCTCTGGAGCACTCTTTTCTTCCTGGGCATTCTTTGCAGTGCTAAAATCTGATAATGTGTAGTTGCATGTTAATCCGCCTTGTCAGCATTTCTGAAATAATCTAGCCCAGTTGTTTTTGACCTTTTTCAATTTGCAAGCCTTTAAATGTTTTCCAGTGAAATTATGAACCCTCTCTGCACTCTGAATTTAAGCTAATGGGTAATAAATAGTCTTACATTCCTTAGTTACTTTTCAGGGATTGCTTGGAAATGGTCCCTTGCAGTGGTTGCAAGCCAGGGGTTGAAAGCCACTTGTAATTTATGGCCAAAGTCACAGCTAGATTAACTTGGCATAATTCCACTGATTTCAAAGGAAAATCTTTTGATAGTGTCAGTTAGAATAATGCCCAGTTTATTGGACATTAGCTGAGGAACTTCCCCTGGTTTTAGTCCTCATCTGTAGCTTTTACTGCAAATAAGACTGAGCTCCATTTCAATGTAATTAATTATACCTCCTTTGGGAAATATTCCTTCCTTACTACCCAGACCAGAACACATCAAAAAGCCCAAGAGGAATCTTAAAAAAATTTACTTAGGAAAGCTCATCAGACAGTTCTTAAAATTTTAGTTAATGCTTGTTCTTAGCTGTGTCCTAGATGTCTAATTTTTAAGATGACTTCAATCTGCTAACACCTTTTGCCTCAGTGGTACAGTGTAACATACATACAACTCTATATAGGCTATACACTTAATAATATGATTTTTGCTTGGATTTCAAGTAGTTCTACTGTTGAAGTCTTGAGGTCTACTTTTAAGGTCATGGTATCAATGTCTCTGAATTGAATTACATCAATTTACACCAGATGATCCTATGCCCAATTAAATTAAGATGCTCGAGGTTCCTCATAAGTGCAAAGGAAATAATGTTGCTGCTTCTTCTGTAAGGGAAAAGCTCAAATATGAAGGTGGGTATTAAGAAAAGTAACAATTAGGTCTGAAATGTTAAAAACTGGATATCTTTTTTGAAGATAGTTAAAAGTATTTACATTTTAAAAGACAAGAAAATCTCTGAAAAATTAGAGAAAAATGGAAAATTGTCCTTTATGCTGTTACTGCCTAGCTCACTTTGCAGCTCCACCACATGACAACGAATAACTAAAGAAAACTATTATTATGCAAACCACTCTAGCACAAAAGGGTATTACATATCTGCTACAAAAGGGGATTTCTTTAAAAAGCACAGCACATTCAGTGTTTAGGGTTTGCAGTTGAAATTCATGGCCTTGCTTGCCAATATTATCATGCAGCTGGGTATTATGCTATTGCTTTACTCTGAGGGGAAAAAATCACAATAAAGATATTCAAATGGATTCATATTAAACTGTTGTATTCTCTTATGTTGCAATATCAGTTTTTAATGATTTCTGGCATCTCTTCTCTAGCGCAAAGGTCACAATAAACACTAGCCATAGAGACTTCGATTGCAAACAGAAAATGCCAAAAATGCACATCTTTTGATTTAAAAATTATCATTGGAAAACAGTGTTAGGCATTATTATTAGAGAAGGCTTCTGACAATATCTTAAATTGGTGCTGTAAATAAAAAACAGGGTTAAATATTTTATTTTATTTATTTTTTTAATCTTCCCAGAAATTATCTCCTATTTAAATTAAAGCAAAATCAGCTGACCAAAAACTTTCCTGGAAGTAAAAGATTAAATGTAGCCTCTCAGAAATCATAAGATCTTTATGACACAAATATTTGAACATGAATTTGGATAAGTAATATGTCTTTTCAGGGCTAAGTGCTTCCTGCTTCTTCTGTATACAGTCTTAGTCTCATGACTATTTTGAACCACCTTACTAAGCATCAATGATTTTTCTTATATTCTTTTTAAAGAATGTTTTGTAAAATTCCATATCAAGTCACTCAGTACAAGTCAAACAATTTAAGAGGAACAGCTTAAACTTTTTTTCATTTGCTTATGCCATTTTCCTCTCTTTGGCTCTTAGATACATACATCTCTGGGCATCTATCTTCAGCCTTGCTTGCAAGTCCGTCATGGTTTTGTGTTCTGTTTGTCCCTCTGTTGCCTGAGCATTGCCATCACAAGGCTGAATGATATGCACTCTGTGGTGATTTAATGTACTGAAAAACAAAGGAATGGCAAAAAAAATGAACGTTTTGGTTCTAAATTGTATGCATGTCATCAGTTATTTAAATTCACTACATGTGATTCTGATTTTCTGTCTTCTTACCTTTTCCTTCTAAGCAAATTATTAAAAAATATAGTTCCAAGCTTGTGTGTCAAACATAGATCAAAAATAAACACCCACATTTTGTAGTCACCAGTGTGTCTGGTACTTATGCTCGCTACATCACTGCAGCCTGGTTAATCAAGATTCCTGCTTTCAGAAACCTAAGGAAACAAGTCTATGTAATCAGCAATACAGCTCTGTAGGTAATGTAATATTTCCTAAATTACTGTGTGCAGCAACAGGACACCATGACATAAGCCCTTTTAAAAGAGGTAGATCTTATTATCTTATCTTCTCCATTTTATTGATGGAAGATTTATTCACAGAAGCTTGGAGTAGTTCAAGGTAAAGCACCTCTTTGCAATGCCAAAGCTACTCTACCCTCATGTGGAAGGTTTGCACTGTTCTGATGATTTTGATGACTGACCATTGCACATAGTGCAAGCTTGTGAACTTGTGACATTGGCAGTGTTGCGTACAACCTCCTGCTAGACTAGCTGGATAGTGTTCATATGCATTCCTGTATAAATTATCATTTACTCATGCTTACATTTAAGCATGATACTTTTTTTTTTCTTTTTCTATTTTTAAAGAAATTGTCCAGCTTTCTGGAATAACCAGGAAAACAATACATAACGAATACAAAATGAAGAAAATGCACTAAACAAGATAAACTAATTGCTGGTTGTAATTAATTAGTAATTATAAGCCCCCCTCACTCCCCATAGTCTCAACCGCTAGCAAATAATTTACTTTCATGAATTCAATAAAAGCAGGCAAATTTCAAAATATCTTAATCATTATTATTTTAATTGACAGATAAGGTCATTGGTTGTGATTGCATCCAAAACTTTTATTTTTTAAACTAAGAAGGGACACAAGTAGGGTCCTGTTCTTAGACTGATAAGAGATCAGAAGCCTAACCAAAAACCTGTAGCCAATACACAAAATATTTAGTCTTTATTGTCTACATTTTGGTTTCAGGCTCTTCTCAGCTGAGAGTTGATCTGATTTAACTGGCTGCAGCAGAGGGGAGCATTTATTGCTATGTTTTCTAGCATTCTTCAGTTCTAATGACAAGAAGCATGTCAGGCACTATGACAGAGTCCTGGCCATTTGCAAACCCCTCGTGTGATGGCTTTCTAAGGAATTAAGTCACAGAGGCTTAACAGCGTTATGGTCCTGGATATCCCTGGTTAGAAACTAAGGGAGCTCCTTGTGCTGCGCTGGTAGAATTGTACTTCTGTCTAGTGCAGCATCATTCTGAGGCCAAATGCTCTTACTGCTCCCATTTAAGCTGTATCTGCCTTACACTTTTTGTCTCAAAATACCCTTCAAAACATTTCTTCAGATTGTCTAGGCTGTGTTATTAAAATGTCTTGCTTAATCTCTGTTAATCATCGTAAATTCTGCTGAAATGTGAGGGTCAGTTTTTACGAAATAGTATTTGTAATTACTGCCCCACCGTACTGTTCCACAAGCTGAAATTGACCATAAGCTTAAAACCAGGACACACAAGTGAACCATGTAGTTTTTCCTTCAGTTAACCCGTCAGCATGGCTTCAGAACAAGGTTTTAAAATAGCACTATCTAAAAAAATAATGATGTTATGAATCACCACTTCTTACAAGACCTTTTGAGGTTCTCCCTTTTCCTGTTTGTAAATCCTTAGTCTTTGCATTAAAATTTTCTCAGACAGGAAAACAATAACAATTGATTTACATGGACAAAAGCAGCTTTTCTCAGTTTTCAGTCCAGCTTCCTCTGAGATCTCATTGACCTCCAAAGTTCAACTTCTTCCAAGAAAGTTTTCTTTGGGATTAATAGCCTTCAGCATCAAATCACTGTTGAGTGCTACAGCCATTTTCAGTGCTATAACTAAGGCTGTATCAGCATTTCCACATAAACTCTTATTTCCAGAGATTTATAGCTTGCCTACAAAAATATAGTTTTATGCTGAAACTTGGCAAAAAAAAAAAAAAAAAAAAGCTCAGTATGGGAGTGATTTTACTTTTTATTTTGGGAAATTTACACAAATCTGTGGGTGTTTTTAGACTGAAATTCAAAAGAGACCTTGACTTGCTATCTACATCCTATTGGTGCCTTGGAGAAATCCCAG
The DNA here is from genome assembly GCF_009769625.2 of Cygnus olor. Classification (NCBI taxonomy): domain Eukaryota; kingdom Metazoa; phylum Chordata; class Aves; order Anseriformes; family Anatidae; genus Cygnus; species Cygnus olor. The sequence continues at coordinate 6,350,327 of NC_049176.1, forward strand.
CCTGGCTTTCTAAGATTACAGATCTACTGATAAATTATGTAAGGGCAATAAAAACTCCATAAAAGGAGTTTTTAAATGGTTATTCCCTATACTAAAGATTCCCAGATTGAATCTAGTCACTTATTCTCTAGAAGACATTTTAATCACTAGAAAATTCCAAGACTTATTTGAAGATTTTAGTCAGCCATGCTAACGTGATACCAACAAAGTGCTCTGCAGTAAACAAAGAAGTCTGATGTTTCTGTTACATCCTCATGCTGACTAACTGAGCAGCATTCTGCCCCTTCTGCAGTTAGAAATGCTGATGGACTCAGGGATGAAGATGCTGTTGACTACACAGAAGAGGCTCAAGAAAAGCAGAGGTGAGGAGCTTGGGGAAACCGTGGCCTCCTGCCTTTTCAGGACCCGTGACAGTTCCCTGGTGGCCCCGGGGCTGAGCACCAGGACATCACTGTGGGAGAGAGGAGGAGGCAGGCACCTTTCTCTCCAGCATCGTGAAATAAATCTTCATGAAAATTAGAGCCACTTACAGCAAGATAAGAAGAAATACCTACACAACTCTGCTCTGCACAAGCCCTTTCAGAAGAGATTTGGAGGCACCATCTGGAGGTAAAGATGACAGAGAGATTCCATGGAGTTTCCAGTTTCCTTTATAGGTAATTCCTGCAAAAGGGTGATTTAGTCCTGAGTCATTGCTACTAGGGATGAAAATACAAACATGACACAACACACAAACATGTTCAAGGCTACAGGCTACAAATTTAATTGCTTCAAAGAAAAACATACTCAGCTACGATGATGACCCAGTGCAATACAATGGTTCCCATGACTACTCATTTATTCCACAACAGAAATCTGAGCAAACCAGAGACAATACCCTGTCCCCAAATCCCCCCAAACTGGTCAACAAAACTGAAAATGCCCAGGCAATCTTTTCTGACAAGTATGGGATAATTTCTAATGTATGTGTCCAGCTACAGGATCACTATTTCACTTCATGAATACAAATCATGTATTTTCCTGTTGATCACCTGCCATATGAAGGGAAAGGCTAAGTCACCCCTTGGACCACCCCTTGTTTCAGAAATGTCAGTGACTATCACATTTGCTCGTACAATCCAGACAGATCACCCTTAAATTCATTCCATTGTTTTCAAGCAGAAAGATGTTGGCCCCCCAAAACAGCAAGGCAACATCCTTTGAAAATGAGGCACTGGTTACCATAAAGAACCAACAGTGCTGCATCTGAGTAGGAGATACTAACCTTCTTATCTTTGGGAGTGATCCATTTGAATTTGATCCAGAAATCTTTTTTGAGAGCTGCTCGTTATAACTAGACAAATACAGCCTAAACTCAGAAGCTTCTTTTGAAAGCATAATGGCAGGGAAACTTCACAGATGGGATTAGAAGTAAGATAATGAGGTAGCTTTGCAAATGTCTAAAGGAGCTCTTTCCAAATGTAAGGAATGGCATAGGATAAAGCTTGAAACTGAGTGACTGAAAGTCTAAGAAGTAGATGGAGGAGGCTGGCATCATGGGCTAATCAGTGAAAGAAGTGATTTCTTGATCCTGAATGAGAGATGATAGGTAGGATGAGGTGAAGCTATGAATGGCTTTGAAAGGCAAGACAAGCTGCTTATATCAGATAGAAAAGGAGTGTTATATTTGACAGTCAAAGTGATGGGCTAGGAAAATGATCTCTGCAGTGCTATGTAGTATAAAATCATCCCAGCAAAATTGCATTTGTCAAAACCAGATGAATGGATATTGCAGTAATCAACTGAGCTTGGTGACAATTTACATATATATTAATTCATGTATAATAATCATCATATAGTAAGTTCTATAACTCACTTCCATACAATTATTTTTAACAATTTTTGGAAACTTACGCTGAAGCATGTGCGGCATAGTGAAGTGGACAGTTTGTTGGATGTTTCTTATAAGATTCTTGTGCAACATTCTTGTAAAATTTCTAGTTTTCTAAAAGAAAGAAAATGACAGTCAACATTTTTTTTTCCCCTAAAGTCTTTCATTTAAATACAATACCTGAGGACAATGCTCATATCCACAGCATATTACATAATGACTTTGCTGGTGGTCTTGGTTTATTCCTCTCTGGTAGCAGAGAAGAGGTTGCCCATGACAACTTGGAGATGACTCTGGGAAGTCTGTATGCTGGATAACACAGAGATCAAGTCACTAGCATACCATCTCCTAGACATGTAGATTTAACAGCACTTCTCCACTTTGTTTGGAACAGTATTAGGTTATAGTGGTCCTGGCTGTAATACACAAAAAATTCATTTTATTCCCTATTGTATTATATCTTTCATTTCCCCCATACAGAGACTGACTGCTGCATGCACATTCTTCCAGGGCTTTTCCTATTAATAGACAACTTGGCTTCACACGCTGAAATGAAGGAACAAGGTTTCGAGTGCCTGCCTAATTTAAGCAGACCATATGTCATAAGTTATAGTATCCTGTAAGTAGAGAATGAAATAAAGCAAGATTGAGAGGAAAAATAGCTTCCTACCATTAGCTGGCCTCTCTGACTCAAATTTTCAAAGACATTTATTTAAGTGTGCTCAGAACTATTTACTTGTTCTACGCATCATGTGAAGTTATGCATATTTCTAATGTATTCTTAATGGGGGTGCTGTCTCAGAAGTAGAAATTCTGAGCAGTACTAGAACACAACTAATAAGGTAATGATCCTGAATTTATTTTATTTATTTATTTATTTTCCTGGAACTGCCTTTAACATTTTTTAGTGTGTCCAGCTTCACATTTTTCTGCTTTGGCTTTCCAGCTTGCAAGAACTGGAGTACAGTTGTTTACTATTTATTCAGTGTTCCATGATTGTAGCATAATGCTACAAAAGCTATTGCAAATTTTTTTTTTGCTAATGTAAAATACACTATTGGATGAAGTTTTTTTTTTTAGCAAATTAAATTAATTATTATTGCTTAACCAGCCCATCTCTGCTGCATAGTTGAAATAAATGTGCTCTTTCAGACTCTGAGTGGTTATCTAATCAGCATTCCTCACAAATATTTGTCTCATTAGGACTAGCAATCACATTTTCCTAGCAAGTTGTCTAGTGCTGGGTGCAAACACAGTCAGAGAACTAGAAAATGTAAAAATCAGGATTTCCATTTACTTCCTCCCACTCATCTCACACATTTCTACTGTATTATTTCTTGTTCGCTTTGTCTTTCTCTAGATATCTCTTGAGAAGCAACATTGCCAGATCATATCTTTCATGTCAGGGAATGAATAAGAGCATGGTCAGCTGACAGGCATGCATGCTTGCATATTCTCAGGTTTTTAGGAAGTGTCATTCTGTACTTTCAGTATAAATCCAATTTTCATTACCTTTATGATCCAAATTGGCATTATCAGAGGTTTATGTTGGTATGAAAAACAGAAAAGGAAGAAATTTCATAGCAGACATAGCTAAAAACTTCATTGTTTTCTTATTAGTACTACTTGTGACCAAAGAGAAGAATAAAACATTTGTTGTCTCAAATGGAAGAGAAAAATCTTTGGGGAATAAAATCTTTGGATAGAAAAATTTGTTGGGAATGAGGAGGAATTTTTTGTGCATATTTTAACCAGTCATCATCTGGCTGCCTTATGAATTTGTAATACTGCATATTGTCTGCAGTTTAGATACTCAAAAATCAGAAATGAATAAAATTTAACAAATAAAAGCCACACATGGGAAAAAATATCTTCCCAATCAATTATTCACACTTGAAAATACTATAATTAAACCTCACCTTTTTTTTCTACTTAATTTAGTTAGTAACTTAGACTTGAAGGTGATGTCTATAGCTAAAAGAAAACAGCAAATATGGGAATAGGGAAGTCTGATTTTAATCAACAGTTAAACTTATGCAATACAAAGATCTAAGATGTGGCACACTGTCCTTGGGAACATGTCCATGGAAACAATCCATGGCTCCAGTCCTATAAACCCTTCTGTGCTTTATGCCTGTTTTATGTCCATGAGGACCAAGTTCATATTTGTGTGATATCCAAGAGAAGGGAAAAAACATTGAAAAATCACCTTTGATTGTATATTGGACAGACTGGTCATCCTGCTCTATTTCATGGTAATGCATCACCCCACTGCAATTATCTGTGAATTTCTAGTCATTTGGAAACCCACTAAAAAGGTAGACTAACCTGATATTCCGTGCAGAGTTTATGGGCCAGGAGTCCGCACTTTGCAGCCATGTTAATCTGCTGCCTAACTGTATAAGCTCATCTGCATCCATACAACAAAATCGGTGTGTTTGGGTCACGATGTCCTTCATTTCTGCAAAAGAAAACCAGGTATTTTGGTATTTCAGTTTTAAAGCACTGAGAAAAAGACTTTTTTTTTTTTTTTTTTTTTTAAATGCTTCCCCTTTTGCTTAGACTAGTGGAGATGTAATTTAAGGAACCATGTTGGCACATCGCATAGACAACATCTTGGAAGTTTCCTTAGAAGCCTAGCAAACAAGGGCCTGGAGTTGCACTGCTGAATTTGCTTCAGCTTGCTCAATGCAAAAGAGAAACTGAAAAGTCAGGCTTTCCCTGTGTTCCGTTTGAAGAAAGAATTGTGATTGTTGGCAGAGGAAGGAAGGAACTAGGACAAAACAAGGGAAGGAAGAAGTTGTTTTTTATTTTTCACCAGCCAGCTCCTTAATTTTTGCTGCCAAGAGCATAACTGTAATTTACAAGACAAACATAAATCTATTTAGATATTATTTAAATTTAACTTAAATTACAGAAAATGACATGTCATTTGGGATGAATTCTTTGAGTATATGAATTCTTTGAGTATATAAAGAAGGGAAAACGAAGAAAATACACATATGAGACAAAGGTCATACTGATGTCAATAGCAAATGTTTCCAGTCAAAAATAAAGTTTCTGTTCACATTTAATGTATTTTTAACACATTGCATATTTGTTTGTTTTTAATATTATCTCTTATTACAGAGATATGGTCAGAGATCTAAATGTACTTAGGTGTTTCAGTCTATAAATATTTAAACAAGGTATCCTTGAAGCTTGACACTGAAGGAAGCCTCCCTGTTGTCCTCCTTGAATAACGTATATATATTTTGGACATAACTAGGACCAAAAAATGTAGAAACAAAATAATTATCTAGATAAATTAGTTAATTGCTGCAATTATTTAATGTAACATCTTTTAAGATTCATGATGATGGTATAAAGGTTGATGTCATGAGATAAGTTGTGAAGATCTTTCCTGCAGAAACATTACCGGAAAACATTACTCCAGCTATTATAGACAGATTTTGAATATATTAATATTATTTACTAAAGCCCATCTGAAAGATAGGCAAAACCCATATTTTTGGGTGGGGACACCCTATTAAACCACATTTTGTAATGGGACACCCCATTACAAAAATTGGCCACTTAATTACTTGCCTTAAAAATGACCTATTTATCCAACCTTCACAGAAGAAATGAAAGAAAAAAAAATGTTTACAAACATTAAAAAAAATCATACTACCTTATTTTTTTGTTTGTTTATCACATTATAGCTACAACTCTGACCACAAAGAGAAACAAGAATTTAGACTTCAGTATAAACAGCCTCCAGAGTAACAGAGCACTTCATGAGATTCCAAGAATCACTTTTAAGCTGAAAGATGGAAAAAATCAATTTCTGCAAATTACGTACTTCATAGAGTAAGACTTCTATAACACATACTTTATGATAAGGACACAGTGTGGGAATACAGTTAAAGAAATCTGCAGCAAATTTAGTTAGACCAACAGTAAGGAGGCTATTTAATTCGGTTTCCATTGATGTAATGCCTTACATTTATTGGAGGACTAATACCTTCCATACATTATGTTAAAATTAGACCTTCCATTCTTTTTACTACATACTTTATATATATAGCGTATAATAGCGTATAATAGCGTATATATATATACGCTACATACTACATACTGATTCTAAAATAATTCTTTTCACTGCCATTAAGGAGCACGGGTGGAGTAATGGGACCATGCCTAGAAATATAATATGAAAAATTTGTGAAAATAAAAAGCATGAACATAAGAGAATAAAGCAGTGTTTCAAAGAAATTAAAAATCAAGCAGCCAGACTTTGTCTTTAAAAATTTTGGAGTTTTGTTAGATTAAATCCAACAGAATTATATATTCAACCAGATTTTGGATCAATGTGCATATTCAATATTTAAGCTAAAAAATTATTTATGATTATAAATGTAGTTCAAAACCTTATAAGAGCGTCATCACAAATGTTAAGATGTCTCATAACCAAAGTCCAAGTAGGAAAAAAATCATGTTATCCAAATGATACATATTAATTGGAGTCTTCATTTCAATTGCAAAATACCTCAGCTACAACTTCTTTGAATGGGGACTGAGGATGTGCAGCACTTCTCAGAAATTCCCCCTTAATCAGGACTAAAGAAGCAGCTGCAAACATCCAAATAGGCTTCAGCTTGGTGATGTGTTATGTTATTTCAATTTGGATCTTAAGTTTGACCAAATTTCATAGTGAAATCATCTTCATTTTTTAAAATATGGAAATGACTATGATCATCAAGAGGTAAGACACTGATTTTATTTAGTTTGAGTTTCTATGGGAACTTTGCAGGTGCTCTCTTCCTAATGGATGCTGAAAGACGATGGGTGTTTAGTGTTGTGTTTCCTTCCTTCCTTCCTTCCTTCCTTCCTTCCTTCCTGCCTTCCTTCCTGCCTTCCTGCCTGCCTGCCTTCCTGCCTTCCTTCCTGCCTGCCTGCCTGCCTTCCTGCCTGCCTTCCTGCCTTCCTTCCTGCCTGCCTTCCTTCCTGCCTTCCTGCCTGTCTGCCTTCCTGCCTTCCTGCCTGCCTTCCTTCCTGCCTGTCTGCCTTCCTGCCTGCCTTCCTTCCTTCCTTCCTGCCTGCCTTCGTTCCTGCCTTCCTGCCTGCCTGCCTGCCTTCCTGCCTGCCTTCCTTCCTGCCTTCCTGCCTGCCTGCCTTCCTGCCTGCCTTCCTTCCTGCCTTCCTGCCTGCCTTCCTTCCTGCCTTCCTGCCTTCCTTCCTGCCTTCCTCCCTCCCTTCCTTCCTCCCTTCATTCCTCCCTCCCTTCCTTCCTTTCTCTCTCTTCCTTCCCTCCTTCCCTCCCTCCCTCCCTCCCTTTCTCTCTCTTCCTTCCCTCCTTCCCTCCCTCCCTCCCTCCCTCCTTCCTTCCTTCCTTCCTTTCTCTCTCTCTCTCTCTTTCTTCCAATATGATAACTGCATTTTAACGTAGTTGGGAAAGTGGTGATATCATTTCAGTGAGTGGTATTAAATGAGATTTTGAAGCAAGATAAGCACTTCTACTTCTGTAGTGTTTCTTTCCAGATCCAAAGAGGACAATAAGCTCACAAAGCAGAAAGAGACTAATGGCAGTATTCATTTGGCTTATGGTCTGTCTGGAAAAAGGTCACCTAGCTGTGCGATCTGGGATTTAACTATGGAGTGTTTGCTTTTTTGTGGGAAAGAAACAGCCTTCCACAGTAAATAAATATATAAATAAATCATTTTCTCAAAGTATTCAAGGATGCAAAATTCATAATAAAAGTATTCAATGTTTTCTCTGATATTTTTTGGGCAAGTATCTCATGTGAAGCCAGGATCTGGTGCATGCCTTAAAAACTATACAGCCAAAAAAAAAAAAAAAGGCAGCAATCTCTGAGAAACTTCCTTCCACTTTTCAGCTGGTGGGACTTGGAATCACCTAGGATGTCATAAAAGCCAGGTAGTCTCTGAGGAAAGCACCGTGAGGTGGAGAAAACAGTGTTACATTTTTGACATTTTCCTCCAAAAAGTTTCATATTTTAAATTATTATTTATGGTCCATTAAATTTGAAATAATTAATTTTTAGACAACAGTGTTTCCCAGCACAGCCATAAGCATTGGAGAAATGGTCTACTATTAGAAATGGCATTCTCTCTCTTTCAGAAATTTACTGATACCCACAAAAACTTGCAGTTCTGTAAATTTTCCTCAGCCACCATTGTCAAATGGAAAACCTTTGCCCTAATGTAGTCTGAGGTCTTAGTATCTGATATGGAAAGATTTTGAAGCTAACATTCACGTTTTCAGTGACTCTGCCACAGTCACTGTTTGTACAAATATGTAAACCCCCTAATTGTACAAAATATCAGTCTTTAATGGGAACACCAGTGCTTGTAATGCCTGTTGCATATCTTTCTCATTCTATTCAAAATCCAGACTTGCATTTCACCCTAAATCTGTCTAGTGTATGGAAATGTCTGAATGCTCTTCTCTCTTGTACCCGGAAAAATACCTGTTGAAGGCTGAATTAAAACTTCTTTTACTTCTAGTTGTATGAAATTTCATCAGAAACCTTCCCCTGCCGTACACAGACCTATTGGGAGAGAGTTTAAACAATGAAAAGATAAAAAATGCTAACAACATACAAGTCATTGACAAGTACTTTTTAAATTCACTAATAAGGGGAAAACTTTCAATGTGAGTTTCACAGGACTACATTTCAGTATTTTGAAGTACTTGTCATTTAATGAATACGTGTTCAGGCCCAATCAGGCACAAAGTCATGGTGGAATTACACTGCTTGATACCAGCTGCAAATGAAGGGGTGGATGGGCCAGTCATTTCCTACCTGGAGAACTGACTATCATCAAAAAAAAGGGAATGAAAAGCAGCATACAGAATGCAGTAGACTAGCAAGCAGGGCCTGTGCTTCCACACTCTACTCTTCCTTTAGAAGCAGTGAAATAGTAGCATTTTAAGGACATTTCCTGAAAAGATATTTCCATTTAAATACACATAAGTGCCTACAAAAATATGGACTTAAAATATCTTGAAAAATAACCATTAGTCTAATATTTGCTTATTTTTTGGAAGCTATAGGTGAATTCACTGTTGTGACATGTTTCCTCTGAATTCTCCTATATCTTTCACAGTAAACCATAGGAATTAAAAAAGCATTGCTGCACTTTCTGTAGGGGGCAGTCTGATCAAAGTTTTTATTTTGTTTTCTATTAGGAAAAATATTGGGAAAAACTATTTTGCCAAACCAACATGTAGAACATTAATGGTCAATGTCCAAAATGTTTTCAGTGCTGGTTAACTAGAATTATTTTAAAATTTGTCTAGTGGAGTATTCAGAATGAGTCATGTAGAAATGAATATTGATGTTGCCTCTGACCTCAAACATTCATGGTCTTGCACAAGGTCACATAAGGAGACCATGGAAAGCTTCCACATAACTGACTTGATAATTTCTCTCCTTAGTTCAGCAAGCTGTATATGTGATATATACCACATGGTTTTCAGAGCATTCAGAATCACATTAAGTTCTCATAAAATTCATTTTGTAACTATTTAATTGTGAATGACGATAACTGAAAATATACAAGGAATGTTGGGGCAGGGAGACAAACTGCAAGGGATAGCATTTTGCTGCTGCTGCTGAGGTTATTTTTAAATCTGGCAACGATTCTGTCACCATTACAAACACTGTTTTTCCCAAAAAGATATTCTGAACACAGCAAAAAATTCCAAAACCAAAGACTAAGAGTTTTAGAAAAATAAAATGCAAAAGCAGCTGCTTTGCTTCTTGAAATCTTTCTTGGATCTCCTAAAATTATTTTTTCTAGAGCTACTATGCTTCTGTGTGTTCCAGACATATTTAAAGTTTTCAAAATATTTCTTATGCAGATACAAATGCACATATTAAAGAATATGATTCAGACCAGAAAGAATGATGAGTCAGTCATATATGCAGCAACATAATGAACCAAATGACAGGAAAAAAGGAAATGGCAGATTAAGGATTCCTTAAAGCCTGAATAAGAAAAACTCAGATCACACCGAGAATTATGTTTCATACTGGGAGTTATTTAAAATGTGGCAAAGGAGACAGAACCCAGAATAATGAAATTCCAGTACCCAAGAACCCTAGGCACCTCTGGAACTGTGTGCAGTGCTTAGCAAGAAAATGAGAACATTCAGGGCCCAGTACTTTTTTGCATTACAATGTCTTTCAAAGAGCAGGCTGAAACAAAACTGTCCTGCTACAGTATGAATCTTCAAAAGTACATGACTTTGCCTAGAGTGGGAATAATAGAAGCACCAGCAGAAATAACATTTTTGGATCAACTGAACATTATGGAAAATATAATGAAAATTAGATTGGTCAGGAAAAATTAGATGAGGGTTGAAAAGGATAGAAAACCTGCATTAGCTTGGAGGACAAACAAGAAGGTCTTTACTTACTAGGTCCCATTATGAATTTGCTCTGTTAACTTTAGGCCAAAGCAACAACAAAGCAACAAACAAGTGTTTTTGTGTTTTTTTTTTTCCTTGAAAAAAAGAAAAAAGAAGGAAAAAAAAGAGGAAAAAAAAAAAGAAAAAAAGGAAAGGATTGGAGTGGAATAGTTAGAAAAGGTGAGTTTGGGTGGTCTTCACTTGGCAGCCCCAAGGAATTACTACACTCTATAGATAGTAGGGATTGAGGACAATTTTCTGATGTTCTCCCAAGAGTGGCAGCCAAAGATCAGGGTGTAGCTGTGTCACTGCTCTCATCTTCTTCCCTCTACTGCAGCAGCAGCATCTCAGGGCTCTGCTGGGCTATGGATGGGCATGAAGCCTTCCCTCTCTTTTCCTAGAACATAACCTGGGAACTGTTATTATTCTCTGAACAACTGCTCCTTGCCTTCTCCAAGAGAAGTTTGTTATATGAATAGATAGAAAATAGATAGAAACTAGATAGATAGAAAAACAGATAGAAACTATGAATAGATAGAAAATAGATAGAAACTAATTTTCTTGATAGAAGTCCTTTTACAGATGTGAAATGGATCCCTAGGGGGAAAGGGATCCCTAGGGGGAAAAATAAAGGAGGGACCAAATCCTCTCTCTACAGAAGACCATAGCTAAGCTTCTACTCAGTTAGCTACAAAAGGGTGAATTACAAATGGTGGGTTTCACGCAAAGCATTTTTATGGCTGGAGAAAATAACAAATAAATATTTAAAAGTGTAAGATACCTCATTTCTATCTAAAATACTTCTGTTTTCATATAGTTTCATAAGGCCTGTGGCTATCTACTATCACATTATACTGTGACTCTCATTTGTATTCGTTATACCCTGTATCCTGGTTGGGGGGTCTAACTATTAACCTCTACCTGCAAAATATTATGCAATTAATTTACACAAGTGAGATAGTTCTCCCAGCTCATAAAACCTATTAGCTATAATGGCTACATTAATTACTTACAAGAGTAAGACCAACTTGAGGCTTCATTTGGCATCAACTTTTCTTTTCTAGGAAGAATGTTGCCAGTTGCTGACCTGCCAGAACACTGTGTTTTCCTTCCTTGATTTCCTCCTGCCTTTATCATCACTAAATCTTGCACGTCTCCACAGATCCAGAACATGAAATGCTATGGTCCTGTGGGATGCTCCTCTGGACAGCAGTTCTCTGGGATAACATTTCCAAGTCTCCCTTTTTGACTTCCTTTTAGAGAATCCTACAGATCTGTAGACATGAGCACTTTTATAAAAGCTTACTGAATTTAGGAAAATATACTAATCTTCTAAAATTGGGTCATTTCACTGAAATATGCTTGTTATGGAGTTATCAGATCCATCTTCCAGGAAAATTGTCAGCTCTCGATAACAGCACTTAGTCACTCTTCCACAGCATGACTCCCGTCCTTAATCATCATCAGTAAAGCTAGGACTTACCTGTTTGATTCTGCTCGGGAAGCTATTAAAGCATGTTACTTCAGCTGAGCGATATCTTAATGGGGAAATACCACAAAATGGAAAACTTAACTATGTCCTGAAAGAAAGCTTCTAAATCAAAAAGAATGCCCCCCAAACCAGTCAGAAGGTACAGTTATTGCTCATCCATTCCTGCCTGTTTTCAACATAGAAGAAATAATAAACAACATAAAATGCTGAAGACCTACCTGAAAACAGAAAGGGTAACATCATTATTGTCAGACACTAAGGAATATGACTTTGTCAATTAATGCTCTTATCTTCCACAGTCTAATTGGGAGCTTGCATGAATAGTTAATGGCTGAGGCTGGATAGCAGAGAAGGGCAAGTCAAGATCTGTCATGCTGGGATCGCTTGCTGTCAGACAGGCGAGGCGGCGGCTCGACCGCCACTGCTCCCCATGCGATCTGGCTGCGTCTGCCAGGATGGGGGAGCATGCTGGTGCCCTAAGGCAAAATTCTACCCAGCTGATGAAAGCATGGATGGGTAGCTCGTGCTTTCTCTAAGATATTTTCATATCATTAGTTTTAATGAGGCAGTACCCAGCACCCCATGCATGCCTTCACTCAGCCATGCCCTTTGTGCCTTGGTACACATCATTTAAGTCTCTCAACCCCGCACATTCTCTGATGCTTCATTTCCCCATCCTTAATCCTGAACAGGCACAGGACTTCAGCATGGATCTCACACAAGTGGATGGCCTACTGAAGGGCTAATGCAAAATGCTAATACCCCCCCACCGCCCCCTTCCCCCAACAAAAAAACAAACCAAACCAAACCAAAAAACAAAGGGGAGACCGAATCTGGCTGAGCACCAGCACTCACCAGAGATGTGGCATCTAATCAATGTGTCTCTAGAGCAGGAAAGAAAGGTGAAACTGGCTGACCTGCAAAGCAGTTTGGGCTGACACTGTCAAACAACTACATAGTTCTCAACTTGAACACTGTCACATGAATATCACTGGGGGTCTGCCAGCAAAGAAAACAATCCGCTGCATCAAACCGAAATAAGGACAAAATAATCCTACTTAATGCTATAGAAAATTACTGCAGGAACTCAGATCTGTTTAGGCCAATACAACATTGTTTGGTACAAGATAAGCACTGGTGTAGTCAAGTCTTAAATAATACAAAGTAGGGACCACAGAAAACAAGACTAAATTAATTTGCAAACCATATGGTTCTCAATGAAGGCATATATTAATATGTTTTAAGAAAATATGTTTTTAGACACATTCATTATCTGTTAAAGGATACCGGATAAAAAAACTATGCTTGCTGTTTGTGTTATTAAAGGCATGTTTAATCTCTAATTTATATGAGGATTGGTGTTTGTGGGTCTATAATAAACACAGAAGGAAAAGAATAATTGGAGGGTTGTAAAAGTATTTCAATTAACTTTTAATTGTTATATCTTCAAACATGTATTGTAAGTCCCGTCCTTTATCCAGAACTAGACATTCACAATAATTATCTTGTCATTTATGGTAAACTCTTGTTTTTAAGAAATATATGATGCTTGTTTAAATGGACTTTAGGAGTGATTAATAGAAGTTCATTTCTTTAAATGGAACTGCGATTTGCTGTGTGTATTGCTAAAGGATGCAGTTGCTAAGACACTAGTTAAATAACTGGAAGTTGATTGCACATGTAAATCCATGGAGATTGCATTCTGTCATGCATTTGTGCAGTTTTTAAAGATCCCAATGAAATATCTTGAATGCTGAACAGGCAGAAGCTGCATAGATTTAAACAGACAAATCTTCATCATTAACTCAAATAAAAACAAGATAAAATTAAAATTAGATAGGGAGACTTTATGTGACCAAGCCATGCACCCCTCCCCACCAGCTCTATTTTAAAGTTTAAAGGTTTAATTTTTTTAAAGTTATTATTATTATTTTCTAGTGATATCTTATGGTAAAAGACACAGATATTCTCTGAGAAACCAGAATATAACTGCTTTCCAGCTGTCCCCTCCTTCCCTTCCTCTCTTCAGGTGAGTGCCTTGAAGAGCAAACCGTAGTCATGTTCCTTCTTGCTTGCTCCCATCTGTCTCAGTTTCCTTCCTGCAAGCCCCACTCGGTACTTAAATAAAGAACTCCCCACACTGAGGACAGGACTTTGTAGCTCGAAAAGTTGAAAGGTTCTTCCTTCCAGCTTTAACTGAAGACAGAATTGTAAACTTCTCTTCCAAAGGGTTAAAGGGAAGATATTTGCTTTTTCTTACACAGGTTTTCCTACATATGAAGACATTTTTTCCTCTCAGTGTTCAAAACCAGAAATACAAGGGAAAAAGCCCAACTACTATTTTCTGTCCTAGCATTTGCATTCCACTTCCAATATTTGCATTGGGCATGTTTAGACATGTCCAGATTTGACTTTTTTTTTTTTTTTTTTTTTTTAAAGTTTCCCAAGTTCATCTAGAGCAACAACATTCAGATATTGCATCAGTTGCATTCTCTGGTTGAGAAAACAAATCACTACCTAAAATCTGAACAGGCCTTTTTATCACTTGGTTAGATACAGCTAATTAGGGTAGCTGATCTGATTGATAACAAAAGTATTTAATACTTTTCCACCCAGTTTACTATGCGCAGCTAAAGAAGTTTCTAGGGGCAGTACGTGAAGATGATTCAGTTTGGAATATGTGAGTGCAACTTTGATAATAACGTTCAGCAATAAATCATTACTTTTTAAGAACAGCTGTTGTAAATTTAAAGCTTAATGCTTTATATTTATGATATGTTTAATAAAAATAGCTTAAATCATTTCAAATAATCTAATGCATTAATATTAGCAACCAGATATGCTTCTGGAATTAAATATTACCAAAGAATTAATATTAAATTGGATTTTATATATTAATCAAGGCAAGTCTTTGTCTCTATCCCTGATGACTAGATAGCAAGAAAACCATGGCTGGATGCTGTTTCCTTTAGAGGGCTACAGTATAAACAGGGATCTGGTCATTGTGATGAAAGGGATTCTAAAAGTCACAACACACTCTGCAATCAGAATGAGATAAATTGGTAGCTGAATTGGACGCTGGCTCCACAAGTGAGCAGAAGTCATCCTCCAAGGGCAAAATAAATGTACAGTGCCTCTGGCAACTACAGAAGAATAACTCCAGTGTCATTTGTTTCTGGAGCAAAACCAAGCGCTGCCAAAAGGTGCCAATGACTGGGACCCATGAGCTCGGCCTGGTGTTAGTACCAACATGCTCAGACAGAAGATTGCATACACTAAGCAGGGCGAGGGAAAGGAAATATTACTCCTCCTATTTCACAGACAGAGGATGGAGAAGCTGTAAGAGAAGCTATCTGCTGCTACTTGCAGTGAGCACAGCTGCTTTCAGTAGCCAAACTAAATGCAGAATGGCACCGTGCCACAGACATCTCCTAAATGACTTTCTTAGGCAGGGACAGAAAATGAATCCAGTCAGATGGTCGCCAAAGCCACTGCCTTAACCACATTTCCCTTTCCGTTCCTCGCTTCTCCCTCCTCCTGCTCTCTCCCCCTCCATGGAGGCAGTTTGCACAAGAGTGCGGGGAAAATGGGCTTGGCCAAAAGACCGTCCTGTGCAGTTCCTTCTGCTTTCCTCACTTTTGGGTCATTGAAGCAGTGTGCTCAAAATTCAGCTTTTATCAAATTTATCACCTTCAATCATTCTCTATTAGACCCAGTAGCATTTCTCTAAACTGTTGAACGTCATTTTCTACTGGTTCCTTTATATTGTACAGTGTGAAATAACAGATATTATATGTTACCTGCAATTGTAGATAATTGGGTCACATCCCCAGAAGCAAATTAAAAAATAACACACTTGGTGATTTCTTTTGGATCTGAAGAGGACTGGTTGCGCCATCTCACTTTAGTGAGTTTATATATATATACATCTCTATATGTATGGGAGTTACTTATGGAAATAACAGTAGCAGACCTGAGTGGTAAGCACTGTAATTCAGCAATACAGCATCACTGTCACTTTCTGAACTCTGGACGAAAAATATCAAAGAGCCTATTTGTGCCCTATTATGAAGTAATGAGTATATACAATTTCACGTCTCACAGCTAGAATACTGCCTGTCAGAAGATACACTTTGATTTTTGTTAAGTATAATATCCACATTTTCTTTTTGTGCCTTTCAGGCATACAAAACCATAGGGTCCATTGGGATCTATGTTGTTCTGAGAGAATCATGCAAAAAGAGAATATTTGTGTTTTGGGTGGTGGGTGGGGAGAAGTTTCCTCCTCAGTGTTCCAGGCCTGATCTCTTACTTCATGTAAAATAGACCAGAGCTACATCCTTGTCTCTTTCCTGCCCTCTCTTGATAGTATTTGCATGGGACAGGAAAGGAAATGCAAGTGTTTCTGTTTTTTTTTTCTGCTGCTTAGATAGACCCTGAAGTGGCTGGCAGCAGGCATTTGAGGTTCTTTTTTATCTGAGTAAATGACAGTAAAGGGAAGTCAACAGTCGTGGGGCCAGAGTACGCACTTGCCCTGACTCTATGCCTTGCCTGTTAGATCCCTGTGGGTTGGTGAAGTCCATAGTTGCTGCAATGTAATGGCTACCAGCCTGTTTTTCGTGACTTACCACCTCTTGGGCTCCATTGCCACAGCATCTTCTTGGAGACTCTGGCAACCAGGACAGGTGAGAGTAGCTGTTATGGACAGGGATACTGAAGCAGCTCTCTTTGCTCCCTCCCTCCTTTCTTTCTTTCCCCTCAGCACTCTAACCACAGAAAGTCACTTGTATTAAGCAAAGACTTTACATTAATTAAATTTCAAACAATTAGACAAATGTAATATTTCATTTCCACAATTAAAAAGAAAAACATGCTTGTCATGAACTGACAATCATCAACTTAGTGCTTTGGTTCCTAGGGGAAAAATCACTTAAATACATTGCACTTGACCAGCATTTCTCTTTCTCTACACTTTAATGTGTTGGTCATAAAACATCCATCAGAGAGGATACAGGTGCTATAGATGATTGCATGTATAGACAGGAATAGGCAGGAGCTTGAGCATTATATTTATTGGCTTGGCTGTTTATCCTTTAGGCTAAGGTCGTATGCATTAACCTAGCCACTTCCTAGATTTATTTTAAAAGAAAGAATAAAATACATGCCTAGTAAAGCTAGAATCTAAATGATTCCAGGTGTGGTGTTCAGTGACCATACAGCTAGGCCCCTGTAAGAGATTTAAGTTCATTTAGGCCCCTGTGGGGCATGATGACACCCTTGAGCTATCTATGCGGGTAGTGCAGGTCTGAGGGCACCATCCCCAATGCCCTGAGGCCTGCACAGCTGGCAGCAGAGTAGGTGCCTTCATGTGACACTAGCACACCATGTGCTCAGCCTGAATCTCTTTGCTTTCCGTGAACATCCTCCTTAAGTTGCTCAGCTGTCTAACAGTGATGGCTTAGCATCATTGACTGCTGACAGCCAGGGTGCAAACTATGGGCTATGTAACACAACTGGAGGAGGCTGCCATTACTAGGAAAGTGGAGGCAATAGAAACCTGGTGCTGATTTGGTGTGTTGAGCTATTTGCAGTAGAAAGATAAGTGTTTTGCAAATCAATACCTGGGAAGAACACAAAGGAAGTAAGGGAAAGAAAAGGGATCAAAAAAATGGATCCGTATCTGAAGGCAGTGGGAATTATAGCACATATTGATAGACCTTTTAATGGATAATTCATTAATCTGTTTTACTCACACTTGCACTAGACATTTAGAGGTCACTTAACACCTCACTAAATTATGCTATGTACATCAAAAATCATACCATCTATGTAGGGAGATGATCACACTTCTAGCTTCCTGCCAGTCTTACGTGCTTGGAGACAGCTTCTGCTAGGTTGGGTTAAGCATCAGCTGTATAGCCATCACCACATAAGAGAGCTGTACTGGATGTTGGGGAAAGAAAGAGAATGGAACACGGAAAACATCAAAGGGAATCAGCAAGTATTTTAGAGAAGGTAAAATTATGGGGCCCCGAAAAACATGAACAATTTTCTTTGACTAAAGTCCTTCTATCAAGTTCCCCAGAGCTGTTCCAGTTTTCCATTTCTGCCACCAGCTTCCAATGTACTTTCACAGGCCACTTAATCTTTGAGAATACATAAAATATATATATTATTAGTTTCTAGAAATAAAAATATGATCTCCAGGGTCCTCTCCTCCCTAATCCAAACCTCATGACCTTCCAGAGAATAAATCTCTTTTTGAGATTTCAGTATTCTGAAGAGCTCTGAATACAGCTGCAAATCACCTCAGCCTCAGTTCAGATGTATGGGGCCAGCTCTTCCATCCAACTCACAGTAACACAAGAACCGTACTTAAAACACACTGCTTTGCTGTTTTCAGTGCAGCAGACAGCCTCCTCACAGCCATCCTCTGAAACAAAAAGGGTGAAAGTAAATTGCATTTCCTTAGGTGTGGCTAAGCCACATGTAACATAAACAGTTCAATTTTCTCCCTGCTTTTCATTTATCCCCAAGAAAAATACTTCCTGGTTATATTTAGCATTCTAAACCAGTCTCGAGAAGGGGCACTGGGCAGGGTTTGTGGTTTCTGCAAGCAATCTGCTGATCACGCCATCTTGGGTAAGTCATCCCTCATGCACAGCCATGGACATGTTGTATAGTGAGTTCTTTGGGTTTGCTTCTTTTGTCAGGTCAGTAAAACTCCTTTCCTTTGTTTATAAACAGAAAAGCCTTACCCAGGAGGACAGCAGAGCATGCCTGGCAGGTGTGTCGATCCCACCTCAGGGTCCTCCAGGGAGCTGCCCACCTCTCAGGCCAGAGCACACAGGGGGCACAGCTAGCTCTTCTGCCAGGAGGCACCAAAGTTTGGCACAAACCCTCTCTCTTTCAGCTCCTCTCCAGCACAACCAGGTCAGCTGTATGGGAGACATATATTTTCTTCCTCCAGCCAGTGATTCGTCAGAACTGTTTCCCATGGGCTGGGGATCTGCAGGAGGAGCACAATGCCACCTGGTGCTCCTTCTAGGGTGAGGTGGCTCGCACCCCCACATTAAGTAGCAGTTACACACCAAAATGTACCTGTGAACATTAGTGCCATTATTTTAAATACAGAAGTAATGCCAAAAAAGGACAAAAGTTTTGTCCCTCCTCAAGAGCCTGAGGTTACTTCTCATACACTGAGGTTCCTCAGGCTTGCAACTCTGTAGCAGGGGGGCGTTCCTGGCCGTTTTGATCAGAATCTCTCTCCCAGGGACTGGCCATCATTTCTACAGTTTAAGGGATTCACCTGTAAAACCACAACAAAGCCTGCAGAGAGATAGGAGAACTTCAAGAAAAAAAAGTGCAGCTGTTTTCCTTTGTAGTTCAAGATAAGAATCATATTTTTACTTTAAGGAAATGAGTGTAATTTTTAAATAGCAAAGAACAGTATGAACATTTTTCTGACCAAATGCAAACAAAATATTTTTCCAATGTAGTAGACATGCTGATTATTACAGGTAGTCTCAGTAATCAGTACAGGGCCGTCTTAATTTTCTCCCCTGAAGCAAAAAGAACTTTATTATCTGTAGTTGAGATGGAATTTGTTGAAATGGAGCTCAATAACTATTAAATAAACAGGCCAAAAAATGAAAGAATCTAGGGGAATGAGTTGAAATAGTGAGATACATCATGAAATGTGATTAATGACACCCAGGGAAATATAAAATAACATGTTTCCCTGGAAATGGGCTGTAAGTGCACAATGTCTGCACAATATTGTGCATCTGCAGTTCTCTGTCCTGCCACCTAATATCCAAATTGTCTGCCAGTATAAACACAGCTGCTAAATGTCTTCTACAACTGCAAAAATAATGAATCTCCACTTTCTTCCCAGCTATTGAAGTATATTTTTACAGAGACAAATGCAATGTTTACCCTTGTTCAACAGAAGACAAAGTTGATGCCCAACATATATGTCTTATTAACACATTCAGATTCAAATATCATAGATCAAAGAAACAGGATGGTTGTTTTATAGTATCCACGGATGAGATGAGATTTAATGTTTTTGGCTTGAATAATTTCTCATCTGGTTTCTGCATAGATATATGCCTACCCTTCAGTGCAGAATCACTGTTTTAATTATATTTGACCATCACTACAGCTTTACTGTATCTAGTGGGATTGAGGGGGAAGGATAAGAGATCTCCTTTATGTAAACTCCACTTTCCACATTGTGGATTGGCTTGCAGACTCTGCTGGATAAGTACTGTGATCGGTTTCTCCTCAGCCTGGAGACATAGGTCTGCAGCAGCCGGGGGCGTGGGAGACTCCAAGTAACAATTTTCCTGTTATAATACTAGCCTGGACTGTAAGAAGTAATTTAAGATAATTTACTATGTTGCATTTACTTAAACAATTCCTTTTCAGAAAATATAACTAAGGCAAACCCAAGTAAAATGGAAAATGATAGTCAAGATTTTCAAACACTGTACTCTGCTTGGTCTTTGCCTAGATAAAGACAGCATTAATGGAAGGTGGGGGGACAGGAAAGAAAGAAAGAAAGAAACAAAGAAAAAAAAGAGAGAAATAAAGCTACATAACCTTAGGAAGGGTACCGATCTATTTATATGCTTCCTGGAATGCTCAGAACATTTACTCTTACTGGCCACAAGAAACCACTTTTGTTGTGCAAAAGGTTTCACACATGAACTGAAGCCAAAAACTTTTTTCATAGTACTGTGGGAAGAAAAAATATTACTGTAGAGTTTTGTGAACTACAGAGAGAAAACAGTCTGTTGACCTGATAAAACTTGTATTTAAGAAAACACAGCCACCCCCCACAGCCTCCTTCAAATCATACTCTTGAAATTCACCTCTTCTGTTATATGGAGAGAAAACTGGCACCTAATCATCATCAGGCACATAAGCAAAGAAAAATTACATCTCTAGACTAGCTAAAAACTAAGCATATAGTATCATTTTTTTTGTCAGCCCGTCTCTCACAATCTATACCTCATTCTTATCTTATCAATCCACCAACTCTTCCACTGGGATCCTGTAGGGAAAGGAATATGCCTTGCACGTGAACCAGCTACAGCCCCCTTTTCTACTGTCTGTAATAGAAATACCAAAGAATTGTAATACTTTTTTTTTTCCTATTAGAAAGCAAGACAGATGATGAATTTTAATAAAAGTACAAAAAAAATATAAAATTTCAACCTTTACATGATACTTAAATCATTAAAGACATGTTAGGAAGATTTGGTCAGACCGTTCAATTGAGGAATAAGATACAACTTCAGTCCTTTTGGGGATCTTCCATCTATCTTTCTCATTTTCAAAATAACTTTTCCAGCTATTTAATTGCTGGTGTTCCTAATCTGATGTATTATGAAACAAGATACGGCTTTTGGATATGACTTTGCCAATGATCACTCCTGGTCTGTAGTTGTGCTTGATACAGTTACAAGTTGCCGCATGGATCAGACTGGCATGTTTGGGAGTGGGGAGGGTCCAAGTCCTCTAAAAACAGCCAGTCCACCTTTCCAGCAGGTAAATATATCTGAACTCTTGTATCTGAATCTTGAAGTACCCACTTTGAGCATTGCAGCTGGGAGAATACAAACTGAAGTTGAATCCAGACTTTCTTGTTGCTAGCCTGAAATTCATAATTGGATCTAGGAGCCCAGCTCTCTGACTTAGCTATGAGTTTGTACTCCAAGCCTTTGCATTTTTGTTCAAGAGCTTCACATTTTTAAGTAACGGTTAAAGCTGAAACAAACAGCTGCTCCTGCTGAGAAGCAGTGTTTGCATGCTGTTCTCATCCTCTGGGCTGGCCCCGAGGAGCAAACCTCAGCAAGCACGTGGTAGCGCTCTTCCGAAGGGGCTTTGGACATGGCTGCACTGGGGTGGAATAAGGTCCTGGTGCCAGGTACAGCTGTCGATTTTGCTAGAGAAAAGGCAGGGTAATGCCTTCAAAGCCTGAGGATTTATGCTACCCCACATTTATTCTGACATAAATCACAACAGGAATTTAACTACAGTAGCATTATGGGCAGATGTGGGCACAAAATAGAGTGAGAATGGACATGCTGGGAGACAGTGTCTGATGAGATGCCCCGAAAGCAGGCAGGCAGGCAAGGGAGGTGGGGATGAACAGTGCCGACGTGAGTCCTGCCTTACTGACGCTGTCCAGGAGAGCAATATTTGACAAGTGTTCAAGTACCAATTAGGAGGAAGAATTGAACTCTCATCTCTTTTCACATGAGAGGCATCATATCACATCATGAAAGAAATGGGGATGATTTTTCAGCCTTTACTCACTATACATTTCCCTTATTCACTCCTTTCAAACATTTTTATTTCAAAAAACAAGCCTCTCATAGTTATTAATCTGCTAAAATATATAGCTTTTCACAGACAAACATGACAGCAAGCTGTCAAGGTAACAAAGGAGGCTTGGAAGAGGACTCGGGTCACTGGGAAGGCATGCACTTACTATGAAAAGCTGTTGGACAATGCTGAGGAAAAGCTTGCCAAAATGCATTGGAAAAAATGAAGTGGCCTGATCATTACAAGAGATCGGTGTGTGTACTTCCCAGCAGCTGTGGTAGGAGTTGCTCATGGGTACTGTCCTCTGATGGTTGAGCTCGAGGGATTTTAAAAAGCTACATAGAGAAGACCAGACCTGCAGAGATCTAAATCTATTTCGCCAGTAAGGCTACAGGAGAAAAAAAAAAACAAAAAGGAGAAGCAGTTTTCAATGCAACTGTCGTCTTCCTGCCATAACAACGTCTTTCACGTTGCCAGCAAAACAAATCCAAATGATCACAAACACACACCTCTCAGGAAGTCTGCCCTCACTGCTGGCTTCAAATATTCACCAGGTTTTTGCAGCGCTGAAATTATTCCTGCATTGAATCCCAGAATTACAGTGAGACACCACCCGGTCTGTGGTTACAGGCTGCAAAAACGAAGCCTTGGAGCGGGTGCTGGGCGCTTCCATCGTGGAGCAGAGGGCTCAGGCTGTCCTCTGCTTCCCCACCCCTCACCATGGCTTTGACCTCCAGCCAGGGAGTGCAGGGAAACCCCCAGACCCCCCTCTTTCCTCTGCAGTCATCCTCACCGCAACCTGTCACCTTTTTCAAGCAGCCTCACAACATTTTAAAGAACAAAACGGTTGGTATGACACCTTTCATAATAATAAATACGAATAGCAGTGCTTTTGTGAATTTAGGTCAATGCATCACCCTTAGAGCGCATTATAAATTCATCAGAATCACAGCCTGAAGAAATTTTTTTCTCTGGCATCAGCTGCTTTTAGCCATGCCACAGATCTTTAGCAGAATTTAAACTCCAGATTAAGTATTGATTGAGTTTAAATAAATTATAATATGTTATAACCAGAAAGCTGGGCTGTGACTGGTGTAAACAGTTTCCCTTTTTACCTCCCTTCCCACTTCAAATATTGACAAATTTATTCACTGCATTATGACTGTAATGAACAACCAATTCCAAAAGGTGTAATACTGAAGTAAGTACTAATTTAAGCAGCACCTTCACCTACTTGACATATGAATGAATAGAAATTATAAATTAGGTACAGAATAAATATATCAACTTAAAGGATTATGTGAACAGGAATAATTCCTAAAGAATTAGCTACAGCGAGAAAGTAAATCCAAAACTGCAGCTTATATTAACATTTGATTACATTTCAGATGCTTTGTTCCCTTTTTTAAGGTTCAAAAATCTCTCTGTAATGATGGCTACCAACGAACTGTAACACAACAATACACTTTTCTGTCATGTTCAGTAGCATCAGCTGCTTGTGTATGCAGCACGTTATTTCTGGACGACTAACAGGTGAGCATACCATGCCACGCTATATTTAATAGGAACTGAAAACTCACACGAGCAGGTATTCAAAAGGTAACTAAGGTATAGTTACCACAGCCAGATGAGAAACAAAACAGGCCTAAACTTTATGGAAAAGAAAACAACTATGTGCTGTACTGCTAAAAAGAGGACAAGAGGACACATAAGGACATATAGTTTTGTGTTTGACCTATTTTGGTTGATTTAGTTTTCAGATTTTGTAAGCCAAGCTCCAGTGAGTTCCTGAGGAAAAAATTCTAACTGGCATTTTAGTGTGAGTCAAACCTCACACAAAAAGTGCTTTGTGCATCAAGATAACATTAGGAGCTGTCTAGCTGCACGTACCAAAGGACCAGTTTGAACAAAGCAAAACAGAGCTGTAATGGACTTCTAATAGCAATAATACTTGCACTTCTGCAGTACATTCCAATCTGAGACCTGAGTACTTCGCAGTGTGTAAAAATTAAGCCTACTAGTTGGAAACTACAATAGAAAACCATTAACACAATTTTACTGATGAAGAAACTGAGGCACAGAGAAGTTAATGACATTACAAAGGTCCTACAGCCATCGGGATGCCAGCCTGCTTTTTGGACCTCCACAAGGGCACCAACTCCCTGCTCCAAACAGCTCACCTGCCAGCTAAGTTGCTTGTTTGACTAATATTTCCCTCGCTTCACAGACAATAAAATACATCTTCTCCTTTAGAGGTAGCTTATTTCCTGTTGCTATTCCTACCAAGCTGATGACAGGAACATTCATTCTTTTAATGAAAACACAGAGGGTTTGGGGTATGAGAGCAGTTCAGATAAAGTCTGCTTAAGTTGGAAAGAGTGACTGAAATTGCATATATCACCATATTGCAGCATCCAGACATAAAGTGTGACAAACTTTATTCCAGCTGACATGGTGAGCAATTGCCCATTTTAAGAGACATTCTCAGAACTTTACCAGCAATATTCTCTTCAGACTGTACATGTAGGAGGATCCTGATATTCTTTCAACTCCTAAGTCATTCACTGTGAATAGAAGTGGCAAGCTTTGAATTTGACTGTTTTTTTTTTTTTCTAGTTGCCAGTGAGCAGCTGTGATATTTACAGCTTTCTTTCCATTCTCTGCTAAGAAAGCAGAGACTCTATGTGATTGCTTTATTCTGAAAAATATAATAAATGAATGATTTTTTGAAACATGTCTTTTTCTAGTTAGATCTCACACTGCAGTTAGAATAATCCAGTCCTCTGAGGCATTAATAAAATCAAGAGTTAGATTTACAGCGCTTTGCATTTTCACCTGCTACATCTAGCTTAACCACCACTGAAAGCTTCTTGGAATTTTACTCCACGGAAGCCAAACTTCTGTTTGGCCAAGCAGGGCTTCCAGCAGTACTGGTACATATAAATGCATAGCCTCAAGGGTGTATCCAAAGGCCTTCAAAGATTAGCACAGAAATGCCACAAAGCTGAGAGGGGTGAGGGACAGAGTTCAAAGATCAGGCAGTAACAGGAGGGAATAACAGTTCTACCTCCTATGCCATGAGAAGCATTAGGAACTTGTCATTTCAATAGGGTTTCTTTAACATGAATCCAGAGCTGCTGCTTTAGTGTGGTTACCCAGGGATATGTGAGGGACCTTCTCATAGTCTAGATGTAGCTTGTTCTTTTTGGGGAATGAAATACGTGTAAATTCAGTAATCCACCCTAAAAAAAACCAACATAACTATGCACCTTATGCTACTAAACAGTAGATACTTTAGTTGGAGAATGAGGTTCAAGATGTATATCCTTGTATTTTTCATACATGTATCGTACTTATATGATATCACGTGTATCCTTTTCCATAGATATATATGTGAAAACATTCCGGAAGGAAAAGTAAAAGGTACTGCTAACAGCACTTGCAGTGCTAACCTATTAGGGTCACGGCGCAGTAGGGTAAAGCTGACTAAGACTTCTGTATTTGTAGAGCATGAGTATTTTAGTGATTTCTAAAATTGGTGTCCTATTGCTAGGAAACCTTTAGGCTTTGAAAGAAAAATTCAACAGCGCAGCATCTCCCTTTCTCTATTCCCCTATTCTTTAGGGGTATAACAACCTTCCACATCCTTGCACAGAGAATTGCTATAGTGCACGAAGCCAATCCTTACAGTGGTCACATTAACATACGTATCTGACACATCAGAAGTGATCCTTTTCCACACATTTATCATGCTTATCTGGTGCCTTTAGACTAACGTTGTCTTGCTTTCTCTTTGCTTGAAAGCCAATTAATTTTATATTTGTAAAATAACAAAGCAGCCACCAAAGCCTTGACATCTCTGCATTAGCTCATATTTGGTAGACTCCTGCATTTACTGCTGTGCAAATGCAAGACCTGTGTGATGATGGCTAGCTGTGTTTGAAAATTCTTTAGCCCGAAAGCCTGGCAAGAATCTGAGAGGAAGTGTTAAAGCAACCTGACAGAAATCCCCTGCAGTGCTTAAGAAGAAAAAAAAAAAAGAAAAAAAAAAAAAGCAGCCTTCCCTCCTCCCAGCTAAACCCTGAAACAAGGTCAATGCACTAGAAGGCTCTGAAAGTAATTTTTTATAAATAAATATCCTGGGGAATTAGTGCAGTCACATCCCTAAAATAAAGGTAGTTATGAGTATATAAGCATTTCCTTTACATGTTGGGGATAGCACACATCAATCAATGTGAGATTAAATGCAGCTCTGACTGCATCCTACAGAAGAAAGCAATATTTTTTCTCAGGAAGAAAACTGGGATCAGAAGCTTGAATCAGCGAGTTGTTTAAATGCATGCCTAATGTTAAGCCTGTGAACAGTCCAACCTCTTTCGACATGCTGTAGTCACAGACCCCTGAAAGGGCAGTTGTGGTCCTAAAAAGCAAAGCCAACGGCGCAGCAGTAAATGCAGGAGACTACCAAACATGACCTAATGCTGAGACATCAAGGCTTTTGTGGCTACTCTGCTCCCAGATTCAGTCTCCCTGATATTTACCTCTGACTGATTCCTGCTGGTCAAGGAAAGTGTCCCTTCTACACAACTGGTCAGCTTTAGTGCACTGGAATAATTTGTTTTCCTTTAAAAGGAACCAAAAGTTTTAATCTCCTCTGACTGCAGTCAATAGCAACCATTCTTCTGGTCAACAGAGTATGAATTACACAAATATTCACTGTAAATCTAAATAAAACGACTGAGAAAGGGCATTTTCAGGTTAAAAAAAAATTACTTTCTCTTGGAAAGGATGTAAAAATTCAGGGAATTTACATATTTTGTGACATCACTGGGAGGTTTTCACTCAGTGTAGAATGGTTTTCTGACTATTATTTCAACTCTTCCTCCTCCCACTTTAATTTTATATAGGTTCATTGCTTATACAGATTTCATTTGCTTAAAGGAGAAGAGTATGGAAGAAAGGGGATCATTAAGTCACAAATCCACTTATCTCCACTGCATCTGTGCTCTTGTTCCCTAAGCAGCAGTAATCTCCTGCACTCTGGAAACCTGCACAGGTTTCTCACGGGAGAAGCACAACATCTGAACCAGGGTGAACGCAGCGGTCGGCAACTGGGAGAAATAAAAGCAAGCAAAACCCAAAACTAAACAAAAGCCCAAATCATAAACTTTTAATTCCTCTTCCATGAGAATATCAAGTAACAGTCATTTAAATGAAGAAGATATTTAGGCCTTCCTATTTTGGAGGTAATTTTCTAAGGTTTAACATGCAGCTAGAAAGCATACCATTCTGTATTAGCACTGCCTGATCTTCAGTTCTGCTTATCGCTGCCTGCCATGCAGCTGGCTTGCTTTCTCTCTTTGAAAGTCTCAGGTTCTTTGCAGAGAAATTATGTTTCCCAAATACAGATGAGAATCATGATGTTATAACCATTTTTCAGAGCCACTATGCACATTACTAATTGTGTACATGACTCTCTTGACTGACTCCATTGCATATGCTGAGATTAGCGATTACCAAAACATCATTATAAATTATAAGGTAAGGCAGCTGAGGCCAGCTTTATATTTCTGGCTTGGTTAAGGTGTTGATAGCCTGTACTGAATGGAAATTCGTGTGAAAAAATGAGGTTGTAAAATGTCCTTTTTCCTGAACTGTTAAAATGATAAATACTAAATAAACATCTGCAAGTGAAATGGTTCCCTGCTGTCCAGCAACTACTCATCTAAACACCTAAGCAAGTAGCCACAAATGCAGCCAAGTTCAGGTGTGGCATCCAAAGCAAACAGGGAACACACAGAGCAGTGATCACTTCATAGTTTTTGGGGTGTAGTCTTTTAAATCACAAGCAGAAAGATCTCTAATTATCCAGAGGCCCCAATTCAGAAGATTTGCCTGGATATTTTAAGTGGATGTTACCAAAACACTGAAATTACTATAAATAGGACAAATTCAGAAAAATATTTAGCAGAAAAAGAAATGTATGTGCACAAGTAGGTATAGCAATGGAGTGTATCTCATGAAGAAGAGAATAAAATCTGAATCTTTTGTTGTTGTTACACAGCAATTTGAGCATGTTGGGAGCTGAACTATGAGCTAACACAGATTTCAGATACTATGAATAGTGGTAGCAGAAGAAAGAGAATTAGATGCATCTGGCCAATTTAAAATGTATGATCTGATCTAGGACTGCAAACATTTATATATATAAATATACACACAAGCCTTCCTTATCTTGAATATGATCATGACTGTCTCCAATATGTAGACAAGAAATTGCTTGGCACCCCGTGTCTTTTAACTCTTAACTCTTTCTTTTAAGAGGAGCTAACACAGTCCAAGTTACAAAAATTGTGGGATTATATTCTTTACAGAATAAAGTAAACAAACATTTTCTTACTTAATCTATTTAATGAAGTGCTGTTTACTGCCAGTGTCTAAAGCACTTCAGATAATAAAACCTAAATCCTTGATTCTAGTGAGAATTTTAAGTGCAAGTTTTGCGTTTTTTTTATAATGTTACCTATTAAATGCTTTAGCTGTGGCTTCAGGAATTTAAGGAAATCTCATTTCTGAATGTCTTTATCCCCATGTCTTAGAAGTTAGGTCATTTTTTGACCTACATTAACCGATTTATACTCCTTCAATGAGATACGCGATCAATACATGACTAACATCCCATGCATTAGCACTGAATATACCAGAAGGTTAAAAGGTGCACATTTTTTTCCATGAAACCTTTTTGATTTTTCATTTTCATGATTTTTATAAAACCAGGGGTGAGTAGACCAGTTTTAGACCTAGTGCTGTGGAAGCTGGAAAATGATGCCACTTAGGCATTTTTACCCTATAAAATATCATGTGGCAGATAGTTTCAAAATTCCCATACAGTGCCCACAACAGTCTAGCAGAAATCCACATGCCACATATGAGAAAGGTCACAAGCTGCCCAAGAGAAGCCACTGATAGGGCATGAGATCTAGCAAGGCACTGTACACAATTTGCAGAACTGATTCGGGATTGTATTCCGTTTTAGGGCATTCTTGAAAGGAATCTTTTTGATAAAGAAAAGGTGTAGCATGCTCCATGCTTCCCTGAGCAGTTTCATTTTGAAGTCTATTTTCTTCTTTTTCTAAGTGAAATATTTTTACAAATTCTGTATTCAATGGAATAGAAAGAAGAAAATAAGCATTATTTCTATTTTATCAATTTCTAATTTTAGTTCTTTTCACGTTTTGTTTGTTAGGCATAACTAGGTCAACATTTTCGTTCTTTCAGGTTGAAAATCCTGTCTGAAGAAAAGCAAAGTTACTTGTCATGAAGCAAAGCAAATGGCTGTGAATAATTTATAAGAAAGTAAAAATATTCTGCTTTTGAGATTTTAACAGAAGAACAACCTCAAGTTATGAATTATTATAATTACACTGAAATATGCTCTTCCTCCTCTGATTCCTTTGCTGTGATCACTGCCACAACACTTTTTGCTCAGATGGCTAGCACTCTCCTGAGCACTGCAGACATGGATGCTCCAGGCCCATGGCCAGTGCCCTTTGGACCATGATTTATCTGTGATTACAACCCTGCTTTACACTTCCCTAAACATGTTCATTAAGATTCTTGTAGGTTTCTCTCCTTACAGAGGGTAACATGTAGGTGTTAAATGTCTGGTGGGCTGGGAGGTGATAACTATAATGCAGCTGGGGCTCCAGAAGCAAAACCAGTGCTCACAGGAGGTTCGGGGCTCATTAGTAAGACAGCACGCAGAGATCTGCACACCCACTGCTCAGGTACAAAGCAACAGCGATATTAGGTAGGTGGGTAAATTCTTGGCATTTGTTTAGCTCCAGCTCCTAAAGCCAGTATTCAGAGAGATTTGTTGTCATAATATTAACAAGGTCCTTCTCTGTATAGAGACGGTAAATTTTAGAAACACAGTACATTGAAGAGAACAGTAAGATTACAGCAACTTGATTAGGAGAGAATTCAGTTTCACTAATGCTCTTATTAAAACGCCTGCAATTAATGTGTGAATTCTCTGTGGTTTCAAGAGAAGAAGATGAATTATTTAATAATAAACTCTGTCACTTCTTTCTTTATAATCTTTTATACACTTTCTGCAGTACACCATCTTTAGCATACTAAAGTTGACATAAACCACCATGATTCCCAGCATCTTTTTCTCATTAACAGAATTCTGATTTTTAAGGGTGAACACCTAAAAACACAAATTAAATGACTAAAATGTAGGAATGGATATATACATAAAACAGCTTCCATAAATAAGTCAACATAATTTATTGCAGTTGGCACTGGAGTCAATAAGTTCATGTCTTTGTGTGACAAATAATCTCCTACAATCCTGACACACTTACACTGATAGCTAACTGGAAAGAAAGGGCAAGGAAGGGCATCCACAGGTTCTTATCAGAATGACTGATTCCAATCATTTGCACGTGTAAGATTTCAGCAATGCACGCAATATTTTTACATAAGGTGTGGTCAGATACACTAAGAGCAGTTTAAAGTGTACAATGCTCATCCTTCTTGCCATGCCATTGATTAATGACTGTTTGGCAATAGCTTGAGTCTTGAAGGAACCTGAACATCTCCTCTTGTTCTTCAACCTTAGCCCTGGATCAGCACAATAAATCCTAGTTCTTAATATGAAGCTTCTACCCAACATTCTGCCTTCATAAACAACTGAATTCCTGACTGACATATTTCTTATGGTTGTCCTTTCACTTTGCAGCCAGTGATATTAACATTCTTTGACCAAAAATGGGTGGTAGACATTAATTTTGAAGTAGGAGATCTAACTAATAGTGCAGGACAGACAGACTTGCTGGAAACAGTCCTGCTTCAGATCTGCATTTTGGGGGGACTCACAACATAAAATATAGGCCTTTAAATTTTAGACTACAGAAAAGACAAAATATCTATGAACAGATTCCGAGAATCCCAACTAACTGGCCCCCAGACATACTGAATGCCATGTATGCAAATTATTTTTTTGTATTTTTGATACTGTACTTATATTTTATGGGTGACTATAACAGGAATATGAAATTTGGATATTTCAAAGCTTCCCCCAAATTGAAAAAAAAATATTTTCTTTCTCGTGAAATGCCACAGAGTTATTACCACAGCTCCAAGTAAATTTCAGATTAATGTCATGGTGACTTCCCTTGCAGAAGGGCTACTGGATATCATCTCACATTTATGTGCTATTAAATTGTTTTCCTTCTTCCACAACTCGCCATTTCTGTAAAGATCATGCAGAACATTACTGGATTGGCCTTGCTGGGCTTACAACACACCATGACATACCACAGAGGGAGTTCAAAATTACTCTTCATTCAATTCCTTCACATTGCATGGCAAAAAAAAAAAAAAAAAAAAAAAAAGAATCACATTTGCTGTGGTTGCCCATGCCTTTAAGGAATTCTTACTGATTTGACCTTCTATTCCAGGTCACCAATTCTCTCAGCTTTGCAGTCTTAAACAATCTTGGTGGAGTTACACCTTTCTACAACAGAATTATGCCTTCATCTTCACTTTTTCTCATTGCTACTGTCCTGGTTTCAGTTAGGACAGAGTTAATTTTCCTCCTAGTAGCTGGCAGGGTGCTATGTTTTGGATTAGAATGAGAAGAGCGCTGATAACATGCTGATGTTTTAATTGTTGTAGAGCAGTGCTTACACCAAGCCAAGGACTTTTCAGCCTCTCTCTGTCCTGCTAGCGAGCAGGCTAGGGATGCAGCAGAAGCTGGGAGGGGACAGACCCAGGACAGCTGACCCAAACTGGCCAAAGGGGTATTCCATACCATCTGACGTCATGCTGAACAATATATAGGGGTGGCTAGCCGGGGTGGAGGGGGGGCCGGCTGCTCGGGGATAGGCTGGGCATCGGTCAACGGGTGGTGAGCAATTGCATTGTGCAGCTCCGGTGCTGGGACACTAGTCGACGACAGTGCTGAGTACAAATACCAGGTTAGAGTCATGACCAGATACTTCATCATTTCATAAGCCATCGTTACACCACACAGTACCATAACAATCTTAACCCAGGGCCCGGAAAGGGTAAACAGCACGACAGGGAGCACATACGGAAAGTAACTTGCTATAATACTCAATTTGGGAAACAGGCACAGCAGACTTGAGATTAAGGCAATCAACATTGTGACTAGCAACTATTAAGCAGGTCGAATACTTATACCAATTTTAGTTTAACACACTCTGGTCAAATCTGTCGATATCTCAACCCTTCGAGCCCCACGTTGGGCGCCAAATTGGCTGTTGTGGTTTAGCCCGGCTGGCAGTCAAACACCACACAGCCGTTCGCTCACCCTCCCCCCTCCCTCTCCGGGATGGGGGAGAGAAACGGGAAAGTGAAGCCTGTGAGTTGAGATAAAGACAGTTTATGAAGACAGGGAAAAGAATAACAACAATAATAATAATAATAATAGTATTAATAGTAATAATGTGTACGAAATAAGTGATGCACAATGCAATTGCTCACCACCCGTTGACCGATGCCCAGCCTATCCCCGAGCAGCCGGCCCCCCCTCCACCCCGGCTAGCCACCCCTATATATTGTTCAGCATGACGTCAGATGGTATGGAATACCCCTTTGGCCAGTTTGGGTCAGCTGTCCTGGGTCTGTCCCCTCCCAGCTTCTGCTGCATCCCTAGCCTGCTCGCTAGCAGGACAGAGAGAGGCTGAAAAGTCCTTGGCTTGGTGTAAGCACTGCTCTACAACAATTAAAACATCAGCATGTTATCAGCGCTCTTCTCATTCTAATCCAAAACATAGCACCCTGCCAGCTACTAGGAGGAAAATTAACTCTGTCCTAACTGAAACCAGGACAGATATCTACAAGCTTAAACTAAACCTTTCATGCCTTTCACCACTGTGTAAAAGAAAAATGTGCTCAGATTCTTCTACTCAGAATAATATGCTGAACTTCAGAAATTAAAGTTTATAAGTGACATTTGCACTGAGAAGTAAAAGTAAACTATCCCAAGTAGCCCACCATTAAGCGATATCCAGCATATGGCTATACTGCAGGATTTTCAGGACTGCACTTGCTGAGTATCCTCTAAGGAACTCTTTTCTCTAAGCTAAAAGCAGCCTTAGGTAGGTGCTGATCACCCTTCTTGTAATTTTCAAAACTCCCTCTGAGTTTTTAATACCCAATTCCGTTAACTTCAGCAAGAACTAGGCCTGCTAATCCTATAGGTAGGCTAGAAAATCTTCGGCTGTATGCAGGTGCTTCAGAGATTAGAATGCTAATCACTCACACTTAGCTGCTACTGTCAATAGAAGAAGGAAGGCGGAAAGACAGCAGAAAAGAGAGACAGACAGGCTTGGATTAGCAGAGAGGCATATCTATCCCCATGTGCTTTTGCCTTTTCCCAAACAAGAAAAAATCAATCTTCTCTCCATCATTATTGTCCTAAAGTTCCAGAGCCTGAAGCAGAAGACAGCTTATAACAAACCATACCTGAGAATACAAAGCAACAAGGGGTGGGGGGGGGGGGGGGGACGGGACACGACACGACACGACAAGTGCCTTTTCCCCTTCAATGGATCATTTCCTTGTAATACTTTCAAACAGATTATCATTTTAATTCTAGAGAATTTCCTAAAACCAGAACACACTTCTGCAGGAAATGCGTAGGATCTACTCATATCATATAATCTTTGGATATTCAGAGATCTTTGGAGAGGCTGCTCTTTCACCTAAAAGTTGATAGCTATTGATCCCCCTCCCTTACATAGTAATGGCCTTCTGAAGATGGATAAATGAGTACTTACATTTTCAATAGATTTTACACCAATGCAAGCAGTTATTCCACCGAGTCACATGTGATTTCCTCCTTAGAAAGAGGTGGGGGAGATGAAAGGGAGCTATTCTGTGACAGTAACTGTATTTTTACTTTTTTGGTTTTGATTTATGGATTATTATTATTATTTTCTTTAAGAAATAATATCCATGACTTTTCATATTTGGAAATGTTTTCATATGGGAAGGTGGCTGTTACAGTGAACAGCTGAATCATATTGCAGGGACTACTGAGAGCTGCCAAATTAAAACCAGGTCTCTCTGAGAAGCTGAAGGAAAGCAGGATATCCTATAAATTAAAATGAGAAGTTCTTTATACAGTCTAACAGAGAATCATGAAATGCATGATTTCCCTAGGTTTTGGGGTGGAGAGAAATACCAAAGACAAATTCTTGTTTTTTCAAAGACCTTTCAATGCCACTTAAAGAAGATATTTAAGAGATTGTAAGACAGCATTTATGCCCTCTCATGGAAAGGAGGCATTCGTGTTACAGGAAAATTAAGTCTAGAAAGTTTATGTTCTGATGCAAGATTTATTGGTACTGTAGCCAAAGAATTCCCACAACCTCTTGTCTTTGTCAGAAAATGTTCAAAAGAGAGCTCAGTGATGTCTCTCTTCCTCCATACCTGGTCTTCTGGGGCTGAGCTGCTACTTGGCTTTAAATGGGTCAGTTTAGGACATTATTATTATTATTATTATTATTAAGTTAAAATAGTGCATTGACTCTTACTGTGATGATTATTTTTTTTTTTTGGTCGTGGTGGTGGGCTAAAACAACACTCTGTGTGACTCTACTGCCTTGAAGCTAATATAGAAATTTACTGGTAAGAAAAGTGCATGGACAACTGTGTTTGTAGAAAACTCCCGTTAAACATCCTTTGCAAAAGTACAAAGGACTTAACATGACATAAGGCAGCTAAGA
This sequence comes from Cygnus olor, assembly GCF_009769625.2. Taxonomy (NCBI): domain Eukaryota; kingdom Metazoa; phylum Chordata; class Aves; order Anseriformes; family Anatidae; genus Cygnus; species Cygnus olor. Next base: position 6,385,213 of record NC_049176.1, read on the forward strand.
ACTGAAATATTTGCCATGATAAATTACTTGTTTCAGTGTAGCCATATATTGGGGCAATTACTGAGAAAGCAATAATGCAAAATAATTTATGCTGGTAGATCCTAGTCTAATAGAATTGCTGACAATTTTTCTTTACTTCATCCTAAATAACTTTTATTATGGCAGCTACTAATATCTGCAACATAAGAATGTGGCAGTTTTCTGCTATGGGCAGAAGAAATAGAAAAATTCAGTGTGTCATGGACTCAAACAAAGAAAAGTTGTGGTAAGTTCAGTTTTCTTTGAGTGAGATTTTCCAAACTGCATGTGGAAAACCACATGAAAAAGGAAGGACATATGTATGCATTTGAAGAAAACTGCTTTTGTCTTCTGTAATGCCAATTAGAGAGTAGAGATGGGTCTTTTTTTCCGCGGGACAGTTTGTGTCTTCATAACCATGGTAGGAAACAAGAGGGAGGCAGGAGATGGCTCTAAGCAGAAACTTAAATTTATTCCTGTCAATGCTGAGAAAAGTATCTGGACTTAATTGTTTCCCAAATGAAGAAAAAAGAACCTGATAAGAAAAGGTTCCAGACCTCCTTGGATGAGAAACCATGACTGAGAAGACATTAGGAGGAAAATGAAGAACAAATAATAAAGTTAAGACCTACAAGAAGTAAAAGAAATCACGTTGATCAGCAAGCAAAGGTACTTCTTAAGGCTGGGAAATGTATGAACAAACATTTGACAAAAGTCAAGTTTAGCTCGTATTGCAAAGGAAGTTAAGGCAATCACTAAGGGATTTTCAACCATACACAAATACAACAAAGTAAAGGTGTTATCACTAAGCATTTGACAATAAGGATGAAACATGGACTAGACTCAGATCTAAATAAAAATGTAAAAGCACGAATGTATGAAAGCACAGAAAAAATGGGAAAAGCGATAAAATGCTTTAGTGATTTAAATGATTTAGTAGAGAGATCTTATGCTATATCAAGCCATCGAACTACCTGGCAGAGCTGATTTGCTTGCCAAAGGAATTATAAAAGATTACTTCCTTCTGATTAAGGCATTTGAGGGTGGTGCCACATGAGAAATCATTAGTTCAGCTGAGAAGAAGAGTACAAGGGGATGGAACCGGCGGAGGGAAGCACAATTGTGTTATGCAGAAAACAACTGCTGGACTCACGGCTCCCTGGGAGCTGAGCTTCCCCAAGGACCAGTGTGGGAACAGATGTTCATGTCTCGTGTTTCCAGTAATGGTTGTCATAGAAAAGAGAGAAGTATGTTAATGCAATTTAATGATGACACCAAAGTGGGATGAACTGTACATATAAAAGATAGTCCAAATATCATGGAGGAAATGGTAGGTGATAATGAAAAAAGTGAGAACCTTTCAATCTGAAATGATAGAGAGGAAAAAGGACAGGATATGGGATGAAGACAGGACAGTCAAACATCCCTTGTAATTCCTCCGTGAAAAAGGCAAATGCTGACCCAGTGTGTTTCAGTAGTAGTATTTCCAGTGATAAGCAAAACCAAACATTTTTGACAAATTGTGTAGCATATACAATTCTGATCACTCACACTCAGAAAAGCTATGTTAAAATACGTGATATAGGAGTGGTATGGAAAAAACTACACTTAGTTTACTCAGGAAAAGAGGAACAGCACTATTTTCAAAGAGAATGTCTATAGTAAGCAAATCTGGCAAAGGACACATCCTGGTTTCCATTTTTCTACAGAGCCGTCTTAATTGCATACATTTATAAGAAACCTGCTCCCCCTTGCTTAGACCTTGGCAAGTGACTGGCTGCAGCCTCTCATTTCCAGGATGTTGCCTCATCCTTGTTGCTGAGCCACCAACCTACATTCCTCAGAAATGCAGAGAAACAGGAGAGACCAGCAAGCAAGCACATCTCTGCCTGATTACTTCATTGCTCTTTCTCAAGCCAAAGCTAACTGCTGCAGTGTGAGCCATGAGGCTTTTACTTGGGTAGACCCTTGGGTACAGCTCTGCTTTCTCAGCATGCCTCACAGCGGGAAGCAGACTCTGCAGTTAAGTGAGTGCCTTCCAGCTGAATGAACTATCACGTACCGAATTTAAGAGCTTTGGTTGGCACGCATGTTTATTTACCTCCAGCATTAGATGTAAATGACAAGGCAGCAAATGATCATCCTTCCCCTTAACAAAATGATCAGAGTAAGATATCTGCAGTACAGCAGTGACAAGGAGATGGAAGAGGAAAATGTGTTATCCATCTGTGACATGGAGCCATGTGGCTAATTGCTTCATCCTATAACTGGCCACTCATCAGCACAGAGAGACACTTTCCGTGACAACCAGCTCCTTAATACCTGTTCTCATTGGTCAGCTCAGAAACTGCACCCTGCTGCAATAGTCAGTGAAGTGGAAGGTTTTCTAAGCAAAATAACCACCTGCTGATCATGTGCCTGCTCTTTGGTACTCCCTTTCCACCAGACAGTGAGCAGTTCTGTTGGCCATGAGGGGCAGATCAGCAGGAAGCAGCAGTTATGGTTTTGCAGGGTGCAGAGTCAGCCTGGTGCCCTCCTTATCTGAAGTCGGATGCTCCTTGGGAGCACTGTGATACAGATAATCCTTTGACTTATTTCAGAGCTGCTCAACAGGCAAGAATCTGTTTCAGCTGTCATAAAAGAGAGCTCTTTCATAAAGACAGTGCAAAAATAAGAAGTGTGATTTTTCTGATATTCCAGTTATGCTCACATGCTCGTCCAGTGCACCCACTGGTCATATGGCTTGTAACTATGTTTCTTTTCTTTCTTTCATCATTAATCTCTAAGCAGTGAATCTATGTGCAGGCAATCCTGCATGAGACAGAGCCAGCAGGAGACAAAATGAGGCAAAGAGGATTGCATTTGACAGAGCTGTTTAAATTAATTGTTAATTTTCTTAGAATACCGGGGACCTGTCTATAGCTCCAAATCTCCATAGCTTGTAATCTTATGAGCCATCTGTCTCCCTGTACGCTAGAGAAGGCTGTGGACTTCAGAAGATGATGAAATATTGGGATATAAATATTGAGGGGGTGGCAGATTATTGCAATACCTAATCCTGCATCTTGCAAGATGATGGGTTCCCTGGCCTCCCACTGTGGTAAGGGAATACAAGGCATTCAGCATCTCCAAGGTCTGAGCTCCAAAACACACACACATTTGGTAAATTGGATCAATTTTACTGTTAGATATGATGAATGGACGTGCCTGTGTTTCTGTATGTTTACTTTAAATTTAAACGTATATTTTACCCATTAAAAAGAAAAAAAATAACATTTTATGTTGTATTCAGTAATACAAAACAGGAAAAAAAACCACAAACAACAACACTCAATCTATTGACCTTTAAGATATGCTGTAAAACTGTGTCTTCACTCAGCTTTGTAGAGGACAGGGACCGGGTTAAAACTAACCAGTACTTATCCATTTTTTATAGGAGGGATGTCTTGGATGAAAAGAGCTCATATCTTCTTAGTGGGTTAGGGCATATATTACATTTATGTCCTAAAATGCATAAACTCAGTACATAATAGGAGATCTTCTTTTTAATGTAAATTAAATATTTACAGTGAGGTCTGGTCTGTGGTGATGAAATTAATTTGGCTATATATCATCCTCCTGAAAAATGTGACTTTGAAAGACAAATAAATGTATTTTCAACTCACAAACTCTTCAGTGTAATAATTCACGTCCTCTGTGGCTTTGTATCTCAAGAGAGACAATATATCTTGTAGTAGAAGATCAGAGAAGAAATTTAGGAGACCTGTGTTTCATTTCTAGTTTAAGAACTGAGAGGTTTAAAAGAATAGGAGCTACATAATATCTTTAGAACTAGCCTTCAATCACCTCTCTTTAAGCTTTCCCATTGTAGCAGTATTTATCTATAAAACAGTTTGATATCATTGTCTGAACTGTATTTTTTATACGATTATCTATTATGTATTAATTATAATTTACAAAGAAACTCAGACACACTTCAAGATATTACAATTATGTTTAGATTCATACTATGATATGTAACTGTGACATTTTAACAAATAATAAAACAAGTGCCTTCTCCCAAACTCTGAAAATAATCAACTGTGAAGCACAACACAAAATAACTCAGTTCCTTTTCTTTTAGCCATCTAATTAACAAAGCACCAACAGAGCCTTCTCCTAGGAAGTCCAAATGAAGCACTGCACTTGTTACCTTAGCCCAGATCAGCCTCGTAACACTGATTTTCCAATCCTATGTTGCTTTTTTTAATTAACTACCAATCCATAATATTTTCTTATATACAGTTGATTGATAGAGCTTTTATAAGACAACTATCAACAAGTCTTTTAGTGAAAGAAATTGCACAAATAACCAGCTTCACTGAATTCCAAGAAAAGTCTTATAAAGTAACTAAGAAATTGAAATTTTTCCCTTCAGATAAACCCCAGTGAAAATATGGACCACAGATGTTTAAGGTCACTAGCTGGACAGCTGTTATTATCTCCATATGAACATCTATATATATATATTGTCACCTACAGCATTGTCCAGACTTTTCGCAAGTTTATTCTCCTGTATAGACGATTTTTCTTTCTAGAATTCCACAATATATCAACAAATGCCACTAAAAGAAGATGCCAGCACGTTAGGCTTCTCAGGTGGATAGCAGTGATGAATATTGACAAAGATCAGTGTTATTATGTAATATTAGCACATATGTAAACGTGTTGAACCAAGAATCAGGCTTATGTAATCTTTATAAAGATAGGATGGCGTAATGTACAAATTTGTAATGTAATTAATGGGCCATTAATGAAAATTCTTTTGAAGCTTTGATAATTCAGAAGTTCTCTGAGGAATGTTAAAAATGGATTTCAGGCATTTGTTACAGAATAAATCATGTAACTACTAAAATGGTTCTAATGCACTAGAAAGCACACTGCAGCAGACAGAAAATGATGCTACCAACCTTATCAAAAATTCCAGAATTGAAGTATCTATATGTTATATAACAATACTCTCACTGGACCTTTATTTGCACACACTACAAAAATTAAAAGTACCCATCTTTGTCTGAGAGGTGTCAATTTTGAGAGCAGTTTAAATCCTACTAGCTTTTTGAAAACAATGAATATGCAATTCAGAAGAATACAGATTCTTTTCTTCTGACTACAGACTATTGGAAAATGTTATAATCTCATTGTTCTAAAAGAAACAGCAAATTGAATTCAAATATCTAGTACACAAAACCAGTGTCCCATTAAAAAATGTCGATCTACAAATTCTGCCTTGAGAAGAGGTTTTCAATCATAAATATTCTAACCATGTTACTTGACAGCTCAGTAAAGACCTGCTGGATGCACATCTTAACTTCATCCATGTTATTCTAATGCTGAAGGAAAATTGCTCCTTAAAAGCATCTCAGCCCATGTATAAAAGAAGGGAAGAGAATATATATTTTCACCTCATCATGAGATATTCCGTCCAAAACCAAAATAGTGCATTACCCAGTTTGTTTTTTTCACAATTGCTAGTTGTTTCAGTAGGAGGTTGCTGGGCCTTGAAATGAAAACTTTGACTTATAATTACATAAAAATTCATCCTAGTCTTAGTTTAACTCATGAACCAGAGATGCAAGTTTATTTTAACCACTTTGCACCCCTCCAAATGCAAAAAAATATATAATATACTGCAAGGTGATTTATAAATATTACAGAAGAATTTTTCTTGACAAGGCATAAGAACACAGATACGTATGCTGTTGTATACAGAAGACCTTTCTTGCATTTGGATTTCTAGGCAGAATAAAACAAATACCAGAAAGCTTTAACTGGCTTGCTTTTGTTTTTTGCATTCCTTCATATTTATATTAGGCACTTCACTTTCTAAAATTATTGGCCTTATTTTTGAGCTATGATTTATGTAACAGTGGCTTTTTACTTTTCATTGTTTATTTTTCTTGCCTCATATTTAGATTGAGCATGCTGCAATGGATAATATAGCAAATAACAGTTCAAACTTTCTGTACGTTAACATTTTGGGAGCTGGAGAAAATATCCTTTGAACCTAGAACTGTTACTCACCTAAGGCATCTGCACAGGACTGGCAGATATGACCAGCACTTACAGTGCACTTACAATGGCAACTGGAGGTCAGGCAGAATTCCTGACATTTAGCTACATAAATTACTCTCCTGTTCATGTGAAAACATGCATAAAAGCTTCCAGATACAAGAGATAAGCTGCTTTATGCTTGTATTTGTCATTTGGTCAGGAAATGAATACGAAAAATGTAAACAGCACAACTTAGAATTCAACATGAAGAATAAAATTGTGGGCCTACAAATCTTGGCTCTCACATTCATCTCACAGTGTAAAACCAGTTAATTGTACACACCAGTCTGGCAAGTGTCACAGGCAGTGACAATTCTGAGCTGCAGGAGTCTGCCTCTTGGTATTAATACTTTTATCTATTACAAGGTTTGCAGATACTTTAACTTGCAGTATGAGAATACACTAAGATATTCTCAAAAATTTGTTACTACAGGCAAAAGCAGATGCTACCATCATCAAGCAAGCTCACACGGTAAAAGAAACAGGCTCCCAATCTCTCTCAGAAAAGTACTATAGAAACATTAAATATTTTCCATAAAACAGTGAAATCTCTGCAAGAAATGATCCTTCTTATGCAACCTGCTCTCTGAATTATTTTTACAAAGTTATCTCCATATCTCTCCAAGCTGAAATTTTTGCACCTCTGTCAGGAGACAATCTATCTCAAACACTCAAGTTTTGTCAACTTCTTGATGGTGACACTGGTCCCACTTAAAAAACTGGCACATATGGCTGAAATGTTTTTACACTACCACTGATAAGTGATGGTTTACAGCAGCTGAAAGAACTTGCATCTTGTATTTTGGTACAAATTCCCAAGAAGGTGTTTTTGTTTTATGGTTGGAGATTTTTTTTTTTTTCAGTGAAGATTTATGTATGAGGAATAAAATACAATCAGAAAAAACAACATGAGATGGGATCTCATTTGCCTGGGAAAGCACATGCCTAGCTATATGACTTAATAGTGCTCCATTACCTGTTTCCAACACCATTTGTAAGTGCCCAATATTTTTTGATTGTCACATTTCTACAGACAAAGTTGTTCATTGTAATACCTACTGCTAAAATAGTTTTGTGTGCTCAGGTTTATTTTTAAATTCAGTTTCCATTCAATTTCAATTCCAATATAACTTAACAGCTCAGAGTGACACCAGATCAAGGTAGCCACGGCTTTGCATGATCACCTCTTAAAAACCTCCAGGGATGGAGAACCCATGGTATCTCTGGGCAGCCTGCTCCGGTGCTGCTCTACCCTCCTAATGAAAATGTTTTTCCTAATGTTCAGTCCAAAATCTCTCAAGGTGCAACTTGTGGCCATTGCCCCCTGTTACATGATTTGCCACTATGACAAAGTGCCTGTCCCTGTTGTCTTTGTAACCCCCTTTCAAGTTGGTTGCCCTTAGCTTCCTCTTCAGCTGAGTAAACAAGCCTTTCCTACTTTAAAAAAAAAAAAAAAAAAAAAAAAAAGCATTTATCTTTGTGGGGTAAATTAAAATAACACTTTCTATTTAATAGCTGAATCATCATTTTCTGTGTATTTTTAGTTTGCTGTCCTGGAGAATAGCAGATGTCACTTAATCTCTGAACAGGGCCTGCTTTCAACAGCAGTCTTGCTACACATTTGATGGTAACAGGTGAATTTAAAGATAATATTTCTGGTACTAGTAACAGCATAAAAATATCAGTTTAACTTACAATGCTATCAATACCTAATAGTGTTCTTTGACATAGGTAGTTAATGCTATTCTTTTGTAATTCTATCCATAAAAATGCTACATCCCCAAATTACCATCATCAGCGGTTGACAATCTGGCATCTTTCTCTTGAAAGCATTACTTCTCTGACATGCTATAGGATACAATAGCAAATACCTGGTTCTGGGAATCCATGAGTACTTTAAAATAAATCTTATGTTACATCACTGTGAATACAAAGCTCTTGTATGTGACTTGCTATGTTTCCTGTGCTATGTTGAGATATTACAAGCTAAACTGGATCAGGCTGCATTAGTACTTTCAGGGAATACCAGCACCTAGATTCTTCATACACTGGTACAAAAAAAAATAAATTAAGTATTTGAGCATTTATTCCTATATGAATACCCCCAAATCACACCAGCATAGAGTATGCTATGTTCCTCAAAATGGCCACCTGTAGAAAGAAAACTCCAGGTAAATTCTGATTACAACTGTGGTGACATTGGGACATAAAAGTGGTAGCTTTCCAAGCTATTTTTAAGACAAAAAGTAAATAAAATGATATTTGAAGGTCTTACTTTATTCTTCTGTTTTGTAACAAAGTTTCTCATTGCTTTTGTTCTCAATGTGAAGCAGGATGTGCAGGAGTTTATAAAACGATGCCCTTCTGCCAAGCTTGCTGTGAATGGCAGGGCCTGTTCTATCACACACTACTACTTCCTTCAAAAAGGTTCATCCATGGCCAACCTTTCATTTACCCACTTATCACAGAATTCAAAGAAAATCACTAAAGGCGGAAAACATCCAAGACACCCTATTGTAGAAACTGATTGTTATGACCTGCTTGAAAATATCTTCTACATATAAGCGAAAGGCTAATTAAAACAGTGAGACCTTCCAACCCATGCCCATACTGTCCATACGGTCTTCAAGACAGGACCGAGTAATTGCAGGTAATTATATATATATTCTCTACCAGCAACTGCCTTAAGGTTCCTCTCACATTCTGGCTGAGGCTTCCTACAGGGTTTCAGGCCAAAGCACATAGAAGGACATGAAGCATTTGGCCCCTGAGCAGCTCGGCTGGGCAGGGTGGAACAACTTGTTGTCCACGCAGGGTGTAAGTGCCGGGAGGGAGGTGTGGGCTCCCAGCAGGGCGCCTCCCTTGCAGCACCCTCTGCCACTTGCTTACCAAGACGAGGCCACTCCTATCCTCATCCCTTCTCAGGACTGGGCTGTTGCAATGTAGTGGTCACTACAACATCTCTACCATACTCCTGTGAATGACTACAAAGATAAAAGGGCAAAGAAAGCCATCAACTTGTACAATGCCAGAGCACTGTTTTAAGTTAATGTAACAAAATCAATCACAATGAAAAAGTTTCAGAAACTTTTATATGCAATGCTCAATAAAACCAAGAATTTTGGGAGGGCTTTGGCAAATAAAAATATCAGTGCTATGAAATCGCTCTAATCATGTAACAGACTTTTTTTTTTTCTGCTTAGTTTTCATCACATTGTAGGCATATTGTTTATATATTGCTTAATGGCACAGATTTACAAGAGAAAGAAGGTGCTGAGTTTTACAGAGGATACATAATTTTATTAATCTGTCTGTGCCCTTGGGCAGTTACTGCTGATCCTGGGTCATCTTTGCTCATGATTTTTTATGACAATTGGAGGATTTCTTTCTAAAAATGAAGCTATAAAAATCAGAAGAATTTACTCATCTCTCAAATGCAGCTGACTGCAACCCCAACATAGAAAACAAGAGTGCAGAGGACAAGCCAGATCAGAGAGTGACAGGGAGTACTATAATATGTTTTCTTTGTAAATCAGACAAAAGACATGTTTACAACGAAAAAAAATAGGAAACCCTTCCATAATATTAATTTACTGTACTAATTTAAATTGAGCTGTGATTTATGAGCTCTGCTGCCTCACCAAGAAGTATTGTAGAAGTATTGTACCCTGAAGCCAATACTTCGTCTTTAGATTGTCTTTTGGGACTGAAATGAACTACAACAAAAGACATTTTACATATCCTTGTTTCAATCAGTTTCTTCCTATTGATTGGATAATTTATTCTTCCTTTTGCTGAATTTGAAGGGATTTTAACTTTTAGTACTCATTTATATCTAAGTTTCAAAATTCACATTAGTAAAGAGTTTTTAAGAAGTAATCACTGTGGCAATTCAAATATCATCTATGTTAATCCTAACAAACTGCATTCAGATAACATTAATGGGCTGATTTACAAGTAATAAAGCAAGGATGGAACTATTTTTAATTTATCCTGCTGTGTTCAGATATTACAACACATATGGCAGAGGAGATTACCAGCGGTTCTCAGACCCTCACGATTCTTGAGGCATAACAAAGCAGATTAATGATGGAGTAAGAAGGTCAGCTCACGTATAACGCCACCTTTTCTCCTGGATTAATTCAGGGCTAAATTTTGGCCCAATTTAACATAAATTTTCATTTTACTTGCTGATTGGGGTCATTGTCTTATAGCAGAATAGTAGTGAATTCTTTGTCTGAAGGAGATGGAGGATTCCCAATCCAAGAGGTTAAATATCTCATTTACTCTCTCACTAGTTCAGGTTCTGGATAACAAAAGTCAGTACTTGCCTTCACACAATTGTCGAGGAGATAATGCTTTGCTCTCCAGATGTAAAAGTTAATACTAAAGTAGCACCACTGCAACATAATGAAATAAATAGGGGAGACAGCACAGACAATATTTCTGGTGAATTTCAGGCCATTTGGGAAGAATAAAGCCAATCACGTATGCAGATGAAAATAGTTAATGTCTGCTTAAACAAACTGCTCATCTTCTCTGTGAGAAAGAAATGAAAAAGAACAGTAGGTGAAGAAACTAAAAGTATCTGATAACACAACTTGGTCTCAAATGAATTAGTCGTTAGAGAAGATAGTTATTACCCATAAAATTAAATGTTATAAATATAAATATTGCTTGAGAAAAACTGATATATCTCCAAGATTTCATATACAATCTCTAGCTGTTTTCTGATAGATTAATTATGTCCTAATCAAACCATAAAAAAGCATTTAATTAAATGCAAAGTCGTGTACTCCCATGTAATGGAAACATCAGCATGATAAATGCTGTGCAGCTGTAGTGAATACATTGTAATATCCATGTTTATTGGAAGGCAAAGAGAAACAGGTGTGGTCTATGGAGTAAGCAATGGATTTAAGGCTAAGAGAACAGGTTTCTAGATCAGGGATAATTCCTGACGTTTATTTTGTTTATGGTTATATTGATTTTTAAGCCTCAGTTACAAAACAAACAAAAAAATTGCTTCATGGCACTATGGGAGACTGAATTCCCCATACTTGGTATTGCCTCTTGAGATGCAGAGTGCTCTGAAAATTAACTTACCAGTTTACATACAACCCTTTTTTTTCCTTGGCTTGAAAGTCAACATCTAAACCCAGTTTTCAGAAGGAACCCGGCAGATCCTTCACTTTCCTTTAGAAAGCTGTTTGTACTAACATAAACTGTCAGCCTTTACTTCCTCTCTTCATCTTGGAAGAGACAAACACAGCTTTTGACTGTAGGAAAACAACAGCCAGCTTGGGTCAGCACACTAGCCTTTCCATTGAGTGGTCTCTGTTAAAACCCATGAATAGATGAGGGTGGCCGTGGTAGCACTGTGACCTCCCGTAGTTATTAATCAGAGGTGAGATACGACTGCCTTCTGCATGCTCCAGCCAAGCACTGCCTGGACAGGCATGACAGGCAAGGAGAGGCTGAGCTGGCAGCTCTATGTACGGATGGCTCCCAGATAAGAACATAGGTGTCCAATTTATTAGTGGTTACTCTCATTAGAAAGGCCCATGATCAGTGCCAGAATTAAAGCCCCCTGAAGCTAAAGTGCAGCAGTATAGGTGAGATGGATAAGAAGACAGACAGTGGAAAGCCACAGAAGAGAAGGAAGAGAAGACAAGCAGAAGGGCAAAACATATGATCAGGAAGAGAAGCCGAGCCAGTGAAAGTCTCTCATAAGCAGCAGGGAATTGTTCAGTGGTGCTCACATGAGCTGAAGTTATACAGACCTTGAGCACAAGAGTGACAAGTTCACTTGGGGTTGTGCTGGACTGAAGTATGCTACAGAGGAGCTCACAATATCATCTGGACAAGGGTGACCTGCCTCATTTTCTTGCCTTTGGTAAGAAAAGCTGCAAGCTCACAGAGTGTTTCTGTGCTATCCTGAATGATCCCTGTCATTAAAAGTGATTTATTAAGCGAGATGATGAAGACTAATGCAGAAATCAAAATAAACGTCTACTGTTACAGATACTAGAAACTTATATTTCCACTGTGTTGTATGAGGGAATTGGAAGGCTGCCTAAAGATTCAAAAAGGGGTATTGTGGTGGAGTGCCTTGTGCTCCTGCTCCTCCACCTGGAACATCTAAAATATCTTAGTGTCCCTGCTTAATTTGCTACAGCCTCAAAAAAATATTCAAGAAGCATTAATGTCTCTAACCAGAGCCTTGAAAGTAAGGCATGGTTATTTTTGTCACTAAGAACCTTTTAGGAAAAAACATTGGTTAGATTATTTAGTACATGAATAATATTGTGCATCACGATTTCATCTTTTCCAATTCATTCAGATTTGAATGAAATCGTTAGATACACAAATTGTCAATGGTTTCTAAAAGGCAGAAGATTAAAACATTGTAATGTGAACAACATTTCATCTGCAGATTTCTTAGGCCGGTTTCCTATATTCTGTCTGAAAACTTCCTGGTCATTTGAACTTTTACTATGAACGACTACTTATCCAAAGTGATCAAGACGCTACCTGCAAAGAAAAGTACCTTTCCTACTGAAGAGCACTGAGAACAAATGCTTTTATCACAAGAGAGATCACAGGACTTCCTAAAGCAGTGCCTGGGGAATAAACCGAAACACACAGCACATGGAAACACAGGCGTGTGGAATGGTTCCTTATGGGCTTTTGCTCAGGGAGAGGAAGACAGGAGATGCTAAGAGCTCTGGGCAGAACTCAGTTAATCGAGCAGACACCTAGACTCAGTAATCAAAATTAAACTTTTATAGAACCTATTTGTTAAAATAGAAGATAATGACATTTCCAAGATCTTATAGACTTCATCATCACCAACCTGGTGCATACTTATGCCCCTGTTATATTTCTGTTTCTTCGGGAAGGCTGAATAAATAGCATTGGTTTTAAATTGAGTGGGGGAGGAGTGAAAGGGGAAAGAGGAGGTGCACACAGAGGTCACTCGAGAAATCTTCTACCTACCAGTAAAAAAAAGTTGGAAACATTAGTCGTATTACATAGTAAATTAAAATAGAAAAATGAAGTATCCAGAAATTCAGCTGGGGCTCCACCAGCTGATGATACTGCTCAGACTACTTGATGAATCCTTCCTTACTTGACTTTTTGCATCCCCTCACTCAAGATACACAACTCTCTGTCAACTCTCCACACAACAATGATAATATTCTTAGCCAAAGATGGTTACTATATCATACGGAAAAGAATATGTATATCTATAATTTTGTTAGTATAGTTTTATATTAGTTTTTTCCTTCTCAGATGTGAAGGAAGGAATACAGACACAAAGTCACATTAGCACCATATTACGATGTCTCGCAGTCTGCCCCAGTTCTGCATTAAAGAAAGTCTTACTGTTAAAGTTATTTCTGTGGACATGGGGGAGTGCAGCACATTTTTTTTCTTTTTATTACTGGATTAAAGATTTTGCAGCATACTCTAAAGCACTTCAGGGCTTCCTTATGAAAGAAAGCTATAAAAGCGTATTTGAAATGCTTCTCCTCTATGACAAACAGTTGTATTATAATAGAAAAACGACAGGGTATGAGCTAGAATTTATTAAGCTTTCTTATGTTGAATAATGTTTAGATTAATAACAATTAGGTAGAATAAAAGCATGATGTGAATGTGACTAAAAAAGAAATATTTAAGCCATGTGGTAGTTATTAATAAGTCAACATAATTTTTGACAGCTATCTAAATATCTTAAGAACCTTTTCAAAGTCATGGACCATCTAGATGCAAAGAAAGAAATATCAAAATATCAAATATCAAAAGAAAGATAAATATGCAAAAGGTAAACACCAAAGTATGTCTATATTCTAAAGAAAACAAGTTAACCAATGGGGAAGCCAGTGGAAAGTTTCTGATGGTACTTTTAATAAATTTTTAAAGATACTTTGGTGCCAAAAGATGCTGATAGATTTGTACAGGATTTTTAAAAATGTCCTAAAAGTCCTGAAGGATTTATGTACTTAACATCATTTATGAGAAAAGCCCTTGCTGATGATTTAATACACAATTACTTAATACTACATAGTATTTTCATCAAAGTCTTAAACTCTAGTCCAGCACTCCATTGATTTACCTGGGGCCCAATATTGGCTTAAAGGTTGTTTATAGGTTTAGGGTCATGATGGCTAGCACTTAGAAACTGAATAATAAAACTCATCTAAATTATACATGGCTACTTTAAAAATAGAGACAACACAAATGTCACTGGCATCATTAAATAGTAAACAGTACTGTCTTTCAAAAACTGGAGTTATTTATTATGTTGTGTGTCCATAGACACCATATAAGAAAAAAAAAAAAGATGCTTACACTTCATTCACTTTCTGCCATCAGGTTAAATAGTACATGCATTTCTGACAGACTAGAACAAGTCCAGAAGGTATTATATAATAAGGCGAAATACACAGATTTGTACTTGTTTTGATAGTGTTCTGCACAAACTGACTGCAGACTGGCTCTGCCAGACCCGCTGAACATCTCACCCCTGGGCAATGGGGAAGCCAGTGGCCACGGAGAGCCATCACAGGACGTGAGGCAGCTCAGAGGTGTACAGCAAATGCAATCACTATTTGCAGCAACAACAATTTTCCACTGTGAAAAGTTAAGGAGTGGAGCATGTTGCCCGGAGAGAGAGAATTTTCCATCCTCAGAAATTGCCCACATCTGACAGAACAAAGCTTCAAAGACCTAGTTTTGAAGCTGTCCCTGTTTAGAGCAGGAGGCTGGATAAGGTGACCTCCAGAGTTCTCTTCCAACCTTAGTTTTCTATGAATCTTTTCTTGTGAAGCCTAGAGGGAATGGACAAGATCATTGTATCCAGTCCTCAGCTGGGTGCTGACTGAGGCTTGCCCAGAAGATGCTTAGTTGAAAGTTTGATAGCTGCCAGCAAAGCAGTCAGTATGGACACAAACCACTGAGACCCCAACAGAAGTTGTCATTTTTAAGGGAACAAATTTAGCCACTAATTTGAAATAATTACCCAAAATGATAAATATGGCATTTATTCTTTTATAATATGCTAAAAATTATCTTTGTTTGGGTGCCTCAGCATGACCAACTGAAATGTAACTGTTCTTTTTTGTTCCAAAAATTGCACAGACCCTCTGTCAATTTGCCCTTGCTGTATGCTACACCACCTCAGTGACAAAATCAACTTTTTAGTCACTTGGAAAATAAATAAGCCACAGAAAAAGCATAGGATAAATTCAGTCTAAGGAGCTATTAATTTTAAATAAGAAGTAAAATTAAATTTTACCTGTAGTAACCTGCTGCAGCCTTTCTAAAAAAAATAATATTAATTTTGCAAAATCCTGTTGGAAAGATTTGCCAGGTGCTTCAGGTTAAGAATGCACTTAAACACATGCTTAACTTATAGCATAGGCTTAAGTTACATGAAGTTACACACACCTAATATTAGGTATTTTTTCCAATGCCTTTTCTGAATGAGTACAGTTGTTTCACTTTTCTGCATACATTTAGTCCCTTCTATTTAAGGGACTTCCTAAGGCTACCAATCTTACAGACAAAATGCTGCCAACTGAGAACATTTCATTCTGCTACCATTATTTTCATCAGTATCTGATGTAGTGGTGGCTGCTATCGCTGTCCTCCAAAACAGTGCAGTAGAGGCTACTTTGCACAGTAAAAGAATGAAGAAATGACATGAGAAAGCAATTATGTGGGAAACATTGAATCAAGCATTCCCAGATGGTATATTTATATTGAGAATAAACTGTAAGGGAGCCAAGTTGGAAGTCTGTGAAACTTCCACCATTGTTAAAGGGACACTGTCCATTGGTCATGGGCCCCCAAACTGCAAGTGAATTCTGCAAAACTTGGGATGAAATACAAAATATTAATTAAAACTCAAAGCAGTATTTTTATTTATTTATTTATTTTAATAAAAGTATCAATTTCAAGTCCTAAGAAGTCTAACAGCAGCATTAAGCAGAGGTACGTGAATCCAAAAATAAAACTGGATGGAGACAGAAGTCAGGCTGTTTTCTCGTGTCATAGACTAGGCTTTGTGAAATACAGAAAACAAAAAGGAAAGTGATAGATCCCAAAAGAGGTATTTGAAAACTGTTTCCATTGTAATGAACTGCATTGTCAGGTCAGCATTTTTACTTTTATTTTTAAAGTACAAGCTTGGTTGACAGCAACCCTTTAAAGTCCATTACATTAAATGTCAATGAAAAAGAATGAGTAATTGCTCAGATGCAGCAATGCCAGCAGCAAGAGCAACCAAAGCAGAAAACAGATTGGGCAAGATCTGCAAATACTCTCAGGACTATTTACATCACAACTCAAGATATATGTAACTAAAAGCCCCATTTTAATAAGAACAGACATTCTACTTCAGTCCTATTTAGCTTTTGGTGTAATGAGATGTAAAATTTAAAAAATAACAAATCTAGCAATTTTATACTCACCAACAGAGGTAATGTTTAATAGCATATGTTATCTTTCAGCCTTTTTTTTTTAAAAAAAGACCAGAAATGGACTACATTCAAGACCTTTGGTTTTTTATTTCAATCAGTCAGAGGTTTGGGTCAGAGCAACTTTCATCCCTCATAGAAATGAAAAGTCTCTGCATTTTGCATTTGAATAAGTATTTATATCTACCTTATGACTCTAAAATATAGGCTGAAAATGTGCATTTTCTAGTGCATGTTGCCTATAATTCGAGCAAGAATTAGAAACTGGAAAAAAAAAAAGCTTCTTTAGATGTGTTTAAACCTCCCAAATATCTGGGTGAAGTTCACCAGTTATTTCAGCTGAACTTGTTCACCCATATCGAGGCAAACCTACAGCAAATCTGAATGGAGCAAATTAGAAATTCATTAGAATTTCTTCACCATTATTCTACAAGATTATGTGTGATGCAATGAACGTGTAATCCAGACTGTAGCAATGTTGAAAAAAACCTGGGACCCGTGGAATACTCCTAAATATTGCAAATACTTCAGTCTTTTCGTTCTTAAAACAGAAGTTGGTTAACTGCAGAGAATGAAGTTTGAAAAGAAGCAAAACCAAAGTGACATTATCGTAATCTCAGGGCTTTATAGACTACTTTCAAAGTCCCATTGAGTTATAGCAGGCATGCAAAATTGTCCCTTTCCTCTTAGTGCTAAGTGTGGCTGGGAATGACTTGACATCACACCTCCAGCAGCTCTGTAGCGATCATGCCCACTTCTCACACACACAAGCAAACTACCTGCTGTGATATATCATCTAGTTTATTCACAGACCCTACAGCCAAACGAAATATTTTGTAAAGCCACTCATCCATTCCACTTGACAAAAAGTTATGCTGTTAAAAAGATTTGAAATGGTCATTAGAGAAAAGGAAGATGGTTCTGGTGAATAGCCAGAGCCTGGGACAAGTTGAGTTTTGGACACCAAAGACATTACTCATGTAAAAGCCTGGGCCCAGCTTCCCTCAGAAATGGGCAAAGTTCCCAATTCCTTCAGACATCTGTTTGATATTACTAGACTCACCAGGGAAGGATTCAAGGAGAGCAGAGCTGGCTTGGCCATGGAGGCAAAAGTCAAATTTCCTGGCTTGCCAAAGAGGGTTTAGGGGGTCAGAGGGAAAGGGGACTTGGAGGGGTAAGCTGGATTCAGGAAGAAATGAGGGACAGAGCAGCTCCAGGGTGGGAAGGACCTCCAAGGTTAACACAAAGACCAGGATTGAGAGAGGAGGGCACAGTCTCAGGAGGATTGAGAGGAGCATCAGATGGGGCTGGGTGGGAAAGGGTTACAAGGCAGAGTCATGGAGCACAATGAAGGTGGATGCTGCCCTTCCTTTCTCCTTCCCTGCCTGTCCTTCTTCTAAGCTCTGCCCTGTTTGCTTGAGGAAAGGAACTGCTACTCCTGCTGGGATGCCTGAGATACCTGCTCTCCTCAGCCCCATCCTCTGCCTCCACCCAACATGAGCAGAAGCAGCCTCCTCCTCCCTCCCACACCCCAACGGCTCACTCTTGATATTTCCAGCCCCTGAAGAAAAAAGAAGAAAGACTGGTCTGGACCTGGCACTTACAGTGGGGAGGGAAGACAAGGGATGGGCTGAAGTGTTGAAGGCAAGAGTGGGAACAGTTTTGCAGCCAGCTGCAGAAGGATGAGAGTCCCCCAGCAAGAGACCCCAGCCCTTCACTGCGGGGCAGGGGTGGGACACTGCTCGGGATGAAGTGATCAGTGCTCATGTCCACAACCTCAGAGGGCACAGACAGACACGGTTCCTCCAGGGGACATCAGAGAGCTGGCAATGGACTGTCCTACTGGGCTGCCAGTAAATCCGATGAAGAAAATAAAACTAATGAAAAGAGTGCTTTTTAGGGAGTTGCAAGAACTAAGGGGAAAAAAAGTGCATCAAAATGATTATATAATCTCCTGGAATAGATCAGTGAAATGGACTAAAAAAGGGAGACTTCATCCATGAGTAGGAAGATATGTTTCTGCACTATGCAGCATGAACAGATAAGTTCAGGAACCAAGAGATAATGTGAATAATCGTTTCTTCAGATGATGCCAGAACATAAGTGAGGCTTAGAGAAAGCACCGTGCTGGTGAACACCCAGTAAAATGAAAGCAGAAGGCTGGCAGTATACCTGAAATTACTTTTATTTATAAACAGCCAGATAGTCTGGCTTTTTTTCTGAAGTGCCCTGGATATTTGTTAGTAGACAAAAAGACAAATAAATCACTAACACCTGAGCAAGAGAACTGAAATGAGCACAGCACTGCTTTCTTGTTCTCCTCCAAACGGGTGAGCTCACAAGTTACCCTAAATCACACAACCAGCATATGGTGCGTCTGGCAGATTAGTGGTGGCACACACAGAGCTGCATGGAGCTGGCCCTCTGGTGCATCAGTTGGTATGTGCTGGCCAGACAGGTGCTAGCTGCAGCCCCAGAGAGCCCTGCCAGAGCCCTGCAACGGGCAGCAAGGCCCAGCTGCTCACAGTAGCTGGCACCAGATACAACGGCAGCAGCACAACGCGTCCCACAGCTCCCACTGGGGGAAAAACTCCACTGAACTCAGTGGCTGCTGGTAGGAGTAAAAGGTCAGTGTGGCCACTGCGGTGTGAACCAGGGATGGGTGAGGAGCAAAACAGTGGTAGGTCACAGGAAAAAAAAAAACAACAGAAAACTTCTGCATCTGATTGGAAGAAAATGCAGCAGCAGAGTCTGTTATTGGCACAGTTTTCCCAAACAAGCTATGGGGCTGCAGTCCGATTTCAGACAGCAGATCTGGGTCTCCTCTAACTGAAACAAATGGGTATTTGCCAGCTACTTCAAAGGAAGTGTTTAAAATGAGACAGTTAAACAGCTAGGAGAGCTGATGTAATCATATGTTAACCCAATTATCCTTTCCAATATGTATTTGTCAGCATTTAAGCCCATCTGCCATTGTGGGACCCAAGAGCCTAAATTGTACAGGTCCCTCTTGAGTGCTGGTCCTGGCTAACCTAACAAATTCTGTGCCATATGCAAATTTTAATCTGCAAATGTTCTCTCTCATTTCCAGACCCTACAAAACAACTGGTCTTCTTATGGGCACTCCACAGTTAATTCTTTGCCACTCTGGAATTTCACCAATTTTTCTATTTTATCTTCTACTGCTTTACAAATCTCTAATCTACAGCAGCAATCTACCTCTAAGCCTTTGAACACATGGCTATCTTAATAGCCTCTTTGGAGAGACTTTGCAAAAACAATAAAAAATTAAAATACCATAAAACAAACAGCTCCTTTATTCACTCTGATGTTGACACAACAAATAGATGCTGGTAATGTATTTTTTCTTTCCAATAAAATATTCCTGTTTATTGCTTTTATAACTTCTTTCTTTTTCTGCAGGTGTTTTATTATTCTCTCTAGTTACTCTTTTAGTCCATTTACCTGGGACTTCAAAGAAATTCCCTGGTTTCCAATTTCTAGAAATATGCTATGCTTTTCCGGTAAATAGGTGCAATGTCTACTATCCAAGCTGATATAAATTCAGGTAATGTGATATCTTCTGGCAGCAAATAATCTGTGCCTCAACCAATCTAATTTAATTCATATGTAACTATAGCCATAGTGGGACAAACAGTGGGACAAAAACTCAGCTAAAATGTTTACTACAATATTCAGAGTTATGAGCTGTAATACTAAATGACAGTTCTGTTTTTATGATTTAAGGTAAAATAAAAGGCCTGTGATGTATTTTTTCAGTAACTCTGATGCTGCAAGACATTTTGAGGTGAAGGATCCTAATTCTCATTTTTACTACAGACTTGTCAGTAATACTCTTGCAGGAAAAAATAATCTTTTAGTGTGAGTGAAAATCACTTCCAGTTGGATTACAAGGATACTTGAGTACTATGTTGAGTTGAGGTTTGAGAAAAAAAATATATATTTCATGTGCATGAAAAGTCAGTAGATATAAACTGAAGTAGGAAACAGTTTTCATTTGTATCAAGCAGTTTTCTTGCAGAATAGTACTTTGAATGGTTATTACAGTTCATAGATGTAGGTAGCTAAATTTGTTTGAGCATGTAGACCCTGTGTTTCAGAGACAGCCCCATGCTAAGAGCATAATTTAACATTTGGAACCACAGGAAGGGTTCATTAGTATAAATGTCTGCAATACTAATCAAGGGAAATAATGTTCTAGTCTGGATAATAATTAACATTCAACCGACTCGCAAATGTAAAAACCAGGACCCTCAAAATACAGGCATCAATGAACTGAAGGAAACAGACATCTAATTTTTTTAACTACTTGAATTCCCTCTTCTAGCAGACTACCGTAAACGCTTAAGGGAAATGATAGCAACAGCATGCTGTGCTACAGTGAACACTGCATTGCATCTGGTGAATGGAGTCTGTACCTTCTGTTGTGCCTGGTATATCTTTTGTACTCTGAGAGACAGCCAAGTTTACTGTATCTGAATAGGGAAAAAAAAAGTAGAGGATTCCATCACGAACCTCAAATGTGAGTTAAAAGCAACAAAGTGACTGCGGTGTAATCCTCACTGCTTATATATGCCAGAATAAGATCAACAATTTTTTTCCAGTACAACCGCCAGAAAGCAAGCAAGGAATAGTACTAGACTAAACACAGAATGTAAAAGAGCATAGAGAATTGGGGTCTGTGCTAGAGGAAACATGAAACCCCAATGAATGGAGCAGAATAAATCGCAGACAGTTCAGAGCAGCGTTTTAGGTTCCCCACGTGGGCGCTAACAGCGGAGTTCCATGAGGTTTTAGCAACGATACATTATGCTATGACAACTAAAAGAGTTTGCTAAATTATTTAGGCATGAAATCAACACACCTCAGACAAAAATAGCCAAAGTACATTGAGCAAAATAACTTAAAAATAAAGCACTGAGTCTGAGAGGGAATGCAGTGGGTTTTGTTCACCCAACTTGCTATGCTCTTGTTTCTCTGGAAACGCTCCTCAAGTGTAAGCGAGGATATCCGAGCAGAGTCTGTTCTGGAGGTAAATACGCTGAAGGGGTTTTCATGCTGCGTGTCCTCTAGGGTGGGCTGGGAAAGGGAGGAGTTCTACAAGGAAATGCACCTCCTCCTCCTCCCTTCCTCTCGCTCTATTTAGCTTTGATTAATTCCTAGTAGTGCTGTCCCTGCATTCCCTGGCTTTATTTGTTTGTTTAATGTTGTTGTTGTGCACAGAACACAAGTGCCTGTGTTTTTTCAGGGACGATGTTAGCTTTGCAGGAAATGCATCTTTTCCCTTTCCCCCCTCAATAAATTTTCTTCTAAGAGAGTAACAATTGCCTTTTGCTGGCAATTCATATTTATTAATTCATTTTCTTTTCCTGCATGCTACTCTCACAATATAAACATAGTGGGTTTTTTGTTTGTTTGTTTGTTTTTAACTTCTGTTGGATGTGGCATGATCCTGCTTTCAGCATACAGATTACACAGGGAGGGCTTGGGAGAAATCAGAGTTGAGCGCAGAAGCTGTAATGTATTCGTAGCCCTTGTATGTTCAAAAGTGTATTGCATGCAGTGCATCACAAGCATTCACACATTTCAGATGATGCACTGCCCAGACCCTCAAACAGAGGGGCAGAAAATGTGAACTATCAAATATGCCCAGCATTTGTGGGGGAAGACATGCAGCAGGTCTGGATTCTTGTTTTAAAAATTAACAAATAATCAATTTCAAAGGAATACTTGTCCAGGAGCTTTCCTGAGAGGAGGACAATTAGCCAGGAACCTTTCAGACCTCCTGTCTTTTCCCAGTATTGGCAACCAGGGCCTGGACTCTGGGGAAAGACAGTATTGAGTTTATCAAACTTGAAAGGCAATATAAGCTGGTGGTGCAATCCTATGTCAAGGGCCTCAGAAGTAAAGGATAACATCAGGCCTTGGGACGTTGAATAAGAGAAGGGAGACAATTCCTCCCAAAAACATGGCCTAGTTTAGTGGCCAGTTCACTTTTCTCATTAAGAACTTCACCATCTTTCAGGGCAGGAGGTATTTCCTTCACAGCCACCTGTCTCAGGCACTTTTTCACTATGACAGCTCATTTTCCTTCTCCTGCAATATCCCTACCTACATCTCTAGCTCCCTTTTGCTACTTACAGAAAAGTGGGCTTCAACAGCAGGCTCCTCAGGATATTCCAGGCAGAGCCATGTACTAGCAAACTATCCAAACAAGGGATATGCGGTAAGACAGAAGGAACGAGCTTGCCAGGCCTTATGGCTGGGAACGGTGAGTTATATAGAAAGACCATCAATTCTTCCAAGAAGGAGACGAGGTGACTTCTGGCAGCTTTTGGCACTGGGTGTTGGTTTCCATAAGCTGAGGACAGTTAGCTCTAGAGGAGGTCAGCAGGACCAGGAGCCACTTCTGGAAGCCCGTTTCTATCTTACTAGAGAAGAGGAAATCACACAGGCAGCAAGACAAGTTTTCTAGCATGAGTGCTAAATGAACAAGAGAGCTGTACATTTTGGCAGCTCTGCACCATACTGACACCATGACATTTTCATAGTTCAGCTGGGCTGAGCAAGACCCTGATTACCAGATTTAGCCAAGGTAGCCATGATACTAACTTCATGCCACTGACTGTGCCAGGCAGTGCAGCCCCAGCAGCACAGCTGAGCACGGCTGTGGATATTTGGCTTTTGGCTTTCACACAGCTAGGACAGTGTTGCTTGTCTGGTACTACAGCTGGGAGGCCTGAGGCTGCCCGAGGCTTTCCTTTCCTCTCCTCCCCTCTCTCTCTCCCCAGGAAAGCACTGGAGCTGAACAGCAGTCGCTGTACAAACTAGGGGTAATATACGGGACCTGAGAAGAGAATGAGCAGGAAGTCCTAGTGCCCATAATCCTACCCTGAGTTGGAAGTACTGCCAGAGACAAAGTCCTCCAGAGAGCTGGTGGCTCCTGCCAAACCTTGCTGAAAAGGTATCCTGCTGTGGTGGAGAGTGTGGTCGGTTGTCTGGCATTGTGAAAGCTCGCAGCTCACAATTCATTAGAAGTCTACATTAATTGCATTCTGTAGAGAGCACAGAAATGAAGCTCTCTTATCAACACAGTATCTAAGAAATAATAACAGCAGTCTAAATCAGAGAACAAGCTGCAGCAAAACTGGCCAGTAAAGCCTTCTAAAAGCAGATGATAAAAGATCAAATCATCATTAAATCACTTTAGTTAGATACAATACTTAGAAATGAGTGAATACAGCAACTTCTTACCCAGAAAGGATGTCATTAAGGGAACAAATATTACGATTAAATGTGAAAATAAATTTCTTTAGTCCTCATTTCAAAAATATTCTGGAATTACCGAGTTTTATGATGAAGAAACAGAAGAAAAAAAGTTAAATACACACTTACAGGACAAAGTTTTCGGTTAACAGAAAGAAATGTCTAACATCAGAAAATCATGTGCCAGTGATCTGACAGCAGAAAAATAAAAATGTCTTTTTTTTTAGGGCATTGAGAAGGTCGGCTCTTTCTACTGCAGCAGATCAAATGTCTCAGCTTTAAAGAATGACAGAGAAAATGAAACGACAAGAAAGCAGCCAAAAAGGAATTTGATTATATGAAAATAAACAGCAGCAAAACTGCTATGATACTGCCATTTTGGGACTAGCAAAATCCCATGTTTTAGTTTACCAGTTCTCCAGGAATCCTAGCCAAAAATTCTCTTTGATTCCACTGCTTATAGTAGATATACGCAGAGAGCATGCATGTACAGTTAGACTTACACAATAAATACTCAAATACTAAACTCCCCACACCCACAGACTTCACCCTTTAATTCTCTTGGTGGTATATATGAATGGAGTATTTACTTTTCTACAGTGATGTAAAATTAAGTTAGTGAACATGAGAGTTGGGCCCTGATGCTTTGAAACTTGTGGTCCTGCTTCCCGGTTGTGCAAGGCAGTGGGAGTGGGAAACTGCAGAGCAAGAGGCCGCCAGTGCCACTGCTGCTCCTCAGAGTATTCGGAAGGGTTTCAATTCAGACCACTGTAGTATGAGCTATTGTTTCCACTGTTGTTTCTCTTGTAATCCATGAAGGCTATTTAATATGGTGTGGGAGGAGAGTATTTAAATAAGAAGGGGAAACTAAGGGCATGAGAAAGAGTATGCAAGTGCTTCATGAGGGTATTCAGCATGTGACTATTTCTTGCAGTCTCAAAACAAAAAAATACCAGATATGTGAGTTTTAGATGTTACAAAAAAAACTGTGCTTGTCAATCTGTCGTTCCTAAGGTATTTTTTAAACTTATGCTCCTTAAAATTCTAGTGGAGATATACTGAGTCTGCATTCATACAAGCTTTAGTGGGACCAGTGCTGTACTGCATAATACACCCTCAATGTATTGATCTCATTTCACTGCAAGGTAAAGAGCTGCATTTTAAGAATCAATACACTCACTCTTCCCTAAAGTTACTACAGAGATACCAATTCTAAGTTGAAAAATAGTGGTGGAGTCCTCATGCACAGACCAAACTGCTAGAAAATATATGATGTGAATAACATTCTATCTTTTTTTCCACCACTGTCTGATTTGTATACAGTTTGAAATTCAGTTTAGATAGGTAAATAAAATGAAATTTTATTGGTGTCAAGAATGTATTTTTTTTTAACTTAAAAGTTCATCCAAAACCAGGTTCTTGTAGTTGAGAATCTGTTTTCCTCCTGCTACACAAGAATAACTTCTATCAAATTTCAAGAGATCATAATATGCATTAATTGCATTTAGTAATTTTCATCGTAAGTTTCCCTTGATACTTTTGCTTTTTTTTTTTTTAATTTATATTATTATCATTATTTTTTCCCTGACAGGCAGGCCAGAACAGCTTACCAGCACCAACTTATTCCCTTATACAACAAGAGAACTTCTCCTAGCTTGCCCCTTTTGGTTATTTATCACCAGTGATCCAGGTCAGAGGCCCTTTTGGAAGTGGAATCAAGTGCCTGCAATTCTATAATGCCTTGTAAAGTATTTTAATCTTTTTTGGAATTTCCCGTTCTGGACTTAGTAACACTTTCCAGGGGATTTTAAACTAAGATTTAAACTTATAAATCCAGTTTAGTAGAATGGATTTTGAAATTTGTAAAATGACAGCCAGCAGAATCTACCTTAAAATAGTCCTTTAATCATTCCCTCTTAATGACCAGGCATTATGAAAATGACCAGACATCCTGCACAGTGTTTATCAGTATAACTATCAGCATATCAACATTAGCATAAGAAAAGAATGTAAAAACTAACTGTCAGCATTTTTAAATCAACTGTTAGACCCGCAGATGCATGCAGGATTATACAGCTTCTATTCATGCTCATACTGAAGAACAGAAAAGTCACGTAGGTACAGGTCCACACAGAAAATTTCTTGTCTTACATGTGGCAGGTACGATTACTACAGGCCATAGGAGCCTGCCTGGAAGAGCAAGGTCTGATCTGATAGGTAAAACCACTTGATAGGATCAAGACATCTAACAGTCGCCTCTCTAATCTAAACTGAAGAGGTATAATTTCCCCCTGAATCACACAGAGATGAAATGATACAGCAAAATAAAGTGTGGAGATGTGCTAGATTGCTTCTAGTACACAACCTATCCTGAGAATCAGTCTCCTAAATTGCTTTACAATTGCTACTTAAATAAGTGGAGCTAAAAGTACATATTAATGTTTTCAGACTTGTGAATATAAAAGATAAAACGTCCTATGCACATAAAATCAGAAGTGATTTAAGAAAAAAATACTCACATTTGATTGACTTCACATTGGCATATTAAACAGTGAAATAAAGATTCTAAGGGTTTAAGTCTGAAAATCCATTTGAAAATGTGTTAGTCCTTTTCTCTGAATTTTTATTTCCATCTATTTGATATGGACTTTGTAGACTTAGTGCTACATTCAAGGAAGAGAAAAGAATTAGCTGCTATGTCACTTATTGACTGCTTGGGATAGACAGCACAGAGAGGAAAGAATCAGAGTTGTGCTGTCTGCAGCAAGCAGTAAGTAGCGTCATCTCTGTAATAAGTGCTCAAATCAGATTATTTCTGTTCTCAAGTTTTAATCTGTTTTCTTATGTTTGCACTTGGATTTTCATCTCTAAATAGTCCCCTCCTGACTACTAGGCACCAATATTCCAGGTCCCTTTTTTTTTAAAAAAAAAAATTTTTTCTATTTGAAAAGGTCAGCTTTGTAGTTTAGCATGAGCTCCCTTGGTTTTGTAAGGCCGTTTTAGAGTCTGTGCTTGCAAGGCTTCTACAAATTAAGCATTCATTGGCTTGATGAGGAACTGTGTGGAGACATTTTAGGAATTTGGTAGTACAGCTTTTATTTTCACCTTGCAAATAGAGAGTGCAGGCATATAACTTCATTCTTCCTGACGGAAGAATGCAAACAAAATGCAACAAAGCTAACGGAAAGGTGAGAGGCCTATGAATCTGGAAATGATCTTCATTTTGGTGTAATCTAAATGAGCTTATTTTTGCTGAACCATGAGCACATTTAAAGACTTTTATTTATTTATGAGGGGTTTGCTGAAATATACATTAAGGTCCTAAGGTCTCATTTTTCTGTATAGAAAAAAGGACACTGAAATAGTTGGAAAACTGATGTGCAGTAAATATCGTAAGCAGATTGGAGGAGGCTTTTTTAGCAGTTTGAAGAAGAAATAAGATCACGGAGTTCTGTACTTGCATCAAAATGGATAGTAAGCAGAGTAGTGTCTGTTTGACTGACATAAAATAGCTGAAATCATGTGGCTAAGAATTGCTGTTTTTGCTCTGCCCCTTGGGTTAATGTAGAGAGAACATTCACTGTTTGAGTCTTGATCTCTCCAACCATAAAATGTGAAAGACAACATTATCTGGCTCAGGGGGATGCTGGGAGATTACATAATGTTTGCACAGCTATTTTAAAATGTGAAGTACTGTGAATTATGAAGTATAATTGCTAAGAGTGAAGACTTAGCCTCTCTAAAGAAAATGAGAGAATGGCAGATTCTGCAGAACATTGTTTTAGAGAGTGCCCTTAACCACCATAATCTACACTATTTATCTATTTATGTTAGAACTGATCAGAACAATTTACATGAAAAAGACACCTGACTGTAGTTGTCACTGAAGTGTACTCAATCCGATGAGAAAATCATTAGCAAGTTAGCACTGTACTTTCAAAAAGTCCTCCTTTCTTCTACGCCTAGTCTTTATAAGCTACTTAGTCAATAATTTAATTCTTTCTATGTCTGTGTTTCAAGTTGGTTCAATCTGGGCTGCTAAGTGGTGCTTTCCTTCCAAAGGATTCATTTACTAAGGAATCTTCTTCGCCTTAAGTCTTTTATCTTCCATGGGTGCTGCTTTACTCATCACTAATTCACACTGCGCATTGCAGGGTACATCAACATCTGCATCTTCTGGATGGAAAGTTTTCATTTCTCCCCCTTTAAGAATATCTGTCATTCTGCAGTCCCAGTCGTCAGCTCCTAACAACCTTCCCAGCTGTACAGAAATGCATTCTGAATAAACATTGGAAGGAAGGAAGCATAAATATTTGACAGCATTCACAGTCAAGGCAGGTTATTAAGCACTCTGCATTTCAGAAGAATACTCAAGACTGTCTTCCAATGAAGTATTACAAGTGAGGCTCCAAGTGTTTTTTAATCTAAGTAAGCTTTTAGTTTGGAAGAGGCTATTAGTGACTGGATATGAGAAGAGAAGACTGTGGACAGGCATAACATTTTGCAATTTCATTTTCATTTTGACTGCTTTTGTGATTATTATATTCCACATACCTGACTCTTTGTTACTTGGAATTTCAAGCATGTCCGAAACGGACACTGTAACAGAAGTTATAATGAGAAATGAATGACTTCTTCCCAATGGAGTTAGTTAATGCTTATCCCATAGGTCCAAATTTTAAGTGATTTGGTCATCTGAAAGACAGCTTGGTTCTCTCATTCTCCATATGGGAGATGTTTAATGCTACGGTGTAGTCATATAAAACTACAGAGGGAAGCATTAAGAAAGAGAATAAGCTGCTTTTATTCTCTGTCAACACCCTCACTAGAAATTCAACTATTTCTCCTATAATGTCTATGTGAATGCCCATTTAAGTATCAGTTGGGTAGGAACTGAAGCATAATACAGAAACATTATTGGAGGGACACTCTAAGGAACATGTAAAAATCAAATTCTGAGACATCAGACTCAACAGTTACTTGGCAGAACTCATCATTTCTTTTAAACTGAATTCTAAAGTTTCTAGCTTTTCTCAGCCTGCTGAGTTCAGACCAACTTCAATAACTTCATTTAAATTAGCTCCAAATATGTTTTTCTTCATTAAAATAATAGCACAATTACATGCAAATCTTCCCATGTTCATAGCAACACCAGCCATTTGTTAGAAATTTACTTGGTATACACATACATCATCAAATCATTGCAATCATTATCATACTCTTAATCTGTGGTCAAGTGCCCTTCATACTCTTCAGAATATTACATCTCTACTTTGGACTTATTCAGAATCACCTTAGACTTAAGCAGCATGTGGTCACAAACCAGCAAGTATCTGTTTAATTTCTTTTCTCAGAGGGTTCTGTCTGCAGGCATAAACTTGTCTCTAATATGAACTACTAGTGCTATTTATTGTATCCTCCATCAAATAGGATAACCTTTCTATTTTATAGTGCCATTAGTATACATCTCCCCCAGATGCACTGCCAAAACTACCTGGCAGCATGGTCTACAGTCCTTGCTCTCCCCACTTCCATGGAGCACAACCAAGAGCAGAGCTGTCAGCAGGTCGGTGGGGTGCCTCGCTTCTGCCTGTCCCAGGTCCCCTGGCTCATGCCTGAAAGAACTTACGCATGCATTAATGGCAACAAGTGCTACATCCTTTTAAAAGTCCCACTAAGCAACCTTCACATCCTTAGGTACCTAAAAACACGTCCATAGCAGTTAAACTAGCTTTCAAAAACTGGGCCATCTGAGATAACGAGGATATCTGTCATAAACCCTTGAGCTTTGCAAGCACGGAAGCGAACAAGAGCACTAAGGTATGTTCAGTATCAGAACATGCATTTGCTTTTCTGATTGCATGCATTCTATGAGTACGTAACAGAAAAACATTGTAGAATATTCTATGGGAATGGAGAGCTCCCTGGGAAGTTTATTAAGTAATTTGTTGTTCTGGACTGTCCTGTGAGGGACAGCTCTTGTGCTGACACTCATTTACACACTAGAGTCCTCTTAACAGTAACTTGCTGCCCTTACTGCTGTGGTCAGTGATCTATTTAATTTCTGAAAACATTATGGTCCGGGCTGCTGGAAGGCAGAACATCCTCACTCCAACCCTCCTACACCTGTGCGGAGCTCTACTGTGTCGTCATGGTGAGTCCAGCTGGGGCTTCTGGCACGTGTCTGCGCTGGCAGAGCCAGTTCTTCAGACTACAAAAAACATAGATTACCAAGATTTTTCCAGTGATGTCAGTAGAGCACTTTCAATGTTGGAGTTTGGCAGGATAACATTCTATATTAAAACATGGCTTTTTTTGACTAGACATTGGCCTAAACTTGATCTCTTTTCCAAACAAACCCAATCACTGAAAAATTACATATAGAAATGACTTACACAGTGGATCTCTTTTGTGACCAAATAAACACGATCAAACAAAATTTCCTATCTGAATTTCTTCTGCATGCTCTCTTTCTGTTCAGATTAATGTGAGATTTGCCATATAGTAGGGGATGCAACTTCTGAAAGTGCATATGCTCCAAATAGTGTCTACAGAGCATCCCATTCTCAGGAACACACTCGTCACATAAACAGCAAATCCATTTCCAATATTTTTTTTAAGGTAAGATTTAGGTTTGGCATAGTCTTTTGACCACAAGCTATATTGAAGCACAGAAAACAAAACACATAACCAACAGAAAAATACAGCACAAGAGATAGTCCAGTTAACTTGACTGTACATTTACAAACCTTAGTAGAGTAGGAATGACATTGTACGTGCAAAAAATCTCACACTCTAGCCAAAAAGCAGACAAATTCAGCACTAAGCACTCAGCATTTAAGCATTTAATTCCTTTCTTCTAATACAGCAGCTATAACTAAAGGACAATGAGAGATCAGGCATCAGAATAATCAAGCATGTCAGTTCAGAATTTAATGATAAGCTCCTGACAGAAAAGGACAAAAATCAGATAAACTCATACTTCTGGATTTCCTTGAGGTAGAACTATATAGGCTGCAGCAGCTTCTAGTTGTTGTTCTGGTTGTTTGTTTGTATAAGGGACATCCATACCACTGCTTAAACTCAATTATTGGAGAGAGCAATTCAGAATATAAAATATCTTTTGGCATTAGCATTTATATACGAATGTATGATTTCTGGTATATCAGTATTTGATTGATGAATCTGGCTTATAGCAAGCCAGATTTGGGAATGCAAAATCCTACAGCAAGCAATGGTTTACAAGCAGTACTAGCCAACACAAATTTGGCCAGGCACAGTAAAATGTGGAAGTTGTTTAAAACTTTTTAGAAAAACATTAGTTGTCTGCGGATGAAATGTAGTTAAATAAATGTTTTTTTATTTGTTAACTAGTCTCACATGCCCCAAACGTATGTACATTTGAAAATCCTGTTTAACCTGTTTTTTTTTTTATAAGTATCTTGTTCTATTTCAATGTAATCTTTTAAATGTGTTGCAGCAACAAGAACTCATGTGTCACATAAATTCAGCATCTTCAACTTGATGAGCTAACTAGCACAGTAGCATAAATTGCATTTTCCTGCTTTAAGACTAAGCACATTATTTTTGTCTAATCCTCTATTTTATACCAAATCCTTTCCGAGGAATCTTAACATTTCAGAAAATAGAACAACATAATTTTATACTTCCAAACGGGGACATCTAAATGGGCTGTACCATTCCCTGTGACTACCCGACAGAGGCACACAGCCTGCAGACTTACCTAATGTGCATAATAAAACAGACTTGATGCATCTCCAGCCCTAGTGGGGTATATTATGGGCAAGACAATGTGGCTAAAGAATACTTACATAACTTACATCTAAAAATTAAAAACACAATAGGGATGAAATCTTAGTCCAGCTAAACACAAGGAATGCTTTGTGGCTCGCTTCAGCATGCATCTCTTAGTGTTAGGACATGCCAGAAGGCAATGCCTTTCTTACCATGTATTTGCAAGCACATGACTGGCAGCTATAGAAATGTAGCACATGCTATGCTGACACCCCAGTAACACTCTCCAAGCTTGCATGCAAAGTCTAACGCTGTTTCCAGAGCGTTACTGCAAGATCGGATCCTAACCCACACAGGCTCAACTTCCAGCATGTCAGGAACAAGGCAGTCTGGGCTATGCTGTCAGCTGTATTTACCTATTCTGGTTGCTAAGCCAGTGACACTGAGATCCATTCAAGTGTCCTCCCTGTAGCTGCCGCTTGGTCAGTGCAGATACACTAGGGTAGGTCACCTCCTTCACTTCATGTTGCTGAAGTCTAATAGCCAGCCACATTCTCTGGCAACAAGTGGCAAAATGGTATCTTTTAGTACTAACAAGTGACAAAATTAATCATCGCTGTTAAAATCAGATGAAGCAATATGGAAAAAAAAAAACAACTCTTTATAGAATGAACACTGAAATAATTCTGGACAGTGCATGTGCACTCCTTATGTGGAACTGCAGCTTATTGATTAGCACTGGTGTCTGCATACATGCTCTCAGTGGCTGTCGGTGCCAATACCAAGCAGAGCTGGACCACTAGGTGGGGTGCAGAGATGCGCGGGGAGCTCTGGCTGGGGAGATGCCTTTGTTCTAAAGCCCATCTGCAACTTCGTTTTTTCATTACGGCTTTTTGAAAGAGTCCTTTTCAATGCTTTCGGCAGAACTATTTTTACAAAACATCATATAATGTACAGTAAACATTAATAAAGTCATAAAGCCCTTCGCTAGTTTCGTATATGTTCCTTTAGTGAAGAATCATAATTTATTCTAGGTTGGAAAAAGAAGTACAACCCCCACATTTTTTAAGATGTACTGCAGAATAAACCTGCAAAAGATGGAACAGAAATAGTTCAGTGATCTATAGATACTGTTTTCATAGGCAATTGTTCCACAGAGGGTCCACGGGGTTCACAAACATAACTGTGAATGCAGGGTTTATTACAAGTGTGTTTTATATAAGACTTGTCAAAAATGCTATCATTATGCATGGATGGATAGAAGGTATAAATTAAATATTTCAAAAAAGGATCAGAGAGTTCTCTTCAACAGCTACACAAGAAATTGAAGTCAACCAGAAAATGAGTTCTGCTGTCCTTGAAATTTCTAAACTATTAGGTGAGGTGGGCATTTTAAGGCAAATTGGCTCTAAGAAAGCAGCCTGTTTACATTTGAGAAACTCCATCTTGCCAAGATAAAAATGATGTTAATTACCTATATCCAAATGTGTTTGTTTAGTTTAGAACCACGGTTCTGTCTCCAAACCAAAACCAAATGTAGATGCCTCAAGACTGGCTTGGTTGAGTGCTATGCTCCTCAGACGAAAAGAGGAAAACTCTAATTTTGGTCTGAATGGGTTTTATTTAATATTAAAGACCACGATGTCTTCATTTGACAGGACACATTATGTCTTTTACTCTACATTTCTCCATCTTGAATGAATTTGCACACTCTCCATAGCCAACAAGCAAGGAAACTCCCAACAAAAGCTGTAGCATACAAAACACAGAATTGCAACACTCCTGTGTCTGAATAACTAAGGAAGCTCTAACAATGCCATAAACTAAACCTAATCTAAAATAGCACATCCCTAGATGGAACAGAAGGGACAAAAATATCTGTGGAACTTGCCAAGGCTTACTATGGATGAAGCTGGTTTTATTTTTTTATTTATTTTTTTAATACAGCATAGTGTATTCAACTTTTTTTTTTTTTCCCCTCTCTCCCCAAAGAGCAGTTGGTTTAGAGCTAATGCAGAGTCTGTGGTCTTCTGAACTGCACCCAGTCATTTGGGGGAAAGAAAACAGTTCACTCATACTTAATCATTTCATCACAATGACCTAGACACTTGTGAAGCGCTTCAACTTTCTACAAATCAAGCCAGGAAAATGTAAGTACACTCCACAAGGCGCATAATGATCTTCACCATGTTTGCTGCAAAGAACTATTCCCTGGAAAGTTAGGACTTTATTTTGCACAAAATCTCTCTTAAACTCTATTTAACTGTATAATTTGTTAAAAGCTGTTCTGCCTTGATATCTGAAAAACAAACAAACAAACAAACAAACAAACAAAAACAGGTGCTTCTGGCCAACATAATAATCCTCTCTTTCTTAAAAGTATTGCAGCAGGACATACAAAGTTCTTTTAAGGACTCGGAATGAAAAGTAGAGTCATTGCCTGATGGCAGTGGTATCTGCAAAACCTTTACAGAGTCCCGAATCAGCTTTTCTACTGATGAGGACTGCTTGAGGCAAGGATGACTGAGACACACACTGGCCTCTTCCTTGATGTACTAGTACAGGTTGATGTACTTTGGAGCAGCCTCTAATGGTCCAGGAAAACTTCCCTGGATTACAGAGGGCACATAGAGATTCTTACTTGATGAGCATCCTAATTTATGTCCATCTGATACAAACTTGTCCTTTCTAGTCTCTCAAATTTATCTACAACTCTCTAATCTTTCAGATTCAGCGTGCATTGATATTTTCTACACTATCACATCTAATATAGATTTGTATGAAGAAGGCATGGATGAAATGTGAAATGGGACACTAAGGTTCAAATGTTCAGTCGGAAACAAGTATTGCAATGATTCCTTGGTAACACTTCCATTTTGGCTCCTGCCTGTTTAAATTCATTTAATACATGTCACTTCAACTTCATTTTTCAAACTTCTGTACTAATCTAAGCTGAAGGCTTTACAAAGCAGATTAACACTATAATTTTATCAATACATTTTTGCAAGTAAAATAAACTGGTCATATAAAAACTCAGAGCCTCTGTTAAAAATATTATTTACAGTAACATTGTTTCATCCTGTACTAAAGTAATGCCATACAGGCCATGCTATTATTTCTCCCACGTCTTAAGTCATGTTGACAAGACCTATAAACTATTTGATTTAGCCCTTTTAAGTAAGAGGATAACATAATTTTTTTTCTTATGTTGACAACTTTCACAGTTTTCGAAGAATTATTAAAGATAAAAATTAACTGTCCAAAAAGCTCAAGAGACATTTTCTGAAACTCCCAAAGGAAAATTCTATACCTGTTGATTTAGCCAATGCTATTAAAAATGCCCTTGAATAACTGCAGAAATGGAAAAGGTTTCATCAAACTACCATGTGAATATATCATCTACCTCTTTCCTAGTTGTAGAACAGAAATATTTATTGAACATGTCTGCTCTCCCCTGGAATAAGGACATTACCTTTTCATCTAGTAATGGAATATAATTGCTTCGTTCCTTTAATTTAATATATTGCCATTCTGTACTGACCAGAGACCTTTATACTAGTTCTTTTGCTTCCCTTATAAACTTTCTACCAGTTCTACTTTTCCATTTGCCAAATTATCCCTTTTCTGCATTTAAATACTTCCCTCCCACTCCATATGCTTCTTTTTAAACCAGTGTAACATTTTCTTTCCTAACTTTGAGGTTTTAGGCCTAGGGATAGAAAAGTAAAATATTGCCATCTACTTCCAAAGTATGATCAATATTTATTTTTTTCCCTTATGACTTAGCTCATAATCAATTACAGATTTATGAGCATTAGCTAGGATTTTATTATACTCATATATACCTCAAGTAATCATTTCATAATCAGAACAACCACCAATATTTAGTTCCCAGATAAGTACCTACATAAGCATTAAGAAGAAGATTACTATGGATTTCCCATGGAAGATGCAATACTTATCAAGTAAGGAAATTGATATTTATAATTTATATATTTTTAAAGAATTTCCAACATTCTCCAGTACAGAGACTTGAGAGTCTGAAGGTCCATGATGGTCCAATGATAAACATTTCCCACTACGCTTACAAACTCTGTTATTTATGTTGGTGTTTGCCACAAATCCCCAAATCATACAGATACTACCAGCAAGAGCACTCTGACAGCTAATCCATGCGGACTCAGGAAAGTATTTTCCAGCTTGTGAGGAACTTGGACCCCATTTTTAAATAGTGAATGAGTTTTAATCATATGGATTTTATTACTAGCAAAGTTGAACTTACGCTTACAAATGATGGTTTCCAAATTGTGTTGTTATTACCCAAGCTCATGACAAAGAATCTCTTCTCATATATCACGGCGCCTTAAGCAGTTTTGTTCCTAATACTTTGATTTTGTACCAATACTTATTTTCTCTGCCTCCTCACATACATTTTGTTCTAATTAGTTTAATGTGCATCTGATTAGCCTAGAATGACGGTCCCTTAGAACAGACATTTTCAACATGCACATCACATAGCACTAATGGTATATGAATCACTTCAAAATGATCTTGGAGCACAGGGGAGCGGAGGAGCCAGGACGACTGCTGCCGCCACCTGCACAGAAGTAACTCATCACTGCAGGACTAAGCCCAGGAGAGGGCTGCACCCAGCTCTGAGGTTAACGGGGATGGTGCTAGCCTCGTGTAAAAGCAGGAAAGGAAATACAGTATGTATCTTGCAGATTCCAACCACTACCCAACCACTGCCATTGCTGGCCATCAACACTGAACTGTGACTTGAAACAATCTTCTTGCATAGCCTAGGCAAACTTCCTCCAAAAACTCTGCTGTATATTACTTACCTCTGTTTGTCACCCCTCACACAGCAGATAAATTACTTATCTTTTTAGAGAATCTGTTGGAATGGGGATTACAATTATTTCACTGGCAGTTACAACTGTCTAAAACTACTGCCTCCCTCCCTGTGGCAGGGGTGTTGAAATTAGATGATATTTAAAGTCCCTTCTAACCCAAGCCATTATGCGTTTCTGTGATTCTATAAAACCTTGAAAAACTAGGCCATTAAGTTTGCTAGGTTTCAGTTAACCCATCCACATAAAAACATTTTCCTGTCTTTGTGAAATCTTTTCATATCCATGAATCAAAAACAATAGGTAAGAATAATTTATCATTGCTTTAGTTTCCCATTTCAACTAGAGTACAAAATTACTGCAGAATTCAGATGAAGTTATTCATTTGTTTCCATCCAGACCAAAGGCTAAGAACACTAGAAATCTTTTATTTTGAGACATCCACCTTCCCTTTCTGAGCAAGGAAAATTTGATAAGGACACCACCTTCCAAAGGGTTGTCTCAATAAAAGCTCTTAACATTTTGAATAATTCTCATCTGTAACTAAAACTGGAATGAAGTGAACAATTTCCAGTGACAGTCAACATTGTGTTACTCTTCCAGCGATACTTGCCACTGAACTACATCTAATTTGTTGCTACTGTCCATGGCTTTGCCATGACCCATATGACATCTAGGTCTGCTGCATGACATACAGCAATTCCAGTTCTTATCAAATATGTAAATCTCCATTTTCACTCTGGAAACTCAGGTTCACATTTGGATATTTCACAGAGATATGCACTTTCAACCATGGCTGCAGGCTAGCGTTCCCTTGTGTAAGACATCAACTTTTAGAACTAAATGTACAATTATGAAGCTCAAGTCATGCAGAAGATTCATGGGATCTGTGCATATTCCACATGCAAGGGCTTTTTTTTTTTTTTTTTGTTAAAGCAGTTATTTGTACATAAATAGATCTGAAACACAGATAAATGGCTGTGTTCAAATAATCAAAGACTGTAAAAGAGGACATGTCAAAGGACATTTTCCTTGGGTGGCTGAAAGTCAGTATGGTACATAACACTAAATTACAGAAGGCTTTTATTAATCAGTAAATTGCAGCATTTCTTCACATACCAAGGCACTTAGCAAACATTTCTCACATTAGGCAATTAAAAAGGCAAAGCACCATTGTCTGGCAACTTTGGAAGCACTTAACTTCAGAATTGCAAATTAAAACAAAGACTGAAAATAAAATAATTATCTTTTGTTGCTTTTGACTTCTGGACTCGCGATCAGAAATTAGGAACGTGCTGCATCAAGGCTGCCTGGGGGTCAGTGGGGAAAGTGATTTCAATTAACTATTGCATGTGAAGAGCTTCTACACCCAAATGAAAAAGAATGTCAGAGAATTTATTTATGAAATTGGGTGGACTTCAACTATGGTTAAAGAGGACTTGATGAGACTGACACTTATTACTCAGTTTAAGGAATAAAGCTGTGTTTTAGTCCTGTGTCTAGCAGAGAGTACCCTGATAGTATTTAAATCAAATGAAATGTTAAAATGTGATGGGGACTATTCTGAATAACAGTAAGAGGAGGAATTATTGATGCTAAGAATGCCATGATAAATAGAAACAGAAAAATGAGTGGAGGAAAATAACCATCATGGATTTTGTACAAGCCCTAACCCAAGCAGGTTTTTGAAGTTCTGGTAAGTCCTGGTTCCCTAAAAGTACTTCTGAAATTCCCTGGCTTTAACAGCTTTGCTTGCAGAGCCCCTCAGCAAATAACATATTAATTCCCTTTTGATGATACCCAAGAGTTTCTGAAATGTGTTGGAATTCCCGTAAATAATGATAATCTATTTTTGGATGACTTGTAAAATTGTATGGGATTATTACCCTCCAGAAGTTAGACATTTAACTGAATCTCTTGAGCAGGCTTTCTTTCTCGATTTTATATGGAAGCTCTAATGTTATACCCAAACTCTGTCATTTGGATGGTTTAATTTTCAAAACTGATCACAGTGGGAGTACCCCGTGCTCATGCATTTTGAAGTGGGGACAGTGATGAGAATAATTTAATTTAGATGACTGTCTTTGAAAATCTTGCACTTCAGCCTAAAATTTGTGTTCAATATCTCTTGAGAATTAGCTCTCTCACAGCATTTCTACTAGTGTCTTCTCATTCTGGCATGAAAAATGAGAACAGCTTCTCTCTGTGACTAGCAGTTGTATCTCTTGTATTAATCAGATTTGGGCCGGGGGGTGGGGGAACAAAAGGAAAAGACTTAAAACATTCTTGCCATCCTTCCTCTCCTCCTCCTGTCTTGCTCACAACCAGTAAAACCATTCTTGATCAAGTTTTGGGCCACGATTTCACTTGAGTCCTGTTTTAACCCACCCCAGGTTCTCTTTGTAAAAACACAGCCCAAAGGTTGGCATGCTCAGTGGCCCAGGCTACCAGAAATTCCCAGAAAACATTATAAATTAACAGGTGGGAAGAGCCTGATGGCAGAATCTACCATGACTCTGATTCTTGTCTGCTGAACAGTTGACTGACTGAAGCTGTCACACAGAAAATCTCTCTCCCCCTGGAGCTGCTATCCAGCTCAGGGAACTGGAGGACGGGCCGGTCCTGCAGCAAGTGGGCAAACATCAACCAAAGTGCAAGGTTGCTTCCATTATGGGCAAAGATTTCCTTCATAGCCCGCGTATCTCTTCTGCAGCAGCACTGCCTCTTTAAAGACAACACTTGGAAAATTCGCATTTTCACTCTTTGGTATTTTCCCCTGTTCTGCCATTGACAGCCCTTTTATTTTCTTCCTATTCAGCCTGAGCACCCAAATTCTCCTATTCCCACCTTTTTATCTTTTTCCACCAGGGCACTACTGTGGATGTCTTTCTCCTTTCCAGGAGCTGCCTTCT
Organism: Cygnus olor; assembly: GCF_009769625.2. Classification (NCBI taxonomy): domain Eukaryota; kingdom Metazoa; phylum Chordata; class Aves; order Anseriformes; family Anatidae; genus Cygnus; species Cygnus olor. Next base: position 6,424,618 of record NC_049176.1, read on the forward strand.
TTGTTACTGGTTAACAGAAAGCCTTAGCCTCAAGGTGATTTTTCTCTGCCATTTGTTTTTAGGCCCGTGTAATCCCAACACAAGTCTAATACGGAAATGTAAAACTGGCGCTGAGCTGTTTTTAAAACAGTGTTGGGGGGTGGAGTTGGCTGGAGTTCAATTCTGTGCTCAGCAGCTCACTGTAGCTCAATACTCATGTCTGTGTTTCTGTTTATATGGCCGGAATAGAGCACAGAGTATACTTTTTCATTTAAAATCATACACGGACACATGACAAACACTTTCTAGCTTGTTAGAAAGACAGACCATAAAATGAAGTCCTAGGAGCTGTGGAAACCTATTTTATCAGTCTTTTTCTACTGAAAGTAATGCCCTCCAATGCATATGTTGCTTATGAAAATTACAGATTCACATCTTTGCAAATACTTGCTTCCTCTAAATGACCCAGGGCATATTCAGCAGCACATTCACTCAATACACCTATTTTACACAGTAATCAGTGACACGACAAGAGGGGAAAAAAAAAAAAAAAAGGAAAAAAAAAAGGAAAAGATAAAACATAAATCAGAATGGTCTACATTACCCCAGAGCAGTGTTTTCTGCATGTATGCATGGGTAAAAACTGGCCTTATAAATCCAGGACAGTGTCTAGTTGAAAACCAGATTGTCATGCTTAATGCATAAGTCCCTGCATACTGCTGTGTTCAACAAACACAAAAGAACTTTCAGCACATAGTTGATGTCAGGTTTTAACACTTAACACTGTATAGAGGAACAAGTATAACAGATGATGATGTTGCAGCCTCTTTTGCTACGGTCCAGTGCCAGCTGATGCTGTCCCGCCCCATGAAATCATCTGCCCCAGTCACACTCCCACTTTTGCAGTCAGGGCCATGCCTGCTCCTTGCAGCCAGGCTGGGACCTTCAGCTGATATTATCCTGGAATCAGTGACCTTAACAACAGGGACAAATACATACTTTTGCATGTGCACAAATAGATACATATAAACACACACAGACTTATACATATTTATATATATTCGTTATGAATATATAAAGAATTGTAACCTAGGGACTGCAATCCTTCTGATTAATAGGCTTTTGCTTCAAATCCTGCTTAAATTTGGGACAGGAACACTGAAAAATGGCACAACTCCATGGCTTTTCCTAATCACACTTTAGGACAGCCTCCCAAAGACATGCTGGCCTGGCAAGAAAAACTGCCACACCTACGGAGAATTATCCAGGTCATTGCAGGGATCAAGCCAACGCAACACTTCTCAATTTGTCTTCAGAGCAGGTTGTGTGGTGCAGCCCCCCCCAATCTCATCCATGGTAAACAGGGACTCCACTAAGAATTCCTAACACATGCATGTCTGTCCCCAAACTACTCACAATAGGGATTAAAGAGATGTACAATTTAACCTCAATTCATAATCCCGCTTAAATCAGGAGCAAAATAAATCACTAAGAGCGATGACAGTACTGTTCTCAGTGCTCTGCATGTGACCCCGGCAGATCCCTTCGGAAGAGCAGGAAGGAGCGCTGCATTCTCTGAAGGAGCATGTTGTGCATACAGTGAGTGCTGCACACTTGCCATGCTTCCAAGATGCAAACCACAGTGTGCTTAGCAATTGTATACATATTGAATTACCTTTCTTAAAGAAACAGCTGACTTACTAGACTGAAATTACTGACTTTCTAGACTGAATTTACTGAATCCCAGATATATTCCGATTTCCTAGACAAAGCACGTCTCTATGAAGATATTCTCAACAGCTTCAGCAACTGTTACTTACTCACAGAGCCTATTCCTCTCTCTGCTTTTTCATTACAAGTATCAATAGACATCTGATTCCCCAGTTCTGAGCGCCAAGTGTGTCAGGATGCTCTATAATCAGGATGCTCATTTTACCAGGCACATTTACAGAAAGAGTGCAGCAGCCACTTAACAGCTGACATCACTGAAAACTTCAGGACTTCCATCATTTTGGGGCATCTTAATGCTTACAGTTCACTGGGCACAGTTTCTGTTCTTACTAAGGTCAGAGTTGGCAAAGCATAAAATTTTATTTTATTTTTCTTAACAGTGCATTCCTTCTCCTCTTTTTGTGAGGAGGCAGGATTTTTATAGCATTCATCCAGACGGCTACTGAGCCATAAAGTCATTCCAGTATTGGCACGTGGATCTGAGCAAAACGGGGACGAGCCTGCGGTGCAAAGCACACACTGTGTACCACTCCCTGTCATGCTGAAAAGAGTTCACACTCTGGCTCAGTCTCCATAGGTGTCTCCCCTTTGCCATTAAAAAAGTGCATCATCTCTGGGGAATAACTAGGATTTTACTCCCTGCTGGAAACCTATGGCTCAGAAAAAAAATAAGAATTGCTTTTTAAGGAAGAGCCTAATCCCATTATAAGGTCTGATACAGCTGCAGGAGAGATAAACTGGAGAGCCATTTAAAAAATTTAAGTTGGTTATAACAGCCTAAGCTAATCTATTTCTTACCCACTGTATTTCCCAATTCCTTTCCTAACACATTGCCTACAGAATTTCATAGCAAATTATTATTTTTTAAACAACATTATATGTTAGCAATAACCTACCTGTTCAGATCTGCACTTTCAGAACATTTGAAGGCATGTTCAGAGATGAGGTTTTTCACCAAGTGTTCTGGAAGGGGGATGGATGTAAAGTATATATTGATCAGATTTACTCACAGAAATAATTTCTCAGAAATTTGATATTTGAGCTGATTTTGATAGTCTTTAGGAATGATTAAAAAAAAAAAAAACACAAACACAAAATCTCTCTCATTCCCTAAATCCACACTCAGATGGTCTAGCCAGTAGTCTGATCCAGTCGTGCTCTATTTTTGCTCTGAGTGACAGTAAATGGAAAGGAGCATTTGCATCGCGTTGTGCTAGCTGCAGTCACACAGCTGTAACCACTTTGACTCGGATGGGATGAGACAGAGGAAGTCTTGTGCCATGGTGACTGCAAAAGTGCTTTTCTAAGACAACACAATCCTGTGTTATATAGGCACACAGTGCACATATACCATGCATATAAATATACACAGGGCACAAGGACGGTGTAAGATATTGCCATTCACATACAGTTAAGAATTCATGCCTGCCATGCTGAGATCAGAGTGGCTTGCTGTTCTGGGTCAAGAGCAGCAGTGGATCTGTATCACCCTTGCTCTGCATACACCAGTAAAAAGATTAGGCAGTAAGAAGAGAGACTTTTTGAATGTATTCTGTAAAAGTAGAGAAAAAATATTTTTCTTCTTTAGTTCCACAATATTTCCTTTCAGATTTGTAAAATATTTGTAGGAAAAGTTTGCCAGAGAATGCAACTCCTTTCCCTGCTCAAAAATGGGAGCATTTGTTTAATATTTTTTTTTTTCCCAGGAAATGTTTTTGGTCATTTTGACTCAGCTGTTTGCTGCTTCATTTTCAATCAGAAACAGAACTAAAGTTACAATTAAAACAAATTTCCCATCTAAAGAAAATTAATTACTACTTTTACCAGACAAAATTTCTGGTTTTGATTTCAACTCCAGTTTTTGCTGGCAAAAAGTTTTCAGGCAAAATGTTCCAGACAGCTTGAAATTTGAAGATAATTTGAGAATTAGAAACATGACAACCTACCACATCTTTAAAAGCTACTTGTTTTAAACTTTTAAAATGTGAATGTCCATCCATGCAAGAAAATGGACCTGCTCATGGCCAGACCTCCTTTTTTTTTTTTTTTTTTTTTTTTTAATCATTTGTAAATTGCCAAAAGCTCCTTAACTGGGTCTTTCTGGGGCTCGCAGTAGTGGTTTGGCATTCCTCAGGATCACTTGTGCTATGTGGGAAGCTGCAGTCAGCCTTGCTGTGCACAGGTTTTGGGAGCTCTGTCGCCCATGAGCAGAGGCACATGCTAAACGGCCTGGATGATCACAGACCCCGTGCCTCTTGGCTCCTCGAATTTCCTCAAGTTCACGCTCAGCTTTTACTCCTGATGCAGTCCGCATACTAAGGAGGAGCAGATCAACCTTTGCAAATACCGCTTCTCCTATGCAACTTTCAGTGCTCTCTTTTAAATCTAAACACATATTTTAATAGATGTAAAATACAATATATTCAATGCCTAAAGTCTTCCATTTTAGTAGACACATTGTAGTCTCAAAACCCATGGAAAATAATTGTCAGTGTCCACCTCAGTGCAGATGCACTGGGGTGGATTACAGTAAAATACATTTCATTTCTTTCCTTTCTTTGTTCTGCCCTAGTGCCATTTAACTGCCTCCCTCTTTACACATATACACATTTCTTTTCTATATCCTTCATCTTATAAAGTGTGCTTAACCAACAGGCTAAGTAAACATTTACAGTGATATATAACGCTTACTGACAACGTCAAGCCAAATAGACTGTGATCCAAAAGCAGGCTTGATTTCCCTCAGTCTCCTCTCCTCAGGAAAAAGCTTGAGTGAATAGATGAGTCCTGTTCTGCACCTTGAAGGTCAAAAGAAGAGCTCTGACAAACCAACAGGGAAACAAACGCTGGGGCTGACAGACTTCCACCAGAACCATCCGCCTCCAGCGTCCCAATAACTGAAATTCAAGATTGCTAAGAAAACAACTCGTTTATTATCTGTTATTGCCGCACAGAATGAGAAAAAATCACCAACACCCAGATAGTCAGCAACTGCAGAGACCCATGGCTTCGAAGCAGCATTTCAGATTAGGCTGGTCCACAGCTTTAGTATTTAGGAGCAGGTTCTTGTTGCTGCTACTGGGTTTTCATGCAACTGTATAGGCTTGATTGCTCTAGCCATTATGTTTTTTAACCCCGTCAATATTTTTAAGGTAATTAAATATTAGCCTGAATTGGCAAGTTGCAATAAGCCATCTTCTGCATACGATCCAGCTACTTCACGCTTGGCTTAGTTTAACGCCCACTTTTAACTCTTCCTTAGATGCCTCATTCCCTCAAAAAAAAGCACTAAATTCTCTCTTGGCCCACTCTCCCCCTGCCTCTGCTTTCAGATTTGTTTGGCAGAGGCAGCAGCGGTTTGTCCAACAGAGAGCACAGGCTGGGAGGTGTCTCCCCAGCCCTGCACATGCTGCGCACCCCCGGCACCGCAGGGCTTCCGCAGCACCGGTACATGCCTCAGCCTCCGTCTGCACTCGGCTGTGCCCAGCAGAGGCTGTCCTCTTGTGCCACGCATGGAGGCCACTCCTGCGGCCTCCCTTTTCCCACACCCCGGAAGCGTGGGCTGGCTTCTGAGGCTCTCACACCAGAGAGGTACTAAAGGAAGAATATGGCAAAGAAAAGCCAACATCATGCCTTCACGGAAAGCGATGGAAGACAGATGGAATGAATGTTTGGGGGGTTGTTTTTTCTCCTTAAAGTCCCTTATTGATAACATTGCTATTTAAAACTGGTTACAAGACAGTACATCTGTACTCTCTTTCTTCATGGGTTTTGGGAGTCAGGGATTTAAATATATATATATATATATTTTTTTTTTTCAAAAACAAAAAACATCTCGAAATATTTCAGAACTACATTCCCCTGTTTACAGTACCGATCTCACTCTTCATTTGCATGGCAAGATCACCATAGCTTCTTATGCCATTTCACAAGTCCATGCAATGGTACTGGTGGTCATAACCTAAAATTTGAGATACCCTATGCTAACTTCCACTCCTGCAACCTTTTCAGAAGTCTTAATTAAATGCTCTTCTCTGTTGTCTTTTATGTCTGTTAATAAGGGAATATAATATAGTCCTGTGCATAGAATCACTGAAAATTCCTTATTTCAGGTGTTGTCATATCTTCATTCACTGCAGGAAACAATGGGGTCTAACCTGAGACTTTTCTGTAATATTAATATTAAATAGCTGAAGGTTCAAATTCATGCAATTCATGTCTAGTGTCTGATTTTCTTAATTTAGTTTATTCCTGCGCCCTTCATTTCAGTGATTTTCCCTAAGTCTTAGTAGATAGATAAATAATTTCGGTGCAAAAGAAACTACCCATATTTCAATAATTTATTTCCACATTGCCAGCTAGCCAGCAAAGAAAGAGAATGAAAATGACTGCTGGAAATTTAATGTAGCTGATTATTTTCAAGCAGATGGACACAGCAACAAGTGCTGTAGCAAACATCCACCTAACCTTTTAGCAAATGAAATTGCAAGGAAAGGTGACAGCCTGCAAATAGTATTGCATTTCTACAACTCAGCTTTGTTTAAATACTAGCTAATTTTTGTGTTCTCAGTACAGGCCAGAATGCAATGCACTGATTGCTCTAAGTAATCTAATTTTTGGTCAAAGAAAGAACATTGAATTTCAGTTAGGAATCATGCTAGCATTACAGATAATAAGTCTGTAAAATGAGATGGAGCCATGTTTCTCTTTGTCAACAACTAATGCAGATTTATATTGATCATGTTCTTGAAGCCTGTACCCAGACACTTTTGTGAATCATCTGCCTAATATCTCTTTTTTTTTTTAGCAATGAAAGTTTTATTTTCTCCGGTGACTTGTACATTTCCTTTTCCAGAAAACTCTGTTCGAGAAAATACCTCTTCAATGCACATCACATAAGAGATGCTTCCTAACCAACTGACTCAACTTCTTAATGGCTGTGCTTTTAAATGATATCAACATTTATTTATTTATCAAATTTTAGTTAGGAAAACTTTCAGAGAGGTTAAGAGGTAGTGTCTAAAACTGTCTGGGTTACACTGAAAGTCTAGTTGTGAGCTGTTTTTTTCCAGCCTTGGGTTATCTAATTACCATGACAGACTGACAACTTTTGCACCATCTCAGCATTTTGCAGCGTTAAGACAAACTCACTTTGCACAACACAAGCAATTCTGGCTTGAATGCATAGAGGCATGGTTGGCATTTCCTTCAACTTCACCCATGTGAGGCTCAGTAAGGTGGATTTGCTGTCATCACAGTGCTGGCCAGAGTGGTCCCAACTTGCCAGAACAGGCAGGTATGGCACAACTCATCCCCTTCCTTGTAAGGCACAGGCAGGAAAATACCAATAAAAAATTCTTTTTAAGGGAAGTTCTACTACATGTGAGTCATTCAGGTTGTAAAAGACCTCTAAGGTCATCTAGTCCAGCTAACCTCTGTAGAACCAACTAACATCTATAGAATGGAATAAAGAAAACGTATTTTAAAACTCAGAGCAAGAAGTCAAAACTTGAATAATGTGGTATGAATATGAACCAGTTATACTGACAACTTGAAAGTGGCAAAACTGTGATTTATTTTTATAAGATCTTTGCAACTCAGTAATGTCATCTAAATAGAGCATGGAAACTTCCTATATTAGTTCCTATATTTAGACCCGTTATGTCCTACCAGTATTTGCCAGGAATATGTTCTAAAATATAATTACACTTTGCCCTGTTATCACCTTTTTAATTACAGAACTGGTGTCATTTTAAAAGTAAAATTGCTATGAGTAACTGAACACATTTTAAAATTATCCTTGGTTTAATACAAAGAAAATATAGATAAATCAAGGTCACAGGTTCCTAATCTTATATATAATTTTTAATTTTTCAGGATTGTAAAAATAACATAAGAACTTCAACTGATCTCCTTGCGCTTTTACACTCATCTCCCAGTGTATAAAACATGAATACATGTTCTATTAATAGTTGCACTAATATAATTTTAGCAGTCCTTAGGGATCCCCGAGGCTGGGGAGGATCCTTCTCCCACGTCCCACAGGCTCCATGGGAGACCCAGCACTGGTCTTCCCGTGCAGGTTACAGCTGTACTACACAATACTACATTTATTTATGCAATTCGAACTCAGGTTGCGGTGCAGCAAGCCCAGGACAAGGAAGGCAACATGTCCTGCGCCTGTGCCACCCCCAAGCATGAACTCCATCCTAGTCCCACTGCCTACCTCATGGCCACCCTCCCCAGCAGCCAGCTTGCCTTCCAATGCTCAGGCAAGATCCAGAGCTCTTCTACTCCAGGTTTTAGCAATATGAGAAGTACAAGTACAAACAAAAAGCATGGTTCAGAAAAAAGAAAAAAAAAAAAAGACTAGATACTTAAAATAACCACAGAATTAAAAAGAAGGGAGCAATGAGAAATATGTCAAAATAATAGTAATTTACAGCTCCTGAGTGTTCAGAATTGCCATGAATCAGAAAGAGGTATTTTGACAGAAGAAAACTAAAAGTACTGTAACATAGGGAAAATTCTGCCATCAGCTATGAGACTTAACTTACATTAACTCGTTTTGTTCAATATTACTCATACTGATAGCAAACTCCCATGATTTAAAATTATGTCCTACCATAAAAGACCGTAGTAAAAAAAAGTTCACATATTAAATACACAACACTAGAAATTGCAGTTCTAATCAAGGTAGGAATTAATTTCAATAGGTGTGCATTTTGAATAAATACTGCAAATTTGGACCTGGAAACAATTCAAATGGCAAACCATATAGCTGGATGCTGGCAGCTGATGCAATATGCAGAAGCATTATTTTGTTTAATAAAAAGAAAAAAACTACACAAACAAACAATAACAACAAAACCCACAAAATCTACCAAACAACAGGAGAGGAGAGGAGAGGAGAGGAGAGGAGAGGAGAGGAAAGGAAAAAGGAAACGAAAGGAAAAAGGAAAGGAAAAAGAAAAGGAAAGGAAAAAGAAAAGGAAAAAGAAAGGAAAAAGAAAGGAAAAAGAAAAGGAAAAAGAAAGGAAAAAGGAAAGGAAAAGAAAAAAGAAAACTCCCAGTCTAAGAAGAGTTTAACCTCTTTTGACTTGCTAGGGTGGAACTACTAAGCATGAGTTGAGCTGCTGGAAAGCAGAAAAAATATTTAATCTGTGGCATTTCCAGGGCAGAGAAAGGCACAAGCAAAACACCCAGCATTACAGATGACGAGTGATTGTGAAGGTCTGCAAAAAGGCATCTTTGGCATCTGAGATGATGGAAATAGCTAAGTAGAAAACGAAGAAGTAGTCAGAGCAAGCACTTTTTTTTGGAGTAAGATAGTGCTTTTCCTTCAAGGCTAAGGCAAATGTTCTTGTGAGAATAAGAAATATTTTTATGTTCATTGGTCCTCTCAATGGCAGAGAAAGTCCTGTTTTTTTTTGCAATTTGTTGATCTCTGATGCTTATCTGACTTTCATGAGGAGGGTGCCTGAATGCTACACAAAGACTATTTACCTTCACAACATTTTAGTGAAATAGGGCATTCGCGCTCATTTTACAGATGGAGAAGACAGAGAAAATCAGTTACGAAGCTAGTGTGAGACAACGAATTGCACAAATCAATTAGGTAAAGCACAAAATCAGGCCTACATCCTAGGACTAACCTAACCACTGCTTCTTTTCAAGCTGAATTATGTCACCAATTAAATAACACCATAATGAGAACTAGATTATACATGCAGCTTTGGAGGTTCTCTCTTTTTTTTTGTTTGTTTGTTTTTGTTTTTAATATACCAAATGTGCCATTAGCATGCACGACAGTTTGGTGGGGGGTTGCAACTGTAAGAGGAGAGTACTGGCTTGATGATGGACAGCTGAGGGTTACAGTATACATCTTTATGCCATGATTTCTTTTTACAGAATGGTCTAGTGAAGAGATGCACAGAATGCTTAATCCAACACTGACACCAAACTGAGCACAACTGAGCAGGGCCTCGTATCTCTCAGTAAGGTATAAGGGAAGCTGGGAGGCTAACTGAAGGACATGTTTGCCCTACCATTCCTTATAGATTAGAGTGGGTTATTTTTTAAAATTTGATACCCGCATTCCTAAACTCATAATTTAAAAAAGTCTAGGCAGAAGCAATGCACTAGGACCTATCTGAAAATACTAGAATAAAAAAAAAATCACTGTCACAAAGAAAGTGTATGATCTAGTCAACATAAAAATATACAAAACAAGTCAAAAACATGAACAGACAACTGTGCATATCGCCTACAAAAAAAACCTTGACATACCATACATACATCTTCAGTATCTCGAGGACTCATATGACAAAGGCTCTGTAGCCAAATGAAAAAGAACAAATGTATAATTCATGAGGAATGTCTCTTTAACACACTGGAGATTTTGGATGTCTAAAAATAGAATTGTGACACATAAGAAGCGATAGTATTGTCTCTAAAACTACAATCATGTTTCATTTTTCTAATATCGTCCTTAGTAAAACCTATGATTTGGAGCTCAGCCCTGTATTTTGTAGACAGTTTTTCTTCTGTTGATTTATATGTCTTTACTGGAAGGCATAGCCTGCTTCTTACCTTTACTGTGTTCCATGTAAATGAGTTAGAAAGGAGTATATTTACTAGTAGGTTTAAAACATTCCTTTCTGTTTGTTTGTTGTTCTTTTATGTAGAACATTTATCGTGAGATAAACAAATGCAGGAAAATATATTTCACAGTCAAATCTTTCTCCCAGCGGTACATCATATATATTATATAAAGCAACAGTTGGGAATTAATGCAACATAAAGACTTTCCAATCTGACCTTCAGTTGCCCTTTGGTCCTTCCCCCCCCTTTTCTCTTTTCTATTTGACATAAACATCTGCTAGGTAAGTGAATTGAAATGTTACTAATAGAATCGAAATGTTATTAAAAGTTTGTGCAAAAATTAGAGCAATTAAGTGCTATCCAACTGGACAACACGAGCAAACAATATCAGAAAAAATGCAGAGCCTGCTAAAACAAAAGAGTAATACTTGTAAGAACATTTATAATTTTTATTTTTTTTTACTATAGTTGGCAGGCTTTAAAAAATAAAATATATCTCTTCTAGCTGACAAGGAATCACCTTTTACAGATTAGGCAAGTACACAACTAAAGTTAAATACTAAAGATTTCCATCTTTATGTTAATTCAGAGACCCAAACTTGCTACAGCCCAATGGACATACAGTAGCTCAGCCCCACAACTGTCAGGCTATATTATTTTCAGTACAGTAATTGTTTCAGTGACCTACTTATTCCATGACCAGTTTCTTACTCTAGGCAAGAATCAAAGCATAAAGCAGGGAAGTTTTTATTAATATTATCAAAGATTTCCTCTCTGTTGTAGACTCTACATTTGAATCAACAGGAAAATTTGATGTGGATATTTTTGGTGAAATTATATTGAAAATCAAAGTGGGTAACACAGTCAGTGTTTTCCCCTGTAAGACATGCATTTTTATGGCAATTTCTCATCTAGATTTTCCAGTGTTTAAATGATGAATGGAGAGGTCAGGGTGTGGAGCAGCGCACATCATTTTGCCTGCTGAGGATCTACACCATAGGAAACATTGTAGTGTGACTTAATGCTGCTCATTACTTTTAAGATGTACTTCCATTTTGAGAAGGAAGACAATTAATAGCAGTCTCAACATTTAGATTTCATGTCCTTATTAACATAGGTTTACATTTCAGTGTCATTCTCTGGTTCCTCCTTGCCAATCCCTTTATGCAGGACTGCTTCTTTTGGCTCTGTTTGGGCAGGCCAGCAGAAAGGCTCTATTCTTTTGTGAGGGCTGGGATTCAGTCCTAGGTCTAGACCTGCTTCCTACTGCCTGCTGGTGAGTGTCACCCGTTAACAGCATCAGCCATCATAGCCTATCCTTCAGCACTTTTCAGGGTATGAAAACTAAGGACTAATCTTGTCCCAGATTACATCTTTTATATGAATCAATAGAAGTTTTGCTCGTTATTCATCTTTATATGTAGAAAGAAGCCTCCTTCACAACTGCCTGTAACCATTTCTCCATCAAAACTGTCACTACTTTGATACTTGCCAAGGGCTACTTCTCTGAGCTCTATTGTCACTGACTCATCAAATCTGAAATGATGTCTCTGACCTTTGAATCAGTTGTCTTACTTCTCTTTTGACACCAATGACAACTAGAGGAAAAATGTAGATGTAACAGTCAAAAAATAACAGTGAAAGCAAGCTGACAATGCCAAATCCATCCAGGAAAGCATCAGTTTCTAAAGATGTTGAATGCTCCCTATGAAATAAGGATGCTCTAATCAGTTGCTGCTTCTCTTGAATTCAGTTATTAGGTCCTAAATATGTTAAATAAAAAATCTAAAATGTACAGAAATACCTACAGGCTACTCCAGTGACTTCCAGTGAACACTGAGGAGTAAAAACCCTTGCATAAGGCCCAGTTTTATGTAAGGCTCAAATCTTTCATCATGCAGTGAGGCAGGGACCAGGGAAGGAAACCTCACTGTATGCATCTGGGAAGAGCCAGGGCCTTTCAGTTCCCTCTCACTACCACTGCATTCACTATACCTAGATTATTGCAGCGCTCATAAATCAGACTCTGAGGACGCTTCCCCAGGGAAAATGATTTCACCTCTCCATGTACATAAGGAGGATATGTTTCCCCTTTTGTATCAGTTGAAATGTCACAAAAATCATGCAACACGTATAAAACAGAGCAGTATACAATTAGCTTCACACGAAGCCCAAAGTTTTAAATTTGAATACTAATAAGAAGCTGTTAAATCCTTATTTGGGGTCATGCAGCCTGAAATGCTGTGCTGAGCTTTAAACAGTCAAAATTCACACACTATTGATCTCTATGATGAATCTCAACTACAAATCATGGCTCCCTTTGTAAATTCCTTTGAGTTCTCCCAGGCAAATGGATGCCATGACTTTCCTACATTTAATGGCCAGTGCTGTCCATGAAGGCAGGCTGGTTTTGCATTTGCCCACAAGCCAGTTCTGAATAATTCTTACCCCAGAGTCTGTCCTTCTGATCTTTGGTCTCCTTGCAGTGTTTCTGAAATGAGGACACCACCCCTCCTTTTTTTTGTTCTGTTCTCACTGGCAGAGATTATCAGCACAAGGTAGTAAACATTTCAACAGAAAATAAAATGTAAAACTCAAGGGACAGTGCTACTGTGAACTGTCAATTACAATAAAACTTGAGTATGTAACAAGTCTCAGCAAGATGAATGCATTTCAACATACTAGCAAACCTCAGGTGCTGGAAGAAAATGCATTTTGGTAATATGAAGTTCATGGAGGAAAAAGAGAGAAAGGCCAGAAGAGGAAAGAATATCTGTTACTCCTGTGACTTCTTTAACAAATGACCTATTTCTAGTTTGAAGCTGAATTCCCCCAGTGAACTACCTTTCAGAATTTGTACCACAAACTTCAGGCTGTAGACTAATCATCTATTATTGACAGTGTTACAGAGAGAATTTCCTTTAAAATAGAGAAATCAGACACACATAGTTTCATTGATGATTACTAAATTTAGAAAATGGATGTGAAATTGCAAAACACAATATGTTAAAAACTGTCACTGCGTGATATTGTCTCAGAATATTTAATTCATGTACAGAAACAGAAGGAGTTTAGTAATAAATGACAGGCTCGTGCTCCAAGTTAAATTGGGTACCAGTGCATTCACACAATTTGTGGTGGAATCCTAAAAGATAATTACTTGTTCCAAACAGAAACTTTCCTTGCTCTCTCTTCTCAAATTTATCTTTAGAAGTTTTGAGTCTGTGCTTCCTTTGGGAATTACTTTAATTTCTGTTTTAGCCACAGGGTTAAGCCTTCTAAATATCAATTTTCAATAAATATTTTGGAATAAAGGTGTTTTATGAGTCTCACACACCTGCTTATAGACATTTAATCACATTTTAATTGATTTATTTTCTTGCAATGTCATTTTAGTAAAATAAATATCTAGATGTTTCTAACAGGAGCTTTCAGATAGCCTTTGATGGAAACAGAAATCTAATAAAAACTCTCATTTTCAGTGCAATAAACTATATAACGATAATGTTTTTACCCCATACAGTATAAGAAAAAAAGAGTGAGCATAGTTTTGTGCACAGCCTAAACCAGTCTGTAGTTCAAAAAGAAAATCACAAACCACGCTTGAATACTCCATTTAATTCTTCTCCACTTAAAACTTTTAAATCCTGAAATCACTTATCCTGCATATGTACCATTTCCGAATTTGTGGAGCATACAGAAACTTTCAAGTAAAACTATGCAGTCACATAGAACAATATATTTTTAAAACTTCCAAAGAGTTCTGCACTTGAGCATAATACTCTGAACTATGCAATTTGCTGCACCAATGTGTAACACCAAAGACTTCAGGAAATGTCTGTCATGCTAAAGGTCAGCACGGTACCTTAAGCACTATGTAACATCTTGTGTTACTGAACAAAATAAAAACCAGCATATGTTCTATACTTAAAGTGGATGGCACAGATACTTATGTTGCATTTCTGAAGAGAGTTTACTCCTGCATGACTTCAGATTTTTTGAATATGTTTTTCAAATCTTTATAACAGACAACTTCATGATTTCCATTAGCACCATGAACTCTTCCCTTGACCCTTTTCTGACTCATCTGATGATTAGGCATTAAATTTAAGTACTGAAAGTATTCAGAGTCTGTCCATTTAGTCACAAGAAACCCATGCCAGAATAAACTACCACAGATAACCATCTCAATAAAAAGAAACGAAGATTGGGAGATGACTTTATACTCAATAATGTGTTTCATCCAAGGCACAACTGTGTGTTACTTTGGTAGGCTGGGATTATCAAATCTATATCAAGGACATGGACACCAGTTTCTTGAGAACAGGGCATTCATATCTCTTGAGCATGAAAAACGTTACTCGTTTTATGAAGAATTATGGCAAACGTTGGTTGCCACAGAAGCTAGTTAGCATTGCTAAAATTATTACAGTTCTGAATGTCAGGAGCATCCTGTTCTCCAGGTGGGAGAGGGAAAATTCCTATAAGAACACTCGGTTTTGTTTGAAGCATTTAGAGAATTAGAATAAAAAACATTCAATTTAATCTTACTGAATTATGCAAAAGAAATAATATCTACTTACCAAATCAGTTTGTTGGGATATGAATCAGGCATTTCAGGTTCAAATATTTTTGGTAAAAACAGGTTTCCAAATGCATACATGCATTCAAAGTCTCTGTGGAGACAACACAGAAGGAACATCAATGATTTTGCAGGGTCTGTTATTTAGGGCTGTTACAATCTTTCACAGTGTATCATAGATATTAGCCCTATAACAATTTTGAAAACCTCTTTTTATCTAAGAAATTGTAATTTTGGTATGTATTTTCTGTTTCATATAGAGTCAGTCTGTCACTTTTAGGAACAGGGTGTCCTAGAAAATGTGCAATTTTTTTTTTTTTTTAAAACAAGAGAACAGAAATTATCTATTCAGTTACAATAATCACTTTCCAGCTACCACATTCATCAAACAATGAGCAATTCACTAGGGTAACATATGCAGGAGCTTGCTTGTATATATTCATAGTGTCTCCTGCCCAAAAAAGAGTTAAATAGAGCATATAAATGACGAATACAGAGCATCTTGGGATACAAAGAAACTAAAATGGGTTAATTAGTGAAAAACATGCATCGGAGTATAAGGCTCAACTGTAAATGCTATATTTTTTAAACCTATCATATTTGCAGATAGTATTCAGGATTATGGACAATTTCAAAATAAGAGATGTTAATTTTCCAACTGAGTTGATTAGAACATATTAAGGACTAAGAAATATTCATTCTTTGAATAACAGTTCAGATGCATTCACATTAAACATACATTAGTGAAAGCATTCCTTTGACGTGTTCATATACAAGCATAATATGTAACTGACCTAGAAAATACAGACATCACATAATCCATGACGAAAATATTGAGACAGATAAGCCCAGAGATCTTTGATCAAGTATATTCTTTGGCAAATAAACAAAACACATGATCCTGACAACAAATTTTCTTTGGAGCATAGGCCGCGTGACTTCCCAGGCAGCGCCCTGCAGCAGGCTTGCTGCCTCCATGGATGTGTGAGAAGGTGGTGGCCTGGCTGAGGGCACCCCCTCAGCCCCAGTGCCCCTCTGCAGGGGGATACTGTAATTCTTCTCTGCTGCCAGCTTTCTGAGTGAAGCCCTTTGTGCTTTGTTGTGTAGCAGGGATCTGACCTGACTGCTGGCATTTTGACAAACAAGAAATACATTCCTGGGCTGGTAAAAAGATAAGTTTTATGCAAGAGTTAATGACCTGTTTCTTCTCTATTCAAGCACTTCAATGTGTTTTAGGATTTTAAGCACTTTTTTCTTTATCTGAAAGGGTCCTCCCCAGTGCTGTTGCTGCTAAATTCGTCTACACTGTTTTTTCCACCAAATAAGTGAGATTCGCAGGTTGGCTGAAATGAATACTAATATGCTATTGGTATTTAATTCAAAATGCTTCAAGTTTTCTCCTATGCCTCATACATGCTGTATATGTGTCTGTGGGCTTCTGAAGAAAGAGACATCAGAATATTTCTTCAGAACAAATCAATCTCCTCAGAGGTCTGGAGTTGAAGACAACAGACGCATGAGAGCCTGAGATACGTTAACTCAAGACAGTAGCAGTCAGATAAAACAATCTAAGGGAACTGAGAAAATTTGCAGACATAATACTGTTTCATAAAGTCTTTAGAATATAATGCATTGTGACATACTTGTGTGGCTATCTGTGACCTGTGATCACCAAATTATATTTATCTTTTGTACAATATAATCAAACAGAACCCTAAACAGTAGAGATGTGCAATGCTGATAAAACATTAACTTGCCAACAGAGTAGTAAAGTTTGCTGCAGTTAAAATAAAAGAACTGGTGAAGTTTTCACTGTTTAAGAAATACTTGTGATTTTTAATCTCAACACTAAAGTAACTGTTAAGTCCTCTTCTTCAATGTATGCGTTTAAAAAGTAAAAAACAATAACAATTCCAAACACGTAGATAAAGTCTTTTTTATATGTATGTTCTCAATTTGTGTTAGGCATTTGACATTTTAAATACGGGTTGGAAGAGGATATACATCAGGGTATGCAGATAGAAATGTTAAAATACATATTTTATTTTGACAAGTAAAAGCTCTGTCAGAAGGTCTTTGATTCACAAAGCTGGAATACATTCATATTTTTGAAATACGATCTTCCACCATATTCACTTCTTGACAGGTTAATGTCTTAAATACAAACAAATGCACATCAGACAGAATCCTATCCTGATATGCTTGAGGGGCTGTAAGAATAATAAGAAAGAAAAACAAAAACAAAAACAAAAACTATTATTAAGTGGATTTAGCATTAAAGGGAGACATAAAAAATTGGGGAAAAAAAAAAAAAAAAAAAAAGAAAAAGGGAAAAAAGACCAATCTAGAAAATGAACTCTGTTGTTACCATGTATAATACATGAGGTATCTAATAATAAATAGTCAAATTAACATATTTTTTTTTATTATTTACAGGTGCTGTCTAAATATTGCCTATTGTCCAAATACAGCTGAACAACTACATTCCAACCAAACACAGTCTAGAGCTAACTATATAAATTCATCTGACAAAGAAAGTAATTATGGTTTATAATAATTCCATTGAAGAAACCAGACTGCAGCTGATACTCAATACGACACTTTTTGAAGAGAAGTATTAAATCACTGCATCTTCTGGGCACATCACCTTTCCAGTGCTAACTGTATTTCAAACTCTTGTTAAATACTGTAATTGCAGGGGCTTTTAGTTTATTATTTTTAGTCATCTTGTGAATCATCCGGACAGATCCAATATTTAACTAACAAGTAATAGATACTAATGCAAAACATACTAATACTCATGGATAAAATACATAGAAACTAAGAATGTATTTTTTTTTTCCTTTTTTTTTTTTCTCCTCCTCCTCTGCAAATAAATACCTTTTCTTTCAAAAGACTGACTGTGTGCCATCCCCGGGCATAGTGTGCAGTTCCTTACCACACCCAGGAAAACCCGCATACTTTAAGTACCAGTGCTACAAGCTTTGTACCATCAGCACAAGTTGGCAGGTATTCAGCACCTTTGGATTTTATTTTATTCATTTTTAGCACCTTTGTATATAGTTTGCTGCATTCTCTAATGAGCAACAAAAACACAATCAGACAGTTAAAAGTTTCTTGTAAAATTCAGCTGATATATTTATAAGAGACTCACAAAGCTATAAATTAGAGTAAAAACATGCTGAAACCAAAGGCCCAGCTGCAAAGTTGCTGTGGCTCTGGTGCCTGATCAATACACAATAGTACAGTATTTTGTGAAGACAGCACGTAATAAGAAAAACGGGCACAACAGAGCAGAAGTCTACCCAAGGAATCTGTATTCCCAAAGCACTGACAAAGCCACTAGATACCATTCTATCTGTGTTATTGTCAACTCCATCCCCATAAATACCAACATTCTTATTTGCCCATGATGAAGAAATTTTGAATCAAAGATAAATAAAGAGGAAACCTACCCAAGTAAAATTTCCAACACAAATTTCTATATTAGCTTTCAGAAATCTAACTACCTGCCAAAATCTTTGTAATTTCCAACCTTTATCTTAAACTGTCTTGAGGCAAGACATGTTTTATTACAGTATAAGCAAACATGCATCCAAATCACAGCAGACAAACTAGTGAATACTACCCCTTCTGTTCTGTGTCCTCAGCTAGTCAGCCATGGACTGAAATAATGCATGAAGACTCTCCAAAAACAGTCAGAGCAATGAAAGGACTTTCTGACCTCACATCTAGAAGACAAAGGATCTTTGCCTCACTGATCCCTCTTTCTTTCTTTTTTTCTTTTTTTTTTTTTTTTAAGTCAAAATTAAAGCCAGCTTTTTATGAGCCAGTATCTTCTTGAGTCACGAACTGAGTAAAAAGGTTACTTACAGCCCTGGTGAAAGAAAGAACTATCCAATCACTGTTAAAACATCTCCTTTATCCCTACAGGATCAGAGTCAACAGCCTATTTTTTATCCTTATAATTATGTAAAGACTGAAGCTTCCACTAACCTGAATGTAAAGAATTCATTGGGTTGATTAAAAAAAAAAAATACTGTCCAAAACCTGTCCAAACACGAGCTGGTACATGGAGAGGTTCATCTGCTTTTATCTCACTTTAAGGGAGAGGGACAGCACATGGCTGGAGCCAGCTGGAGCCTTTGCCCTCATACCAGAGCAGCCAGGGTGTTGTCAGAAGTGGCACCTGAGGGTTGCCTGTTATCCCCTGAGCTGCTGCTCAGCTGGAAACCCCAGATGTCACCTTGGTACGGTGGCCACGCAGAAGTCAAAAACAGGCAGGCAAAGAAACAGGAGAATATGAGCTGTAGTGTGAACACACAGAGGCTTCACTTCTGGGAGATCAGGTGGTGACAGCACATTCTTTCTACCGCCACTGGAGGAGGGATAATTCTCAAGGGATTTTAGGAGGATTGTAGGATGCAGAGCCCTGTTAAGACCCTGGAGCAAGGCCCTGTGTCTACACCTACACAGACATGCCTCAATATTATTTCTTGGGAAAATCCCACACCACATACAGAGTAAATTGAAAATTTTCCAGATGCACGTGTGACAAATCAGTAATTTTTATGTATTTATTTATTTTTGGCCATGCAGTTCTACAGTAGCCAAGATGTCCTACACCTGCAAAGTATGACTCCTCCGTGTGGTTATTGGCATGATCCGATTGCACGGCCTGGAAGTACTAGCATTACATTTCTCCGCAGATGGTCTGTTAAGCTCTTACAACATGAGGAGCACCTGGCTTTATGAGTGAGTATTTTTTTATTTTGATATTGCTCTATACAGTCATCATGTCTATCTCTTAGGATGCTTTTCCCCACTTTCTTGCTCCAGTAAAACCAGCTCAGGTTGTTAACCTTATCCTCATCCAACAGCTACATTGCTGCAACTGAAACAGCCACCTGCCTTCTCCCTTTGGCAACTGAATTGATGAATTGGCCACTGACATTGCAGAAGAACAATAGGGACAACCCCCTATATGCTTGTGGACTGCATATAGTCAAGACAACAAGAAGGGTTTTTTTTTAATATTTCCTTGTATCTCAGTGAGGCCCCAAATATCATGAGAAACGTACCTATTCAAATAGGTCACTACTTCTTTAGGAGTGAGACATTCCAGGAAAACTTGGTTAAAAACTTCAGTACTTAATCAAAGACCTAAGTAGCAATGCCCTTATCTTATGCTTGGCTAAAGAATTCCTTCAGGAATCTGCTGTTATATTGCAATTCCAAATGGAGGAACAAAACAAATCAGCCTACATAAATTTTCTACTAGAAACACTAGAGTTAAAGATATGACCAGGAATAACACTGCATTTGAAAAATAACTGTGAAGTTTGGCTTATTAAAATCAAGTGTGTTAGCCACAACCACAAAGGAAGAGTCTGGATTTTCATAATAAAATTTCTATTCCATTAAAAAATATACATATTTTCCATCTTAAAAACAATTGATTTGTCTCTTATTAAAAGAAAATGCAAGAATCAATTAAGTGTTAAGGAAATTAAGATAAAATAAAATGAAAGAAAACAAGTTGAAATGTCAACAGACACACTCTGCCATTTCAGAGTTTAGGCTTTTCTTGTAGATAATTAATACGCCTGCACTATTTAATTGAAACATCATGCATCCTGCCACATGTTGTTCCTTTGCCAGTCACCACATATGGACTACGCTTTTATGGGAGGACAAAAATGACAAATGCATTTTTAAGTGAGGATGGATATATAGTATTGAGGAATTAGTATGGTCACTTTAATTAAAAGCATGGACATATGATGTGTTTATGTTGCACAAGAGGATTACGAAACAGACACTTAGATAAATGTTTGCATTCTCAGTTTTTATACTTTGTCAGACTGCATATAAACTCTAATTCCAGTAAAATACATCATAAAGCCTTGCAACCATTATGACAAACAGTCTTTTAAGTGGCTTAGTAATTCCACCATTATCTCTCAAGTTTAACTTCCCCATTAGTGGTGCTGCAATCTGATAAATGAGGGTAGCAAAATGAGTCAAAAATTTCAGTTCAGCTTATTCTAAATAAAAATTGAGTCCTAATTTAAAAAGAAAGAAAGAAAGAAAGAAAGAAAGAAAGAAAGAAAGGAAGGAAGGAAGGAAGGAAGGAAGGAAGGAAGAAAGAAAAAGTCCCAGGACTACTTTCCAGTAATTACATCTGAAGAATAGAAGTACTACATTTTTGTTTTTATCTCAGAACCCTTTTACCCTTTTGACTAATTACAGTGTTTTTTTCAACTGTAGATCAGAAATATAGACCCTTGTCTTGGTGTACAGCTACCTCAAGGCTACCTCCCTGCCAACATATATTCAGTAGTGCAACTTGACCCTGTTTGCTCATGAGGGGGACTGATAGGACTGATAGAAAATGTGTTTCTGCCTTTGATATTCCACGCAATACAACCTATTTGCAAAATGTAGTTGGTTAATGATAAACCATCTTTCAGAAAGCTCTATGGCATTCACTGTGTGAATACAGATTATATTAAAAAGGTACAAGCCAATCATCACATTTGACTTAGGGAGGGAAGGAGCTGGTGTTTGATAATAAATTTACGATAGAAAATCAGTGGTCTACTTTCTTCCTCTTTCCAGGAAATTTGGTTGTCTGGACTTGCTAAGGATTTCTCTCTTCAATTTCATCAAATACCACCTTCTGTAACTGTGGATGAACCTTTCCCACAAGAAATTACCTCTGAAACTATGTTTAAAACAACATTCCATTGATAACTGACCAGTTGTTGAACTTGATACGGACCTGAAATAGCTCACTAAAGTAGATAAAAATGACATAGAAGGCACAATGAATAAAAATAGAAGGTAGTGAGAAAGAGCATGTTCTGTGTATGCATAAAGGCAAAAACAAACAAACAAAACAGAAGATATAATCCTGTTGTCCTACAGTCATATGATGCTCAGAGAGAGACTGTTTTGTCATATGACTAGAGAAGGAAGGCCCTGGGTTTGCTTGCAGCTTACGCTGTAGTGAAGGAAGACAAGAACAGTTAAACACACTTGGCAAATTTTGAAGGATCTGAGTATGTCCAGAGGGTTTCTAATTTTGCCTAGTAATTTTATAATAAACTGTAAAGAGCCTTTTATCTATGCTTTGTGTTCAGTGAAGTCACATCAAAGGAAAGAACAGATCATTTACACCCATTTGGAAGCTACTCATGGTATGCCTGGGCAAAAGATACTGTAGCACTACTAACCCCTCCCCCAAAACACCCTGTCATTAAGAGGAAAGCTTGTATACATATAAAATAAAAGTCCAGCAAATCCACCAGCAGCCCTCTCTCCCCACGTTCATCTCTGATTGTTCAACGTATGCAACCTCTAAAACCCCTATGCCAGTTGCTGTGGTTTGTGCTCCCAAGTGTCCACCCAGCCACTTCAGCTCTAGGTTACAGCAACATCTTTACGTTGAAAAAATGAGATGCAACTGTGAGAAAGATACCTTTAAGAATTTGAGAAGCTGACTGACCAACCTTGTACTGCATCTGGACTCACACCAATGTCACTAAGCTCACAAGGTCCTCTTACCCATATTTATCTGAATAAAGAGCAGAAACCTACATCTGTAAGTAAAGTCACTTTACATGACAAAATGGGGTAGGGTTAATTTCAGATGAAAGCACATATATCAGTGAAATACCTGTCTAAAGAATTAAAAATATAATTATTTTTAATTTAGATCATAGAATATCCCAAGTTGGAAGGGACCCACGAGGATCATGGAGTCCAATGCCTGGCTCCACACAGGACCACCATCAGACCATGTGTCTGAGAGCATTGTCCAAACTCTTCTTGAACTCTGTCAGGGTCTATGCCATGACCGCTGCCCTGGGCAGCCTGTCCCAGTGCCTGACCACCCTCTCAGTGAAGACACTTTTCCTAACACCCCGCCTGACCCTCCCCTGTCCCAGGTCCATACCGTTTCTGTGGGTCCTGTGGCTGTCCCCAGAGAGCAGAGCTCAATGCCTGCCCCTCCGCTCCCCTCGTGAGGGAGCTGCAGGCCGCCATGAGGCCTTCCCTCAGCCTGCTCTGCTCTGGGCTGAACAGACCACATCACCTCAGACGCTCCTCATACACCTTCCCTTCTAGACCCTTCATCATCTTTGTTGCCCTCCTTTGGAGGCTCTCAAATAGTTTTATACTGTGGTGCCCAAAACTGCACACAGTGCCTGAGGTGAGGCCGTGCCAGCACAGAGACAGGGACAGGGACAATCCCTTCCCTTGAGCGTCCGACAGTGCCGTGCCTGGTGCACCCTGGGGTACGGTTGGCCCTCCTGGCTGCCAGGGCGCACTGATGACTTAGATAGCAAGTATTCGTGTAATTTAAAAATGTAAATAAGCATTATACTAAAGACACATAAAATAAACCAAATTAAATCTCAGTAACTATTACGATAATCAACTATGGTTTCCCTGTAATTATTGCTTTGAATTCTAAAATATAAATTACAGTGGTTTTGAAAATTAAGAATGAACTATGACCAGAAGCATTTGTTAAATATTTCACAAAGTTTCAGGAAACGGTATGACATTTCCCTAAATGCCAAATAAAACCAATTGTGACTGTGTATACCCAGAAAGAAAGGCCTGTAGCGTTTAGAAACCAACAACCATAGCAATAAAACAAGCCCTTCTAAAATAGCAACAACTTAAACTGTGAGCTTTTTTGGCACAGAGCACATGAGAAAAAATGAAGCTCCAGCCATGCTAACAGTGTTAAGTTTTCACAATTTGGAATGTAGTCATCAGTTATGCTGAAAAACAGCCACCAAATCAGGCTGTGCAGAACAGAGCCTTTGTTGCACTCGATGTGCACTGACAAAAGCCTAATTCTTCACATTGTTAGAAAGACTGACTGCCTCAGAACAAACCACCACTATTCCAACTTGTCAGAACAAGCTTGGAGAAAACTAGATAAGAGCACTTGAGTGATATGCACACTGAGACAACTGAACTGGAAGTGAAGTTACATACACGAATGAGCTATTGTGTGGTGCAGCTTTAATTGTCTCAATCAATTCCTGAGACTTGTTTGTAGCAATGATACTGCATTTACTAAAGGTCTTACTTGATGGACATTTCAGGGCATACAGCTTACATGCTACTGGTCTTTAACAAATAGTATGCTGGGCAACACATGATATGTATTTCACATATGGTATGAAAATATTTTCTGAAATATGCAAGCTTATTTGAATTTAGTTTAATTTCAGTGCAGTAATTTATGATTTTAAATAACTATGCCGCACAATAATCCCTGTACAGCACATCATATTCAGGAATGGCTACAGATGGAGCTTTCCTGTACATAAAATAGATCATTAAGAATTGCATCTGTTCTACCAGCCAGATGATCTTGCACTGTAATTCTTATGTTGCACTAATAATTATCAGATTAGTATTTAACTGTTCTTACCCAACAGTTGGTATAAACTAGGGCACATGCAGCCCTTGAGAGTTGAGCCAGCAACAGTCTAAGCATTGTTGTTACTGAATGTAACACATGAAAACTACACTCTTGTAGTTTCACTGGGATGTCAAATAAACTTTGACATGAAAGAGAAAGCTGTGTCCATATAACAAGGAGCTATCTTTCTACCTCTGGAGCCCTGGCTGGAAGAGGCTGCCAGGGAAAGTGTTAGTTCCTTGAAGTGTAAGATAAGTGTGGTGATATTTATATATGGGACACAAAAAGAAGGGAAATGGAGGAACTGTATTCATGCTGATGTTGAAATTAAGATTTAGAAATAAAGTATAATTACACGTATGTGGTCAGCCAACAGTAGCATCCCAGGTAAGTGTAAGTGGCAATGATCATACTTCATCCATAGCTATAATGAAAGAGCACCTTTAGGAAAAGACAACCTCAATTTAATATTAAAAGATTTCCTTGTCTTGTCCTTACTGTAAAAGCATAATCAACTGAGATATACTGTAGTTCTAGTTCTAATGTTTATAACATTTGACGGAATATTCATAATATTTGCATAAATGGCAAAGAAAACGACACAACTTTCCTCTGAGGTTCTGCAAGCCACAGGAGGTAACATCAGAACGTAAAAAGTACCAGCTGAAAACTACACTGAGAGCTGATTAACATTTATTTTGGACATCATGGCAAGTGTATCACCCCTACTGTTCACTTTAAAGGTTTAGTGTAAGGGGAACTAGCAAAATACATGTGCGGGAGGGTGTACTTCAGATGCTTGGAGAGTAAGTATAGCTAAATAAAAGCTTTTATTGTTGTTTTTACGTCTAAAGAATAGGTTTGTTTTTGTTTGTACTCAGAAACTGTAACATTAAATTATTTTACAATTATTGAAAACATTTTTAAGATGGAAAATAGGTCAGGCAGTGCATTAGCAATACTACAACCGAACTTGTAAACCCAGATGCTTCTTTGAAACTATTAGAAAACTTATTGTATGCATCTCAAGACTTTCTCATACCTGTGACCTTTTGCTTATTTGCACAAATATATTCACATTTCCTGTGATGGTGTTTGACTGCTCTAACCCTCTGAGCTGGATTTTTTCTATAACTCGGGTATCTCCCCTATGAACAGTTTTCTTGTCTTTTGAGGGGGACAGCTTTCCAGTAAGAAGGCTCCAAAAGATGCAATCAGAAACACTAATACTAAATAAATATGCTCTTTTTGGTATTTTCTATAGTTCATTCACTTCAGTATGAATAATGGGTGTCTAATCCAATACAATATTTTCTGATATCAAATCATTACCAATTCTTTACTTTTCAGCAAGTGTTAGCTTAATTAGCTTTTTATTATGCATATATATATAACTATGGTTCATATTTATCTGAATAATAGATATGATCTCTACCGTCTGGGTAATAACACATAGAATTGGATCAAATAATAGCTTTTGAAATAATTCAGTGCATCAGCACTTCCATACCAACAAGCACTTTGTGCTTATTTTCATGCTTGGAAATAGAGTAGGAATGTCACTTGGTCATGTAACTTCTGTAAATAAATGCATAATACTGTATTATGGCCAAATGTGCAAAAAGTCCCACACACAGAAGGGTGAAATAATCAAATCTGCAACAAAATTCTTGGTGTTTGGCATTTTTACCCCAGCCTTAGGAGATAACATCACTTTCATAAAGGTCTGTTGGGTTTCTTTGTATGTTCTTGGGGAACTCACATTTTAGCTATGAAGGGGTAATTTCCTTACATGGCATTTCTCAGTGCTCGCCTTACATGGTAGATTGATGACATAAATGCTGGGAGAACAGCATGATTAGGCGAGAACATGCTTTTCTCATTATAGATATTTTCACAGCATTGTAGATGACATTTTTAAGGGTAATACTCTTCATATGTTGAATATGATATTCATAGGTGAGGTGTGCTTTACAGAAATCCAGTTGCAATAATACAAGTTGAAGCTGGAGTATGTATCTGAATGTTTAAGGTGCATCTTTATCCAAATTTAATACCAATGTGATTTCAAAAAAAAGATCATTTTTTAAATTCTCATCTTATGTTTCATGCCAATTTCCTTTTGTGATTATAATTTGCTCTTATTGTGGGAATGTAGTAACTGACAGCTTATTCATGAATTAGGCCCTGCATACTGTTTGCGACAGCTGTAGACTTGAATCATCCCCTGTGTGAGCAAAACACAAATTTCCTAGACATGCATCAAGCTACGTTCAACCTAAATGTGAGCGAGATGACTGTTAAAACTATAGCCCCCAAGCCTTTGGCAAATGTAAATCTTGTCATGTGAAATTCAATGTAGATCTTAATGCATGGCTACTGAGCTACTGTGCTTTGTTCAGAACTAAATTTAAGTATCAGAGAAAAAAATTATAATCACAAAGCCTTAAAGGGAAAAGAGAGAACACAAGAATAATGCTTTTCCTTTTCTTCTTAATGTAGTGGTAGTGAAGAATCTTTCCATATAAAGATATGTTTTTTTGTTTTTGTTTTCCCCCCCCCCCCTTAAATTCCAAGGCCAAATTTATTCCTTATGTTATTCAACTGATCTTGTTGTTTTTTCCAGCTCTTATAGTCTTAACTGTCATTGTTAGCACTTACCACCTTAGGAAAAAAAAATCCAGGAAAACGATGTCTCCATTCATATGTGAAGTGAATAAGCTTCGACAGGGGAGAAAAAAAAATCTACCTGAATTTAGTCATTGTGAACAAAACACTCAGAGATCAAAAAACCTACTGTAAGGTAGATTGGAAAAGTGTTCATGCATAAGAAGCCCAGGTCAACTTTCTGAAGAAAGCTTGAAGGTTTCCAGGACATCACACAAACCTGAGGTACAGTATACGGTATAAACTTCTATTGCTTTGTGGCCATATTAAAGGAGGAAAAAGCTTTGTAAAAGTTTACTGAGGCTGAAAAAGTGTCAGTGCTTTTATATGAAAGCTTCCTCTTTGTTCCAATAGAGAGAGAGATGTGTACTTTAACACTATTCCCAGCAAGCAGACAGACGTTTCCTTTAAGCAGTCATTACTCTTAGGTGCTGTAGTAAACTATGTGCTATGTAGTTTTCCAATATTCTCAGTTTTCAAAACTCTAATTCATTTGCTCAGAACAACAATAATTTAATTTCTAGTTGCACTGAATTAATTCCAAAAGATTGCAGGGAAAAAGTAATTAGAAACCTGACAAAAATTGTAAGTGTATTTCAGGTTTGTTTGGCATTTATGTACTTGAAAAAAGTTTAAGATATAAATCTTTACCATCAATTACATTATGCCCATAGTTACCAAATGTAATAATAATTCTGCAAAATTATTTTCAGCCTGGCAAGTTCCAGTCACTTGGGGAAACCTGGAAGCATAGCAAAGAGGCTAGGGATAACAACGTAAGAAACAAGAAAAGTGGAGGGAAACAGGAGATAAGGGCATAAGGAGTATAGTGATTTGGGATAAAAATTGGATTAAAGGATCCAAAAAACTGACTCTGCTGCTCATAGAAGACCTTGTTTGGGTACATCCACTTTGTGGATAGCATAGCTTCAAATTAGGCAACATGTAGAAATCCTATAAAAATTCACTCAACCACACTAAATCTATACTACCTGTAACTGTGCTCCAAATCTATTTCTGTCAAAGCTCAAGAATTGCTATTTTTACAGCTCGAAAGCAGTCACAGTATACAACTAGAGTCAGGTGATGTTTGAGTTCAACCCCTTTCAAACCATAGCATTTGGCCTTTGTTTCTGGAATGGCTGAGCTGAAATCCAAGATGGAGAGAACTCACACTGGATTTAGAGCTGAACTTTTGGGGTGTTGGGCTTAGGTAGTTTGTGAGCTGGTGTCAAGGATCACAGAATGGTATTACCGTTTTCACTACTGCCACCGTAAGGCTAATTAAGACTTTTGTTTGTTTGTTTGTTTTTGTTTTTTTTTTTAAATCTCTCTGAATGTAAAAGCATGGACATACATAGCTATACTTATGGGAGCTGAGAGGATTAAAGCCTAGGAACTGTCACACTGAAATACAGACCTGGACTGCCTTGAGTAAAAAAAGAACTCCGTTAACTCACAACTCCATCACCCCATCAGACAGTGTGGCAGGGACATTTCCCCTTCACACTTTTGCAGGATGCTGTATCACCTTCAGGCCCAAGGAACATCACTAGTAAGTTTTTCTGGTTCATTGTTTTCAGGCTACCAAAGCATGTTCACTATCTGAGAATACACATGGAAACTCTTGTCTCAGTTTTCTGCTTAAAAATGCACCAATGCTATGGTTTATATAAGGCTGGGATTAAGACAGTTGCATAAAACAGCAATACATCCATCAGAAACTGAAATTAAGCCTCTTTGAACATCTTAAGCAGAAAGGAAGTGGGTCACTCAATTATCTATATGCTTAAAATTAGGCATTTAACTTATTT
The DNA here is from genome assembly GCF_009769625.2 of Cygnus olor. NCBI lineage: Eukaryota > Metazoa > Chordata > Aves > Anseriformes > Anatidae > Cygnus > Cygnus olor. The sequence continues at coordinate 6,453,443 of NC_049176.1, forward strand.
CAGCTTACATCAAGTTCTTTAAATCATTCATGGGAATTCACAGATCATTCAAGTTAAATATCTGAATTAATGAGAACTAGGCAACTAGAGACATACATTGCTTAATAAACAGGTTTTGATTTAATGACCAAAGATGCATCAAACTTTTTAAGGACACGTTTGAATTATCAGAGCTTTGAGGAGAAAGGATGAAAACATAATGTGCTTTTGTTTTGCTCTGACCTATGTGGGGTGGGAAAGGAAGGGAAGATTATTCAAACAAGCATGATTAGTAACCACCTCAATAACTGATTTAGATCAAGCATTATTTGGAAATAGGCTGCTCTCATAAATATTTGCAAAGGCAAGTACTTAAATATATAATTTTTGCAGAAGACATTAATTTTTAGCTTTTTACAAAAAGAATATTTTGGGAAATGTCTAATGAGGATACCGTCCAAATAATACAAGTGATGTTGCATTCTGGTTTTGGTTTCATTTCACCATAAAAGAAGCCAGCTGCTGATGCTAGACGTGGATGGGCTTTGATCATCACTAAAATATGGGAGAAGACCCTTTTCTACATTTCTTTCTAGTCCCACACCTCATGGTCACGGTGGCCAAAATCCAGAGCACCTCACGTGTCCAACCTAACTGCAGGGTGGGAAGAAGGACAGAGCACACGAGGTGCAACTCTCTGCAGACATGGAGCATTTCTCTAGAACATGCCACGTCTCAGCAACCATCAGCTTTGCTTTCCTTCCCCAACACATCCACATCCCTATGTCTTAACACACAAAAACACTGCTCATTCTGAGCAATCTGGTGCAGTGGAAGGTGTGCTTGCCCATGGCACGGGGTGCGGAGCTGGATGATCTTTAAGGCCCCTTCCAACCCAAACCATTCTATGACTGTATGAATACAGGCCAGCCTCCTCCCACCACAAAAATAAATTTCACTTACACACTTGGAAAGCACTGGGAATTCCTATAGGATCACAACTGCCTTGGAGGCCTGTCCTGAAGTTGGTTCCAGTTTGGGCATTTACTTATACCTCACACCTGCTAAATAGCAAAATCCGAAACCGAGCAAAATTCTAAAGAAATGAGAACCAAGAGTGCAAAGGGGAGGTATTTTCCGCACAGATTGGGAAGTATTTTTTCAGTATGATTAGGAAATATGTTTTTCTTTACACACGACTTAAGGGAAACATCATTTAGAAAACATAAGCTGTTTGATTCCTACATTAAAAAGAAGCATCTGAAATGTAATACACGTGGAGAAAAAGTGATAAAATTACTAGTGAAATAGAAGACCTTCCTTATGGGAAGCAACTGACTTGTTTAGCCCAATGGAAGCAAACTGAGATGTGACAAGATGACTCTTTACATAATGTAAAAATGTTTTTGCTTGTATACAAATATCAGTGCTGGGAGTACCAGATCTTGACAGAAGGTCAAATGGATATAGAGATTAGACATGAGTTCATATAGATTTGAACATCAGAGGTTTAGCCTCACCAACAACAACAAAAAAAAAGGCATCGCCAAGAAGCAAGCCCATTTCAGGACAGTTTGATAATCTGGCGAGGGGACTGAATGGAAGGATAGGGGGATAAGGTTGCATGCTGGAGCTACATATTTAAGCTGATAGTATGAGACCCCAGCCCCGCAGTTTTTAGTATACCCTGTGAGGGTGGTGACAAGATGGTTCAAAAGGACATTTGTATTAGACTTGTATTCCCTCTTGCTTCAGTGATCCACTGATCATAGCAGCTTCCAGCAGCTATTCTTTCCATCACCTTCTCTCCCCCACACTTTCCCCAAGGTGACATATTAGCTAACGTCAGGGGCATTTTTCTGAGGTAACGTAGTTATAGCTAGAAATAGAAATAGGATGCTTTGGCTGATATAAAAAATCTCTGACGCTTGTGTTATGCTTGGCTCAAGCACTTGCAGACTGCCAGATTGCAGCCAGGAAGGCATTTCCCCACAGTTCTGCCCGGCCAAGGAGCCTGGGCTGCGGCTCCCCCCTGCTAGTGCAGCCCCTGCCTTCCAGCTGGGGCTCACCTTGGAATTTCACGTAGCAAGCTCCCTGCTACTGTGGTGTCCTGGGATACCAATAAAGCTTCTGAGGTCTCCTGCCTTCTCTCTGTGGCACGTTGTAATTGTGACCATAGGTCTTTTATCATGGGCTTAAGCTTGTTACAGGATATTAGAAGTGCCATGCAGACTCAGGGAGGAGGAACAGCAGATGTCCCCTGGGCCCGCCGGGATTAGCTGCTTGTCACACAATTGTCAGCCTGCCAGCCCAGTCGGTCCCTCTCATGCACAGGTTTCTAACTGGTAAATCACAAACCCGCCCCAGTTAAAAGAAAGAAAATGCTCTAATTTTTTTGTTGTTTCCTTGTTCTGCTTTTATTATTATTAGTTTGTTTTTTTTTGGGCTTGGCAGTGCCTTCTATAGATCCACTTTTTTTTTTTTTTTCCTCCTGCACAGGTTTTGAGGTTATCTTTCTTTAGAGACAAGTCACAAGCAAAATCAAACTAAAAAAAAATCAATTCATTCTATTAAACAGATGGTTTAGAAAGACTTACTAACCAAAGTAAAATAACATTTTTAAAAGGAAGAGCTAGATTTCATAATGTTACCCATATATCTTACAGGAAAACAGAAACTGAAGACAGAACCCTATCATAATTAATTCTCTGCCAAGGCATTTCCCTATAAGTTTTAAATAGTTGAAAAGGTTTGAAAGTTAGGAATGTTTAAAAATTTGAAAGGTTTTAAGTACTTTTGAATAGATCACAAAGATATTTCCTTCGCTTCCCAGCAAGATAAACCATAAGGATAATAAAGCACTACTCGAGTCTCCCTGTTTATGTTTCTGTCTTGGACTGTTTTCTTTAGCTAAAATATAGTCTTTACTCAGAATAACTAAGATTAATTTTTGTTGCTTTTTTCATAACTATATAAATGAAATATTTGTAGGGGATAGATTTACACTGCCTTCTGTAAGGATGGGGAGTTTGGACATATAACCTTATTACAGGAGATGGAAAAAATACAAACTAGATTGCAAACTTTCCTATTTGTGATAAAAAGACACATATCATTGGTAAGCCAGATGTGCAGTTTCCTGTTTCTTTCTCTTCAGAGAACAAAGAGGTTGATAAACATATTTGTATATATAACTACATAATGTTAGTCATCTTCTGTCAAAGGTTTTCAAGCCACATGACACTATAATGGCATAAAAATTAATCCTGTACATTTCAATAATCAGCCACAAGAAACGATGTTGCTCTGACGTTTCCTTGCTACCTGCACCCTTTGCACATATATCCACAACTGTTGCTCCAGCTTTACAATATGCATTTCTATATTGCAAATGCCAGTTTAAAAACAAAATTCAAACATCTATTCAGCGAATAATAAAACTATATCATATACCATGTGATACAGTGGCCAAGCAAATTTGACTTTTGTAGCACCATTATAAAAGATTAAAGCACAGCTTTGCTAGTGGTCTGTGAATTTTTTTTGTATAAGAATGCTTCTGAAAGGTTACTGAGCTGTAAACTGTGAAACTGTGTCATAAAGAACCCATTTCTCTGGCTAAGAACTAACAATCTATACTTAAAGCATAAAACATTTCATCTGGCAAACATCACTTAGCAGTGTATTCTTAGACCAAATTAATATACATATAATACCGATAAACAACATGTACTTCATGTACCATTCTTTCAGCAGCGGTCATGTCTGCTGCAGACTTCCATTTTAGATGCAGAAAAGTTTCAGAAAAATAATGTCCTTGATATCAAACTTCATTTCAATTAAAGAAAAATAAAAACACAATTTTTCAGAACAAAGCAAAAAAAGATTTTTCCCTTCCTTATAAACTTTGAAGCCTCATGATATTTTAAACTTTTAGTATCTAGTGGGTAAGGAATCCTGAGCAACATGTGAGAGTCATCTATCTTATCTTTACCTTGGTGAAGGGGGGGATTGGTTTTAGATGAATCTGTGCAAAAGGCAGAGCAAGAACTCTTGTACTTGGACCTCTTCATGCAAATCAGGTCCTCCCTTCATTTTCCACGCAGGGAAGATGAAAGTTTGATCTACCTGACTAGCTTGATCTATACAATCTAGAATCAAAAAACCTGTCTTGATACTTTGTAATCCTGAAAAATAAAGGATAAGAGACGAAGTGGCAGTGTTGCACATTTCTTCCATTAAATATTTCACTTTCTGCCAAAGGTGAGGCTGCCCCTCTGCTTCCCTGCATGTTCGGTCAGCATTGAGCAAAGGACAAGGTGCTCCCTCTCAAACAGTGACCACCTAATGTCTTTCCATACCCTTCATTCTTCTGCTCTATCCAGGAAATTAACTTTACATTTCATTCAATTTACGTAGTATGGTACCAGGATTTATTCATTTTTTTCCAACTCCTTACTGTTCCACTTGGAATACTATCACGGAAACTATACATACAGTATTAATTACCCAGTAAAATTTAATGCCCTTCCCAGATTTGTTACGTGACTTATCGTGAAAGAGAATTTTGTGTTTGCAGTCTTGTGTAGACTGTAGGTCAAATAGAAGGTTTGTTTTAGATAACTTCTGTAATTATTTCCCAGCTTCAGTGAGCATGCTCACTCAATACATCCAACAAATTCCATTAAATTCTCACTGGGGTAAAGAGAAGTTTTCATGCAAATACAACGGTTAAAACATATAAAAGACATCTGATGCCTGTTAGACAGTAAGTCTTTTTTGGGGGATTTTCATTTTCAGGTTATATATAATTCAAATGTACTTTCCATATTCACTAATTTCAAAACAGGGCAAAAAGAAAAGGAAACAACACATTAGGATGAGGCACTGTGCTACATAATCAGTTTTCAGCTGAGACTTAATTTTAACATATTGAACAAGTTTTACACAGTAAGACAACCTTATGACCAAAAAAGACGAAAGAAATTCCCTTGTGGCGATGTAGCACTGATCAAGGGAACTTCTTTTGCCAGAAAATACAGTTTCATCATGGCAGTTAGGGGTTTTCTGACTAGAAAGCAAATTGTGTTGGACAAACAATTCTGCTAGAAGTGCATATACTGCACTGTTATGACAGGGACTTTAATTTATTTTGTACTACGCTGGAGTGTAGCTCTACCTAACAAAAGAAAATATTAGAGGATATCCTTATATTCTAGCAATAAAAGGAAACGGCATCTTTACATGAAATGCTTTTTTAGTTAAATATATTATATATTTTGATTCCACTTTGATAAACTAATGCTATGAATTATACTTTTATTTAAAAGATGCTTTCAGTCCTTTGTCTTAAAATGCTAGATTTAAATAGATCCAGACACAAACAGCCACAAATATCTAAGTGATCCCAACCTTTGTGATGAAGCCTTCCTTCACAGCATTCCCATGGTAGAAGACAGACACATGTTGAAGGTTTATCATGTCAGACTGCTTCATCTTTGCTGCAAATTCTAGTAAATATTCAGTTAAGTTACTAAAGTTTTTCTGGGGGGAAAACTCAAGTTCCCTGATAGGGAAACTTCCACTTTGTAAACTTAACAGAAGCACTATCTTGGACCAGAAAATAAAACCCACAGAAAAGAACATACATATTTTACTGTAGGCCCCATATTGTTTCTGTAGCTATATCACAACAATGAACTCTGTATTTCTCTCATCACAGCATATTATCATGCTGGTCCTAACGCTTGGAAAAAGGGAAATGCAGAACACACATGAAATAAAAGAAAACACATACGTTTTAGATTAAGCTGTTCTCAAGATGTTAAATCCCAGACCTGCTCCACAAAAGAGCAAAATGGGTATTAGCACCATATGATAATTATCCAGTTTAGAACAAGAATGTAAATTGTAACATGGTGTTTTTCCTAGATAATGCATGCTAATTCTGTTCCATCTTCTGAGAGACACTGTCTCACCGACATTAAATCGGAGAGTTACACTAACAGCACCAGTAAGAAGTGCAGCTATTTCTCTGCAGCCTACTGCTCCCTCCTTTTGTCCAGTGCCAAGTGAGATCATTGTTCTCACTTGCTGAGAGTCTAGCACTGAGCTACTTACTTCTCCTGACCTTAAATATTTATTGGGCTACAGAAGTATTTGATTCTATAGATACCCTTGGTTTGGGCCTTCAATTACGATGCAGAAGATTAAATATTTGAATTTCCCTTGATAATTTGTGTTTCAAACATACTTTACCCCATCTACTCTTCTGCTGTACTACAGCTGAAAAGTGAAACATATGAGATTTTCATACCTTTTCTTACCATATGGACTTCCACCCACAGGAAAAAAATATTTATCCTTATTATTTAATATCTTCTGATAGTTTTCTATATTTTTCTTTCAGACTGTAAACTGACTAGGTCACTGCAATATTTGTTATATGCTTTTGAGAACCTCAGCCCAGCTGTGAGTGAATTATAATAAAATTTCCTAAAATAGTTGTAAAGCAATTCATACATACGTATTTCTTTACAACTTAAGTTGAAGTAATTAATAGACATTCATAATTAAAATGACATAACTTGCAATAAATATCATTAAGCAATTATCTGTTCTAGTCAAGAAAGAAAAGGAAACAATAGAATTACACAAATTGTTTTTTTCCCTACATAAGTCCAGTTGAGTATGCCTGGCAAGAAACCAGTAATTACCAGGTTTATAGCATTTTTGTTGCTCCATTTTTATTTTTCTTACACATCAAAATAAAACAGACTTTCACAATCCATTAAAAGTACAGAAAGATTAAGAGAAGTGGTTCACATGTTTTCCGAATCAGAGCTTGGACCTTAACCTGTGTCACCTCATCGGGAATTAACACAAATGCCTGAGTATTCTGGGCTCCCCTCTTCTCTCACTCTCTTATTTCCAGCATAACTTTCACCAAAGTCAAGAGCTTTCCATTAGGAGTTTTGTTTTCAGTAACCAAGACTTCTGTATAGAGGAATGTTTAATTAAAATAAGCCTGACTGCATGCCTTGGTTTGGAAAGAACCTCTGAGTATCATCTGGTCCAACTCCCTGCTCAAAGCAAGGCTAACTTCCAGCCAGTTGCTATACCTTCAGATTAAATACAGATGCTGATTACCTTCCTACAGATTTTTCTCTTCCTTAGCTATGTCCAGTAATTGCACACACCTTCTTGCAACTCTGGCAACTAGTAGTAGATAATTTCAAGCCAGCACCTATGCAATTCTTATTTTTATATTAGATATCTGCTTTGTTCAATTCCCTAAAAGCTGTCAGTCAGAAGCAGACCGTCCATAACTCTTACACACAAAATAGTTTACAGTTTACTGAGACTATGTATAGGACGTGGTTTTACAGCAAATCAAACTAATTGTATAACTGAAAAGTCAGTAGATAACAAAGAAATTATTTTTCAGGTCACTATATCAAAGATTGCCCCTCTGAGCTTACTATAATTACTGGTGGACTCCAACACTTTTCAGTTGCCCACCAGCTCTCCAGACTCTCTGCTGGGGTACCATAAGGAACAGTCTGTACCATGGGCAGAATGGTCTGGGTAAGAGGACCAGCACTGGTGAAATGGGCCACAGCCCATTGCGGCAGACTTACCTGCACAGAGCAGGCCCAGCTTTTGGTCAGTGCTCTACAACATTATTACTCCCCAGTAATTACACGGCTACCGTTATTCACTAAAATAAATTCAGTCCTTCAAAACGTCACCCTTTGTACTGGAAATGCTCAGAATTTCGGAGAGGGGGAAGTACTTTCCAATACTGAATACCTCTTATACTTCCCCCATTCCCAATCAAAGTGTAATCAGGGAACAATCCCATACCACAATGCACTGCACAAGCAGTTTATGAACAATTTGCAACAATACAAGAAGAAAACTCTATCCTGTCTACTCAGTGAAATGAAGGAATAATATATATATATGCAGAAATATATTCCTTTCCAAAGCAGGCATTTTTACATTACCTTTCTGGTTTAGTGATTAATTAACCAGTTCCTAAATGCTATCTGAAGTGACTTTAACAAACGAATACTAGAGTTCAAGCTGAATAATCTGCCTGAGAGCCTAGCTACTCAGGCTTCGAGGTTTAAACATGACCTGTGTAGAATTAAAAAAATAAAATAAAATAAAATAAAATAGGGAAAAAAACTTCAGCTACTAAAGTGTTGTCATTGTTGTTTTAAATGACAAATTAGTGGGATGGAATTCAAATTCAAGACACTTATCACATTAGCTAGCCAGATGGTTTATTTGAAATCTCAGCAGACAAGAGTATCAGATTTTTGCTTTAAGTTGGGCTCAATAAGTCAGCAAAGGCAAAGGACAGTAACAGTCCATGACTCTCTCTTTTGCTTGTTTTAACATGTAATTTTTTTTGTATATCTCCCCTGAGCAATGTTTCAAAAAGCTTATAAAAATAGTGGTAGCCCAAGGAATACAAATGTTCCACAAGCCTTGAGATTTCTTTGGTCACTTAACAGACTTGTTACCTTTCTGACAAAAAGTTTCCACTATGCTTTTCAAAGAAATGAATTTAGAAGCAAACTTCCGTAAAAAAATTGAGACTTTTTTATAAACTTGAAAAATGGTTTAAATAGTCCTTGCCATTTTTTTTTTCTTCCTCACCCCTAAATGTTTTGGCAACAAATAAGATTCCTTGTTGGATGCCTTTGGGGGTGGTGGGGAGGAGATAAGTCATGCATCAATAATCACAAAATAAGAACTGGTGGTATGACTTGGCTTAACTGTGCTGTTTCAGCACTTAGCTCTCTAGTGGCTTGTTCACATGGTCTCAGCACATTCAGAAGAGTTTCCATTAGTGTCTGCTCCAGACGTGAGAAGAATCCATCAATTTCGTTTTCAAAACATTATAGCATGTAATAACCACCTTTGCTCAAACAGCTTCTCTTAACAGAGAATGTTGAATTCTGTCTGGTAACTGCATCCTGAATAAGTTTTTCTTGGGGAGCAAGTCATTTTTCTTGGAAGAGTTTCAGAAGTTTTTTGGCTTTCACAGGCTGCCTGAACTATTGACAGATACCATCTGCTCTTATGTGAATATACATTTCCAGTGTATCATCGTACTCATGTATGAAGTATACAGACACAGAAGGGCAGCTTCGTTAGCCCCATGCCCACTGTGAAAGTAAGTGGCAAAAGTCTTGGCACTTGTTTCTTTCAGTGATTGAATTACAGGAGTTGAAACGTACTGCACATCAATTAATTGCCACCAAAGTATTTCTCAGATGGCACTTGGGAAACAGAAGTAATACCTGATGCACCCACTTAGGTGCAGTCCTTGACAGGGCTCTCTTCTCCAAAGTTATAATACTGGTACAAATACGCAGAAAGAGTTCCTGTTGAACAAGGCAACCATGTATATTTTACATACCAACATAAATACAGTAGCCTCTGTAAGGTGTTATTTCCAAGTAGGGAAATAACATGATTTGCCTTTGATTAGTAGAGGTGTGAGGAACAGACATATTAGACAACTGGTTTGAGATGACATAGGGATCTATGGCACAGAAGAGAGTTATGTCTTGTTTCTCATGTTTCAGACCATATACCTTCTGGATTTCTACCTAAAGAAGTTTTATTTATTTTATTATATTTTTTTAATGCATTGCTCTGATGTAGTAATTGGTGAAACTTAAAAATAAAAACTAAAAAAAAATCAAATCCAATTATTTTCAATGAGACTACAATTTTTAGAGATGAAATACAAGTACTTTTGAGGTGTTGCCCAAGAGGATCAGCACATGGAAATATCAACAAATGAAAAACTTTAGCTAGGATATCCAGTAAAGGCAGCACAGCTGGATCCAGTTCTTAGCATCAGAGACATTAGCAACATCTGTACTATGGTAGGTATACTACCCATCACTTTTATTTTCTTATTATTTTTTTACTTCACATAAAATGTAGACTGTCAACATGAGAGAGAGAATTTCTGGGTCAGGAGATTAGAGTCAAGCTAATGCATACTGAATGCATCATCTATGCATTTTTAGGAACTCTGGAGTTGCCCACATGGTAGAAAAATTGCTTTTCCTAACATTATTCTTACAGAGGCTAGCTATCAGGGAGAAGAACCACAGACTTTACTGTGTCCTCCTTTCTCTTCAGTTGACATACAAGTGCTCAATTCTGTCTAGTAATGACAATTTTTTTTTATTTTTATTTTTTTTGCATCACTACCACCCTTCAGGAGTTTTTTTCCGAACCAGTACACCATTGTCTTTTTCCCTTCTCCCAAGAATGATATCCCTGGAACAGCAATATTGTCTACAAACTATATGTGCATCACTTACTATGACCACAGTTTGGGAATAAGCAAAGTAAACTATAGTTAAATTATAGATTATTTGCTAACAAAATTCCCAGTAAGGCTCCTGTTGATTATTGTCTTGAGATGCTGAATCTGAAAGAGTAATAACATAGATGGTCAAAATGATCGTCTGACATCTTTAAATTTTCCTTTCTCAGTTAGGTCCCACTTCTCCTGTCTGTAGCACAGTCTGTGACTTTGCACCTTTCGATATGTGTGCACTATCTCTAGTATGTCTCTCTCTACCTTTTTTGTCATCCTGTAGTATTTGAAATTATGCAGATTACTCCTAGCATATGGAAATTATGTAGCGTACTCCTAGGTAAAGACTATACTTGCTAAGTTAGAAGCATGCACCAATACGATGCTACAATTATCTCAAAATTATTATAAACCAGTGAGTAAAAATTATTAAGTTATGGAAATACACAATGCATAGAGAAACCTGTCAGTAGAAGAAGCATGAAAAAGATCGAGTTCTGTTTAATAATTGAGACTGCCATAAATCTTAGAGGATAGTTAACCACTTCTTGGAGAGTGCTTTTGCTTCAGAATGTCTCCACAAACATGCCACCACAACAGCAGCTCCATTTTGCTATCACCAGCAGCTCTCCCATGTGCTTGAGAGATACCATCATCTGGTTCTCCCCAAGAACTACAGACATGGCTTCTATGTGAGGGTGAGGGGGAGACAGCCTGCTCTTTGTAGAATGACATCACTCTAAGCTGTCACTGGGGGAAAAAAAGCTTTAAATTTTAAACATGATGACCAAAGATAGCACTGCAAGCCTGTGCCATTGTACATACACAAACAAACATTCACTACACAAGGCACAATTTACTAAATGCTGCTCAAAAAACTACAGGGAAAAAAAAAAAACAGTGACCACCATTGCCTTGGAAAGCACAAAAACAGAAATGAAATATCTGTCTATGATGATGTAACAGGTCAGGAACAGAAGTAGGACTATAAAATGCACCATCAGTTCAGTGATTCATGTACTGCTCTTATAAACTATCATATTGCTTCACTTAAATCTTATTTGAAAGAAAAATATTGGTTTAAAGTGCATGCTGGTCTGCTTTGTCTCCAAATACATACTTCAAAGAAAAGTTGCAAATATTTACTCCAAGGGTGCTAGTGGGCAATCTTTTAGAAATGGAATAGCTACCAACAATATGTCACGTGAAATAAGTGTTAAAGTTACTTAATGGCAGAGTACTGGACAGTTATATGGGAAAAATTGTCTCTCTAGTTGTTGAGACAGACCTGAGGGAGCAGGGGAAAGAAAGAGGAACTTGGAGCTGTCAGCTCATAGCCCCTGCAGATAGCTGAATGACTCTGTTGAAGTCAGAGGGAAATCTTTCCCAGCCCTTAACCCAAAATGTAATAGCTGTGAGAGTAAAGAAATCATATGACTGGATGAAGGGGAGCTACTTACAGTCATAAATGCCTTTAAATGTCATTTTTGTAGAAGTTTCGCCAGCTGTTATTTATTGGCAAACAGGTTGGTAGTAAATTATGGAGCTACATTCTGTTTCAAAAATCATAGATCCACTGTTTATTTTTCTTTCACATTTCGTGATTTTCATTGTAAAGCTTGAAAGCCATCCTGTATAAATTTGATTACATATTCACTATTTATTGTTTCCTCACGGTTAAACCCATCTTTTTTTGTGAAAACATGGAGCATTTGTGAGAGCTGTTAAATGAGTGCAGCTAATCAGTCCTTTTTCTGGAAGGACTCTCTCAGCTAGAAATGAGGTATAAGAAATGTGGCTTTCAAGTTCTACTGTGTAAATTGTTCTTCCGCAACAGCTGGAGAAAATGCTTTCAAGAGTTTTATGCTTCTTCCTGTGTGGTGATGCAGCTTTCCTCTAACGACAATTTCTCATCAATACCCACAGACACCTACCTTCTTAACCACTGTTTTAACGGTTTCTCACCACTTCCACCTTTCCGAAAAAAGAAGATTCGTTTGGGAGAAGGTTTACAAATATCTGCACACCAAGCTGTTGAATGAGATAATATCTCAAAGACCTTAAAATTAGGTGTACAATTCTGGTCTGAACAAAATAACCCCAACACTCCTGAATGTCACCAAAATGATCAGTATATGTTCTTTCCCATGCTATGTCTACAATGGTCATTGCTGAAAACTTCCCAACAGGAAAAAGTAAGTGACCTTTCTCCAAGCAATATAACAGTTATAAGTTTAAAAGTTAATATAACAAAGCACATTGTTCTGAATTATACCATTTTCTTTTCAATGACAAGAAACTTTAAAATGCAAAACTTTCCTAAAAGCAGTAATAGACATGAGAGTTCTGTATTTTCCGAGAGCTGCTATCTTTAGATAGATGCATGCTGACTCTTCTGGGAACTTTAATGTTTGCTCCATTTTCTAGAGGACTCTGAAGATCCACCCAATTCAACTTACACTGCATTAACAAAGGTACAGTTTAACCTTACTAGGATAAAACCTTTGCCTACACATTTATTCAAAAAATGCAGTAAGATATTTAACTATTTGGTATTTCCTTAGGCAGTAACTTAGTATTTTAACAGCCCAGCAACTAGTGTACTTTAATACTGATATAATCTAAATCATTACAAACATTTTACACTCACCCTCTCATACAACTAGTGTATTTATTTGTTATAAAGAAAAGCGCAAGGACAGCTGCAGCAGAAGAGCCTGTATATGACACAGTCTGGTAACTGCTCATATGGAACACTATTTCACGGAGCATGCCTGAATTTCATTTAAGGTAAAAGATGATTATATAATTCAAAACTGTCACCTGTTTTTAGACCTGACTCTAAAAAGAACACAAACCAGTTTCTGTACAGAATGCTAAGAACTGCCCCCCACTCCAAAAGAGCAGTAATTTTTTTTTTTATTTGAATTAAAACATACAACCTGAGAGCAGTGACAAAATGTCACAGAAATGTCTTTATTTGTACAATCAGTCAATAGTTAATTTGAAAAAAAGAATATAATATAAAGCCATTGCTGGCATCCTCTGATCTGGTAAAACACAGATTGTTGCCAGCACTAAGGGAATGTTAAGTAGGTGGGCTGTAAGGACTTCTCTATGGAAAAGCACTAAAGGATGTTTACTGACTAGCAGGAATACTGTCTGCAATAAAAGGAAAAAGAAATGTTAAAATACCTATTTTAATACAACTTTTTTCTATGTGAAAGTAGAAGGCTGCTCACAACCAAAGTGTTTTACTGAAATTAATCATACAGAGAAGTGAACTAAATTTAGATTAAAAAGAAATTCTTATTATCCAAAAAAGTCAGTTCAGAGGCATTCATGAGCAAGGCAGCAAAATAAATTATCAGGATTTACAGAGAACCAAACAGCCTGTTGCTCCAGAACTAACACGTGCACAGCCCAGAACCTCAGCTACAAGGCGCATGTCAGCCAGGAGCACTGCCAGGTTCAGTCTCTGTGGCTCTTACAGGCTCAAGAGGGAAAAATGATGCTCTGATCAGTATGGCGGCTCAGGTTTATCGTCATCACTTGGTTATGAAATGTTTGTGCCATCACTTAAGCACAGCTGTCAGCATCTCCTCTCCCTCCCACAAAAAAAAAATTACAAATGCATTAATAATAAGATTGATAACTGTTGTTATGTTACAAATATTACTGTTACTGTGCAATTTTTGTATGCCAAAAGCAGCAAAACTTTTAAAGGAACGTATATCTTAGCATTCAAATGAGATGCTGCAAATTCAGTTTGTCTGGCTACAACATGCGTTCAAACTCATTAATTCCCACTCTTGTGAGGTTTTTCTTATTACTGGAGTACAGGAAAGCTAAAGAATGAATTTTATAAAGAAACAGAACAAGACTGAAAGCTAGGTGAACTGTTCAAATCCAAGTAGAGTTTCACAATTAATTCAATTCTCAGAAAGCTTTTTATGGTCTAAGACCGAGAACCATTTGGGCTTGGCTGCTACAGCAGTTCAGGAAGGTGTGTTGGATATTGATTTAGAAGAGTTAATAGGAAAGGATTAAAGAACTTGCTGTAGGAAAAAAGAAAGAACAACGTCCAGAATCTGCTGCAAAAAAGACGCAACAAAGACAGTAACATGAGTAGCTGAAAGTATTTTTATTTCCCCTATTTATTTAGAAGAGTGTTTAAAAATAAAATTCTGAAATGCCAAGCTAATATTTTTCACTAAAAACATATAATGCAAAAATCTCTAAATGACTATCAGCAGTGTTTTTTTTTATAGGATTTGGTGAAAATAGCTTTAATTCTACTTCAAATGCATAGTTATCATTTTTAGTTGGATGTCAAGGACCTGGTCTACTTGTTCAGCAGTAGCTGAAGTAGTAATTTGTGTTAAAACAGACAACTTCATCCTATGTTTTCACTCTCCTAATTCATAAAACATCTCATTGATTGTCTTTACGCAAGAAAGTAGAATCAGATGGCTAATAGAATCAACATAGAATCTTTCTACTGCAAAAATCTGTCTGAATTTCTGCATTTACTACTCACCAAAAAACAAAACAAAACAAAAATAACAAAGCAAAAAACCCACAACACTTATTTCTTTAATATTTGCTATTTTCACACTTTTACATTAAATAAAGCAATGGCTATGACCTAAATTCAAATTAAATCTGAAGTTTAAATATAGACTCTGGGAACTCATTTAAATGTTTCATTTTAATTAGAAGTTTTATTTTATAACCTGCCTTTTCAGTTAATCAGGACATCTTCCACTTTAAAAAAGTAGACTGTTTTTTCTTGCAACACTCTGAAAATTACCACGTTTTAATTAAACTGTACCTTCAACTAGACTTGCAAAGTAACAGCCAGTTTATACATTTAAGTTTCATTTTTAAAACTACAAACTTGTAAACCACTGAAATTAGAAATAGCATGTAGTTTCATTGTGGAAACCATACAGTTGTAATGAAACGAGTATCAGGCTTCAGCATGCACTTTCAACATTTTAAGTAAATATATGCCTTTATCAGACCATAAATATTTGATCACGTATTTTTATACACAGCTAAGAGGTTGTTTGGACATTTCTCATGCATATATTTGTCGGTGTGAACACTAAAACCCAGCTTGCTAACTACAATGCTTTCTCTCCCTCCCTCCCTCCCTCCATGAACATGCACTGAAATAAATGCACCCTTTCCTCTCTCCAGCTCGCCAACGATGTGCCACAGGCACTTTGTCAGCACAGAGAACCTGGCTTTCATTCTGCATTTCCAGACTTTGTGTAAACTCATTCCGCAGTATCAAGATAGAGCATAGATAGAGTATAGATATTGTAACTAATATTCATACAAAACCATTAAGATTACAGGAATGTAAATCAACCTTTTCTCATTTCTGTGTCAGCAACTGCAGTAAAACAAGGAGCTTTCACTGACACTCCTTTCAGGCCTCATTCGCTGCTCCCTTGCACTGTTATGCACAATTTATCCCTGCTTTCATGGGTAACAATGGCATCAGCTGATAATATGCCAAACCAATGGAGTCTTATTTCATTCACTTAGGGGTAGCTTAAAGTCTTAACTGTTTTTTTCTGGGTTTGGACTGAGGAAAGTGGGCTGGAGGGAAGGTTGGATTTTACTGTTCACATGCTTTCTTTTGTATAAGTGAGAGAGCATTAGCAGAGACTGAGATGCACGCATTTTTTGAAAGTAAAAAATTAACATACATAATCCAAGGGGACAACACAATAACTTGAATAGCATCCATTCACACAGAAAACAGAGTAGAATAATCTGTGTATGCTGTAGGTACCTTATGCCCCCATTTGTATCTGGTCTTTCTGTAGATAGCTGATAACCTGTCTGCTGTGGCACTGCTCCAAAATCTCACGGCAGAGAGAAAACTTTACTGCTTGTCTTGCAGCCTTTTCACTAAAACAGTCTGCAGATAGCTCCGTACCTTCAACACCACTAGAAGATGCCTGACAACACCACTGCACTTTTAAGGTGATTTGTCCAAATAGTACCAGAAGGAATGTCCATAAACAAGGCGTGCAGCTGCCCAAGGTACAGGTGCTAAAATGTGTCACAAGTCCAGCCTCCACTAAGGATATATATATGACAAATTACACAAAAACACACCATTAAGCTTCCTTTGAATGCATAGCATACAGTTGAGGAATTCAACCTTTGGTCATTCATGCTGGCAGCTGCTACTTTCAGCCCACACTGTACGAATAAAGTCAGCACCGAAACATCTCACGTTACTGCCTGCGACCACAAGAAGGACTCACATCCAGACACAAAATCCCTGCTATGGAGGGTCACAAGAGCTTCTGCTATTCTGCTGCATATTATACATCAAATTTTGTATCTCAATTTAGTCATCTTTGGTGAGACAAGAGGCCACTGGTAAAATTTCACTAATTCTCACTGGTCTTTAGGTTGGCATATATAGCTGACAAAATACATAGTTGCTTTTTTTTTTCCTTCCTTTTTTCTTTCCTTCCACCCCCCACCTTAAAACATAAACCAAAAATACTACCTTTTTATTATACAAGCAATCCCTTTCCTGCACAGCCGAGAGCTGCAGGCCTTCCATCAATCTTTTTCACCACCCTTTTAAAGCCACTTCAACATTAAGGAGCTCCATAACTGCATGGCAACTGGCCGGCTGCCAACCAGCTGCAAAATGAACGCCCCTTGTATTGACATTAGAGGTTCCTTGATCATACTCAATAAAGCACCTTTGATGTTATCACTGTTGGCTAATATCGTCTTACAGGGTCTTGAGGGAGAGCTTATCGAGTCTGTAAGGCAGATTGTAAAGCCAGAAAGGACCTTCCAGTGTTACAATAGAACAAAGTCTGTGTCTTGCAAAGTAAAAATAGTATTTCTTGGTGCTAAAACGTCAAAATGCACACATTGTCTATGATTCACCATTTTTTGCATCACATTTGGTAAACCACAGATCCCACCTTGTCTAACACGCACCAAACAGGCTGTTTTCTCTTTTTATCCAGCCCTAATAGAGAACTTCCCTGCGGACACTAAACGACCTGCCATGCTTGGGTGCCTTCCTGTCACCCCACGTCCTCCTGACAGCCACCCCACATCCTCCTGACCTTCCCGTGGCACAGCTGGGCAGCAGCCTGTTTTCTCCCTCTCTCTGGAGAACTCTTGGAGCAAAGTCTGTCACCCTGCCCACAACGTGGGACTTCACCGCTTGGTGGGAACAAAGCACTTCTCATATTCTAGCACCATAGGCTGTCTGGTTTAGTGACACTTGAAGTACGTGGAATCGTACAGGCAAAGAGACTGACAGGCCTCACACAGCTTTCTGAAACAAAAGAGACACTGGCCCAAAGGGAATAAAAAATGCAATACACATCACCCCACTTCAGCATCCTTGTTGGGGAATGACCTCTGGGAGGGTAGAAATCTTTCCACATCCTTTAATGGAATCTGGAGGCTTTTCTGGGTTTTGGTGGTGTGGTTTTGGATATTTCTCTCTCTCGCTTCATTGGCTTGTGTGCCCAGTCCTGCAGTGGAAATCACCTCCACTGACAACTCGGTGAAGTCATCGTGTTTTCCTCTCATGTTCACTTTTCTGTTCTGCTGTGGGAAACCCCCCCGGGATACAGACTTCTTGTCCTGTTTTCCAGCTATGGCAAAATTACACTTTTCCCAGCCCTTTACACACAGAACAGCATCTGGCTAAAAGTTACATCCTGCAAGATCCCTTCCAGCACTACGCTGGGTAAAACAAGTTCCCCAACATGCTACATCTCATTTTTGCCTTGTTTATAAGCAGGTAAAATGACTGTACTGGAGAAAGCCAAAGTGTTGTGGTATATCAGGTCTGCTTCTAACGGTGGCTATTGAGATGTTAGCTTCAATAATTAAAGGCTTACTAGCTCATGGATATCTAAAAACTTATCTCCTTTCATACTGGGAGGAAAAGGCAGAAAAAGACTATTAGAGATAACTTAGACGAGAAGGTATTTCATTTAATTTTTGTGAAAATGTACAGAGACAGATGGCCCAGATCATCCGCAGCTTCTATTAAATGTTGAATTATGCTCTTGTGTCAGCCTGACGCACTCAGCAACACACAGTCATTCTACGTCATTATACCCATATGTAATACGCAAACCATGGTGATTCAGCATTTCTTGGCAGTTTCATAGCCCTGCTCCACATCGAATGGAATAAGGTGTTATTCTGTCCCGTGGGGCTGCTCCTCCTCCTCTGTCTGCCCAGCTCTAGGACTGCCCTGCTTCCCTGCCCAGGGCTGGGGACACGATCGCCTTGGACTCACAGCTCTGCCGCTCCTCCCACCCCGTAACGCCAACAGCGCAGCGCGTGCTTCCCGCATCCCAGCACCCGTGAGAAGAGCCCTCTGATCTGCAACCTTTGAAATACAGCTCACTCTATCTTAAGCCACAGAGACACCAGAATTTGACTTATTATCAGCTTCCTAGATGAGATGTTCAGCAAAATTGATTGGATGCTATAATGCAGACACTCCTTCAAACAGCAGATGTATACATCTCCTTCAGACCTGAACTGTTGAGGTTATCACACTGTATCACACTGTACCAACCAAATGCTGTCTCATGAAGCAATCTTAGCAGTGTGGAATTTCCCAATGCTGCAGTCTCCAAAAGAAACAATATCTCTCATTCCTGCATTTTTATATCATCCTCCTCCTTTTTCAAATACATTCTTCAGGTAAACATGTTTTACAAGCTATTTCACATTCACTTCAATGAAATTTTTAAAATAAAGTCAAGTTTACTTTGAAATAGAAAACTGCAGAATAACTTACTAAGAATGTACTATGACCATACTGTGATTAAAAATATTTTAGCAGAAAAAAACAAGAGAGTAAAATTTCCAATTTGTGAAATAACTGATTAGCACTAAACACCACAAAGAAGCTGGAAGTGCAAGATCACCTGAACGTTTTAGATCATGCCTACGACTCAGTTGCCTTTGATAGTGTGCATTCATTAAATCATTAAAAGCTTTCAGTTCTTATTAAAATTCATTTGTAAAAAAGGAATAAAATCTGCTTAAGATATAGAAGCAATTTTCTTTAAAAAGAGAGGAAAGAAGAGGTTAAGTGTAGCCAGCAAATTATATAGGTGAAAAGAAAAACAAATAGTACACCCGACAGTGTTATCTGAATTCTAGAAATTAATTTTAACCACCCTTTTCAAATATTCACTTTAGGACTGAATACTCAAGAGGGAAGAATTAAGTTATATGTTCTCAATATCATATGCGTGGGTGCTTTTTTTTTCCTCTTTTTTCAATTAATCTTCCTAGACTGTCCCCTTGGCAATCATTCTGCAAAAACGTCTACAAGCCCTGTGAGCACAAATGGTTATAGAAGGCAAGTTCAAAGGCACACGTGGAAGTATTCAAGGAAAGTATTCAGGTTCAGACACAAATATTTGCAACAGGAGTACTTATCCACTTGAAGAACAGAAACATCGTCACGTACATTAGCTGACCATCCTAATTTGAACAGCACACACTGATTGCTTGCAGAGAACTGATGGTTAAATTCAGACCGACAAGATACTGCTCCCAAACAACTCTAATGTTCCTCAGACAACCAGTACAAGTTTGGCAAATAATTTTCTGGTCATTAGAAAACACTTTGAGAAGTGAGGGTAATCTTTACATGAAGAGAGGAGGAATAGTAGTGGGGAAAAAAAGCGTGTGTGTGTGAGGGGGAGATAAAACCCTGGAGCCTCTGGCATTGTCATTTTCACTATGTTTGAGAAGGGTACACAACCATAAAAAGGGGAAAACCTCGTAAGAGTGTGAAATTGCCTGGACCTGCAATAATCATTGGCCATTTTAACCATAAAATAATTTCACATGTACATAATAATTATGTCTCTAATTATTTGGTCCCCTTTCTAAAGGAAGCCAAAAGTAAACAAAGTGCATGGCTTAAAGAACATCAATTACTACTCCAGGTTGTGAGAGTTCTTTAGAGGTCCGAACAATGAGCTGAAACATCCAAAGAACCCAGAGAGATGTCCTGCCAAAGACAACCAGTTTCCAGGTGGGCCAGTGGGAGAAGAAAGTTTGAAAGAGCTGACGCTCTGATGCTTCCAGATGACTTAACAGATTTGAGATGAGCAAAAGCAGATCAACAAATGTGCTTTCAACACTGGATGAAAGTTTTAACTATTCAGATCTGCAGTATGGAAATCTAAATCTCTGCACTTTTATGAACCAGTGAAGTTCCTTTTTATAGCTAAACTTAAATGTAACTGTAATATTACAAACTGCATTTAAATATTAAATACTAAATGATAATTAAAGATACATTAAAAGTTGGCACACGTGTTCATTAATATAACTACATTAAAGGTGAGGATTTTTGTTCCTTTGGTGCATGAGGATTTTCTGTTCACGTAATACAAAACTAAAGCAAAAACAACCTGGGTTTTCTTTTCAGACTTACCATATGCTTTTCTAAAATAACAAATTTAACCTTCAAAGATGTACATGGCATAAAAGAGGCAGTCAACTGGTAGTTTACTTTGCTTTTTATAGCCACATTACTCTTTATTCTCACTGTTCAAGGCCACACATGCTATTTTAAAGTCTGATGACTTGGGTTTTTTTAGCATAAGCCCTCAGCCCCTCCCTACCTCCTCCCCAAATCCTCAGACTGTCTGGTGACTTAAACAAAGTATTGCTTTTTCTGCGCAAGCGTCTCTCTCCTAAGTCAACAGCTGTATACTGCTCCAAGCACCGCAGCCCAGCCTCTGCCCTGGTGAAGGTAGCTTGTCATTTCCTGTCACAGGATACCCCACTAAATTACCCTTTTCTTCTAAGAGTCCAGCAAATCATGTTTCAAGAAATGACCATTTGTATTTCCTTTTTGATTTAACATGTTAAAAATAAACACCAGCCATCCCTCTTGCTAAAGCCAGAGCCAGATGAGGATATTATGAGATCAAAAATAAACAGCAAATTATTTCTTCCCCCAGCTATAACGACTTACATTTGAAGTTACGAAAGAAAGCAATCTTTAGGTTAGGGATTTTTAAAGATATATGCAAAAGTGGAAAAGGAATTTGAAAAAATTGCAGTCAACTATTTCCCCTACTTTTAACATTTTATGTTAGAGCATGCATTCTTGACTGATAAAAAACAAATGTCCGCAAGAATGCTTAATATAACTCAGATTTAAGATTTACTAATCTGAAAGGTGTTGAAAGTAAAAGCAGTTAAAGTTACATGCTTTCACACCATGATGTTTTGCCCTGGAGTTCACATGGTTTTAGAGTCAGATGAGGAATTGCCACATATACTGTATGGCTTTCACAAACGTGATCTCAGAGGAGATGTTACAGCCTCAAATTCCATGCAGTGAAATCAAGAAAGAAATTCTTGATTTCACACTCTCATCTGAGTGACCAACACCCAAAAATTTGAACAAAAATTTGGGCAAACTGTAATAAAATACTTTATTTGCAAATAAGCAAACTTTTTAATTATCATTTATTATGGCCAGTTTTAAACTAAAAATGCCCCTTTTCAGCCAGAAGTCAAATAGGTCACTGTTTCCAAACATTAAACCAGCTATTCTTCAATATTTTCCTTGACAGTGGTCTGGATACCTCTTGATCCCTCTTACCAGCAGTTCGCAGGTCACCGGGAATGTCAGCTGGGTGGGCAACCACAAGCGCAGGGGAGGGGGCTGGGTGTGCCAGGATGCGGCTTCCTGCTCCACGTGGGCCGGTGCACACACATCGACCCAGGGGACACGGTCACCCAGAAAAGACTTCATACTCAAACAGCTTGCCATGGCGAGCTACGGACTTCACTGCAATATTCCTATCTCTATCTCTGATCACACAAATACACCAGCACATGTTTAGCCTCTAATACGTGAGCAACTCCGTTTATTTCCAAAGTTGAGCACAAGCAGATTCTGCTTCACTGATTTCTGAACACAGAGAATGTTATGTCTGTCAAGAGAATTCTTCAAACATTTGTGGTTTAAATCTAAGTAAATAGCAATCGTCCACCCAAAATTACAGCTCTTAAATATTTTTCCCAAGGGTTAAAACTAAAAGAAATTGTTCAAAGTTCTCCCATTTATTAATTCTGATCAATGCTACAAAAATATTAATATTCACAAATTATTTTTGTCTACTAGAACCCTTACTTTCTGAACTTTTTTTTTTTTACACCCGTTTTACATTGACCATTCACTACACTGGGGGATCAAACATTGTGGCGGGCCTAAACAAATGGCTGTTTCTCCTTCCCTAAATCATGAAGCAAAGTATAGACTCTGCATATATCCTCCTGTGCTCTTTATTACCTTTTTTGGTGGATAAAAGGGCAGTAAAAGCTCAAAACCTCTCTGCTGTGAACAGCTTCAGTATAACAGCACCAACATGAAAAGTAAGATGTTTCAAATCAATACAAATGTATACGTACATATTAAAACAGGGATGTTTTCCACAGTCCCTAATGTACCTCACTAGTTCACCTGCATTTCACTACTAAGCCTGTTTTAGACTTTTGGTCAGTTGCTGAGGTGTTAACAAGATCTCTCATAAAAAAAAAAAAAAAGGAGGACTTTTGTGTTTCTTAAATTTGTTGAAGGTTATTAACATCACCCTGAGTGTGGGAGGTTCCCTGTTTTAGAGAAGCACACAGACAATTTTCCAAAAGCAAGCAAAAGCGTGGCTTTGTCACATGTTGAATAAAGTTAAGGAAATCTGCAAAAGTCCTAAATTCAGACCATGACTGAGCTTGTGTTTTCCACCTTTACTGGATCTGTCTAGGTCTCACACATGTTGGCTGCTCCATTATCTATCCTGCAACCACAATGTTCTGGTTTTATCTACTGTCATGTATAAGAGGGGCTCCTGAACTTGCAGAGGCTGCCTTTCTTTGAGGTGACCATGGCCATTATCAGCACACACAAGGGAGCGATGCAGTGCCCTGAGTACTCACTGCCTTTGGTTATGTTTGGTAGAGTTGAGATTTCCTTGGAAAAATCATTGCTGCAATAGTAAACTCAGCATAGGAAAACATGATCATCAGTGTTTCATTACAAAGTGAAGTGAAAGAAAAGCTTTAGGGTAAAATATAGCTTTTCCATTAAGGACCTATTCCAACTATGAAAACAAAATGATGCTATAAAAACTACAGTGGTTTTTACTAATTCAATGGCTGTTAATTTACAGTTCAAAAGGTGAGATTCAGTGTTTGAATGTTCTCTTTCTCCACTGCTCTTTCCCTAACTAATTCCATCAAACAAAACGTCAACCCTACATTTTTTAAAAATAAAACTCATAACTTGCCAGAAGAGAAGTTTAGCGGTTTTCCGTTTTGATCCAAAGTATAGTGAGGTCAGTAAAAATACTCTCATTAAGTTTAAACAGGCTCTGGCTCAAGCATTTGTATGGTAATAACTGCAGAACCAAGGAAGATAGATGTCTTTTATAAAGCTAGGAGCATTTTACATCAGCTTTTACCAGTTATCATGTTAATGTATGGAAATCGATGACTTGGAATACAAACGAAGCATTACAGTATTTACATTGAAGGGACTGATAGTTATTGAAGTTCTTAATTGATCTGATGAATAGCCTGTGATTTTTAAACTGAGGAAACCTAAACAGATCAAAATCCTGTTACAACATATATGCATGAATATGGACTTCAACTCAGAATAACTGCAAACACAGACCCATTCACAGATGCCTCATGTTTCACCTTTATCATTAACTGCACAAATCCCAATGTTCCACTTGCAGTTTCTGCCCTTCCCTGTCTCCAGTTACATGTTGTCAGCTTCTGTTCTACACCAGAAAGCAAAGGTTAGCTCCAATATGGGTTAATTCACTGAAAGTCATCCATTTATTTTGAAAATTAGTTCTGACAAAATCATTCTTTATTACTCGAGTTTTAAACTCAGAAGTTCTAGATTTGATTCAGAGCATTTTTTAGGTTTGATTTTGAATTCCTTCAAGTGAGAATTTCATGAGAAGGTTTTAGTCAAATATAAAACTCGAGGTGGTCTGTAATTTTAAATCATTAAAAATTCCTTTGAATTTAATAAAATCTCACATGCAATTAAGTCAATTCTTGTGCATTACACCTCTTAAGAGTTTCATCTCACTACTGTATGTCCACATTAAGCCAGTTACCTGTGTTGACATGTCAGGTTACTGCAGGTTATTCTTTGCTCATGCATGCAAGTATATAATTAGTATTTTAAAACTTGTACACACTTTAATCATAAACACATAACGTTTACCACACTTATTTTAAAGCCAAAGAAGCTGGCAATGCAATGTTAATGAATGCCTTCTAGTTTAGCTATAAAGTTCTAAAACTACAGAATGTGCGGTACGATGGCTGCAGAAGCCAGCTAGAGTGAGCAGGAGCTTGGACTACAACTAGTAGCATTTCCCCTAGGCTAATTCACCTGCTGCTAGCTAGCCAGCCACATGCCAGTAAGAATCACAAACACAGACGCCAGACTTTTAAGGTTGTAATGCTTCTGCATAAGCACCTCCTTCACTGCCACCAGTCTGCAAAATCAATAAATTAGGACGCTTAATGCTAGTCAGATGAAAAAGGGTGTAAAGAAGTGGAAAGGCAGGATCAAAATTCTTTAGAACGAAGTTTGACTTCAGAAAGTTACCCACAATTTGCCAAGTGAACTCTCTCTATTTTGTGTTTTAAAATGATTGCT
Source organism: Cygnus olor (assembly GCF_009769625.2). Taxonomy (NCBI): domain Eukaryota; kingdom Metazoa; phylum Chordata; class Aves; order Anseriformes; family Anatidae; genus Cygnus; species Cygnus olor. Next base: position 6,478,531 of record NC_049176.1, read on the forward strand.
AATGGAAAAAACAGCTGCAAGCATGCTCCTCTTGCAAGAGGCACCAGAAAGCATGTGAATACTTGCTCAAAAGCCGTCACTCACTGGTGTCCAGATTTCCCTTTCTTGTCATGTGTGTTCTGCATCTCTTTTCCATTTTCAGGCTTCACACCTTTCCTCCTTTACTGCTTTAAGCCCACAACGTCCAGGCATTTTCTCCCTAGTCATCATCCTTTTCTACCGGGAGGTTTCCCATTACCTCTGAGGCTCACTTTTTGCACAGACAGCTTCTGTGCAGTTCTCCCCACCCCAGTGTCAGTCAACTGTGCTAAATCCAGACATTCCAGATGCCGCAGATACTTGTCCATTACATTATCTCCCTTCTGCCCATCTGCTAAAATCAAATTTGCTGGATCAGGGACTAAACAAATGCTTCCCCTTCCCTGGCCTCTGGTAGCACTAAGCCAGCTTAGGGTCCATAATAACAGCAGAACTTTGAACTTGGGACTTTTGGTTTGGCCTGAAAATGGCCAACACAATGCATTAAATTAAAACCAACAAATGAGCCCTCCTGTCATATTAAATGCTATCATGCTGTTGAAAAATATTACCAAGATCTCATCTCAGGACTATTTTAGGACCTAAAAAGCCCTACAGCAGAATCAGAACTTGTAAACAAATAGTAGCAGTATTTATCACTGTAGTTATCTTTATAGTATTCAATAATCACACTCCTATTTTGTATACCCATGCACTGCATACCATCTGCTGATGTTTATTTTAATTCACCAGGAAAGGCCTGTGTTTAAGTTGGAATTTAAGTGACAGAATCAGAACAAAAGGAAAAGGGCAGCAGAATAAACTGAATAAATTCCAAATATGACTTGTAAAGAGGCAGACAATATAAAAGCTATAATCTTAGTTTAATCCCCACACTTTTTAAACATAGTAATTACTAGACATCTGCTGGTAACACAGCCTTGCTATTGGATAACCTTAATTACCCTGTAATATTTCCTGACACTCCCCAAAATATGCCCTATGGATAATAATTCATTCACGGTTCAGCCCCATTATTAGCTACTAATTCAAACAATCAAGACAAAGACAACGAACAGATGACCTTGAACAATTACCCACTCACTGAACAGAATTTATTTCATGCTTTTCAAAGACTTTACTGCTTTCCTGGCTTCATAAGCAGCACTCAAAAATTAACAAAACGCAAGCAAAAAAAGAGCTGCAGAATAGAAGGAGATATGCTGGGGAACCCCAGCCTTCTTAAACATCATTTGCTTGCATTAACAGCATAATGGCTACTGGAATATATTTATTTTTCTAAGATTAAAAGGAACCTAGATGGAATAGGTGCAAAACCTGATACAAGTGTTTTATTATATGTGATCTGTAAGCTGCTTAATCATCTTCAAGAAATGTATTGGGAAGCTTAGAATTAAAAACGAAAGAAAATGTGTATAGGTAAAATGAATGGAATACATGTAACTGTTGCAGAAACATACAACATCAGTGACTTCAGTGCTAAAGCAGATGACTGTAAATGGCTGAGGCTTCTCTGCAGGCTGCTGAGGAAATATTTCAAGCCATGGATCATGCTTTGTCCTCATTTGAGTTACCATAACTTGATGCCCTTCTTACTGACTGTGTAGGTAAAATCAAGCACAAATGATGGACCATTATTGCCAAATAAACCTAGTCTCTAATGCCTTGGGGTTGATTCCTTGTCTTGTTCATTTTGAGAAATTACTGTTGAAATGAACATGAAAGGCAATACAGCTTTTGCTTTTATTATTATGATCAGTTTTTGTGTATTTTGTCTTCAGATTAAGGATAAGAAGAAGGTACACTGAAGAGTGTAAAAAAGTATATTTTTCCTTTTCCTTGTACCTCAGTTCTTTGTCTCTGAAAGTCTAGGAGACTGTATAACTCCCTTGCTGGGAGATCTGGAAGTCAAAACATTCAGGTTCAGTTGGAAATAGGACCAGAATTGTTGAACTGCTAGGAAAATAAGGTTGAATAAAATACAAGAAAGAAAAGAAATTGTAAATGGAAAATCAAAATCAAAATGAAGTCACTGTTTTCTAAAGTGTTTCTAAGAATGACATTGTCATTGTAGGAATATAGGTAAACACCTGTAAAAGTGAATAGCGGAAAGAAGATAATGATTAAAATAAAAACATAAAGACAGATGCCACAAAGTTTCTCCATGCAAAAAAATAGAATTATGATGAAAAAAATAGATTCTAAAAACAAATGTTTTATTTATTTGCATGCACTAATTTCAGTGACTTTCAAGATGAGATTTTTCATGTAAATTTCCCAGGAATGAGCATCCCCATGAAGTTTAGGGCAGGATAATTAGTCCTAGTTCCAGCCAAACAATCAGAAAAGCATCGGTAAAGGGACAACTATATTTCCCCTTGATCTTAAAAAGTATGCAGTCTGCAAGTATAAAGTACTCTAGGCAATGAAGAGTGGAAAAGGATTTTCTTCTCCAATGGAACCCATGAAACTGTAATATCTTCAAAGAAAAATATTTTATGTCAATATGGTTTACATACTACTTGAGGCTTCTTGTTGAAGCTACACTCTCAGAGCACACTTTGCTTATCAAGAAAGCCTAATAAAAATTCTAAGATTTAAAAGTCCAAGTCCTAGAAATTATGTATATGTGATTAATTTTCTAGTTCTAAGCTGAGTTTTTTTCATCTCAAATCTATGACACATTTGAAATTCCTCTTCAGGAATGGCATTGCAGTATTAGCACACCTCCCTAAGATTTTGTACTTTTCTGGAGTGACTAGGGACTTTGTTTGACCTTATCATGCTACCCTGGAGATTATTTATGCATGTACTCCCATACATTTTCACCATTCTTTTGAGCTAGAGACAGGGTTTCAAGCTGGGAAGCTCAGAGAAGACACTCATTCCTAAACAAAGAATGAATTAATCACCAAAACAACCAACAACAGATGAAGTAGATCCTCTCCCTCATGAAATCCACACTTCAGGATTAGACATCTTTTCCAAAGGAGTTTTGGAAGCATTTTCAGTAGCAATAAATTGGATTAAATTTAATATAGGCGCTTCTGGCCTTAAAACTCATGAAATACATCATTGTTCCTTAGTTTCCCTTCTTCTGGTCACTACATGATTCACAGTCCAACATTTTGGATTTTCATTAGGACGTACATATTTATTTTTGTCTAGAACTTCTCTATTTAGCGTTTCCATTCCAAGATCGAGATTAGCCTCTAAGGTCATCATCAAGCATATATGAAACAAATTTCGTATCAAGTCTTTGTAAGAACGGTGTGCTATGGTTATGCTTCAAAAATCACTCATGTAAAATATAGTTAAAATATTTTTCTGTGGATAAGCCAACAAAAAAAACCTCTTGGCCGTGGGTCAGGAATGGCCTTTTCTAATGCATTAATATTCAAATTATTATTTTTGAGGGGAAAGTTTGAAGCACACTTGTTATTAATTTCTATACAGGCCAAATTAATGTAACTTGCCTGCAGCTCATGTCCTAGTTCATTCAGAAACTGAAATGTCATGTACAGCAAGATAGTCTTTTCTTCTAATTAATGTGGTCATGAAACAAATGAAACACAATATGCAAATACGAGCTATGATGATTAAATAAAATGCTGTCCCTCCAGGAACAAAACACTCAAAATAAACTAGATTCATGTAGTTGGTTTTGAAAGGCCCATCTGTTAAAACTGAAAGTATTTTCCTTAAATTACAACTGGTTACTAATAGGTACTGTATTTCAATTAATTCAGAAAAACTTAAAAGACAAAAGTGTTTTGCTAGAGTTCTGGTCCAGAATGAACTGAATATTCTGGGTTCTTGCGTGTTTAATCTTAGATGTTGGGCCAAGCTAAAATTAAATTCATGGGTTTTGTTCACATCTGAAAAGCCTCCTGCAAAGTCAGTATGAATTTATATTATTTCTCTTTATGAATGTTACACAGCCAAAAGACATACTAAAGAATATAGAAACTCATTTTTAATTTATTAATCCTGTTATGATTGCTACAGAATGTCATAAAGCCCCCACCAAACAACCAAGCTTATTTACAGAAAGAAAGGTCCTTACAAAAATATAATTCCAAGCAAAATTACCATTTTGCATGAGTAGTTCCCTTATCATTTAGCATACTTGACCTAATCTCCTGAGCCACACAGTAGTGAGAGAGATTTTCATTATTTTAGAAAGTGCCTATCTATGAAATGAAAGAAATAGGGCAGAAAAACAATCAGATTCACTAACAAAAATTCTAATTCAAGCATTTCTTTAGCCAACTAGTTCAGTCCCCTTTCAGACTGGACACACTCAAGATGGCTACCAACATCTTCACAGCAGAAATTAGACTTTCCTCCTGGTTACCTGATAGGAGTTATGACTATTGAACTAGAACAAGTTTCACCTCTCCTGGGCCCTTCCAGGGTGGGACACCACATCCCAGGGCCAGTAATTTCCCATTCCTCCTTAAAGCTTCACGGAAAACAGCTCCTTTACCATGTGACCCTGGAGGTTTTCATGCTCTTAAATATTTTCATTTCAGTGATTCCTTTTCAAGATGAAACCAAGACAATGGAAAAGAAGCCCATTTCCTCCAGGAAAGCCAGACCAGCAAGGCACTTGCCTGGCCTATGTGCCAGAATATTCCAGAATGAACCAGATACAACAAGACCTAGCATGCAACTTTCTCAGTCATAAGCAGTTTTTCTGAACACCAAACTGTGCTCTGGATTTATCCCATCTGGATTCAAAGATCACTTCCAGTGCAACCTCTGTCAAAACTGTTATAATCCTATGAGAAGTTTCAATGCCAATCAGTATTTTTCAGTAACAAGTATTTCTGATTAACAAGAATTTTGAAATGAGAATATGAAGTTTAAGGCATCTTGCAGAGATACAGAAAGCAGTGTTTTTAAAGCAATAAATGAACCATCATCTGTATAGCCAAAGATGATATTCTGACAGAGTAGACCTTTTAGATGCAGGAATGCTGTCCAGACCCAGAAAGCACTTTGAGATCAGCAGAAATTCTTTTCTTCTCAGCCATAGTGTTAAACAATCAAGTCTTCAGAACTACTACACCCTAATCCACACAACTCAATGGAAGAACTGAACTCCAGTCGCCACCACCTGCTTTTAATTTCTTGCCTTTTCCCGGCTCCCCTTCACATGAAAGCTGTCTTTATTTTTTTATTTTTTTATTTTTTTTTAAGACAATGCTTTTTCCTGCTTATGTTTTCCCTCTCCTTCCTGGAGTCATGACTGTATGCTTTTAACTTCAGTGTAGTCAATTCCTGGTCTATATCTAAGACTTTGACCACAATGGATTTTTCCAATGAAAATAAAAAAACCTACTGATTTTTTGCTTCTCCCTGCTTCTTATACCTCCTTCTGCGCTGCCCATTCCTAGTTCCTCCTTTCTTAGCTTAATCTGTACTTTCATGTCTTACAAAATCTATTTGCTATATAATGTATACTCATCACTTTCAGTCCTTATCAACTTTTTATCATCTTACCCTCTTACCCTTATTTTCATACACTGTCTTCAGTGCCCAAATTTGTTTTAGATTGCAAACGAAGGATTTATTTTTTTTTCCCCAAAGCAATACTTTAATTCCTTAGCTTTTTAATGAAGCAAAGTATTTTGGTTGCTTGAAATTAGCGAAGACAAAGCTATCATTCATCCACCTTCTGAATGGTGGATACCTACTTGAACCATACAATTTTCACTTTCTAAAGCTCATTTCCTGAGCTAAGTTCCTGAAGCACATTTACAATTTGTATCTTTGGGTTTGCCACAGATGTATTACATCAGAGTGTTTTCTAGTTCTCCATTTGATATGTTTACTGAAGATCCATAATTTTAACCTACTGCAGTCTGACTTGAAACAGTTCTCCAAGATGATTTTTGCATCTCTTCACTGCAATATAACCTGCACTAATGCAAGGGACATAAATCATCATTGTCACATTTCTATTTCATAAATTTTCTATGTGAAATAGAAATTACAAGTGCACATAAGAAGGCATTGTTGGTATAAGGAGTGAGTTTTAGCAAAAATGATGGCTTTTCCATTGCTATGTTGCCTACTGACGCTCAAACATTGTCTGGCAACTATCCTCAAGGGCAACTGTCTGGCCAACTTAGCAGTGGGCCCCCTGCCATCCTAACAGATGGGCATCAAGCGTAAGTAGCCATAAGACCATATAAGTGCATTTAGTGTGAAACTTGGGGCATAATTCCCAGCCTTGATCACCATATGGCTTTTCCATACTGAGTTTGTGATAAATGGGATGTGCAGTGCTAACCTAACTTTGAACATGAACAGCATTAATAAAAACAATAATGAAAATAGCTCCCACCATGTGATAAGCAGGGGCTAAATTTGGAATTAGTGGGAGCAGTAGAAGAACAGGACAATTATAACAAAATCTCCACCATACTTTTATTTCTGTTCGAGCTCCTGCAGGTCCATGGAGTTTTCCATGACAAACTCAACTTCTAGAAAGCAAGGAAATCAGCTCCTTCACTACCTCCATACTACTTTACAGAGAAAAAGAGTGCAGAATTATGAAAGCCAGTGCCCCCAAGAAAAACCTTGAATTGATTCACTTAATCTTGTAATTGAACTAAATCTGCATTTCATAGGGACTCCAAAGTTTTATAAGATAGGCTTGGGATATCACAAAAAAAAAATAAATAAAATTACCATACCCATATTAATGCTTTTAGTCTGTATTCTTATTGGATATGGATAACATTCCACACCTGATCTTCACATGTTGTATTGCCACATCTAATCTAATGCTCAAGGAAAAAGAAAAGCCAGCAGAACCTATAGGGATGTTTGTGGCCACCATCTATCATTCTAAATAATTACAAGTTGTGCATGCCTCAGAGCCTGTGGATTTTAGTAACTGCAGCAAACTTTATGTGAGTTTGTTAACAGAAAGGGATGAAAGCAAACAATAAATACTGAAATAGGGAGTTAGTTCCAGAAAAACAAATCTTTTCTACGTTCAGACATGGGTTTTGAGTGTTCTGAGAGACCACTTCTGAGTTTTAGCTATTGTCAACAAAAGATGCTGTTTGTGACCTTTAAAGAGTGAAAATAATCTAATTTTATCAAGTCTTGAGAAAAGTATGAGAACTCTGATGAAACATTCATCTTGATTTAAGAGTTTTAAGCAGTAGAAAATTATATGAAAAAGAATCTATCTTCTTGTGTTCTTACCTTCTCTCTTCATCATACATTATGGCAGAGTTCACGGTTGGTTTATACCAGTTTAAAACCATGCTAACAGAAGGAAACGCTCCACCTCCCTCATTGCCAGCCAAATATTTCTCCTGGAAAGGACAATTCTGCCTTTTGGAGAGACATGATTTAGAATAGTTTAAAGTATTTATGAGACCATAGTCTTAGATAAAGAGGAAGGCTTTATCTGCTATGCACTAATACCGGTTTTGCTAGAAACAGTTACAGCTGTGCAGCTGTCTCTCTAGGTGCATTTCCTAGATCTGAAATAGCAACACCTTTCATGAATACTCATTTTAATTTACTTGCTTTCCAACAGTGTTCAAATAATCAACTCTGCTGGCATGAACATTTGCAGAAAGCAAATGTCAAAGTTGCATATGTGAGCTTTTATGGAAACACAATTTAAATCTGGCCCTCCAAGAATTTTGGTCAAAACATTTATCTAATTAGGAAGGGAGATAACTGACAGGCAGTATTTCATCAGAATGCTGAAGTAAACATAATAGAGAATTAAACAGTCACCATACGAAACATTTCTGAATTAACATCCTAACTATGTGAATAAATGAGTTAAATTAATGCCTACTTATATATTAATTACCAATAGCTTTTTTCATATACAATTACATATGATTAGAGCCCATTATGTTAATTTTCTCTTTTAAGAAGACTGGTTCTTTTCATTTCTTTTTAACTATTAACATATAAAGTCTGAAACTGAATCTGGTTATGTTTCAGAAGTCATGGGGGTGACCAGGCAACAGTAAATAGTAGGCTTTTTTGCAGCCCTATGCATCAACTTGAGGCTTCAAATTCTCATTCAGTAGTTGAACAGGTGAGAGGCAAACCAATCATACTATTAGAACACATGCTAGTCTGCATCTGAGCATAATTAATCATGTAAAAGATCTTTGAAAATACAGAACCCACCATAAGTACTAGGAGATCATATTCACAACAGACAGAATGTCTTTTTGCTTCAATTGTGTCTCTGTTGAGAATCAAGTCTGAAAATTGCACAGCTTCCTGTTTATTATCTTTCAGAAACTACCAGGTCCGATTCACTCAGCTTATCTGAGAAATATTTTTTCTTAGTTGTCAGCCCTGCAAAACTGACCTTAAAGATAAGAGTCAAAACATGGGCTCCTTTTGATGAGTTCAGTTATGAACAGAGCACTGAAAATCATGGGTGGAGCCACCAATACTCCCCTTTCATGATACAAATAACTCCATAATCTGTCCATCATGAAGATTTAAATATACCAAATTTGTAATGCAGGAAGAACAAAAGAAAAAGGACTTTGGTAAGATGAAACTAGGCATGAGCGAAGTAAAAATAAACAACTAAAATGTTCTAAGGGGCCTTTATCTTCCTAGAAAAGCAAAAATACTGTACTTCTGGTAAAACAGCAGTTACAAAAGTTACCTCCTTTGGTTGGGAATGGACACACATTTTTACAACTAACCTGCAGAACACATTGTCACATTGGTGATGAAAAGTTTCACTTGTTTAATGGCTTGGATATTTGTTGGGATACTGAAATTAAAGACGGGCTCTACAAGAAGAAGAAATGCTCATCAACCCACTGCTTTGTGCAGCAAATCACAAGCTTGGGAGAGGGCAGGGCTGTGCATATATTTCCCCGGTGGCCAGCTCCCTGAAGAAGTTTCTGACGCTGGCAATTACAAAAGCAGGGAAAGGCAGATGCTGCTTCGCTACATTCACATGGTTTAGGTTTCTTCACATTCCTTGCTTAGCTGAGGTATAGTACAGAGCAACCCAGGTGGGACATGGCTCTCCTGCAAGCTGAGGGTTATCCACACAATGGCACAGCATGCAGGCAGCCCTCCAACACCCCAGTGGCTTCTGGGGTCCAAATCAGAATAAAAGTCCTGACCTACACCATTAGTAAATTATGAGGTTATGTGTGCATCTTGAAAGGAAATCAATTCTGTTTTCCAGCAGGTACATTCAGAATATTAGCCACATTTTTAGAATTAAGAAGCAACCGACCCTTTTAGAGAAAGCAATACATCTTTGATTGAAATTGCATTCTATTCAAAGCTATTAGAAACACATTTAAAAAGCTGCGGTCATTGAAAAAGTCTCAAAAATGCCTTTATTTCTGCTTGTGTCTGCTGGTGTGGTTTCGATCCTCATCAGCCAAAACAGACATGCTTTGTGATTTAAGCTTTCAGCTGCTGGGACCCAGTCAACAGCCCAGCTGATGCTCCTTGGGCTCCTCCTCAGTCAGCTCTCACCCACGGGCAGGTCCCTGGAGCACCGTATGCCCGTCCCTGTGCAGCCGGGAGCTGCGGAGTGCTGGGGCCCGTGGAGGCCATGCTTGCCCGGCTGATGGCAGCGTGGGGCCCAGGGCCACCTGCCCAGTGGCACTGGGCACATGCAGCAGCACGGTCTCCTCCTAGGCATGCCGACACCTAAAATGCTGCAGGTTGCCACCTCACCTCACAGGTCTGCTGACACAAAACTCAATTCAACCTTCGTCAATCTTTGCAAGCCCAAACCGAGTTTGCAATGGAAAGAAGAAGGGGATTCTGGTGGGTGGGTGTCTTACAACAGTATTCCTCTCGGGTCATGGTTTATATAGAGTCCTCAATTACTTTGTGCCCATAGTCATTAAAAACAGGAATGAAGTTTTCTAAAGCACTTTTGAAAAGCAGTTTAAGAAAAATGTTTCTTAAATAAACTTGCAATATTTTAAAATGTGCCCAGATTTTCTTCTAATACCTCCTGCTGTCAGTTGTTAACATTAAGGACACTGAGTTCAGAAGTGAATGCAAAAAAATAAGCTTTTAAAAAATATTTCAATTTCAGTTCAGCTTCCTCCTAAAATAGTTTATTTTCCAGTGTATTGGTCATTCGTTCAACACTGACAACAGGACAGTGCAGTGCCCCTTTCAGGTTCCACTTTTATAATCCATAGAATCTTTGTGTTTAATCTTTTGTTAGACCCTCAAGTTCTTTGATGCATGCACATTATTTTCTAGTGATTGCCACCACATGAAAAGGGTGTTAATCCTCTGCTAATTAACAACTTGTTGAGGTCAACAGGGGTCAGCACATTACATTTTTGGATTTAGTGAATTTTTAGTTCATTGGAACTTCACGTTCTCATCAATGCAGCTATTCCATTTTTTTCTTGATGTAGTTTGTTCCATCGACATGCTAGCATCCTTTTATGCTTTCAGATCACTGAGAACATACTAAAAGCAACTTCCCCTTGGTTTGACATGGGATAGAGTTCGCTTGTAATTTTTGAGTATCTATACTATCTGGTCTACAATTGCTTTGTTTGCAAAGCATATTGCTTCATGCAGTTTAGGTGTTTTGTCTAGTTGGGGAATGGACTTTGTGGTACTTTTGATAGTCATACTACGTTTCATTGCATGCAGCATTATTCAATACAAATACAATACTTTCACAAAATCATTAATAGGTAGCTGAACACATATAAAAGATGTAAAAAACAGAATTTTTCCTTTTTATTGGGATTTTTTTTTGGAGAAAGGTATGCTTCCTGTACACTTTAATTAATCAGTAAAGCATATAAATATTTCTTCATTACCATATTAATCAGAAAACTAACTTCATTTACTTCAGACAATTTTAATTTTTCATCTTTACTTTTGCCAAGTGCAATGATTTACATAGTTGAAATTCTGTTAAGCAGATTTCAAGTACTGATTTTTTCTTTTCACCTGATACTAAGGACAAAAAAAAAAAAGTTTATTTCTGCAGAAGAATGATAGGCAATGAAAATATTCTTATCTAGGCAAAATTAACAAGATATACCTTCTTTTTCCATAGCATCCCAGTGAATCCTGCTTTTTTTCTAAATGAACACATGACAATCAGAGTACTGGTGAAATATAATCACACTGCCCAATCTGTGTATTTTCTTAAAAAGCTTCTGAAATTTGAAGAAAAGTAGATAGCAAGATAGTAAATGTTTTGCATTCAGTTCCCACAAACTGGAAAAGGTGCATGAGAAAAGGTTTCACAAAAACAAAGCAACAACAACAACAAAACATTTGATTATGGAGAATGGGGAGAGAGACAGTAAAATGAAGAAAACAACGGAAGGGCATCAAAGCAGTCCTTATACATATAGTAATTAAGAAACAGGTCTAGCCTTACTCATCTTGCCAGTGAGTTCCGCAGTTTAATTACACATTGTGTGTAAAAGCACATCCTTTCCTGAAAAAAAATTATTGATTTTTCTATCTTCAGATTAGGTTGAAGACCTCTCTCATCCCTTGTGTGAGAGACAATCATGACATACAATCCCAATCTCTCTCCTCTACAAGCTTCAGTACTTCATGATTTTTTTTTCCTCATGGCCCATTTAAATTCTTCTGCCTTCGTAAATAATTAATCCTAATCTTTGCAGTCTCCTTAACCCAAGCCCCATACTTCACTGTTTTCATCACTATTTGAACACCCGTATTTCTAAAATGCCCTTATGAGGATGAGGAAATTCTCTTTGAAAACTCTGGTTTTCAGTCTAGCTGAAAATTTAAAAACTGCTTAGAAAGAAAAACAAACAAACAAAAATCCATACAAAAAAGACCCCAAAACACAAAAACCAGACACACAGCCCTTTGGCTGTCACTTGTGATTGTAATTCCTTCAAAAATTCTTTGAAAAATACAAACCCACCTACAAGTGAAGTGCTGCATGCATATTTAGACACTGACTAAATTACATGTTATGTAAACGGCATCTCACAGCACGGTATAGATGATAGACCATTAAGACAGTTTACAACAGGAAGTGAGGGATCTTACCCTTTTAAATCTTGATTAAAGGAAAAATTAATTGTATAAATTGCTTGTTTTAAAATGATTTTGTTATCTTAAGCTCAGTAAAATCTTAGCACAACAGAGGTGATTCATGATCCAGGACATGCCTATGTTTTTGGACAAACGAAATACCTCCAGGGTACTGAAGCTCTGCGGCTCTTACTCAGCCATTTGAACGGGGGGAGGATGAAGGTTACTGAGCGCACGCCTTCAGCTCCTGTTAAAACAAGGCACTGATTTTCTCCATAATTATATTTGGATGGTTATTTTGACTGTTCAGAAGAAGCAACTTCTGATTCCATTTATGCAGTTATACATTAAAATCAAAATAGTTGGAGAGAGTGCTTGTCTTTTTCTTCTCAGTATTCTCTTTTCAGAACCTTATTAAAGTATTTCCCATTTTTATTAGATTATTAACATCATTTTATTCCTTCTGCTATTCATTTATAGTAATAGATTTTTATGCAGATAAATTAGTCATTCACTTGAAAGTCTATTCTTTCTCTAGCCTATTAACCAAGCAAGGAATTTCAGTGTAAATATTGGCATTAAAACAGTGCTACTGTTTTAGCATTTGAAGAAGTTTCATTACTTAAGGAACTAAAGTATTTAGATAAAGTTAAATTAGGCCACACGAAGATACATTTTTTAAAAAAAAGACGATGACCTAAATGGTGAATTGTGACAGCAGCCAAGTAAATAACTTAACAAGAAAAAGCTTTGCAGAATATTGATTTAATGCATCACTTAAGCAACGGAATATCTCAGACCCACATTATCCATGCTCTATTTCCCTGTACCTTGGACAGTTTATCTATTCACCTCTCTCAAAGGAACAAGCACATATTTCTACATGAATTGTTCGTCTATGATGTACAGTTTTTAACGGTATGATAAAACTAATCTTCAGTATAAATCTGTTTTTGTGGAAGACACTCACAGAAATTTCAGAATGCTAGAATTGAAAAGCTACAGAATTTTAACCTATATCTCATATACAATAAGTATCATTATTACCCTGAAAATGTGTCACTACAAAATAAGTATTTTCACTATGGCGCAGGACTGTAAATTGCATTTTAACATCATTTTACAGAATTTCAAATAAAATAAAAATAAAAAAGTATTGCAAAAAAAATTGATACAGAGTTACAATGATTTTAAATTACATCTTGAAACATTACTTAGCGAACAAAGACTGCGAAGGTAACACAGTCTGACAGGAGGGACAGAAAGCAGCAAAAAGTACTAGTGCTCATTTTGTATTTGTTTTAAGGAAGAGATGAAATAATTTTTATTTTTATTTTGTGTGTGTGTGGGTTTTTTTTGTTTGTTTGGTTTTTTTTAAATAAAAGCCTGTTTTATTACCCACAGTAAAATCTGGTGCTCTAAAAGATTATTTCAGCCCAAATTAGCCTTTATCAACATTATGCCATTTAAAAAACATGAATGACAGCTTGGTGGCTAGAGGGGCACCCGTTCTGAATTCAGAAATTTCCTTAGTGTGGCAGCCCTGGCCGACCCCATCTCCCCAGCTGCCACGTCAGGTTCTGCACGTAGGCACGGCTCTTTTCACAGCATACATTTAAACAGTTCTACCAAAGCCCTGCGTGAAGGAGGAATATTATGAATGAGGCCCCTTCCTAGATGCCTGTCCTCAGGAAGTATTTAAAGGGTCTTTAATCTGGTGGTTTTGGTTTTCCCTGATTAAGCGCTCAATTTTATGGAAAATAGGCTAAGAAGCTGGAGTTACTCAGCAGGTGGTACAGGAATTGCACATGGTAACAGGAGCCCAAAGGAAACTATGATTTTTACTGCATTTTCAAAAAACACAAACAGTCAGGACATCATCTCCATAACAGGGCTTAAATCGCTGTCTGTTCATGACATCCTTAGTAATTTTCACCACTGTTACCAAGTCTCAAAGATGTCTCACTGGAGACCAGCAAAGAATACGGAGGCAAGTTCAGTAGTGGTAAAATGAACCACCGCTACTTTAAACTCCTGATTAGGAATACCCATTCCACCAGTAGAAAATGGTTTCAAATGTTTAGGTCTCTTCTCAGTCTTAGGGGAGGTGGCCACAAAGTCTCACTGATCCTCCCTGCCACACGGGTAAATAGCTCTTGAGCTATTTGTAGTCTCCCCTTTGTAATATCTGCAAAGCAGATTTAAAAGAATTACAGAAGTTACCTCCTGGCCAGTTTTATTTATCTTTTACAGCTAAAGGATGCTCTAAAAGCATCTTTGGAGCCTATTTGACCACCCTTGGCGATCTCTCCAGCTGAGCAAGGCAGTGAATAGGACTCATCTGTTCACCTCATGTTGATTTGTTGTCTGACATCTGTGTCAGAGCAACACCCTGCAAGAGCAGATACTTTCATGCCACTGCAGCTTTATCTCTGTCAGAACTAGAGCTGGGTGGACTATTTACTGTGAATAATTTATTCAGTAGATTCCACCCTTTCTTCAGTTTAAGAGCTCTCTATACATGTCCTAATTAAAAGAAATAATTGGCTTATTACTCAAGCACTTCGTTCTTACTTGTTCCAATTGTCCAGAGGTGTCCTGAAAAAAAGGCAGGGGTGAAATCCTGATGCCACTTAAGACTCTGTAACCCACTCTCCTCCTTGATTTTACCAAGGTCAGGATCTCAGCCAAGGTCCCTCAAGCAAGAAACCTCTAGTTTAGATTGTGATATGCCACAAACAAGGTCCATAATTAAACAGTGGGAAGGAAAAGGAGAAACTGAGCAAGAGGGGTAGTGTAAGGATATTTAGATACCACCGTGATGGCTCTCTAAACAAAAATGATAGAAAGACATTACTTAAAGTATGAGGGCATTAAGGAGGGCTCAGGATAGGACTTTATTTCCCTACAAGGATTAGACAAATATGTGAACATCCTTTGGTGACTACAATTATTGGAACAAGTGTGGTTTGCATTGATTCCCCCCCCCCCCCCCGCCACTTTCCTCCCCTCTGTCTCCACGTTGTCCATTACCCAAGATCAAAATACTCTTGCTGAAGGAATTCTTTGGTCTTTAGCATATAAGAAATTCATTAATCAATATAGAATATGTAATCCAATATATAATTAAAGATAGAATGCCATTACTAAGTAGCAGTTCTATTCAACTATACAATAATCTATTTTTGAAAGCATCTCTACCCTGCATGCACGTAGCAAGGATCAGTGCCTTAAGGCAGTGAAGTGTTGAGCTATATTCTCTGAAATGTCTAGTGTTTTGCTAGCAATTTCAAACTCCTCTGTTCTTCAACATTCAGTCACTAAACTATGCTGCTTAAATTATTAAACCCTTTTAATTTAAATTTTCATAAGCTACCAGAGGAAAAATGCACATCCTTAAAGTCACAGGTCTGGCTTCTTGTAAGGAAAACTACAGTATTAGTACCGCCTTTATGCAGTATTAACCTCTCTTAAGGGGAAAAAAAATCATTAAGGAGTAAAATGTGGAGGGCAGATGGTTAAAAAAAATCCTTTTGATACTATCTTGGTTTAGGACCACCCAAAACTGGAACACAAGTGGGGCAAACTACCTACTGTCTTAATCCCTAAGAGACAGAAATATCAGACAAGAAGAACAAATCCCAAAATGGGAAACCTGTTCAGATAAAATTATTAATAAAAAAAAAAAAATCAGTTCCAAGCTTTTTATGTTGGCCCCCAAATAATCTATTATTTTGGAACAAGTTTTAATATATTTTAACTGTAATATCTTTTTACTAAAAAAAATTGCAATTGCATATGACTTGTTTCTCTGCAATGCTTTAATTTCACCAACAATACTGCACTTCTGTTGTAGACAGTGCTGCAGGTGCTGGGACAATGGAGTTAATGCTCTATTTAATTTTGTTACATATAGTGTGAAATACTTAATCATTCATCTATTTCCTCTGTGAAAAGAGAGATGATTTATCCCAGGGGAAGGATCTATTAAATAAAAAATTACAAAATTAGACCACATATAACTTTTACATCAAAAGACTTCAATGTTTTAAATGTGAACTGGTAAGTAGCATCATTCTTCACTAAATATTGGCACAAAATGTTGATACATATCAGATTTTGAAGCCCGTAGAACATCTTACAGCAGAAGGAACTGAGAATATGAAGTGCCAAGTGCAGACCTCTATAATAAAGTGGCAGTTGGATACATAATTTATAAAGTTTATACGTTTATATACAATTATGGGGTATGTGGGGATCAAAGAACATACCTGAAACCAGAAAGAGCTACATAACCCCATTAGAATAGTCTGAGAAAAGAGATCAACAAGTATAAAATAATGAGCAACAAGTCAGACTGCCCCCTTCAAAGTCCTTCATTATTCTGTGAAAACTGGGCCAGCTGAGCTTCATGCTCAGGTATTACAGAGAAGAGAATTTGATTGTACGGAAAGGACTTATGGATAGAACTGTCTGGAGAAAACTAAACTGACTAAAACTGGAGGATTCACCAAAAATTCAGGAAAGCTCCCTGGAAAAAAATAATGCATCATTTTATGGAAATCACCAGACTTTCTAGAATTCGGAGATGTGATCTAAAAAATGTTCAAATGTCTATCATTTTAATGGTACCTTAATTGTCACCATGTATTTATATATTTTAAACTTGAGGTATATCAGCTTAAAAGCATTGTTGGTTCTAGCTTTGCCGATCAAATCTTTTTGGACATCATAATCCTGCAGCAGTTTAAATATAGCCAAGTTCTCAAACGTTTTTATCACTTCATTTCATCTGAACAATATTGCAGTTACCAACCCGTTGTTTATAGACAGTTGTTTCATCTAGAAATTTCCCCCTACAAATACAGTTATCAGATTATTTTGATTGTCACTGTATAAATCTTGCAAAAAATTTTAGAATAGAGTAGCAAAAAATCCTGGATTCTTCCTAATGTTATCACCTCATCTGAATGAGATGATGAGATCTGAATTCCTCACCAAGAGTCCTGTAACCAAAATCGGGTTTGTAAATATGAAACATCTAATAGCTTGAAGTATACATTAATTTCAGTATGTATAGGTCAAGAACATACTGAATCTGTGGAAGTTTTTGTGGTGGTTAAACTGCAGCCAGATTATCTAATTTATTCACCAAGACTTGACCCCAAATAGAAGGAAGCCTACAAAGGAAACAGGAGTAAGTTCCTCTGACTTTCACTAGTAGTAGGATACAAACTCCCACTCCATCTGCTGAAAATCTTCCCAGCATCTCATTTGGTTTTATTCACTTTATCTACATAAATAGCTAGGGGAGAGAGAGGAATGATGAAGGAATCATTTTGGAGGTGAAACAAACAAACAAACAAAAACAGGAAAAAAAATCAAAATGAGTTATGACACTAACAGCTCTGTTGTTGCTTTTACTTTATGGAAATGGTAGATACTGCAGCATGACCAGCTGGTTTATATACAGCACAGATGACTTGCTCAGACAGCATTTACGCAAGTTTCGCCCCTTTTGGTGCAGGAGATGAGAACGAACATTCCTTCAGAGCCCTCCTGTATCAGCTGCACTTGAAAATCTCCACATGTTAGCTTAAGGTTGCTCTTAGCTAGGGTTTAAAACCATTTCTGGAATATAAGCACACACTGCAAGCAACGTGCATATTTCCAGGCCCTGGTAATTCCTCCTTATGAAATGGCCTGTGGGTGCCTTCTGTCCACTGTCTGCCCCCTGGACTTCCTGGAACTTTGCTTCTTCTCTGCCTTATTCCAGCTTCTCTGATATCTCCTGTTTGATTTTTTTTTCTTTTTTTCCTTATGCATTACCATCACAGTAAGGGATTTTACCAGCAGTGACTAATACAAGATTTAAACTTTAGCAGATACCACCTACTGCTGAACTATAAAAAGCAAAGGTGTATAGAACAGTAAGTATTCTCTGGCAAAGTTGCAAGCAAATACACAGTCTATACAATAAAGTTCAGTTATTTTCCACAGGAGAGAAAAAAAAAAAAAAAAAAAAACATAAAAAGGCTTAAAAGTGAAACCTACATCATACATAAAATAGAATTGCATTTGATTTTCTAAGGGAACAGTTAACATTTTCAGAAGTATCCACATCAGCCAGCAAACTGCATAAGTGCCTTTATTCAAAGTATTTTTGAGAGAAACTTATCTGATGTTTTGCCTTTCTAAATATGGCACACGTCATAATAAAGAAGCCAAGGGACTTCCTCCCTCCAGAAGTCATTGTGCTTAGATTTACACAACAAAAATCACTAGCTGTTTTGGTAAAGTTCTTTTGAAATGTACCCCATATGAGAGGATCAAGGACATCCTATTTTTTCATCTCACACTATACGCTCTCTAATAATTCCAGTAAATTAAAAAAAGCACTTTTACTGACAACCATTTCAAACTTACTTCAGTCTTCTCTTTTATTTCCTAAAGTTCCCCGTCAGGGGACAGTGAAAACTCTGAGGAACAGGACCTCTATTAGGCAGGAGTTAAGCCTATGCTTGTATCTTACTGATTCAACTAGATTTTAACACTGGTTTAATTAAGTATCAAATCCTTTCTGTCAATGGATGGAATCGCAGAGGACCACATAGCAGTAACAGTATGGTCTCCTGACTGACAGCCCTGTTCATACAGCAACATCTTGTCTTAGATAAGCATCACCACAACAGAGTTTGTGAAGTAATGTTATTTCCCATGCTGTGATAATTTTATGATGCTCTCATCCATTGGCTCCTATAGTTATGAAGCCTTTTCTAGTAACCAATAATAGAGGAAGCAGCAGCTTCTTAATTGAGGAGAGTGAAACTGATGTAGACTTGGTCTTCATTTTGGTTTCTTTTCAGTTGAGATGATATGGAAAAAAAATGCTAAGTATTAATTTGTTCTCCAAAATACTATACTACAAATCACAAAAACATCTGCTTGTATCACCTAAGCCTTTGAATCATGGCTTGAGAAATGCAGGTAAACAATCATTGCTCCAGATTACATACATTTCTCCAAACTACACCCATGATTTGTCAGAGGAAAGAGCTAAACGATACTAAATGAATTCAGATGTTTATTTGCTCTCTTTAAATAACTTTTCAACATTTAAAATCAGAAACTGACACTCATGAAAAAGATGTGTTTAACACAAGACTATGTACTAGTCTTAAAACTAAAGAGTTTTTACTGCTCTCTGGAGTAGGGTTTCTTTTATTAGTATTTCTTCCCACTTTAATTGAATTAAACGACAACAACAACAACAAAAAAAAGTAACCAAAATTACGAAGACCACCAGCACTGCGAAAAAAAGAAAATGTCTCCCAGGGTTTTCAGTTCTCTCTCCTCACTGTTCTGGACTCCAGATGTGGAAAGCCCAGTGGAGTCAAAAACATTTTTGGAGGGAGGAGAGAAAGTTTTGATGCTACTGCTATAGCCTTATTTTATCCAAACCAGACAATTACCTTTCTTCATGAAGATTAAAAAGCCAAAGACAACAACAAAAATTAAACCCCATCTTTTATACATTATTACGAACCATTTTTTAAAGTGAGCCTGCTAAAGGAAAATAAATATTCTGCGTCTTCTCAGCACTCACAAGCAAAGAAGGCCTTGCAAAAGACCTTCTTCTTATGTGAGAGTAGAACATGTAGCGTATTCATCTTCTCTGAAATCCTGCTTGTCAGGTGTGTAAGTAGATTTTTTTTTTTTAAATATAAATATTTCCTGCTCACGTATTGAGCAAGCACATATCGATTTGCTGCAGCAATACCAGGTCATAAGCTGCGGAGGAACATTCCCATATCCTGTGCAGTTCCTTTGCAGCTACACCTGGAAGACGGCGTTCAGTTAAGTGATGACAAGGGTGGTCAATGAGGTGATGATAAAAGTCTATAAATAGCTTAAGAGGGTGAACTCCAAAGAGGAAGAAGCACTGTGTTAAGGTGGTCTGAACAAGCCTGACTGGTAGAAACAAAAAGATGCCCTGACACTCAGAGCTAGGCATAAGCTGCTGAATAATAGCTTGTACGTAGCACAAGCACTCGCAACGTGGCTTGTCAGTGCTTGGCCTTGCGTACACCCGAGGTGTATAACGAATTAACTATTGCAGAAGAATTATTCTGGTAAATTTCCAAGACTAGTTAAGCCCTTCAGCAGCTAAATTAGGGCCCTAAATTCAACAGTCCAGCGACAGGAGCCACACATTCAGGGTATTTAGAACAACACCAGTCAAAACCCTGGAAACAAACCTGCCCAGAGAGGATGGGCACAACTCCTGACAAATCTGTCATACCTCTGCTTTCTGTGGCTGTAGGAGAACATGCATGTAGGATTTCAGAAAGGTCTTTTTAATAAGGGTTAATTGGAGGAGTATGTCACACATGACTGAGTACCGTTTCAAATTACTGCTCACGCCAGCATAACTAAATCAGGCAATGACAGAACACCAAAATAGGGAATAGTCAATCTTCCTCCCTCCTATTTAATATTAATACTTTAGTTATTCTAAAAATGACCAAATATCATCAATTACAGATGTTTATCAAATTTGTTGCTTCTTACAAAATATGATGACTACATCATAATATTCCCAAGAGATTTAATTACTTTGTAAAAAATTATTTTCTATTGCCACTCAAATTATTAATCTAGGTTTTGGAACTGCTGGATTTATTTGTCTGGCTTGTGTGATGCAAAAGCTCAAGTTAGATGATCCTAATATAGCCCTTTCTAGGCTTAAAAATCTAGAAAAGAGAAAATAACCACGCTGTGGCCAGCCAAAGTAAATAGAGTTATTCCCATAAAATCATCGCACAGTCTGTCTCACTCTAAAGTTAAGTCCCTGTGCCTGAACCTGAAGAAAGTCACTTCAGTTCCTCTGTGCTTCCCAAGTTAACTGCAAGCATTTCCTGACACACCGAACGCAGGCAGAAAAAGGAAAAACGTCGACTTGAGAAAAGCACAGCTTCCAATCCCCACCCACCAGCTTCAGTCAAAGGGATGACTTCAGTCCCTTTCTTAACTAATCCTGTCACTGTAAAATCCTACAGTCATTCTTCCACACATAAAGGGAAAACGGACTCACTAGGAGGACCTAGACTCTTTCAGCTTGAACTGTTAACCAATGGTGGAAATGCAAGAATGCTGAAGTTGTGCCTTCAGAGCCAATAGAGTGGATTTGTGTGTCCCACATGACTGTGTTTCCCCTGTCTTTCACATGGGCAGTATTTAGTTCAATTCAGAACTGCAGATAGTATAGCGTGCAGAGCAGCAATGGGATGTCTGAGCACAAGTGGCTGACTTCCAGGCGACTTCAAGAAGTGCATTTGTACATTTCTGCCGAATTAAATTGGAATTCTGCACCCTTGACATCCTCCTACCCTCCTGGTCTCTGCGGAAGGAGACAGCAACCTGCGCAGCACAACAAAACTGTGAGTACAGGTCTATTTATTTTTATTTTCAGTCTGAAAAGCAAATCACTTAAAATCATCAAAATGCTATGTGCACCAAATTGAGGGTTACTTTTTTGTATGAGATGAACAAGTATCAAAAGTGTTATCCAAATTCAGAAATATTTCTTACATGCTTCAAAAAAAAAAAAAAAAAAAAAAAAGAGTTCTCCTCCAGGGCAGTGCCTGCATGCACGCTGCATGCCACACTGCTTCCTGACATAGCCAGCATGCTGCTTTGTTCATAAAGAAAAACAAAGACAAAAAGCCCTACATATGTACGTTGTTCACTTTTATTTGTACCGTGTGTCTAATCAGGCCTGATCTGTCCCCAAGGGGAAAAAATAAAGGCAAACTTTAACTCTGCCAGCAAGGGCAGCCCAGACTTTGCATTCATCTGACAGTTATTATAATTAGCTATGAAAGACAGTGAAGACACTTTGGGGCAAATAGCTCTAACATTTGGAACAATGAAGTCGAGCAAGGTTCCCATCCCACCCCTTCCACGGGGGGAGGGGGAGAGCGAGCGGCCGGGGGAGCGCGAGGAGAGGGTTATGGCTGTACTGAGAAAACACCACCGGCGCAAGATCTGGACTCGCTCAGCCCGAGGAGAGGCTTTTTGATAAGCAACTTTAACTGCCTCTCGACTGTGACTTGCATTCGCTCGCCTGCCCGGTGGGGTGGGGAAGGGTGTGGGGCTTGCCACGGCACAACGTCAGAAGGTCGGGGTGGAGGGGGCACTGGGGACGAAGGGGGCAGAAAGAAGAGAATATTTCTAAGCAAGAAGCATTGCAAATGCTTCCCAGGGCTTTGCTGGCCAGATCTCCTTAAGCCCAAGTTGATTTCTGGGCAAGATTTATGAGAGTTCTCAAACAGAAGCAACAGACAAAGCAGAGCTTTTTTCCTTCTCTGGGAAAGAAATTGAAGCCAAATGGATAACTGTCTAACAAGAGGCACCAATTTGTATTTTTGTTCATTTCTTTGCAAACGTTTGTAAGACCTTTAATAAGGTCTTTCCCCCTGGCTGCCCCCCCTTTCCCCCCAGCAAAAGTTAGATTCTGAAAACTACATTCAGAGGGGAAGAAGCGAAGACAATAGAAATCTGACTCGGTCCTGGCTGGGCTGGATCTCTAATAAAGCATGAAGTGAAAACAGTTTCTAAGTGAAAGATGAGCAGACTTCTTTTAAAAAAAAAATTAAGTGCAATAAGGAGAAATTGTTGAAAGACTCCAGACGCTACTAATTATGGCTTAAATAAATCTTCCTGGACAGATGTTTGCTTGCTCCCACTGCGGGAAAGGAACGTTAAAAGAAACGTTGTTTTTTTTTAAAAAGAGGATCTGAGGCAAATTTTTTTTACCTATGATTTTTTTTTAAAAAAATACCCCATTTTATTCTTTGTCTGCCCTCCTGTTATCTCCCCCTCCCCCAACCGCCGCCCACCGCGCGCTGAGACACCTGAAGGCTAGACATAATGATCAACAGAGCTGCGCTCGCCTCGCTGGATTCCAGCCAGGTTTTTTTTCCCCTCCACAATCAAGGAGCCTGCACGCAATGCACGGCAAGCCCGCTGCTCTGCTATGTGCACATCAGACAGAAGTCTGAACCCGGCTGCAGGAAGATTAAAGACAAACACAATCCTTTTCTCCTTTCGTTGGCCCCACTCAGCTTCGACTTCATTGCGACTCGCAAATAATTGGAAAGAAGAAACTTTGTAAATATGTACACGCGCTATTGTGCAAAGCACGTGCTTATGGGTGCGCACTTTCCACACAGCCTAACTATGGGCATCCACTATTTCAGATTTTACAGTGGTTTCTACTCCAGCTTTCCCATCAGCGCAGTATTTTATGCTAAGTTCATGCATCACTTACACAATTGCCGAGCAGCTCTTGTATATTACGTAAAGGTTTTCTGTATGTATACAATGCACTGGATAAATGCAAATAGCATAGAGCCCTACGTCTGGAAGACGGTCATACTGAAATACTTAAACACTTGGTTTTAGAGAGATTAGCGAGATCTCCTAGACAATTTTGTGGCAGTTTATAACCCAGCAGCAGCCAAACGCTTTGTGGGTAGGCTGTCCGTCTGCAAACGGAAGGAGGGGAGCGTGGCCGGGGGCCGCTCTGGGCCAGCTGGCCCCACAGCCACGGCCTGGCCCCCGTCACAGCCCAGAGCAAGGCCGCCGGGCCCAGTGCCACCGCGCCGCCGAGCCAGCCTTGGGAGCGCCCCGCTCCCCAGAAGAGTTGCTCTCTGTTTGGTGTGGCGATGGGTGGGGTTAGGGACACCCAGGGAAAAAGCAGATTCAAAGCAGTTTTTGCTGTTTAATTTTTCAATATATGCTATGTGGACCTGGTTTCTAAACGTTCTTTGGAATTGCATCGTCTTCGGGTGCAAAGTAGGGTATGGTACAAATGGTGGTTATTTTTTGCTCTTCAGTATGGACTTTGTGTGAACAAGACTTAATTGAAAATACGTCTCTATATAGGCATACAAAGTGTACTGCTTTTAATTTACTCCCTGAAAAGGCTTAAACTGTATTTTAGTCAGACTAACATGCATCTTAATGGAAAGATAGGACTTTGTTTTTTTTTAAAGCTATTTTCTTTATTATCGCTAATAGGCGCAAATTAAAAGGGAACCCAGCTTTGATAGCCCATATATTTAGCCTTTAAAAAAACTTCCTCAGCAGCAGAGACATAAAACAAAAGGTTGCATCTAGTGATAACACTATCCACAGGCAAGGTAAAGGTTCTCGAAGGGAGATTTCAGAGGAATAAAGAGAATGAATTGATAACTACAGTCACATTTGAATTACTGTGTTTTTTTAAAAACAAGGGATTGAACACTTCTTTGAATGAACATTTTACATACCTTGTATGAAATATCAGCTAATTCAACACAATGGTTGTGTAAGTACCTACGTATAAATTATACATGTCTATATACATGACTTCAGTAGTAACAATATGCTAATTTTCTTTCTACTTTCTCTGGTGTATTATGCTTGAAAAAGAAATTTTGTCACTTAAAATTTTATAAATGTATTTCAAAATAATGACTGCAGCTACATTTTGAAATACTGACTTTTATTTTCTTAAATGGTAATGACATAAGCAATCATATTTTTTATCCCTTTCCCAAAGACTGAAATCCTATGCAAATCAATTCTTCAAGACTTCAGAAGAGATTTATATGCTACCTTGTATTAGAAGGGATATCTCAACTGGCAATTTATATAATGTTGGTCAATGCAAAAGTATTAACCACATAAAAGTTAAGCATTTAACCCGAGCTTATGAATACAGGGACCTTGGATCCATGTTTAGTTCAACACACTTTCCTTCTCCCAGTAAGTTCTCCTGTTTTTTGTGCATGCCGGCTGTTCAAGAGCTCCGACTAAAGTAGGTAGGAGAAACAAATGTCCAGCGTTTTTGCAAATATGACATTAGCCTCCAGCTGCTGTTGTCCAGGTACCAGAAATTTAGAGCTATGTGATTTAGCTTTTTACATGAAGAATTTATTTATTTAAATGTGAAAATTCTGACCTGTGTTTTTTGCTGACTTCTTTAAACTTTTAAATAGTTGCTGATGTCGAAACAAAGCAATCGTGGAAGCTCATGCATATTTATGACTTTGTTCCTTAAAAGTTTGATGTCTATTACAGCTCATATCTTAGCCTATGCCCTCCAATTGGTTGTTCAAACTCCATGGTGCTACTCACAGAAACTTCAAGTTCGAATTTCTAAGTCAAGTCCTCCCTACCCCTCTCCCCCCAATGTTCCCCCCTATAGCATCTGCTTGTTTGAGCCTTTCCTTGTTCTAGCTGAAGTGCAAGTTTTAGTCATAAGAATAAAGTGCTCAGGATTACTTCCAAAACTTTCAAAAGATTGGCTGTTTCACTTATACATTTACACAGCAGAAGTAACTTGAGAGCCTACCAGAAATGCAGTCAGTCTCAATAAGGTAACGGGGTCAAACGAGCTCATGCATTACAGATAGGAAGAGGACTGCACATTGCATTTTTATAGATAAAAAGCACAGAGTGGTTTAATGTAAACAGATTTCTGTTTGATATTTTGGCAAACTGTTGCAAAGACCAAACTACAGCTGAGCCAAAATGACTTTCGGCATGGTACAGTTAGACCAGATGGCCACGTGTTCTTTTCTTATTTAGATGAGACTTTTCCTTTCAATAACATCTTTCTTCCTGACCTGCTTAAAAATTCCAGCGAATGAAATCAGCACAGGATTTTCAATTCTAATTGACCATGTGCAGAGGAAGGGCCAGTAGAGAAATCAGTAGGGCCATTGTAAGGCACTCTGCATCAATCTCCCCTTTGTCCTGAATCTTTTCTAGTATGAGCTAAAATAATTAAGAATATTTCATTTATATTATTTGTACAGCAGCAAATCTAGTCATGTTCCAGCAAAAATCATTGCAAGTTCTTCTTTTACAAACGTGTGCAACAAGGAATGTCTATCACACACCAGACAAACAGGTACTCAGCATCATTTCATTGCCAAATATTCAAGAGAAATAAAAACCCTCAAGCAAAGAGTGAATAAAAAAAGGAAAGGTGTAGGTGAACTAAGGCATGATGAACTGCTTTCCCTTTTCTAGTGAGATCAGAAGAGGGGAAAGGAGATGGTACCTGAGGAAAAAAACATTAAAAAAATAGAAAAATGTAATTTTAACTATCCTAAGTGCCCACTAAAAACATCTGAAATCTTCAATTGCTATTAATATGCCTACACAGATTTTACACACACACACCACCCACAATAAGTGGGTTGTAGATCATGGTCTCACTTGTGTCTGAGAGCTACATGCAAAGTACAGACTGTAAATACTGTACTTATTACGCACAAATATTATCTACAGACATATGCACATAGATTGCATCCTAAGAGTTTTAGATACTTTTTTTTTTTTGATTTGGTGAGATATCACCTGTGGACTAATATAATAATGATTATTGAGATTTAGCAAGCCAAACATGCAAAAATTACCCAACATCCCACCTATACATTTACGTAACGCACAGATAACGTAAGCAAGTAGAAAGAATCCTTTAGAAGGAAAGGAAAAAAAAGACCAACTGAAAGCAATGCAGAGCAAGGTGTTTTTGTTTGTTTGTTTTGTTTTTCTCCCCACAGGATAAAATTTGGCAACAGATTTGTTATTACTATACCATTTTATACAAATTTGCTCAACTTTTTCCGGTTTAGTTTAACATTATGCTTGAGTGGTTGATGGTTTTAGATTATCACTGTAAGCCTGAACCAAGAAACTACCAAACAGCTCTAGAAAATACTTTTTGAAAAATAATTATGAGAATGGTTTAGGTAAGATAACCTTCTGTTCTTCAGTTAAATCAGTTTATCATTAAAACCCAAATCACTTTCTAAATGTAAAGTGGAAAAAAAAAAAAGAGAGAAAATACAGTGGGCAATATGGCCTTGGGTGTATATCAAGCATGCAGTCCAAGTAACATGTGCATGAAGAAACATGCCTGAAAAGATAAAACAGAGCACAGACTTTGGGACTGGCCAGGCAGACGTGGTAAAAGGTCTGGTTTCAGCTCTCCAGGAAGATGCTTTATAGCCTTGGGCAAATCATTTAGCTGCCTAGCTTCTCATCTACGTCATAGTAGTAGAATTTGAGTTTTGAATACATGGTTATTATTGTGAGGCTAGTATTGAGATACCACAGCAAAGTGTGCTGGAGACACCTCAGATGCTTGGAAAGAATGTAAATTCCAGACAGAACAATAATCTTTTTCTCTCTCTCTCTTTTTTTTTTTTTTTTTTTTTTTTTTTTTGTGCACGCGTGTTAGATCAAGTGATTTTTGCTGTGGTATTTCTATAGCTATAGATAAGCAAGACTGTTTCTCAAGAGGTTCAGATAATCAGTTCTAGCTTAATTTTCATTTACTTGAATGTTCTATTTTAACTTTTTGATAGCAAACAACAAAACATCAGAATATAGGATAAATAGAAGATACTACTCCATCTGTAATGATGCTCTATATTTAGCATATTGCACTGCCATTCAAGACCTAACTCTAAAATGCTGACTCCTGTAATGCTAGCTAAAATGCTGGCTTGTTTAACAGGCAGTTCCAGGATACAGTGACACTAACTGCAGGCCAAATTGCTGCACTGCATGACTTAGAGTACCAAATGTGAGTATCAGGTATTTACCTCCTGTACTTGTGTACGAAAGCCCTGATCATGTAATGGTGTTGAGAATATTTTTATTATTCAAGCCTTAAGGACAACTAGTGAACCACTTTCTTGCTCAAAGTTCAGCCTATGCTTTAAGCATTGTGTTGAAATAGGTCTTAAATGTCTATAGAACCCTTCGCCTTTACAGTGAGAAGTAAATACCCTTGGCTGTGTTCTGCCCCCTTGGCTGGTGGAAGTTAAATTGTGTACTCAGTTTCACATTTCTATTTCTATTGACAATCTGATGCCACCACTAAACAGATGGCATTGGAAAGCCCTGGGCAGCAATTCTAAAGTCACTGCGCAGGAACAGAAATCAGCGGGCCTGAAGATCATGAGATTCCACAGAAGATTTTCTCAGGCCGCCATTTTGTGATTAACTGAAATTATGGTGTCGCACACATGGAACTGAAAACTTTTTCCTCCATTAGCAAGTATGGATCTCCATGCCAACAAAAAAACACATTTTTCAGCTGAATGTTTCTATTAATATTCATACACAGTATGAAAGAAATACTCAGACTTTCAGCTGTCTTTTGTCAGCGCTGTTCAAGATCTGCGAGAACACATCAACAAAATGGCAGCGTGGCAGGTCTCCTGGTTGTCTCTTGGCTGGTTTGCAGAGAGGGTGGGGTGATGAGAACTGGGCGAGGGGGAAATATCCCGCACGGCCTGGCACAGTGCTCAGAGCAAGGAGGGGAAGTCAGCAAAATGTGCGTGGTTACGTGCAATTGATGAGCTGCGTTTCACCAGCCTATTTGTACTGTCCAGGCTCCAGACTATATTAGCAGTCTATCCAGTCCCTTAAGCCTTGGGATGCGGATAATGGGATTGGACAAAATGATTAAAATCAGTTTGGTCTCGTGATTTCAGCTAGTAGTGTAATAGAGGCAAAACTGAAAGACTCAATTGTATGATAAAAGTACAAGCACGTCTTTGTGTTTTACCTCTACATTTTTGCAGTTTTTAGAAATAATTGGTGAGGGATTTTTTGTTGTTGTTGTAGTATTAAAAAAAAAAGCAACAATAGCAAGCAACATGATCATTTTCTTGCAACATCCCAATTGAAACTGGTTTTGTCTATCCAAACAAGCAAGCTCAGAAGAAATTGCAAAAATAAGTATTATATTACATATTTTTTGTAAAATCTCTAGTTAAGAAGCTTCAGGAAAAGGATGCATATAACTGCCTTTAAAACAAGCAAACAAACAAAAAAAACTTCATTTTCCAGAATGCCTTATCCATGATATGTGTTTGTGCTTCTGTTTTCAGACATTATTTTTAGTTAATCTGAAACCACTTTTTAAGAGGATAATTTGCAAAAGAGAAGGTTTAAGAAGATGAGAAGTCTAGTGAATGATAGTGAAGGAGAAAAGTGGTTCTCAAGGTTGATTAAAAGACATTAAAAGGGTTAAAAATTCAGAACTTTATGTAAGAATTAAAAATGAAAGAGAGCTAAAAAGGGGAAGGGGGAGGAGGAATGGGGGGAGCTAAGCTGCTGGTGACTTGAGTGTATTTATGGATTACTATGTCCTGAAAAGAAGAAAACCAGAGTTGTAAGATGACACTGCAGGGGTTGTCTGGACTTTTCACCGAGTGTAAAGTCTGTTTAGTCAGTGTCTTAATGCCTAATGCTGACCTTTGCCCTCTTCACTCCTCCCTGCTCCAGGTGCAACATTTTTGCAAGTGCTTTAACATTATTGGAAAGTTTGTGCAGGTTTCACATGCTGCAAAGTGGAAAGACTTTTACGCAACAGCATCCATTACACATGCAGTATCAAGGCACAGCAATTTTTTAAAAATCCTAAGTACACAAAATTATTTTATGCATTTTCTGCTAATAGTTATTAATGCACTAAGTTAATAAAAACAAAAGCTTCTTTAAACGATACAGAATTTGCACAATTCTATATAACAAGATACAAGATTAAGTTTAAAGCAGTGTTGCATACTCCCCAGCGCTGTGAATTATAGCAGGAGTAAGCAATGTATGCTGGCAACTCTATTGATCTCTCTTAAATTAATTCTCTTTGCTACGGAAATGGGAGACAAAACCAGAACCCCTTGCTTCAAAACAGCCAAGGTACTACAGCTGATTTTTGCCTGAAAAAATTGATTTCTTGTAGAGAAATCACACCAAAAATATTTATATATAAATATAAATAATGTCTGAACAGATAAATTTTAAAGAAAAAACCAATACTTTTAGTCTAATGATAAAAAAAGAGGTAAACTATATAAAGTCTGTATAATTTACACTTTGATTTACATAAACAAGGAGTATAGTAACATGTATACTAAATATGAGATGCTATGTATCTGCAGCTGTCAGTGATTCACATAACAAAAGATGGCACATACATGTGTTATTCACCTATGCATTATATTTAGTAGATGGTTGCTAAGATTTCTCAGGACTTGCAGTTGGACTTTGCAGTAGAGAAAGTATAAACTGAATATCATCATCTTCGAGACCATTACAGATTTTGTGTTGTTTCAAAAAAAAAGCCTACTACAATGGTAGTTTTCTGCCACTGCGTCAGGGAACCCGTTTTGCACATTCATATTATGCTGATAGCTTCTTGAGATGCATACCTGGCATTTAAGATCCCTTTCTTCACCTTACGATACCATTTACTAAGATGTACTCCAGGTAACTACAGCATAAATCTTACTGGAAATGCAGAACTCCAGTACATGTTTCATGTGCTTTCCGATCTATACCAGCTAACTGTGCCTAAGAAAAAATGGTATTATGATTTAGACATTTAAAGCTTTAAATAGCTAACTAACTTTCTCACATTCATTCTTCTCTGAGCTATGCTGCATAATGTTCATTAAAGTGGAGGAAAAGAACAGAGGGAAAGGGTTGATTTGAAAAGGTTGAAGGTAGCCTTTATGGGGAAACTTACTTTTTCAGAAGTATCTAGCCAAAATAAACCAAGATAACACCTCTTCTAGGTACAGCATTACCTCAAGGTGACAACTGCACAAGAAGAGGTCTGACGAGGATTTACACTGAGAGAACTTCCATGAAAAATGTGTTTGGGTCTGGACTAGAACATTATACCTGGATTCCAGACGTGAGGAGCAGCCTGATTTTCCTATGACATCTCTATAAAGTTAATTTAGGCCATCTTCATTTGCTAGATAGTTTTAAGGGGTTTGGTTTGGGACTTTTTGTTGCTGTTGTTTGGTTTTTAACCACAAAACAAAAATAACACTTACTTCATGATCTTACTATACTAGTTTATTCTATGAGTATGCGTAATTCAAAGGATCAAAAATTCTGTGAAATGTCCCAAAAGTTATGTTCCTTGATTTCATTGCTAAAATTTGGACTACAAGAGAATCAAGAAAAAAAAAAAGTGTTTTTTTGTATGACAGACTATTTCTAGAGCTGGGCAGCTTTATCTCAGTATGTAGAGTGCTCCTGTTCACAGTGCAGCTGCTAACAACTCATCAACACTCCTTATTTAAGAGTAGGTTACGATTAGAAGTCAAAACTTTAAAGCAACCTGAAATGTTGTTATTCTTTGTAAACTATACAACTGGAGTTGATTTCTAGCCAGACTGTATCCCTTTGCTCCTGACATTGTTTACAAGACACATATTTAGTGCAGGTGGTACTCTCCTTAATTTCACTGAAGGTCAAGTGTACTTGTCATAATTGTATTTTTCGCACAGCTGAGAATTCAACTACTTCTGTAGACTGAAAACAGACATTGTTTCTGTGAGGGAAACACACAGCACTGAAAAGCTGGTCTTGAAATAAACAAAATGAAGTAATTTTTCACAGTTTTCTCCTATCTCATCAAGATCACCAGTTCTGAGGTTGCTCTGTATCAGTGGGAACAGCCATTTGGCTACTACCACTTAGAGAACATCACAATTCTTTGTCTGGAAAAAGTTGTTTCAACTGTCTTGGTTTAGGTGGCTACAATGAATCTTTTTCAAGACTGTGATTGGATATAAAGTTCTTATATGTCTGCAAATGACTGATCTTGCAATGGGTTGCAAGTATAAAATCTAATAAAACTGCAAAATTAGCCAAGTTCCTACTTTAAGTACAGAAAAAAAATAGATAACCAAAAATATAAATTGATTATGCCTTCTGCTATTTTGGAATGTCAAAATAGTGTCTTTCAGAGAAGACTCACATAAAGCTTATTCTCTGTAAATTCTAAACTGATTTGTTACAATTGTCACACACCATACTAAATCTGCAGAAAAAAAGGCATGGTAGAAATAGGACTATTCTTGTGCCTTGATTCATTTGCCATTATGAATTATCAGTCCCCTCACAATTTAAAAAGTCCACCTAATAGAAATTTTTCATTTAACCTTCTTTTTCTGTGAGTACACATTTCCTTCATCCTCCAACTTATGACCATTCCTAACTCCTTCCTTATAAGTTTTACCCGAAGAAAGGAAATTAAACCAACCATTACTGAATTGTGCTTGATTTCAAAGTTATTTTCCATGTTTGTTGAAATTAGATATATTGAAAAAACAGGTGTCTCCTCCTGCAATTTTTTTATAATACGTCAGTCTTATGCGACACTTAGGGGAAAAAAAATCTTCCAGTAAACAAATTCCTAATGTATCATAGACACGAAAGAGAAGAAAATATAATGCAAGTCCACCACCAGGGTCAGAGCTCAGGTGTTCTCCAGAGCATCAGCTCACAAAATTCTAAAATAAAATAAAATTCTCCTGGTGAAAATCACTCACTGATGAGCTGCTCCTAACCCATCTCTTCCACCCCCATCCAATCTGCTTCCTTCAACTACTCTGTACTGCATGAAAATTGTGGTATTCCCCTGCAAAGGGTGCACTTAGGATGTAAAAACTGGATCTAGTTGCCATAAATAGGACAAGTTACTTTAGATGGGATTAGTTTTTTTTTTTTTACTTAAAAGTACACATGCAAGTAAAATAGTGCCCATGTGGGGCATTTGCAAAGATATACATTGTTGTTAAATTCAGACAAAGATTAGGATTTCAAATCTGCATTTTCGCTATTAGTGGAAAAAAAAACATAAATCACCAGCTTGCAATCTGAACAGTCTCTTTCATAGTTTCCCTACTTGCAAATTTAGAGACAACTTTCCTCAAAACAGAAAATAGCACAGTAAAGAGAGAATTTAGTCTCATGAAATTTCAGTGAGTCAAAATGTGGGACCATCATTATTTTCAATCTGTGAGATTCATTTGACATTTTGTTTCTAGATCCAAGTTTCCTCTTTCCTCTCCTTGTTGGTGACTCATGTCCTTAAAAAAAAATTAATTTGTTTTGTGGTAAAATCCACATTTCAATTCTATAAATCACATTTAAAAAAAAAGTGTGTCCATGTGTGAAAACCCTTTAACCAGTGTCCTCTGATTGTTTTGTATGTATGTTCAGGGAAAAACTAAACTTAATTTAGAGAGTCATTCATCATGACAATTCTACCAGTACCAGCATTCTAGCTGAATTTTTCAGGCTTGGTGGCAAAATTTGGGTAATGCATTTGAGATCTTTTCCAGGAAAAATCTATTGGTCATATTAATGAAGTGAAACCTTAGTAACTTAAAAAGGCAATGAAGTTCATGTCTTTTTCAAAGAGAAATTAAGAATTATGAAGTTTTTGCCAAAAGACAAATTTAACTTTATTAAAGTTCAGACTTTGTCTTGTACAAAGAAATTGGTCAAAAGAAACATTGCATCAAGTTCATGAGTATATTTCTTAGTTATGTGACTGTTTGAATTGGTTCTCCTAAGAAGATGGCAATGTACCTGTTCCCGTTCAGCCTGTTTTGTAGCAACTAGCTCAGCTGTGGTGAAACTGAATTAGGGTAATCCCCTAAGGAAGGCTTCAGTGGGTTAGGACTTCATCATGTGTTTTCAGCTCCCATGAAGATTCCTGGTGGAAGGAGACTGACATCTCATATACACAGATTATGAGAACCAAAAGACCACTGAATTCACTAAACGGACTTCACTGAATTCAAAAACTTTTTATTGTGTTAAGACCTAGCTCTCTGCTTTGTCCTCTGCTAGGTAAAGCAGTGTGTGGTGCCTATGTCCTCTCATTTTCTTCCCTTCTTTGGGATTTACAGAGAACAGACAGCAATGATTTCCTGCTGGATGCCCTTGGGATTCACTGTGTGCTTTGGGCATCGAGGGGAGAGCAGAAAGTCAAGAAAATTTGAGATTTTTATGGGAGAAGAGGTTGTGGCCTTTGGCTACTAGATCTTAATGAGCTTCCTGCTTCTTTTCTCCTTAGCTTTCTACAAAAGGAGGTGGTGAGCGTAAAGAGAACTGGAACTGTGCATCCCTTCTTGCCAAAGATTTATCATACAGTATTTTATATTTAGAAACAACTTGGCTGGCATTTCTCCTACTGCACAAATGTAAAATGAGTGAGGTTATCATAGCATGAAAGAGAAATGTGAGAGAGAAGACCTACTTTTCAATTGTTCTGTTTGAAAACTCATACTTTATTTCACAACAAGCAATGAGATTCACTTAAATGTATTCTGCGTTGGAAGAAACTGGGCATTCCTCATTATGTGAGAATATTTCTGAATGAAGACCTTCTGTATTGTTTTCCATTTCCTTAAGAAGGCCTTAGACTGTACCAGCTGTCTAAACATATTTACAGTCTCTGCACTGCTGCAAAACCACTGTAGTGGAATTTGTGTAAGGGTCAAAGGTAGCATAACTGAAGAGTTCTTGTTTGGGGGTTGTTTTTTAACAGACAAGAAGATAGCCATGCATTTTCTGCAAGCATAGCTACACATATAGATGGCTCATTGTAGAAGCATTTGTTAATCTTGATTAGAGATTCAACCTAAGTGACTGTTGATCATTTGGGAAGCTTTATTTTTTTTTAAATGTAGTTCTACATTTTGTAGCTTGCTTTTGACTTACCTATTGCTCTCTACTCCCTCTTTCCTTTCTTTTTTTAAAATTTATTTATTCAATGCTAGTTGAGCAACAACATCAAACCCCTTCTCTCTCAGTGTACTTGCCAGATTAATTTTACCTTTACTTATTCACTGTGGGGGGGGGGGGGGGGCGGGCCGGGAGGAGGGCAGTAAACGTTTTGGGTAAGATGATAACAACATCTGAAGCCAGGAGCTGAAATGAGATCAGATCAAGCTTACCTAAATGCAGATAAGAAATTTAACTGTTCACTTGAATCAAATGCTCAAAATTTGAAGGTTAATATCATTTCTGAAATTGCTATTTGGAGAATCCCTCCCCCATCCTCCAGGAAAGACATCTGGCTAGCACTGAATGGAGTTTAGTGTTTGAACGTCCCATCTGGTTTCATCATGTTAACACATGATTCCAAGTCATTCAAGAAGTAGGAACAATGGATATTGTATTCCATATGCTGCCATGTGGATTTAATCTTTAAAAGATGGCACTGTAGATCTTAACCTTTTAGTAAAAAAGGTCAAAACATTTAATGTACAGCAAACTTATTTCCCATAGTCTCAGGAATGTCTTGAATTTTATCTTACTCTAAAAGCAATAAGCATAAGACGCCTTTCTTATATAGTATCATTCCCATTCTTAACCATCATATCTTGATAAATCAAGAACACAATTCCTAAACATGGCATTGAAAAGAGACGTTATGACAGACTTTCACATAATTTCATGGGAAATTATTTCATTATTTCAGATGACTTCCACGTTGCTTAAAAGCAAATGTTGAAATTTGCTATAAGGCAAATGGAAGATGGGCACTCTTGCCTTCCATGCCTAGTAACTACCTTTTACTGGAAATTAACAAAACCTACAAAGCATCTCTTCCAAATAAATGGTGAGTGTTTTCATCAGACCAGTATTACTCTGTCTCAGTGATGTTGAAAAGAACATCTCATTCCTCTCCTCTTTAATAAAAAATCAAATTTCAATTAACATCTCTTATTCAAAAACTTTTAATACGTGTATTTCTTCATAAAAATGACTGACCCAAGGTCCTGTAACAGTGATCTCAACAAGTATTTTCTATATTTATTAATTCATCCCTAGTAGGAGCAAATATTCAATAAGTGCCTTGTTATGAAAAGTCAATAGAACCAATTCCAAACTGAAAGAGCTTCATAGAAAGTTCAGATGTAAGCAAGTATTTAAATATTTGCTAACTGTCCTTTAAGAAGATAATAAAAGTAGATTGTTTCATTTGAGCACTTGGAAAAAAGAATGAATTTTACCTGTTAGGGTGAGAAGATGGGGAAGTAAATAAAGAGATTTGGGAGAAAAAACATCTTTTTAATGGAATGAAGCACAGCAAATGTTTGAAAATTTACACCATGTGTGTGAACATGTCATTTTAAAGTCACATTGCTGAATCTCAACTCACATTTTATTTTTGGTGATAAGACCCTAGAAGATGTGATTTCTCATCAGAAATCCCTGGAAATGGACTAGAAACAGGAACTAGCTCATCCTCAAAACTGTGAAGCCAGAATCAAAGTTGTGTAACAAGACATTATAGATTTGGCTGGTGAGGAAAGACAAAGAATTCAATGGAGAACGATAAAGGAGATTAAATTACACCATTCAACATTTTATGAACTCAGTTGAAATTAATCTTTCCAGTGTCACCACAATTACCAGCCAGCGCACAGAGTGAAGTAAGCTAGATAAAAGTAGGTGAGAAAAGCAACATGGATCATGTGACATCAGGATTTTCACACCAACATCTAAATCAGAAGTATTTAAGAGGCTATTGATGATGCTTAAAAGATCACTCTTGTAACCTTGGAAATTTGTTTACCTCATGTTGTTTCGGTTGACAAAACCTACCCAGATAATCAGAACTATATTATTTGGAGCTTGAAGGGGCAAAAGAGGAAAACATAAATGCTCCAATTTGCATTACATACATGAATGACTTGTGGGAGGAACTAGCGAAATGCAGCATAGTTGCATTGAAGGTTAGCTATATCAGTTGGAGATTTTCCTTAAACATATGGAGATCATATAGACTATTAAATCAACATGTTATAAAGATTCAAGTGTCACCCCAGGCTGACTACCACAGGGAAATCATTGAACTTCCTAATTTACGAACAGAACTAGAGAATGCAAGATTAGAATACAGATGATCAAACTTTGCTGTATTTAATATGCTGTCTCATTCTTCCTATCATCTTTAATAATTAAATAATTAATTAGTGATTGTGTTCATTGATGACCACCTTGGTTTTACAGAACTAAAAGAGAACTGTTTGGTTCATTTTGTAATAATGCTTTCACCTTTTTACAAGTAATAATGGTTGAGCACTCATTCAGTAGATTCACGCAAGCTGCAGCAGACAGCCTGTGTGAGAAAGTCCTGAGAGCGTGTCGAATTCAAGTACTCTGTCTAGAAAGGCATAGCTTTTGAGTTATCAAGACCTACTCCTTCAGTTCCTTATGTTGGCAGGCACAGAGTCTCCAAAATACACAATATTTTTCTGTCTGCAATTATTAACACAGTAAATGTTAGGAGGCTCCTTCAATCATTTGTAGCACCTAAATTACCACAAGCACTCATCAGGCACTAAACAGAAAAAGGGAAAACAGAACTGAAGTACTAAACCAAACCAGTGTGAAAACACATCTAAGATCTTATATTTCTTTAGCATTATGGGACAGGAAAAGCATGCAAGAGCCTTGCTTAAAGAGAACTAAAAATATCCTGTCTTCTAGGACTTAGAGAGTTGGTTAGGCCTTATTGGTTCCATATAAGCATTTTGCGCAACGTGACTTCTCTTTTTACAATGGAAATCTTTGACT
Source organism: Cygnus olor (assembly GCF_009769625.2). Lineage (NCBI taxonomy): Eukaryota > Metazoa > Chordata > Aves > Anseriformes > Anatidae > Cygnus > Cygnus olor. The sequence goes on from NC_049176.1 coordinate 6,516,091, forward strand.
TCTCACACAAGGTCTAGAGTTACAGTTGGTTCTACTCGTGATTGGTTTTGCTTAAGATGCAGCCAGAAAAATACAAAGATGTAGCAAGACTTTCCAAAGGAGGAAGAATTCATTCAAAGTACTTGCCATAAAACAGCTACAAGTTAGACCACACTGGCCTAGCTAAACCACACAATCAAGTAATCAACAGCAGTATGTCCATTTTAAGAGGGCCGTAACAGCACCTGATAGAACTGTTGTTACTGAATCAGCGCTTCTCTGATTTGTGTTGTGTGGGATGGTAATGGTAACTTTTGGTTCTAGAATGGAGTAAAGAATATGTATTTTCCAGTACATTGTATTCAATCATCTTGCTCCTACCTATGCTAAACTTCATAAAAAATAGAATGCTTCCACTATTGTATTCTGCACTAGGAAGGATGGATATCTCAGCAGTTTGATTTAAGTTCCAGCATTAAGATAAAATTAAGTAGCTTTAGTGAATGTGTCTACTCTTGCTGGATATCTACACAGAGTTGCCATTAACTGAAGCTAAAAGGTTGTCCTAATACAAAGGTTTGCAAGGGCAGTCTAAATTCTGAGTTGGACTTTGATTATTTGTAAATCATGGCTAGCCGTATGGAGGCTCTAAGTGCATTATGATCCAAATAACTAAATTCAAATTTAAATCTTTTCTCCATTAATATAACTAAGACATTTGTGCACAGCAGACATTTGAAATCTCAGTCTCTCCCTCTTGCTAATACAATCTTGTTTTTCCACATATAAATGGCAAGCTGCCAATTAGGGAAGTACACACACTGCAATGCAAAGGAAAATAAGCAGATATGTCTGTATGTATAACTACAAGTCAGAGTATTGTCTGGTGCAGCTGGAGTGAAAAACACTCCAAAAAAGCTAATTACAACTCCAGTCTTTATTATTATAAGCTAAAGCCTTTGTGAGCTAGAGTTACATTCTTCACTACGTTTTATTAGTTGTATTTAAGTTTTACTTTGTTTTTCTTCTTCCCCCAATTCAAACCCATGAAAATAAAATTGTGTCAAAGCCATTAAAACAAAACAACAACAACAAAAAAAAGGCAATTTATCAAGCCATAGAACAAAGAACACTTCTCTTCATTCTTTCCATTACCTCTGTGGAAGAGCCTTTTAGCTGCTTTTAGTTCTACGTAGAACAATTCCAATATACACATCACAGTTTCATTAAAATATCTACCAAAGAAAACCTATTAGTATGGACTGAAACACTTTTATAAAGCTTCCTTTTCCCTTAAGGGAGGAAAGAGCAAGTTACTGGTGAAGTCAGTGGGTGACCCACACTCCTGTTCCAGATTCAGAGTGGTGTAAAACGAGAAACTCCCTTTTGCTCACTCCCTGACTGGCATGCTGTGGGAAGACACGTTAAGATTACTTCCCGTTATTCATTCCAGAGTAAAACAAAGGAAATTGATAATATTTCAGACATTGCAATACAATAACATAGAAATCTAAACAATTCTGTATGGTATATCACATACATACAGCCATATATCAACCTCAAAACCTGGTGGTAATCATCTGTTCAGCATACTGAAGAAAACATACAAAATTTACAAAACTACGAACACCTGTGTTCTCTATCTATATTTTCTGTCCAGGTACTGAAAGCATCTTGACCATCTACAAGGTCAGCACTGTTGTTGAACTGGACAAAATAAAAATACAACCATCGTCATATTCATCCTCCTCTCTAGTTAAAAATGAGAGACTGAGCATAACTAAATTTGTAGGCTCTATAATCTCTGCATGACTGTGTTGCATGCTCTCCACATGAAAGGCTTCTTGTGCCACACTGCTCAACATAAGCTGCTTTGCTGTAATTCATAGACCACTTCTGTACAGGAGCATTGCCATTTTTCATTTGCAAAAAGCAACTATATGAAGTGTTAGAACTTTCAGAAATAGAAAAATGTGTCCTACTTTTAACTTAACAGAAAGCGGCATTTCATCTTATAGCCTTGCCAGTGCACTTGTTAGTAATGTGATGTGATGTGTCATGTAGGTTGAAGTGAAGTTGTTTGCCTCAAGGATCAAGTGCCACTTCTCACCAGAAATGCAAGATTTCACTTCATGTTTGACTTCTAATTCACAAGTAGTATTGCTTCTGAATATCAACTTTTCTGTCAAGCTGGAAAATAGTGATTCATGAAGTTAAACTTCAAGTGCTGTTGCACCATTTTTAACAGAAACTCCTTCAGAAAACATTGCTAAGGATTAAAAGGAAATCTGTGTTCAAAAACATATATACTGACTCCAAAATAGCTCTTTACCATCCAGTAGTAAATCAACTGTTTTAGACAGATCTCTTCATTCTTCCTAAATTTTCACTGAAATATCATGTGGAACAGAACAAATTTTCAACTCTAAAATAGAAATTTTGTGGGCTGGAAAAAGTGAGTTTTCTGCTTTCCTGTGGTCATAAAAATATTTATCAGTTTCCCAGTTAAAAAAATAGCAATGAATGGTATAGTGATTCATTTCTGTTTACGAAGGCCTTCGTATAAATCAGCAATCTAACATTCAGTGGTCACACATATTCAACAGAGTCATGCTACTTAACCTCACCTTCACACAGGCATAACCACGCGGCCCCCATTAAGTTTTCTATTTAATCTAATGGACCAGAAGGACCTCAGAGTTGCTTTAAAAAAAAAAAAAAAATCCAACGTATGCATAATAAATAACCCAAGATAGAACTACATTGACAATTTGTAGGAAAATTTAGCAAGGCATCTTATGTAGAATAGTATCTACTGCATAATTTCTAGTAAAAAGATTTTAGTCCATTTTGGACAAGTGCAACCACTTATGCCAACTTTTCAAATTAAAGATCTGGTAAAACCAGTTAATAAAAACAGAACAATGCCCTAACTAGTCTTTCAGATAATGTAGTTAATTTTAATAACAGAACTATAACATCACAATACACACCCACCTATATATATTTAAAAGAATAGCAACTATTAAAAAGGTATGGAAATTTATTCAGGGGAGGGGCTTTCTGATGAGCAGAATTTTGGAGGAAGAGGAAAAGGAATGAGAGAGTCAGCTCGCTGCTTAAAATAACTCTTTTGCTGCCAGATTTTGCCTTCATAAAATAAGTGGCACCTAGAGCAAACCAGACCAGATAAAGATTTTCTCAGCCTTTGATTATGACCAGAGCTAAGCAAATAAGTACTTGACGAACCCTGCTAAATAATCTTCTCGTGTGTCTTCGAAGCCTTCATCGTGGCATGATAGGTATCAAGGCTCAAGAGTTGCTACTTTTATTGAAAAGCACCTTCAACAATTACCAAAACTATGGCAGACTGCCATTTTCCAAGTCACGGAACTATGCTGTTTGGAAGTCAGGCATCTCAGGGGACTTCACTTAGGAAAAAAAAAAAAAAAAAAGCTCGTAGCCTTAAATCTTCTCCTAGAAAGTTAGGTATACCCTTGAAATAAAAGTGCTGGGGAGTGCTTCAGGGGATCTGTAGAGATTGATCTGCTTGAGGTGTGAAATGAAGGAAGTATTTCTAATAAGTACAAAGCCCATATGGATATTTTGAGCTAATATTTAAGAAAGTTCCCTTAAAAGAAATTGCTCACTGTGAATCATGTACTGGACTTGCTTTCATTGATCTTTGCTACTAGCAAGTTGCCTCAGAAGATTAAAAAAGAGCCTGATCATTATAATATCCAAAAAAGAATGTTGTCCAACAAAAGATAAAGCTCTTTCTTTACAAAGCAAAAACCAAAAAATTAAAGGATTCCATGTTTAAAAGAGAACTACATGAATATTTAACAAATATATTTTCCTCTATAGTGTGCAAGTCAATGATATGGCACTGTGCTTGAGAATATAAGGTAAAGATGGACTAAAATTTATTCCAGGCTCAAATATGGTTTGTCATGAGTCTCATGAACATTAGATATCTCTAGAGGTGGAAGAACAAAACCAAACTTGAATATACCCACTACTCCCTACATACTTCAAATCATTCTGGTAATTTAGGTTGTTAATACGTGTGGATTTCCTTTTATGGCATGGATTTTTATTGAAGGATCTTCATGCATTTTAATGCACAGTGTATTAATTTTAAAGAGAGGATCACTAAAAGATAATCATATATATTTAAGAAAAATGCTTTAAAGAGTCAAACAAATCAAAAACTAATGACAGGAACATAGAGCAGGTTTCAGTTCACTGAGAGCTACTTGCGATTCCAGAGAAATTTTGTCCAGAAGCTTGCAAATGTGAAGAGTCATCGTGCTCTTTTGCAATGCTAGAGGTCAGTAAGTTTCATGAGGATGTTTTTGCTGGATTTTTTTTTCTAGTTAATAAAATTAAAATGAACTCTTAAAACCTCTTCAATGAACCAACACATCACTACATCAGGCTGTATTATCTGCAGCACCAGGAACATTTGCCAGGGCGTGTGCTGTTGTGCCACCGTTATCAGAGCAGCTTGTGAAGGAGGAACAGGGCCAGAGGCCAAATTCTTTCAGCTACGACTCAGTGTAAAGCAATATATGCCACCCCTGTAGATTCCTTCCCCCTCCCGAAGCCTCCCCTCAGCTGTGACCTTATTGCAGGTGAAAAGCAGATTTACATTCTGGAAGCAAAACAAGATAGACAAGAATCACTGAAAAGTATTTCAAGTCCTAACTTGAAAGCAAGTAGTATTAACACGTTGATGTCTATATATGCTAATTTAATTAGTAAAGTGAAGGTACTATACACCATACTACTGAGAAGCAAGACTCATTGCATGTACCAAAATATTATTTGACATACTGTGAAGAAAATGATTTACTAAAAAGCTTCTTGTTGAATAGTATGATTTATGTACTCATGAAACAGGTTTGGCCATATCAGTCCCAGTTCCTATGCTAATTCTACTCAAGGAAAATGTATTGTGCAGAGCTTGGCAAAAAGAAAAGTGTAAGGTCTGTGGTTTTCTTATTAAATAAAACTCCCTTCCTGTATCATAAATGAAGGCTTCTACTACACCTGCATCAAGTATACAAGCTAGTGAAGGATGTGAACTTGCCAAAAAATAAAAAAGTGCTAGCTACTTACAGAAGAGAATAGAACCTGCTGTTTATGAGATTGGAAAGTGTTTTCTTATCCAAAAATAAAAATAAAAACAAATCCACTTATTCAGCTAGTCAAATCATATTTAGTTTACCAGTGAGAAATACTGTTTCTGGAAAGGAACAGCTCAAGGTAGTTATAAAAACTTTTTAGAGAAGATTTTAGCAAACAAACAGAAGTCTAGTTTCATCATCATATATGCTCATCTCCTGCCTTGTCCAGAAAGAGTTGTGCTTAAAGGAGAAAGAACTTCACACACATTGACTTGATGAGTCTGAGCTTAAACTGCTTAAACTAATACATCAAGAAGTAGCCAAAAGGAAGGGAAAAAAAAAAAAAGCTCCTTGATACTTCATATACTTAAGTATATCTTCCTCTGACTGACAGCGGTACAGATCAGTTTAAGTCTCTGATGGTTGAAATGGGGATCACAAGAAATTTTACATTTGTTTTCAACTTTCTCTATGTAAAGCAAAAGTCTGTCCTTCCAAAATCAGCATCTGGAGCATGTCTGGATGAGAAGTACAGTGTTGGGTTTTTTTGTTTTGTTTTTTTGTTGTTGTTGTTCCTGCCCCCCCCCCCCCCCCAGTCCACACTACTTCTGTCATGGTAGAGAACACAGTAAGGATTCCTGGGGTATTGTCCTCCTCCTCAACACCTTCCAGACAGAGGGAAAGACTTCAGAGGCCTGGAGAACTCTAGAACACAGCTGTGTGAACTTTCCAAGAGCTGGCCAATAGTAGTCATGATAAATGTAAAATTTCAAGTCAATTCTGTAAGTCAATCTACTTTCACATATTTCACAGTACTTCCACAGGATTCTCACCTATACAACAATTATTTCATTTAAAAGGAGGGTGAATGGAAATATCTTTAAATTATGTGCCAGAATTGTTACTGATTAAAACAAGTGGAGCTTCCCAATTTCTGTGAATTAAAAAAAAAAATCCTATTCTAATAGGAAGTGTTATAAATATAAACCCTTGAAGTATTTACATAGTCTGGAATGTACTTAGAAACTTTAATATTCAAATTTGACTGCAAATGTATTTTCCTTTATTTCTATTCTAGTTTGTGGGGGGTTACTTTTTTTATTATTTATTTTTTTATTAAGAGCCTACCACTGAATCAGAAGAACTTCTCTTTACTCCTGAGTATATTTTATAACACTGGAGGGGGAATTGATCAGGTCACACACATAGAAGAATATGCTCAAATTACTTAAAAATCCTCAAGGACAAAAGAAATTGTGTTAAAAGCTGTGATATAATCAGGGTACCTACAGTTACTTTGAACCTTGCTACTTTGACAGAGTGGGCTTTGGACAATATCTTATTAAAAACAGCCCTCATCCTTTTAGAAAAAGTGCACCATAGCATCAAAAAGAATTTCCAGTACTATATAAAATAAACAGGAAATTGAGAGAATAGCCTGGAAACTCCTAGTTCTCAAGAGAGTTTCACTTGGAAGCTACATATCTATAGGTTTAAGATAACAAAATTCTGATACCAATATCTGGTCCTGTTAGGACTGTACTTTCCATATCTTTTAGATTAAACTGGGTCTATACCAGGAATCTTATTTTACACTATCCTACACTTTACTACACTTGTTAATTTCTGTGAAATACACATTTGACCAATCTGCAGGTACTGGTGAACTAAGAACCACTGATGTGTTACTGAACTGTACTATCACATAGTTCAAAGAATTCAGTCTACTGGTTGATCACCTTTCATTCTAAAAGAAGCACCCTAAACATTAAAGTTTTCTCCTTAAGCATGCAAATGTCACATCAAAAGCCGAATACAAAGATTGTGCTCAATTTTAAAATGCCCTTTGGAATGTGCAATTGAAGATATGTAAATTATTTATTAAAAAGGTTTGTGTATTGTCTCGGTAATTAGAAAAGTTTCTAAACCTAGGTCAGCATGTAAACATCTGATTTTTGAAGGTCCAAAGTAAATGAAATAAATTCATACAATTTTCTTCAAAGCTTTTCTGTGCAACAGAGCATGTTTTTTTTTTGTTGTTGTTTGTTTTTTTTGGTGATAAAGAAAAAGCCTCTTGTCCACCATGAACTTTCCTCAGGAACTGAACTAGTTATTGTAGTTCTGAGCTAGGAAAAAAATAAAAATAAAAAAAATCTTAACACAGTAGTTTCAAATTGTACCTGAAATATCTGGTAGTATATGGTTATACCCTGAAAATGCAACTTCAACAGTTGTCTTCTGATTTTTTTCCTATTACAATAGTCATTTGAGATATTTATTTGCGTTAAGAGCTTGGGCAGTTGTGTCAAGTAGCACCACATTCCTAAAGTTCTCTTTGACAAGCCATAAGCCTAGCTGGATACTGGCATGTGTGATTCAAGGTGACAGAACTCAGTACTTAACAGGAGACGGAAATGCATTCTAAATGTAACTGAAGTCCAGTTACAAACTATGGAGTTATATAATTCCATCAAGTCAATTGGAAAAAGCCTATGCTTGAAGTTATGCACATGTGCTCAATTACCTCATTTAATCAGTCACGAAACACCATATCTGCAGTAAATGTTTTAACCTAACGAGATTTAAGCAATGGAAGCAACAACGTAAATAATGCAACTTCTTTCTGGATATAGTCTGTTGCTTTCATACATTTTAACTACAATCAATGGAAACGAAAAAATTATGGGATACAACGTTGGGATATCTTCTTTGAATTTACTGAATTCCTTCCAAAATGCCTTATGGACTGACTATTTAGTATGCATCACCATGCTCCCATACAGCAACGGCTGTTAATCTTCTAAAATGTACAGAAAAGGAAAAAACATTAGCTCTACAAACAGGCTTATTTTGGTCTATTTTGCCATTTTTAGTATATGAGCTGTTGGGTTTTCTACGGGGGAAAAATAATTCTAGTAGGTTACTGTAAATTAAATAGCTAAAGTAGGGATTCACTGTCTAGCATGCCTAAAAATCAGTGAAACAAATTCACTTTTCTTCTCTTTTCAAGGTCAGCCAAGATGCCATACAGACTGTATTATACAATTGTATCACATTGTAGACATACTGAATGATGAAACTTTAATTCAACAAGCTCAGACTTAAAGTCCAGTACGAACATGGTGTTAGATGTGCTTTCCAGTGCCTCTGGATATTGCATTCAGTCAATGCCTCTCCCCTAGGAAAACCACCTCCCCCCCCGCCACAAAGTAACCCAAAAACTAGAATCAGTCATAAGCATGGCAGGCAGGGCAAGACTGAATTTTTGTCATTGCAATGTGGAGCTGCTGAAATGACCTTAACAGCTCAGTGAGATAACTAGCGCTGCTCTGGTTTTACACTGGTAAATCTCTTTTACACAAGAGATGAGGATGTAATTCCCCTTTTGTTGTTTAACCAATTTTAACAAGAGGAACTGGAAGGGGGGGGGGGGTGTCAACTACTTTCTGAAAAGGTATCCTTGAGTGGAAAAGGCAATCTTCAAAAAGGAAGAAAAATTTAAAAACATTTCCTTTCATTTCTTATCTTCCTGAAATACATATATACAGTTTGTTCCCGGAAGTGTCTGAAATGCCTTCTGGTAGCTTTTAAATAAACATGAAAAATCTCCTTCAGAGTTCAAAGAGTTTCAAATAATGACAGAGAGAAGAGTTCTTGGGCTGTAACACTGATGTAAACAAAGGTCAGGAATCACTCTCAATAATTAAAATGCATTATCATTACTTTTGCACTTTTAGTCTGCTATCACATAACTGAATTAAGCTTGAGCAAAGCCCTAATGTGCTTCCACAGTAATCTTTTCCTGTGCACTAATACCAACAGACCTCAGCCACATTTCTCAGCTAGGAGCTAATGTTTCTGGGTCCGTGTTACTGTTCCATTTGTCAGTAAAGCCTTATTTACTTGCTTCCTGTTATTAATTATGGGAAACGGGATCTCTTCAAACTGTAGGAGAGGCTCTTTTAACTGCTGTCTAGACTTTTCAAGACAAAATATTGATGAGCCCTTTAATGTTTGTGCAGAGACACAAACTGAGCGAAAAAAACATCGTTACCCTAACAGCTTAAGACTCCTTATCACACATCCACACAAAAAAAAATCCTTTAAATCACTCGGGCTCACATCCTTATTGTTAGTCACTGAAGTAAGGTTTTCTTTCATAGTTGGATACTTTCTTCATCTGTCACACTGATTAATTAACAGCTCACAGTATGAGCCCTGAGCTTAAATAGCCTACTGAAACGAGGAGGAGAGATCAACATTAATATTCCATAAAAAGCTAAGGAGGAAAAATGCTTTCTTTAATATGAAGGGATCCATCTCCTAATAAAAAAATTAACTAATTTATGTTTAATTACATTACACAAGGAGATGAAAGTGCATGGCCTGTGAAGGAAGATAGCAGCAGAGGATTAGGACCAAAGTTAAAGACAAAATGTTTTAAATTAATCTGTTAGTTGGAAAGAACCAGGTCTTGATCACCAGTGAAATATTTTCTTCACCATTAAAAAAGCCAGTTTATCAACACAGTAAACAAGTCTACAAACACAGTAAAATTGCCTGTAGAGATATATGATATGCAATTGTGTGAAATGGTGATTTTCTAAAACCTGAACACTGTAGCTTTTTTTTAGCTGAAACACTGGTAGTTTCTCCCCACACATACACCTTCCCTGAACTGTTACAGTCTGGCAATTATTTCAAGAGTTTGACTTTCAACAACTACGAGCTCTCCCCCCTTTTTTAGCCCCTCCAGTACTGCTGAGTTGACAAAAAATTACAGATGCAAGAAAAGCTGACAAATGACTACAAGGCCCCTCCTCTCCAGTGCCTCGACAGTCGGAGCTCCTGCCAAAACATGCCTGAAAGCTAGCGAGGAGACAAAGACACAAAGATTCCATTTTCTCGGGGAAAAGAGTTTTCACGTAGAAGCTACCAGAGAGAAGAATAATACTCACAGCACACTGCCACACATATCATTTCAAAAGCAGAGCAGGAGTGTGTGTTTCATTATTCACTAAACTCAACGAATGCTGTTTAACACATAGCTCTTTTTAAACCAAAAAATGCCGGGGTGGGGGGGGGGGGGGGGAGCGGAGGTGGGAGGGGGAGCTTCCATAAGGCTGGAAAAACATTTTCAGTGGAGGAGAGCCTTAAGTTCAACAAGATCCAAGCTAAGACTTCACTGCTGTTGCTCTAAATCATCTCCTGATAATGGTGTAGTACTCAAGCAACCAAAACAAAGTAAAACCATCTTTTTTAGCTCAAAACCATTTGGATATGTTTACTATCAAAAGATTCTTCCCCCAGGGTGTCATTAATAAAGTTGCAATGAGTTTACAACCCTGGCACCTAAGCACTTCCAAGTTTGCAAGCTTTTCATCGTAAGTTTACTACTTTTGGCTTGTTCTGCTGTCGTGACTGGCACTCATCACTGAGCTGGAATGGGTCTGCCTGCGAGCAGGGAGATCAGCGGTGAGGGGAACACAGACGAGCTGAGCAAATGAAAAAGGAAGAACATGACTTCTCCTTTAAACCAATCAGGAAGTTGGGATAGAGCACAACTAAGTGTGAGAAAATTGGGGACTATTTGATTTTCTCATTAATTTAAAAATGAAAAGGATGTTTACAACAACGGCATGTAAGCTTAAAAACTATCAATCATTTTAAGCGTGATTCCAACCCATCAAGATGCAGTGGCAAAAACCAATTGCTATTAATGTAAGCTCTCACCAGACTGGGAATTTGGAAAGTAGATGTGTAAAATGGAGGCTCCATCACTGGTAAGGTTATGTGAATGCTCACAGATCTGATCATTACTGCTCATCAACATGGAGTATTCTTATAAAGTCACTGCTTAAAACAGCCCTTCTGTGAGGCTGCTCCCACATAAATAGCTGCAGAGCCACCTGAATTTTATCAAGGTCTTCCACTCTTTCATCAGAAACACTAATGCAGTCTTAAAAAAAAAGTACATAGAAAATATTACATAGCGAAAAGACTAGGAGTGTGATTGATGCCCGGAATTGACAGGTTTGCAATTGAGGCCAGAATACAAGTGCCAAGAGCCCTCTCCCAGATGTGCTCTGCAGCTGCACTGCTCTTGGGACGAGAGCAGGCCCTGCTCCTGCATCTGAGGCACCCACAGGAGAGCCCTGTGGGCGGCCAGCCCAGATTTCCACCCTCTGCTCACCCTCACATCCCCTTCCTATAGCCCAGCCGCATGCTGTACTATTTTCTCTGCCTGCCAAAGACCCAGGCCACAAGGTTGTGGTGCTCTTCTCGCTCAACCCATGTGCTGTTCCATGGCCCTTGCTCTTCCCTTCTGTCTGCTCCTGAAGACTGCTCTGATGATAGGCTTAAGAAAGAAAGGGCTGTTAATCCTTTGGCTAACTCATAAAACCACTTGAGGGTATCAACTCTAATCATCATACATGATTTGTGATAAGTCAGGAACAATAAGAAAACACAAACATTATACTAAAAAAACACAGCCATATTCCCCTTATTTCACCTGAGGGGAAGGACAGGGAATGCAAGAAAGAACTTTGAACATTATATGTTTCGTTATAACTTTATATCTATTTTTCATTAAAATTTTTCACATCCCTTTAGCTGATCCCACTATCCTCCTACTTCCTAAGTCCAAGCATTTTTGATGTCTGCCTAGCCAGATAGCATCCACATGCTTTTTGTTCTCTGTATAATTTACCATCCAACCATCACTCAGATCACTCAGCCCTCCATCTCACGTTTCTGCTGCCACAAAATCCTCCCTGCTCAGATAAAATGCCATACTCCCCACACACAACCATTCGCAGTGCCACAGCAAGAGCAGCATTTCTACCCTCCTTCTATTTGGTCTCCATTCTCCACCAGATAAAACCACCAGCACCTTTCCACTTTCCATCCACGTTACCCATTTTCCCTTACAAGACATCCCCTCTCATGGCTAGCAGTATCCACGGCAACTGTTGTTTCCTCAGACAGGTGTCTTCTTCATCTTGAGAGAAAAGGCTTAGAAACAGCTGTGCTAGCCCCTAACGTCCTACTAAATCTACTCTTAGACCTCCAGCAATGCCAACAAAAGCCAGCCCAGCATCAGTCAGGGAGCTGGCAGACCAAACCAGTGCTGCCAGATCCTTTCTTTGTGCCTCGAAACACCAGCTCCTGCAACTCTAAGTGCTTGGGTAGGGGCAGTTGCCCTGCTTTGTGTTTGAACAGTATCAAGCACGATGGGATCCTGATGTTGACTCACCTGTATCTACCTGTATCTACCAATCGCATCCTCTTACTGATGCAATTTTTTTTTTAAGATGTATTTACTTCCACATTGTCATAAAAAGTATCCCAACCCCCTCCTGTACTCCACCCAAAGAACGTAGAACTACAGCAGTTTAACATGTAGATCGAGTGGTTCGATTGCCTGATTTCCAGAATTAATACAAGAGAAGACTTAGGTCTGAGGGCAAACTCTGGAAAGAATGCTAAAAGGAGAGCTATATTTATTAAAAAACAAACAAACAAACAAACAATTAGGGGCTGCAGTTATTGACTAGGTGAAAGATTCAGAGCAAAGAATGAAATAAGAAACAAGATTTATGAATGGAGATTTACAAACATTCTCCTCTAATACAGCTGGTAAAGGCATTCTTCAGTCTGACATTACAAAAAAAATCTTTTGAGAGAAAATCTAAAATCATATCAGATTATAGAAAGACTGCAGCAGTTGAAAATACTATCACTTGATTTCACATGATACGTGAGTCTCTTCTCTCACTCAACTAGCATTACTTCTCTTTGAATGCTTTTAAAGATTGAGAAAATCAAAATAATAAAATTATTTCAAACTATAAAGGCTGTTGGAAGTCAACATGAAATGTTGCATCTTTGTCTAACGCCTATCTTTGCAGCCAAGTTCATTTTAATGACCAAATGTCCAGGCAATACATGGTACAGGGTTTGAAAAGAAGACTTGTATTTTAGTTGGCTTTTGTATAATATAGACCTTCAGCATAAAATTTAATATTAATGGGCATTATGTAATTAAAGCACTGTGTTTTAGTTCCCTGATGGGTGGTATTTTTTTCCATGTACTGTAAAGTAGACACACAAAAAGTGTGAGATTTTTGAAAGCTGTTTGGAGATTTCAGCCTTGCATGTTTCTCCATTAATTGTGACGGAGTTAGTGTAGCTACACTCAAGATGGATCTGGCATTCTCAAAATGTCTCCCATGAAACTCCATGAAGGTCAATACTACAAACCAGTCTTTTAAAGCATATGCTGTATAATTATAGTATTTTGCAGACCACAAGCTCTTCAAAAAGCAATCATTAGACCACTGAACAGTATATTAAACCTAAAAAAAAGTATTTTCAAATCTATACCATATTTACTTGATACCAGACTTGTTCAGCTGAGTTCAATTTAATAAGCAAGTGGCTTTAACAAGGAACTTGTTACTTGAGTCTTGAGTCTTGGTATTTTCAATCTTGAATGCCAAGAATTAGAAGGCTTCGGGAATCCCATCGCCCCACACTTTAAGGACAGGGGAGAGTTATTCCATGGTTCCTCTGGTGCCTCTGACTATTGCAGGCCAAAGATGTAACAGTTTTCAGAACTGTTGAAAAACTACAAGGTGTTGTGTTTTTTTGTTTGTTTTGTTTTGTTTTTTGCTTTGTTTTTTAAATTTCATCAGGATTGGTGCATGGTACCAAAAAAAAGATTAGACTTAGACCTGTATTTCTGATAATTTAAGTAGGATTTAAGACAGAAAATGAAATGTAAGCTCCACAAGAGCAAAAGACCATAGGTTTGAGCACACGGGCTCAAATTTTCAGAGGAGGATCTTAGCAACATTTATCTGCAGCACTGAAGAATCAGCTCATTTTCTGTCATTTTTTGTCTTTCTGAATAATCTCACAAAAACAAACCAGAACACCGTGAAGCAAAATACCACAGACCTACTTATTTGTGATATTTAAATTATTGAATATGAGGCTTATTTCACAGTATTAATTTTTGTTTAATATTCTGAATAATCTGTTTTCACTCAGAGCTATCTTGAAGCACAACATACTGAAAATCCAAAGGAAGAATTAGGATAAAAAAGGAGTAGTATAAAAATATTGTCAGACCTCTATAACGCTAGTTATTTTTCCTTAGCTAACATCAAGGCCAATTATCAGCTGATCTAGTGAATATATTCTGAGCTATAATACTAAAACTTTTATTTCTTTGCCTTCTAGAGAAATCATCACAGAATTGCAGAAGAGCAAACGAAGTGAGCTGAGGGCAATTCGACCGTCTTCTCTGTCAGTTCCCCAGAAGTCTATGAAGCATATTACTCGGTCTCCAAGGTACTTCCCAGAGATTAGTTGGTCATGCTGTACAATTAGGAAGTGATTAAAACAAGCTGTTTCTTCATTATATTAAGATACTTGCAGCAGTGAGAGCTGTTACCCTCTACATGTGTACCTTTCCAAACTGAGAATATTTATTAGCACTTAATAACGATGTGTCACCTCAGCCAAGTGACCAGGCAGCGCAGTGGTCTCAGGTACAAGGAAGATGTTGTTATGAAACTCCACCTGTCTCACCTGGGCAAATCCAGTGAGAACATTTGAGCTAAGAATGCTCAAATGTATTTGAACACTATGTTTAATCTTGGGCATTTTATTTACTTCAAACATACCTGTAAACCTTTAACAAAAGGTAATCAACAAAACATGTAGAGTCTAAATTAAAGAGATGGGGTTTAAAATGTTCTTATGAAAAGAAAAGATTCACCAAGACTCCACATAAATGATGCTTTCTAATAAGGCACATGAAAACCTCAGTTACAGAAATCATTATTCTAGGTATTACGTGCTCTTTTATATTCCCAGCAGGATGCTTTTCATCTCATCAAGAGTTTCCAAGGCTATTTAGTGTTTCTGTCTATGCAAAACAGACTTAAGGGCCCCCCAAAAGATCTGCTAATTAAAAAAAAATGCCTAGTAAAGTGGTCAGACAGACTGGAACTCAAGTATTATAGGTAAGAGGGATGAAATGAAGGCTTGGAAACTATAATTTCTCTTTCTGTGGTAGGAGCAGAAGCAGCTGTTATAGACTGGGCAAATTAAAGATGTGGCTGACTAAGCCAACAGTCTGGAAACAAGACGTTGCAAAAACATAACAGCAAGTCATCTGCACCCCACTTTTAAAAAGCCAAAAATGCTGACCATTTCTTTTTCTCCCTCCCTTCCTGTTATTCTCATCTGTCACAAATATCCTCCAGCTGGTATCCTTCCAGCTTTTGCTCACCAGTTCTTATTTCCCACCCCCGTCTTAGGGAGTTAATAATAATTCCTGGGTCTTTGGACAAATATTCCATAGTGGGAGTTGTCAGCAAACAAGAAAGGACACTTCTAAAAGAAGAGCAGGTGAAATAAAAGAGATGCAGTTCTACACATTAGAACTGTTATCATTCTTACAGGACAGTTTCATCTGCCCAGTAAAATCAGCATCTAGATATAGCAATGTCTCAGATTAAAAATCAGAAAAAATGCCACCTTCTTTCTTGATCCCTTTTCTAGTCTATTTACCTTCCTTCTTTTTAAAAACAGTTAAAACTAGTTGTGCCATGAACAAATTGAAGCTGTATACTGTTTTCCATGTCTGAAAGTGATGGATGTTCAATGTATTTCTGCAAATATTACTTAACAAAAAAATTAGCCTTTCCTCACACCAGGTTTGGACTATGAACCTCCTGTTAAAAGAAGCATTAGCTTAGCTTTAATGTCAAATGGTGTTGTGAAACTAGAATTTCTCTCAATTTATATTAGCATAAACCTGTGGACTATTTTTGATCTCAGATTATACATCATGAATGAATATCATGTGATCTACTTCCCAAATGTCTGTTCAGACTCAAAACAAGTGCTTCATTTCAGATTTGTGAGATACATTTAAGCACTGCCGTTTCAACACTAAGACAACATTAAGTGTTGCTGCACTGAAACATTGCATCATATTTGAGACATGCTGAAGCTCTCCATAAAAATTGTTCGTTAAATACATTTTAAAACATTTAGGAGATTCATATCTTAACTCACACTCAAAATTGATACAAGCAAATTCGGTGCCTCACTTCTTATCAGAAATGAATCAAAGTTAACCTTTAAGGTGTCACAGGGCCTTTTTCTGATGCCTTTACATGAAATAAAGTGATTGCCTTTTAGCATTTTCATACAAGTGTAACAATATAAGAGAACAGCAAAATAATTCTGAAGGTTAAACCCCATATTCAGTACAGTTTTGTTTTTGTTGGTTTTTTTCCTCCTACTGTGAGAGCGGGTATTGGAGGAGGTTCTTCGCATCTCCTCCCACGCAGTTTCTGTGCTTCATAAACAGAAGCCAGCTGCAATTTTTTCAAGCCTAGTGGTTAGTTGACATTTACCATTAGTTTATGCTTTCCATTCTATCTTATCACAGAAGAGGGCTAAAAATTTACTTTTAAGGAGTGGAGATTAAATCTTTACATTTTTAATTCTCCCACATTGAAGGGAGGGGCCTGCAAACAAGGTTTTGTGGTGGGGCATAAAGAAGGGGCAAAAGGATAAAAAAGGATAATGCTGTGCACCAGAACAGAGAATAGGACCGAGGAGTCCTGGTTTTACTATTTTGCCTGCTGGACAACACTTTATTGCACCTCTTGACCAGTTGTACTGAGGATGGTGTTGTTTATTTCCTTTTCAATCTCAGTCACTATCAGTCACTAAAGAATGTAGTGTAGAGTGTTGATTACATTTCTGCTTGACAAACTTGGCAGTGTTATTCAGCAAATACCAAAAAAAAAAAAAGGTCTTACATATATACCTATGATATAGCAATTTGATGGTAAAGATGGGAGAGGGGAGGTAGAGGTCTAGGACACCTCACAAAACACTTTACATTTCCAGAGCAATGAAAATGTCAAATCCAGCTGAAAAGGTATCACATGCTGCAAACAAGTGCCTGCTGCACCCCTGTGAAAGACTACCACTACAGTGTAGCCCCCTCCCCAAATTATGATGCAGCCCTACTGTGCAACTTATGAGTCAAATGAACAGAGAAACAGCTCTAAGGTTTGTATTTTGGTGATTGTCTTGAAAATAAACTCAGTTATGAATTTTAAATATGCAAAATTCCTGTACCAAAGTATAGATACAAGACAGCAGTGTCACAACCACTATTTTCAACAGTGGAACACACTTAAAAGTATTCTCAGGCAAACAGGTATCTTGAACTCAGTGAAAATAGAGATGGCTCTCATTTAAGGCAAGTTCATACACAAAGGAATCAGGAAGGCAGAGGTGATCTGATGAACAAAACTGCCCCCAAAATCAGGAAGTCAAAAAAGCTGTACCTATAGTCATTAACAGCCTACTAAAACCTCCAGTGGGAAATTAACCTCAGAAGTTAGTCAGCCAGCAATACTGTGTTTATTTAATGGACTTTTACAGAGCAGAAATCTAGAGTATGTAGCCTTTAATCTGGTGATATTTACTAACAGAGCTTTTAAAAGAGGTAACATTAACAGGATTGCTGTAGATATGAAAGGGAACTTGGAAAGTGCAATTACTGGATGGCTCCAAATTTTATCTGATCTGTTTAGGAGCCACAAAAGAAAGCCATCTCAGACAGCTCACAACAGAGTGCCAGAAAATACCATGCTGTTTTTTTTTCTTAGGTCTAGGTCAGGACATTTGAAGACATCCATGACTAAGTATGATTTCTTTTTCCTGTATCAAGGCTCTCATGACCGAACACCACAGAAGCAGTTAAAA
Source organism: Cygnus olor (assembly GCF_009769625.2). NCBI lineage: Eukaryota > Metazoa > Chordata > Aves > Anseriformes > Anatidae > Cygnus > Cygnus olor. The sequence goes on from NC_049176.1 coordinate 6,534,012, forward strand.
ATCATACTGCCTCAGAACATCTGCAGAAACTCAGTAGTGCAGCTGTTCACTGCACGTGTTAAACAGGCAGTACTAAAAATTGTAAAAGTGGGTCAAAGAAAAACCAAGACCTAAACCAAGAAAGACCTAAAACGAAGAATTTCACATAGGTAACTGGAATAGAATGTGAAAACAAGCTTTTCTCCAGGTCAGCAAGCTGAAAGCTTTAAGAGAAAAGCAGTTTGCAGCAATCCACACACAATAGGTCATGAACATTACTTCCTTTTATTGTGTATTGCACTTACGGGGCACTAAATTTTTCTAAACAGTATCCTAAGCACACTTTTAAGTCCAGCCAACAAACATCTGAATGTCACAGCAGCCTTTTAAGAGAAAGCTTCAGTACTGTGAGTTTTTAAATAAAGATTGAAATGTTTCAAGTAAGACCAAATAGACTCCAGTGCTACCTTCTCTTGTTCCTTCAAATTAAAAATGAAGAGCAGCATGTCTGGAAAGTAGGCAGAATGTAATTAAAAAATGATCTTTTTGAAAGAATAAAGGAGAAGAGCACCAATCTTTAAATAAGGTGGAAACCCATCTGGAGATGGACAGCAGTATCTGTTTCTTTTTGTAGTGTAATGATTTAGAAGTGTGCTCAAAGACAGATCTTAGTAATAAATACTACGTGGAAAGACATTAAGTACTAAAAATGACATGCATCCTATGTAAGCATGATCTAACCATCGCCTTTTTTTCCCCAGTGATATAAGCTTTCAAGAAATCAGACATACCCGTGTTAAAGTACATTAAAAATAATAGTATCTTAGCATGCATGCAAAATCTTTTGAAAGACTTTACTGACTGCAGTTAGAATTTATACATCAAAAGAAATGCTATAAAAGCCAACAATAAAATTAAGGTTTTAAAAGTTTTTGTATGAACTGAAGAGAGGGATTCAGATGAATCAGATGGATTTCTTTTTCTTCCATGAAGGTCTCCTTTGGTTTCATTAACAGGATTTGGTCCTCACATTTGCATGTTTGTTGTTTTGTTGTTTGCTTTTGTATTTTAAGCAGCCCTCACATTGACTGCATTAATTCTAGTTTACGCTATGCACAAATAGAGCAAAATATCAAGTACATACATGACCGCACAGAGAGCAAGACGCCTCCATGCAAGGCTCAGTCGACTAAATGCAAGAATTTCCCATTGCTCCAAACAGCTCTTCAGTCACAGCTAGTGTCTCTCTCTCCATACACGTACAGTCCTGACGCTTCATTACTAAGAACTCTACATCTTTATTCACTAGTCAAGATAAACAACAGATCTATGCATTACTGTTAGTGCTGATTAGAAAGGAAGATCTCTATTTCAGAAAAAGATGAAGAGAGGTTTTGGTAAGTTTTTGTTCTGTGTTAGCATAAGGAAAGGTATGTCTAAATTGTTTTATTTGCTTTGGGGGAAGTAGATCATGGCAAAGGAAAGAGGAGGAGAAAACCTAGGCAACATGATTTTTTTGCAGATAGATAGTAGTCTGATAGATAGGAGTTTCACACAGTATTGGAAACCCAGCTTTCCAGGCCTTTTTCCAAAAATAACAGAGCTTTAACATTCCAGAGGCACACCAAAAACATCAGGCTATCAACCATTCTGGGGCAGCAAGGGGTCTTTTTTCTTTTCCTCACGCAAAAGGGCTTCCCAGAAAAACGTGCACTGAAAAATGTTTCTTTAAGACATCTTTGGTTTTCCCCACAGGGGAAAAAAAAGATTAAATTTTCAACCAGATGTAGTTGCAGTTTTGTTTACATCTGCAAATGAGAGGAAAAAACTAAAATAATGAGAAAAAACACGCTCTACAAAGTTCTAGTAATACCTTTAATCATATTACAAGCTTAATGCATTACATTAATTTGTTAAATTAACACAGTTGGACTTTTAGATCAAACAGGAGAGAGAGAAGATTGCGATCCAACAAAAGCATGTTATAGAAGTACTTTCAAAACATGCCGAGTATTTTTTTGTGCCTGAACCCTAACAAAAGGGTTTTTCCTTGAGGCAGGTATTAGGTATTTTGTCTTCATTTTTGTTGTTTTACTTTTAAATTGTAACTATCTGTTCTGCTTTGTGAAATACACTCCAATCTGCTCGCATTTCTGTGCATAACAGTTTTCTTAGGACACTTTTGTATTAGTAATAGTTGAAAAAATAATCCCATCACAGGTCTGCATTTTACAAAAGACCACAAGCCTCAGAAGATCACTGTGTGCACGAACTACACACTGAGTGAACCCATCACGTCAATCCTACACAAAGCACTGCAAAGTTCAGTGTTTTTTCTACTCTGAAAGAGTCTCACATCAGGTAGTGAAACCTAACTCACTTTGTTCTTTGCCGGTGAATGACTTTTTCCAGCATCCCCTCTTTAAATGTGATTCACATGTTGAGGTTCTGGAGCCGCAGTACCTGCTGCTGCCAAAGGGCCACGCAAAACGTAGCGGTCCCATCGCATTACGGGCATAAAGGGGGCTGGATAGGGGGACCCTTACGAGGACCCCCACCTTCCCTTTCTCACGCAGCCAACTAAACTCTATTATAATTGATGCAGTATGCAGAAACTAGAAGGCGGCTAATTGAGTTTAAAAGCTATACAGTTGCAGGCTCATTTAGGAAATGCCTCCAGGCTTGCTTGAACATTTACTAATAAAACTAGATCACAAAGCAAAGTGAATATCCAACTCAATGTACCCAGAAGGCATAAAAGATCCTTTTCTCCATATTCTTAAGCCCATGCTAACCTCTCCAGCAAAGTATGGTTCTAGAAATCTGAGAATCTCCATCTCCATTTCTCTCATCCTGAAGGCTGAGATGTATGCTGTTGACAGTGATTAATCACAATACCAATTACAAATTTCTGTTGCAATAATACATTACAGTAATACATTACACCTGAAACCAAGGCCCTGTTTTACTAGATTTTGTTTAAAAATGCAGTTTACAGGCTAAGAAGATTATGAAGACAAAAGAGAAATGGCCATACAATTTAGGAACAGAAAAGAGGTCCCTTGATTCCCAAGTGACTGAGCCCCTAAACCACATTTCTTGTAAAGCATGATGATTCCTCTACAATGGAAGATTGTGTGCAGCTGACATGAAGTAGGAAGGAATTGATAGTACCCTGTATTTAAAAGGCTGAGTTTAGGAAGCATAAATACATAGATGTTTCATCCTCCTGTCTTTAAGCTAGCAAGTTTAAAAAAATAGTTTTTTGTTTACATTAGACATTTCTGTTTGAGGGAGAGGCAGATGGAAACCTCATTAGCCCAGCCATTCTGAAACTTTGCTTGCTATATGTACATAAAAGTCAATGCAGGAGAGTGCAATTCTTATCATGCACCTTTAAAGACAAAGTAAAGAAGATCTAGGGCTGGTGACCTCAGCATGTGAATCCAGCCTTTAAACTAAACTAATCCGTTCAGGTCCCAACAGAGCATGAACTGCAATTAAAACTATAGATTCAGTTCTCAGGTGATGAGTCCATGCTGTGTTTCATACAGCTTTGACTACATTGCTGTTATCCTGATAGGTGGGCTATGGATACAAACCTTCAGCGAGCTTTTTTTGTTTTTTTTTGGCTGTTTCTAGGAACACTTCCACAGGAGACTCCCCCTTTTTCTTGACACGGTTACAAAAGCCATAACTCATGCTATTTATAAGAATGATTCAAAATTGACTAAGACAGTGGAATCTCACTCAACATTACATGGTTCACTAGATAGTAAATAGAAAGTGTTGAGTTTTTCAAAAAATTAAAAGTAAAATAAAGCTTCCTCACCTCAAAATAATTTTCAGCTTTCTTCAGAGCACCACTAATGCTATCGTGTCATGATTTAATAGACAAAGGTCTTTAATAGACAATGGTCTGATGTGATTTATTTGGTTTGGGTTTTCTGATCCTTCTTAAACTCATGGTGCTCATGATTAATATCCTTGGGAGTAAGAGGTGCAGATTTCCCAGTAAATTGAGAGCTATGTATCATCACAGGCCATAGCACAGAACATCCAAGGAAAAAAAACAAAAAACAGGGAGAGCCTGTGCAAAGAAACTATTCACACAGTTTCCAAAAGAAAATAAGTTTTCCCTCCCCTTTAACACCTCTCAAAATTTTCTTATTTATTGAGAGAAAAATAAGGTTAATTGTTCCCCACCACCACCTCCACTTTCCCACGTTGTTCTGTATCCACAGATAACATAGGAAGCTACCATTAGAAACATCTACACAAGTGACAGCACCTACGAAACTTCCTGCCATTGATCAGCTGCCTACTAAGGCATTTCAAGTCACGTAAATGATTTGAAGAAATAGTTTAAAACAAAATCCACAACAAGAGTATCCATAATATTTAGTGGAATAATTAGGTGTGAAAGGAACCCAGGACCAGCTCCTGGCCCAGACAGGAACATAAAGGAATTTGAGCACATGTGTATTCAACCATGGTAGAACATGTTCTGAAATAATGCTAAAAACTAGGAAAAAAGTCACTGTTAGCGTTGTTCTCGCATTCTTTCAAACTTTAAGCTTTCAGAGTCCTGTAAGAACAGAGTGGGAGAAACACTGGAGCTGAACATCTAGATACACTTCTGTAAGTGGGTTTTAATTCTCCTTTATATACACAATGTAATCACAACTAAAGCAAGTAGCATGATGAATAGAAGGTTTTGAAGGTCTTTTCTACTTTGTCTCATTAGGTACTAGACAATTCTTCCCTTACCTGGGATTCAAGACGCCATTATTATATCCTCAAACCTAACTACTGCTTGCACCCACTTGAGTAATATGAATACATGTAAAAGACTGCTTCCCAATGTAATGGTTTATTTCACATGCTTAATCCACATCGCTACAACCATACTGAAAGTATTTCAACAGATATAACTTATCAGATTGTCAAATTATACCCTTACTGTCCAACAGTTACAGCACCACTCCATACAGCAAAACAGGAACATCTGGGATCCTGCTTTCATGATGGCAGCTGGGAGTGCACTGCTATATCAGGAAGTGAACTGTGCTCTCCTCAGGGTTTTAATTGTTACAGAATATACGCAGGGCTTTTAGAAAAGGAACAGCCATTTTGGTTTCTTGAAGGATTACTTGTGTTCAAAGTATTATTTTTAGAAAAGTTATCTGAGTATATCATATGCTTGCATGACACAGAGACATTGTGCATGTTCATTCTGTATTTAAAACAGTTGAGCATGGAGAATGGTTTCATTTCAGAAGTTAAGAAATTATTTCTTAAATAGTGCTAAACCTGAAGATATTTTGTGTGTGTTTTTTTTTTGTTTGTTTGGTTTAAAACCAAACACCAGTAGAGTTTTTTCACTAACAGATGTTTTGATCATACTTTTAGGAAAGTAAAAAACGGTTTGGAAAAATGCTAGCCACTACTTCTTTCAAGTTGTCTTTTGCTTTCACATTATTCCTTGCAAAGGCTTTTTGGCAATAAACATAAGAAAAATTACTCATTTACCTTCAACCAAACCCTGTTATATGACAGGAAAGTGACCACTTACAACCTCGGTCTATATCAGGTAAATGAAGCCAGGCAAGATTAACTTCTTACTACAAGAATAGTATAAGATAAGTACCTATCATGCCCTCTCTAGCTTTCTGCAGCACACATGCACACTTTACCCACACTTTGTTTTTTTTTTTCAGTTAAATGAGGGGATTGTGACTCACTAAATATTTCATTATTATTCATTTATCTTTGCTGATTCCTGCAGGACTATATGTACCGGATAGTACTTAAATATTATCAGTCTGTTCTGTGTGGAATGCATGCACACCTTCCTAGCATCACCAAATGCTCTCAAACTTAATTACTAGTTAATCAATGAGCCTTTTAGTTAGTTAGAATTTATTTCTCCACTTCTCAGAAACTGATATTTTTTTCCACTGATTATGCTGTTACAATAGTTTTCTAATATTTATACATAATCCCTCTGAGCAGTATGAAGAACATGAAGGCCAAGTATAGGGGGGAAGATGATACAAAGATGCTGTAATTTTTTCTTCATCATTTACCCTAAGTTTTCTATTAGAACAAGTTGTAACTTAAATATCTGAAGACTACATCCATGATCTGAAAACACCAGACTTTGAAAGAAAAGTCTGTGACCCTTCACAGGTATTAGCATTTCGGTTTAGGAGCAGCTGTTAAGATACTCCTAAGCTCTTCCAGACTTACTCTTCTTATAAACACTTCCACTAGCTTGAAGGAGATTTCAGCATAGGTAATTAAACTCTAGGTAAATCTTAATTTTCTATGGGTTTCAATAATTTGGGGAAGGAAACACTAGCCTACCAACAAAGCTGTTGGCAACATGGGTGCTAAGAAACCATTATTATTCAAAAAAAAAAAAAGAGCAAAAATCTATGCATTTTCAAAGTAGTTAGTCACCTTCAACACTATTTTTCACCATTTGACATATGTAAATTTGATGTTTACTGTAGAGGTACTTCTGTTCATTTTATCTCACATGGAAAAAAAATTAAATAAGCAAAAGTTTACCCAAAATTCACACTTGTAGATTGCACATCTGCATAAGTTGCACGTGATAAACTGTGAACTATGTGCACAGACACACAAGTCTGTTTGCAAAACACAGAATTTGGGAAGTTTAGCACACAATTCAGACCTCTAATTACTTGAGTTGCACAATTTTTCAGCAGTGGGTACATCCTAGGCTGTTTTAATTACTATGACTAGCCATAGTGAGAAAGTGCAATCACGCTGATCAAAAAGGATTTTGTAAGTAATGATCATTGTGATAGCAAGAAGAAGGAAACCTACAGTAAGAGCTAACAGTAGATCTCATTTCTGTTTGCATTTGACTAGTTTTGCGCTATGAAGCAAAAAGTGAAACTCTAGCCAAAAATGAGGCATAAGTACATTGGCATGGCAGTGAAAGAAGAAACTAGCAACAAATAGAGGAAGAGGAAATAAAGGAAACCCAGGTTTTTCCTTAATACCTGTAGCCCAAGAATTATTTTTTCTTCTTTTCTCATGACACTTCTGAACAATAACAAAGAAAACCATGATTTCTACAAGAGAGAATATAGAAAATGTGCAGTCCCCCCAACATACTCCAAGGTTATACCCATTGCATTTGCTGTTAGAAGTTTATAGAAAACTTAACCTTCCCAGATTTATTACTTACAGGTGTAATTTCCAGTTAATATTCCTGGACTTACTGACAAAGCAACTTTATTTAAAGCCACTAAACATTTCTTTGAAGAGCTCCCTCCGCCCCGTGCCAAAACTAAAAAGTACTGATTGTAGTACCCATGCAGAGTAGTTTAAGCAAAAACCTTTTCACTAATATTCAGAAGGGAAGGAACACAGACAGCTGCTTTCACTTGGCCAATGTACCTTCGTGCATTTTATTGACTGTTCTAATCAAGATTCCTTCCAAAATCAAAGCAGTCATAGGATTTCGTTCAGCATATTCTAGTACTAGATTTTGAAAGAACCTGAGCAGTTACATAAATGCACAGAATCAGGAGAAAGCCATTTGGATGAGCGCAGATTTGAAAGACTCTACTTCAAAGAGGTAACCATGAATTACAGACGCTAGGTAAAGAAAATTTTCAGTAAGTAAATTCTGCTAAAGTTCAGGCTAAATTAATGCCATAGCTTTGTTTTTCTTCAGTAATATAAAATAGATCAATTTCATTATTTTTCTAGTAGAGAAACATGCACTGAATTTTAGGGGTGATTTGTTTTTAAGTGAGAAGAGAAAGTCATACATAAGCACACATGTTTAGCACCCTTGGAATTTGAGGCTTGTTTTTAAAACAAAAAAAAGGAAAGCTTTTCTGAAACCACTTCCCCATCTCTTTAGCAAATACCAAATATTATTCAGTTTTGATTTATTCAGAGAACATAAACTGGATTTGAAGTTTGTTAGCCCAGTGTGAATATTTTAAAAGAATCCATGCACTTAGTCTAAATTGGAAACAGCTAACATGTACCTTGTTTAGTACTAGACTTGTATACAATGAACAAGTCTAAAGGAAAAAAAAATGCCTACAAGCGATTTACAAAGGCTTCATTCTTTTGTTTGCATTCTAACAAGAGCGTAAAGCAATAACGTCTCCTGCTAGAAATGGGGGAGTACTTTAAACAAGTTTCACTTACACAGCATTTCTTCTCTTTTGAAATACATACTTTAAAAATGCTTCACAATTAACATATTGTACACATTTTGCAAGGTCCTCAAAGATCTGGAATTGTTTCTGGAAAGACTCAGTTCAATTTGGCAAACAATTACAGCATACATTACTCTAAGGTGCATTAAATGTCTGGCTTCCGTGAGGGTACAGAAACATGTGCTTTACCCACAGTTAAGTCCAATAAGCAAAACAAAGTCAGTTATAATTTAAAATTGAAAGGAAAAAAATAAAAAAGGAGAGCAAAGTGAAGGACAACAAGACTAAAAGGCAGGCAACATTACAACAGCAGAGTGGAAACAAATGGGATATTATAACTGGGATGCAGTCACAGGACTCTGCGTAACTCTGTTACAGCTAAACACCAATAGCTTCTGGTGAAATTAGTTCTGTGTGCCACTTTAGTGAAAGTATAAAGAAGCACATTCAAAAGCCAACGAGCACAAAGAAAACATAGTCATGACTATTCACAATAGCGAATTCTGTACTGAATGTGTGAACTGGACATGGGTTAGACAAAATACAAGCAGCCTCCCTTTGCCTGGGATCTTTGTAGCAATACAAGCCAAGCAATCTAAACAGAAATGGCTGGCTGTGCTAGGAGAAGGGGAAGAAATAAAACCCCACAAAAACAAAAACTGCTTTCCTCATGGAAGAATGGTAACTTTGGACAACATTTTGCACCACAAGTTCAACGGGTTATTTTATTTGCATTGTAAGTACAGACCCAGAGATTTTACAGTATTCCTGTCTCCATGCTATTGCTTCTTCTGCCATTAATGGCATTTAAATTATAGACCCGCTGCAGCCATGTAGTCAAAACACCACATCATCCGATGAGACACTGTATTATAATGTCAGTGTGTCTGTGTTTTAACTGTTCTTTCATATACTGTACTTCTCATCAATCACTCTTTCTCTGCCAAAGAATAGATACAAGAGACGATTCTATCTTTAGACTCCACTGAAATTTTGTGCTCAGACAACTGCAATACTTCATCATTCATCACATAGCCAAGACTCTTGTTTACAACCATGAAATTTTTAGAGGTACAAGGACTAGATAAAAACATTTATAGAGAATTTAAACTGAAAATCAAGGATATTGTTAGGGAGGCAGATTAATTAAAGCACATTATGCTAACTTCTAAACTAAATATTACACTAAAAAGAAATACCTGATCAAGTACTTTTAGTGTCCAGTTTCAATAATACATTCCAGATGTACTGAAACACTATTTTCCAAAAGCACGTACTGACCTGTACATATGTACCGTTATTCACAACAACAAATACTGATTTGCAATAGCCCTCTGACAGCATCTCAAACAAGAATATATTCAATTTCAAAATGATTTTGTGACAAAATCTGAGACATTCCTTTTTCTAAAAAACCCCAAGAAGTTAAAACCACTCATATGAAGTCACTAATGGAGCTAGGTACTGAATCCAGATTTTTGGCCTGTGTTTAAAGCTTTTTCGTCTCAAAAGCTAAGAAGAAAGCTGTTTCAGTGTCACTAAACTGCTTTTTTTTGGGGGGGTCTGCTCCTATAAGCTGGTCCCCTGCTGGCAGCCCTCAGACAGACAGCTCCACTTAAGATGAAAGGGATTATTTATTTAAGTGAGAATTTTCAAGATTTCATAATGTTTCCTATTTTCTGCAATTTAAAGTATGTTGTTCATCAGCCCCAGCACTCAGAGCTCAAAGCAATGCTTTAAAGTATTCACACTAAGAAATAAACAATTTATATTATTAAACTGCAGTCGAACTTTTTTTCAGCATTGGCTTATTTCTAATGCCTTATAAAAATTAATAATGATTATTGCTTATTAAATGCATAGCCTCAACCCTGAGGAGCTAAATATCAGGAATCCATACACTTTTGTGAGCGTGTAACAAACTCGCCAAGATTATCTAGAGCAACTGAATCTATTCAGCAGTTCAGCTGAGCTTTTACAATTGTTTCCACTGGGGGGAAGGGCCAAGTCAGCACACACTTTTTTCTGAAGCGTTGAAATTGTTTGCCCTACTTTTCCTAAAGGAAAACTGTAGCCTTTCTATTGCAAAGAAAACAGTATTTTATGACTGACCTAGCTTGTTTTATTTTTATTTTTCCCCTGAAATGTAACGTCTTTTACTCTTTCCCTGCACTCCATTTTAAACTTCATCCAAAGCTGCAGTGATTTGACATTGGACAGAGTATAAAAGCAAAACAAAACTCCCCCCAGCCCTCCTCACAGTTAAATAACAACGGAAATACATTGCAGGCATTGGAGAAAGTTATGCAGGCACTGTTTTTATTTTATTTTTTAAACAAAAGTTCTTCTCCAACAGGTGACAAAAGCATGTAGAAGTAGGTCTACTTTTTAAAGTCTTGAGCTGTCTGAAATATTTTTACCACCAGAAGTGCTTCCGACGCAGTTCCTTCAAGCCTCATTGATGCATACTCAGCGTGACTGACCTTACAGAGGCTCCTGAAGTAACTGAGGTTGGAAGGGACCCCAGGTCCTCACCTAGCCCAATGCCCTGCTTAAACCAGAGCAAAATCTGATACTACCCTGTACTGGTTGCCCTGTTTAACCAATTCTTAAATATTGCCAAGAATGGAGATACCAGCCTTTGCTGACATGACTGTAACACTGAGTCAAAACTTGAAAAATGTATATAACAACTCTATACATAAGCTTATGTCATGAGCCACTAAAGTTGAAGAACATCTACAGTTTAGCTGTAGCATTCAAGTTTTCTTCATTACTTCTAGTGGCCTTTTTACAACAACAACAAAAAAAAAAGGCTGTGGTAGACCAGATAGTACTCAGTGGTAGCTGTTGGTAAATGAACTCAATTTAGTCTAGAGTATTAAGTGATTGAGTAATGATCACTGATCTAGACATGGATGATGCTGTGAAGATGTGTTTAGTTTTTGCATCATTTTAACCCAGCCACATTCCTAACCCTTAGTTTCCTTCAAATACCATAATTCACCAGAAGTGTCTGAGTTAATTCCAAAGTTAGAATAAATCCCGTCTGACTGCACGAAGTACCTGCAGTTTGATTCTGATGATTTGAAAATTCTCCTCGCACAGAAGTAAATAGCCTTTCCTAAGTTCAATTCTAAAACCAACATAAAAATTCACTCTCAATGTAGTTAAATGGGAAGTGAAGTAAAATTAGGTCCTTTTGAAAACCTACTCCAAAAGACATACCGTTTATAGCCCAAAGCTATCTGTGGAACAATTCATTGTCTATGAGTGAGTACGACAAACCCTCAAAGTATCTATTAAAAGGTACTAGGTTTGATTATTTAAGAACTGGAGATCCTTTGCATAGAGTTTGACTCCCTTAGTTGGTTCAATAGAGATTGTTTGCCCTCAAGTAATGATAAAAATACTAGGCATTCTCATCAGACACCTGCTTCAAAAGACATGATATTGCATAACAGATTTAATTCATGCTTGACTGCTATCTGAGTAATTTGCATTTTAGGTGTAAAAAAGAAGAGCTTTTGGGTGGAACACTAGGATTGCTTCCCCTGTATCCCCCCTCTGAAATCTGGTCCATTTTTGAATTTACTGATACTGACATCATTAATAGAAATTCACTGATTACTGTGACAGAAAAATAGGGAGAGGAACGCATTTAAACACACACACACAAAAAACAACAAATGAGAATGATCTGTACCCTCTGTATCCCATCTTACAAGCCAGCAAGAAGTTTAAAGTTAGACTGTATTTCAACAACTGACAGAAAATAAACACTTAAATACATTCCATTTAATACCTTTTTACATTGGTATTTTCATAGCTTCCTTTTTGAATTCAGAAAAAATATTTTTTGTTCAATTTAGGATGTATCAAAATAAAATAGATATTATACTTTTCCAGTACATGTATTCTTCTGCATTCATACAGAAAGACAAAATTAAATGCCTAAGTTAGTATATTTTTCAAGCAGATATTAGTTATGGAGCATTGAAGGAAAAACCTTTATGAAAGCAATGCAAAAATAGACCCTGTTACGCTTCACAGCTACATAGAAAGTTCCTGCTCTGGGAAGTCCAGCAAATAGACAAAATATATGACACAGTAAAAATCATTTTTCACACTTTACCATCACAAGAAGTCTATTGATAGTGTTTCAAAGATACCGTGCTTTATTCAGACCAGCTTACTTTTAGTCATTTTCAGAGTGACCAAATTTTGAATTTCCTGATAATCCTGATAAAATCATCTCTTTATGTTCATTTGTTTTAAGTACTTCAAACAGATTTGCTTGTTTTCTCTCTAACTAAATGCCTCACCTTTTCCCATTTTCAAACTCACACGCCAGGGTAGCAGAATTGTCTGTAATACCTAATCTGTATATCCAAAAATCCAGCCATACTTATTTTAATTGTTTCCTTTCATAGTCAAGTAGCAAGCAGCTATATTCATAGATGTGATGGGACTGAATGGAACAATTAAATACAAACAAGGTGTCAGTTCTGGGCTTTACACTTCTTGTAATGACTCAAATGCATAGGTCTGTAGAGAAACTTACAGCAGGGCTAAAACACCTGTGATTTTAAAATACTGTTGTAGATTTAGTGTTATGAAAATTAAACAAATTAGAAGAAAAATTAAGCTGCCACAGTAGAGAGAGTTTCCATATTAATTTATGAATTTTATAATAAAATAATTTGCCATAGATACTCTCTAGAGTGAACATAAATTAGCATAATCTGAGAACTGCTTTGCTGAGCTTGTCCAGAGACATTTTTAAGCTGCAAATTTTGATACACATTTTTAATCATGTCCCTGGCAGTCAAAACATTATCAAGTTCCACGATTAATTCCTTACATCTTTTATCAAAGAAATACATAGACACTACTTCCAACAAAAATAAGAAAAGGAGTCTTCCCAAACCCATAGAAACATCTGTCTGCATTCTGGTCCTGAAAAAATGCCTCTATTGCCAGATCTAGGTCAAACTTTGATTTTCTTTTTCCAACCATCTAAGAAATTCAGAAATGGATGCAAACACTGTCTGATGAAAAAGCCAAGCAACCTAAATAGAATTATATTGCAAGTAAGTATCCATGAGTTTGCCAAGAACTTTATATAAACAGTGGACTGAATTATTTTCAGTTTATAATCACCAGCTTGTCACGAGGCACAGACACGTAACACCTTTTAATGCAATCTACTTTGACACAGTTCATAACAGGAGGATTGCTCCTGAGGCAATTTCCCCCTTCTCCCTTCTTGCAGTGCATTTTTGCACATATTTCTGAGCTTTATCATTAGAGTACAGCTGGAGGCATGCTTTTGTTGCCAAACAGTATTCCCCCAGTGTCTTCCTCCCTCATGTGAGGAAAAAAAGGACAATGCTGCAGGGGTGGGAAGAAAAGCATAGTCAGAAACAGTTGTTTTACCCAACCTGTACTAGGCAGCATCCATCCATCTTGCTCGTAACAGCTCTTCAATTGCACGTCATCATAAGCCATTGCACACCACACCTCTCACAAGAATAGACATGTTTTCCGTATTTCTGTACTCTCATTTTACATAAGGAACATTTGTTCACCTTCATTGTATCAAATTAATAAATGAGAAATCAAAAGAAAGTCAGCAAGCTTCGTAGTATAGCACTTTCTTGTAACTATTTTTTCCAAGTATCCCCAAAGACATCTAGAGAGGAGTAACTAGATTGTTTTCAATTACTTGGACTTATTGGCTTGTTCGGAAGATCCAAGAAATATCAGCATGAAGTTTCAGTAATAAATAAATCTGACAACATACTCAAGGAGGTGAACATGGATAAGGAAGGTCAAAACACAGTTAACTCCTTTAGCAGCCTATTCAAAAGCATCCTTTTCTAAAAAGGAAAAATTCTTTTTAAGATAGACTTATGCCAATTACGTGACACTCAGAATAGTAGAAAACTGCAAAACACTTTTTAAGGTTCAACTCTGCAGATTTGCAAGGCTTAAGAGTCCCATACATAGAAGGTGGGGGGGGGGGGGGGGGCAGGGGGTGGAGGTGGATAAACACACAGGAGAATGGTTTTTTGAAGGCTATATGTTGCTCCCACTAACAAAAAAAATATCCCAGAGCTACTTCCCATCAGTTTAACTCCAGAGAAGAATCTGTAAGATAGCGTGCTTTCTCTTTTCATCTAGGCCATCCAACTACTTGCTAGCAGAGTAATGTATATAAATGAACTCTGTAGTTCCATATATCTTTTCTTTTATCTTCTGAGGTTAGCTTTCAGTGTGGTTTGGCTAAAAGCTTATCTAGATACTAAAAACCCTTCTCAGACCCTCAAATTCAGATGCTAACATTTTCAGCCAACAAGGTCACACGCTAAAATACGTACGATTCATACATCAGATATGTAGAATTAGTAACTAAAGCAAATTTGTTTGATAATGGAGACAAACTGTGGCTCTGATTTACCTGCTAGACATCTTCCTGGAGAACCATTCAGCTGTAGCAAACACATCCTGTGTATGGTTTTCTTGGCTGTGCCAGGTCACGTGTCACCCAGGAGCTGTCACTTCAGCATAAGGATAAATACTAAGTTTGGCCTAAGAGGAAAGCAGAACATCCAAAGAATGTATTAGTCACTTAGTTGAGCACAAGAAGGGTTAGGCACAGGAGCAGGAGAGTCACAGGTCTAAAATTGGAGCCTTGAAACTTTGGATTTAATGTTGCTGCCTCCTGCCATTATGGCGATAGGACCAGGAACTCACTCTCCTCTTAACTGGAAAAAGAGTAGGCACTTTTTGCTGCCTCCCTCTCAAGGAATGGAGGGCACGCCCAACTCATGGAGGACCAGGATTCAAATTCCAACTTTACCAACGAGATTTTGAAAACGAGTCTACCCCATACCCACTACAGGGTATGCTGACTGATGCAAGGATTCCTCTCAAATGCCTCCTCCATAAACTTTTATACTTTGCAAAGAGCAATTAAGTATTCAGTCGGCAACAGAGAACATGCTCAGCTACAGCATGGTAACTGAGACAACCATCTCCCTTGTCTTTAGCATTTGCTCAAATGACCAACTACTTGCAGGAGCTGAAAGCACAGGGGCAGGAAGCTGCACGTGCCTGCAGCCAGCTGCACAAGCTGTGCTGAAGTGAGGCCAAGGCGAGCCTGGCCTAGGCACCAGGGAATTCATCTGACAGATACTGTGATGAACCAGAGGTTTGGGCACATCCATGGTGAAACAAGCACTGGATAGGGTTTTAATTTATATACTGGGTACTAGTTAGGCACCTAGGCTAGCTGTGGAACACGTTTAAGCAAAATAACACAGCTTGATCAGGGTTACATTATGCTACTTTCGTAATTATTTTTTTTTGAATGGTTGTTTTAAGTGACTACTAACAATTATCTGCTTATAATAAGTGTGATTAGAAAACTTATTCTATTATTTTGTATACCATCAAATGTCTCAATACTTTTGGGAGGGTCCCTGGATTCTATAAAAATTGGAAATGCCATGAAGAGACATTCACGATTGTGGAGAAGATTTGTTGGCACATTATCTTTGCTTTTACTGCTTTTAGTTTTAGTATTACACCATTTTAGTTTTCAGTATGCTAATTGTACAGATATCATCTCTGTGGTGGAAACGGGGTGCAGTTGAAGTGCTTTGTAGGTATCGTGTGGTTGGTGTTGTGCGCACGTGCAAAGTGGTTTGGTAAGGATATTTAGACTTGACAGGCAGCAAAACACTTCTTGTTTAAAATAGAATTTCCAAATTCACTAAACATAAGTCCTGGCAAATGAAGCACAGAATGTCAAATACAACAGTAGCTAAGCATAAAGGCATGGCATGCAATATAGGATACCAAAAGAAAGCGAAAAAAGACCTCGATACCATTTGAGACAAGTTCAACCCCTTAACCATGCAGGATGGCAAGGTGTTTGTTATGTAACAGCAACTTCAGATAGCTTTTTTTTTTTTCCCCAAATTCTGCCATCCTTTCACTGAAGAGCAGTGGATTATACTTCTACAGAGTCTGAGAGACAGGGAGAGAAGCCAGCAGCAATATTTAGCACAGAGTGACTGATTCCTGGCATCGTTTAGCTTCTCTGCAGGAGGAATCTGGCAGTCTCTTTTCAAAGATGCTGATTGAATAGTTGATACTTATGTTATACAAAGGCTCAAAATAAACGCACAAAAAAAAGAATGAGTAGATCCTAAGCCCCAAAATTACCTTTTTTTTTTTCCTTTAAATGGTGGGGGGAAAAAACCTGGGCAAAGTGCCAAAGACAAGGGAATGCAGACAAAGTTCATAATTCAATTTCTGACTACACATCTCCGACAAACATCTAAAATATATAACAAACACTTTAGGCACAAAGAAACATTAATGCAAGAAAGACTGCTAGTTCTTAATTTTTGTGAGACATGGAATAATCTGCAAAGTAAATTTATTTATTTTTTGACCAGTATAACTATCCCCACTTCCACTCAGAACTGTAAAACTAGCAAGTCTGTCTCATCATAAAGATGGTGAATTTCTACTCTTTCACTACACTTAGGACTTTTGAACTACAGAAGTCCCAGTCAATCACTACCAACAGGGAGTTGAAATCTGCTGATCATTTGAGAAAAGCAGCCATATTTTGTTGCTGAATATCAAAAAGGAACCAATTGTAGGGATGTACATGCTTTGGTTATTCTTGCACACTAAAAATTTGCAGAAACTTATTTACGTGCACACATAAAAACAAGTTTACAGACTTTCACTTTGAGAAACATGAAGCATGAATTTGACCAACAAGGTTGGTTTATGTCCTCAGAGAGGGGAGAGAGCTGGGAAAGGGCAAGAAATTATACTGGACCACATCAAGTAAGCAAGCACACTTTCTGCAGTTCAGAGCCTTTTTGCAATTCACGTAATGAAACTCTCTTTCCATTTGTCTGAAGTAACTGAGTGCCTGGCACACACTTGTAGAACTGATCCATCCCCATTTGGGTTACACAGCACAAGCCCAATCAAGGTGAGGTTTCTCCAGCATGTGACTAACCCAGCCCACTTTCTCGGATACCTCGTCTTTTCAACTATGTTCATGCAAAACTACAGAAAGCTAGTTAAGTTTATTAGTTAAGTTTACAGAAAACCAATACAACTGAGATTCCTAGTGGAAAGAACGGAACATAGATGTATGCTTTTCCCTCTAGTCCACTTCAAGTGGTAATTCTCTGCATCTCCCTCAATATCTTGGCACAGCTTACCCAGTCCAGACTCATTTTCTTTTTGCAGTAAAAATGCTTAAGATTATCCTGCTGTTGATTCACCCATGATCAGCTTTTGTGGTTTTTGGTTTCTTCCAATAACTTAAGTTTGAATGCTAGGCAGACATGGCTGTTTGTTTTAACTGTATTTCAAAGGTTTTCCTTTAAAGAAGAGTCTTACATTCTTTTTCCTAGATATGTGGTTCTTTTTAGACTGCTCAGTCTCCACCTCTTTTGATTATACAAGAGTATGAAAGACCATATATTTTCACAGCATGGGGACAGCTGATGTCCGAACATCAGAAAGTCAGTATTTGGTGTGTGGAAAGAGTATCCCAGGGGAAAAGAGTTTCAAGAGCCCTATCTGAACTGCAGGCCAAACTGAAGTTTGAAACTACTCTTCAAGACAGAACCTGTTAATTGGAGCACATTAAGCTCATTGAACAGTTACAGACCAAAATGGAAGAGCAAGTGAAACAAAATTAGGTAATGGAAGTAAATCAGAGCACGTTCATGAAGGAGAAGGGAAAGTTGAGGCATCTATTAACACAATAATGCCTACTGATGTTATATTCAGTTATATTTTTGGAATTGGAATTACTGTAAGGTACAAGTATCTGCAGAGTATGGACAAGCAACAGGTACGAGAACTAAGGAACCTTAGACTACTGTACCATAGTGTTCATTTGAAAGATACATCACATTGAATTCAACAAATTTCTATGCCATTCCTGCATTCAGATTGCACTTTGTAGTGAAGCACAGCAGAAAGGACTGGAAGTTTTAGCAGAAATATCACTGAGTGTCAAGGAAATGGATCTTTAAGAGCCCCTTGATACTTTCTAAACTCCTTGCATGCAGTTTAAAGATAACATCTAGAAACTAGAAAATAACCTTCACTAAGCACTTCTCCCTTCCCTTTTCCTAGGGAGCTCTCATGTGCAAATATCCTGAAGCAGAGCAGCTTGCATGTGTGCAAACACACACGTGCACACATATAAGCTTTTGGCTGCCAGTTTGTGCCGATCTGTTTTAGTGGCAGTGTGCCTAACCTGAAATTGTTTGCTCCATAACTCCTCAAAAAATGCTATCATGAGTTTGATTGAAGATGTGATGGCATCGTTCATGCCCTCTTTCTAGAAGGCATCTCTGCTGTTTTCTGCCATGTGAAATTAGATTTCCTGACGTGCCTGTGTGCAACCCCCCCACACACAAGTCAGCCATGACCTTCCTGTCTCTACTGTATTACCACATGCCAATAAAATAAATTGCAAACTCGGCCAGAAAGAAAGAAAAAGCACACCCAGCTAGTACTGGGCTTATGCAAATATTTTCAGAAGGCACCTACAAGTAATCCAACATAATCATAAACAGCTGAATGAGATTCTGATACCTAACCTTCAGGTACACTGCCCAAAATAGGTGCTTGAGAGAAAGCATTGGAAGGAAGGCAAAGAACAGGAGAGGGGGAAAGTGATAAAGCTATCATAGGAAAGTGGTAATGCTCCCCCTCCTTTTTTTTTTTGTTGTTTGATATTCAGCAGGAATTTGTCATGACTACAGTAGCCCACTCACTCCCTTTCTACACTAATTCCCAGCATTTCTGTATCACCGCATCTCATACACTTATTGAAGACTCAACTTTCTAATCTTGCAAGTGCAGGTAGAGAGAAGGGGAGAACAAGAAATACCAATAAACTTCCCCACCCTTTGCCCTTACATTGCTGATACTTGCTCTTTCCCCAAACACCTGAGGACTTCACAGACCTCTGCAATAGATGGAGGAGAAGAGTGAAAGAAGAAAACTGATTTGTATATGCATCATAATTTCACTTTCAATTTTACAGTTTAAAAATATTTGGTTTTATATACAGATTACTCAAATAGTTTGGAAGAAATTTAAGCTCCACAGAAAAAAAAAATTACCAGGATTTCTCACGCAGTTATTTCCCTGAACTGTTTCCACGCATTTGGGAGGAATCTAGATCTCAGAAACTGTCCTCAATTTCCTTGCAGTTTGTGCCCTAGAATTGTGTCAAAACACTAAGCATTACAACTGGTCTTTGTTCTCCTTCCTCCCTTCACTATGCCTTCTATCAGTGATGCTGTGAACAGCACATAACAATAACACTGATCTGTTATGCAAGATACATAGACCCTTATATGCCAGTTAAAGCATGATCCACATTTCAGAAGAAAAATAAGTTCCAGAGACATGAACAGACTGGTTATATCCTCTCTTTGGCCGTATTTCTTCCCTCCATCCCATTTATTTCTTCGTCAGTCTTGTATCCTGTCTCCCACTGCCTTAAGGGACAGCATTTGGAACCTTAAACCAGTTTCAAGCAACGGGATGAGGTCAGCCATGAGATTCACGGGACAAGAAAGATTAAAACATTTATCGCAAGTGCAAATGCAGTGCCCTATTCAGACAGCTATGCTGCCTGCTTGTTATCAGGTTGAATTGAAAACAAAAGTTATATTAAAAGACAGCTGGATCATTATTTCTCCTTTCTGCCCCCTCCTCAAGTGCCTGAGGTCATTTTCCACAACAAAAATGAAAGTCCTTCTTGGAAGTGTTTTTGTGCTAAACAGCAGTGGTTAATTTCTTGCAACTAATTAGTTATTCAAGTGAAAGTATAATGATCCTCAAACATGATTGAAAGTGCTTCAACTGAGTTTCCTGCTAACAGCATACTTCTAGAAAAGATGCAATAAATCAGCAGGGTTATGGAAATCTTTAAACAAAGCAAGTCTACGACAGGAACCCATTAAAGATGTAGCCATGTAATATTTATGTAGCTAGCTGACTTGTGCTTTTAACCTAGCACTTTCAGCCATAGCTTTTTAGCACCTGGGTCATTCACTAAGAATGAAATTCACCCTATCTGTTAAAAGCCAGCATAATGTCTCTGCATTAGGTGTTCAGAGTATAGAGTTTACATAGGACTTAAGTAATATAGTCCTCCCACTGCATGGAATTTCATCCCAATTTTTCTAAAGAAAAATACAAATAAAACACCTTTTGGCAACACAAACCTGTGAAACACAAAATCCTCAAGTACCATTAGCACGAAACTTGTTAGGTACCTAAAGAAGAAAGGTTTTATAAATCCATTGATTAAAAAACTCTCAGAACAGCCAGTGTCACCTAGGGTTGTTTAGATTATGATTTTTTGTTTGAGTGATTACTGAGATAGTATTAGCTGATCTCTACACCAGACACACTTTCAGCAAAGGTGCTGACTGCACTGGAATCTTTCTGGACGTGCCATCCATCCATTACAGGCTGGGTACTGCAGAAGAGCAAGACCCAGTTGTGCAGAAAAACATTTTGGTTATGTTTGGGCCTTTTAAGTGTTACTGAAGTACAAATCTGATCCCCTTAAATTGCCAAAAGGAGGAGACATTCCCCTTTCTTCCGTCACATTCAACTGTCTGTATTATATGTTTACCTGTATTTTAAAAACACAATTAAGCATATGTGAAGCAAAGGGAATGTTTTAATAATCCTCGCTTCCGTTGGCTATACGTGCTTTCCCTCATCCCATTTGCTTATTTACTTTATTGCCAATCTCCTAGTCCATCTCCCACAGCTTTAAGGGACAGAATTTGGATTCATAAACTAGTTTCAGTTGAGGTCTCAAACACTTGCTTTTTTGTTCCATGTTTTTTTTTTCTCCTGTCCTGCCCTGCCTTCCTGCAGCAGATGACTGCAAAAAGGGAAACCTCACTCTGTGGGGCTGCAAAAGGGAACTTTTAGGGGTGTAGGAACCGCAATTTCCTGAGAAATGGGAGAAAGCAAAGAGAATATAAGAAATTAGCAGGAGAAAGGGATTGAAGGACAGAGAAGGAGGCTAAACATCACTCCCTCTTCTTCCTAATAAAATCATCTTTTTAAGTTTTAATGGTTTTTGGGCCAATGACCACTTTCAACTCACACTTTCTTTAGGAAAAATAAATTAGGAGTCCAGTTTAATTTTGTCAATGGAAAGTTTAAAGTGGTCACTGGAGCACAAATTGGTGTTCAAAAGGCAGCTGAACTCAAAAGGGACAAGGAGGAGGAGGATGGGACAGCCACACAGACACAGACAAATTAAAGACATTAAGGGTGCGCTATTTTTCAACAACAACAAAAAAGGTTTTATTAACAGTTCCTGTTATCCTGTACCTTTTCGTTGGGGGATTTCTTTAGACAAATATACGTTACTTAAAAATACCTTTGCCGGGGCAGAAAAGTGGTTTGTTTGCATTGGTCTTAAGAAAAAAAACAGTAAATGAGCTAGGAGTTTGCTCCATGAACACGTGGGATTATGCTTTGCCTGTGCAGTAAATCATTGGATCTAGTACAAGTAATTGTACTGCAATGGATTTTGCTATGCTAAACATTTAAACTGCGTGCCTTGTCCTTCAAAGTCTGAGGTTATGCTGTGTTCAGAGCTTTGTAGGGTTCAGTCAATAGCATATTTGTTCTGAATGGTTGTTCCTAGATAACAGTAACAAAAATCCCAAACTTGTTTACATCATTTAACATGCCTAAAAGCTTAGCTCAATGCTAAAAAACACAAGCAAGCACATAATGCAATTTTTTAGAATGGTCTCCACTGTTGAAAGTAAGTTACACCATCGAAAGGCAAAATGTATGTTTTTATCAACTGTGGGCCAAAAACAGTTTTGCTTCTTTAAACTGGAGCAATGACTTGCATAAAAAGATTTCACGGAATTTCCTCTTCTCCCTGAAGATAGCCATGACCCCTTCTACTGCCCCAGAATGCACACTGTAGTGACTGCAAGATAGGCATATCTTGAGAGTCCTACGCAGCAGCCTTTGTTTATCACAGCATACAGAATGTGTGATGGAGAGTCAAAATGAAGCAAATCGGGCAGGTCCACCAATCCTATGAAAATGCTGTTCCAATCTGAGCAGTACATCCAGTTAACAGACAGATGTTACCCTGGCTGTTTAGCAAGTGCCCCTCTACTGTTTTCCTATCTCAAATCGATGTCACCAGCATTTATGCACAGGCATCCATGACACGTGCAACACACTTTTGAATTTGTGGTCTAACTTCTGTAAAGTATGATGATATTTTTAGGAATGAATTTGAAGCACAATCTCTCATCCATTTTAAACTAAACGTGGAAAGTACTGAGTTTGTCAGCAACAAATAGGTTTGCACACAGAACTTTCACAAAGAAAAAAAACACAAGAATACCAAAACATTTACAGCAAAGGAGATACTGTGATCAGGCAGTGATTTACTATCCTTATGTTTTCAGGATCATAATTCTAACTGAATGCTGTCCACCTTTAGTTCATTTCCAGTACTGTGTAATAAACATTGTATTTGAAAAAAGCATATTTATATATATATATGTTGTTGGGGTTTTTGTTTTTGTTGTTGTTTTCATAGCTACCGAGGAAGTTCCTGAAGCTTAAACCGAAAGTGGAGGTGCAGAACCCAAAAAGGTGCCTCTCTTCCAGGGAGGACGTGATTCCCCCTCTAAAGGCCTGGGGCAGGGTTCCTCAAATGCTAATGGCTTCAGTTGTGTGCAATAGCCCTATATTGTTTATATAGCACTTCACATGTTCAAAGCACTATAAGATATCAGCCATCACTACACTTTTATGAGGCTGTAAGTATTACCCACTAAACATTAGGGTTCAAATGACTTGCTCTTGATCAAAAGAAACTTTGTGCGGCAGGACCATAATTATTTGAATTTGGTAATTCTCACAGTCCATTCCTATGGTGACTCAGAGAAGAGGGGGGATGGGATATTAAAGCCAGTTGCAACTGCACTCTGTTCTGGCTGAGTGAAATACAGGCACATGCAGAATCCCTAACTAACTGCACTCAAGCAGCACCTTTTTCAATAACAATTTAAAAAAAATTAAAAGCACAAATAAAACAAAATGTTTTAAGAGTCCCAATCACATTTTTCTGAATATACATATTTCATAATCACTATGAAGAACCTAAAAAAACACAAACTGTACTGAAACAGTCCTTAAAACCTAAGATTGGTATCTACATTCATCTGCTCTGAAGCGGAGGTTTTGTTGTTTTGTTGTTTCTTTAAAATCAGGAGGTTTAGTAGGCAAGGACCAAGGTAAGTTAAATGTAATCATCCATTTTCTGCAGTTAAAGGACTGTAATCTATTGCTTAATACGTGACTACAGTGGGACTCAACTTTTAGTAATATTGAATGTTTATTTCCATTTTTATAGACATTCATCCTATGGTAATTCAGTTGCCATACTGACATTTATAAATCCAGCCTGAAACTATTGTCTCACTTCCTGCAGATTAAATACAGAGACAAAGAAGCAGATAGCGAAAACCAGCCAGTCAATCCAGTCATGCTACCTACGACAACCAAATTCATGCTTGAAATAAAAGCTATAGAGGACAAATCCTGAAAAAAAAATCTATAACTGAAAAAGACTTGGTGTAAAAAAAAAAGTAACATTGAGACTGAAGAAAAAGAAAATTGGAACACAAAAACTTCTGACTTTTCATCTAGCACCCATCCTATCATACAATATTGTCTTTCCCACATCTTACATTTTAACTTGTATGCAGTCTTGGTTTCCACACATACCATATGTTTTCAGAGCACAGCTTAACAGTTATTGGCGTTCAAATCTTGCCTGCAGGATCACATGGGAAATATATCATAGTACTAAGACAAAAATGTAGACCTCTACATACAATCCAGATTCATCAAATAAGAAAAGGGTGCCTGTTTAGGGCTTTCACAAGCAGGGGGAGGGTAAGAAATCCCCTTCAAAGGCAGTAAGTAGCACAGAGAATTACTAACAGAACTTCTTGTGTTTTAGCCAAGTTGATCATGTTGCTCTTAATATTTACGCCATCTATCCTACAACTTCTGTTAGACATTTTTGGGTACAGGCCACACAGAACTCTATGCCAGACTGTTTGCAATTTCTACTGTTTGACTTACATTGCCTGAAAAGTTACATTACTATTTGCTAAAATATTTAAGTTTAAGCTAATATCAGTAGGTGAGCACTGCTTCATGGATATTAATGTAAAAAACAGTTACCATAGTCCATATAGTGATTTTAAAAACAGATGTTTGCATATGATTTATGGACACTTAAATGAAATATGTGCATATCTTCCATAAATAGTAACGTGTTCCAGTAATAAAGAGTAGAGAATTGAGAATTGTTGTCCAAAAGGACTGGGAAACTACAGGCAGTATGAGAATATGTTCAACAATTTCTTGGCTTTAAATAAAAAGCAAAGCTTATAGGTCTAGTGTGGCAATCCTGTATGTTTGAAAGTGTAAATTTTTTTTCCCACCAGGACTAACAATATAAAGTAACGCTCATTTAAATTGCAGAGTCAGACTTAATTGCTCAGATATAAGTGCTTAGAACATATGAGCGTAGCTATGATTTGATAAATAAGAACAATTTATTTTGATTGAGGTATAGTAAGTTTAATGCAGTAAGCAAAAAGCCCATATTGCCTTGAGTATTTTTTTTTTTTTTTAACGTAAAATTTTGCTTTGGAAATGTTGTTAATACCAAAATTTAACAAAAATACTAATCAGGTAAAATTCTGATGGGCAAAATAAACTAAATTATTTCTGGAAATGCAATCAAATATCTGATTGACTAATATCACTGCTGCTCCTCACATTTGCTCTGTTCCTAAATTAGCTTGGCTAATCAGCATCCCACTTCAGACTGCTGTAAACATGTAATGTTATTTGATGGGTTTTATTTCAAAAGCACAGTCAGTTTTTGGATAACAGACTTACTAGAAAACTTAGTCAAAGGCTACAAATATATGAACTAGCAGGCTTGGAGATATACTGCTTTCTGGACCAGCAGAACTCCAGGAGGACATTGTGACAGGTATGCATATCACACAACTTTTAATTTGGTTTAAGAACAGTCATGAGATTATTATTTCACCTCTAAAAATGCCTTCTGGTATGCCAAGACGCATTCCCTCCCGCCTCCTCCCCCCCTTCTTCCATGGGGGAGAACCAGGATAATTCTGCATAACTTTAGATTTCTCCATACCATTATGTACGGAAGAGCAGCCCTGCAGAATGTAGAATTTAAACAGAGCAGCCACAATTTTCTCTCCTGTCTCCGGCTGGCATGCACTTGTGCTTCAAGACATTATACAGCTGCTACTTTTCTCCAGAAATGGTTATACTCCAGTAAATGGTGAAATACTCCCTAAAACATCTTTTTTCAGCAGAGGTTTATGAAGATGTTACCACATTTCTGTAGATTGACAGCAATGCAAAAACATTGTGATTGTCTAGTTGGATTTCTTGAAAAGCATGGGCTTTAGAATTACCGCCTAAGAGCTGATGCTATACTCCAACGCAGCATAGAAACAACTGCAGCTAGCGTTTACAGAACACAGTAAGAGTCTTAGATTACAGTGAAGCTTACTAGATTCTCTTCTTGCAATCTTCAAGACCACAGAAGAAGCAAACGCTTTTCATTTTGTCAGGTAAAGACCTTCCTCTTTATGGCTGAACAGTCTTCACTTTCGGCATATAACTCAAAGACATCCAAGAATAACTTGGAATCTCTAATAACAAGTCAGATGGATTTAATTCTTCTTGGTGGAAGCACACTGTCAATGCATAGCAAGATTTAGTATTGTTGTTAATTTACCACAGGTAAAATGCTGATACAACATTAAGATTTAGCATTTGAGAAGAGTTTAATAAAGATGATCACAAAAAAAAATGTAGAAAACTGATGAGTGATCATTCTACTTCATTTTTTTCAAATTAGCATCAGCTTATTAAGGCAGATGCCACTGATATCAATGTGTCAGTTTACACTCTATCTGATCCCATGTGTGTGCCATTTTTAGAAACTACCACTGGAATTCACTTTTGCAACAATTGAAAATACATCCACACATTGCATTTCTTCCTGTCCAAGTGTACAACTGGAAGCCTGTTGACAGACTGTGGGAGAGGGCAACTGGGAAGTGGAAGTAGCCAACTGTATGCATGAGATGATAACTCTGTAACAGAAGTATTAACACTATTGTTTTGCTGTCTTCTTTAGATACCAATGAGTATTTTCCTTCAAAAAGTCTTAATTCCAATTTCCAGTAATAATTCAATGCCAACAAAAGAAAGAGATGTTATAAACTAAGCAGAGTACCTACCATATAATTATGTTGATACAGACTGTTTTAATGCAACATTAGGGAACTTTTCTAAAATTGAAAAAAAAAAAGCAAACCCGAGATCTGTTTGTTCACCTAAGTATTTGTTCCTAAAGGATGGCACTGCTGGACAAGCAATAAGACTTAAAAATATTAAAGCAGCTGTTTGAAGCTGTATTTCAGTGAGTACTAACATACGGGAAGAAGGAAGAAAAAGGAAGAGGTGGGGCAAAAAGCATGGCAGAATAGTACTTCACAGCTCCATCCACCATTTCTAAGCAGAGAGGGGGAATTTAGTGTTTTACAAAAAGCAGCTGTTAAACACAAGTATAGTGTAGAACAAAACCTAGCTGCCATTATTAACCAGTATAACGATGTTGAAAATTCGTCTTTTGATTCAAGATACCAAGGTCAAAATAGAAAAGCTAACTGATTAGAACTGAAGATGCAGCTCATGTAGCTAGTGAAGTAATTGTGCAGCACAACACCCATATCTTCAATTTAGGTCAGGCCATCAAGAGGAGCAAGAGGACTGAAGATGAGATGCTCTACTTCACACAGTTGCCCTCTGGAAGGGCTGGTAAAGGCAGTCACTTAAATTAAGTACAGGTCATCAGACAGGATATCTAATCTATTCCTAAAACAGGCAGCTCTGGCAGTCCAAATCCCTATGGCCTTTACAACGACACAACGAACTACTTCCTCATGTACCTCTGTCAATTCACGTTAGGTTCCAATTTTTTTTAAAGCGGTATTTCATGTACACCATGACCCTATTGCTCATAGCAAGGAAAGTACTTTGGTTTATTTATGACCTACTAACCTTAAATAAAAAAACACACATCCAATCTGAATGTTCACATAAGCCTGCAGATCTGAAATAAAACTTAAAATAAAGCTGGCATTTGTAATAGCTAGCTAAGCCCAGTAAGGGATTTAAAAAAAAATAAATTAAAACCAGATGAGAGAAGATGAAAGCATTTTTACCCTGCATAACCTGCACACATCAGGAACGATGGCTGGAGCTCAGGAGTAATTTTTTTGTGTGTGTGTTTTTCTACTTACAAGTTTCAGCCCTCTTCTACATAGGCTAGGTAACCAAGGAAATACTGAGGTTTTCCCATTACGGGGCTGGGAGGGAATAATAACAACCTGTGAAAGTAATTACTTTTAAGACGCAATCCACCCAGTCATAAGCTCTACATGGCTACTCTCCTTCCCCTACACCCCATCCTACTGTCAGGTATCAGCCAGGCAAGACCTCATACTGAAATATGAAGTGACAGAGGGAAGCAGGGAATAAGAGCATAGGAATAAGTACTAAAAGAAATGGCATACAGAAGGAAAGCTTATAACAGGGAGGATGTTAAACATGAGTGACCCTAAACCATAGAGTCTGTTTATTTTGTCTATTTATTTTGCTAGAACAATGTTGAACAGATGCAGATGCACAGAAGACTATGGAGTTGAAGAGATTTATTGTCTCATAGCTTGTGCTGGTGCAAAGAACTCTTTTCCTAACATCCGTGGAGTTAAACAGTGATAAAGCCAATACAAATAAATGGAAAAAAAAA
This sequence comes from Cygnus olor, assembly GCF_009769625.2. NCBI lineage: Eukaryota > Metazoa > Chordata > Aves > Anseriformes > Anatidae > Cygnus > Cygnus olor. Next base: position 6,562,227 of record NC_049176.1, read on the forward strand.
ATCAAACTTTAGAGCTAAAGTACCACAGCAGCATGGGATGTTTGCTGCTGTATCAGCAAATTAGGGGCTCACTGCCACAGTTGGTTGGAATTCAGAGATATTCATAATCACAGAGACATTCCTAAGCAAGATATATAAGTTTCTCCTTTATGGAGGATCATAATTCCATTCTTGTGTAGTTTTCCAGCAGACTGTACTAATGACTGTAGTTTAGATACATTTGATAGAAATACAGGTGAGTTAAATGATAAAAAGTAATACATATCTGTACATGCAGAGCAATTAGTTGAAAGAAACAGCTTGGACAAAGTCCTTGTCTCATCATGTGTTTACAAAGCACGCAGGCAGCACACTTATGACTGCACTCTTTTGGTGCTGGTTACCTTTATGCAACTATAAACAAATTTAACAAAACACATTTATAAAGTGCTTTTTTTAAATGCAGAAATCAACGAGAGAGTACAGGACTACCTTGTCCTCTGGTAAAAGATTTAACAATGCATAGAAGCCAATGAATCAGTCACAGTTTCCAATGCAACAATCTAAAAGCGGCCCTAACAAAAGGAATTCAGACCAACAAAGCTGCAAGAGAACAGCCTTCCGCAGGAGAACTGCTTATAAATACAAATAAGGTAAAATACCTGTGTTACCTTGTTGCGCCCTCGTTATTTAAATCCTATATATCTATATTTATATACACACTACTCACATGCACACCAAGTAAGATGAGAACTTAATTGGAAAGCTCTGATATTAGAAAAATGTACTGTGCTACTGTGGAAATTATGAACTTTACTATGTAATTTACTGTATAATGATCATGTTCTGGATATGTACAGCATGTTGACACCTAGAAAACATACGAAAAGAAATTTAGAACATAAAACCCTGATGTAGTATCAAGAGGAGAATATCAGCAGAATAGATTTTACTCTATTGGGCAAATTATAATTGGCAACACCGATTCATAACGTTCTTGGCCAGATCTGTTAATACATGGGATCTTGTGTTTTGGTTTGCTATAAAGTTCAGTTCTGTAATATAACAGACAACACTAATCCACTTCTGCCTCAATGTCTAATGTATATAGTTAAAGCTTGAATAAGTGAAATTGTCTTTTCTTTTCCTAGAAAGATGGTTGGAGAACTGCCAGCTTCTTGCACGAAGATTGAAACAGGATGGGCAGAAAAGGGTGCTGGTGTGGGTAAGAGAACAATGATTGAAATTGCATCATCTGTATGATTAAAATGATTGTGTCAATTTTGATTTTCCCCCCTCCTTTCAGACATTTAAGGACGCTGTCAAGTCAATGGAGTTCTGTTGTAGTGGTTGCTTCAGTGAACATTCAACGCTGTCGGTGAGTTTGGAATTAAAGTGAAAACCATCGACCGTTGATTGTACCCTCCAGCTAACCATCCTCCTCCTTACTTCATGCTTTCAGGCCTTCACACCGAAGATAGAAACCTAACCAGCACATGAGGTTTCTCCCCCACCCTGCCCAGCTTTACAAAAAAAGGTCACAATCAACATTCATTGCTGTCGGTGGGTTTAACTATGTGGACAAGCTCACTGAACAATGAATGCAACTGTGGCCCCACATTTTACAGTTGCCATTGAGAGGAACATCAGCTCTGAAAGGAGTAGTAAGAAGCAGACACTTCTTATAGGCTACGTTTTTTTTCTGGTCGAGAAATAGTTGAGGATACTCAATTTTCACTTCCCTGTTTTTAAGTGACTGAAAAAACACTGCTGCCTTTTTTCTGGAATATTGTCCTTGCAGGGTCTGGCATGGTTGAAACCATAAAAATCCTTGCTTAATATGTATGTAGAAGCAAATAATAAGGAACTTTGTGTATATGTACTCCTCAAGACTCAGCATAGGAGGGAAAGGGTATTTAAATCTCATCTAAACTAGGCATTGTGGAACAGTTCACAAAAATGCCTTTTACACTTGTCAAGACAAAAATAGAAATGAAAGCCAGAATTAAAATATATAGATGTATCAAAAAATTAGTTTTGCATAAAACTAATCTTATGCACCTAAAAATCAATGGTGTTAGCAAATATTAGATTTGCCTTTTCTAGTGGTCAGAGGGATTACAGAAATAGATGTATATCCAGTAATTATAATTGAACAATGAACAGTTAAACTGTAAAATTACTGTTTACTTCGGGTACCAATGTCACACTTAGTATGGCTAATAGTAATAAGAAAATAAACAAAATTAAAGCTCACTGCTTTGTCCTTATTTCCTTAAAACCCTTGTTTATCCAGACACACACACCAAGACCCATCTACATTTCAGAAGTCATCCAAGGTAAGTTCAGCCTTCAGACAGCACAATTTTGATATTCTGCAGTAGGGATTGCTTCCAAAGTTAGGTAATCACATGTCATTCATTGTTTCCCCTTCTAACGGGGCGGTCTCATAACAATACTTTAGCTTGATTATTTACAAAGTATCTTCAGCACCTCAGTTACACAATTCTCTTGCTCACTGTACTTGCCTGTTTTATCCAGGTTTTATCATATAGCAACTGCTAAACAGGATAAAAGCATCAGGGCTATCACAGGCGGATACATTTGTACTTGCTTCTTGAACTTGGAAACCGGTCTAGTTAAATTATAAAAATATATTTCAATCATGGAAGAGATCAGTCCTTGATCACATGCAAGACTGATACTTACGTTAAAAAAAAAAATCAGTTCCTCCAAAAGAGCCACAATAACGAATTACATTAAACACCAGAACTGTGTGGATATTATTTATTTGATGGTTGGGAATACTGTTTTTGTGTTCTAATATTTGTTAGAGAAGAACCTGCAGAGTTCTACTGAGGTCACAGACAGCAGAATTGAGTACTAAAGGAAGGGTAGCTATGGATGCATGGCTTCTCAGCAACACTGTTTATAGATAAGCCTTTACCTTTAGGTTTACTCATTTCTATAGAGCAATGGGAACCCAAATTACTATTGGCTTACATACTGCACGTAAGGATCATACTAAAAGCAGGACTCATATGTTCTACCTAGAAGGAGAAACTTTCAAGGTAAGTTGTAGCCAGTATGTTTTGCAACAGTATGTATCAAAATTTGTTATTGAAATAAAAACCAAGACTTGTTTCTGCAATACATTTATCAACGCCACTTATAATTGTGTTATGCATTTATAAACAGGAAAATAATTCAATAATAGAAGATTGTGGAATTTGACAGCACTGGAAAGAAACAGTGTCCTGGCACATGATCACCTTCAAGTAGAGAAAAAAATGCATACAGAAGCCATTCACGCTGCAATTGATAATGCTTGAACAATTACAGTTGGTGTAGGGACAGATTCCAATGCAGGGAGGGGGGAAATAAAATTGTTTTTTGTTTGGTTTTGATTGCTTTGACAATACTCTTCCTCAAAATAAACAAATGCTTGTTAAAAAATTTCTACAATGATTTCGTTGCCTATGCTAAATATTAAACAGCAACCATTCATGCCATACTGTAACAGGTTGCAGAAACCTCAGTCAGCATCAACCCAGGCACAGATAATTGGCCCACACACGTTACAAGGATATAAAAAATATTTTCATCTGGACAGCAAGCTTTTACCAGTTTCTGAAGAACAGACAACACAGCAGTCTTTTTTTCCACTCTTTAAAGTATAACTTTTTTCAGTTATTTGTCACATTTTCTTATCAAGACTAAAAAGACTTCTTAGCGAACAGATATATACTTCATACAGCTTGTTAACTAAAAGGTAATGTCTGCAGAACAGTAATTTACAGAAAGTTTATTGGCAAAGCAATGTCATTACTCCACACCCAACAACAGACACTGGCTTGCGTAGGCTTTCCTTACACCGTAAAGCAAGAATGATCTCGGCAGTAACAGCAGCTGTGAAATACTGTGGAGAGGTTTCATGGTCATTTTCAGATTTTTTTGTAAATGTAAGACATATGTACCCATTGCACTGCCCATGGGCCACAGAGACCTTCTAGAAAATTGCTCCTCAGTGTCATTGTAAATAATTCACTCACAGCAATATTTTCAGGTCAAGCATATCAAAGTTACAGCGAATGCAATGGACCTTGACATAATAGGAGCACTAGCTTCATGGCAGCGGTGGAAGAGGAGGTAAAGGAACAGTTTCTGTACATAAGAGATCAGTCACTGTTTCCTAGTGCCACAATGCTGTGCTTGAAGACAGAAGAGGTGATACCAAAGGGCTGCTATTAGGTTTGCAGTCACTGAGGTTTTAGTTACCTCCAAATGTCCATGCATTTTTCCTGACTTCTGGCATAGGATGAGTGAAAACATCTATCCCAACAATTTTTGCATCAAGTCTATAACTTCTGTTCAGTGAGTACACAAAGACAGGTAGTCTTACATTTAAAACTACTGAATCCCTACAACAGAAATCAGCTGTGACTCAGGACCATAGCAGGATGGAAATGTTAGGCTTCGGCACAGCCGAACATCACCACACTAACATTTCTTCCTTACAAATAGCCAAGTGACATACAGTAAGCTAAGGAGATAAATATAAAAAGTCTATAGCTGGGCTGGAAGTAGTATCTAGATCATCTTGCATTCCACTCATGTCCTGTTCTAGGGAAGAAAAAATGTAATTTTGTAATTGACTTTTCCCTAATGCGAACACCATATTTTCCTTCTTCCTGACTTTTCATTTGATATTTATTTTTGTTTCCTGCTAGAGTTGTCATCCACTCCATCTGTCCAGATTAATATTTATGTCTTGCCCTTGCTTCTACTTAGCATTGTATAATTTTGTCTCAAGTTTTCTTTTCCTTTTTTTTTTTCCTCATTTTTGTTTCAAGTCGTCCTGTGCATCCTACTTAAGTGCAAGTCCCAGATATGCAGACTGCATTCCAAACAGCCCAGCCAAGGCCAACTGAAATAGTCTGATGTCTCCTTATTTTACAAGGAACTACTGATCTTTTCCAGCCAAAAATAGCATTTGTAATGGCACTATGCAGTTAACACATTTAAATTTATCTAACATTATTCCATAGATATTACTGTCCACAAGTTTTCCTTATTTGAAGTAGATTATTTCATCCCCCTGAAATGCAACGCTTGCCATTTTTTGAACTTAAAATTTCTACAAACTCTAGCTTTCGAAAAAGTAGAAACCATGGCAGCACACATGGAATAAACTTTGAATAAAATCATAGAATATCCTGAGTTGGAAGAGACCCACAAGGATCACCTAGTCCACGCACCTTTTTTTAAATAATTAAAAGTCTCATACAGACTTCAAAAGGGGCAATGGAAAGAACGACTACAAAACCAACATTTTTTTCCATGAGCTTAAAGACATTCCCTCTCACTTATAAATGAGCTATAAATGAGCTATGTTTCCAAGATACATAGACATAAGAATTGTTGAAACATTTGCTATTTGTCACAATTGGGAGATGTTGCAGATACTGTCTCAGTTTAAGTAAAGGGAATGTCTAAAATTCAATTACAAAAGTTAAGTACTCAATAAGAAATCTATTAAACGTAAAGTAGTATAACTATTTTGCATTGTTGTATCCTCTTCTGTTTTCATATTGCAGCATTCTGGTTAACTGCCCCTCCAAGACAAATGAGGAGTGAGATCGTTTTCCCATAAACGTACTTCTGTAGTCTGCATTGAAAGTCTATTTACAAGCTCAGTATTTTCATTGCCATGTTAGATCCTTCACTTTGAAAGGAACAATAATCACAAACTGAACATGCAAGTGAGCCTGGCATAAATGTATCTAAGGTTTATTTTTTAATTTAAGAAATACTGATCTGAGGAGGAATCGGGGCCAGTATTAAAATTACACAACTTCTAAATATACCTTTATTATAAAAAAAGACTGAAAGAATTGTGCAATTTCTACATTCACTGATTATATCACTGCCTTCATATTGTCACTGGAACTACAAATAGTCTTCTTCTAGATTTGGATCTGAACTGATACCCAATAACGTAGGGAACGCTCCAAATGTAGGAGCATCCACAAAAGCTATGAGTTACAACAAAAGCTTTGTCTATATGTGTCAGTAAACCAGAACTAAGTCCCCTAACTCTGCAGCCAGAATATGCAGGGACAATACATATTCTGGCCTTTCCTGATTTTGTTTCACGAGTTACAGCTGCATGCAAGTTAGCCCTAAAGTTTTTGATGGTGGTTGTGTTGTTTTTTTTTTAAATCTAAACTATCAAGTTTGTAAAAAGGTTATCATGAAACCTGAAGGCGCAAGTCAATTGTGTGTGGTTTTTTGTTATTCCCTATTAGAAATGCCACACTAAGTCTAGATGAAAAACAAATCCAAAATGGACCAGATACCACAATTCTAGGGTACCACTGTTCAGAATAGGTCAGGCAAAGAGGCAAGAGAGTTGGAAAATAACATTCCCTTGGCCATTAAGATGGGGAAATTTCACCTTGCATTCAGGATAAACTACGTTATACATAAGCTATTTACCTGAACTATGGTATAATTTGTCATTAATGGCAAGCTATCCCAATACTCATGCTATTAAGCTATTTGATTGCATGGAACTACTCTTCAGTAATTAAGCAGTTAAAATATTTTATCATAGACACTTTGAAACAAACAAAAAACACAAAAATATTAATTTTTAGCTAGTGAGAGCTTAGTCCAGGTGGTTGCCCTCTAAAGTCAACATCACCATCTGAGGTGTAAAACATTCCTAATTATCATAAAGTACATCCTGTGCTAATTACTGTTTGCCTCCAAGTAGTGTGCCATAACAAGCCCAGAGTTCACGATGATAGATTTACATTTAAATGTCATGCTGTTCACCGTCCTGTATCAATATGCCCCTGGTTAACATACTGACATAGTTACTGCAGCCACTGCCCTGCAGACTAGGGAAGCCACAAAGTGCTAAAGGAATACCAAAATAATAAAAAAAAAAAAAGTTTCATATATATTCAGGATACAATTGTAGAAGACAACAAGAAAGAGACAGTACTTTAAAGACAGAAGCTGCCATGGCCTAAGATCTGTGTACAGCCCCCAAAACAATTGGGGGACATCATTCCAGAAGTTTGCATGAATCATGGTCAGCTAACTAAAGAACTTAGATTCTCTGCTGGTTTTAGTCAGCACACATGGATTTCAGTGGAACTATGCCAATTTATACAAGCTGAGGGTTGGCAAACCAACATGCAAGAGAAATATAAAAGTAGAATGGGTCCTGTACATCCTACACTAAAAAATGCAGTCAGAGGTAGATGTCACTCTTGGGGGAGGAGGAAGAGAGAAACAAAAGCACATGTACTTTAAAAACACATGTTCCCACCTACAGAGAGCATTTCTGCCCACAGAAAAAAAACCTGTGGGTGGCCCTGGACACACAGCACTCGGACACCTAACTCCTCCGTTTGTGCAGATAACTGCCTTGCAGGTACAGATACAGAGCTTCAAAGCAGGAGAGTATTTTGGGGCAGAAACTTCACACCCACGTTATGATAATCTGGCCTTTGCCACCACATGACAGTCTCCTTCGCTTCGTGAAGCTTGAGGTACGTGGGTGGAAGGAGCTCACAGCATATTTGTGTCTGACGATGGCTCCCACACCACCAGCGTACACACTTGAAGCAATGGCAGCTTGTTTCTTCTCTCCTTTCACATTGTGCTCTTTACTTCAGTTTCCAGTATTTCTTGCACAGAGATGGTAAAACAGTAAAAACCAGAGCTAGTAAAACAGTAAAAAGCCTCTCACTGCACAGACGGGGGAAGCCAAAACAAAACACCACTACCTAAGTCTTTAAAATACCTTCTCTCACAATATGAAGGAGCTTCTTTTCAGCATGCTTGCTGACACCCTTGTCTAGCCTAGAACTATGCGCTGACTTCAGATCTGTATCAGCCTTTACATGAGATGATTTTCAGCAAAATTTCAGAAGTCTTTGTATGTATACCTGCAGTGTCTAACTGCTGACTGGAAGTGTCTTCTGGAATCAGATAATGTGCATCAAGTGTAAGATAACCAAACCACAGGTCTGTTCAAGTGAATACCACAAACTGACTGTTAAAAGTCAATTTAAAAAATTAATGCTGAAAACACTGAACCTTCCTGCTCTCTCTACTGAGACCCTCCACCACCCATTCTCCCTTCAATGTCCTTGTGGATGCAGACAGTCACTTAAGACACATCATGCTTTAGAAGAAGAAAATCAGTAGGTTTCCTTCCTCTTTAGAGAGACTTAACTGTGTGGGAACCTGACTTCTGTTTTAAATCTCATACTGAGAGTTTGGGGGTGCTACTGCATCTATTGCTAACTAGTCAGGAATAATCCAAGTCTGCAGCACGCATACCTGCACACGTATTTTTGGCTAGAACCTAGATGCATACCTTTGCTGTTTTTTGACAAGTATTAATGCCTAGCACGAGTGCTCTACTTAGACAAAGCATCTTGAGCTACATTTTCCTGGAAGAGAATCTTCCTACCTTATTTTCTATGAACGTGCTATCACATTAGCCCAGGATACCTATGATAAAATCACTTGCCATGACGATACGTTAGCCTTTGCTGAACTGAAACAAAGCTAATTCATTAAAGTGTCTGCAAACAATAGACCATATTTTAAGGATTTTTGTAGTCATTAAAATTAAATAAGCATGGGCACTGGTGCCACTATCCTCCCAACAGGCCCTCTGAACGCATTGAGCAATGAAATTGGTATCTCTGCATTGCACGTAAAGGAGACCGGGAGGTTGCTAGGCCACTGGCAGCTCATATAGCTTTATCATTGTCAGAAGCTGCAACAGCCAGTGTAAAAGTGAACTCAGAGCCTCTATGCTTACAGGCACAGAATGCTGCAATGTGTGCTTAAAAGCACAGACAGGCTCCACGTTCACTTTAAGATTGTTGGCTGCTGCATTTTGTCATCTCTTTTTAAAGTAAGGTTGCTCACTAGCTGCTTTCCAAGTTTTCACATATGTATCATTGCCATCAGCTACGAGTGTAAATTTACAAGCAACAGGAACACACGCGCTACACTGATTCCATCAGGCAGTGAGAAGGTAAAGCTGTCACCAGATGGCATTTTTGAGTTTTGTGCGGCCACATAGTCAAAAGCAGCATCTGAATTTTGGATGCTTCACTTTTATTTTGGATACTCCCAAAACACAGTGTCTGCTCCTAGGAATAACTCTTGTGATATTTTGTGGATAAACCTCTAACAACTCATTTTGCATGACTACATACCTAGACAACAAGAGCCCTAAATTAGTATTTGAGTAGAGATCACTGAAAACTCAGTCCATAACGTCAGTAAATAAACTTTCTATGAATATAATTTTGAGTCAGCCCTAACAGTAGCAAAAATAAGTAGGTTGCATGTTCCTTTCCTACAGGGAAACATTGCCAAAAATACATAACTGTCACTTTTCATCTTCAGAATAATGTAAGCTACTGAAAAAAGATTCACAGTGAGCAATTATGTCTTCAGCTTTCATGTCATTTTACATCACTGCACTAACAGCCACGCTCAAAAGCTTAGAGGCAGTATTCTAGGTCAGTGACTTCTGCAGACAGTGTATTTGCTGTTTGATAATTAAATTAGATTCACTTTAAATAACCAGATTCTGAAACAGACAGCCATTTACAAACATGTGACCAAATGTATCGTTGGTGCTGCTGACACTGGATGAGCAAAATTACACGTGTTAGCAATCATTAACTATCATTGAGGATTATAAATTTAAGGATTATGATATTAAAAATAAGTGCAAGCAAATCACTGCAGAGGAAAATCTTTAAGATGTAGCAAAAAAAAAACAGACTAAAGGACTGACCTACTTTTCTTCACTTTTCCTATGCACAAGCTTTATTTATATATATAATTTATTTTTCTCATGATATTAAAATAAGTTCTTACCGAGAAAGCTCTCACAATTAATAATAGAGAACAAAATACTGTAATGGTGCTCAGCTTTTATTTTCATTAAGGGTTTGGCCTACATATCATGTAAATAGCCACTAGTGCTGCTTCAGATAAAGCTTTCAAAAGCAAAAAGAAGACATGGATATAAAGTATATTAAAATTATTGTGGATAATCTAGTATATTAAGTGTTAAAATAAGGGTTAAAATTAGAATATTTTAAAAAATGCATTTCATTTCAGATTATGGCTCAAATGCATCTACTACATAAAACATAGTAGGTCTGCTTTTTATCCTCCTCTTCAAGCCTACCATCTGAAAATTAACATTAAGAAAAATCTGATGGGTAATATGCTTTTTACACGAGCAATTCTTCTTAAAACTATTCAAGGAACAAAGACTTTTTTTTAAACCTGTTTAAGGAGTGATGCTGATGGATTAAGACATGCAAACGATAACAGGAAGAACTTAATACAGCTTAATAAAGCCTTAGTCTGGAATGGCATACAAGTGATTACTGGGATTCTACCATTTTAGGTGTTCTTTCTTCTGCCCACCTTCAATGCTCAAGGTTTTTGTTAGTTTAATTTCTCTACCACCTTGTCTGAAATCAACAGTCAAGAGCAGGCCCTTAATTTGCAACAACCACGCAAAGAGGTCCAATGTTAAAATTCTGTTTTATCTTTCCTTCCGGAGCCCGAGCTGTTGGCATTCCCCACTCCCCCCACCCCACCTTGAGCTAGACACAAGCTACAAGGCACAATCAAATGCTGTATATTATTAATATACTGTCCACCTAACTGCCTACAGACCACTGTGAGGACACTGAAACCAGCCCCACAAGCTAAAAAAAAAAGACTGTAGTATTGCCATATATCCTTCTAAAGCACTGAGCTGGAAAAATCAGTCTTAACATCTGCAGGTATTGCTTTGGCTGAAATACATGGAAAAACTGGCTTCAAGAATGAGGAAAACGCAACCCACCACATGTATATTTCTGACTATTATAAAGCATGAGGTTGAACAAGGGCTTTCTGTGTCTGTTCCCGCGCCATGAGTAGAGGTTTGCAGCAGTGTCGCACTCAGCTGCCAGCAGGTGTTGCAATAGGCAGTCATGTAAAGCATCTATTCACTGAACTCTGTCACTCCAGTTATGCGCTCTTTATGGCAAGGAAAACAGAGAAAACAAAGAGGCTGTTATGCTTTAACTTCAAAGCCTTCATACCCCCAAGCTTCAGCTCTATACCGCAGGCAGTGCAGTCCAGAAGAGAGGCAGAATAGTCTCAGGTAAAGATATTTTCTGCTCCAATAACCTAGTCTCTGTAGTGCTTACAAAAGAAATGAGATTTAAAAAGCAAACAAAAAAGCCTTGGTATATGCACAGTGATAGCAGAAGGTCATCTGACATTTGTCATTTGACTGACAAGTAAGTTTTATACCTAAGCTAAGTTCACAGGAAGGTTTTTCTGAAAGGTCAGAGAGGAATCGTAAGTTTATCCATAAGTGCCACAAGAATCAATGCACAAGAAGTTAGGAGATATTGATCTTCCCAGTGTACAGTTCCTATTGGAGTTATCGTTCTCCAGTTGCACCAATTTCCTCTTCAACAGGGGTAAAACTTTTATGAGATCCCTCAAGCCTGCGTGCAATATTTATTCAGTTAGTCTAATTAAAAGTATTACTATGTACTGGATCTGTCCCCAGTGGCACCTCACATCATAAATAACAGATGTGAAATGTACTCCTATTGGGACAAGCACTAGTATCAACTCTTCTTATGCTATCTCTAACCGTTACATCACCTCATCATTCTTTAGGATTTTGTGTGTTAAGTTTGGACAAGAAGTACCATTAAGATAACACAAATTTGGGATAATTAAATTTAGTAGACCTTCATGGACCCAGATGAAGAAAATAATTTTGGGTTGTATTCACTTGACAGCAAGATAAAAATGAAAGTTATAAAATTCATAAGTCAGCATTACCAAATCCATGAAGCTTAATTGCATGGGAGTGGCCCAAGATAACATAACTTTACATATGCATTCAAAAATTCAAAAAGATTTAACATTGGCCCCTGAAGTACAAGGGAAGAAGAGGTAACAGTTTGTGCTTCCACTCTGAACCTTAGACTTGTTCAGACTTCAGGTTTGGATTAATCCAGGTATGTTATAGTATAGAAGCATATATTCTTTAAGTGGGAGGGAGACAGGTTGTGACTGTACAGTTGAATTCTCTTTTCAGATCTACACAGCAGCTACAATAGAAGATCAATATACGTTCATGCCTACAACATGGATTCAGCTGCCCACAAAAACCAAGGGGGTTCACCTAATCTCTCTAAACTACATATCATCTGCAACACGTCAGAATATACTCCTAACCCACAAGGGTTTAATGTTGTTCCTGAGGTATGGTCCAATACAGTATTAGCAAAAAAGCCAGTAACAATTTTCCCTTTATTCTGCACATATATCACGTATAGAACTGTTTTCAGCTAAAATAGCTCTATTTCACCCCACATTTTTAACTGCATATAGAATTTTGAAACCACAAGGGAATTTCAGAGATTGCATGAAGTCCATCTACCAACCCTAAGGCAGAAGCAGCTATACATATCATGCCTGACAGACACTTGTCCAAGTTCTTCCTAAAGGCCTACAGTGCTGGCATCTATGGCAGTATATCCCAATGCCTAAACTAAATTGCTCATGCTATGATTAAGCCCATTATATCTTTCCATCCACTCAGGCATAAAGGACAAGTTTTCCCCTTCCTATCTGGGGGACAATTATATCTTAAGACATTCTCCTCAATTTTCTTGGGTTATGCCAAAGCACTCAGATTCTTCAGCAGAGTTCTTATCGTTTTCAATAACCTCTTTAGGATCTCCGTCCAACGGAGCCACATTTCTGGAAGTGCCACATCCTAGACTTTATGAAGTAATTTAGATGACGCTTTATTAGTGCTGGCTACAATAGAAATATTTTCAGACCCTTTCCTCAATTTCTCCAACAGACTTGCAGGTCTCCCTTACCCCTTTCCCAACATAATTGTTATGTGTAAAGCTAGTGAAGATGCTTGAGCCCAGGAGTCCAACAGCAGGTTCTTACTGAAGTTGTTAAAGAACACCAGACACAGGACAGAAGCTTGCATACTGCCATTCAATAGCTTTTAATTTGGACAATGAATAATTGGCAACTACCCTAAACCTTACTAATATGGAGATAAGTTATTGCTTCTCTGCCTTCCACAAGTCCTGTTATGTCACCGTAAAGAAAATTAATTTGACGGTTTGCTCCTTAGAAATCCACGTTGACTCTCACTTCTCATATTTCAAGAGTTTAAAAAGTTGGACCCTTTATTCCAATATTAATTCAAGAAATTTAACTTCAGCCAGCAGACCTATAATTCCATGACTCCTCTTACTACATCCCCAGTTCCTAAAGATAGGTAAGATAGATTGACTTTCTAGCCATCATCTGTCCTCTTCAACTTTGCAACTTTTACATCTTTCCTTAGAAGAACAGCTTTCATCCATTTTTTCTGGAAAACATTTGGGAGAGAACCCTCGGTGTTTTACAGATGATTGACATTGTAAGCACAGGATACTTGGCAGGAAAGGAGACAAATTAGTTGAGCTGAAATATACCAAAACTGAAGAAAAACATGTAGACAAAAATATATGACCCACTTTCTCAGCACAGGCCAACAGTAAATGGAATAAGTGACATTTAATATGGTGCAAATTTGGAGGAAGACATTGCTGGGTCTTATGTAGCCTTGCATGGAGACAGCACAGACATGATCGAGTACCTTGGGCACTGTGGACACTGACGTGACACAGTAGGGTGACTGGGGATTAGATCAGGTAGCAATGGCAGAAGGAGGGGATGTGATCAGGCTGAAGGAACATTGACAGCTCAGAAAGAAGAGCACTTGGTACACAAATTCCAGTGAGGAAATGTGTAGGAAGGCTCTGTAAAATGAAATATTAAAAAACCCAGAAGAGAGAACACAAGTGTCAATGGTATCCCAGTATAGAGCAAAATATAATGCAGCAGAGGTGAAACATTTTGCAGGAACTGAGAAAATAAGTCAATAAATGTATCAGAGAAAGGACTGTGAACAGAGATGCAATAAATGGCATGCAGCTGTTGCACTCCTCTTCTTGTTCACTTCCACATTTGATAACAGCCCTTCAGCAATCATTAACCCCTTTGTTAGCTAAAAAGGACAATACTGACATCCAGCTGGGCCTGCCTGCACATGGATTACTTTCCAAAACCAGATATCCACCTTTTCCACTCTTTTTTAAACCACTATGAAGGTAAGTTTATACTTAATCAGCAGCTGAAATCTGTCATTGGCCTTATACCCTTACTCACAGCTAAACAGGTCTGCCCTACCCTCTCTGCTCCCTGAACAAGATATCATGTGCTAATGTAACAAAGAAGAATCTTTGCTGCCTCACTGTCGAAATAAGCTTTTCTGTTTCTAATATTGCAATGGGAGATGAGAGTTAGAAGGGTCAAAAACATAATTAAAGCTTGCTTGTATAACCACTTTTTTTCCTCTTTGTGGGTCTTTTGCAAACTGAAGGGTTCAGTTGTTTTGAAGGAAAACAGTGTCTCAGAAATGCATTGAGAGTCCTGGCAAATAAATACTAGTCCTTTTGTAGCCAGCTCCAGGATAAAATCCTTACACATTTCATTGCTCTTTTTATTTATTGAAATGTTTTGTTTCTGGGTGGATTTTTTGAAGATCAACATCCCATTCCTGCCAACATGCTCAGACAGCTATGCCCATGCACAGCTGTTGATTCAGTCTCACAGTGCAGTTTTCTACACTGCCACATCAACACAAATAACTCAAATTTTTGTTTCCTGATTTGGCTAATAGATATTTCCTCATTGTTCTTGTTTTAATAACTATCTTTTTGGACTGTGACTGCAGTAATTATTGATGTTCACAGATCAGACTTAGCAACTCAGTCACATTTCTACATTCAGAAGAGGACTGGTCTCATGCAGAAAGCATATCCTGTGAAACCCCACTGGCTTTAGACAAGCTGCAGCAATACCTAGAAAAATTTTAGCCTCTTGAAGTACTATTTCAGTTACCTGTCCTATGACATCAGAAGTCAGAGCGTTGTTGTCTTCTACTTGAAGACTTACTGAGAACGTGGGAACAGATGAACAATGAAGGCATTTATGATACTCTTGCAAGAGGCAAAAATTGTTTTCCACGAGTTAATTTTTTCATCTCATTTTTCTTTTCTTTGAGCCAACTTTTTTTTTTTCTCCCCAGACTGTTAGAGTTCATAAAAAAAACTTCTGGCTTCCAGCAAACTTATGTTCTGCTTTCATCTAGAAAGGCAAAAATGTGTTCAGCCAAAACCACAATATTCACCGCTATTTGAAACAATCTGTGCAGCTCTTTTACATCCCTATTTGCAGAGTGCCTTACAAAATTCAGTACAGTAACCACAGCACTAACCTTCCCAAATGTCCATACACATCAACCTCTAGGTAAAGTGAATAATACTTAGCATCAGTCAGCGATGACTTCTATGACTGGGATCAAAATAGCTCCATCAACTAGCGTGTGTGAATATCACCTTTATCATCTAACCAACAATGACTCCAGAATTAGAATTGCAGTGGGTATTTCTGCTGATCTGAAAGATTTAACATCTCTCTTCTCATCAAAAATTCTATTTGAGATAAAAAAGGAATGTTTCCAAATCTAGTATTGCTGTACACAATGTAGGGAAGAGACAGTAATTTGGTATCTCAATAAATTTTTTAAAAGAATGTTGAGACAAAACTCAATTCCCACCAATGAAACATCAGGGAAATTAAAATAAAGATTTATGACAGGTTCGTTTTTTGTATAATTTGATATGGGCAGACCTGACATTCAGTGCAACTCAAACTTAGAAATCCCTGTTCTCTTAGATCACAGCCTTGATGAACATAACAGAATTCAAACATATAATAGGCAAGCCAAAGCATTCAGTGTAGCAACAAAACTTCCCTGTCCACCCCCAAATAAAATAATGAATTCACCATCAAATGTTTACTCAGAAGAAAAAGCCTTTAGTGATTTCCAGTCAAATTGCATGATCAACTTGAACCAAAACAGACGTGGGAAATAATGGAAGCTCAGTCATTTGTTTTTATCATTTTCAGGCAAAAAATATTGAACATTTTTAATCTAAAAAGAAAAAGCTATATTTTAATATAGGTCAAACCATTATAAAATAATTTCTAAGTTAAAACACTGATTTCAGACCAGAAATTTGCGTTCACCCAAAAGAAATTGATGGGAAAGCTAACCCCTCCACCTTTACCCATCTGGTTTGGTTTGTCCTGAAACCATTTTCCCTCTGTTCCTTTCAAATGCTTTAATTCAATCATTGAACTGAAAAAGTCCAGCTTTATTTAACATCTGTGCTTTGATGCACATATATAACTGGAAGATTGCAAAGCCTTTTGCTAAGCAGTATTTAATTATACGGCAAGGAACTTTAAAAAATGTTAGGTTTTTATCAGATATCACTGGGGGCCATTCACCAAACTGATCAACTGGGGATAGAATCCATGCACCAACAAAGAGAAAACTTTGTAGTGGACAAACCATCACTTTAACCTGCTGCACAATGAACTCAGAGAAAACAGTGTTACTTTCTTACTCGCTTTAAACTCCTTACTCTTCAGTAGCCTTCACTGTTGTCAGGAAAGGGCCATTGCTGCCACCATGAAAGCTCTAGGACCCAAATAGTCTATTTTAATCGAGAGAGACATGCAGTACCTCCAAGAATCATCATCTACATTAAAAGGCAGAACTGATCTCACTTACATAAATTAACCATTGTGTAGTAAAAGTTGCTTCCTTGGATTCAGGGGTTACAACTGAGGAAAGGGAAGCAGATGACTTTATAAACATTATATACAAATACAAAAGCATGCACAAAAAAAGAGATTGTGTCAATGCAGAAAATTTCCTGAAATGTTTCTACTTTCCCTCTATACAGAGGCATTACTAAAATATACTCATTTTTGATGTACACACAAAAATAGTACTAGACCAGAGTCCAATATAAATGTGCAGTAAGGAAAAAGACAACCAAAATGAAGACAGTGATAAACTATGGCACTCAATAGCCCCCTCCAACCACTGCTCCCTTTTCCCTTCTAAAAATTTCCAGGCAAGACTTTTCTCCCTGTACAAGATTTTATTCAAAGTCTGAGTAGCCTGCACAAACTGCATAAGCACCTGCTAAATGTGGATTTTGAAGGGTGAGGGGAGGTGGCACAGCACAAGGTGATTCACTTACATTTCATTCAAAATATTATGAATTGAAGGCATACTGTGAGGCAGCTTGTCCAAAATTAATTTAGCTTCTGTATTTGCTAGCTTGTACAAGTCAGAAAAACTATGGTCCTTATGAGAGTGAACTAAGCCTACATCATTCACAGCAAGCATCATGGAAACATGCCTCACAAGGCTATTTGCAAACAGCCATGGCTGTACTTTACATTTAAAGCATTTTAGATAAACAAAATCAAGTGGTATGATAATGAAGGATAGCAAATGAAAAAATATTTCACAGGGTAATTTCAACTGCCATGGTGGTCTGCACGAGACAGAAAACTTGCCATTAGGTTGTTCAATTACTTTTTGGGCAGGAATTTTCTGTTAGGAGTGAAAACTGAACACGACTAACTCAGTCACCTTTGAAAAATCGAAGTAATAAAGCAGTGATTACATACAAACAAGCATAATTTGCATATAAATGTAATCTGTTATTTTAGCTCAGAAGATACACTATTTGCTTCATTCCACCCAGGTAATGACTCAGGTACTGAAAGCATGGCAGGATGAGCTGCTTTCTTCCCATTATAAAGACAAAAATACCCTATTCAGTCTGATTCCACAGCTGCCACCCTTACTCTAAAAATGGAAACTGAAAGGAGAGCAGTAGTACTTGAATCACTGCTTCTGGAAAATCCTTTTCTCTTTTCTTCTGATGTGTAATATCCAATTCAATATTCTATCTGAATGGGTTTGATATGAAAAACCCCAAATGATGGTGCATAGGAATATAGAATAAATAAATCTGTGTAGATGACAAGAGAGGAGAGCACAAACTGGTATCAGAAACCTGGAGAGGAACTTACATCTTTGTTTCCATGCCTCACAGTTCACTGAGTGGCTTGCTTTTTTTAGATTGAAAATTCAATGAACAGGGCATTCTAAGTATGGCTTCTTTGGCAAATCGAAGCACTTCATGCTTGCCCTGGTTTCAGTTGGGATAGAGTTAATTTTCTTCCTAGTAGCTGGTAGGGTGCTATGTTTTGGATTGGGATGAAAGTAGTGCTGATAACATGCTGATGTTTTAATTGTTGTAGAGCAGTGCTTACACCAAGCCAAGGACTTTTCAGCTTCTTGCTCTGTCCTGCCAGCGAGCAGGCTAGGGATGCAGCAGGAGCTGGGAGGGGACAGACCCAGGACAGCTGACCCAAAGTGGCCAAAGGGGTATTCCATACCATCTGACATCATGCTGAACAATATATAGGGGTGGCTAGCCGGGGTGGGGGAGGCCGGCTGCTCGGGGATAGGCTGGGCATCAGTCAGCGGGTGGTGAGCAACTGCACTGTGCATCACTTGTTTGTACACATTATTAGTAGTAGTACTATTATCATTATTATTTTCCTGTCTTAATAAACTGTCTTTATCTCAACTCACAGGCTTCACTTTCCCATTTCTTTCCCCCATCCCAGAGAGGGAGGGGGGAGGGTGCGTGAACAGCTGTGTGGTGCTTCGCTGCCAGCCGGGTTAAACCACAGCAATGCTTCAATAGAAAACAAAGCAAAAGCAGTCAACTCTAACATTCTAAAAATAAGGTATGCAAAAATGGACAAAAAAAATCAGATATTTTTGGAACCCAGGTTGCAATGCAGGATTTTACCATGCATGCTTGTTGCGGATTAGCTCACTACAGTAGCTGTAAAGTTCTCCAAACTTGCACAGAGTAAGATTTTTATCCTAGAACACTGTTTTTATTCATTGCTGAGACTGAACAGTGGCCCCAGGTATAAGTGAGCATGCCTGTACTGGTTTCAGTGGAGCTCACTACCTCATCTGAGAGAGCTTGCCCTCAGTGGCTGAGCAAGGATGTTGCTGACTTGCATAGTAGATACTTTTGCTGTATCTGTCAAAGCCCCTATACAAAACAGGAAAGGGTTGTGTGTAGACTCATTGCTGGAAGACCTCCATTTCAGTCCATCAGCAATACCACTAGCACTTGAACACATTTGGGTTTGCTAGCTTTCCAGTCAACTTAAAACAGCAAGAGGTGATAAAGCTGACAGTTTAGATTCTGGAGAAAATCCCTGAGCTCTTTATAAATACCAGCCACACAACCTCATAACATAGATTATATTGTTATAAACTTCAAACACATCTAAAATACACCTATTGGAAAAAGAGTTGCATCAAATTCAGAATGATAATTTTGTAAATAGTGTAATTATGCAATACTTTTAAGCCTATATATTAACACTATAGAACAACATTCCTGAATAGAGTTCCCCTATGAAAATTACTTATGGTGTGCATTTTCAGCCAAGTTGAAAAGAGAAAATACAGTAAAGTGGGGGTTTTGTTTGTTTGTTTTGTTTTTAAAACCATCAACTACAATGATTTAATGTTATGTAAGATTCAGAGAAAGTTTAATTTTGAAGTTGAATTGATCATAGCATTAAGTTCAATAAAGTATGAAAGTTAAAGACTGAAGTCTCAAAATCATAGTTAATGCTACAAAAGGCTTCCCCTTAAAAATAAATTACTGCTCTTTGATAGGTCAGAGAATTCCCCATGAAAATGATACTGTTAAAACAGACATAATACTGATCACCAAGCTTTCAAGTATTACCTAAATACATGGTGGGTTGAACTGGTCAAGTGGGAAGCCAGCTCTCCACTGAATTGAGCAACAGGCTCCAAAGTGACACAAATTATACCAAACAATAAATTAGGTTAAGTTAAAGTACTGGTGGTGATGATCAGCCCCATATATTAGATTATGCAACATTCCTATAAACCTTTATTGAAGAGCTCACAAGTTCCTCATCACTCATCAGGCATGCAGAGTTAGATGCTAATTAAGAAAGCCCTCACTCACACAAGAGCTGTTACCAAAAAAGAAAAGTCTTAAAAAAAAAAAAAAGGAATTCTCACTTGGTATCTTTAAGCAGCCACTAAAAACAGAATACTTTTTCTAAATCCATATTCTCAACTACTCTCTGAAGCGGTGATTGGCATTTCATATCATATACTAGAAAACTTCACCCCTTAAAGCAATCTTTCACACATTGCTTCTATGCTTATCTATAAATATAATGAGCAATCAGCTCCCACAGTGGTGCCTTGCTGTCTGTCTAGAACTACTCTTCTATTGTAAAATTTTCAGACAGTGCTTTTGTGTATTAATAAACAAAGCAGTCAAGCCTGCCTCCTTTCACTAGTTTAATCTCAGAATATCTGAACTGCCCACAAACCCATATATCTTTATGAGCAAATATTTGGCACAGAAACAAACTTTATTAAAGATCTGTACTTCAAGCTACAAATCAGAAATACACTTTTTGATGGCCTTTCTTTATATACATAGTACAAAGTATACCATTAATAAACAAACATGTCCTAAATTCCCAGAGTCAGCTTTACAGCAAAGCCGTCTTTATGAACATAACATTAGATCCCCCCCCCGAAAAAAACACATTTGCTTAATAAAGAAAGCTGTATAGCAGACTACATCTGTACCCACATTACCAGAATATACGTATACAAGTTAAAGAGTACTTTAAATGCATATTCACAAAGATATCTTGTGATACAATGCTTAATTTCATTCCAGTTTAGCAATTTCCCCTATGGAAACATAGTGGATCTCTTATTTCCCTTGAGCTTTTCCATCCACATTTTAAGGCCTACACCTGCATTAAATTGTTTTCAATCTAATCCACTAGGAGCTAAAGCTCACAGGAAGAGGTCTTTCAAGTTTTAGACATCAGAATTCTTACCATAGCACCAGGAACATAGGTGGCATATTAAATAATTACAATGCCAGATATGGCCAGAACCCCATTTAAGAAGCTGGGACCAACTACAGGAAAATGGTAACGGGCAGTAAAAGTCTCTAGATTCAGGCAGGACAGACATTCAATGCTGCTTTCCACTTCTTGCAGATGCATTCAGGAGATGCACTGCTTGTTTCCCCAGATGTTTACATTAATGATCCTTTAGAAGATAACTAATCAACCAGCTAATCAACTCTCATTGTGTTATTAGAATTTTACAATTAATGGATACTCCACATGAAAAGCAATCCCCAAACTTACTGTATTTCTTCTCTCCACAGTAGTTCCATGAACGTTTAGGAATTACAATTGCATCCATGTGTAAAAAAATTTGATGAAGCATAGAAGCCGCCAGAAAACTGAAGTAAAGCAAGTGAAACTTTTTCAGAGAAGCTATGCCTCATATAAGTTAATGAACAGCTTGGCCTTTTATCCAAAGGAGTTCCTCAACACCAAGAAAGGCTTTCAAGACTGTTAACTTCCAAGGAACTAAAGTTACATATAACAAGCTATTCTAGGCACACAACCTGAATTCAGTAACATCATTCACGTTATGTAGCTACCCATTTTCTTTGTTCTGGCTAGTAAAGGCAAACTAAGCATGTGATGTCCTGATGTGAAAACGGTGGCACATTAGCTCTATTAACATTTGGAGAAAAACAAAATATAATGCTTTTGCTTCTCTAAGTTGTATAACCAATCTTAAATGGATCTGCTTAAGTTTACTGAAAGCACTTTCGCGAAGGCATCACTTCGGCCCAATTTTAAGAATATCTTGTATGTCAGGAATATTCACAAGTATTTCCACCCTGTATAATGAAACAGTGTGCATCTGTTTTTTAAGTTGCCTGCTTTACCTACATAAGTTATTTTGTTTTGTATGTTTCTGTTTATAACTAGCTCCTCTTTGAAAGGCAATGCAATAGCTACTTACAGAGGAAGCACAGCCCTCTCTGTTCCAAAAGTATGCTGTCACAAATATAGGAATACTCAAGCTGCATGCTTTATTTTTTTCATTCCTGTTCCCTCTTTTTTCAGAGCCATTTTCTGTTCATTTCTTGGTGCTGGATCCTGTTCTTTCCCTTGAATTTCTCCCAAGTGGCAAACAAGTTGATTTGTTTTTGTATTTGAGTCAGTCTTTTAAAGTCATCGCTGCTAAATTAGGTTCAACACCAACTATGAGAAGTAGATTCCCATGAACAGAAGTTTTCTGCAAGCTCTATATTAAGGAAACACAGATTGAACATACACACAACATATTTGTCTTGGGCATAGCAAAAAACTTATTCCATATCATGTGCGTTTCATATATTTGTTCTCATAACATACACACAAAGACTAATGACAGTGTAAATAGTTGCACTGTTCTCAGAATCAAACGTCATTGTCTGGGTTTTGTTAACAAACATATTGATGTTGCTTCTTCAAGTTGTATAATAATCATTTTATGACTGAGTTCTTCTATCAATAAATAGTAATCCCCATTGAAAAAATAGCAAAAAATGGATCATAACTTTGTTTTAAGCTTGCCATCATCTAGGTTCTCAAACTTCATTATTTTTGTACACCAAATTCAACAGATTTTAACTAAAAAAAAGAATAAATTCACTTTATTTTCCCCTTAGTTTTCTTCTAATCCAAAGTCACTGACAACTGATTTAAGAAATAGGTCTGATAAAATGTGAATTCAAGCTATGTGTTTCCTTTACACTTTTTTGGCCATGCTGCATAGGTCAATGATAAAAAAATTGCAAATAGAACTTCTGGTCCTATCCATAAGGAAAGGAAAAGAAAGGAAAGCTTTCCTACTAACAAGAAAGAAAAACCGTATGTACAATTGGACTGTCAACTTTACATCTATTCTAGAAGAAAAGCTGTACTGCTGAAGATTTCTGCTCCCTAAAAGTATTAAACACTTACCTTTCAGAAGCCAATTTGATATAGTAAGAACATCTTATCCAAGCTCATGATCTATGATAGCAGCAGAAAAACAACTCCTTACAAGACAGCCAATAATACAAACATGTATCTTTATGACACCATTCAATTTTCCTTTGTAAGTACTTGTTGGGAATCATATCACACTGCACTTACAACAATGCTTCATCAAACTTTTTCCACATACGTACCATTTGCAGGCCCAAGACTCTTCTTCACATCACAGCATATGTGCACAGCCACAGGGGTGCTCAGTGTCCTCAACCTACAGGGGAGGCTGGGTGAAAAAAAAAGCCTAGAACAACAAAGCAGAGACTACATTTACACACTAAAGTTTTCACACATCTACATGGCTGCAATAAGAGCAACCTTAACCTGAAGGCATGAGCCTTTAACAGCTCAGACCCCACATCACCTCTGAACAAGGAACACTTCCCTTCCGGTTGCTCCCACTCACTCAGTGAAAACTATAACCAGTCATACCTGTAAGGAATGTTAACAGAAATAACCCACCTAAGTACCTCAGCCTTTTCCTGAGGAGCTACCTGAGGAAGAAAGGCTTACTCTTTGCTCAGGACTGGCCTTAATAGTTTCCACCAAGGGGACAGCGCTTCCAACCAGGCCTGGGCTCAGCACAGTTGTGGGCTGGGCCCAGGTGCTGCCCCTCAGCTCTTGTGCCCTCTGAGCAGCTCTGCCCTCAGGGCTGTGATACCATGCAAACCTTGGTCTGAGCTTCTTCTTCAGCTTCCCTGCATGCCATACCATGGTGTGGCACAGCTGTGAGGGGTAGTCAAGAAGGTGTGCCCGGCAGGTGCTGCTGAGAGCTCCCTGAGGCACTGCTCTCAGCAGGGTTCCCTCAGCGCTGCCCTGAAGGTGTGGGTCTGTGTGTGGTGAGTGCGCCAAAACGCCTCCCCTGCCCAGAACAATGGGCTCCTGTCAGGGAAGTACCTAAACATGAACTGACTGCTGCAGCCAGCTTAGCCACCAGGCTCCTCAATATTCCCCCACCAAGCCCCCCAAAGGCAAGGTGCCGTCTCTAAATCCACATGGATGTGTGCTGCCAGGTGTGGGTTATCTCTGACAGTGAAATGGCTTTCCAGCAAATTAATGTGCTTCATTAACAGCTGCACCTGCTGAGCTGCTTTGTTGCCCACTACCAGGGTATTCTCTATGAAGTGCTAGAAACCCAGCTCTTGCCTGTAATTTCTGAAAAATTCTCACAGGAACTTTCTGGAAACACCCAGAACACACGGAGGAAGCTGCATGCTCTTCCAGCCCTCAGGGCAAACCCGCCCATGCCACATGGAAGATGGTGCCCGCGGGATGGTAGCGACGTTCAGCCTCTGCAGCCCTGCACTTCCAAAGTTGAGTAACACACACAGAGGGAATGTTTCTGCCCTTGGTTGACCTCTAGGGTGTTTATTTGTTTAAGTGATTACAAAACATGACATGGACCATACTACAGCTTGTTTAAATGTCCTATTTCTACCTGTGTTCCTCCTTTCACAGCCCTTTGGCTATCTGTTACGTGGTGTTCAGCTAATGCTGGCTAATGCCTTACCATAAGAGGACTTCAGATGCTACACAGGAAAAAAAAAAAAGAAAGAAAAAAAAAAGTACATAGCAGTTTATGTAAACGTTTCCAGAGAACTTTTTCATTCATTCAAAGAGAATTTCACCTCCTAAAGTCATGCTGATGTTTGTTGTTTTTTTTTGTTTGTTTATATATGCTTGTGTGGCATGATTGAACTTTTGAGTTGCAACGATTCTTAATTAAGTACTTAAAGATTCTGCTTTGCCTGGCAGCTCTTTCCTACTGTGACTAAAAAAGTATCAGTCCGAAATTTGTTGAGCATTACAAAGAATTCAGAATGTTTCTGCTTCTAATACTCATCATCTGTCTAGAAAACATATATGATCATAAACAGCTGTTGCATTAGACTTTTAATCAGCCACGATTTTCAAAAGAGACAAAGAATGTTGGAAGGGATGATGGAAAGTTATTGCAGAAAATGCCCTACTTGAGAACTCCAATATCCAGTTTTAGGAGGCAGAACTTTGCTAAGCACTGTATAAAGTTTTTATATACAGCATGTTGTATTATGAACAGGATAGCTCTCTGATATAAGTAGAAATAAAATACCCAAATACAGTACACATAATAAGCAAAACTGTAGAAAATGCTCCAGACAGGTGTTTTTTTTTCTAATATATGTAATTATAAATATATATAATTAAGATATGTATCACTAGCTTGCATGGATGGAAAAGAATAAAGATTTTGCCCAGCAGTTCATTTTCTCTTCAAGTTACATAAATCCCATTAATGAGGGGTTATGAAGCCTTATTGGAGATGCTGCCCATCCTTTTGCCTAGAAAATGTTGATTTTCAGGCACAGCCAATTTCTCTTCTCAGAAATGTTAACATTATCTGCATTAGCTTTGTTGGAGTCAGGAGTCATTATAGGGTAGCTCCTGACTCATTTTTTTAATAGAACATGCCAACTTGAAATAGTAATACATCTACTCCATGTTATCCATCTGCCATAAAAACACAAGATTGAAAGGGGGAAAAGAAAAGGTACTTCAATAACTATTTAAAAATATCCCAAACTCCTGACATTTAACTATTACAAATAGTTTCATTAAGTATTAGAAGGGATTTATGATACAATCCCCTTGAAATTCAGAGCCTTAAGACATCCTAAACACATTCACACTGGGAACATCAGACATGGTGTTTGCTCTGCGCTCAGTCTGCATAAACTTTTCCAGCCTTTGTCTTGGTCTTGACTCATCCCCAGACCCCTGCCTGCTGAGCCCATTTCACCCAGGAACAAGTGACAGGGGAAGAGGAGGCAGGGCCTGCATGTCCCACCAGTGCTCTCTTAGATGGCCTGTGCCTGCAGCAGAGGCTGGCACAGATGCCTCAGAGCATCTCTTTGTGAGGGAAAAATACTGGAGCTAAGGTACTAGGGCAAACAGTCAACAAACATAACACAGATCAGCAAGTGATACAAATTTCCTGACAAAAGCCAAAATCTTTTACTTTAGCCTAAGGCCACGTACTTTGTCTTCTTTGCTCACAGGCAGGTGAGGGCTCTCCTCCATTCTGGGTTGCTTCAGAGGTCACTCGGCGGCTATTACAAGCTCTGCTTGTCTTTTCATTCCTTTTCCAGCTGGTTATTCCCATTGTGCCTGACAGCGGTTCAAGCTCAAACCACTGCAAACAGCAAAGGTATTTAGTCTGAAGAAAGATGCTGTTAGATGGTCAGGACAGACACAGTGTAAAATGTTATGCTAGGCTTCTACTTCGACACTGAAAATAAGGTTATTCTGTCATATTCAGACTTGTGCATACATCTCCTAAAAGAGTAACCATGGGAGCATGAGATTCTGCAAGCCCTGGATGGACACCAGAAATCATCACTTACGAGAAGCACTATATAGAAAATATATTAGAGGGTTAACTAGGACCCTGCTGTCTATCCAGCTGAGACAACACCGGCAAATTCTTTTTAAGTGATCAGAGACACATAGTAGGTTGTAATTTAATTTCTGGTGCCATCTCCACCAGACACCACAGATACAGATTCCAAGCATAGCTCAACTACTTACTGAAATTCACTGCACGTTGCAAGCCATCATGTGAAAGACAGGTGGAAAAGTCATGGGAACGAACAATCCCTTGTCCTTCAGAGGTTTTCCGCACAGGGTCTAAATAACATGCATTTCCAAAGTGTTCCCAGACAGAATTTTAATTAACACTATAAATCAGATTCATTAATCAATAAAACTTGCAGAATTACATAAGTGTGGAGTACCTAATAGTTGTAAAAAATAAAACAACAGAAAACAGTGTTGAAGCCTGAGTAACATGGAGGTATCTTGCATGATCTGCCTGCATGGCTAGAGTTCTGGAAGCAGCACCAGTGATTTACAGTGTTTTCTGGAAAAAGCAACCTATGCATTTCAGATGTGATCTGGGGACATTCCATTTCTGAGGTCTGAGCATCCCAATTTTCATTGGTCTTCATGCCTTGTTTTGTGAACTGCTCAGCACTTTATAATTACCAGCATTAATACATCTTTAATGTGCAATAAAATGTTTTTCAAAATCAATAGCATGAATCTCTCATCTTTAGATGCAATAAAATGTAATATAGATTAATGTTTTAATAGCAAGATACCTAATATATATCAAAAAATGCACAATGATATAGTCTACTTTATGTCATGTGCCTAAGTGTTTTTACCATTGCAGATTATTGGCCACTATCTTAAAGGAACAGGGTAATACAGGTGATAAAAATTCTTGGAAGTCATAGTTAATTTCTGCTTCTGTTCTGTAAAACAACCCCAGTGAAATAAAGTAATCTTTTCAGGCAGTGATCAGTCACATTCAGGAAAGAGAATCCGAGCATTTCTTTGTTTCCATTACAATAAGAAACTGATCTATAAATGAAGAACAGCATAGCACTCAGAAAAGAAAAAGAATTGGAGTGAGCGTGTGTTGGTTTTTTCCCCAGTGCAATTAATGTTATTCTGAAATATATTAAAAGAAAATCAAATACAGAAAGATAGGAATCACCATGCCAAACCAGATCCAAGATTCCTTGTCTAAGACAAAAAATGTGGCATTGAAAGCAAAACAATTCTGCGCTAGGAGAGTAGGAAGTGATCTTTCCATTCCCTCCTGTCCTGATTCTTTTTTGTAAACCAGAACAGTTGATTTGAATCTCGTCATGTATGGAGGTCATCTGTGTTTTCTCTGCCAAAGGGCATTACTTTGCACATCTATCCCAACTGACCTTCACTTCTGTTCACAGTCACCTGTTCCTCTTGATGCTTAAGACTCCATATTCATCAAGAAATTAGAAGTGCTTTCTTAGCTGTAAGTACTCACTAATAGTCTTCTTGGAAATTTGCTACACCTGGGTTGCCAACACTATGAAATATGTCTCCAACAGCCTCTTAATTTAGGTGTGCTCTCAAGAAAAGCATGTTGCAACAGCTCTTTCACTCTCTACAGTTCCTGCCTGCATTAATGATATGAATCAGTGCTCCTGTTAACACGTTTCCTCATTAGTGTTGCTTCTGTTAAAAATATTTAATTTTTATATATATATTACTTATTTTTTTGCATAGAGTTGCAATTATTAAGGTTTAATGGATGCTCCTGAACATCAGGAGAGAAAAACAATTCAGACAGCTAGAACAAGGTATGATTCTGTTTCATGATAAAGCGTATGCTAATAAAGACTGCTAATTGGAAAGTAAAAGGACCATCTTTGTATCAGAAATGAAATCTAGCTTTGGTGCTTCTGGAGACAGGAACACTGAGATTTTTCTAGTCTGACATTCCGCGCAACAAGCCACAGAACATCTCCTAGTAATTTCTTCTCAAGCTTGATTTTGCGCTCTAGACTGAGTTCAGCATTCAAAAACAGCAAGGATGCAGAAGAAAAAACATATGCCTAGATAAGCTCTTCTGAAGTTTAATTAGTCTTGCTTAAATTCTTCTGAATTATTTTCACTTATATTCAAAATGGATTTGGACATAAATGTGGACATCAACTGCTACTTTCTGAGCTACCTAAATCTTCTATATACCTTGTGTTTCTCCAGAGATTCCTGGTTTTCATCATCAGTCCTGGATTTTGATTCCATTAACTGAAGTGAAATGGACATGCAAATTTAATAGATAGCTCTGAAAGTCCTAATTCCTATTCTGTGCTCATTCTGCCAAACTACTGCAGCATCTGAGGTAGGAGATGGGAAATGTAAGAGATGGGAGAGGGAACTATTTTGCTACAATTTAATCTTTTTTTGCTGATTTCAAAGGTGATTTCATTTCTTTCAAGAAATCAGACTCTTGCTTCTCTTTAAACTGTACCAAAAAAGGAAAAGCACAGGAGCAAAAATGTTTATTTTAGTTATAATATTGTGCATGTGTCTTTGAGACAACTGATCTAATGAACAGTGTGATCTGACACGCATTTAAGTCAGCATGATTTTCTCAGCACTGACAGCACTTCCGTGTTGCTCCAAACTCACTCACTCAGGTACTAAGCACTATAGCTGCTCTGTCTTTGCAGTCTCCCCAGACAAATCTGTCCTGCCTCTCAGCCAGGCTAATTAATTCTGATGAGAGTGCTGGAATAACATTGCTAGGCTGCATCTGATTTGTGGCTCTGAGCTCACTGGCTCAGCATTGGTGAGGAGCTCCTATGCTGTGCTCGTCTGTATGAAGCCTTCAGATACCAGCATTGCAGTGAACATACATCATATATAGACTCGTGCTAACATTCAAGCTTTTGACAGTTTTGCCCTAGTTATACAGGGGATAAAAAGAAACTGCAAACTGATGTGGACTCATAATTTTCATTTTCCTCTTGAAGAGTTAATTTCAGGTATGTCTAGGAAGCTGTGAAAGGTTTGGCTCCTAGCACCATGTTCTCCTCATCCAAGGCAACAAAGATTAAATAAGACTTCATTTATGCAGAAAAAATAGTAATAATAGTAATAAAATCCTGTTTGCTTTATCAATAAGGTTTGGTTAGTTTTTGTTTGGGGTGTAAATGTTGGTGACATTTAGTGCTCTCAAAAGTGGGAGATTAATCCAGGTCAGAGCAAAGTCTGCTGCAAAAGGACCCTGTGTAAACTCCCACATATCTCCATCAATGCATCTCAGTCAGGAGGGGAAGTGAAACATGGCTGCTGCCCCAGCACCGGACCTCTTCTGAGGGGAGTGCCAAATCCGCTGAAAAGCCCAATCGTTTGCTTGATTGCAAATGGGTTTCAAGCCCATCAGAACAGCACATTTAATTATACTTCTCTGTTGCTTAACTCTGAAATTGTAACAGGTACTTGTTTGTCCTCCAACTATGTTCCTGTAATTGCCCCTATCCAAAAATAAACCAGGAGGTAGCAGAAATTGTATCTGTGATGACGGCTGGTTGGTTGGTTTTAACTAGATGTTGATTTTTAATATGCTGGACTGAATCTTGATGTAAAAGAAGCCACTTCTAACGGCAAATTCATGTTGCCTCTTGCTTTGATCTTTTACACACAGACACACATACAAAAACCTTATGCAAAGGAAGAGAGGATTTGAAAAAGAAACAGGTGTTAGATTCTGAAAAACACTATAACCAGGTCAATAGGAATTTCCCACTTGCTGTTCAAATTCTGTGCCTGTTTGCCAAGGAATCGAGGCTAACCACATACAGTTTCCCTGCTATATACTGCTGGCAGGGATCTTATCACTGAGCCAAATTAGCAGGAAGGCATATTCTTAGACTGTTGTTGGCTGGGGGCCAATTCAACAGTGGGCTCCAGGTAAAACTTGAAACCAATTATTTGTGCCTTTTTTTTCTTAAAGAAGCAGAATATGAAAGTTAAATCTACAAGTCCACCACAAACATACCCTGTGTTGTTCTTCACTTACAGGGCAACAGAATCCAAAAACTGAATTGTTTCAAGGCACAGTAGTGTGCCAAATGCACATTTTTATGTAGATGACCTCTGTTCTCCCTTGCTTTGGGGAGAGAAGAAAGAGCTTATTACAGGAGGGAAACTTTCTGCATAGAGGCAATATTTGTGAATGTCAGTATCTCTGGTACAGAAGGACAAAAAATAGATATTGAATGTAGCCTATTCATACTTGCTTCTCTTATTTAAACCCCAACATACAACACAGCAAAATCACTGGGAAAAATCCCACTAATTTTCGTTGATACAGGACAGAGTCCTGGCTCGGAAGAATGGTGTGATCATATTGACGTCACTGGACACTTTTAAGCAATGTTGCAAAAGCAGTTCATCCATGGAATTGCTTCCCCCATGCTCATAATGTGCTTTGTGGAGCAAAAACCCACACTGGGAAAAATGAGGGAGGGCTATAACTCAGGGAATTGCTTACGCATTATCCTGTTGGGTCAATTTTTAATTATTTTTTTTTTTTCTAGAGAATGTGAAATGCATTGGGCTTAAAAAGCTCTCGGCTTATGTAAGAGATGCCAAAGGGCAGACTATTCAGTAGCCAAGACATAAAAGTAAAAAGGCTGCTTCAGGGCCTTGAGGCAGCAGTTTCTTGAGCTGTGCTTCATAACAGTTGCCCTCCAAAGTCTGGTTAACGTCATCAGAAATGCTCTTTAACAGTGGACTAAGACCATGTCCTTACTGTCACAGAATCCCCACTCTGGGCAGTCCCTACATGAAAAAAATAAAAAATTAAAAAATCCTCAGTTTCCAGATCTCTCCTTCTGTCTGAACCCTGACACACTGGGGTTCTTCCTTTACCTCAAAGTAATCACCATAGGAATTTTTGCTCTTTTCTTCTTTAATATTACTTTCCACTCTTCTTAGTCTTTGATAAACAATGGCTGCTCAGATATTTGTTACAACATGTACTGCTGTCCCTGCATATTAGTCCTCTCTGCGGAAACTGACTTGATCATTTGACATTTGATCTTTCAAGGTCCCTTCCAATTCCTAACATTTTGTGATTCTGTGACCATCACGGAGCAGCCTTACAGAGTGTGTGTGCTTTGGATTTACAGGAAAGCAGGGAAACAGTACCAGAGAGCAATGGGAGTGAACAAGTTCCTTCCTACCACATGATTTTATTACTTTGCTGTAGACATGATTAGTGTCTAGTGATTGGTATGATTAGCATTTTTTTCCCTTAAATGCTGCTATAAAATGATATAATTGGCTAAAAATTCTTTGCACTAAATCTGGTATGCCTTTTTCCCATGTAGAAGTCCAGCAGAACAGCCGGACACCTGCATTTATTTCTTGCATACAGCCCACTTCCCTAATGTGGAGATATATCCTGTTCTAGCTTCTGGGCTGGGTTACTCATGCTACCTTCTAACAGCACTTTATATGTGAGCGCTGGCTGTGAATCATTTCAGAGGAGCCATCAGCACACAGTTGTAGCTGTTCAGAGCAGTTACCATCACAGGGTCACTCGTTTGTGTTTGTGATGTCTCTCAGCCAAGAGTGTCAGGTTGCAGGGGAATGTGTTGGCGGGGATGTCTACTGTAGCTCAAGCTCTTGCCAAGGAAACCTGAATAAACCTTATAAAAATATTCTCCCTCTTCCTATTTATCTTAGATTTTTGAAGTTATAACTATTTAATTTATCAGACTTGATTTATTGAAGTATTTACCTTGGATGCTGTTGTACTTGATGGTTTTGAGCAAAGAAATGACTAATTCATAATGACAGTTGGGATGAAAAAAATCGCAGCACCAGGAATTAAACTAAACAAACTCTTGATTTATTTATATTTTTAGCTACAGGCAAAAGCTTGAAGCTGAGTAATAGAGTGCTAGCTGCAATTTGAAAAAAAAAAAAAAAAAAAAGCAATATAGAAAGGAACCAAAGCAAGAGAAAATTCCATAAATATAAGGGAAAACATACCCATCTGCTCTATCCAAAAGCTTTGAAGGAGAAAAGGGAGAAGAGATTGAAATGGCTATTGAATAACACTCATTTGATGACTCCTGAGTATTTCTTTACATAAAAAGCATGGAAGTGTGAGGCCATCTCAGTTCAAGCTTCCTTACTCCTTCTCCAACACTGCCTCCTGCTAGAAGCCTCCTGCCATGCAGCAAGCACCACTGCTGGCTTCGTGCCTGTACTGCTTTAACTTAGTGAAGCTTCTTGCTATGAAAAGAAGCCTACTGGAAGGCTATGGAGAGAGACCAGAAAAGGAGATGTGGGGATTGTTAATACATTTCTGTGTAGCAGTGTAAAACCCATGACTTCAAGGAGTACTGAGCTGGAAAATCAAAAATAGCACTCTTGAAACTGTGACTCTCACAAAACACTGTCAGAAAACTATTCCTGCTGGATGGAAAAGTTGAGAACAAGATGTCTAGTTTGCAGCTATTTCTTTCGTACCTGTTCTAAGATGATCTTTCACAATAAAATCTCAACTGGTGTTCACTTGGGATGCAGAGGTGCAGACGTAGCACACAGAGTAGAAATGGGTCTTGAATGAAAATGTATGAACCTCCTATCTGTAAGTCAGTGAATTCAGCTAACTTGTTTTTCTCACATATCTGTACGCTTAACTCAACTTTAAATTCTACATAGACAGTCATAAACTTTATATCAATAAAGACTCAAGTTTTAGTCTAAATATTCGGTCAGCACTTGGCCGGCATTATTGGTTTTACAGGGGTCAGCGGTTGTCCTATCAGCTAAAAATGAAAGATCTAAAATCTCGGCAATCTTCAGAAATGCTAAAGCAGAGCCCATGGAATCTTGCACCATGATATGACAGCTGTGCTGACATCTCCTACCTTACCAATTGCAGGTTGGTATCAGAGGCTGAGCCACAGGCCCCAACAAATGGCATGCTATGACAAGTAATCAACCTCTGTAACATCTTTCCAAGTGGCATATGAACTTCATACAGTCAGTGATTCCAAAGCAGCATAAGACCTTTAGAAGAGATGTAACATAAGCTTCTTTCTTAACACAAGCCAGGAAGCCTGTGGCATTAAGGTAAGGAGCACTGCCTAGACTTGCTGTGCCTTAAGGGCTGCCTGTACCTGGCCATGCTCATGGCTGATCCTGAATCACCCACGTCTCCTTGGCCTCACAGCTGCTTCGTTGCTTTGCACTTGCATGGTGAGCAGTGGTTCACTGTCTGATGCTGGTTCCTGTCACCAGCCCTGCTCTGCTCACTGTGGAACTGTGCCCTTGATGCAATCCCTTCCCTGTCTGCCTTGCTTCACCCTTGATCCAGGCTCTGCTTCCCTGGCAGGGCAGCCGGCTCTTGATGCTCCCTGGCACCTTGCACTGCTGACATCCGTGCCAGAAAGGAGCAGGGAGGACAGAGATGTGGATGGAGATGGGATAGAAAGGCTGTGGCAGAAAACAGACATCTCTTCACGTCAATGAAATATTGAATATTCCAAAGAATGAGAAAACCTGTACATTTGATATTCAGTATTCAGGTAGGAAGAGGCCACCATTCAGTAACTCAAGCAAGAGCTACCAAAGGAAAAGGCAGAGACTGACTAATTGGACTGAGGAGACAAGAATGGGGCTGTCTGCTGGAAAGGGGGCTGCAAACTTTGCCTGCCTGGCATGTCCACAGGAAAAGTGTTTCCATTGTGGTTGGAGAAGGGTCAAGGCATGATTTGGTAGTGGAAATAGCTTGCTCTCTTGGGAACGAGACAGAACTCCTTATGGAATAATTTTTTAATGCCATTTAAGAAATTGAATTTCTGTTCTGTGGGAATTTTATTTATGCTAAATCAATACATAAAGTCAGAATTTCATTTTACTGCTGAATAGGAATTATATTAAAAATCAGCATAGACAAAGGAAACACTTTTAAAGATGCTGAACTGTTGTAGTCCTGAAGTGGTTTCAACGACAAAATGATATAACATTAAAATATGACATTTAAATATTTCATAAAAGACAAATAATTCAGTGCCAAAATTATAACAAGATATGGTTGTTCTCAAAATGACATTAACATAAGTAAAATAGGCTGAAAAATGATTCATTTTTTTCTTTTTTTTAAATTTCAAAACTGACACTTGCCAAATTTCTGCATTTGGCAAGAACTTCATTTTTGAGTGAAAACTTACTATTATCCTTTTATATTTTTTTTTACCATATTTCTCTGAAGTTGAAGAATATGAGCGATGACTTCTATTTCAACAGAAGGAGAGCGGAGAGATGACAAATGATTTCTTGGTAGACTGTGATGCCACCACTGATTTATTCTGTATGTATGCAGTCTACTGTACCTCACCTGTAGTTTATTTTTTGCAAAGTCATTTTTGAGGACCACTATTATAAAGTCCATCAGCCCCACAATCCAATATTGACTCCACGCTGTATTGCCTTACAAAAAAAGTTATCACGGGCACACTACATTCCATTTTTTCTTTTCTTTTCTTTTTCAGTCCAAGAAGCTTCTGAAAAATCATCAGTTTTGAGTTGGGAATGTAATCTCACTGATACAGCAATGAATGATGTTCACAACCAAACTATCAAGGCTAAGTATGGAGGGTTCAGCTACAACATGCACTCCAAACCAGAGCTTTGTCTTACACAGACACAATCTATGCATTTGTATAAACAAATGCCATCTTCATTATCTCAAATGGCTCCATGCTACTGAAATGGAGCAAGCTGAACACAGCGCAGAGCTCTGAACAGAGGTGTTTGAAGAATTTCAGCACAGCCTGGCGGGTAAACTGAGAAAATGCAGCAGGGCCACCAAGGGACTGTAGGGAGCACTGCTGTGGGCACACTCTGCGTGGTCGGGATCTCAGCTAACTGTCAGGCAAGGTCAGGCTAGCATGAGGTTTGCCCTCCAAAACCAAAACTGTGATACTGAGTGCTAACATTGGTCCAAAGTAAATTTCCTGTTTCTTTTTTGCCTCTGTGTTGTACAATCACACTTTTGGATTCAGAAGATAACCTGGCTGTAAATGGTTATATGCCTGTTCCTTTGAAAAAGGTTTATTATTTTAATTTCACAAATTTCAGATTCAATGTATTGCTGATGCTGAAAATTCTGAGTCTGAGGACACAGCTATTTAATAAACCCCCATTTTTCACTAAGGCTGAAAAAAACAATAAGACTTATTTACAGTAACTTACTGTATTGCTGTAGAATTCCTTTTTGTCCCTAGCAAGGAGATATTTTAAATTAAATTTCTTTAATAATTTTGCAGTTGTCATCTTCTTTTCATTTGTATTGAAAAGAAAGATCAACTAATAAAACTTTTGTATAAAACTTTTCATTTATACCTTGCTGTACGTTTATGATGTACTGGGTCCCATTCTTCTTCTGAAGCCTTACATTTTTCTGACCACCCAGCCTGAACCAGTCCCATGCTCAGTGGGCTGGACATTTTTATGTTGCATAACATTCATCTCAAGAATCATGATATGGCTGATATTCATAACATACTCTCTCTGCAAAAGATATTAATATTACTACCTTTCATTACAGAGTGCAAGAAATTTATAAAAATATAAACAAAAGAGAAAAAACACAAGGTTCATCTCCAGCTGTAGTTACCTGACCAAGAAAGACCTTGTGAAGGCTCTGAGACCCTTCCTCTCTCCACATCTTCCTACACCTGACTCCACAACGCATTATCATTCTTCCACTTTTCTACTGGTTTCTATCCAGTAAATCGTGGCAGAAATCCCATCCCTTTGGTCACATTAGGCCTTGATTAACCGAATTTGTCTCCCAGATTACCTGTTGCTTAACTCACCCATTGCTTAGCTCTTTCTATCCTGGATTTCAGATTATAAAATACTTTTGAACAACAGCTAACTCTTAGCTTGAGGCCGTGGTTACCAGTCTTTTTTCAGTTTAGCTCTACTTGAGAAAGTCAACAAAGTTTTGTATCTTAATTGGCATGTTTGTTTCTCAGTTTCTAGGCTATGCCAGGTATCCGGCCTGCTTACAATGTTGTTCTTGCCTTAACAAAGCCAGAGCAGTTTCTTAGCAGATTATTAGCTTGGGCTTTGTGCCTCACCTGTGATGTGCTTCATTGTGTTCCTGGGAGACATAAAAATACAACCACAGATTACCCACATGAATACAGAGCCTCCCAGCATAATGACACTCTTCTACAGATTCTGTCACCACCTTTTGGATTTTTGAAACTCAAATGACAATAGAAAAGGAAAAAAAAGGCACCCTGATGTATACATAGCAAGTTCCTAGAAGTAATTAGAACTTCTAAAACGTATTAAGGCAGACTCCCTCAATTGTCACATTGGGATTGTATGAAGAGTTATTTTATATATACATATATATATATACAGACATATATATATGTGAGTGTTTGCTGCCACTTACTCAAGTAAGACTACCAAGGTGCAGCACTAAACTGATAATTGTGAATTAATTATTTGATCTCAATTAGCTGCAAAATTAAATTAATGTTTTAACTGTGACCATATATGTTTTTTACATAGCTCTCTAAGTATTTTCAATTTTGTTTTGTAAGGAGAAATTAGGAGCATGCAGTGATAAGTGGAGGGGCACTAAGTCTGTTGAGTAACTGTTTCTTTAATGACTTCAAGCAAGAGAAAAATGGTTTTGTTCACCTGTAATGAGAGAATCATAACACTTACCTGGATTCATACACAGTATTATAAGAATTTCCGACTGAAATTTGTATTTTTTATCCATATATTGGACAGCACAAAATTTTGTGCATTTAGAAGAAATGACAAGTTTACAGACTGTTAGAACAATTTCCACCTTGTTAACTATTAATTAATCTTTTTATTTGTTTTAAAAACAGTGGCTAAAATTCAGCAAGAAACAGTAGAAGTATCACAACTATAACATACAAAATCTCTTTAAAAAAAATCGTAGTACTAGTTGAAATCTACACAGTTTGGAGAAAAGCATCTACTCTGAAAACAGGTCATATGCATTCATGGAAGTAGTCTCTTTAAATTACAGGATATAAGCATACAAAATAAATGTGCAAGCACACAGTATTTCAAGCTCTAAGAATAAACAGAACGTGTTTTCTGTCAGAACTGTAATCATTCAAATCTCCAAACTTTCTGCTTTGAATCTAATATTGAAATCTCAGATGAATATATATGGAGCAACAAGGACATCTTGAGGCAAGTTAGAAAAATGCAAAACTTCTATTCCACATTGATTTGGGAGGATTTACTGAAAATCTGACCCTTGGAATTAGCACACAATGTAAACAATAAGCTCTTGAAGTTGTTTGGCAAAGTCCCATAAATTCCACTTATTAAAACAGTGCTTGGTCAGCACTCCTGAAGTGATAGAACATATGCTTACCAATTAGAGTACTTGCTAATAGTTTTGAAGACAGGCCTGTTTTAGCAATACACTAGTCTTGCTGTGTTGAGTTGTTTTCCTCCTTGTTACAGAAGAAAAAAAATAAAATAAACACTTCCCACTGCTCAACATAAGAACATAGTATTATAGTATTACACTGTACATATTTTTAAAATGAAAAGCATAAAAACAGTGAAAAGTTTTGGAAGAATTAAATGCAAATCTACACAAAAAATGAACTTTCACAGTTCTTTGTCACTCTCTACAAGTTTCAAGTATTCTGTTAAATTTGTAACTTTGAAAATCTTATATAAAAGTAGATGTCTTTCAAAAAGGTATGAAGAGGGGAAAAAAATCATATACTTCTTATTTTGGTTAAGATTTTTTGCACATGAAAATGCACTGTTTATTTTTTAGCAAAAAAATCTAAGTTAAAACTGGAGTTGTGGGGCCATTTGTTGAGCTTTCTGTTCCCTTAGTAGTATCTGCAGCCTTAGAATCCTCACAAACTTCAGAAGCCCCATTTTCCTCTGGTATTGATGAGGTAAGATCAATAGTGATCAAATCAGTTTCCTGATCTTTTTTTTCTACTTCATTGCAAAATTCAACTTTATCTTCCTGCTGGCTGTTCTTCTTTATTTGTCCATTCTGTGCAGGGTAGATACTGGCAATGGTGTCATACAGAAATTGGTAATGTTCCTTAAAAATAAAGAGAAGAGGTTAGCATGAATGGAACACACAGAGCCCACAAATAAGCCCATTCATTCTTTCTTTTCTTGAATTTTAGAAACATAGTGCACAATTGAACATGGAGGACCACATATGAAGCAGCTTCCACAGTTTTTGGCGTACAGGATAGTGGTTCTATGGTTTATTCTGATTTCATGTGTATATAATGTCTCTGTAGCTGCTTCTGTCAGATGCTCCAAGTTGAGTCACTCAGCACCCTCTTGGTTCACAAGGCAAAGTCCCCCAGATATGTTTTTCAGAGTACCTAAATTGTAAACAACATTTATCACAAGGACTCTGGGAGAGTTATCTTATATCTTATCTTAAACCAAACCTGGTTTGTTTTTTTAGTAAATAAAAAGTGTATGCCAGAGACACAAATTCTCTGGAGTGACTTAAAAAAAGTTGATGGCTCATAACCTGTGAAATTAAGTTCGCCTCCTAACCCAGGGTGCTGTGCAAACATGTCCCTACACCAACTGTAGAAACACCAATTTATGCAATTTGTAATTGTACAATGTGCAACCTTCCACTAGGTGTTATAGCATTACAGCTCTGGATATCTCACAGACTTCTTTATTCTTATCAGTAATGCCAATTCCCAAGTAGTGATTAGTGGCTGTGAATGTCTTGATTATAATGAGTATTCACTATGCAGAAACAATGCATAACATCATAAGGATATTTGTGACTGTGATAAGCAATCTTGTGATTTGTCCTGGTAAGTCACAGGATTTACTTACAAAGGTGGAGACCACTCCCAGCCTGGTACGACGGAGAGCTTTTACTACTTGGAAAACATCTATTACTTCTTCTGTTTCTGCACTTTCCAAGAGGGTCATTAAAGCACAAAATACACCAGTCTGCTGCGATCCATCACTAGAAGAAAACACACCTTTTTAAAATGTATAATCAGCAAGACTTCTCAGTAAACAATAGCTTAATTCAAAGTCTATACAATGAATTACATTTTCAAAACATTTTTTACTGGACAGAAATTGTTACAATTAAGAATATCTGTAGGACATACACAAGACAGTTTATCTAGATTCCATTTGGAACTCATTTGAACACTTAACAGATAAGAGAGAAATTAGAAGTTTCAGTCCTAAAATCTCAGCAATCATTATCAGGATTATCTTCTCTTTGAAACGGTATGCAAGGCAATTTCTGGAAATGATCCTAAAAAAGTGGGCTTATACACTGGGTTGAACTAAAAGCTCTGCTGGGTCCTCATTAGTAATACATTACAAAAACTCTCTGAGCTAGCATTTCTTCTCAAAATACATGTACCAGGCAAAAACACCCAGCTCTAACCGCCTCCTCCACATCCATATGGGCTGAAGAGAATTGCACTCACCTTTCAGCACTATAATCAAAAAGGTCAGTTCTGAGCATTTTGAGGAATTTTATACAGAGAGCTGAGTGTCTTCCACAAGCCATGGCAGGGCTTGTGGGAAAAGGTGGGTATCACAAAATTGTGGTTATTAAGTATATCCAGAACTTAGAGCCAGGTTACAGAGAGTGCTGCATTTAGACCCACCGGCAGTGGACAACGAGTGGGACACTGCGGTTGTTCCTGTTGTCCTCAGAGGCTGGTCTGGTTGGGATTTTTTGTTTAAGGTTTAGAATCATGCTGACTAAATCTTTAGGATCTTCTGGAACATCCAAGCCACTCCACCTGTGATACTGATACTGATACACCTTCTGTGTTTCTTTCCTCTGCAAAACAGCAGTGGAGTCATAGTTAATGTTCAGGCTAAAATTAAAGATACATGTAGAACACCCATTGCAACTATTTTACAAAAGAAAGCTTTTATTCCTGGGGAACTATATTGTGATATGAGTTCTGCCTTCGTGCAAATATGAGCTAGGCAGAGGTCTAAGCACTGCTTAAAGTACAAAAGAGAGCTGACCTCCCGAGACTCCACTACTACCATCTCAGCAATTCACTAAGTGGTAAATTTTAGCCAGTTTGTAACATTTATCATGATTAACTGCTGGTCTTGAAGAGAAAAATACTTCAGTTTTTTAGCACAGGAGGTACGTGTGTTTGGAACTGTCCCTCCCCTCTTTCTTTGTGCTAGGTTTATAATTAGAAGAACTAGTGTAAAACTTCCTTTCATAATTTGCAAAGAAACTTTTACCTTCAGATGTGTAACATCAAATGCTCGTATCGTATAGCTAGGACAACAGTTGACATCCGTCATTTGAACTTCTATGCCATCATATGTTTGTTTGCCTTCTCCCCAGTACTGTGCACAGTGTTCCTAAAATAGATAAAAGTACAAGTCAGTGCTTATCATTCAAACTTCCTTTTAGTTTATCTTCCACATGCACTTACAGAACATGTTCACTTCAAAGTAGTAGGAGTTTCTCTGTATTTTTAAATATAGCATCAAACAACACTTTCCCTCAAAAATTAATTAGAAGGCAAATTAAGGAGGTAAACAATAGAAAAAATTATATTGGAAATACAAATTCCTCATCTCATGAAACACACTTAAGTGGAGGAACAGAGTAAGAGAATGAAACTCAGTGTTTTCCTTCTATATAGAGGACCCTTAATACATCAGTGTGAAAATCACACCCTCACCTGATCTCCTTCTTTTAGCTCTGTCAGCATAACAATGACTTTGACTTTTCTTTGGAATACCATCTGCCAGAAGTCAGAGATAGTTTCCTGTAGTGGTCCCTGTGTTGCAATCATGGCTTTTGGACCCCAGTAACCCTATAAAAGAGATTTTAAGTATTTTTTTTTCCTTAAATTCATTTGAAATGTGAGTGTCATGCAGCAGAACTCATTGTTATATAAAGAATAGTAAACTAATTATCCATTTGTTCATAGGGAAAATATGCCTATCACAATAGGCAATGAATGATCTTACAGGAATTGTAACAGCCAAGTGACATTAAACTCCCAGTATCACTTCCAAAGTATTACTTCCAGACTGACAACAAGATATACTCATGCTATGGTGAGACCCGCCATTATCTACAAAGCATATTTTTTCAGAGCTAAAACAAATATTTAATTCTACACAGTTGTTTAATTTCACCAATGAGAAGTTTAAACTATACGCTAGACTTAGTGCATCAGTCAGTTGACACTGAGCTATCCAAAAGCAAAAATACGTTTACTTTTAGTAGTTGCTGTAACTGTGTCACACTTTAAAGAATCTAGATAAATCTAATTTACCTAATAATTCCATAACATCTATTATCTAATTAGAAACTGGTAACTGCTCTGTTTGGAGGTAAATATGACACCAAAAAATTGATGGCCCAAATTTTTACTAGTACAGTTCTGTATATCTGAATAACTGTACTCACATTTCACTCCCAGAGAAAATATTAATACAGATTGTCTTGTAGTAGTGAAATGTAGAAGATTTTGATTATTAAAATTCTAAATGGATTTGCCAATCAACCATCAGGTCTTCCTCCTCTGTTCTGGTAAACTTATTCTATTTGTGAAGCCAATAAGAGAATGAGTTCAAGCTATTATATAGTTATCATAGGCAAGCTTTATCTGAAAGCTTGTGAGATGCTTAGAGTGGACCCTCTATATACATACAGTTATGAAGGAAGCATTGATGTATTTGCTTGATTCTTCACAGTCACTTTCTTCATCTGAAGAATCATCTGAATCATGTTCACCCTCCTTAGTTTGTTCCTCTTCATTCCTGATTGGCACTCGGTTGAAGTCAT
Source organism: Cygnus olor (assembly GCF_009769625.2). NCBI lineage: Eukaryota > Metazoa > Chordata > Aves > Anseriformes > Anatidae > Cygnus > Cygnus olor. Next base: position 6,604,504 of record NC_049176.1, read on the forward strand.
CTGCATGAGACAGTGTCACAGTTATGCCACTGCTGCTCATATACAGCATTAGAGGGGGGCTGTCTCCACATCACCATTCTGCTTCCTCCAGGGAATCCCAGCTACTGTTTTTTATTGCTGGATGAAGATGGCCACACACATGGTGGCCTGGCTTCCCTTGTGGCTTGGTTGCTTTGCTCTGGGAGAAGAGCAAAGACAAATTTTTCCAATGATCCTGAACTGTAGCAAGTTTCTGAACTTGGTGTTGTAGTACCAAGTATATTTGTGGCTTCCTAAGCAGTAGAAGGGAGTCAGGGAACTGGTGGCTGATTTTGCAAAACCCTTGCAACACATACTAAGACCAGTTCCCAGGCAGTTGTGTCTTTACTGGGGAAAGGCCAAAGGCATCAGAAAAAAAAAAGGACTTGACAGAAGAGGGCTAAGGGCTCCTCCACCTTGGGTAATGTCAAAAGCCAACCTTGAGGTACTCTAGATTTGAGAACGACTCCTCCAGGTTCCCACCCATCAGACTACCTCCTCCTCTCTCCTAATGCAATTTTTAAGTGAGCCACAGACATTTTGGGATGCATTGCATCCAAGTACTGAGCAAAGTTTTACCCTATACATAAGACAGTGACCCGCTCTCTGAAACCTAGCGCCTGTGATCCTTCACTAGCTTGTCAGAGTCATCAAGTTCTAGTTCTTCATTTTCACCAAAGGAAAAGGCAGTTGGTTTCTGATGTTTTAATGGAGTCTGTAAGCAGAAAAAGTCCAGTCCTTCAATAACAGACTGCAGAATAAAGCCCACTTTATTTGAAATAAACATAAACACTCCCAAGAATTCACAGTTTAAAAAAAAAAATCTTCTTTAAAACACTAAGAGAAGTTTCTAATTTTACAACATTGAGAAAATTAATTAATCAAATACATTTCAGTAAGGTAATTTACTGTCCTTGTTTGTTCAAAATTTAATAGGTTTCCATAATAGATAAAATAACAAAAGGTTCATAGAAAATACTTACATGGAATTGTATTGGCATTCCTATTTTTGCTTTTATTTTCTTCTCGATTCCCAGTGTTCTGTGTCCGCCAGCCTTTATAGGAAGGCAGTCTCTAAAGAAAGAAATGTGGCATTATGCTTGGAATAAAAATGGTTTCTAGGATCACTGTCCCCTCTGGACACCCATATCTTGTCTTCATCTCCCAGTGCATCACTTCTTAATATAATTCTATAAATTTTGGTCACACTAGATTGGTCTTTTGGTCACACTACTTTGTTCTCGCTACATTGTACTACATGTACAATGGCATGGAAAATATGCACATAGACACAAGTAATCATTTTATGCCCTTAAACTTTATTTAAAATTTTAACATCAAAAGCAAGAATCAAATTTAAGTCATTTACAGGATGGTTTTCTTTCATGAAGGTAAAGAAATTGTTTCTGTGCCAAAGAAAATAGCCCAGAAGTGATCTATTTTATTTATATGGTACCTCTTTTTCATGGCTATTGTGCAAGGCACTTTTTAATGTTAATGGGAGTGACAGGTTAGTGCACTAGAAGGCAATGCTTATTTACCTGAAATTCTGCCTCCAGCAGAGAAGGATCACTTGGAGGATCTTTTCTTTTCAGATTGTTAAGATAGGAATGCAGTTCTGAGAGACTGATCTCTGTTTCTCCATATTGATTGTATTCCACTAGCGCTTGATGGATAAGGATGTACTGTGACTGGTATTTCCCATTTGAAGGATTTAAAAATGAAGTTATTGATGAGCAAAAAAAAATCATAGCACTTTTTAAAACAATTATAAAAAACAACTACTTATATGATGCTATTAGTGGTAATAACAGTAAACATTAACATTATATAGGCATTAAATTAAACTATTGAAAATCATAGGGGCTTCCAAATTAAATATTCTGGAGCACGGTGTGTTGGATGAAAAGTGTTCTGTAAATAAACATCATATCTTTCAAAAAACATGCAACTGAGATTTGAAAAATTTGATCTGAAAAACATCTAAATAAGTTTAAAACATACATTCCATCAGTCCATGACTTTTATTGTACTCTCAACTCAACTGAAAATCTCAGGAGACAGAGATATTTTTGAATATGAGCATTAAGTTTGATTATATAAGTTCACATTTGTTCGCTTGTATTTATGAAGTGTATGCCAGAAGCTGGATTATCAAATCCAAAATGTTACTGTCTTTTTTCTCTAATGTCTAAACTTAAAAAGCTAGTTTCTAAAACTTAAAAATTGTACTGGAAGTTTTTCTCTCTCTTAATATTTTTTAGAGCTATATTTTCCATGAAAAATTTCACCTGAATTGTAGGAGTACCCAAGACTGAGCAGAGCACTTCTGAGAAAAACTGATGAAGAACTTAGTGAAAGAGAGTTCCAAGTGAAAGGAATGTTAGCAAGATACCTCTACTTGAACCATGAGGCACCGCTGCCGACGCAGCTTCACAACATAGCCATAAACATCCACTCTGCCTTCTGCATCCAGCCCCTCCAGCATTGCATCAATTCCAATATAGGTTCCAGTGCGCCCAACACCAGCACTGCAAAGCACAAAGGGATTTGGTTATCGAAGGGGAATGGCATCTTCCAGTCCCTCCCTGAGAGGGGAGAAGTCAGTGAGAGAGAGAAAGTGAAAACCCATGAGAAGTGGATAGAAAGGAAATCAAAACAGTTCTTGTAGTGAATTAATTGGCAACACTAAAAATTATAAGTTTGGATTTTAAGCATCTTTTAATGAAAATAAGGCCAATATTGTCAAACATGGTGCTTATAGCCAGAACAGCATGGCATTTACCTGGCTGCTTTTCAGAAGTCTACGTATCCTCAGGTTTAGTTGACTTGAATCAGTCTTCAGGGACTTCAGAAAACAGACCTTTCAATGCCTCTCTAGCTATTTCACTCTTAAGTAATCAAATCACAAAATTTGGGATCAGTATCAAAACTACTGAACTTTCCTAGCTCCCTTTTGTGAATAGTTTCACTTCATGTTCATTTAACATAATATATATCTATATATCTATATTTAAGATTTACCTGCAATGAACCACTATTGGGCCACTAAAAAAGTTGCTTAGAGCATTAACTCTGCGTCGGAGTTTGAGAAGGAGATGAGGATCCTCGGGAACTCCGTGGTCTGGCCAACTTGTGAACTGAATGTGAGTGACTTCTCTACCAGCCGTCCTTTCTCTTCCCTAGACAAAAAGAAGTATGTTTTTTTGTTTGCCTGTTTGATTGTTTTGTTTTTTTAACATATCTATATATGCAAAGCTAAAATCAAGTGCAGATATACAAAGCAAAAGAAAAATAAGGACAACAGTCATCAAATGTTGAAGCAGAAATTTCAAATAGTGTGCTGTCACATGGTGCTCAATGGTCTCTCAGGTTACAGCATTTTTCATATTCCATTTAAATTAAAAAAGTAGCAGTCAAGAAAGCTGTGAATCAGGAATTCAGAATAACTTATACAGTGAACAAGCAGGAGGTTCAAAACGTTGTTACAAATACTTTATTCTCAGGCTAGCTTATGATCCAGAGTATAATATGTCTCCCCACTCTATTCATGAATAACTTGGCTAGTTTATAGCTCTGCTTCCTTCAAGGGATACTGGCTAGTAATTCTCTCATGTCTCCTAGAAGTACCTTGCTGAGGGTACCACAGATTAAAAATAAAATAAATAAAATTAAACTAACTCAGAATAGAAAAAGGTACAGGAGAACCTATGATTTTGAATGATACTGACTCTCTTTTTTAAGTCACCTGATTAAGGCTTAAACCACATCTAGGGTTGGGGCTTATTTTCATATGTTGCTGCTAGATTCAAAGAGAAGACACATTTTGATAATCATCATTATAAAACAAAATGACAAAGACTTCCTATGGCTTTTTTACTGGCCAAGATTCAGTATGGCTACATGGGTATCTCCCCAGTAATTAATCCCCAAATTCTTGCTCAGACTTGAAGTATCCAGCTGTGACACAGCTGTTCATACAGTTATTCACCACTCTTTCAGGAATTATGCATCACTATTGCACCAGAACTGTAGAAGTGTCCAATTTCTTGGCAGGGATGACTCTTAAATTCCACAAGCATTTTCAGTTTTATCTATATTAATACGATGTCAGCCAGAGAGCAGACAGCTCTAAAATATTAGTCCTCAGCCTGCACCAATCTTTCCCTTCTACTATTAGACTTTTTTAGTCACAGAGCAGTGTCTTTAACAGTTAATTCTTAACATCATCATATTCTCACTGTCTTCACACAAAGTTGCAATTTTGGCATTATTGAAATGCAATGAGACAGCAGAGTAGGAATTCCCAGCTGTAATCATGGGTCAAGATGGGCGGAGTCTGTTGCTTGAGTATTTTGCTGAAGATCTGTGATTTATATTCCACTTCCCCATACTGGAATATATTTGCAAAGGGTATGAGAGGAGCATTTAGCCTTAGATGGCAAATTTTCTTCTCAATTACAAATAGAGCAACTAATATGATTTCAGATGTATAAAAAAGATGGGTTAACCAGCCTTAGTGACTTTTCACATAGCCAAATGGTAATTTTAAAATGCTTATGTTTATAAATGCACTTGAGATTACCAGAATTTGTACACTGTACAACTGCACAACTATTATGAGGTAGATAATAGTGGTCTGTGAGTCACATTAATTTTACTCGTAAAAGACAACGCTGAGATACATATAAACCAGATAAATTTCTGGATTAAAAACAAGCTAAATATCTAATGAAAACACACAATATTAAGTTTTCCATACTTAGTATATTAAGTGTCCTCTTAAAAAGTAGATTCCAGAGTACTAGGGAAAATACATTTTTAAGTTGGGAAATGCATGTCTAACTCATATTTTCTGTAACGAATGACACCTACATGTGGCAGGTCTTTATTTAAACCAAATATTGCTTGGGGAAAACCAGCAGGCATCTTCCAATGACAGCTGACTCTTCTCATGCTTTAAAAGAATTTTTTAACAAAACCTACAGACTCCAAATACACATTCCAACTCCAGTCAGTCTTACACTCCTGAGTCAACTTACCTTTGTGATATGTAGTTTCTGAATTATATAGTCTGGACACATTTTACTTTCGTTGATCTTCACAATAATGTCCCCGTATGTTGCAGAGCCGTTCTCCATTGATGGCCAGTACTGGGCACATTTGTTCTACAAAGACATGAAGTTAACTGGTGAGCAAGCATGACAGCAAAGTGGCAGACAGTAGAGAGCTAGAAGGAAGTCTGATTTTAAATAGACAGCAACTTAGTATGGTTTTCCAGTTTCTCATAGGTCTTGTCCTCTCCTGAAAAGGTGGTCACTACTTAGGACATTACTGCCAAATAATTCCAAATATCCATGGAATTTAACTTGTAACATAAAGCGACAATACTATACAATAGGTGCACAGCAACCTGTTCTGTTCCACAAAAAGAATCCACAAAAGAATGGATGGATGGATGGATGGATGGATGGATGGATGGATGGATGGGTATTTCTCACCCTGTTTCCTTCCTCACAGCGAGTAACCATGACAATAATTGTTGCCTTCTGCTCCCAGATCATTCTCCAGAAATCATCTGTGGTTTCATCCTTGGGGCCTGGCAGGAGATATATTAAGGGATTTTTTCAAAAAGAGTACAGCTACACAAAAGCTGCCTTGTTGATATGTTTAGCTACGCAGTCTGAAAAACTCACCAGAGATCATGCAAATAACAGCCACAGGTTTGCTTTCTTTATGACTGCAGCCATTAGGCTAAAACATTTTAAAAGTTATATATATATACATATATCTTTAGTACATATCTGTGAAATATGAAAATCCCTTGCATAAAACTACACAGAATCAGACTGTGAAGTACAATTTGTTCATCTTCACAAAATTCCCGAAGTCAAATCTCGTTGGCAACTTTTTTCACATTTAATTTCAAAATGTTAGATTTTCAATTTTTCTTTAAATTCACTAATACTTTGTGACTACTTCCTAAGTGGTTGAATGAAAAAACAGATTCTTTTAAGTTTAGAAATTACCTTGTGCAGCAATATATTTTCTTGGTTCTTTGAAGCCCTGTAAAAATGTACAACGTTATTCAACTTTTAAAAAGAAAATACGAACATTTTAAAAAGATTTGCAAATTTAGAAATCAACTAAATATGCAAAACTCCAATAATATCAAATACATTACAAAGACTGAAAAAACTCAAATGGAAATCCTCAGAGTGTCTCATACACGAAATGTGCAGATTACAGGGTTTCTTCAATAGAGCCTATGAGGTTTTATAAGTAGAAATCACTCACATCAATATGACTTGCATTGATATAGTCTGATCCTGGATCTCCTGGTATCTCAGAGAGCTCAACACGGTTATGGTCATCTGTTTAAAGTATTTAAACAAAATAATTATATTGTCTTGAGGCACTGAGACAACAAATATTTATAGAACATGCAAAAACTAACAAATACTCACATGGAAGGATATCAATGTAACGGTTTTTGTTCTGATTATGGCTTTTTTTGGCCTCCCTTATTGAAAATTTAGTGAAAATTCTAGGAATACTCTGTAAAATACAGTGTTTATTTAATTAGTAATCATGTAATTAAAAGAGCTACTCACAATCAAATATATATGAAAGAAATTTGCTACTAAGACTCTGGAAGATAACTTTTATACAGTACTATTTCACATACTTCTGTTTAAAATAAATGAAAAGTATTCTCCCTTAATTATATATCTCCACAATTATATATTATTTATATCCCCATGCCTATTTAGTGAAAGAGACTGTAGAAAGTTAACCTCAAAAAGTACTTTTGAACCACTCCAGAAAGAAAAAAAAAAAACAAAAAGTATTTTCATTGGATCATAAGAAGAATTTGGTAGCAAAATTAGCTGAAGCCGTATTTGACCTCAGATAAGAATTCACTCAATTTTCTAGATTCTTTGTTATTTATTTATAACTAGTGCATATCTAGTGCATATACTTTAGACATGCTCCTGAACAGAATTTTTCCAACCACCTGGCTACAAATCTGTGGTATATTTTGAGCCAATGACAAACCTGAAATTCATCCAAGAAAAGTCTTCCTTCATCAGCAATCTTCCTCTTATATGTCTCCAACAATTTCTCAGAAGGTATTGGCTCTATGTTCAGAAGCTGTCTTTCATCATCTTTAACTGTATAAATATGTTGAACATTTATTTTTACTGTTTTTTAAAATGTAAACTACATATCAGTAATGTAATGTGCTTCTCAAATTGTCAGTTAAATTAACAAAAGGATGAACCCGGTTATTTCAATTGAGTATATTTATTTTTCAAAAACTGTTGTTCCCCAGACAATCTACAAGCAAACAGGTCCTGGGAAGAACAGACCTTGTTCAGCTGTGGAATTGTGGACGCATCAGGAGGAGGCCACATGCAGGGACTTTGCATGAACAGCACTTTTGCACAAAGTGGCAATTGTCATACTTGGGTCACAGCAACAGACAGCCCAAACACCCACAATAATTATGGAGGTGTACTTTAGATCTAACCATTTCCTGGCAATGTTTAAATGGATTACTATACAAACAACCTGCTTAACATTTCTTTTGAAATATAACAATAAATGTTGCCTACTTTTCCTAATTTTCTCCAACTTATTCTGAGTTGTAATAATCTGTACTATCTTTGATAATAATGATTGAACAAGGCTTAACATCTCTAACTAGACATCTGCTGATTTTTCAGTTCCATTTAAAAGATTGTTTAAACAATTATGTGTATCTGAGCAAATGGATTTGGATATCAACACAGTATTACTTCCAATTTAATGTAATTAATTTTTGTGGGCTTGAATGTAATAAAAGATGTTTTCTTGAAGCTTTCTGGTATTGACTTATTCGGTTTGTCTTCATAAGCTTTGAAATCCTGTACAAAAAGCTACACATTATGCTTAGTTTCAGTCTTTGGAATTCAAAAGCCTTCAAAATTTTACAGTGATAAAGTACTGCTTTATGTTAAAATTTTTGATTTTAAGAAGGTATAGGGAAACAGGAAATCTGGGGCAACATTTTTTTTTTTTAATGAAATAATATCAGGTTTTCAAACTGATAAACTTTCAGTTCATTTAAGTACAAATACTTCCGGAATATATTTGAAGTTCAATATTTCAATATGTAGAGAAATACTGAATGTGTGTTTTGTTTGTTTTTCTCTAAAGTAGGTTTTATCATGTCAATATCTGTAATCTACATATAAAACCTAGAATGTAAACAATCCAAAAGTGGCAGTAAGACGTGACTAATTTTATTTCCACCTGCTAAATATGTAGATACTCACCTCCTACGAGGCTGATGTCTTCAGAAGAATTGCTGTAAAAAAGCAAAAGCATCTGTAAAAGCTTTGACTAGTAAGACATATCTGATAATGAGTTAAATAAATACAGTTTCATATATGAACAAGACTGTTCAGTAAACAGACAGCATTACAAGCTCTTTATGAAATAAAAATGACACAGCTAGGACTTACAGACCCTGTACAGAGGAGCTTGGGATCCCTGCCCTACAATTAGCGCTATCACAGGGGAGAAACAAGGGAGCTGCATCAAAGAGTCTTACTGCTTGCATAATTTTCATAGAATCATATCATAGAATGGCTTGGGTCAGAAGGGACCTTGAAGACCGCCTAGTTCCAAACCCTCTGCCATGGGCAGAGAACCCACTAGTTCTGGTTGCCTCGTCCAACCTGGCTTTGAACACTTCGCTATGGATGGGGCATCCACAACTTCTCTGGGAAGCCTGTTCCAGTGCCTCACCACCCTCTGAGTAAGAATTTCCTCCTAACATCTAATCTAAATCTTTTAGTTTAAAACCGTTGCCCCTGGTCCTATCATCATCTGCCCAAGCAAAATTTTCTCTCCATCTTTTTTATAAGTCCCCTTTAAGTATTGAAAAGCTTCAAAGAGGTCTCCCCAGACCTTTCTCTTCAGACTGAACAGCCCCAGCTCTCTCAGCCTTTCTTCTTAGGAGAGGTGCTCCAGGCCTCTGATCTTGTGGCCCTCATCTGGACCTGCTCTAACAGCCCCACATACTTCTTGTGCTGGGGGCCCCAGACCTGGAAGCAGCACTGCAAATGGGACCTCACAAGGGCAGAGTGGAGGGAGACAATCACCTTCCTACACCTGCTGGCCACTTTGTGTGTATTATTTTTAATACTTTTGACTTACTTTATGAAGGAAAGGTTTTGCAGATACTTGTGAATATTTTTTCACAAAAGTAGTAACAAAGCATATTGTTCTGACAGAATAATTCTTCTGTGGCCTGAAAAAAGGTACACTAGAGAGATTTTAAATCTCGTTCATTGTATTTACATTGCCAGACAAACCACCAAGAGCGATTTTGAGGTTGGTTTTTTTTTTTTTTGAAAGGATGAAAAGATGAAAGGATGTCTTTTCCATGTATTAGTGAAATACGAAACTTCTAACACTTTTGCACTACCTGTTGTGAAATATCATTGAAAAATAAAAAATAAAAAAATAAAAAATAACATTTTTATAAGGAATGGAGAGAAATATGAAGCTTACCTAAGCTTTTTTTGGTGAAGGTCATAGATTTTATACAGAACCAATAGCAAAGCAATTGATGTCACAACAATCAAGAACACCAAGAATATGATCAGGGCCCTAGAGTTATCTAGGGACAGGAAAAGAAAAAAATATATATTATTTTTCAAATAAATAATTAAGAGCATAAAACATACTTTTTTTTTCTCTCTTTGTTTTTAAAAAATCTCTATACAGAACCAGCCTCGATTTTTTTTTTCATTTGTTTGTTTTTTGATTAAAAGAACTAAGCAATTATTTTTAAATATTGAATTTAGGTTTGTTATTTAAAAGTTAAAAAATGCCAAGCTCACTGACAAGGAGAGAACTTTTTCATTAAGAAAACTTTCACTTAAGTTCTTCATGTCCACCTGTTGAGATGCTACATCTCACTCACTGGCCTGGCATTGACATGGTCTGCGTGAGCTGTACATGTGAGCAGGGGAGCTGCCAGCTGCTTCTGGTTTTCAAGGCTGTCACACTGTGTGACAGAGGGAATGCAGTGTCTCATCCCCAGCTCCAGGAGCTCAGCCAAGAAGTGCAGCCTGCCCAGCTGTAGGACTGAATTATCCTGTAATCAGTTACTCATTATATGAAATAATATGTGAAGTTTTGTGTATTTGGTCAGAAAAAGATCTGTTCCTAAATTAATTTATTAATTTACCTCTTTTTAATGTTTTTTTTTTTTCCTTTCAGCTCTTGCCAGTGCTACAAGGACACTTCAGTAACATATTCTTCAAACAAAAATGTCTTTTATCCAATTTCTTTAACTCAGCTGTCATTTTGAATTGAATTCAAAACAGGCCTTCTCATTTGGGAGCATCAATGACAGGTTCCCTGTGACCCTTACTGTTGGTTAGACTCCAATGGCAGATGTGAAGGTAAAGTTCCCAAAAAGATGCAATGGAAAAAGCCTTCCAGGTGTATAAGTTACTTGAGATAAGTAATAAATAAAATTCTTATTTATTTATTTCTCTTGTCTACAGTACTTCCCATGTCTACAATACTTGGACTTTCTCATAATTTTTGGCATTGGACACACAAACTCCATGGGAATGGGGAATCCCTGACAACTCACACATGTTCAGCTCCTGAAACACAGTATCTGAACACAGGAAAATAATTCTAAAGTGAATAATATAAGTCAGAAGAATGAATTTCTAATCACATTAGAACGTTTCCTGAAGAAGCCACAGCTATGTAGTTATTCTGAGTCATGTTTGATGACTTGTCAACATCATTCATTACATTAATGCTGAAGGAGGATACTCTTTTTTTTTTTTTAATGCAGATATATTTTATATATATAACTATAAAAATAGGCAGATTGGATTTTTATTTAGAAACAACTGTAATAGAATTCACAATTTACACTATTACTCTATACTATGCTAAAGACAAAAAGTAAAAATGCCATATTTATTTACTTACATCTGGTTTTTATACTCTGAATTACTGGGTTTCCTTCATATTCGCCATTATGCACACTGACCTGCATGCAGCGGGTGAGAATAATAAAAATGTTAAGATATAGCAAGTAAAATGCCTGCATAATTTGTTTTCAAAAGCAAAGAACTATGGGTCTTTGAAATACATCCATCTATTTTCAAAGAATAAACCTCACTGACAGCATGATCTGTTGTCAATCTTCATACAGTCCTTTACAGTGCATCTCATATTTCCACTTACGTTACAGCAAGATCTAGATCCAGAAATATGTTTATGACTGAATAAAAATGTTAGTGCAAGAGGAGAGACAGTTTACAAAATCAAAATCAGATGCATCTCAACAACAACAACAACATATACATTGTTGTTGTATATATATACAATATATATATAGCAAGAAGCTTCTCCAACTGCAAAAGCCAGAAAACCATTGCAGCAGAGTCAAAACCTCACTAAACCAAAGAGTGTTGTGGGTACCCTTTTGTTTATTCCCTGACCGATTCAGCAAGTAGACAGAAGGAAATTGTGACATCTGCCAGCTTTCACAGGAGACCTGTTTTTCTTGAGCCTCTCCTAACTTGACCCAGAATCTTTTCATTGCTATGTAAGGCCATAAGGCTTTCCCTGGTTTCTCCAGTAAGAATTGGGCAAAATATGTTCAAATCACAAACCAGTGTTTTGAGACAACTGGAAGCCAACTTCTTGTCAGACAAGCTTCTCGCTGCAAGTTGTGGAGAAGGGCCTACAGGGGTGTGTGGTTTGTGCTACAGGGGACATAAGTATTTTTGCTCCTATTGGAGATCATCTTTGTTTTCCAAATACATAGCTTTCTGATCATAATCTGTAGGAGAAATATTGACAAAGGCTCAGAACAAAGTCTAGACTACAAAAGCTCTCTGACAGTGCATTCCTCAGGAAGACATGAAGGGGGGAAAAAGAGTTTTTAAAAAAGGAGGAGAATGAGTGAAACTGGTTCCTAAGAGTAATAAAACTCTGTCATTCCTACAGGTTACTTTCTAACCTAATGTTTCCTGAGAGAAGCTGTCAGGACAAAAAGAAATATTCCAATTGTCCACATTAAGGGATGGACACAAGGCCACTGGCTTCGCAAACAAAAGCCAAAAGGATGAAATGCCTAAAAGACGACAACATAGCAGGAAGCCTCCAGGAAAGTGAAGCCTGTAAACAGGGAACTCAGAGAATGATATATTTAAGATGGATACATGGGCAGGTTTGTGAAAGGCTGATGTAAGAACATGTCACAAAAAGAATCCAAACTGCATTATGATAACTAGTCCCTAAAGCATTAGGGACAGCTGAAGAACAGTGTACAATGAAAAATTTTGAACAATTAATTTCAGAGCAATGATCTCAAGACTTAAGTTCCATATTTATTCTCTTTGATAGAAATGACAACCAGATATTCATTAAATGTGTTTTAAACACTGTAATATCAGATACATTTAAGACACCCAAATTTCTCTCTGTCCTATGCTATTCAGCTTGTACTTTTCATGCTGGCAGAACTTATATGGAATAGCACATAAGGAATTGATTGATATGGCTAGAAACATATGCAGAGACATTTTATTTCATAAGTAACAGCTACTTCTTTACATCTCTGGCCTACAGATTCACCATATTTGCCTTTTTCTCAAAGATCAAGTATAATACACCTAAACAATGAAAATATAGGTTTTTTTAGATGTTTAGCTTCATAAGCTTACTTACTTTAAAGCTATAATTTGTCAAGTATGAGAGATCTCGTATTTGAAAAGCACATGTACTTTCATTTCTTTTTCCAGCATTCCAGGATAATAGAAACCGTGTTTCTTTCCCGTACACTTGTTGATTTTTGCAGGTAATGTTGACGACATTATCGTCTTCCAGATGTAGACGGACATCAGTCACTGGATCTGGTACTATTTATAAAAGAAGTGTTACTCCTTCCATTCTCATAACTTGAAACCAAATATTTTAATAACCACATGTGTTCATGTTTATTTGTTATCTTCTCTCTTAATAATGTCAAACAATTTCTTCATTAAAAATTTCAGTCGCAATTTAACAAGATAAATAAAATCAATGCTGGGTTAATCATAGCCTTATCCAAGCTGGAAAAGCTGTAAAAGGGAGCTGAAACAGCTGGGAGGACCAGAACTCTACCAACAGTCAAGCTGCCAGAGATAATAAGATGGCAACTTCACCTCTTGCTACTGACATCACTTTCTCATTTCAGGAACATGAGACAACAGACAAAACATGGGAACAAACAAAATTTTCAGTATAAGTCAGTGTCTAAGTTTCAAAGCTGCTGTAACTTGATTTTCCTATCAGAACTTACTGCTGTATTTTGCAAAAGTATTCTTTTGCTTCAAGTGTCACCTTGTCCTAAAACTGGCCTAAAAAACAACAGAAACTTTTTACTTTTTAATGATTATAAATCTGCTAAGGCTAATTTGTTTCCTAGCTCTAATTTTGTATGTTGCAGCTAAAGGGTTTGAGAATGGGGATCTTTCCTTGAAAGTTTTTTAACCCTTTCAGAAAGTCAGAAAGTAAATAACCTTCAGCATAACGTAGCTTTATTAGCCACATCTCAGTAGAAGGCCACCGTAGAAATTTTCTTCAAAATTCCTTCAACTTGCAAGCCACTATATTAAAAAAAAAAAAAAAAAAAAAAAAAAAAGTGCAGTTGTTTTTTTCTTCATATGAAGAGTTAAGCTGTGTGTGGCTTTATGAGCAGATTTCATCTAGGAGCTAGCAGGACATACGACTTGGATGGGCGGGTGGTGGTGTGCATTTTTATGCACAGGGCAAGTCTGTGAATTTCCTACCCAGCATGCTACTGAAAAAGCTGTGGTGAGGAGAAAGTGGGCATTTCCTGAGGGAATGTGTTTGCTGAGGACAGAAAAATATTTTACAAAATGTCATTTTTTCTAGTCCCAAGGAGTTGAGCTCTAATGATATATTCTCCTCTTCAAGAAACAAAACTCTTGCAGTATCAGATTGATCATGTTATCTGCTGCTGTATCACCTGGAGAATGTTTAATACCATTAATTCATGAAGGCAAGCAAAGTGTTACTTCCTCAAAAAATATGAGAACTGTGTGTTTTTTTGTCTTGTTTTGATTTTCTAGACCCTTAAACTTGTGTCATGGAACATAATCTCCACCCGAGGTATTAAAATATGAGTATAGCCCCAGAAAGTGGGGTTTCCAAAATGCAAATATGCTCATACTAGATAATCATAAAGAAAGAAAAAAAAAGGATCATCGTGCTGATATTAGGACTGTTTAAAAATTAAGTATATTTTTCAGTTTTGGTTACAGTTAAGTCTCAGATCAAATATATTACATTATCGATCCATTCATTTACCAGTTGTTTATTTGTTTCCCTATGGGGTTTCAGGTGATAATTTTGATCTCCATATTGTTCCAAATAGAATCTAAAACTTGTTAGCCCAATGACACAGAGTAATAGGGAAATTCCACTGTTTTCATGGATAATATTTAAAACTGGATGCAAAAGCTCTGTATATTCCAAAGAGAGATAGGATTCAAAATTCAAAAGAATAGTCTGCCAGAACTATTTCCCAAAGACGTAGTGAAACAACTTTAATAACAATAGCAGTCAGATTTAGCGTTCTTATATATCCAACTCTACAAACTTTACAGAAGTGCTAAAAGCAATGAAAGATTTTTATTTTTTCCTAATATTAGGAAAACAACAATAAAAAAACACAAAAACAAACAAAAAACATACACACACATAAAAAGCCTACCATCACTAGCACAAAAATAACATTTTATTTTTCACCAAAAAGTAATTTTTGATTATTCAGTGCAATAAAGAAAATATTAATTTATTATCCTAGCAGGTATAAACCATCATAGTTTCCCTGTAGCTGTACCTCTATATTAGATGAGCCTAGAGGTGGTGGAACTAGAGCTAAAAAAAGTACTGGAAGAAATTAGACAAACATGATTTTTTTTTAATTTTTTTTTTTTTTGCTCAAAGAAGGAATGAGAACAGTAAGAGCCCCTACATCTGAAGATAAAAAGGAACAACAACAACAAAAAAACCACTAAAATAACTGCAACACCACCACCACCACCACCCCTCCCAAACTAACAAACTAATTAAACAGCAACAATAAATTAGGAAGTAGTAATGTCTGCATCAGAAAATCAGGAAATATCTTTAAAATCTGTATTTTTTCAGCTCTTCTTGTAGTTATATTGGTAGAACATGTATGTGAAACAAGGAATCCTGGCCAAGGGGATAGTCTTCCCATGGAGGACAGACCTTTCTGACAGCACAATGCTAGGTATGCTTTTTGTCTATAACCTAATGTGGAGTCTTAGAATTTGACTGCGCATATGTACACCCAAACTAACTGAAACACAGTACAGACGTTAGTATTGGTGTATCCTTGGCCATGCAGGTCTGCTTAGAGCAACCAGGCAGCTACAGAATAGAAGGTACGTTCCGCACATCTTTGTAGCTTTCATTCCACAAAGATGTTTCTCTTTCTCTTTTTGCTTAATTTGAATGTTCTCTTTACATGAAGATATAAAGCTTTCTAAAGTCTTCTAAAAAATTCCAAATGAACGCAGATTTTTTTTGAAAAATCTAGTACAGATAAAAACAGTAAATGAATAAATTAAAAATAGATTAAAATTAAATGATTAGAAGTTAATGATATAAACATTAGTAAAAAAAAATCTAATGTTAATCAGTTTATTGAGTAGTAGTAATAACATCTATAAAAATGTAAAGTACAATAAGAAAGTACATATTTCTCGTGTTAAGGTCAACATTGTCCATAACAGTTAGCAAACAAAACTTACCTCCTGGTTCTGTTGTAGAATTGGTTTTGCTATATTTTCCCACAATTTCTCTACGTCTGCTACATATATATGCAGCTACAGACACATCAAATTTGGCATAAGGTTTGGTATAAGGTGTTAATCCTTCACAAGTAAACTCAGTGTCATTTGTCCCTTCAAAAAGAAAAAAAAAAAAAAGATATAGATATATATGTTAGGAGCACAGAAACTCTTTCACCTCATCAGAGCTATCTAAAACCACTGTTGTGTACTTCCATTTTAATTACTTTGTCCTAAGGAGGCTTGGTTGGTTTGTCTTGCTCATTAATGCTAAATGAAGGAATGAAGGCTCAGGAAGAAGAATATATATATTCCCCAAATAAACAAGTAGGAAGTTGACGTTTTTTGTTTGTTTTGTTTTGTTTTACATCCTCAGTATGTCATTAAAACAAGCATAATTAAAAACTAACATAAGGCACAGACAAAGAGAGGCTGATACTTTCAAGTATCACGAAACTCTGTAAAAAAAAGTGAAAACTGTTCAGCTTGGGAAGAGGTTACTAGATAAATGTCTGAAGTCACTCTGCACACTGGACAAGCTTGTTCTGGTAATGATGCAGGAGATGCCATCTGCTTTCAGTGGTGGCAAGCAGGACAGAAAGGTATTGTTTGAGGAGCAGCATGAGCAAAGCTACTACACACACCACAACTGGGGCTTTGGTGGCCTGGAGAATTGAGGAGCAATGGCTTTTCGATGTCTCCATGAAGCACAGCTGCTTCAGATGAGACCTCCTCACACCCAAGCATACTACCTAGGTCTCCTACATTGGCCAAGCCAGACCGACCACAGAAACAGCACATATGAAAGGAGAGAATGCTTAGTAAAAGACAAGTACCTGGCTTTACCTCTGTAAGCATGACTATGCCACCCTCTGTACTTAGGACCCCCTGACTTTTACATACATTAATGTTACACAGAAGGCAGCTCCCTTTCTGCTCTTCCCACCATTTCAGTAAGTGTACACAGATCCATAGTCCTTCTTAGAAATTCAGTTCCTGTTGTCATTCTTGGAGGAATAAATAGGTTCAGTGTTGCTTTACTAGAACCCACCAAGCTTATCATGTTAAGCTGAAACAGGGAAAAAAAATCCTAAGGGAAGATAACTGCTAAAAGTTTTTGTATCAATTGTCCTTAAACTTTCTAAAAAAAAAAAAAAAAAAAAGTTTTCACCTAGAAAAATTATTCCACTTCCCCACAAACTTCTGATTTGTGAAAAATTGAAACTTTTAGATGAGAATATATCTTCTCTGAGAATAAATGAGCAAGCTATAGGTGCATTTTCTGAGGCAGACAACACCTTCCTAGAAACTGATCAGGCAACTGATGATCTTGTCACATTTTAATACCAGATACTTAAGAAATGAAGGATGACAGTGATGTCCTGAAACGATAAACTGAATAACCACATAGTTGAATTGGAGCAACCTCAAAGTAAAGAAACTTTTAAAAAAGGTTTGTAGAACAACAACAACAACAACAACAGTAATAATTTCTTGTTTTTACTGGACATTTTTAAGAAATTCCAGTATGTTTGGACACTGCCTCATGCTTGGTGCCCACTAAATATTAAAACGTGAGGAATTATTTTGTACCAACAGAGGATATACTTACTGTGGTCAGCAGCGCCACTGCAGTTTACAGTATAGCCACATATAAGATTCTTTGAAGTCTTGCTAGGTGGTCTCCACTTAACTCTTACACTTTCGATAGAAATTTCTACTGTAAGATTTTCTGGTGCTTCTGGAGCTGTTTTTTTGTTTGTTTGTTTGTTTGTTTGTTTTAAAAAAATGGATGGGAGGAAAAGTTAGAATGAAAATGCAAAATATTCCTTTTTATATCTACTTTAATTAAACTCAATTTCACTGGATATTAAAGCAAGATAGCAATAATGTAAGATTTTGCATAGTCTATTTCATTCAGAGAAATTATACACAATTATAGAGTACATATAACAGCACCAAATTAGAGTAATTTCATAAATTTAATTGATTCAGGATATAGGTGAATACAGCAATATCACATCTTACTAAAATTATTCAACAATTCCAATTATTATACATTGTTTTGATTTCCTTATAATTTTAACCAACTTTAAATTTCTATCCTGAAATTTTCTTTGCAGGTTACTTGATTTAAGGTGATTTTCTGTTTAATTTATAAAATAATGCTAAGCCATTTCCAAGGACAATGCTGTATAAGACTTTATCATTTTATCTGGAGACATTCTTTGCAATTATTCTATCATATTTCTTCACAAGCAAGAATTTGATACTTGTTTTTCTCTAGGGCTGCACTTTTTTTTTTCTTTTGCCTTCATCTTCATTGAAAATTGCTTACATTTTGTCACTTTCTCATCCTTAAAAATAAAAAGTCACAGTCTCTTAGGGAAGGAGAGGAAGGCTTGAGACTGCAGGTCTGAGTCTGGGGTTGGAGGGAGAAAGGACAACTGACTGTGGTCAAAGAACTACCATAAGCACAGGAGATGGGGTGATAAGAGCTGGAGGAGAACCTGAGACTGGCTGAGCATGCTGCTCAAAATTTAACTTCATCCTCCAGGAAGCACAGACAGTGGGATTTGTAATGGGTGTTTCTAGAAATATGTGGAATGCAAAGCAAAATTAAGTATTATACTTGCCATCATATTCTGTTTCTATATCGAAGGATTCGAGGACAAACTCATTTCCAAAATACTTTACTGTGTGATTGCATTTGTAAGGATGGTCAGCTGTTAAATTGTTCATTAATATGCAAGATCCATATGATTTCTGAGATGTTTCTGGAAAGGTAGACACAAAAATGGCTTACCCATATTTTTCACAACTCTAAAAGTATATCATATATCTAAAAGTATATCAAATCATATCTAAAAATATATTATACCATCTTAACTAGGATTTGCTCTACCATATTTATTCAACATAATTTTTAGTACACTACCAGAATATCCCAAACAGAAAAGCGTACGACCTAGTGAACCCAAGTGACTGGGTTCTAGGTTCTTTTATATCAATTCAATTTGCATAGATCTTTACTTTCCATCACTAACACTCCTATTTTTATATCCCTTTTATATTGTGGACCCCAAAGCTGCACACAGTACTCAAGGCGAGGCCATACCAATGCTAGGTAGAGTGGGACAATCACTTCTTTCAAGTGATTAGCTATATATTGCTTAACACACCCCACAATACGGTTGGCCTTTTTGGTGACCAGGCCATGTTGTTGACCTGTTTTGAGCTTACCATCAACCAAAACCCCCAGATCCCTCTCTAGAGGGTTGCACTGCAGCAACTTGTCCCCCAGACTATATATACATCTAGGATTACACCATCCCATGTGCAGAATCCAGCATATGCTCTTATTAAATTTCATACAGTTGGTGATTGTCCAGTGCTCTGCTCTATCAAGATCTCTCTGCAAGACCTCTCTACCCTCAAGGGAAGTGACAGCTCCTCCAGTTTAGTATCATCTGCAAACTTGCTTACTGTGCACTCAACTCCTGTGTCCAGGTCATTGATAAAAACATTGAAGAGAACATTCATCATGCATTTTTCTAGACCATGAGGATATGAAGCATGCATATCTTCTTTACCACACCATTTATTTTAAGCCAATGTTTTCTCAGTCTCCAAGGCTGGCAAGCTCCAAGAACAGTGTCCATACTCAGCTATCCACGAACCTGCAGAGCCAGCTACGCACTTAGCCTGCAAGGGAGCAGCTCACAGGAGACACTCAGATTTCCAAGCTCTCAGCTCCCCTTCAGGCCATCAAGCAGGAGCTCAACACCTCCAAAAGTCTGCAATTTGTGAAGCTGGTAAACTCAAGGAATGAGCTGTCTGGGCTTGAACTCTCCCCCAGATCTTCTGCAGTGTGTGGAATGGTAGTCCCTAACCTGCCCACCCCAGAAATTCTGAACACCTCTTCCCTCACTCTGGCACAATTAATTTAAATCTGCCAATCTCGTCCAAAGACAACATCTATATTGCTTAATAAATAAATAAATTAGCATTTTAAATTATGTTAGAAGTGTCTTACCTTCACAGCTAACACTCACATTATTACAGGCACCTGAGCAATCTGTATCTGAGGTATTGTCTTTGAAACAGAACTGTACAGATGTGCTGTTAACAATCTTCTTTTCTAAAGAACACTTGCTTTTATCTAGAAAGGATTAATATTAAATATCAATGTGACATTAGCTGTATTGATTCTTTATTTTTTATATTTGTTAATTTGTTCTGCAATATGAAGATATAATTGGCACAAAATGATATGCAAAGAATTTAACAAGAAGATGAAATTTAAAAAATATTCATTAGACAAAAACAATTGTTGTATTCAAATCATAAATGAAACTTTTAATTCAACAAAAGCAATAACTTTAGTGAACAAAACATCCAACATAGATAGTAGCTCTCAGGTGCTGGCCAGCCTTGTTATTGCTAGCCATGCTGCGTATGGCTGATGCAGACAAAGTTCACTTTTCCTTTACAATGAAAAAATTATATTTTTACAAGAAAACCTCTGTCTGATTCTCTGTAAAAACAAAAATAGACAATGAAATCCATGAAAGCTGTATTACTGCATGTGGAGGGAAGGAGGGAAGGAGGGAAATTACTAAGACCCTTCTATACCTACCAGGTGGAATAATTATATTTATGTCTGTGCAGTTGTTAGATCTAACTGTATACATTTCGCATATGTTAAGTTTTGCTGTGTTGGTGCTGACATTCACCCATGACTTCACCTCATCTCTGAGCCAAATAGCATATTCTCTGTTTTTTTTGAGATAATTCAGTGTAACTTCAACCATGTTTTTCTCGTCTGTTCCATTTCCTATGATGTAGGACATATTATCATCTAAAAGAGAAGGATAAAAAAACAAACAATCATTTTATGACAATTTTTAAGGACTCTTAAATGTTTTATGGTATCTGGTATCCTCAGCATCACAGGTGTTAAAGAATCAGAAAATACAGCAAAATTGCTTGCTTTATTTTTAATTTTATTTTTTACCTTAAAAATATTTAAAACAGAAAATTTCCTTAGGAAAATATTCTTTTAAATCATTTTCTAGTAAGGAAAACCAAAGAATTAAAAAGATTAACATTCCAGAATTACATTTTTTTTAAATTTAAAATGTTAATTCAAAGTGAAATATTTTATTTTGACACATTGAATCCTTTGTTTGTCCAGAAATTTCAGTTTTTCTCATTTAAAACATTTCATAACCATTAAACAATAAAAGCCACTTCTGAAAACTGGGGAAGGGACAGCGCTCTCATTTTGAAGAAAGAGAAACCAATATCCAAGCTTTGGATTTACTAAAGTTATGAACTGCAGTTTGCAGCATGTGTTCATTGGCATTATGGGGAAAAATTAGAGAGAGCCTAGCTGAATGAAAGCAGATCTCTTCTGCAGCCCTTACATCGACAGCCTAGTTCAAAGGCAATTCAACAGAACTATAAATAAAGATGAGAAGACCAGAACTGTTAATAACTTTAATGCAAGTCTTTCAGAAGCATGAGACAGTTTATAAAGCAAATTGAAATGGTAACTCATTTGTTTTAGTGATCAATTTTTGCTGAGTTTAGTGATTTGTTCAAATATCAGGGCTGAGATAAATAAGGGGTTTGGTTCTTACCACAAGGTTCTTCAGTTGTCACTGAGGGACTTACTATAAGAGAAGAAAACAAAATGAAGGTGTACTTCAGCAAGTATGATTTTCACAGAGCATTAGAGGAAGACAACTGGTACTGTCTAAACTGGTACTCTTCATTCAACACATTACAAGTAATTGTATTCAGCACCCTATTCATATTTGAAAAAGGGAGAATATATCAGCCACATACTTACCAATTTTTCTACAAGCTATTTTAATCATGTGCATTTTGTCATTCTCCAATGATACCAAACTGTTTTTTCATAACATTTCAGCATACAAAGTTACACAACAATATTCCGAAATCACACGTTCTCACAGTGGTATGATAAGCTACAGCAGTTTGCTGGGATACGAATGTGTCCTGGTTTCAGTTAGGACAGAGTTAATTTTCCTCCTAGTAGCTGGCAGGGTGCTATGTTTTGGATTAGAATGAGAAGAGCGCTGATAACATGCTGATGTTTTAATTGTTGTAGAGCAGTGCTTACACCAAGCCAAGGACTTTTCAGCCTCTCTCTGTCCTGCCAGCGAGCAGGCTAGGGATGCAGCAGGAGCTGGGAGGGGACAGACCCAGGACAGCTGACCCAAAGTGGCCAAAGGGGTATTCCATACCATCTGACGTCATGCTGAACAATATATAGGGGTGGCTAGCCGGGGTGGAGGGCGGGGGCCGGCTGCTCGGGGATAGGCTGGGCATCGGTCAACGGGTGGTGAGCAATTGCATTGTGCATCACTTATTTCGTACACATTATTACTATTAATACTATTATTATTATTATTGTTGTTGTTATTCTTTTCCCTGTCTTAATAAACTGTCTTTATCTCAACTCACAGGCTTCACTTTCCCGTTTCTCTCCCCCATCCCGGAGAGGGAGGAGGGAGGGTGAGAGAACGGCTGTGTGGTGTTTGACTGCCAGCCGGGCTAAACCACAACAGAATGCTATGGAATGCCTAAGCGAACAGTTTCTAAGGTCACCAAAGAAACAAAATTGATCTACTTTATGCATAGTTACTCTTGTATCTGGAAACAGACTAATTCAAGAGTACAGATCGTTTTATAGCTATTGTTACACTGGAATATCCAGAAGAAATTAAGAGCTGGTATTTAGAAAATCTGTACAGAAGCTTGCGCAAAGAATTTCATCCTGCAACCAATTATTTAAAATATACTAAGGTACGAGTACTATCAAAAGAGACAGATATCTAATTTTCTTCACAGAAATGCCTTGGATTTATCTCCTCCCTCTGGCCTAGGAACCGGATGGCTGAGCAGTGCCCCTAATGAGAGGGTAAGCTAAGAGGGACTATGGAGATTTGCCAAGATGGCTCAGGGCAGGAGACCCACAGGCAGAAGCTAAGCTCAGTCTGTGAAAGAAGACAGCTAATGGCAGCCTACAGCTTCTTGAAGAACAGTTATGAAGATAATAGGAGTCAAACACCTGGATCTACTTTACTCAAACACACACACACCTCAATGACCTGAATAATCCCTTACAGCACAATTGCAACAACAATATATGTAAATGCTTCATATGTTAGGTCCCAAGAAAATATTAGTGCTGAGTGAAACAACAGGGAAGCCATTGGAAAACAGAGAGAAGTGCACAGGTCGGTGGATGTAATCTCATTTTTTTGCTGCTTGAGCAAACTTCTATGAGTATCGAGGGGAGTAATATTGACCGAGTAATTGGACAGATTCACTTTCCTACCATGGAAATAGTTTATATTTTTCATTTGCTTGACAAGCAGTAAATTTGGTGTCTCTAATCCTACTCTTAAACTATTAATAATATTCCTTAAAAAAAAAAAAAAAAACAAAAAAAAAAACTTAAGTTTAATGCAGTTGTGTGCCTACTTGCATACCTAATTTGTATGACTTAAAAAATACATATCAAGATTATTTCCCTCATTCTAACACATTTTCTGTGGTTGCAGTATCATAATTGTGACAACTGTGTGCAAGTTTGTCACCTATTGTGTGATTGGGGATGATCCCAGTGCTTGCTGGCATGCTGACTGGTGAGGTGGTGCTGTGCAAGGATACTGGTTTGTTATCATCTGTAAGGAAATAAACAATACATCAACATTAAAAAAGTAAAATTCACTATTTCATATGGCTACATCATCAGTAACATTTTACACTACGCTCCCTCCGTCCCCTTTTTTTCCTTCCAGGGTTTTTGTAAGTTAGAGAAGAGTGCTGAAAAAAAAGATCACGTTCATATATCCAGAAAATGAGAAAATACTTTATATAAAGAGAAAGCAAACTTTTAGGAATATACCATTTACTAATGATCTTTGAAATGTACAGGGACATTTTTTTTCTTTCTTTTTTTTTTTTTTAGGCATAATCTGCGTTGGAGTCAACAGCTTAGAATAGAATAGAATAAGAATTACCTTAGTAACTGTGAACTAGGAACAAAAACATTCTGCTATGTTCTGACAGTACAGCACAATTATGAACAGTGCCTGGGTTCTTTCAGAAACAAGCAATCCAGTAATGCTTATTTGCCAGATAAGATACGTTGCTCATTATATCACTTACTATATCTTAGTATTTATCTCCCTGCTTATAAGCCTCAGGCAGGTTTCTCTATTCTCTTAGGTCCATTCCCATTATTGCTTTGGCAACAAGCTCGTTGACAGTAGTAGGAGTTTTGATACTAATAAGGTAGCTACAAGACTTGGCCATCAGATACCAGATCCTGAAAATAATTAATTTGGCTCTGGCCAAATGCTGAATTGCAGGTACCTATTCCATTTGACGAACCACAAACTGGAGAATGCTACCCTGAGGCTAAATTACTCAGTTTTCCCCTACAGCTCAGAGGGCAGCGTGTGGCACCTAAAAGAAGTCGGCAAACCTGATGAAGCATGACTGAAGGCAGTGGGAGTGCGTGTGGTGAGGGCAGCAGGGCTGCTGCGTGGTGAGTTGCTGGGTCCCGTGGCTGGGTCAGAGCCTGTGTGCATGGAGAGGTGTGTGCTGTCTGAGGGGAAGACACCTGTGGCAAGAGGTACAGCGGTTTCATTAGTGTTTCGGGGGTCGCCCACTCACAGAAAGAAGCAAAACTGCAAACAGTACAGGATGGCCCCACTGGGAGCTCTCTTGCACTGAGGCACTGTGAGTTTCGAGCAATCAAAGGTACACTGAATGCACAAGGGTCGTGGTGTAAGGGAGAACAACAGGTGGCAACCGAACATCCAGTAAGCGTAACCTGTTATGGCACGGACTGCACATCTTCCATAATAAATGCTAGGTTTTAAATTACACTCAAGTACATGACTCAGAACCAAACTGGTTTGATATTCCTCCCTCTTAAAACAGTGTATTTCATTTCACTGGGCTGAATGAAAAAGCATTATATGTATTGCACATTACACAAGACAACTATACACAGAAAATGGAAAGAAGAAACAACCAGAAAAAAGTGTCAGTGAATTTCTTAATGTAAATTAAAAGTTTCTTACCAGTCGTTTTTGCCATTTCCTGAACTCCTGGAAAAGACAAAGAGAAAATGTGTAAATTACATTTTCAAGGAATCACACGCAACCATATGAGATTTTTTTTTAAAAAGAAACATTTTCTCCTATCAGCTGAGATTTCCCCAGGGAATTACTTATTATAAAGTAATATTTAAAGATAAGTAGCAACTACTAGACCCCCAAAACATCAAGTATGTATGTAGGCTGTTATTTTCCATATTAGAAGTCCCATTTCCTTGAGCAGGGAGTCTACTGTGCATCCTGAAGGATCGACATAGTTTCAGGAAGGCTGCAGCAGATGCTGGTTCAGCTGAAACAGAAGAGCAGCAGTACCACGGTCCTGACTTCACGGTTACCTTCAGAGGTGCTTGGAGGTGAGAGTGACGTGGAGCGTGCAGGTGGAGGAGACGTAAGGGAGGGGGGAGAGCTGGCAGGTGCCAGATTTTCGTCTCCTGCTAAACAGTGAGGAAAAAATATCATTGGGTGAGCAATGTGTGAACATGAGAAGCTCATTGCAAGCAGAAAGACTACCAGTTGTCTTCTGAACCAAATGCCTCCCTCTAGCACTGGCAAGAACAAGTTTGCATTGCTCTCCAGTTCCTACGCAGACCATGTAACACACCTGCTTGGATTTATCCCAAAAGCCTGGCCTACAATCAGGTCTGCAAAACCATGAAGTACCAAATTCCTATCAATTTCTCTGGGATGCCTTTGTGGCAATGAGATTTGACAATCCTTTAGCAGGTGGGGGGATGTACTGACTTCAGGTGTTTGAAAACACCAGCTAAAGGGGGGTGAGTTAACATGCAGCTTGCAGAAAGTACAACCTGATTGGGGCTGTTTTGTTTCATGCTATTGATCTGGGAAGGACCTTCTTTCCAGAGATCCTCAGATACCGCTGTGGCGCCTGAGGTAACTGCAGGTAAGTACCACTGTGAGAGCTCAGTGTGAAATTCTCAGCTGGGAGCTCAAGGGCAAGGGGTGTCCATAAGGAAAACATGAACCCATAACAACAGCATGTTGTAGCTGGAATTGTAATTGCTTTCTTTAAAACGCATGCTTCAAATTTCCACCTTTTATTTAAATAAATAAATAAATATAACTACATATGTCTTCATCATATTAACAAATTTTGCTGCAGTATAATTGGCCTCACACAACCTAAATCACCAGATTGCTTTAACAGTGATGGAGTTAATATTTGATAGAAGTAGATGTCACTTCAGCTGAAATAGAAGAGTAGCAGTGCCGTGGTCCCAATTTTCAGTATTACCTTTAGTGGTGCTTGGAGGTGAGAGTGACGTGGAATGTGCAGGTGGAGGAGACGTAAGGGAGGGGGGAGAGCTGGAAGATGTCCCATTTTCATTTCCTGCTGTTTAGTGAGGAAAAAATACCACTGAGTGAGCAATGCATGAAGGTGAGAAGCTCATCTACATTAGAAAAAGGGCAGTAGTTTGTATGACTTCCTCTAAACCATGCTTCTTAGGACAGGTGAGACTGGAGGGTACTTAAATGGCACTTTCATACTTATCGATGCATTTTGCAATAGCAAAACTAAAACCCTCAAAATCTTTCACTTCATCACACAGCAGCATGTACAAGTAACATCAACAAATAGAGCATGATTTTGCTGAATGAAGAATGATTTTATTAGCAAGAAGAGACACCAACACTAATTCTCTTCTCAAGAAAAATCTTACCTGTCTATAATCCTCACTATACAAAAGCCAGTAATCCAAGGCTCGGTATTCCTAAAAGACCTTTAATTTACCTAATATTCTTCTCTAAATCCCAGCACACTTCCTGGACCATTCTGCTGATACTAAGAATCCCTCTAGAGAACTCTGTCTCCAGGTTAACCTCTCATAAACTACTGCCTGATTTCAGCTGGCAGTTACGCCCTTTTCACAGCTATAAAAATAAGCCTCACTTTTACACTCGGTTTTGAAATCCTGACCCAAAACATTCTTAATTTGTGTAATGTGAAATTTCTCTCAGGATAAAGGGAGACAAAAATAAATGGCAATTGTCTGGAACCAGGAGAATAAGGACAACTCGTTAGAGTGTCCACCATCAAAACAGAAGTTTGTTCTCATCACTGTATCTTCTACTCATTTAGAGGATTAGAATCTTCCACTTTGAAATACGAATTTTGAAAGCCATGCCTGCTTCCTGAAGACATCTTTCTCTAACACTATTGCCAGGCTTTCAAAAGGAGAAAAATTCCACTTGTTCACATGCTATAATTGTCCACAAACTTTCATTCACTCATGTCTCTTCCTTTCTTGCCCTTTTTCTACTAGTTCTCCTCCCCTATGTTCATGTTACAAATAAGAAACAAAAGTACAGATGATCTTCATATATCACTTCAGTGTCTGAAATCTCAGGTAAGGACTGGAAATTTGTTAACAGGAATTGTATAATCTAACTATATGCATTAAGCTGCCAAAGAACCACGTAAAGCTAACATGTGTAATCATATTTGCCATAATCAATTCAATCTCAAAGTATCTTCTTATATTTTTAAAATTCGGTGTTTGAAAGCTGGCAGTTGGTGACTTTCAGTTTCATAATATGATTTTTCTTTCTTCAACCTGCTTACCAGCTGAAAAATCAATAATTCCCTCTCCTTCCCAGATCTTCCTTCAGCACATAAATGATACCTCAAGCCCAAAATTAGCTTTCTGTAAGCATCTAGTTTAAATACAGTGTGATGTTTATTGCCTGCTCATGGTGACAGATACCACATGCCACGCATGATCACAAAACTGTTGAGGTTGGAAGGGACCCGAAGAGATCGTCTGATCCAATCCTCATGCTCACACCTGGGTCAGCTCTTAAAACAGTTTGGAAAATAACCATCCTAGATCACCCTTACCCTTTTTTCCTCTAAATAACCGACATTTTAACCGAACTTCATGGCAGTTTTGTGCCATTCTAAGCAGTTTATAATTATCCTGTTCTTCTGTGATTCAATGATATTATATAATTTTCATAGCAATGAAATAGGATGCAGTTAATAAGAATTCAGTAGGTGGCACCAGAACACTAAAAAAAAACCCTCTCAAACAGCAAAGGTATTGCAGTAACAGCAAGATACATTTCCCCATATAAACTTATACAGGGATATTTGATAAAACAAAGGGGAAAAAAAATAAAAGAAGGATCCCAACACACCGGACTGTATTTCTCCAGTATTAATAGACATGTTGCTAAAATGAATTTAGTTTTCCCAAAACGTCCCACAGCTATCAAATATGTCAGATCTAACCTCTGGGTAACAAAGTTAACTGCGAAGTCACTGCTGTCTGCTCATGCTTAAATTCTAAAACACATACCTGGAAACTAAAAGGTTCAAATCTGAGAATATCTTTAATAAGGATGTTCAGCCCCCAGAAAACATTATGTGCAGTATGAAAGCCTGATGATTACCAACTAAGCAAGTTGGTCTATTTCCTTGCATCTTAAACTGCACCCAGCCATAAGCCATTTTTAGATAATATACATAGGATAGTCTCAGACATTCCAAGTGCAAGAATTGAAGTACGTAAAAAGTTGCTAATACAAAAGGTGTATGCAAGCTTCCCTTCACCTTCTCTTGATTTCGCCACTGGCTGGTTCCTACTAACTTACCCAAAAGCCAAGACCTATCAGTAGTGTTGGAGCAGTTCTGGCCTCGGTCGAGTGCCCTGCAAAAAGATACCACCGGCACATACAACCAGCAAATGGACAGCTTGGCTAATTGCTTTTCTTCTCTCTAATGTCTCTCTGTTGGTTGGCAAAGTGCAACTGCTGCTTAAAAGAAAGGTTTGAGATGAGATGACAGGTTCTCAAAGGAATACTCCTAACTTGGATGAGCTAACCATCCTTTCTCCTGAAAGCTTGAAGGCATGCAGGCCCTGAGATTGAAATATGGGATTATTATACTTTGAAGAAGCCCTTCAATGTTCAACAAGAAGAGTAGATGGAAGAACTATGAAAGAAATCAGGCTGAAAATAATGATAATAATTAAAAAAAAAAAAAGCCAAACATCTTAATCTCCAAGCAGAACAAGCTGTAAGGCACATTTGGAGGTCCAGGAGCAGCTGTATCACTGACGCAGTCATGACTCTGCACCTGCTGCAGTGAACCATGGTTGCACCCTTATAAGAAGTTAATGTTTGCTGCTGTTCTCTAAGGAAAGACAGAATAAAGTGAAAACACTTCCCATTTGGAAGGACCAAGCAACACAAGAGCAGACAATTCAGGCCTAGGATATGTTAAAAGATACTGTGTTTCAAGTAAGTCCAGGGTATGATCTCAAGCAGAAGGAAGCACCAGCACATACTTCCTGTGCTTGTGTGTTATTAAAGGAAACTCCAACTGATAAGATAGTGAAACTGAAGAATCTGCATTAAAAGCCTAAAAACATTAACATGTTTTTATAGGCAAAAATGTCTTAACTGATGACAGGGAACATGCCTTTTAACTACATTCTGCTTCTTACGTTGCACAGTGGGTAAAATGGACCCAGTTTTCTATTTCCTGCTGCTCTAGGCAGGGGACTGAGCTTGCAGGCAGGTATTTCAGGCAGCTTCTCCTCCGTGCACACAAGTGCTGCAGTACTGCATCCTATACTGCACACAACACAGAAGAATGAGAAGAAAGAGGGTCCCTTTCTGCTAATAGCATATTTAGCGTTTTATCTAGCATGGTACCATACCTATTGGCTCTTCACAACCAGCTGCACTCTGCGTGACTTTGCTAGACCCAGGGAGGGGCAGAGGAAGTCTTTCTTCCTCTCAGCCTCATGTCTGCAGAACTATTGCCTGCCAGGTTTCTCTCCCAGGAAAAGCGCTTTGTGATTCTGCAGAGCTGCTGCCCTTTTCCCAGGACCTCCTCACCCTCTGGCATATTGGACAGACCCCAGCATCCCCCACCAAGCAGGACTTCACACTAAGCAGCCTGTGTAGGTCCAGAATTGGTCTACCCTCCTTTTACAGCTGAACAGTACTGCTCTGCCTCAGCAGGGTCAGGGCTCTTCACATCTGCACTGAAAGCAACAGGATGTGGTCTCCTTGCTCAGATGGAGTAAAGCTCTTTGAGGGGGTCTTCTAGCAAACAGCACAGACATTAGCCAGCTCCACTGCAAGCCAATGCTAAATAGAAAAAAAAAAAAAAAAAAAAAAAAAAGAACAGTTCCTGGTGGGAGGTAAAGGGTGAGTAAGGCAAGGAACTACACAAAATGCTGCCAACCTCCATTCTTTGATTTATTTTTAAACTTCAAGTGGGATAGGATAAAATTCACACCTATTTTAAGGCTCCTTTCTGCTGCCAGAACCAGCTAAAGGGACCTTAAAGTAAATGAGCATCAGGGCTAGAGATGTTATTGCTGCTTTTTGCAGCAAACACAAAATGAAGGGATCCTTTGCCACTTTATAAATAAATCTGGGCAAACCTATGAATAGGCTTGAAAACACTTCAACATCTGAGTAACTCTATACCACAGAAGACCCCTCAGATTTTATAAGAAGGATCACGTGTGCTGAAGTGCTTTCATAAACACAGAGTGCAGAACTAAACTTTAGTCTTTATCATTATCTTTGTTTTGGGGGAAGAAAAAAGTGTTTCTGTTTTCTGGGCAAACTGCTGCTTTTTGAAAATTGATTAAAAGAAAGCCACGTGAGGTTCGCACACAAAAAATATGCGAAATTTTGCATGTCCTGAGTTAAAAATAAATAAATACTCATTTAGGATTAACATGTAGAAACTTTTCAGTTTGTAGCTGGGACATTTCAGATGGTCCTAAAAAAAAGTGCCTAATACTTTTTCATTGCAGATTTATCAACAAAAGCACTTCAAAATAATCTATAATCCTAACTGATGAAAAACTCAATAGCTGTACAGCAGTCATAGGAATGATATAAATTAACAGCAGCTGAGAATTAAAACTAAGCAAATATTATAAATTATATTCCCACGGGATATATTCGCAATATTTATTTTCACCAGAAATTTGGGATAACTAGAAATTTGGGATAACTAGTATGAGGGCAGGAGATGGAATTAAGACAAACTTATAGCAGGCAGATACAAGAATACAATATTGTGTTCTGCAATGTTGCAGACGTAGGAAAGAGGGGTAAGGACAAACATCAAAGTTTGTCAACTCTGCTATTATACAGAGCCTGTCTTAAGGAAACAATAAGAAAAGCATACGAATGCTGAAATATTTTCTCAGCTAACCTGAAATTAAATTTCAAAAATAATTTCAAAACCAGAATTTTCTGATTCCACTTATACAATGTAAGAGCTTAATTTTCCTAGAGAAAAATAAAAATGCAGAGAAAAACAGAAATTTCCCTCAAGAAATATTACATTTATGGAAGCAACATTTGTTACAAATGATATCTGAAATTTCACAAAACCATAAACCTGGAGTAGAACATGAACCAAAGGCACCAATTCAAATTCATTTTGCCAAGTACACACTTCTTGCAAACTTAAAATAAATACCTAGAAATATCAAGAATTTATCAAGCAGAAGAAAGGCATTTCTATCAATTGCACCGTATTTTAAATGACATCCTCAGTCTTCATAGGAATACTTTAACTACAGTAACCCACTTGTTCGACTACAGCTAACAACGCCTTTGCTGCTCTGTGGTTTCTCTCATGCTGTTTACTTCTGTTTTTCTTCTACAGAACCCTACTCAAAAGGAAGAGGGTGCAGCATACTGTGGTTTAGAGCTTAAGCACTTCCAAATGGTGAAACTGTGTTACCATAGCACCCACATGCTCAAGCAATCAGACCTATCTCAGTGCTAAACCACAACTTCTCTAGTGCAGTCATGAAATTTCCCTATTAAACTCCTTTTCACCAAATTTGCATTTATAATTATTTTTAGTTGTACAAATTCATTAATATGATACAGTCAAGGCTGCTTTGCAGGGAGAATGTGCAATGATGTGAATTGTCTGCAAGAGGGGAGAATATCAAATCCTGATGTAACAGTTAATTCAGCTGTGAAACGTTGGCTACCATTCACAGTCATTAAGAAACACGTAACATGTATATATACATGTATACATATATATGTATACATGTATACATATATATATACAACATGTATAGCATGAGGAATGTAAGATTGGCTGTCATACTTGCTTGGTAATTTTGTGATACGTGCAAAAGAAAAAACGTGCTAATGTTGCTTTGCCTTTTGTATATTTTCAGTGTTTGTGCACGTACAGAGCCAAGAGCCAGAGTACATGTGCTAAACTTACCATATATCAAGCAGCAGTACCTAACCTCAGGTATGACTCTTCTAGCTCCAAATCTACCATGAGCAGAAAGAAACACTTGATCGAAACTGTCAGCTTAATGATACAGACAGGCTGGTTCTGGAATTGCTGAGTGCATACTGTTTATGGCAAACAGAAGAAAGGAAGGACATGCAACAATTACACTCTCTTCTCAATTTCTGTGCCCATGTTTTTGCAATTGCCTCCTCTACTAGTTCTATGTATTCAGCATAGTTGAAGGCAGATCAGTTCCCAAGATTTTTGACCACAGAAAGAAGCTGCAACTGAGAACTGGCTGACTACTGGCGAGAGTGTGAGCTATGGGCAAAACTTCTTTGTCTTGGACTATCTCATTGGACCTTGGCTTATTTAAATATCTGACTTACTTCTCTATCCACCTCTGAGCTGCTTCAAGATAAAAGTGTTATGCTGTATTGCAGACATCTCCTGACTACAAATTGCTTTTTACATAATTTTGCCAGCAATAAAAAATGAATGGGTCCTGGAAATGTTTCTCTAAACTTTCTCTAATCAGCTCAAATGACAAACCATAAACAGTTTAAATTCATACTGTATGAATTGCAGCATTTGAGCCACTGATAATGTAAAATCAACCAAAATCATAAATCTCCCATTTGTTATAGGTCTGTTAGCAGGAAGTACTTCGATCAACAGCTCTGTATCTACAAGAACTATTATTTCAGTGAGGTAAAATCAGTGAGTTTTAATCAGTGAATTAAAAAAAAAATGCAGCTAGCAATTTTTAAAAATAAATGAACATTTCTTTCAAGAAATTATACCCATCTACGAGTTTTCACTCT
The DNA here is from genome assembly GCF_009769625.2 of Cygnus olor. Taxonomy (NCBI): domain Eukaryota; kingdom Metazoa; phylum Chordata; class Aves; order Anseriformes; family Anatidae; genus Cygnus; species Cygnus olor. The sequence goes on from NC_049176.1 coordinate 6,637,694, forward strand.
ATGTAATAATATTTTTCTCTGAGCAGTTGCTGTGTTAAAGACCCAAACAAATATAATGCGGCTAACTGTCCTAGGGGTTCTGAGGGAGGAGTGTAGCTTACAGAGATAAATAATTTTCAGGTGCTCTGAACATTTATGTCTCCAACTGGCATCACCTGGATTGCAAACACTCAGCTCTCCTACAAAATAGGATCAAAGTACAATCAAAAATGGAAAGAAAGCTCACAGGCTGTGAAAAGACACAATAATATTTCCTTTAATTTTATTTTTTTAAACTTTAGAAGTGCATTGTATTCAGAGCCAAGAAAGAATTTTAGATGGGAGACTAACTTTCAAGGCAAGGTTGCTTCCTACTAATTTAATTTTATTTATAATGCAGGAATATCAACGTTTGTCAATCACAAATATAACTGCTTGGTGCTACGTTCTGTGGAGGTTGTGTACAAGAAGTTATGCCTGCAAAGTTTTTCATTTAGACATAATGGAAAAAAAGGAAAAGAATATTTATAGTTTTACAAAGGAAAAAAAAAAAAACAGAAAACTTGTCCCAGGTGTTTACAAGATCCTTAACTAAAGAAGAGATGCATGAAACAGAATTAAGATGTTCCTACTGAAAAGCCACCACTAAAATTTCATTTTTTCCAGTGATCTGGCATTCGCCTTCCTGCTCCAAGCTTAACAGGACCCTCAGCAATTCCTGTGCCCCATGAGCCAACGTCCCAGTGAGACATCGCTGATCAGCAGTGCCCCAAACTATCCTGCTACTCTCAGTCACCTCCCATGACCCAAATTTCTTGCAGCATTAATAGAAGATCCTAACAGAATTGGTTAATATACATCTAGCTTCTGTTTCTTAAAAGGATAGAGAGTACAGAGAGATAAAAGTTCATCTGGCTCAGTGGAGAACCATTCCCACGCCAACTCTGCCTGCTGGGCAGCTCCCTTGCCCACCCAGGGCTGCCAGCTGCAGCCCATAAACTGTGTTTCAAGGGAGAGTGATTTTACTTGGTGAGTACCCTCACTTTTTCTTTCTTTTTTTTTTTTTTTTTTCCTACAGACATTCAGGCCAGAAATGACCAGCAAAGTCAAATGAATACCATTCATCAAAGACACTACTGAATACCTTTTTTGTTGCTCATAAAGTATTATGACTAATAGCATTCACTGATCAACAGCTAAGTCAACTGTACACTTGTTAGGTTACAATTTAAAGTAAAGTAAAATAGTTACACATAATGTTAATAGGAAGCATCATTTAAGGATCAGATTTTACCACCGTTACACACACAAAAAATGATTTGAAAAGTAAATTATTCATTGAAGCTTATCAATATCTTTTAGAAAAACTGTCAGTTAAAAATTAGTTATATATGTTCCCTATGTAAAATAATAGGGAATCATTTTTATTTTTTTTTAATGTGAAAGCAGACATTTACCACTATTTAAATTAGTCAGAACTTCCAATGCTTGATGGATAACCTGAAATCCATCTTCTACTCAGCTAGCGTGAGTACAGTTGGGTCTGTGCCCTGCTCAGTGATTACATAGACACTGCTTCAGTTTTACTACTGTGTGAGCAGTCGGACATAGCCTCCATCTCTGTGCCTCTATAATAACATCTGCAAAGTGGAGACACTGGCACTATCCTACTAAACTGGCATATTGTGGTCAGAAAATCATTTTCATTAAAAATCATAAAGTTTGCAGTCAAACCTGACAGTGCTATTAAAAATAAATATGCTTTGACCTGTCTGATGGCACAAACAGGGAGAGCCGTGAGACTGCAAAGAGTGAAACAACTCAGTCTTGAACTCCCCAGAACGCCATGCATGTACGTACAAAATCTCACATTATCTCAAAATCTGGATTGCTCTGCCCCTTCAGGAAAGCTGAGCCAACACTCAGGAGAATGGACCTGTGATTCGTGTCGCAGCAGAAGCAACGGTGATGAACAGCTTACACAGCAGTGCTGAGCACCCACAACTCCTCCTAGAGTCAGTAAAAACTTTGAGTGAAAGGGATTTCTCAATCCCCTTTCCCTCTTTACTTTTTTTTTCTTTTGAAACATCAGATTATCAAATTTGGTGCCCAACCCTGGGCAGTTATGTGCATTTTAAACCTGACCTTTTTTTTCTTGCTCTTTTTTGCTATTTTAATTAAAGCAATCATGAGATGTTAGCCCCAACTTTAACCTACCAATCTACCTGGGAATCATAAGAAGGGGGTGGGGGTGGGTGGGTGGAATAGTTCATCTGATTTTGCTTTCAGTTTTGCGCTGGCCGTCCTTTTCTAAAAGACTGTGTGCTGAAGATGTCAGGAGATGAAAATACAGGCTCAGAATGACTCCACTGGGCTCACAGGGATCGCCGTGCCCAGTATTCTAGCAAAGAACCTGTGAAATCTAAAGCTCACATTTCTCAGGATCTGAACGAGACTAATTTCAGTACTTCTTTAAACAATTCAAAGCAACAGAAACAGTCTATGTTTCTTTCTTTTGTATGTAGCAAGTAATTTTTATTAGCGTTTCATAAATCTTTGCTTTTTTGTTTGTTTCTTTACTACAATTTTGTAACCTAAAAATGCTAAGTGAGTGGTCTGGGAAAGAAAATTAAAATCAAAGGTACTAGGTAAAGAATGCTGGACAAAAAGTTATTTAGGAAAAGTGTTTTATTGACTTTTCAAAGTATAGGGACCCAGAGAAAAAGCCCTCAGGCCAAAGCCAAGAGAACATCCAATTACATGCTCCAGATAATTTAAACTCTTGATTTAGACACAGAAATCCACGGGCCAGGAAATTTAGCAGACCTGTAAACGTTTCTGATATCTAATAAAAAGAATGATGTATGTAGTGGCAACTAAACATCTTACAATAGCAAGTACAACTCCCACTTGGAAGTGGGAGGTCAGAAAAGCTATGTGAGCAGGAAAATGAGTATCAGTTTGTATACAGACATACACGCAGACAGAGCACTGTGGAAGTAGCATGTATAATGTCTCCTGTGAGGACAGATGGAAAAGCTGACACAGAAAGACACAGAATGTGCAAATGTGGGTAAGATTTTATTCTTTAAAGGTCTATAATTTTCCAGCATTTGGTTGAAACAGTGATGAATTTATGACCACTTGACCTGGTAAAATTAACTGCTTTTTCCTTTTTAACTAAGGGAATGTATCAGAATTTTTTCAGTGTGTAGATTAAGACACTTGCAGAGTTTACTGAGCATCCCTACAGCCACACAAACGTGATTATATGAACGAAGCAAAAAAAGACAAAAAGTGCTGGTAAGCGTTCACCTCCACACCCAAATTCATCAATGCCTTCAGTAGGAAGTAAGCCCATAGTTTAAATTAAGACGATGTTCTGAATGAGGAGTGCTACAAAGGTTGTGGTATAAGCATGGGACAGATCCCTAATATCACCCCAGCAACAAATACAAATGGGTATCAGGGACTGACAGGGCTGAATTCAGCATTCAGCTCTGCTGGTTAGGGAAGGCATGTGAGCCTTTCCTCTGCCTGCTGCTTGGTGCACGTAGACCAGTTCCAGCGTGGAATTGCCTGGCTTTCTGTGGGCTCATCTGCACCAGATGTGAATGCTTGGATAAACTGAACTACAGTCAAAACCCGTCATGATCTACAGGACCCACTGGCAAACTTCAATAATTTGTCTATTTTTATAACACTTTGTGATGCAAACTGAAAATTTCAAGGTAATTTCATTCAAATTGAAATTATAACAGTTTGTAATGGTGCCCAACATCAGCACAGCAATTGAGACCATTACACCTGAAGCCTTGAGAAAGCTGCAGCTACTCAGTTTGGACTTTCAAGATTAGCTTCACACCCAGAAAGTCTGAAAAATCTATTAAAAAGTAAAACTCTATCTTTGGGTTCCCGTTTTGTACAGAATGGGTTTGTAACAAATTCCATGGTAAAGAATGGATGACGCTCTGCCCAGTGTAACATAGAAGGTATAGAAGAAAATTGAATTAAAGGCTGTCCTTTCATTTTGGCAGATGCCTGGGGTAGATAACTGCCCCAAGGGAATATGGTTCTCTAATGAATGAGAACAGAAATGGAACTATTATGAAAGCATTCTCCAAAGAGCTCAAGAAACAACAGTAGGATCCCTAACACCTCTTACACCAGCTGACATCCCCTCAGCCTTCTCATGGGTGACTGGGAATCAGGCTGCAGTGAAGGAGATGGCTGTGCAGAGGTGAGGGGCTGATGGCTGAGCGTGATCCCAGTGCTCATGGGGAACTTCTCAAATGAGACCAATTGCAGTCTGTTTGACCACACCGTTCCCCCCGTGAGCATGGGTCTACATTACGTGAGGAATGTAGGCCTCTTGCCAGAGCATCTGCTCTCCAGCCAGGAGTGCAGGTGCTTTTACTTGTGCAAAGGTAGTACAATGGCTTAATAGCCGAGCATGTTTTGTCTTACAATTTTAAGGTACTGGCAATTGCCAATGAAAGCCATCTTTTACCACATCGATGCTAATGAGCTTTGGTACTACATTACCAAATGTAGCGTTAATGATCCTGCTTATGCAGCTAGCTGTATTCAGGGATTTGTCTGTCTTGCTTTGCTGTGCCCTGTAGTCATGTTCTATTTGGCTATGAGTCATTAGTCGGCTAGATGGTTAAACACCCATTTCAGTATAAGTCAGCTTCAGTTTGGATTTGAGTGGCTAAACTATGGGAGGGTTCCTTTTGTCTTGTGTGTGAATTTTCTTCCTCTGTCCCTAGGGGACAAAACTGAGAGGTCAGTTTTGGTGGTTACCCATCAGTCAGCTTGGAGTTTTGCTTGGTCTTCATCTGTTAGTTTGGCAGAGATTTTGAACTATCATAAAGTAAATAAAATGCATTTCAACTCACCACCTCTCTAGGAAGTGGAAGAAAAATTATTTGAGCACTTCAACACAACAAAATTGTAGTTAAATGGGCTTAGTCTCTAGTAGTAACTTTGTCCAACAATATGTTTTTGTGTGTTCCTGTCCAGGCTATGTATACTGCTGACACAACAGCTTATGATGACATGCTAATATACTAGTGGTCTAAAAGAGGGGTTTGGGGACAGCTGTAGGTCCAGCAAAGCTCTGATGCTTTGTGCACATGCACCAGACAATGGTACTGTCAGCTGGGAAGCCTAAAATTGCACAAGAAGTGTTTGGTTACTTCTAGCATATTTTTTTTTCTCTCTCCCCCCAGATAGTTCCTAATTCTCTGCCTCTTCTGGAACAGTTTCAGCGTCCTGCCTCTAAACTGCAATGGTCCCCAGTGTTACGGGCAAGGCTCATCACAGTTAGTTTTCTTGCCATCATGCAACTGCTTACGTCAAGCTCCAGGAAACTGGTCTCTGCCTCCACAGCCCAAATATTCCCATCTTAAAGATGTGTTCAGTCTCCGTAGCCTAAATGCTGGCTGTTTGATACACAAGTCTCACTACAACCTTGCAGTTGCTTCAGAATTTCAATCTAGATTGCATATTTTGGGGTGCCTTGAAAGTTTTCTCTCCGTCTTCCAACTTGACCAAAAATCCTGAGATTTAGAGATGACAAGATCAAAGAGATTAGCTCAGCCTTCTATAAAGTTATTTAAATCTGATTGTTCAGCAAGCCTGTGACATGACTATGTCACCCTGATTATCTTCCTAGTCTTAAACAGATTTCACCAGGGGGATACTGTTTGACTTCAGGTAGACTAGCAAGCTTAATGAAAATTTATGTTTCTTTTCAAAAGATAACCTACTTAATTTCAAAGGAATTTCCAAATTCACCCATTTAACCCCCTATTGTTAAAGATAAATAAAAAATTAAATTCCTAGCTTTGTTCCTGCCAACCACAGAAAGAAGGAAATGTTCACTTCCACCTTGTCTGTGACTTAAGAAATGTGTATGTGTTCCAGAAAGAGAACACAGTTCAAATCTTTTAATGGTTTAAGGCTGGATATTTTATGGTGTTGTTTTTTGTTGGTGGTGGTGGTCTTTTGAACAGGGACAAGAACTGAGACAGGAAATCACAGCAAATAATGGTTGTAGATGTACATGAACAGTTGCATTAACTACAAATTACAGTAATGTAGTTATTTTCATTTGCAGAACTAAAATGGCAGGCAAGTGGCCAGAGCTGTATTTTGCTCTTCCTCTGACACCACCAGGAAGAGTCTGAGTTGCATCAGAAGATCTAGCTCACAAGGCACGCTTTCAACTGTATAAATGAAATCAAGCATAATATAAGCACTTCGGTGTTTAACTGTGTTTGGAACTAATGGACTTCTTTTCATTTCCTGGTAAATGGCAGCCTACAAGAACTATATGGTATCACAGGATGTGGGTGTCTTAATTTTATCTCCTTTTTGCAGTGTGCTGGTCTCTATTTAGCAAACCAGCTCTCAGCTTGCATTTTAAGCAAGCGCCTTCCCGTTCCCGTGGCAAGGCTGCTTGTCAACCCACAAATGAGTAAACTTCCTCACTGAGGTAAGTAAGGTGAATAGCAGCAATATACAAAAATATTAACACTTCAGCCTACATCGTTTGAAAACACAGAATCCTACAAAACTAAACTACCAGAAAGTGCAATTGTCCTAATGACTCATCTTTCATTTTTAGCTACAAAGCAGTACATAAGCAGCCTCTCCAATGACAAGCCTCATGGTACATCACAGTACGAGACAGTCATCATCTAACAAATAAGATGGTTTGTGCTTTAACTTCTATGAGCATAACACTCTACTCAGAAAATCCCAAGACTGTCCTGGACTAGGGATATTTGAGTTGCCCAGTACAAACACCTGATGTACTTTTTTCTCTCATAGTTTTGCTATTGCTTCTGCAAGTTGGTACATCAGATAACACACCTAGCCATGACAGACCACCTCCACACCATCGCCAGCACACACTGCCAACAGGGATAAAGAGCTGCACCTCCTTACAGAAGGCCACTGAAGTAATAAGTAGGCCTGTAAAAACTAGATATAGGGAAATCACTTAAGAAAACGCATACAACCCACTAGCAAATATTAAAATGTATTTGATATGTGATTCTTTTCAACTATATACCACCTCTAAAAGTGACACTGAAATATTCACCTCAATCTACTTGCTTTTCCTAGCTGGCTACGAATGCAGTTAATCATTGCCAAGAGATGGTTCTTCCAGTCAAAGGCTTACAGACAGGTTTTAGGATTGCTGTACCATTTACAGTACACGCTATTGCCTGAAATACCTATTCACATTTGTGGGTTTGTTCCCTCTCCAGAAACACCTTGTGAGACCTGATTTTGAGAAAATTCATTTCTGTCAAAAGTAAATATACCAGTTCAATAGTATTTCTAAAATGAACGTATTATATTTTCCTTCATCTAATCAGCTTCCAGTCAGCACAAACTATGACAGCACTGCTAAATAGCCTGTTATCCAGTATCCATCCCAGGTGTCTGGTCATATAATCACTTTTCCCCATTGTATTGTTCCTTAAATCTTTACAGGAAACTTTTATCAGTGGGACAGCTGTTTGAGAAAGAGATTGGCGTTTGAATATTACATGAATGCTTTTTACTATCACTATTTTCTTTCCACCTCTGACTGGAAATAACCTCAATGAAATGAAATTAGCTAATTTTTCATTATTCACTCTTTCCACAACTTCCTTTGCGTACGTGTGCTGGGACTGGCTGGGACGGAGCTACCTTTCCCCACAGCAGCCCATACGGTGCTGTGCTTTGCACTTGTGGCCAGAACAGCATTGATGTCACACCCATGTTCCGGCTGCTGCTGAGCAGTGCTGGCACAGCATCAAGGCTCCCTCTCCAATTCCACCCCCTAGCCCCCAGAGGCCAGTAGGCTGGGGGTGGGCAGGAGGTGAGGAGTGGACATGGTCAGGACAGCTGCCCTAAACTGACCAGAAGGATATCCCCTACTGTATGATGCCACACTTGAAAATATATCTGGGGGAGAAGGGGGGACACTCATTATCAGGGGGACACTCATTATCAAGGTGTTTCAGAGCAACTGTGATGCGCATTGAGGTCCTTGCTTCCCAAGAAGCTGCAGAACATCACTTGCTAATGGGAAGTAGAGACTTTTTTTTTCCTCCTTTTGCTACCATACAGCCTTTGCTTTTTTTCCTTTCATTAAACTGCTCCTCATCTCAAACCAGGAGCTTTTCTTTTTTCATTGTATTTTCTCCCCCTGTCCTTCTGAGGAGAGGGAGAGAGAGAGCAACTTGGTGGTACTTAGCTGCCCATCAGTTGTTAAACCACCACTGTACAACAAGCTGGACTAAAGATTTTTAATAGAATCAATCTGTGTTTTTTTTTTTTTCTTTTTTTTTTTTTCTTCCGTGCCATACTACATTTCAAGTATTCTTTAACTAACTACTGAAGGTTCATTGGTCTAAAGTGCAAAGAGCCACCCTCAAAAAGATGATTTCTGGAGTACACTGACTACCCCACCAAGCTCCACTCTAACAACTGATGTTAATGATAAGGCAGTTGTTTTTTTGGTTTTATTTTAAGTTCATATTCACAAGCCTCTTCAAGAACTTTTGGGTGAACACCACATCATTCAGCTCTGAAGCTAACTTTCTGAAGACAACATGCACAAGCTTTATATGGAGATCTTTCCTAAAAGAAAATCTAGCATCAAAAAAAGGCAATAGTCTATCCCTATACCAACAAATCCAAAAATGCTTCCAAGATTGCAGGTCCAGATCAAGCATACCAGAGAGCAAAGGGTCCATCTGCCATGCCATGGCTGCTACATGAGGAAGCCTAAACCTGCAGGAAGGAAGGGAGCAGTGCCATGTGCCTGGATGTCCCCCAACAGTCACAGGGCCAGGCTGCAATGAGAAGCTTTGAGCATTTTTTACCTGCAGAAGAGATCCACAGATGTTTACACCTAGGTATTTCACATCATATTTCCTATCTACCTTATCATTTTAAGGATTCTTTTTTAATTTAATAGTTTGAATTATTACTGAGTTTTTGGAAAAAAATCTGTAGCAATAAAAATGCTTTCTTTAATTTTAGAAAAGAAAACAACTGTTTCTCTCTGCTTAACAGATTTATAAATATTAGAAAACAGAAAAAAAAAGTTGATTTCAATGAATTTGCCTGATAAGCAGATTGTAAGTGCCATTTAAAAGAAGGATATATTTATATAAAGAAATACAGAAAGTTCATTCTGATTAATTATTAGCCTGCTGACAGTACAGAGCTAATGCAACAGACCTGGATGTGTCCTTGTGAGCCAACAAAGCGGCAGGATATGGATTTTGCAGAATATGAACAACCCTTGTATCTCAAGAGAATCCTCAAAATTCCCCCAGATCTGCGGAATCTGTATGGTATGATGTTCAAATCTTTTTCATTCTACTTTTTTTTCCTGTACTGTGCAGAGAACTCCTGTCCTAGTTGAGAAATTCTAAGGAATCTTTTTTACTTCCTCTATTTTCCTCATAGCAAGGCTTCATATGCAAAGAAGGCATGAGCTTGGCTGGTGCTTACCAATTCAATCACATTAATAAATGTATCAAAAGCAATATCAAAAACATGCACTAGTAAGTCTGTAAACACTGGACATTTAAATCATATTAAATGTAATGCTTTTTAGGCAAAGAATCATCAAAGAACTGAAATTCTCAAAGTGTTTCAGTTTTTATAACAGCAGGTATATGAAAAGCACCTTATTAAAAACACAATAAGCGGAGAGACCAAGCTAGGAACTATTTGCAGTCAAACCGATTTCTTCTTCAGCAACTGCACTGTGAAGCTTCTAAGTGGAATGTGCAGACAAGAAACCAACATCCAACACTTCAAATACTCAGCATCAGGTGCTGTCAGTCATTCCCAGTATTCTTCATTATGAGTGAAATCTCCTGTCTCAGTATGAGAAGAAGTCACACAGATTTGGTTTTGAGTTTGTTTTTGAGCAAAAGCTTTGAAGCACTTTTTGTTCTGAAACATATCATTACAATGAATTTTGTGACAGATCATTTCCCTAACGATCACGTTTCCTGTAGTGAGACTTCTCATCTGTCTGTAAACTGCACCAACACTGCAACCACGTGCACACAGTAACAACTCCCACCTCCAGTGAAAATGCCATTATGTGCACACAGACTGACATGCGGACAGGACTCAAAGAGATGTGTCACTCCAACCTAAAACACAGATTAGGAGTCTGCTGCACCAGCATGGCTGAACTGTTTTGATTTTGCATTTGTTTTACAAAGATATTAGATAGTAACTTTAATAGAAATCCATATTGTTAAGACCTATCATTATAGTCCTGACCATGCTAATTCCTGTTGGCATTCACCTCCTGCAGTACCACAGTTATTCCAGAACATGAAATTAAGTGCAGCTGCTAAATGGACTGGTGCTGCAAAATGGCCAGCATTGTTTGCATTATTGTTATTTCCCTGCTCTTAATTTACTCATTTCTCTCTAACTTGCTTGTGCTCCAGAACACATAAAAGTTACCACTCTTTGATCTTACCCAACTGTCCAAGCAGCACATTATTTTGTGCTTCAATTTAATGCCCCTGCCTGAAAGTAGGCAGAAATTTTCCATTGAAGCTGACAGCAATGTTCTCTCAGGAAGAGGGATTTACCCTCACATCATTCCCCACTAGCCCTTGGTGATTTTCAGGCTACATTCTTGTATCCATTTTTAATTTACAAATGCTCTTCTTGTGTCCTCATTTCCCCTCCTCTTTTTTGCTTTTTCTTACTCTGCAAAAGTTACAGAGTATTTCTTTTTGTCCAGCAACTTCCCAGGTGACATTGTGGACGTCAGCTCTCTGGAGCTGCTTCCATTTAACCTGGGAATAACTACTTTGCTTAACTAATGTGTTTTGAGCTCTATGTAACAGCAAGATATTTAAGAAGGTTCACTGAAGTCCATTTCTGAAGCAGAAATATTTTATATCAACTCCACAAGGTGACAATTTGTGAGGATGAACAGGTGTCCCAAGGCTCTTTCTTTTGCATTTCCTCTAATAATTACTGTTTAGCACAACTTAGTACAATAAACTTGCAGTCTGCTTTCTGCAAATACATATAATACCTTCTGACACAAGCATTTCACAAGCTAATAATGTAAAGAAAAATTTTCCGTGATTCATGATTGTCTTAAAGAAATTAATTCAATTTCTTTGTCTCACCTATGAGATTAAAATGACAATCAATGACATTGTTTCACTCAAAACCACTTGTATACATAGGAAACACTTGAGGCTGAGGTACATTCCTAAACACATAAATCTGTTCTGAACCCTTCAGCATTTAGGAAGAGTTACTGTGTTTCTACTTACTTATGTGTAAAACTACACACTATAAGGAACTATCAGCCCATTAAAAGTTTGGGAATACTGAGTGACTGCTGTATGAATATATATAAGGGATCAAACCTTGTGCATTTAGCCTGACACTGAAGTATTTTACCTTCACTCTAAAGAACCCCACTGAAATTGTCTCTTAAATTTAAGGTAGTGAATAACCCTTTGCTTTCTCAAAGGCACAGAACTTAAATAAGTAAAATTGCCAAAGTCTTAGTAATATTTATCTTAAAGACAAGCTGTTTTTTCCTCAGTTAGCCTCTCATACACATCGTTTGAATGCTTCTCCAGGTAAGAATTTGCAGAAGGGAGACTGTAATCATTACAACAATTATTAATATGAAAGAAATGCCTTCCTGACTGGAAAAAGGATGCATTTTTCTTAACTAGATATTGCTTCTTCCCCTTTGCATTCATTCTGCACATATGCTTACTCCATAGAGAAGAGAGACATTCTCAGCAACTTCTTCGAGCAAGAATTCCTCCCCCTCCCCTGTAAGAATTGTCTTTAAGTGGAAGAACGATAGTATTCTGCCTACACTTCCTGGAAACTAAGCATAGGTCTGTGTGTCTGCGTTTATCAAAATATCCATCAAAGGTCAGGTAATTTTCCATACTCATAGAGAGACAAAGATGCTACCTATCTTGATGAATCAGTTCAAGAGCGTTAGTGTTTGTCCCTCAAAATGAATCTGATTTAATCACTGAGAAAACGAAGGACATTATTTCCATAACTTTAACTGTGCTCAGAATTACAATCTTTTCAAATTCTTCCACTGTGGGCCCAGATCTTCCCTAGCTCTGAAGTCGGTGACAGGAGACAAGTGACCAAGCAGCAAATCAGTCAGTAAGTGGGTAACTAGTCGGAAAAGCTAAGAGCTGGATTTCGGAAAGTATGAAGTCACTAGGGAGCAACAGGTTCCAAGTGCTACCTTGGAGAAAGAAAAATAAATAAATAAATAAAAATGCTTTCTTTGTCCTACCACTAAAATGTTGGAGCTTAGTCATTAGATTTTTATTCTCTTCATACTAACATGTAAAATAGTGATTGTGGCCTCAATACTTATTTACTCCCTGCATATGAAAGAATTCCACTTATTTCTTAGGGGGAAAAAAAAAAAACAAACACCTCTAGTGTTTGTTTTGACATCAGGATTGCAATTATTAGTACAAGGTATCAATATGTCAGCACATTCATAGTAAGACATTTCAAAGGCTTATAGTTCCAAAACAGATAAGGGAATTAGGAGCCTAAGTGATCCTCAGGAATTCCAGTATATCCATCAGGAAAGCTTCTGTCAGCTTCAACAATAACAGTACAAAGAAACTTGACAGAAATCAGTTTATGCTGCAAGTATGTTAACCTGATCCAGAGAGGCCAAAATATTTTTTAATACTTAATTCTTATTTTGGCATTACAGCAGTAACACAAAATTTGCTAGATGTCTTAACTTTGAAAGAATTGAAATAGTCAAAAAGAAAAAAAACCACTTAGTTTTTCTTTTTTATCCTCAAACCTCTCTTACACCTGAGCAAAGATAACAACTAATTCTACACAATATTTTGCACCTGTATTCTCTAACATCTTTCAACTTTGCAAGTGTTGGTACTGATTAAATATATAAAAACAAAGGCTAAAACACAAAACATACTAGAGACTGATTTGATTTTAAACTGTGGTGGTTTTTCTGAAGCATCTTCCTGCTACTTCCATGTCAGTTCTATGCCCCGCTGAATGGGAATATACTTTACTATGTTTCAGTCCTTTTTGCAGGAAGCAGGAATACCTCAAAATATTTCAGATCATTTGTCAAATATGTAACAACAAATGCCATTTCCATTTTGATAAACAATAATAGAAAACAATACAAAAATGATGAAAACATTAACAATACACAAGTCAGTTTCATTGGTCATAAATACAATAGAGATAATCATGCTCCACAGAAATAAGTAGGAAAAGACAGCCGCCAGCATGTTGTGCTGGGTCAAGAGGTGCAGGATTGACATTACACTACTGCAAAGAACTGGATGTGTTACCAGACCTCGCTAGATGTCTTAGCAAAAAAAAAAAAAAAACAACCACCAAACGATCGTTGAAGAGTAGCTATGAAAAAATCTCGATTTGCTTGTTTTACAACATTACCAGAAGGATTTCAACACAGAAATACACTCTAGAAAGTTTCAGATAGATGTGACTTTCACAGGCATAACGACTATTTTATATGACAGTTCTACGCACACAGGCTGTTTCAGAAGACATTGTTTGGGAAGCAACGGTAATTATTCAAGAATTGGCAAATGTCCATTGGTATTGTCTTAGCCTTAGCTTGTAAAGCCTTGGTTCTTTCCCTTTCCTAAAACCTATAGACATCGCTGAGATCTTTTAGTCTGTGACCACAGATTGCTCTTTTTGTCCAGCACTGCCTAGAAACACTGCAGAGCGTGCAGTGAAGATACCTTCTGCCTGCAGAGCTAATGCTATGCATGAGCCATGGGAACACAAAAAGAAAAGAGGTCTCATAGCTAAGTAGTAAAATTTTGTTTTAGGTAAGGATTATATACCAGCTCGCCACAGAATTCTTATATGATACTACAAAACCTACTTATGCTAAATTTTCCATGCAACAGCCGTTAATAACTGTTCTGCATTTAACAGGTTCTTATTTTCATTACACCAACCTACTTTACAGAAATGGTGAGCCTTCAAAACAGCAAATTAACAGAAAGGATGCTTTAAAGGAGTATAGTCCTTGCTAGGTCTCAGATTGAGCTTTCTCTTTGGATCATTTTATCATCCTGAACATCGAAATCCATTTTTGTACAGCACTGAGACACAGATGACGAACACCATTGAAAATCTCAAGAGGAAACTAATATTTCTAGCTGCAGAAAAGGTTTTGAATAGTGAGTCAATAAATATGGCCTGAACTATGAATTGAACAACACAGACAAATATGTTGTCTGAATATATTTTCATTCTCTACACAGAGAAGGGAATCCTGTAGGGGGAAAATTGTGTGACTGTAAAAACTGCCATAAGACATACAGAGAAGGCTGAGTCCTGAAAACTGTGAGTGCTTGGCTTTACAACTTTAACGTCACTCTGTATGCGTGAATTTTTATTTTTAAAAACATCCTCCACCCACCAAAAACAAAACAGAACACACGCTCAAAAAAAAAAAAAACACGCTATGAGAGGGCACAGTAGTACTCCTCCCAGGCTTTATCAGCAAGGTTGAGACTTGTATATATCTCCTTGCTCAGGTCTGCCTCTGGAGTTAGGGGAGTACTGATAGCATTAGTATGTTTTCATCTTCTATGCAGGACAGTGCTAGAAGACTTTCATCAATGAGGTATTTGCTGACAGCAAAAGAGTGGTGAAACTCAGACTTTCGCTGAGTACAACATAGAGACAAACAATTTTTCTTACTTCCTTACTTCTAGTCCTGTATATCTTTTCTGGCCTGTCTTTGCTCAAGTCATGTTTTCTATCAAAACAGAGCTATCTTGTTTTCTCATCTAGTTAGACCCAATTCCTTAGGCTTCTGATTCCTACCACAGACCCATCTTTTCCCATACCCTGTCTAGGCTTGGCTATCAGTTTTTCAGGTCTTTCCCCTGCTCCTTCCAGCTGCTCTGTTCCCTGCTGCAATCTCAGTCTCAGCATCCAACCTCTTCTCTTAAACCAGTTTCATCACTTAGCTTCATATCTCATTAGAACTGCTTTCTGAACATTATATGCTTATAACTACAGGAAAAAAAAACTCTAAAAAGAAGATAATTACATCCACTAACACCATGAAGATCTGATATCAACCATAACATAGAAGATTTATCACTCTGTCAATCACTGCAGAGCTTTTCAAAGGCTGCCATTAAGATTTTAAGTGATTTTTAAACAGGATGCAGGGCTGTGTACCTGTTTCCTGCTACCTATGTTGCACATTGTCACAAGGATAACCTGACATAACAGATAGAGCTCAGATTTTACAGAAAGACAGCATTATTAAACACATATTACATCAGTTTCATTTGAAAGTCTACTGACAGCCATATCTTATGATCAGCTATTTTAATAGCAACCCCAGCCATTCCAAGCCCTCAGCATTTCACAACAAAATCTTTTTACTCAAACTTGCAGCGATCTAGAACCTGAAAGTCTAGAACCCTGAGGAATTTGAACTCACAACCAATTTCACACACACAAACCACCTCTGTGGAGCTCAATAAGTATTTCAAAACTATTCTATACCGCACTACGGATCCAGGCCAAACTTGAATTAATTAGAGGCAATTCCAGAGCTCATGTCTACAAAGTTCACGACGTGATATCCAAGAAATACAATGCCATTCTCTGCACCCCTGAAAGCAACCTCTGTATTTCTTCTTCCTTAGTTTTTTTCAAGAGAAAAAAATTGTCATTTTTTTTTCTAATCTAAATAAGTTTAAGGGCAATGACAACTCAGAATACATTTAACTATTGTTGTTACTGTTTATGAGCACTCAGATATAAGAATGCTGACCATAATGTAAAAAATTTTGAAACTGAACAGAACATGAAATGTGGTCCCTCTTTTTCACATGCAGATGCTATTCACATTAGATACTATATCTACAGAGGATGAGCTGTTACAAGAATTGAGTATCAGAGGGGTGAAATTATACGCTCTCCCAAACAAAAGTGTGAGTGTGTGTTTGTAACACATCATCCACACATTCTGTTGTTTATTTTCCGTATTTCACTCACTGGTTAGAGAACACAATTTGTTAATGAAAGGATTAAACAGTTGGAGAAAATAATCATTACAAACAAATATAGTGCCTTCATATGTGAACCGATTTTATTATTTCTATCTAGCAAGAAAAGAGCTTTAGAGCAGCAGAAGTTTTTACCTTTGGCTATTTTATCATTAAGAATAATCTGCCATAAAAAAGCTGCATCGGTTGTCGTCATGTAAAGAAGTTGTAAGAGCAAAGTGTGAGAATTACAATACATGGATCTGCGCAGGAGAGTTTTTTTTGGATCCAGGGAATAATTTATTCAGTTATGTGTTCCTCTGTATAAGGTGTTGTATGTTCCTTTCTCAGAAAAAGAAATAACATGGGATTGGGCAAGGTGTTTGGTTGGGCACATGTGCTACTATTGCTTTTTCCCCTCATCTGTCTTTCCTCTGTACCATTCCTTTTTAAGAAACGTCCATGCTGTCCAGAATCAGATCAAACTCTTTGTGGACAAGGCCGTCTTTCATCCTCTGTTAGTACAGCACCTGGCCCAAGAGGAATGCTTGATCATGCCTGAGGTCATTAGCCCTACTATACACACAGGTCAGACTGTCTCACACACACACACAAGCAGCTCCCTCCTGACTTTTCAAGTGTTCAGTATTCACAGCTGCAGCAAAACTCTCAGAAAAGACTAACTTGCAGCTGCACTCTCAAATTTTTCACTTTATCTCAGTGACCAACATGTAGAGGTCTTCTGAAAATCTGAAGATTTTCTACTATGAAAAAACTGCTCTCAAGTGTTTTGGAACTGACAGTGAAAACCAGGGGTATCTCCTCCAGGCAGTTTTCTCAGGGAAGCAAACAGGAAAGCAGCACTTAAAGTTTAAGGACTTCAGGTAGGTTTAAAATATATATATATATTTTTTTCTTATTTTAATATAAAGCCAAAGAAAATTCAAAAAAAGACAGTATAAACCACAAAGATAAAATAAACCCTGTAACACTTTTAAAAGTTTCAAAGGCTTGCCTTTGCAGACTTTCCACTGACGTCACCACTGAGGCAAAACTTAGGTAAGCAGCAGTTCTGTTGCGAAGAGAAACCAAGAGCATCGACTGCAGAGAGAGCAGCTGAAAATGGCGTATCTGACATGCGCGCTACTTTTAAAATGTCCTCATTGCTCAGTGGAGAGTGTTTTTTAGAAGCTGTGGTTTGCAGGCAATCTTTCCCTTGCCATTTAAGGCACACTCCTGCAATGATAATACACTTGTTGACATCTCGAGCAGAATTACTCACACATAAACAGCTCTCTTTCCAACATTAAAACACAAACTAAACACAGTTACTTACAGATCTCACGTTCATTTGCTTGAACTGCATCCCTCATATTCAGCACAATTCCACTGCAAAGCTTCTGAACTCAGAGCTATTTTGTCATTCTGCTCTCTAAGTATATATCAGCTCAAGTGGACCCTAGGTTAAGCACTTATTAATTCCTAATGTTTTCTCAGAGTGAAAATGAGTGCATTGTGTGGCTCTTAGAAACGTTTTTCTATGTCCTTTGATTAGCAGACTAGAGCTGCAAAACCAGAAATGCTACTGCCGCACTATGCCACTGAGTCGCACTAATGTGTAATTCTTACTGCTATTTCACATCTTTCCCCAAACCTCAACCACATTTCATACTCCAGACTAGAACACCAGACTGCAGGTGTGGAGGATGTAGAAAAGTCTTTCAGTTCTGTTGAGCCAGCACAGTTGAGCACAGAAGCATTAATGAAACTGCAAACAAGGCCAAACCGTTTCGTGTACATAATGGGCAGACTCAAGTATCGTAAACTTGATCTCTCTGCTCGCATACACAGATACATTGTGCAGGCATACAAATTCACACACATGGGAAATATTATTGGGATGGGGGAGCTTGTCTATTGCTTACAAGAGACCTAGGGCTATATTCTATCACCGCCATCAAGAACCAAGTAAGAAATTTGCATACCATTTAAAAAATAAATGTTTTATTATCATTTGAATGCTTCCAAGAGTGATGAATAGAGAAATCCTCCAGATACTCTAACCAAAACTCATTAAAACAAAAGATTTATCTAATGCATGCATGTGATTCTGTATGTGTTTTAAGATATTTGAGTTGTATCTCAGAAGATAAATTGAATTGCAGCAATATCGGCCATCTTTCCTTCTGTTTTGCGAGCATATGATTTTAAATGGATTCAGCTTGGCCAGCACTTCTCTAGGAGAGTTGACTTACATTTATAAATGTTACTACTACAACTTCTAAAACACCTAAGTTGCTAGAAAGACTCAGTATAGTATTTACCCCTAAGTGGGGAGGATGCTTTGTAAGGTGAAGCCTTTTGCAACTATGGTCCATTTGGCACATGTTGATCTCACCTCATCTGCAGACAATGGAAGAAAAAGCTGGCAGCTCTGTTTCTGTCTCTCAAGGGCTCACTGACTTCAGTTCTTTCACCCAGCAGTGGTTAAAATGGAGACTGCATTGGACATGATCGTATTTTAGAGAATTTCAGATTTGCTGACATTAACCACAGTATGGGTTGCTCTTATTTAGCACAAAAGTATCAACTCCCTGTTAACAACACCTGTGCTTTAGAACGGAGAACAGATCAGAACTTTATGCACAAGTCATTTGTTTCATGCTTTTCATTTTCTCTGCTCAGATACACTATTCAAAATATTCTAATGCACTCTAAAGTTTATTCAGATTAATTTGGGGTAACTTACAGGCTGCAAGGGACAAGCATCCCTCCGAATATTTAAGGAATTATGACTTTGTATGTTGTAATATGATAACCATTAGTACCCTCAACTTTATAGATGATGTAACAGATCTGGAAAAATGAAGACAACACTTCACACCATGAGTTTCTGAGACAGCCTTGACTACAAATGATTTCTGTCTCTTACATCTTATTCTAAAAGCTTGAATGTGTTCTGCCATTTATCTTACTCTTTTCTCCACCTACATACATTTTAACTCACATACACCCAGAAACAGTTCAGGAGATAACACATTAAATATTCCACTCATAGCCTCAGCAATGTATATGATTAGCTGGAAAGGCTTTACTAGCCATATGCTTTTGTACCATCTCAGCTGAGATTCTGTATTGTATTACATTTCCCTGAGTATAAAATCTGTCAGGTTGTATATGAAGTATAAGCTTCATATAACAAAAAGCTATTTGCTTATGTGCTGTACAGAAAGCATCTTTGTATGGCTTCATTTTTCTATTAGACACAGCTAGTTTTATTTTTATTTTTATTTTTTTTTCTGTCAGGGAAAAAAATATATTTGCAAAGGCAATTAAAAATATTGCTCCATGGTGTCCACATTTTTGCAACAACAAAAATTATTCATGCACAACAAAATATACCTCTAGAGCTCTGTGCTGGGCAGTGGGATTATGAATGAAGAACAGACAGGTTGTAACAGAAGTCTTTGAAAGTAGAGAATTGAAAACTAAGCAAGCAGGCTACCTGAGGAGGCACTGACACAGAGGGTATAAGTGGAAGATCTTATTGTGGAAGTACCGCAAAGCAGCAGCATAAAAGAACAGAAAAGGATTGGATTTTGTTAGCTATCTGCAGCACTATGGATAATATATGCTGGCACGGCTCACAGCTAGGTTCTAAAATCCTGGCACTGAGGGCCCCAAACTGCTTTATTTGAAACAGAAGGAAGCCTAGAAATTGATAAAATGCTGTAAATGTTACCGAAACCGCATTGAACATGATCTGTTTACAAGTGTATGGATAGCCTGGGAATGTATCAGGACACACAGTGCAGCAGTCTGAGAACAGTAAAGTTGCAGGGGAAAAAAAAATTTAAAAAAAGGAAAAAAAGAAAAAAGCTTTCACTACTGTTTAGATTACTTTAATCTCGATATTTACAGGGGGAAGTCAGTTTTGCCACTTTGAGACTTTTTACCAGTGATTGCACAGAAGGAATTCAGAGCCTAATCTTTACCTTGAAGAGAGTAGACAATTACCTCCCAAAATGTTTTTTGATGTTCTGTACTTCATAAGTTTGCCTAAAAGAAATAACTGTTTGATTTCTAGTTATATACAATTAAAGATGAATAAACGCAAACAACAGACAACTCCACACAACGCGGAAAGCAGTAGAGCTCAGGGACAACCACTACTTCCCAGGCAGGGTGGGCAGTCCCAACCTCAGCAGCCAGCTCAAGGACACTTCAGTTCTGAGAAGCCCATGGGCATCCTGTCCAATCCTAGCTAATCCGTTAACGTTCCCATAATATACACCGGTTCTTGCTATGGTTTGAAAGGCATTCACATGCTAGCAAGCCTTGCCCAGCACATGACACCTTCCTGCATTGCCTCTTTGCACAGCTGTCTTGGGTGTCATTGCTGCAGCCACCCCAGTGCACTGCGGTATTCACCCCCAGGGCCAGCAGCATGGGAGGAACAGCCACCGCAACTAGGGGGAGTGACAGCAGCAAGACTCGGGGTATGTGTGTTCTGCAAAATGCAGGGTAATACGGAGACACTTGAGCTAATGCTAAACAAGGTAGTTAAATGAGTATGAAGAAAAGTCACACCAACACAGCAGACAACTCAGTGTTGGTTAATTTGCTCTGCCTGCCTGGTTGGTCAGATATATGCCTGTTAGTAGTAACTCTTAAAAGTAGACCAAGAATATAAACAGAGGACAGAATATTTTCACGGCCTGCTGTTCTCCTTTGCTTGCTTCCAGAATGGTACAGAACATGCCACAATGCATCTGCACAGAAAAAGAGAACAGGATAATTTTTATGCGCCATATAGAACGCATTTACAGTTTCAGTGTGGAGGTTGCCTACTTGTTTAACGCATGCACACACTCTCAGGGAGGCAGACAGCTTTGCAGATAGGCGACTGAAGTCAGACAAACATAACTTGATTCCTAATACAAGAAGTATTTTGAAAAGTCACTTCATCCTGTTTCCTCCCATTGATTCTTCTGCCTCGTTATATACATGATTTTTCTAACCCATTCACTATTGATATGTTATTCAGAATCAAAACATATAAACTTATGTTCACCAAAGAAAAACTAAAACTAGAAGAAATGGTTCCAATACACCCTGCCACTGACAGCAGGATTTTCTCTAGAACGAGTCTCTGCATGGCAGCTTTGTGGCTTTAGGTTTACAGTGGTAAAACATTCTCTGTATGTCAATACACTGATGTGAGTGAATACAAAATGACTAGCAAACATCATTTGCATACTATGTAAGAAAGACCCATTAGCTTTGAACCGATATCTCTTGCCCTAAATGCAGTTATCAATCAATATCCCACAACAACGCAGCCATCAGCTTATTCTGTTTGTGTAGGACCAGGTGAACAGGTGAAGAAAAATTACACATTTGGTCAAAGTCTGTAGCTAATTCTTGCTCAGAAACCATGTAGCCATGCTGGTGTGGTACTGTGCTCAGATTAATATGAGCATCCTGCTTAGGTACTCCACCATAATCAAACTGAATGGTTTCCAACTTAGAGCTGGCTTGCATCTCAGACAGCCCAGGAAGTGAGCAGGACTGCCTGCAGCCCCATGCAGACATCAACTCTTGATCTTGAAGTAAGTATTTGAAGTATGCAAGATGTGAAAAGCAGGTAATTTGTTTCAAGTTATTAACAGGTCCCTGTCCACAGGACTCTGAGATATGTATTTCAGAAAGCCTCAAGTTCACCACTGAAATAAAGAATACGATACAGTCCTAAAGGAAACGTGCAGTGGGGTGCCTGTAAGAGGAAAACCTCAGAGCGGGTGTTCTGGAGACACCGGACTTCACTTGCTTTTACCCTAATGCCTATCCTCCTGCCTGCGCAATTCCCGTTATCCTTTACTGTACACAGAAAATGAGCCAATATTACAAAGTTCTGCCACTTAAAAATTAGATCTGCCAGACACTTTCCAAAGGAATAGACCTCTTCACAGAAAGTCAGAACCATAGCAGGATCTATACAGAAGCTGATGACTGTGCAAAGAAAACATAACACTTCTAGGTGGAAACCTCCACAGCTGTTGGGAAAAGAGACTCCATGGCCTCAGATTTCTGCATGCCTGCTGAAGCTCAATACTTTTTACTTGGAGAATAAAAAAGTCACACCGAAAACTACCAAGCAATTTTTTTAACTTCCTGAAATAAAGGAAGTGGCACGGCAGTAGGGGAAGCTTTTTGAAAGCTGTCAAATTGCTAATACTTTTGTGGGGGAGAAACCTAAATAAAGAAGCTAACGGGAAAAAAAGTGCTAGTCCTGCAAGCATTTATTTTGCTTTCTTTATTATTATTATTATTTAAGGGGAGTAAAGGATT
The DNA here is from genome assembly GCF_009769625.2 of Cygnus olor. Taxonomy (NCBI): domain Eukaryota; kingdom Metazoa; phylum Chordata; class Aves; order Anseriformes; family Anatidae; genus Cygnus; species Cygnus olor. The sequence goes on from NC_049176.1 coordinate 6,660,130, forward strand.
TTTTTTATTGTTGTTTTGATTGTTTTGTTCTGCTGTTGTTGCAAAGACAACATTGTTGTTGCATTGCATCAGTTATGTTAGCATTACTTTTTTGAAAAGCAAGTCAGCCTAGATATTTGAAAGTATTATATTATCAATTTCACACTGAAGATTTCAAAGAAGTATGCAGCTGTCTACTAAAGATTTTCAGAAAGCTAGCTATTCCAAGCAGGTGAGGATGAAAGACTAATAAATAGTGCACAAAGCACTGATGAGTTTAGTGGGATACTTCAGCAATGCAAATGCTTACAATGCTCTTGGAGTAAAATACTAATACGAAAACAAGTCCCGAAGCACACCCAACTCTTACTAATAGGTGCCTGAAAATTGTTCTTGCCATAAAACCAAAGCCTACGCCAACATTTCCTAACATTTATCCTCCAATAACAAATTCCTTCAGAGAAGACTGCACAGTAGTCCCTAGCCACCAGGCAGAGTAATCTGTGCAGCAAAGATGAGATATAATTGTTCTGTCACTCTGATGGAAGAATCAACCTCTCTGAGACACCTGCTCCTACCCTTCCCACTCTGACCATTATTTATATAAAGGGGTCCTACATCAAAATTCAATGAAAAGAGGAAGTTATGTAGATGGGTCATAAATGTAAAGTGTAATATCAGACAGAAGGAGAGGAGCTCTGTGTTCTCACAAGTGCATGTGCCAAACTACACGGTGAAAACAAGGTCTATGAGGTTGAGTACTTGACACTGTGGCATCAGACTGTTAATTGCTTTAAGTGTCCTAATGAAGAATTAAAACATCGTTTCTTTGATGCTCTTCGATTAGTTTTAAAAAAAAAAAATAACACACAGAGAGGAACCTGCTCAAGCTAGACTGCTGTGTGCAGACCAAGAAAATAATTACTATTTGAAATAAAATACTGCTAACCCTCTTTAAATCTTCCAGCCCTCTCTGTTAGCTAACACATCAACTGACTGTGGAGGTAGCTGTGAGAGAGCAGACACTAACCTGCCCTTCCTGAAGAAAAGGGACCAGTGGGAAGTCTTAGAAAAAGACTTATAAAATAGAAAGTAGGACAGCAGATTCAGAAAAAGAAAAAAGAAAAAAGAAAAAAGAAAAAAGAAAAAAGAAAAAAGAAAAAAGAAAAAAAGAAAGAAAAGAAAAAGAAAAAGAAAAAAAGAAAAAGAAAAAAGAAAAAAAGAAAAAAAAAGAAAAAGAAAAAGACTTTGCGCTTTTACTTTACTGTACGGCATTCACTTTTCTTATAATGTAATCTACTAACCAGATTTATTCAGCGCTGGTTCTCTTCAGGTACTTTGAAGGATAAAAAAAAAATAATGCTTGGACTTTAAAGGTTCTTCTTTGCTAGTTATCAACTAAAGGCAGATAATTTTCCTGCTCACATCACTATAAACCTGGAGTTTCTACAGTGACATGATGATAAAAAACATACATACGTATGTGAGAAGAGGTTTCAGTGCTGCATATAATCTACTACCATTTCAGAATACATGTTATTAGCCGCTTTTAAGGCAAACATTACTTAACGGAAAAAAAAACCCTTTGTGTCTGCTATAATCCCTAATTACATTAACAAACTAAACTGATGGCAGGTACATGAATATAAAATGCTATACATTCTTTTTACAAAAATGTCTTCTTAAACATAGGTCCATAAAGTTATTACCTTTATATAGAGTACTACCTCAAAATTCATTGCTTTTCTTGCTACTTACAGTATCTGTGACAAATTCAGCTGCAGTGGGCTAATATCTATATCTACAATTCTGAAAGTTTTTTAAGAAGCAGTTTTTATAAACTAATTAATTATAAAAGTAATTTCCCAGATATAGAAAGTAACTTACAATGTTGAGATTTTTTTCTTCACCCCACTGCAGTACAAATCAAAATTTGAGGAACTATAAGTAGATTCTAAGATTAGGGAGCAGCTTAAATGGATGGGAATATTTTTTTTTGAAGGTTTTAAACACAGAAGACAAAGTACTGCATTGTGAGATGAAAACAAACATAAAGGTTATATTGAACACGTTCACCTAAGAGATCTGAATGTATTCGTTTTTAAATGCAACTACAAATCTTTTTTAAGCTGTTCTTAAAAAAATCACGAATGAAATGACCACACTGAAGACATTTTAGCCGTGTACGTTATGCATCAATCTTCTTGATCCAGGTTCTGACACCATTGCAAATAATTGCATTCTAGTTGCTGAATAAAGATCTTATTTCTCCACTTTACAAAGTTTTGAATCTGTTTTAGTTCTACAGAGGACATTATGGGATCAAAATTAGAGAATGAAATATCAGTTGCTACCTACCTTTGACAAAAGCATCCTGATCCTGACACAGGAGGACAACACCAAATGCCAGGAGTTTAAGCCACAAAAACATGGTTATTTCTGGAAATCAGGCGTATCCTTATGAAGCAGCATGTGTCTCTCACTGGAAAGCAAAATAAGAGTTATCTGTCTGCAAAATAATTTCTCATCAAAACTTGAACCAAAAAGGAGAATAACCAGGCACATACATTACACTGCCTGCTTATCTGTGAAGGAGTCGCTTCCTCTGTTACCCCCAAACTAACCACTCACAAACTTGCTATGCAGTTTAGTGATGTCAGAGACAACTACTTCTTCAAAAAAAATTCTTTCAGTTTCCAGGAAGTCAACAGGGTTTTTCTTAAGTTGCTGCAGTAATGCTCAGCTTCCTTAATTCAAATGAAACAGGTTGTTTTCAGCCATTTCTACTGAGGGACTAACAAGACTTAACTTTTCAAAGGACTGGACCCAACAACAGTCATTCTTTTTCTTCGTATTCACTTTTCTACTGTATACATTTCATTGAGACCTCTCATTTGTGGACTCTTGAGATTTCTGTTGAGAGAAAGAGAAACCCAAACAATCGGTGAACAAAACCCTTGCTCTGGCAACAGGTCTTCATAAAAAGATATATTTCTGAATCTTTCTGCAAGAATGCAATTCTAGGCATGACAGTAATATCTAACAAATGGATAGAGGTCAGCTAATTCTGCTTTCTGAGATGGTCAGTTCTTAATTTGGTATTCTCCGTGCAATTCTCTACCATGACAGTACCAGAGGATTGTGGTCCCTTTCCTGGAGTAGATGCAAGGTAGACCAAAGGCCACTATAAAAAACCCCACTATATTCACTGAGCTAAGATTCGATAACTGGATAACAAATGCCCATTAAATGGTAGCTTACAAAGGGAATAAATGTTGGAATTGCTTTTTTTTATTAGAGGCTTCAAAATTTTTAAAAGATCCACCAGAATGCTGTCATGAAATTAAAAAGGAAGGGTATATATTTAGAATCACAGAATCATTAAGGTTGGAAAAGACCTCCAAGATCATCTGGTCCCACAAATTTTTGTGTTTATTGTTCATGTCATTGTGTTTATTGCTCATGTCATAAATACTTCAGAGACTTCCTAAAGCGTCATACTTGAAAATGTTGCACATATTTGCATAATAATTTAGATAATATAAGTGAATCAAACTCCTCATAAGATTAAATCCAACTTCTACACATCCAACATTGAGTCCTATAACACAGGTCAAAATCTTAGCTTCCATTAAACAGTATAATAATGATATTGTAAATGTGTTCAGAACGAAACTCACATAAGTCTGACACTCCAGAGACACCAGTTTTGATATATAACTCCATCATCCTAGAGTTGTAAGTTGAACTTGGAATATAGCCATATACTGTCTGCATCACTGACATCTTAGTCCCTGTTATTCTGGATGAAACCATACTACTGAAGAGTCCCAGCTGATGAATATAGTGCATTGCAGCCAATGGAGAATTTTGTGCAAAGGCTCTCAACAAGAACCAGGCTCCATTTCTACCTGACATTCCCCAGCAGTTGTACACAACCTCTGCTTGACTTCTCCAGCTGTCTCCTCAAGAAAAATTCCTTCACAGTGGACCTTTCCTGGCTGTGAGATATTTAAAAAGCCTTCACATCATTTAAAAATTGCAACATATCGCATTATTACTTAATGATAACATCACACACTCTCTAGCCATCATACCATTATTGCATATTATTATTACTCTCATTTAATAGCTGAGGAACTATAAACCATCATCAGCGGTTAAAATTACTGATTAAGGTTACAAATGAAACTCATACATGATTCACTGATTCAAACCATATGCCAAGTCTTAGCGAAGTGCAAAGAAAAATCTCTTTCCCAGAGCAGACCCTTCATTCAGCAAATCTATTTCAGTGGGCATTGTTTCGCAAGGAGTTTAACGATTGCCCTGTATCTGAGGGAGAACAAACACCCTTCACAAAAAATACGTAGTGCCTTTGATTTTAGGTCAGTCTCAGATGTTTTAATATTCCATCTGCTTGCAATGCATTTAAAATACAAATCTCAGTAGTCTGCCTATTTGACATTTGTCTGTTTGGACATCTGAAGGAGAAATAAAGGATATCATGGTACTAAAACACTGCGTTTCAAAGACTCTAATTAACAAGCTGATACTTTACTGAAGCTCACCATGTCCATTTTACTCACCAAGTCCTTAAAACATCTGTGTACCTGGTCTACGAAGGAGGAAGGAAGTGTGTGACAAGGAGCAAACTCTCTCAAGTTTTCTCCCCTCATAATGAGCCTTTGAAAGCAGTAATTATCAAATACATACACAAAGCTAGAAGTTACACAAAAGAAAGTTTGCATCTAAGCAGAAATATAGAACCAGTCTGCAACCTTCTGTAGGTTAATATATTATGGCTACACAAATATATTGTACTCCATCTCTTATTTCATGGCTCAGACAGAACGAATCACAAATATGTTTAAGGCTACTAGAACCTACGAAATCTTCTCTTACACAGACTGCAGGCTTCTTCCCAAAGATAAATCCAGATTTTGGGGGGTGGTAGAGGATTTATTTACTCGCAGATTAAGCAATGGTCTTCTAAAATAAACCCCTTCTCAGGACACTGCCTTAACTTTTAATCAGCCAAATGATTATGTCAGTATATAACTATAGAGGTACACTTCCCCTGAGCCAAAAAGGATCAAAGCCAGAACCATCAATTTTACTATTAAGGATTTCTAAAATGACATTTAAAATAGCACAGAAGCGTAAGTCTCCTTCTTCTGTAAGTTATGAAGTGGTAAAAACAAACAAAAAGCCTGTAAGAAGTTCTACGAGGAGGGGCTGAGGATAATTGAGTTGCCCAGTCTGGAGAAAAGGAGGCTGAGAGGCAACACTGCTCTCTGCCACCTTCTGAGGTGAGGAAGCAGAGAGGGAGGTTGCAGCCTCTGCTCCCTGGGAACAGATAATAGGACACACAGGAATGGCACAAAGCAGCACTAGGGGAGGTTCAAACTGGACATCAGGAAAAATGTCTTTACCGTGAGGGGGGTCAGACACTGGAACAGGCTTCCTAGCCAGGTGGTTGATGCCCCAGACCTGCCCAGAGGCTTTTGGATAATGCCCTCAATGACGTGCTTTAACTTTTGGCTAGTCCTGAAGTGCTCGGGCAGTTGGACTGGATGAAGGCCCCTTCTAACTGAACTATTCTAGTCCAAGTAAATCTTTCATTGTCTGATTTACCTATCTCACTATACAGAACAGGTGTTAAATTAGCATAAATGTCTGGACAGTTATACACCAGTTCAAAGGGCAATTGTGTCACAACTGAAAAAAAATCTAAAAAAATAAAATAAAATAGAGTGAAGTGCTAATAATTTTCCCTTCAGATTATACCCAAAACCTTTGGAAAAGATCACAAATGCATTGCAAAAAGGTACACTGAAGTCATTCATATTTTCTTACAGTTTTAAATAAAGTTTTGTGCTATAAATCATAGGTGGTGACAAAGGAATAGACAAGTATGAACCTCCTACAGCTCACAGCAGTAATTACTAATATGCATCTACAGACATCAAGATATTGTTTGTCACTCTGGCCTCCTGTTTTATGTCAAAAATTAGTAAAGAATCAAGTCTTTGACATACAGAGGAAATAAGGAGAATTCAAAGTAGAAAGAAATAAAACATTATGTCCTTGCTGCAAATGCCTCCTGCACAACTTCTCATAAAGCATCAGCAAAAAACACTGATCCTAGATGGTGCAAAAGCCCTGACCAGGTCCCAGACAATCTCAGAGGTTGCTGAAAGAGACCAAGCTCTCTCATAGCCTCCCCAGTTGTTGACAACATCCTTTCTACTAAGAGGTGTTTCTAAAGGTCTGGTTTTTAAGCTGTGCTGTGGCAAGCACAAAAGCATCAGATTAGAGTGCACCAGGCATGGTGTGATCCTCGACACTGCTACACAAGGCATTTCACATTTTTGACTTCTGAAGGCATCATCAAATAGCAGTTGTCCTGCTAGGCCACGTCTTATCACACTGTGCAGGCAAAAGCAAGGAAGGGAAAATTCATCTGGCTGTGCCTGATGGCATGGTTAAGCAGATTTCCTTTCCCTGTGCATTTCACCCACTTTCAAACAAAACCAAATGGAAAGTTTGGGCTGTACCTGCTTATGCAGAAGTCACAAGGAATGAAGTCAGGGAGGAAGGCAGTGAATTAGACTGGAGTGGGCAACATGCAAAAAGAGACCACGGTTTTCTAATACATAGAAGACAGGACAAGCATGAGCAATAATGGGGGAGTAAAAGGTACCCATGTAGGCCACATAAACTGCTCCGTAGCTTCCTGCTTTACAATAGCTTTACTAGGAGGTGGTTCAGGGCGTGTGTGGCATCTTGCTCTTGTCAGTACAGAATTCTGCTTTATTTCCTCCCTCCTAAATAACATGAGGGAGGGCAAGGGAGAGAGAGAAAGAGAAAGAGAAAGATTGAGTATGCATCATGTCACATCCTGCCCCTGAATAGTTCCATCACATGCTTAAGCAGCTTCAAAATCCCCTACTATTCTTTGGGGAGGAGCTGGTTCCTACTCCCATGAAGGGCAGAGGAAAGTAGAGTCTCGCCATAAAAACCACCACTATTTACCCGAGAGGCAGAGAGAGCACAAACACTTCATCCACACAGGGGACTTTGAAACTTCACACTTCAACCCCCACAGAGTGTTCCCAGAACTGTTCCCTATCTTTACCTGGTACAACAGGTAGAGACAGGGAAAACAAAGAGCGAGTGAAGGCCAGAATTAGTAGTAACCAGGATATGAGCAGGGTTTTCATACAGCCGCAGACAAAATAAATTTATGTCTCAGGTTGGATTGTCATGGGATGCCCCCAAAAGACTGTGGCACACTGTATGTGCCATCAAGTATAAAATAATAGTCAGACTCAACATGCACACTATGCACCTACAGGCCTGTGCCACCCAAAAGCTGTCACTCCTGGTGCTTGCTGCATACAAAAACAGGACAGTGACCAAAAGCTACCAGTGCAGCCTGAAATCACATTTTTTGTTGTTCTCCATATGATTTCATACTGCTAGGTTTCACCCTGTATTTGTTTTCCTGAAAGTTTAGCCAAATAATGATGGGGAATTCATCCTCTTCACCCTATACCACTTCCAAGTCCAGATTTTCAAATGCAGTGTGGTGTCACTTTAGCATTCATTTGAAAGAATTTTAACTAGGGCATGGTTATTTTAATTTAGGAGGTGGTATTCTCCATAGTTACATAACCTGATGCTACTTTATGCTAATGTGTTTACAGAATGTTGTATAAATTAGTTTTCTCAAGAAACTCTATTTTTGAGAACCCACCTTTGTTTTCTTTTTTGGTCCAGAGGCCTCAAAGTGTTAAACAAAGAGCACATCATTCAATAAAAATGAAATTCTCTAGTACTCCATTCATCACTTGGATTTAAATGACAAGTTAAGCACACTTTCTTTGTTTTGCATAATTTTCCTTGCATGGAAGTCATTTCATATGACTCAACTCTGTTACATTCACATTAACCATGGCTGTACATCAGAATTAAGCAGTTCCACAAAATCTGAAGTCACACACCTTTGCAAACACTATGAGACACAGGACAAATTCATCCCAAGGACAACTCTGTTTAAATCAAGGGAGCCACCTCCATAATGCATTTCATCCTGTAAAATTAATTTGATGGGATAACTGTGAAAACATTGTCCATGCTAAAGAATGTGTCTTATACTACTTTTAAATTTGTGTTGAGTATTTGCTAAAGAATCTATTTTGCGCATACTTTTTCAAGCTTGTTTGCAATTGCCAAGGAACATTTCTTGAAGAAAGAAGACATTTTTACTTAATATGTCATATTAGATCAAATTATTTTAAGCTCAAGAGTAAGCAATGCATCTCTTTGTGCAGGCGTACTACTATGCTACTATCAGCCCTCAGGCAATGATGATTTGACATCTTCATTTCATATGTTGTCTGTGTGATCTGTATTATACCTGTTCAGGACAGAGATCAGATTTTGGTATCCCTGAGGCACTATTCACAATCTGGCCCAAAACGAGCAACACATCTATGATAAGCTCTCAGAATTGCCAGGCACTTGCTTCTTTCTTACACCTAAAATCATTCTGGGAAAACACTAGGCATAGCTATTCTGAAATGGGTGTTCTTGAATAGCTCTGTTTAACACACCCCTTTGGAATTTGCTCCCTTAGACAGTGGCAGTGTACCCATAAGCATTGCATCAGATTTTCACTGAACATCTGCTCCTCCTCCTGTTTTTGAAGGAGGGCTAGATTCTGAGAACAGCTCAGAATTTAGCTTTATAGCTTTCAGATATTGCACTATGAATGAGTTCATTACAAGTTATGCAGGCAACATCAAATAAACATTTTTATGCACGGCATAAAGGATTTCTTCTTATCCTTCCATCATCCAGTTTGAAAGAGAAAATAAATAGGAGGGACAGAACAATTATTTAAATATTTGCTACCCATGGACGACTCCTTGTTGAACTCTGTGCTGCTAGTTAATTTTCCCAAATTATATTATATATAAACACATAAACTAATGTATATACATATAAATTTATATATAAAATAATATAATATATGTATTTATATACTTGTATATATAATCCATGATACTCTGCAGGAAATGCTGTCTTACCTGCCACATACGGAAAGTCATAGTTGTGCCATGTTTACTGAAAGCCTGACAGAACATGAGTCAAAGCAATAGTAACACCAGCCCCCCCCCACACACACACACCCCAAAAAGAAAGAAAAAAGCCTATAGAAACAATCTTTCCCAAGCTATTTCCATTTTGGTTTCAAAAAAGCAGTCACATACTTTATCGCAGTTCACTGGATGTTCCCTTATCTCTTGGACGTTGTCTCCTGTGTGCTCCGTAGCATACTTAAAGAGATGCCTGTTTATTCTGAAACAGAGTGGGGATTTTTTTTCTTCTTTTTTTCAGTGTGGTTCTGGCTGGAGAAAGCCAGGACCAGTGTCAGGGTGAATTACTGAACCTGTGTTTTAGGCTGCCTTTCTACAAAATGATACCTCTGAGTAACTGCTGGTTAGCCTGTATCTTGAAGAAGTAGATTAGCTTTCCTTCTGTGAGTTCTCTGTTCATTTTTTCAGCTTTTTCCAAGTAGTTTAGCACTATGTTCTTGTTCCACACAGACTGCTCCCCACCTAGGATGCCAGATTCGTTGTCGTACACTATTAGCTAGGGCTAGCAAATCCTCCCCGTGTTTTTGCAATGTCAGATGACAGTGCTCATATTCAAGAGTATTTGTAGAGTAGTATTTGTAGTATTTGTATTTGTATGAGTAGTATTTGTAGTATCTGTAGAGTATCTTTGCAATAAGATACCAGATGACTTTATACCAAATGCCTTTGTAACATCCAAACTGTGATTATTTTGTGGATAAAAATGTATTCCCACAGCTGATTGCAGTCATTATGGTATAGAAACAGAAAAAAGCCTCTCAGCAAGGTAGTTATAAGCATAAACCACAAATATTTACCTAGAAGGCTGGTCTGCTTGCAGTAATGCTGCTGGCCATCTTCTGATAGCCCGTCTCTTACCATTCTCCAAGTTCTGACATGATTTTTCTCTCTGGGGCTGTCCAAATGGTTTAGATACATGTCTCCAAAGACAAGCATGTGGCAGGCATTACTTCTTCCTCAGTGACTTGTCAAGAAGCTACCGTTGTAAAGCTAAAAGAGTCCAGAAGATTTCTATAATCTTAACTCATAATATGCATCTTTGAATTTGAAATAGTTAGAAAGCCAGACTGATCCCACGGACTTACTTTGCACATCAGGGTCCATGCCACAGCTCCCTGCCTCAGTTTCCCTGCCTGTAAGCTCTACATTTTAGGTATGTTTACACATGCGTGCGCACGCACACACACACTAAGCCAACACAAAATGTAGCAAGTTCCTAATGAGGATACTCAAAAACAAGACTAAAGATACATTGGTTGTCTTTGTTTATCCTCACATCACAAGTACAACACAGTAATTAATACATGCAGTAAATTGAAATTTTCTTTAAAGAAAAATAATTATAAATCTTGAAATATTTTTAAAAAGTGAACTACAAGCAGAGATTAACCTTTCTGAGAGCTTTCTGTAGCATATAAAGATTTCTGTAACAGTGAAAATCTCATGAAGCTGCATCCTGAAACACGTTTTTTAAAAATATATTTAAAGTATTGTCCCAGCAACATTTTCAATTCACAGTCTTGGGAAAGTACACGCCTTGATTATTTGCTCCTTTAGTAGAAAGGCTAAAAATCTGATCTTATCACGTCTTCCCCTGACTGACCCAGAATGAGTCAATGATGTTTAAATAAATAAATAAATAAATAAGCAGTTTCACAATACAGGTAAGAAATGGGGATGAGGTGGGGACAGAGGTATTAAACATGTGGGATGGAATGCTGTAGTTTGGGAAAAAGAAAAAAAAAAGGTGATTTGCCACATGTTATACGTGCTTCTTGGTCAAAATATTTCAAGCTGGTAAAGACTCTGCAATAACTGTTACTTTAAATCCAAATTTACCAAATTATCAGCCTTTTCTCTGCTACATCCATACTGACTTCATACTTTCTTTTAATCAAGAATGATACTGTCCTGGGACATGGAAGGCACTTACTGCAAATAAAAATGAGAGTGGAAGAGAAAAAAATGAAGATAATACTAGATTATTTAGGGGAAACTATGATCTACAGTTAGGACCTACTAATTTGAGATGGTCTGCTTGATTTTTTTTTAGATCACATATTCATTTGGCATTCTCCAAACTTCTACAGTATTCAGAAATTTATTTGAAAATCATCACAATTGGGTAGACTGGTTCTAGTCTGAATGAGAACTGCAGAAGATAAATCTGAGCCAAAGTGAGAGAGGCTCAATTAAGCATTTCAACTTAATTAAATGGATTAAAATGAGTATTCTGTAAGGTCATTTATGCAATTTCAAATGCTTCTTTATCATTTCTTGTTAATGGGCGTAATTAAAGTCAGCTGACAGAGGTGCAAAAATAATGGAAATACATACTTTTAAAGCAACAGCAAGGTAAACAGCAGGCTCTTGTGCAAGAGAAATTGTGGCTGAGAGCCAAGGAAATGCAGAATGATTTAAAGACAGGTAAGAGGAAAGACAGCACTGGGAAATTAAACACTCTGAAATAAAAAGACTTGTTTCATTACTATTTTTGTTTCATACCCTATTTCTATTTCAGTGTAGGACGTTCTGTAATAAGCACTCAGAAATATTTAGCACAAATTGGCTATTTTAACCATGTCAGAAAACTTCAAGAAACATATTGCTGGACCCTTATAAAGGCATACAGCATGTTTATTGCACATAGTGTAATAGAATGGCCAAAAAAAGCCAAAAGAGGATGACGAAGGAAGAGCAGGAAAAGCTCATAGTCCATCACGCTGAAACAATTCATGCCATGATACTCCCAAAACACTAGGAATTCTCAGTATATAAACTACTGCATCACAATGGGAATAAAATAGTATTAGTTTCTATGAGTCATAGGGAAGAAAAAAAAAACTTCCATGTCTCACAAAGAAATATAGAAATATTAAAATTTTATGACAGCTAATTTTATAATTTATGCTCACATATAAACCACCAAAACTCTAGTTTGTCAAAAAACAAACAAACATTGACCTACTATCACTTTTTTTCTTTTTTTTTTTTTTTTCAATTGATGTAGTTTTAGTAATATAAATATTGGCATGGCAAGAATACCTAATTTTTCCCATACCAAGTTCAGGCTGGCAGACCAACTGAGATAATGTGCTCTCCCTCCAAAGACAAGCTTAAAATATTTTCACATCCTCTTTCTGCCTTACAGCAAGTGTTATTTCCTATATTTAGTAAGTTAGGAAATATTGCAAATGAAACTCTGGGCAACAATTATTTGGAAAGAGGCTCTGTCATCTTCTGATAAGAAGATCCGCTTTAGAGTTAATGAAATTCTGAATTAAAATGCAGAGGCGTTATTTAAAACTCTTCTTATGTAAAACTTGTTAGCTAAATATAGATAGTTCCTGGAGTAGTCAGTCTATCAGGCCTGTAAACTGGTAAACAAAAAATTTGAGTTTTTTCTTCAGATAATGGTAGAGCAAGAAAGGTATCAGCTTCGTTTTCAGTTTACTGGTTTTCAGAGAGTTGCTCCACACTGATCCATAGAAACTCATTCTAAAGAGCAGAAGCTTCTGACAGAGTTTACCCTCTCAGTCAGCACACTGACATTTTAGGGAGAGGAGACTGACACCTATGCAAAAAATACAGATTCACAAGGGAATTTTTATAAGAAAAGCAACTAATTTGGTATTCATTTTCCTTTTCTTCTTCTGCTGTAAACAGGAATATAATTTAAAGACAGACAAAGACAGTGAACAAAATAAGACCAGCCTGTCCTCCATGGTCTCTGACCCATAAAGTCTTACCATGCTAATTTTCTCACTATTGTTCAGAGAGTGTTCATCTTCTTAAATCATAATCCTTTAAGGTCAGACTTATACTTCTAGCTGCAAATAAAGTATTTTGCATGCTACTAAAATATTTGGACAGTGAAAGCACCCAACACCAGTACCGAGGAAACCAAGCTCCAGTCAAACCCTTGAGTTCGGGGCAAGGCAGAGAGGAGGGGGAGTTGTCTTCTTTCCCTTCTGTTCACATGAGGAACACAAGCAGGGTGAGAAAAGAGAAGTGCCAAAATAAGATGGGAAGGGCCCTTTTCTGCTGCTTCCACAGTGGTGTTTGCTCTGCTCCAAAGGGCAATGGGAAGTAGAAAAAGTGTTTTGAGAAAATTTAATTTTGATGTATGTCCTAGGACAGTATTGGAAAGTTGAACAGGCTGAAAATGCAAGTATTCTTTGTACAGCCATCCAAACACGAATTCTGAAGGTGATGCATCTTCACTTATTTCTTTTAAAGAGTTTTATGCTTTCATTAATATTCAAATTATTTGAGGAATAAACTAGTTTGGTCTGCATGATCTACAATAACCAGACTGTGTAAATCTGATTTTATAGATCATTTACGCCAACCTTCAAAACCCCTTAAAAGTGCTTATTTAGCAAGTGAAAGCTCAAAAGGAAAAGCAAAAACTGAAAGCCCTGTTAAACAGAACTTCTATCTTGCATCCAACGAATACCCCCTTAAACTACTTCACTGCTGATACTGCTTTTTATGACACTTGTCAATAGTTTGTGTACTGGAAGCAAGTTTTGTTTAACTGCATCTTAAGATGCACTTCATGTCTTTGCTGTCAATTTCTCCACAAAAGACTGGCAGCAGCATTATCAAGACCATTTGATTACAACTATTAGGCTCAAATATGCTATAGCTGAAGTCAATGTAACTGAACAACAATGAAAATTCTGCTTTCTGATTCTGCTTCAGCTTGGCCTGCAAAGCTACGCTGCTGTCAGCCTTCCAAAGCAGTTTCACTTTCTGGTTGCTGTATGATAATGAGCAAGGCCTAGCAATGGGGCACAGCTGCAAAGTTTGTAACAGAGGTCTAATGAAATTCAGAACTTTTCTGGCTAAGTGAAATCCAAGCTACATCTGTGAAGGCACAATTGCTCTCATGGTCTCTGTAGTCAACCTCTCTGCGGATGGACTTTCTGGAGAACAGCTAAGGGATTTTGATGCAGCCCACTGCTGGTTCCTGCTAAGAAATACTCTGGGAGTAAACTATAGCAGTTCTGACATCCAGCCCCCTACTCCCCAGCCTTCATTTAACGTATTGAAATGCTTCATGTCAGCATCTGCCTTATCATCTTTGGACTGTTTGGACAAAAAGATTGCTCCTTTCAGGAGGATCTAACTAATATCTCAGATTTCATTTTGTACATCAGAGGTACGAAACTCATTTTCACCAACCTGTCTTTGTATCCGAAGTGCCCCAAGAGTCAGCACTTTCTCAATGGAAGTGGAAAAGAACAGTGACAGTTAATTGCTACCCAAATTCAGCAATTTTTTTTCATCAGTTGCTTCATGTTCTTCTACTTTGATAATGTGGTTTCTTATCTCTTGTCAAGACACCTCAAAACTATTTCAAGTTTACACTGAACTACAGCATACAAGACACTGACTCCCAGGTCCTGCAGGACCATTGTACCCAGCTCTGGGGTGGTGATGGAGTTGCAGAAGTGTGCAGAAACTTGAAGATCTGTCCAGTCCAAGTGCTGGGGGATGGCTGTTGCTCTGCTTGGCCTCTGGCTGCTCTTTCAGCTGGTTAATGTCTTCCAGTCAACAAGAGAGGAGTTGAACATGCTATACAGAATGAAATACCCTAATACCACTTTTCAGCAGCGCAGTCAATGAGAAGTCACAGAATCATAGAGTGGTTTGGACTGGAAGGGACCTTAAAGATCATCTAATTCCAACCCCCTGCCATGGACAGGGACACCTCCCACCAGACCAGGTTGCTCACAGCCCCATCCAACCTGGCCTTGAACATTTCGAGGGATGGGGCATCCATAGCTTCTTTGGACAACCTGTTCCAGTGTCTCACCATCCTCATAGAAAAGAATTTATTCTTAATATCTAAACCTACACTGTTTTAGTTTTAAATCATTGCTCCTAGTCCTATCACTACAATCCCTAACAAAGAGTCCCTCCATAGCTTTCCTGTAGGACCCTTTTTAGGTACTGGAAGGCCACTATAAGTTCTCCCTGGAGCCCTCTTCTGCAGGCTGAACAGCCCCCACTTCCTCAGCCTGTCTCCATAGGAGAAACTGTTATATCTCAGTGTGTTTTGGTTTGTAGTTTAACCACACACTTGATCCACCTACTGTATACACAACTAGTACCTCCCTCCTTCCCTTATCAGCTAAGGGGTGTGAGGTTTTCTGTATTTAGAAAGCTGGAACTGTTGCTTTATGGTTATATCTGCAGCATCCTTTGGTATAATTTAAACATTTTCATCTTTAGAAGATATATTAGTAGTAGCAAGACCAATGTTGTCCTTCTCCTAAACAGGGATCAAGCACTGACAGCATCTTTCATTTTTCACCTGGTGTCCTGTAATCATACAACTTTTCAGAGAAATGCACACTTTGATTAATCCAGCTCCATGCAGCACTCATGTTCTAGCTTAACAGTGCAAACGTGCATGGAAGGGAAGGGGAAGGAGAAAAGCAGAGAAGAATAAAGTAAGTCACAAAGTAAGCAGTGTGATCACTCAGAGCACTGCAAATGAAAGTAAAATGCTTGTAATAATCTCAGCAGAGGAAGCACAAGTGCTGGTATGACGTGCTTCATTATGTTCACCTCCTGCTAGGTGTCAGATGGTTGTACTATACACTCACTGCTCTACATGCATTTGGCAAGTTCCAAGCAGTGATACAAATGGATGATGATATACAGGATCATGAAAATGTGTATAGGTATACACAGGAATGTATACATGAGCATGTATACATGTATGAAATTGCAAAATAGTTGTTACTTTTAGATGGAAGGGTTATCAGGATAAGAGGATTTTTTTGCATGTTCCATTTGTCTGTTACATAAAAATCTTTCATCAGATACTTGTTTTAAGTGACTCACACTGACCAGCCCAGCAAGGACAACATTCATATTTCCTGCTAAAATTACCACACATAGCATCTAAAGGGTCATATCTTCAAGGTTCTAGGGTCTAATAACCAGGAAAAAAAATATCTAGCAAGTAACTTAGTAACTTAGATTTGTAGCTAGACCTTGAATTACAGGAAAAAAATCTTACAATGTTCCAGATTTACGATTCTACTTCCTGGAGACCCTGACTGGAAAACTGAGGTTTGACTTCAAGAAAGTTCACTTCTGTTTTTCTTAGAAATGAGATTTGTCTTTGAGCCGTAGCAACCCGGAATCTTGTAACAATTAAATACAAACCAGAAAAAGCTTTCAAGTAATCTACATATTCCCTTAATAATCTCCATATTCCCTATATTCCCTTAACTGTTTTATATAGAAGTGCTTTAAATCCAAGTTGGTGTTTGTATTTCCTTATATCTCCAGCTGCATAGAGATACTGTGCAAAAATTCTAGTTTTTATTCTGAAGCTTTCTTGAGATTATGATACTCTTTCTCTTCAGTTCCAACTTTTAAAAATACCTTTTCTCTTTCCAGGTTTGCAGCCTACAAACAAACCTTTGCATTTTAGTATATCAGAATTTTCAAAACCGTATCAAACAAAACAGCCACCATTAGGTATAGTTCAGAGCTAAATACTTTCAAACCTTAGGGCCTCACTCCTGTGTGATGTGTAAGACATGCCCCATATCCACACAGAATCTACTGCAATTAATATAATCTGCCAGAATAGTAATTTTTTTTTCAGAACAGAAACCTTAAATACAAGTGTTACTCACTTTACATATTAAGTTGACAAAGACAGACATGCTTATAATGAATTATTTCCTCTATTTAGGAGTCAGGATATAAACCTATGATATGACACTGCATGTTTTCTGTCACAGAGTTTTGTACCTCTCATTTACCACATTTATATACTCTACCCCGGTGCACTCTACTCTGCACCACTGTGGCCTCACCTCAAGCCCTGTGTTCAGTTTTCTGTGCCACAATATAACACACAAAACTATTTGAGAGCGTCCAAAGGAGGGCAACAAAGATGGTGAAGGGCCTAGAAGGGAAGGTGTATGAGGAGCGGCTGAGGTGACGTGGTCTGTTCAGCCCAGAGCAGAGCAGGCCGAGGGGAGGCCTCATGGCGGCCTGCAGCTCCCTCACGAGGGGCGTGTAGGGGCAGGCGCTGAGCTCTGCTCTCTGGGGACAGCAACAGGACCCAAGGGAACAGCATGGAGCTGGGACAGGGGAGGGTCAGGCTGGGTGTTAGGGAAAGTGTCTTCACCAAGAGGGTGGTTGGGCACTGGAACAGGCTCCTCAGGGCAGTGGTCACAGCAGCGAGCCTGACAGAGTTCAAGAAGCGTTTGGACAAAGCTCTCAGACACATGGTCTGATTTTGGGGTGGTCCTGTGTGGAGCCAGGTGTTGGACTTAATGATCCTTGTAGGACCCTTCCAACTTGAGATATTCTATTATTATAAAAGTATAGAAACCTGAGCACATGTTTAGCAAACAGAAAATGAGAAAACTAAGTTTGTTGATGTTGATCTGGATTAAAAAAAAAAAAAAAAAAAGCTAAAAGGAGATCTTACTGCTGTAGTGGCTACCTGGTTGGTGGTTACAGTGAAGACAGGCTGACTCTTTTCAAAGGTGTGCAGTGAAAGAACAAGGAACAACAAGCACCAATTGCATTGCGGAAAATTATGACTGCACATTAAGAACAAAAAAAAAATCACAAGGATGATCATTCAGTAGAAGGAGCTGCCCGCTATGGCTGTGGGAGCATACATCATCAGAGAGAGTGAAAACACTATTAGAAAAGGCCACGATCAACTAACATGGAGACAAGCTCCGCTCTGAGCAAGGGATACAAACAGAGGATGTTATGAGATCCCTGCCAGCCTACGTTATTCCAACTCTACAACACCAATGCATAAATCTAAAACAGAAAAGTTTCAACTATTTGCTGGGGAGGGGGAAGGAAGAGGAGGTAGTTTGTTCCTAAAGGTTGGGGATTTTGTTGCTTGTTTTTTAATGGCTTCAAAAATATGAAGTTTACTTTTACCTTCCTCTCCTTAGTTTCCAGAAGTAACTATAAATGCATTTTTTTTATTCTTTTTTTTTTTTTTTTCCTGCAAAGGGTTGCTAGGAGTAGATTTCAAACTATCAGAGGTTTTCTTTCTTATTAGGGTCCACTGGCTGGCCATAAAAATGTATCGAGGCATTAGATGTATTTGTTTGAAATACCTTATACTGAAATTCAAACAGTTCTTCAAGCAGAATTCCTAGCAAGAAGGATTTGTGACGGGGAAACTACAAGATTTACTTTGAAGAAAAAAAACACGTGTGTTTAAGAGACCCACAAACCTTCAAAAGAACACCTCCTTCAAAACGCCCCACCTCACAGCTATAAGGGATTTTTTCAGAAGTTAATGTATTTACATAAAGTGGAAAGACTTACAAACAGTACAAGGCAATTACTGCAAATACTGCAGTAGTATTGAACAAAATGTTCCTGATTTTCATTGTTTTTTCAAAGAAATCAATTATTTCTTTCATCCACACTAAAACTATAGGCCAAAGCCTGTAGTCCTTACTAAGAGTTATTCTACAGACCTCCTGCTGGTCTTCTATACAAAGAAAATGAATACGCCAATGAGGTGAAGAGAAAGAAAAGGAGACTGAAAATACAGTCCATATGGAAAGAAAAATTGCATTTAAAATGCACCCAATAAACACTAAAAATCTACTACATTGTATTTGAGTAGCTTTGAACTTTTCACACTGTTGTTGACATTTATATATTTATCTGTACATATATAAAGACACTTATATGCACATAAATACACACATGCTTAATTCCACATAAAACCATCCAGATTAAAAAGCCTGTCCCTTCTTGTTTCTAGTTATAACACACTGGATCCTGCATATTCTCTGGTATCATTAGCTAATAGCTCCCTGAATGTTCTCTGTGGTTTCTTATTCCTGCATATTTTAAATCAACTTTGTGAACATATTAAAACTGTATTTCATGAAGAACAGTTTAGAAAAGATAAAAGATGCAGATAAGCTGGAGTGTCTAGTTAGGCAATTCAAAGTGATCATTGCATCTTATCTCTGGTTTTACTTTTTTAAAAAAATCTACTTCTGGTTTGTACATAAATACTTCTGCATCCCACATTTCATGTTTCTTATTATTTCTGGGCTTATCCCTAGAATGCTTCAGGAAGAGGGGGGAGAGATCTTAAAATTATTATTGCAGCAAGGAGAAGGACTGCTTTCATCAACCGGCGTACATACGAACAATCACACTTCCACTGAGGTTTCTTTCCTATCTGTAACTGCCAGTAAGAACTGGAGGAAAAAAAATTAAAATCACACTGCCAACCATGGTACAGCAAGTGTCCAATCTTTCTGTATAGCAGCTCTGTAGATTTCATCAAGGGATTCTCTTCTCACTGCTGTAAGCACAACAGTATCATTCAGCCTATGCACAATAACATGTTTTGTATTTCAGTCCAGCAACATTTTCCAATGTGGCAAGAACACTAAAAAGTAAGACAATGTTACCCAACATCTGCATTCATTCCCACCTATCTCCTTTAGCAACCACAAAAGAGAAATTTTAATCAAAAATTAGATTCATTTTGAAAACTACCCTAAACAATTAAAAAATATTAATAATCATCAATTCCCACTAAATTAATTACATTATCTGAATGCTTCACATTGTTTAAAAATATGCTGCCTACTTGAAGGTTGAAAATATAAAAATACAAATTTTTTTCTATACATCATACCCAACATATACATTCTATGAAAAATCAAGGTTCTGTAATCACGAATATCAACATTGCTGACAAAAAAAAAATAATAATAAATAAAATAAAATTTCCTTATAATTCTCTGCATAATTAACAAGTTAGCTCTGAAATACTAGCAAGCTGAAGTGTTATTATTTCTTGTGGGCACTTGGATGGTGAATTCTGAAGATGGTTATGAATCAGTAACTGAAGTCAGCTTTCTGTTAATACCTAGAGCTTATAGATTTGCATACAGAGCCATAACTGAAAGCAGTCCACCAAGCATTTGCAAAATTATGCATGAAGTTTGTTTGGGGTAACCCTAATGTTTGTTGTTTTCATTTTTTATTTATTTTTTTTTTCTTGCTTAGGAACCTAGTCTCCCATAGTTAGCACCGCTCTTTTCATTTCTTCCCTTAAACTTCAATTTGCTCTGGTGGTTTTTTTTAATAGAAAAACATAGATATTTCCTGTATATCTGAAATGGTGATTTCAAGATAAAAATATTTTCAGTTCTTTTTTAAATTTCCCTAAGTATATATTTCTGATACCATTATTTTATCAATAATGATACCACAAATAATATACAGACAGCAGAGGAAGGTCAAGATACCACAGACTGTGAGGCGGAAGAAAAAAAAAAGGCTTCCAAAACTCATCTTTTAATCCTGGTGTATGATTTAAGATAACAGACCAATATAATAACCAAGTTGTACAAAGAGGGAAAGATAAGGTAACATTGATGGATACTTTAAAGATCATCAGTGTTCAATGAATACAGAGACCTAGGCACACCGTGTTCAAACTTAGAAATTCTTTCCATTTTTATGGCATTTTGCTAAAAATCAAAAATAATTACATAGCCACCTCTGGAATGAGCAGTCTATGAAGACAATTTTTACTTTGTGATTTCAAAAGTGAATCAAAGGTTTTTGTTTATGATTCTCCAGAGTGACCCTGACTGCCTTGTTTTCACCAAAATCATTCCATTCTTATGGGAATTTCAAATATTTCTGATTTTAAACATTCTTTTTAACGTGAGAGTTTCCCCAAGTGCAGAGCCTACTGCCACTCACCTTCTACTAAATCCCTGTGCACTAAGAACTTGTGCAATAATTGCAGTAAACACAAATCTTCCAGCCATTTCCCAATAGTCAGGTATTTCTTTGTTCACATGTCAAGGCCTGCCACTTAAAGGTTTCTGTGACAGAGACCATGATTTAGTAATATTATTGAAAACTACAGGCCAGAAAACATTTCACTGAACTCTGATTTCACAGGAGGAAATACAGCCTCTCAGGCCTTTCCACTTTCCCATACAGATACTAGTGCAAACCACAGAACACTACCTCTAGGAAGGATTTAGAAACTAAATGTATGAAGCAGTTTTCCAACTTTATGTCCTTTGAACACCAGAAATAATTCATTACAGCCACGTGAATACACTGCTTGTTCCCTACTGCTGCCTGCAGCTGTTACACAACATGAAAGACTACTCTGTACAGAAAAGGACTGGGCCATCTCTGCATCCTCTCTAGACTAGGATACAGACAGCCTGTCCATAGACCATGTGGTGGAGGTCCTGTCATGCCATAGCACCTATGGTTTTAGTTTCCAGGGATTTAAGGATGCCTTTTTGCTGCACCACTATTCTGCTCCTTCAGAGCTCAGCCAAAGTTCTGACAGACAATGAGCTAAAATATCTTTCACCCTCTAATGCTGGTAGGGTTCAGGATTCTCAAGTCATGTTCCTGCAGAGAACTGTGGAAGTTTCCCTTGCAAAATTATTTTTCAAGTCTTTTTTTTTTTTTTTTTTTAATAAACACATCTCCCTGTCAAAGAATCTGTGTTAAGATGTTATTAAGATTTTTGAGACCAATACCAGCACAAAATACCTCTGGCCACAGGTTTGAGATCACTTTCACACAAGCCTTTGGTTTCTTGGTACAAGGCTATCAGATACTGTCTGGGGAGGGGAAATGTTCCCACAACTAAGTCATCCCTTTATTTTTTTAATCTGCAAGCTTCAAAACAGCTAAAATTTGTCGAGAGGAAGTCAAAGTTACTGTAAAGTGTCAGGTTTCTGAACGTCTTACCGTCAGCTCTCCTCCCACCCTGTAATTCACATACCTATTGACACAACTTTCTACACTGCAGAGCCTTGTTATTTCTTCAGTATCATCAATGCTGAAAGAGCAAGCGTTCCACAAACTGCAGAACTGCAAAAACAGGACATAATGTGCACATTATGAAAAGTATATCAAATCTGTTGCTACTAGAGTCAGCTTGCACAGCATCTAAAGAGATTGAAAATGTAACATAATAGTTATTTGATGTACACAGGTGAGTGCTTTCCTCCCCCACACACAATTGCTGCAGTTCACAAGGAGAAAGTCCTGCCTTTTCATCACCATTCTCTCTCTCTCTCTTTCCCTGGTGGGATTCATAAAAACATGGCTACACAGGCAAGTGAAAGAGCTGGCGGTGCTGCATGCATGTGCATGCAGAAGGCTGTCCAAAGGATGTTCTGAGCACACAGCTGTGGACAGCCAGCACTGAGCAGAGAACAGCTGATACCTACAACATGCAGGTGCTGCTCTATTATCACAGGTTCCTTCCTAAAGCCAGTCATCTTTGTTCTGTAGGCAAGAAGGAGTAGAGTGGCCAGAAAGAGGTAAAAATATAATAATTTCAGAGAGTATCAATACGTTGGCATAAGGTGTTCATCCCTACCTGGAAAAAGAGTAGAAGTAACAAGGACAGCTGAACTGCTCTAATATTTTGAATTCTAGGACACATATCTACAATCACCTCTGCTATTAAGAGGAGGAGCTCAGGTGGCTTGGAAGGAAAAGATCCAGTGGGGCATGTTGACAGAATAAAAGCTATTACATTTTAGGCCTTTACTGAAGAATTTCAATGGATTTAATTTAATTTCAAGAGGATTTTGAAAACCAATATTGTGTAGCCTTTCATCCATAGTTACAAGCATGAAACTTCCCTTTTTTTATGCATCTTTTGAGGTTTTTCAAAGCAATGGATTTTCTTTTGAAACACTTCTATTATAGCCTGTGCGATGCTCTATGAGAAAAGGTTTAATCCACACTGCTTCTGCTGTTCCCCCGTAGTGTCAAAAAAGAGCAACGCAAATATTCACAATATTATCAGACAGAGATACAGAGAATAGTTTTCTGCTTTCGTAACAGTCTAATTATATTTTTTGTCCAGTAGAGAAAAATTCATCCACCTTCCATGATGACTTTGAACCAGCACACATCTCTGGTCAGAACATTCCCCTTTGAAATACTGTGTGTTACCAGAAATCTCGTGGTTCTCTGCAGGGCCTGAAAATTCTTGCTATGAGTCAACAAGGAACTCCCAAAATGTTCCTCCTGCACAATACTTTGTTCCTCCTTGTTCTTTGCACCTTCCAGGTGAAATTTGACCCACAAAACCTCTCTGCAATAACTACAGAAATACAGAGCCAGCTTCTCCACACAGGAGCTCCAACAGACATGTATGAGGAGCTCTTCCATGGCAGCCCCTGCTATTAAAAGCATAATTCCTACCAGAAATGAACCTTTCCAGCACAGCAATGCACATCATCTTTGACCAGTCTCTGGATCATGACTATCTCATGTGAAGGACAGGTCTCAAGAAACACTGGGCCAAAACCTGAATTTAGAGGCCAGTCTCACCCTTCCTCTGTAAAAGCGTTATGAGGGTCCCAGCTTCTCTGAAGCTGTCTCCTGCCAGCTGCAACCTCCTTTTGGAGGAGGCCTCAGAACAGGCCCCTAACCCCTATCTCGCTCCCTCATCTCAGGTTTTGCTCACAGCTCCCGTACCAACGAACAAGCAGCTCCAGGAGCAGGGAGCTCTGCCAGGGCTGTGGCATCACCTGCATTTCAGTGAGAGCAAATAATCTACACGTTGGCCTTTGGATCCACTGACGATGGCTTCCTTCTATGCACAAGGCCTCACAACCCATACACAATGCTCCTTTTCTGTAAGCTTGAAGCATTACCTCGTTCTAGTTTTCTGATTGCAGCTCCCATGTTTTTTTCTTCACAAATTCTGCCTTTGTATTTCCATCCTAAAAGATACTATTTGTAAAGTAATGTTTTAAAAAATGATACTGCTGGATTAGAAACAGACTGCTTAATGATGCATTGTGCCAGAGCCTAAAATATTCACCAGAACTGGATTGCAGAAAAAAATCGGATGTGATTTTTGCAGTGCCCGTCCTGAAAATACAAATGAATAAGACAAAACAAACAACAACCACCAAAAAAAAAAACACACACACACACACAAAAAAACCCACCTTGTATCAGTAGTCTTAGATGCATGCCCTTACCAGTTAAAGCAGCAAAATTCCTCACTGCATTTTCCAGCAAGGAAAACAAAGTGTGTCACACATAGACCTTTTGCGTTGCTCACATTTTTTACTTTCTGCACTCACCAGCATAAATCATCCAACTTTTAAAGAAGTCTGACACTGGGAGCCAGGAGTTGTTCAACATGCTGTAACTGCTTAGTTTAGCTGAGCTCTAAAATTACTTGCAAGTGAAGTGTTTGGAAAGAAAAGCAAAACTAATGGTGATTTTTGACCTTTTCTCCAAGTCTGTAAAGGGGAAAAATGAAATACATAAAACATACAAAGACCCTCACCAGCAGAATTACTTTCTGTGAAGCAAAACTCAAACCCCTGTAAGTTACCACAGAACTGAAGAAAAAAAAAAAAATCAAGTTTACTGCATCATGCCTTGACGAGAATAGTCCTTTCCCCAAGATGAAGAACTGACTGACATGCAAGACTTGCTATTCTCAAAGTCACATGAGAAATAAAAGACATGTAGAATAGAAGTACCAGAGACATGATGTAAAGTGGTGAATAGGCTAAAATTAGTTCTTTTTTTTTTATGAAGAGGGTGTAAGGTTTTATTATTATTATTAAACTGAAAACCTTGGAAAGCATGGAAAGGTGAAGAAATGGAGATTTTAAATCTAAACGTACAGACACATGCATGTGAAGCTATATGTGTACCAGCATAACTGCATGCATCCATTTCTCCTTTCAGGAACACTAATTCAAAAGCAGGTGTTAAAAAAATAAGGAGAAAAATACCACATCTCCCTCTTAAAAGTATCAGGAATAACATCAGGAAATTTTATAATGACTAGGCAATGTCTATTCTGGTTTTAAATACAGACTGCCAATATTCAGCATTTTTTCCACCCCGGGTTTTGTTCCTTACCTTTCCAAATGTTCACTTGCTTTATGAAGACTAAAAATAAAGGCTTCTTTTTTCCTATTGTAGTATTAATATTTTCACTTGAAGAATGGGAATTCTTCTTATTCCCTTTATTCATTTTCGGTTTAAACTGGTATTACTCAGAGCTGGAATGAAATACAATGAGATGACTGAGTATAAAATTAAAGTTTTAGTCAAAGGTCAGCAAATTGGTTAAAAGTCCTTTGAGCTATATAAGAAGCAGCAGCATATAAGTACAGGACAGCAGATTACAAGTTCAGCTAAGCTGCAAGCAAAGCTGAATTATTTACTTTGTGATGTCTCTGTTGAGCTCAGTAAATCTAATTCTAGACAGCACTGAAATTTTCTGATATGCTACAGTCACTTTCTTCAAGTGAATGTTGAGCTGTGACATGGATGCAAGTTGTTGGTTAGCCTACACAGTTAAAAATATACTTTCATGACCCCCCACTTCACCTCTACTCCAAGCCTGCCTGCACAAGTGCACTGATGAGGCTGCAAACCTCTTTGGAAAAGCAGCAATGCTATAAAGTCATCAAGAGGATGTGGTAAGAGAAGAGGCATGCTCTGTGTGCCAAAGGGTGGTAAGAAAATAGTGGAGAACAGCACCAGGAAAGGGGGTGGGGGGAAGGGAGGAACACATGATTTGAAGCCAGGTCTGACTGGGAGTTATTTTTTTTCCTAGCAGCGTGCTATGTTGCCGTGTTTTGGATTTGCGGCCAAACCAGTGTTGATAACACACCTAGTGCTTGCAGGGTGTCAAGGCTTTCTCTGCTGCTCACTCTGCCCCCATGAGGAGCCGGCTGAAGGGGGCAGGAGGCTGGGAGGGGACCCAGCTGGGACAGCAGGACCAAAATGACCGAAGGGTACTTTATGCCATGTAACACAAGGCTCAGCAATGACACTGGGGCACTGCTCTGTCCACAGCAGCCATTACTCTGAGGCTAGATGGCAATCACTCTGCTTGTGGGAGGTGGTGACTGATTTGTCTTTGCATCACCAGGGTTTTGTACTTTGCCTTTTTTTTTTTTTTTTTCCTTGTGCCTCACTTTTTCAACTGTCTTTACTTTGACCCACAAGTTTTCTCACTTTTGCTCTTTCAGTTCGCTCCCCTGTCCTGCTCTGGGGGAGGGCTTAGCTGCTGGCTAGGGTGAATACACCATACACTGACAATAGGAAGTAATCACAATCATATTGATAGTCGAGTTATAAATTAACCTGGACATTTTGAAGACTATAGTTGCTTTTTTTTTTTAAAAAAAAAAAAAAAAAAAAGTTCACTGTACCTGAATAATCACATGACTAACAGAAAATGCAGACATTTCATTGTTGTCCTTGCAGTTAGAGAGATTTTTAGAAAAACTAATTAAATAGTTAACACTGTCATTCTCTGAATGCTGAACCAACTACAGAAGCAAGCATAATTACCCATATCTAGACTGCACAGGCCAAATTTAGGAAAAACTGTGAGCTGGTTTACAGGTGGATGCTCAACATAGGGCACGCAGGCTGCCATGGCAGCTGAAGCAGGGTCTGTGTCAATAGACTTGGCCAGCAGTCAATGAGCTTGCCCAGACACTATGGCAGCAACCTGCTTCTGGCAGTACATTAATATTTATTCGTCTTTGCTTACCTATTTGTTCCCCTGCTGTTCAGGACTCTGGGTGAAACTCAGGCTGCTGAAGTCAACTGCACTAATAACAGAGCAAGAACGTCACTGTTAGAAACTGCTGTAGCGAGAATCCCAGGTTGCAGATATAATCACACCTTCCATACAAAGTTCAAAATTATTTTTCTTCAAATATAGTTGTCTAATTATGACAGAAAAGGGCACGATTTTGAGAGGCATATGATGGTCGTCAATACATACAGTTTAAGTTATGCACAAAGTCTTTTAAAGTCTATTTGACATGAATGCTGACAGAAGCAGCAGACCTGCGTGCCATGGCAGAACTTAGTCCATTTGAAGGTGCTCCATTTTTAGAGGAGCAGTCCTCACTGTGGTGTAGGAAGCTACGTAGGTGTGCACAGTGCTCTTCCGTACTGAGGCCTTTCTAGAGCAACAAAACGAAAGGCACGCATGCTGACACACAAAAGCACCTGCAGCAGCTGTCCTGCCTGGCATGCTGCTGATTTAACGCTTTCTCCTTGAACCAGCGTCGCTGCTTTGAAGCCGCAGCCTGAACAAAGTACACTACTTAGTAGTCATAGCAGCTCTATTTGGAAACAATACTTTTTATAATTATAAAATGATTACAAAATATGTGTGCTTAGGGAAATACAGCCACAGAGACAACGCATGGGAGACGTTCAGCTGAAACATATTTCAGCGCAAGCTGCCTGCCCCGGCCCTACATACAGGACAGCCTCTGCACACAAACCACAATAAAAGGAGGCCACAGGCCTCGACTGCTTCGACTGCTCCGTGGTAGATGCACTGAGAAGTTGTTACTTTCATGCTAAGTAAAGCTCAATCTGAACAACGGCAAGCGGCCTTTTTCCAAATAAAATAATGCAAACTACCTGGGGTGAATTACCCCACTGGCCCTGACCTCCCCACTGCAGGCAGAAGACAGCAGCTGCACGGCTCAGTCTAAACCAGAACCCCCAGACTTAAAGTGCCTCTGCTGGCTAAACTGAGGATGAGCAGGGGGATCTCTGCAGGGGCTCTCATCCTTTGCAAGACTCTTCATTTTCCAGCTCCGCAGTTTCACTCTGGGGGAGTGAGAATGGCAGAACTGAGCCTGTTCTCCCTTTCTGTTGGTGCCAATAACCAGAGAAGGCTCAGAAAACTCTGGGCATGAGACAGGTGGATGAGATGCTGAGAAGGAAAGGGAGGCATCTTAGACAGAAAACTCTCTGCCCTCTCTCCCTCTGCTAACACCTCTCCTCCCATCACCAGTCATCCCTTCAGCTTCTCTTCTCTAATTAAATGAGTTTGGAGCTGACTTGGAAAGAAAGCCAGTGGCTGCAGCACAGAAAAGTTACTCATTTACTTGGGTGATGAAGTAGGAGTCTGTTTGGTCAGTCAGTAGCTTAACTTACTTTATTTTAATGAATTATCCTAGAAATGGGATACACAGAGGTGCCATGTCAAAATAGCCTGACATCATCACCAGACAAGCTTCAAAATGAGTTCTAAGTGGCAGCATTTGTGTGGAGCCTGACAAACCTTGTATAAGCACCAGCCAAAGTAAACCATCTTCTCCCCCCGCAAGGAGACATTCCAGTACCGCCACGTCAGGAGCGATGCCAGGACAGCATGCCACCATGTGCTGCCCCAGCCCGCTTGCCCGGAGCCAAGACCTGAAAACTGACTACAAGGCAAATTATAAACTGAGATTCTTTGATTCAGAAAAAAAAAAAAAAAAAGGCATTGAAATACATGAATGTGACATCTGCAGCTCATACGATCTGCTTGAGAAATATATGAATTTTTGAACTGTGGAATAACTTAGTAATCAGTTCAAGGGTGTGCTATTTTTCCATAAAAATTCATCACAGAACTATTTTCTGTGAAATATTAAAATTAGCAGGTTGTAAATAACAAAATCTAGATCATTACTGAGGTCCAGGTAACATAATTACAGCATTGAGAACTGCTTGGAGGGATTGAAGTGTCTCACCCCTGACACATCCAGAGACTCTGAAACAGCCTAGTTTGCTAGCAGTTTTGGTACATTTCTTGGAGCACAGAGATTTGCCTGACAAGACCCTTTGCCTTGAATATACTTCTGATGTCTGTGACAAGCCTGACGACATCTCTGCTCTGCTTCCTATTAAATTTTTAAGTAACTTGCTTTCAAGTTCTGAGCCCAAGTTTCCTGCCCCAAGTAAACCAAGTATCTTTTATTTTTTTCTTTTTTTTTTACTTTCGTTTTCTACTTCTGCTTTTCTTTGCCGGTCAGAACACTTGAAGCTTAGCCCCAGCAGCACACCAGGCTTCCCAACCCAGTAGCTTGCACTTTTTCTGTACGACTGATCAGCACTGCCTTTTCTATTCCTAAATAAAATAAACTTGAAAGCTATGCATTAAAACCCACTAAAAATAGCGCCATGTCTGCTCTCTTGCAGCTAGAGCCGATCTCTGATGCCAGTGCTAGACAGGGGGAGGCATCTCGCAGTTTCTGGATGAAGGAAGAAGCCTGGCAAGTAACGCGCTGTAAGAAATGAGCATCTTGCCGAGAGTGAGCCTGGCTGGAATTTGACTCCACAGTATCACGAATCAGAAAACAAACTAACTTCTCAAAGCCTTAGTACTACTCTTAATTCGGCATGAAGCTGAAGGCAGTAATAGGGCAAGAGGTTTCTCCCCCCATTCTCCCTCAGGCCTGCAGCCACTAGGAGGAAAAAAGCCTTCGTGACAGCAATACGCGTTTCCTCACAAGGGGCCGGTAAGAGCCCGGCAGCAAGCGAACGGGACATTACAGATTGCTTGATCTATTTTCATTCCAATTTTTGACATGTTCCCCTCCTGCGTAATGCCCTAAGTACCTTTGTTAGTGAGATTAGTTTTATTTTTTAGGATTCAAACTATGATTGTGCTGCTCATTTGCAGTAGCACACAAGACACATGCCCACCCTAGGGAACAGGATGTGCACCTACAGCCACGCACACGCTTGTTTGACCGCTGCACATGTTAGTAGGGCTTGAGAGGAAGACCTAGACCAAGGCCTGCACCATCCCGGAGCCTGGATCTTAGAGCTAACTCCCACGGCTATCCACCACAGCACTCAGCTGTGCCGTGGAAGATTCCAGCTTGGAGCACACCTCTTCCACCACACGCTTATTTAAACTGTAGTCCCTGATGGGGAAAAAAAAAAAATACCTTCAAGAAGTAACACCAAACAAAAGCCTACAACCAGTTCAGTGTGTTCAGTCAAAACAATTCAGACTGCCCGAATCTGATTCTTCAGGTTATGGGAAGTTTTATTAAAAGCAAGTTTCAAGAAACAAAATTGTTTCCCCAGTTCCTCTCACAAGGTTAACCACATTCTGCTTCAGCATTAGAAGATTTTTAAAAATCCCAATAAAACTACAAGCCACTTGGAGTGTTATTCTCCTCTTTCCCGAAGTGTTAATCAGACGCTTCGGTGACCCTGAGAAGGAGGGAGCGTCCCTGTAAGCCCAGCCACCGCATTTCTCCGATTACACCAGCAGCCCTTTGTGCCCAGAAGCAATCCGGACAGAGCAGGCTGGTTTGGTGCGATCTGGAAGGCTGTTGTAATAACTGACAGACCGAAAACACAGGGAAGGGTTTGGCAGCTGTATAAAGCTCCCTCCGAGCTCCAGTCCCTGCAGAAGGGCACCAGCCCCAGCAACCAGCATGACCAGCCAGTCTCAAGGAATCCAGCAGCTTCTTCAGGCAGAAAAACGTGCCAAGGACAAGCTGGAGGAAGCCAAAAAAAGTAAGCATCTGGCCTGTTTTTACTGTATTTTTCTACTGTAAGCTCTTCGGAAATACAGTGGCTCATGGAAAACCAGCATTCTTTCATCTGTACACAGCACGGATGGGCTGCTCCTATTCTTTCTTCTGTGCCACTTTCCTCCCACTCGCATTAGTGCAGTGCCTTGACTGTAGTCAGGCATTTAACCAAGCCTGAAGGTGCATAGCGTGCTTCAAATTGTGTGCACACGTGTGCTTCTGTGTGCATGCATGCACGTGCCTCTTTACACTGAACAAGGTTTTCTTTGTTATATTCGTCCTGTCAGCTCGATTTATTATTGCTTTTTCTCAATGCCAATAATGTCATTACATCCTTCTTCAGGCATTTAAACTAGAAACCTGCACACCTCTGGCTGCCAGCTCTGGAGAACCAGACTCCAAACTCCGTATTTCTCTTTACATAATATTTTCAGTGTTCCTCTTTACTTATCAAAACTAGTAACTTGCCTTTTAATCTCAGCTGGGCTTCAAAAAGAAATACATGGAAACAAATGGAGACTTCAGAGTAAAAATAATAATCAAAGTCACAGTACAATCCTAAGAAATGTCAGTACTGTGGTCATTGCTATAAGCCTTATTACAAACAACAAGCAATCACTGAGTGATCAAATGTTAATTTTAAAACAATCATCTTTTTTGCTGAATGCCTAAATGCCCAGTGTAAAGTATGAATTTATTATTCTTGGATATCTAAACAAACATTTTTATTCTAGTCAAATATAAGCAAAAAGTAGTAACAACAAATAATAACAGGAAATTAACATCCCAATAAAATGGGAAAAAATGTAGTTGAATCTGCTAATAATCTAAATAAAAGAAATAATTCATCTGGCAGTCTTACTGGTATATATTTCATTCATTTTGTGCACTTATCTCTCATTGATTTAGTACAAAATAGAGTCACCACAATGTCTCCTGAGCGTAGATACCGACCACACAAGTCACTGGCCTGCACTAGCCATGAAACGTTAACACTGTTTCATGGAGACATCTTGATTTAGAAACCAGCAGCAGGAAACAACATCATCCTCCAAACTCAACTAAAACGCATGAAGATATCACGTGCTTCAAGAGACTATGATGAAGGATTTTGTTTTTAAGGAAGAAATAGAAGCTAAAGAAAAATTATTTATGTAGTTTGTATATCCCTTCTACGTACAAATCAGCATTGCTGTGTGCTCATTAATTGTATAACATGTCAATTTGTACAGCAGCACGCAGAAAATAAAGCAATACCCCTTTCCTAAGCATCCAGCCACTGCCTGCACTTTGTAGCCATGCAAAAGCAACAGAGAAAGAACATTTTCCCATCTTCATAAAACAGAAGGCTCACAAAAAGAGGGTGTTTGGGGGTGTTGCTCCTAGCTTGAAAGCAAGGAATTATGAGGGAGCAATTCAGACCTTATGCAGCCAGCTGAGGTGCTCTCAGCAGGACATTGCCTCCCTTCTTATGTAGGGCAGAGGAAACGAATAGTTCCCCAGACCAAGAAGCAAGAAAGCATATGATCTGGGAAGGCACAGTCTCATGGAGGGAATGTGAGTTAGGTCTGAACAGGGACCGCAGAATCAGGCCTTTAGCTATGATAGCTTGATGCTGCTTACCTTATTTTATTTTTTTTAATCCAAAACAGTCACTTCAGCCTTTTCTGAAACAGACTTTAAAAGGTTTACAAATTAAGAAACCCCCAAATGCAAAGTATGATAATGACACATAAATGATGACTGATAACGAGAGCATCTTGCTGAATCCAGGCACGAGCTCCAGGTGCACTTACTCTGCTCTGATGGCAAACCCACTCCCCTGTCACCACCTCAACCCTACGCACAGCACACGTGATAAGCACAGGACTTCCTTCAGGTAACCTATCTCCCAGCCCCTGAGCCAGAAGCCTGAATTGAGCCACTGCCTGCGCCTACCAGTGTTCCAGTGCTGAGGTAGAAGTTACTCAGTAGCTACAGAAAACCAACTATTAAAAATTCTGTCATCAGTAAAAACAGAGTAAAAGTATTTCATCTGTATGACTTTCTTCTCTGTTCCTTGCCTCTGCTCTCACACATCAGACTGATCCCAGTGTACTGGCAGAAGTTTTCCTTGTCCTTCACTTCAGTCTTTCACGGTAGCGTCACTGCGCCACCTGACAGACCTAACTAAACCAGCATGGCTTAAATAACTTGGGACAGGGACTAAGGGGGTTCTTAGGGCCAAAGCCTGTTGTGCCAA
Source organism: Cygnus olor (assembly GCF_009769625.2). Taxonomy (NCBI): domain Eukaryota; kingdom Metazoa; phylum Chordata; class Aves; order Anseriformes; family Anatidae; genus Cygnus; species Cygnus olor. The sequence continues at coordinate 6,692,907 of NC_049176.1, forward strand.
GCTAGCATAATTTCAGCAGCCTCTTCCCCAGAGTGATTCTGCAGTTGAGTCAACGTAAGGTATTGCCTCGTTTGTTTCAGATTGAGCACAGAATCTAAAATAAAAGGAAATGCATTGCTATCCACTGTCATTGGTGAACCTGCACACACCGTTTGGAGGAACGAGGTGAGGAGATGCTGCTTCACTCAGCAAACAGCAGCCCAGACCCACCTCGTACCAGTTCAGATCAGCAGCTCCTGCTCAGGGCTGGGCACACACGATTCTGGGCTGCAGGTGAAAGCGCTGAACCTGTCCAGCCTGTGGCACGCGGTGCTGCCCCGCCGAGCTGTAAGCATGACGTCCGCTGTCACTGCAAACAGCCCTTGAGCACCAGCGCTGTCCCAGTGTGTCAGGTTATTCTATTTACCTTGTAATGTGAGAAGGAAGAAAGGCAGGTCGTTTGTGGGACACAACCAGGAAAAGTCATTTTCAAGGAAATGTGATTACCAAAACTATCCTTATGCAAGACCTTCAGTGTTTACTGCTGATATTCACATAACCAGATCAAAAGGTAGCATGGACACGCCTAATACTGTATATAAACACATAATGGACCTAGTTACTGACACAAGCAGCTGTTGTAATGCAAAATCCACTTCGCACAACTGAAAAATCGACAATAGAATTCTATTTATATTCATAAAGTGAAGCGGATGTATAGTGCTACAGCTCTTCTGTACACGCCTTTTCACACTTCTTGCTCAATGCCCTTTACCTGGCCTTGCAATATTCTTTACCATATCACTGGCTGATGTCATTTACACCTGACAATTTATTAATAGTTTGTTGGTAAATGCACATATGCAAGGCTGAAACTACCAAATTGATTAAACATGAACAAAAAGAGCCTGCAGTTCTCCATCCTTTTGTGTACTGCACTGCTTTGTCTATCGTTTTTTCTTTAAGCATAATTTGGATCCCAGAAATAGCTTCACATTATCAGAGCCAAGATGTCAATTCCTGAAAATCCTTTTGGGTAAAACAAGGGAAACAAATGTATCGTGAACACTGGATTTAGCAAAACTCAGTTTCCTATAGATTTTTTATATTTTGGCTTGAATTTCTAATTACTAATAAAAGTGAAAGTTCGGATGAAAACTTTCAGGAAGTCAAGTTAAAAAACAACTATTAAGCAAAATAAGATATTAAAAAAAAAAAAAAAGAATTGCATCAATTACATCCATCATGCTCACTTGGATAACATCCAGGACATATTTTATCTAGCAAAAAAGCTATACATACACTGATCAGCTGTTTCTATTGTATTTTCATTAAAATTGCAAACGTCTGCCCAAAATGAGCATTCCTAAATCCCATTTAACAATTTAGTACTCTTAAAAACAACAGAAATGATCCTATTTAAAGAAAATGTCATTAAATTTTGGCAACTTATGCATATGACATTATTTCTGTGCAGAAATTTAGCTAGAAACCTAAGTGTTCTGTATGAAAACAGAAAGCCGGTTTTAGCAACTCAGTTCTAGGAAAGTAAGATAACTTCGTGTTTAAGCAAATTAGAATGCAAAATTTTCAGAAATATTTTCTTTCTTTTGCAAGACCTTAACAAATAGTAACAAAACTGATCATTTTGAACTTAACCTGAGCTAGTTCCTTGACATCACAGCAATACCTACAAAGAATATTACCTTTCTCCATGCTAATAATGCTTTCCCACAGGTTAGATAAGACAACATCTAGTACAGGACTGGCTTGCTCCAGAGAGTAAAATGATTAAGATTAAGCCAATTTGACGTGATTTCTAGAAGCCTCCTGACTCTCCCCTTCCCTCCCGCTCAGCTACCATACCCATGGACAGGAAACCTGAGCAGCACAGCTGATTTGCTGCTCCCCATCTTCAAGCACAGGAAGAAAAGACAAGCAGGCAATAGTGAACCTGGCCCTTGGGGCAAAAGTCTCCTCAAACTTGGAGTTTTCCGCAGCTCTTCTTTTTAATCCTGGAGTAAATCTCTCAGGGTCCCATTGTTTTGCCCATCCTCCTGTATTTCTAGCCCTCTTTTTGTATGATCTTGGCTGAATTTCAGTGCTCTGCTACCTGTAAGGATATAAGCTTTAATTTCAGCTCAGCTCTTTGATACAGAGAATCCTGTCCAGAAGATCAGTAAGACTTTGAAAAGGCAATCCCTTATTGCACAACTAAGTTAGCAGACAAGTGGTTAATAACAGACTGATTAATTAATTTTGGTTTGCCTCTAGTGAAACAGCAGGTTAAGCTCTAGTTTCTGCTTAACTTAATCAGGTGCAGCATATGCACTATCGCATATGTTGGCAGTTGCTGATTCTGTCCACAACGTTGTTGAACTAGCAGTAATTTACTCACAGCTTTTCCACTTAATTAAATAGGAAGCAGCAGGTTCCTGCTGTGCCAATCCTAAAGGCATCGTGGAAAAAAAGAAATGGCTGCCACCCTACAGTGACACCCTATGTATTGTGCTTACTCCAGTGCACTGTCAAGATCTGACACGTATGTGTATACATACTTTTTGTTCACTAGCTACTTTGTGAGAGGCAGATGAACTGTTGTTTTACAATTAATCTCTTTCTATTGTGTGCATTTTAAATGGATTTATTTATCTATCCTGTGGCCAAATATGCAACATATTTACTACAGATGGACCCCCAGATGGAATTTGAAATTAAAATCCCACTGATTTTGAAATAATGTAATTTGCTATAGAGACCTAGTTCTTCAGATGGTGAAACTGGCAGAGCTTCATTGTAGTCACTCCCTCCAATTACAGCTCCAGAGAATCTCCTCCCAGCTCCTTCTCTCAAGGAAAACTCTATAAAAGGCCAGTCAGCTCTAAATTTGGAGATGAGAACAAGAACAACTTCAAAACACGAACCTAAACATAGTTTTAAACTTTGCTGTCCAGACTGACGTCAGGCTTTTACATGTGTCAGTCAGTTCATACATACTGGTCCCAAGACTTCATACAGCAAGAGACAGAAACTGAGGGAATCAGCTTTTACCAAACAAATACAAACTTTGGGAAGGTATGTGCTAGGTTTCAACCTGCATCACTGCCCCCTGTACAAATTAGATTGCCTTGGTGGCAGGAGAACTCTGAGATAAGCAATAAACTACACGAAAGAACACTCCCTACTGATGAACTGTCAGAAAATCTGTTGAGCTCCCTACCATACTCCTCCTTGCTGTAAAATGCCGTTACACGATCACCTCTCACTTCTCCTCAGGTTCCACAATCAGTACAGCCACAAGAGTCAATGGTCCAGGAATCAATGCTTCAAATGGAAATCCGTGTTTCAGGCACCCCTCAGCTTCTGCTCACTGATCTGCAAATAATAGCTTTAGAAGGGGCCTCCAGCTGGGCAAATAATTTACTACAGGATCAGGAATTTTACCTGGGATTTTGTTGAGTCACAGAGGTATCACCAGCAATCGTCTTCCTCAAAGATTCGGCTTTGCTGTTCTGCCCTGCCTGGGGAAGCAGAATACCCCACGTCACACCTGATAAGGCTTCAGAAGCCCAGTCCGGGTGTAACCAATCTGATATAGCAGCATGGAAAAACAAATCAGAAATACTAATGCTCCTCTCCCCTAGCTTAGTTGGAGAATAACGTTTAGGATTTCAGAAAAGGTACTGTTTTTAACAACTTTCTGAAAGTATTCATATTGCTCAGTAAGTGGCTCCAATGAATAAATTAACAGATAAATATCAGGGTGTTTCATGCACCAAATTGAGGTGCCTTTTTCAGTTGTCCAGTCTTCACGCTCTCATTCTGGTGATGTCCTAATTTACACAACTAAGCAATAGCTTTTTTAGCCTCTGGAGCCCTTTCCCCTGGTAAGGGAGCAGGCATATCCTCTCTTGCTCCCAAAGTTCAGGTTGTACAGAGGAAAGAGACCAACAACACAAATCAGCATCAGCCCAGCAGCCTCAAATATAACGTATCAACATTCAACGCAAGGGTTTTTACAGTTAGTGACTTTTTCCTCACAAAGTAGCAGAGCCCTGTGAAGATCCACGTGAGTTTATTGAGTTTCTATAAAGCAGGCAGACAGGCGTATCACCGTGAGGTGGTTACGGCATGTTCAGCGCTTGCTTTGCGTAAGAACTTAAGTATTGCATGCCCATCAATCCTTCTGCTTTTATCCTTTGCGTAACATCCCTGTGAGACCCAGGATGTACCTGGGCCTGGCCCTGCAATGATTTACATGGGTTTAATTTTACATACCCTTAGGATTTTACCTAAGACAAAGTAACCATTATCAGTGCACAAAATTAAGTTTGCAAACACAAGCCTTTCCAGAAAGAAGAGTCTAGTTTCCACTACAGCCTAAAATGCCACTTCCATAAGGATGCAAGATAACCATCCTTTTTAAAAATAAAATTATATATATATATATAATCACTTTCAAATTTTCTACACATTAGTAGAGATAATACCATCAGCTTCCTTTTTCTCTTAATCATTCACCTCTGCGTTTAGCAGATGTTAGGGAAACAGGGTGGGGGAGAAGAGCACAGAGCCTGAAGGTTGCAACTCAGTTTGATAGTGGTTAAGACGTACCTTGCAGCATGCTGGAAATCTGCCAGCTCTAAACAGCATCCAGTTGGTGCGGGATGAAGGGATCCTGGCAGCCAATCAATACAGAAAAACTTACAGAATAAAGTCTTTTCCAATCACTGACAACTAAAATCTGTTATCTGGCTGCTACTATTGCTGATGAAGGAAAGATAGATATTTATTTAAATACAAAGCTGTGATAAAAAAAAAAAATCATTTCTGTTATGAGAAAATGCATAGTTGCAAAAAGACTTCTGTTGTTAGCAAACCAACACACTTTTCATTTTGATGCCCAGGGAGCTGGGCTCAGAAGATGGGTGCTGGTGAGACTGGCTCTCACGCACAAAGTGCCCTACTAGCTCACTTTGCCCCTTCAGACAATTCCAGGCAAATAGCACTGCTGTTCACTTTGCTCACAACTTTGACCAGGAAACTTCTACACCAGGTAGAAATACCTCTGATATTGAGAGATTCACCTCTTGGGATGAAGTGACACCTGTGAAGTAAATCCTTGTTTCTCCCCTCCATTAGGAAAGGGAAAGAGGCTGAAGCAGGCCAAAGAAGAAGCCATTGCTGAGATAGACCACTACCGGCTGCAGAGGGAGAAGGAATTTAGGAATAAGCAAACAAATGTAAGTAAGAAAGTTGCATGGGCTTTTGCAGTGTCAATATGCTCACTAGTAAAACAAATTGTTTCAAACAGCATTACCTGGACACTTCCACAAACTAACCTGACCACACTGATTGAACCCAGCTGTCACACAGGCATCTCCTGTGATGTGCATATGCTTCATTTTGACTTTTTCACTGGTGTGGAATGCATTTGTACCTGGTACTGTGGATTTTAACACTAAAATTGTCTAGATTCTGTATTTGGTTCACGCTTGCCCTTTTGAAGACATTAACTCCCTCAAGTAAAATGCCTTCAGGTTCTCCTTCAATTCCAGACAGATCTCGATTCTGCCCTGAAAGTGCAGGTTGAAATAAGGTGGATGTTTCAGTAATAGTGATGATTTAAAATCCTTCTTTCTATTTCTGTTCCACTTTAGCTTTTTGTCTGCATACAACACTGCGCCTTTGATGAACTGAAATCATCCAAGCTTTGGGGTTTTTCATATCTTCATAGTAAAAGTGGTCTGGATAATATTTTCATATCTGAATTGCAGTTCATTTTATACATTTATGCCATCTTGCTGTCTTCCCTAGTATTTTCATGAAGATTCACAAACCATTCTCTTTTACTTGGTGACCTCCCTCTTACATTTTTGTTCTTGTGTTGTTTTGTTTTTTTCTGCCTTTTTTTGTTTTTTTGTAAAGTCAAGAAAACTACATGTGCAAAAACAGAAAAGAAAAAAAAAAGCCAGGGAGGCCAAATAAAAACTGCTTTATAAACCTGCTATTTCAGTCACACTTCACATAAAACATTCTCCAGCAGAGATCATAAACCTTAAGGATATACATACACAGTCTCCAACAAACACTGTCAGCCACCAGACACACCATCACACTGCCAGGCCAGGTGGTGTTGTCTCAAACATACAATATCATATTTTTACTGATACTAAAATAAAGTAAAAATACGCCTACAATTTATTCACCTTTTCAGTCAAAACAAACTTCTTGGTTTAGGTCTGGAATAGCAGAAGAGAAAAAAGCCTTTCTTTGGTGCAAATTCAATTTTTTCATCACAAACAATCAAAGCTGCAAGAAAAGGCCATTGTTTGTCAACTGAGTGCATTACAAAAGCAGGCCAGAGCACATATTGCTCCTCAAATGACAGTATGCTGCTATCTGTACCTATCACTGCAGTCCTCCCTCATGTTCCCTGACCCCATTATGTCGAACATTTATCTACCCCAGACAAATGTCATCATTATTAACCTGCGCCTGGAAGGCAGGCATGAGTTCCAGCTAAGCCAGTGAAGTCTGATACCCACTTCACTTTGCTGGTTCAGGTATTCAGACACAAATACATGTTCCTTCTCATCTTTCTGTGTTGCCATATCCTTACTGGGGTAACTTCTCTCATATCATGAGAAGTTCCACTTCAGTCCAGAACGAACAATAGCAACAAAAAATAATGATTAATTTGAGGTTAGAGACAGCTAGAAAGATATTTTTTTAACATATAAAATTTAAGCCCAGAGTTCAAGCTAATTTTGATAGTGCTCATAGTGTTTGTATTTGGGGTCTGAGGTCACTGAACTCTGGAGATGTGAACCCTGGCTCTGAATTTGTCGTTTGTGTAACGTGTAATGTTTTGCCAACTTTGGAATGACACTAACATAAGACCAGTATAGGTAAGATAAGGGACAGACCTTCAAGGTCAGCAGAAATCACAGACTAAGCAGAACGTTGCCTGTATGATGACAAGAAAAAGATCTTCAAAATCAGAAGCAGAAAAAAGAATAAATAAATAAATAAATAAAGAAGAGTAAGAATCATCAATCTCAGATTACAGTATTAGCATGGACCAGGAGAGCAAGTTCCCAATCTACAGAGGCTCTTCTTCAAATTAGAATACTCTCCTTGAGGTTTTGCGAAAGTATTTAGTAGCTGGATAACACGCAACCATCTGGGATCTCTAGAAAGTTATTTTGCCCAGTGGAAAAAAAATCAACTTCATAAATCCAGTTTAAGCTGTACAATCTTTCCCACATGAGGCCCTTACAACTTGTCTAAAAGCTAAAATAAAATGCCAGCTAAAAATAGTTACTATAGAAAACAATCTTCTTTTCCCAGTGTTTACTATTGTGTCTACATCCTGTGTATCTTCCAAATCATAAAATATTTTGCATCTGGAGTGCAGACAAACTTCATACTACATTTCCAGGTACAGATAATTGCAAAGGTGATTTGTGCAAAAGGAGATCTTAGTTCAGCTGCTTTTCCTTCTCTCAAGGACTAAGTTGGGCTGAAATCACATGGAAAATAAAGCTAACGACCCCTCCCTTTGTTTGTGGTCAGCCTCTAGGTACCCCACTACCACCACAGGTTAGTTCAGCTGCTAGTCCATGCCAGAAAACTGTGGCAGGAATAAGAAGAAAACGTTATTTATTCCTTTCTTACTTTGTGTGCAGAAACGTCTTCTGCTCTCCTCCGTGGAATTCTGTAGCTGAAAACAAATTTCTCTCTTGCTATCTGAAGGACTTTTCCACAAGGGAAGAATGCAAGGGATGTTGGAGCAGTGGGGGAGGAAGGAACAAAGCCACGGATTTGGAACGTGTGCATCTGTTTATAACATAACCTTGCTAAAATGTTCAGCGAGTCTAGAGTCAATTAAATTCTAAGCGAATGTCCTGATATTAACTGTGCCAGAAGCTGTCTGGTATTTTGCCAGATAAGAAAAAGTAACATTAAAAGACCTTGTCTGAGGCCTGTTGAGGGTTATACATCAGTAGCTGCTGAAGACTCTTCAAATACTCTGAAACTCTAATTATGCATTTTCAGGAAGGCTTTCCCATGTTTTGCTCCGTAGCAGTGCTCACATTTATTCTCAGTGAGGCCAAATGAAGCACACTAGTGCTAAAACTTAGTTGACTAGTCATTAAAATAGAAAACAAATTAAAATGAATGGTATAAAAGACAAAACATGTACAACGTTGTTCCCACAGTGAGCTAGGAAACTTGCATTTCATGGGGAGATACCCATTGCTAATGAGCATATGAAAGAGTTCCCTTGAATCCTGTTTTTATGTGTACGGTTCAACCTAGATCATACCCTTACTGTTAGAAAACACTGTGACATGTTTGCATTATGTTTATGCTAGATGATAAAGAGAAGTACAATAAACACAGTCATATACAATGCCTTTTTTGCTTAGAGGGCTTCTGCTTTTCAGGTAATGGGCTCCCAAGGTAACCTCTCTGCTAAAATAGAAGAGCAAACAACAGAAACCATCCAAAAACTCACCAGCAGCTACCACAAGAACAAGGAGAGCATGATGAAAAAGCTTTTGAACATGATATACGACATCAACCCTGAAGTCCACCCAAACTTCCGACATGCAGCTTAAGATCAGCTATGTGCTGGAGAAAGATGTTTGTAAAAAGTTGGCTTCTTTCTTGATAACCATAGATATTTCCTCCTTTATTGTGTCTGTATTTGTGAGAGAAAGAACACTAAAGCCAAAAGTGCACAGTTCCAGAAAGGTTTTTGATGTGACAAGAATTATACAGAGTTTCACAAGCATTTGTTGGAATATTGTTTTTTCCTGGTGGTAGCTAAGCCCCTGTCATTTGAACGGGGGCAAGTCAATAACTGCAGAAAAACGATTATTTGACACCAGCAGCTTTTCAGTGGGAGTCTTTCTTTCTTTTTCTCATATAATATGTTCTGTACTAATGTGTTGTTGCATAAAATCTGTTTATCCCAATCTTTAGTGTACTCCTAGTCATGTGAAACAGAACTCCACAAAAATAAAAAATAAAGCATTTCTGTTTTCCTTGTGACACACGGAGCAGCCAGATTATGGAATACATAGGAACTATTACTTTTGGTCAGAAAGAAGAGGTCAGAACACTGTCAACTGTTTAATCCTAATTTAAAGCAATATATAGCTGACTTGTACAGAATCATGTTCAAAAGCCATACTCCAAGTATCATCCTACTTAAATACATCACAAGCTTTACATAGCTTTTTTAAGGCTGAAAAATGAGAACAGGAGTAATCATTATTTATAACACTGCCTTGGTTCAAGGTGCACTCTAGCATGCCCATCATTATCTATTCAGTTACACCAAAAGCACAGGAATCCAGTGGCTCAAGCTTCACCACTGCTACACTAAATAGTACCTTAATCCACAAGAAGTTGATGGAATTCAGGTCACTCAGGGCACTTCTGTTACCCAAAGCAACCTCAACCTTGAGTAGTAATTCCCTCCACAATGGCACAGATTTCCCTTGGAATAAATACTTCTGAGGTTAAGAAAATATAATATGATCTGGTTGCTTCCAAGGGGAAGCCTGTTAAATCTGATGGAAGGCTGATGGGAGGTACTGATGAAGTGTGTGTGCGGGGGGGGGGGGGGGGTTAAAGAACCTGCACCATGAACCTCATCAATGCCTCGTCTTCACTACAGAATTATACTGAATTAGCAAACAAGCTTGAGAAACTGCAATGACTAGCAAACAATAGCCATGATTTTCAGTCCACGTAGACACAGACAAATCATTTCAATTTCACAGCAGCTAGTCATAGGCAATCTCCTGTTCCAGAGAGGTTTACACAGCTGACATGCTGTCATGTGTAAAATGACCGTAAAGCTGTAGTCAACTTAATGTCAGCAAACATGACTCCTCAAGGCTGTGCCTGATGCTACACAGTCTCAAAGCCCTGATTGTTACTGTCTCCTGCGCTTGATTATATTCTCTGGAGACACAAGGATGCGGAGGAATGGGAAAGAGACTAGAAATCCTATTGACATCAGCTGAAAGGCTCATTTCTTTAGGAGTGCTTTGAATCATGTTGTGATAGGGTTTGATTTACTGAGGGGATGAAGGAACCCCAGTCCCAGTGCCAGCACCCTTCTGCATCGCGCAGTGCAGCTGGGGCTGCCCAGGCACACACGCCTCTGACTTGCGTCGTGGCTGCAGACCCAGCGTAGTGGTCAACTGTGAAGCATATATTTTTTGTGAACTTAAATGAACACTATAAAAAGTGAACATGTTTAAAGGAATAAGCTGAAACACAGCCTGAACTCCATACCAGGGGAGTATTCTCCACACAAAGGGAATACTCAGTATAAGAAAAAAGGCTTAGGTTTGACTTCTCAGCAGTTACTGACAAATACTCGGATTTTGCAAAACTGAAAGAAGTTATTGACTGGGAAACTGATTCAAATTTTGGCTATGCCAAAGCAGGGACTGAGGAAGAAGAGAGAATTTCTTTGAAAAGTTAAAGTTTGAGGTGTGGAATCAATGACAGTAGTTACCAAGATGCATTATCTTTAACATAATTAGATAGCAGTACTTTCTGCTTTTCTTTATGGTGGAAATCTAATATGAAAACTACTCCAGTGGCTAGAAAGCAGGCCCAAGGCCCTACAGTGGTTCTCAGAGGGGACATCACTAGATAGCAAAGAAATGACATTCCTTTGATACCTTCCCCTCTCCCTGCTTTACACAGTTGTACCAGCATTTTGGAAGCAGGAAGAGTTATTTCTTAAACAAATTCTCAGTTGTTTGTTCTTCTCGTCCCAGACACTTAGCAGTCAGTCCAGCAAGGTCCTCTGTTAGCACCCTTCAAGGCGGGCACCGACCTCTCTCGAGCACTCCTTGCTGTGACCAGGACTGCTCCACTTGCCCTCTGCGCTACCTGAGCGCCCCTTCTGCCAGTTATCACTTATTTGTGACACCCTCCCTTTCTCTCAGTCTTGCCAAAACCTGTCCTTTGTTGCCAATTGCTTCTTGTGTGAAGCTTCTGTCCTCCTTTCAGGGCTGCTTTTTACCCTTCTGGTCCTAGAGGCCACACGCATTTCTTATTTACATCTCTAAAGCACACTGTCCCTCACAGGCAGAACTAGGCCGCGACTGTCGGCCTAGCCACTTACTTCAGCGCCAGCTCTCACACAGCTACACTGCGAGCGCAGCAGTGACCTACCTGCAGCTTTCTACCCTCTGTGTACCCGCAATAAAATTGTTTGATGTTGAGAGAGAAATCTGAGAGCTTTGAGCACTCTGTGCATTTGCTCTTCCTACATTCATTCCTACTTCTGGATGGGGATAGGGTGGTTGTAGTGCCACTTTTAGCTGTGCAGAAGTAAAAGGCCAAGTTAGACTTTGTGTAAGTTAGCAAGATACTTTTTTTTTTTTGATGAAGAGTGTAAAGTACCAGCTGCATCAATAGAATATTGAGGTGCCAAGAAAATGTCTGCTGAGTTTACAAGTGCGCAAAATACCTTGTATGCAACATTCAAGCATCCAGGATAATGGCAAACAATCGTTCCACTCCAAAGAAAAAGAAAATATAGAAGCAAAGAGATTTAATTTAAGAATGCTCTTAAATGCATTAAAAATAAGCAAACATCCCTGCCATCAATACTTTCTCTGTCAGGATGCCAGGAATGCATTTTTCCTGGTACTACTTACTCATCAGTGAAGATGAAAAATCTCAAAATGATCAGAAGTGGGATGAGCTTAACTAAACAGCCACAAGCCCAAGCATTTCCTGGAAACTTCTCCCTGTCTCTCAGTTTAGTTGAAAATGCTGTCAGACCACTGTCACTGGGGGCTCTGCCAGCTTCCAGAGCTGTAAGAAAAGTCTCCTAGCAGTAGGGCTACTGGCAGCCTGCAGGAATACATCTCTGGGCAGTCCCATGAGGTTCGTTTTGCTCTCTCCACCAAACAGGGCAACCATCGCTATATGCACAAGTGGTGGGGTACAAGAACAATGCGTGACTCTCACAGCAACATGCTCTGCAATTAGAATAAGCTCTTCAGCATGCTCCTTCTTGGTGCATAAAAAGCCCTACCTGTCTCACCTGTGCTTCAGACCTAGGACAAATAGTCATAATTTTTTGGGTAGCAATGGATCACTAGCTAAGCAGACAGCCTTCTTCATTGAGGAGAGGTGGGAATTGATTATCTCAAGCTTTACATGAGATAAGTGCTGTGCTCGCATCTGTATCTAGTCCTGGCCATCAGCAGAGCACTATCTTGTCATGTCACCAAAGCACTGGGGCAGCGGGCAGCTACAATCTGAACCGGGCAAAGATTTTGGGGGTGCCAGCAGCAATTGCAGCCCAATTCTGTTCCAGGAACCCACCACAGGCACGGGTTGATTAAGTAGGAAGCATGAATGCTATATCATAATATGTTCTTCTTTAATGTATACAATGCATATACTTCAAAATGATTTTCTCCAGCTTGTCACAGGAAAAGAGGAAATGCCTGCTACAGAATACACAAGTGTCATATATTCCTGCCAAGTTCACAGCCGCCTGTCCCTCACAGATTTGATTATTCCTCATTTTATGGTAGAATAAGGCACTTCAAACTCTGAGTCTTCCCTGAGGAATGTTAACGCTTGTTAGAAGTACATGACCCAACCAGTATTACTACAAAACACTTGGAAAATGTTACATTGGAGGACTATTAATGCACTACATTGCACTTACAGGACATGACTGCATGTGGAAAATTTGATGACTTGCAAGCCTATTAACTTACTGAGATTCCTCATTGCTTTTATGAAAGATATGCCACAACTGAATTACCTGACCCAGGGTGATTCCTGAAAGTCCCCTTTTGCCCAGAATATTTGGTTTATTTACAAGCACATCATATTCCAAACTGCTACCAAATTTCCATACCGCTTTTGGAAACACAGAAATTTTGAGTAGAGCTGTGCTCCAAAGAAAACTAGTTTGGTTAAAATTAAATATCATGCCAGAAAACTGATCTCAATAGTTAGCATTAAATAAACTTTGATTAAAAAAAATAAAATACAGTATTTATAATTCTATTCATTTTTAACAAACCAAATAACTCTAGTATAAAACAAATCAGCAAGGTTGTCTGATTTGTATAGCCTGCTCTTTACAGTCTACATAAATATTTATTTTACAGTCCTATGGCACTGATTGTAGGAAATGGATTGATAAATAAAAAACAGAAGCAGTTATATAAGATAAGTATAGCTGAACTATGCACGTGTCACTTTGGTAAATAGATTCAGCATTTTGTGGCAGTCTTCTTTCCATTCGCACTCACCTGAGAGAAACTAAAAAATACCTGTGCAATCCCAGGGATGGTAGCAGGATAATTCATACTCATGCTTAAAATTAAGCCAAGATGACATGTGGTGGCAGCTCAGGGACAAGAGCAGAAGCAAGACCTCCCAGCAAGGAGAGGCTGCCAGGGCACCACAGGGCTGGAAGTTGCTCCTACCACGAGCCCTGGCCCATGGCCCCTTCCTCGGCTCCTGGTCCTGGCCATGGCACTATGGCTCTCCCGTCCCAGGATCGTGCACCATGACCCTGCAGTCACTGCAGGAGCTGCCTTATACCCGCTTCATACCCCTGCATGAGGGAGATGTATTTTACCTCCTCCTAGTGGTTTCCTAGCAGTTAGCAGCAGTAAAGAATGTTTAATAAATGAAATAGTTGCCTTACATCAGATTAACACTTCTTAAACAATATATCTTCTAACATCAGTTTCAAGGAGAAAAAATAGCATAGTTTCCTATTAACACTTAACTGCTCTGTCTGTATGGGCAATGGAAAATGTTTCTTGCAGCACAGGCTGCCAAACCTATTCAGCTTATTTCCCTGAATGGGTGTTCCATTCAGCTCTAGAGTAAGTAAATTATCATTCAGCACTTTCTCTTTTCAAACAATTTTTCTTCCACATCTTTTCTTGAGCATCCTTTGGAGTTGCCCACAAACATGACATTAATACAACAATTTACTCCAAGAGAAATAGTTTGCAGAACCTTCACATTTTGTGAAGTACTCCAATCCATACTACCAAACACAATGTTTACTTACAGATACATATGTATCTGCACACAAATATGTCCCATACATATCCATTGTATTTTTAAAAGTTATTTTACATTTTAAAAAGCAATTTTCATTTTCCAGTTTCAGTATTTGATCATAATTACTTATCTGCCATGAAAAAAACAAACAAACAAAACCTACTTTCCTACCTGTGTCAAATTCAAGCTTGAATAATTCACCAGTTTCAATTTAAACAGTGCTAGTAATAGCTCATATTCACCACCTCGGTTTGTGGATCTGACCTAAGAGAACACTTTCCAAAGCAATTGCAGGTTTCCTGGCAATACTCCTTCCAAACTTTTGGATACATAGAACTGTTGTGAAAAAAATCAGCTTAGACTTGATTGCCAACTGCTGTGAATCAGTGCAAGTCAGATTATGCCAAGGGAGCAGCAATCGACCCAGTTTTGTGATAATTTCTGAGCTCTGCATCAGCATATACCTCAGGTACTTCCTAGTCTCTGTTGTTCCATAACGTCCCTGCACTTCTACTGCTCCTTTGATACTATTTCTCATCTCAGAAACAACTCAGCAAGAAAAACACCGTATGACAGAGAGAGTTGCTAGACTAACAAGGCATGAGAATCAAGACAACGTCCATAGTCACCATTTTCATCGGTCTTGTGTGCAGTCATTTTGACTCCTGAAACAGCACACTGTCAACAAAACTGGCAATAGAGTACGACAGAGAATTAAACAGAATTTCAAAGCCAGAGTGTGTCTCAATAAAACTGGCATTTGCCGAGAAAACTTTCCATGATTTTTTTTTCCAATCAGCTCTAGCTTTAAATTATGATGCTGTATTATGTTCAAATGAGAACAACTTTAAGAAGCAGAGGTTATTCTAAAACACTCCCCAGGGTACTGGCTGTTTCAACATAACAAATTGATATGACCATGGTGACATGAAAACTTGTAGCAGAAATTCAATAATTCCATAGTATAACATGGTGCTTTAAAAATGTGACTCACTTCTTTGAGATGCGACTTGCTCAAGCACTAAGACCAATATTTATACTCTTTGGTGGCTAAGAAAGATGTCATTCTGGAGAAAATATGTTCTACACAGAAACATGTGGACTTGTCAGCAAACACTGAATGCAGTCATATATACTAATATGTTATTAATTACTTTGTAGATAGTAAAATTGAGTCCCTGATACGCTTCAAAGTGAAAATATCTTTCCTTTCCTTGAAATGGTGAGCAACACTCGTATCCTACACACAAGCACACACTACAGCTTTCCCCAAAATCTAGTGTAGCTTTTAAATTAAACTTGAGACTCATTCTCTAATATCAGCTGGAAAAGGATGAGATTAGACGTGCCCTAGCCAAGGCAGCATGTAATTAAAATTCAAAGCATTAACAAAAACTGTACTATGCTGTTTATAGTTGAGATGCAGGCATAAAGTTTAATGAGCCTCTTTGTTTTCTCACCCCCCTGCGACTTGTTCCAGCTCTTAACTATTCCTTTGCCTTGTAAAGTTCAGGTCCATGAGAGGTGAGGATCAGTTTGAAGGTGCATGTAACATAACAAGCGTGTCTGAGTTTATGTTACAACGCCTTGCTTCCGCTTTGCTGCTCTTGTGAGGCTGGAGTCTTGCAGAGTACTAACAGCAAAAAAGTTCAGAAGTCAACCAATAAATTGGCACTGAAGCAGTTACAAATGTTTGCACAGCAAAAACATTAGTAGTACATACACAAGCATTTGCTGACCTTACAGGCTACTGCTGGAGTTCTGACTTCAGCATGTCTATGAAAGAGCTGGGAATTGAAAAAGCATCTTAACAGAGACCTAGCAACTAAAGGAAGCACACTCCAATGGCATGGGCTGGTAACAGGTCCAGTTCTTGACTTAAAACCTCAGGCTAACGCGCCAGATAAATTGCTAAAGATGCGATATCCAGATCCTCTGCGCTGCAGTGGCTTTCACCAACCACTGCAGTGCTCTATATTTTTTGTGGATTTTTTCTAATACATTCATGAGGCAGAGAAGGCCTGTTTTCCAACAATCACACAGAGGTGCTGCCATGCCTGAAGGGCTTGAAATCATCTCCGCATAATCCTTGATACTAAGTTCATCTGCCTTCCACAGGATCACTGCTGAACGTACATGTACCTACCACACCAGGGAAATATAGATGCCAAAGCAATATCACCAATAAACTTATAATCACCTTACTCTATTTGACTTCATGCTGAAAGGCTGGAAATATTAACTGACATCACATTGATCTGGAAAAGATATATAACTGATGTATGTTTTCATTAATTTTGGTTTTATATTCATGTTTCCCTACACAAATTTGTCCAGTAACAAAATATAACATGATAATTGTATTAATTATTTGACAATATCTACAAAACTATTCCACTGTTCAGGCAGAAATCTGATCTGTGGTGTTCCTGTCTGGTACAGATTAATGTTATTTTTTATTAATTTAAGTTTCAAATTATTTTTCCAAAGGAGGAGGGGGATTAGAAAATTACTTTCCTCTTCATCTCATTTTTTCTTCACTATTCCTTTTTTCTACCTGGCACAGACACAGATCCTTCTAAGCTATTTTCTTTTTATCTCCTCATCTTCCCTTTTGGTCTTTTTTGCTCTTAGCCACTCATCCCTTTTTCATTTCCATCTCCTCCTGGTGCCCACTCCTGTTCTATTCCTCATGAAAGAAATATTTTTGGTTTCAGCCATCTTACAAACACACACAACTTCTCAAATATCGCTCTGCCTGCCTCCAATTAACCACTTCATCCCTCTTTTATCACTGCAGAGGATCTCGGTAAGCTTATTCACTGCTTTCCATTCATTTCCTTCAATGCATTCTGGAAACCCTTCAACCTATATTCACTCTCTGCCTTCCACTTCTGTCATTCTAATCCCCACTAGCATCCTCATCCTCCAACCTCATCAGTGTCAGCACAGTCACTATATGTTATTATTATTATTACTATTTCCCTGGGTCTCTCTGCTTCTCTACCTGTTCCTACCTCATTCTTCCAGTAATCCCCAAGCCTCTTGCAGTGTTCAGTATGGACAGATCCCAGGACCCCCACTCCTGATTTCCTCTCCTCCTGTATATCATTCCAGGGTACTGTATATGGGAAAGGAAAACAGATTCCCAGTGATCTCGGATTTATACTGCACCTCAGCATTACCTCCCTACATCAGCTTAGATCCCCCCTGCCCAAACAAAACTTCACTCTGTGCCTCAAACTCATCCTTGCTCTGGCTCTCACTCAGTGTAGCTAAAACAAAGCTCTCCTCTGCATCCCTTCCCAACTCCACGCTTGGCCACCCCTTGCTAACAGCCATGTGTCTTCTCATTCCTCCCTGCTTCTTGCACTCATTTGGCCTGGGCATGTCTGCAAGTCCCGATGCTCAAGTAGTCTTTAAACCAGGTGCTTCCTCTGCATAATTAGAAGAATTGTCCTGTGTTGCTCCTCAATCACAGCAGCAATCTCTTTTTTTTTTTTTGTAGCCACTAATGCCATTGTGAAGAATGAAAAAAATGAAAATGTAAAATCCCCCAAACTTTCCTGGTCTCTTACGTTCATCCAGCCAACATTTTCTCTCACATCAATCTGCTTTTCTTTGCTTCTAAGGTGCATCCTAATTTATTCCCACCATAGCCTCCATAATTTATGAATAAAGCTTCCATTAGCCTCTAATTAGTTTTCCAAACCAGCATGTTCATGCTTTCTCCTAGACCACCCCTTTCTCTTACTGGAATTCTTTACACCACATTGCTTTGTTTTACTCTGAAAAAGCTTTATTTTACCACAAATCCTAACAAAAGAACATGGCAACCATAAAACAAATTGTGTTATGAGACTACTGACTATCATATTACCCAATAACATCACAATAATTTGTTTTTGTCTCATATCCCCATTTATCTGCTGTCACACTGTGCTACAGCTGGCAAAGTCCTGCTGATGGGAGCCGTCATCTCCTCCAACCTCAGCCCCAAGCCCCACCCCCAGTGCCATCCTGGCCCAGACCCTGGTGCCCAGGAGTTACCAGGCACAAAGCATTACCATTAAACAGCTCCTGGTGCTGTTGTGCCAAGCTCTAGACAAATTGAAGAACAGTTATCCCTGCCTTGAGCTGTTTTTCATGTGTGGTTTACGTTTGGGTGCTGAGGAATACATTTAGCCACTGTTACAAGTGTGAAGCCGACTTTCCTGAAGTATCATGCAGCCATTGTTTACAACCTGTTTTTGGGAACACAGCTGTAACACATTGCTTGCAGCTTGAACAAAGCCTTTGTTAAACCCAAGTGAAGCTGCAAAGGCCAAACCATTGCATTAGCCTTTCCACGTCTAGAAGCAGTAGGTAGTTCTGCCCTGTCTCTATTAGGTTTGATTGAAAGAATATTCCTTGTGTTTATCCCTGCAGTAGGATTAAAAAGGCATACTGGAAGTGGAAAAAAAAATGCGTTGTATTTACGGAAAGACTTTAACTTAACAGATCTGACCTAGATTAAAAACTACAACCCTCCGATTTCCAAGCCTTCTTCATGCAAACGCTGGCTGTCCATTTACAGCATCACCTGAGCCAGTTCTGGACTTGGAGCCAGCTCCCCACCACCTGCCGCTAACAGGTTGTGCAAACCTGAATCTGATTGCTCAGGGAGAGGTGGAATCCATCTAAATTATTTAACTACCCTATCATGCCTAATTATAGCATGTCCATCTCTAAGCATGCCACTGTACTGCTGGTGGACAGACTATAACCTACGACATATAAAGAAGGGAAGGGACTGCCTTGCCACTACTGCTGGCTAATCTTAATAAAATAACAATGTCTATAAATAATTAGATGTTGGAAATAATGGGTACTGCTCTAGTTCTGCCCTCATCTTTCTATATTTGACTCAGTATTTCAAGAGAGAGTGATCCAATGGCCTCCAGTTCTGACCTTTATCAAGTATTCCCAAGTTCTGCAGCTCAGCTTTTCTAATCTTAGCTTGACTCCTCCTCGGTGAGCCCCCCCCTTACAGACCTCCCAATTACCTCAATATTCACAGTATTCCCTAAAGCGCCGCTACATGGAACACTATTATCTCTTATCTATTTTATCTATTAACCTTAGGAATATTGGCAAGCTATTACAGGCAACCACTGTGCTTGGAGAAAGAGGACAGAAAAGAGGCTGTGCTTTAAAGATGTGTGTGGAAATTGTTTGCCATTTAGGCTACATTTTGCATTTTCTTCTGAGGGAAAAAGAATGAGATATTTTAGAAGCAAGGCCAACATATCTCAATTAAGCATCTCAGCTGCTCTGCATTCAGTGAATTACTCGATTTTATTTATTTATTTATGTATTTTTGTAAAGCTGTTTCTACTTGCTTGTATTTTTCCCCACACAGTTTCTGTTGCTCACTTATCTGAGAGTCCTTCATAAGGCAAGAGCCACCTGGGGATAAAAATGTGCTAGATCTCTACCTCTAGCCCCATACCCTGTTTCCCAGGTTGACTGCCAGGTTCTCAGTTTGGTGATGCTGAGCATCTGCTTGGGGATGGGAAGCAGACTGCTGAAGAGCAGGATGCTTCGGGAGAAACAGACAGTTTGGGATAGAAGGAGCAGTCAGTGCAGAAGAGACAATGATAGCATGAGACAGCAGCTAAAGCTGAAGAAAAAGTCTGCTGGAATAGAGATCATCCCTGTCCATATCGCATCAGCAGAACCAGTGAATTATTTACTGAATAATTTACTTATTTTCTACTCAGAAATGTTTGGGGCTTTTTGAAAACTGAAATTCAGAAATATCCTCTGCAAAGACAGATGAGATCAGTTTTTTCCCTCTCACCAATGATTTCTGTGTTTTAACTGCAGAATTAACCAAGCAATCAGATTGTATAACAATGCTGATTTCAGATAGAGGGGGAAATAATTGTTATGTTTCATAGACAAACTCAAAACATAAAATTTTAATGTTTTGTTGTTGTTGTTACTCCTACTTTTTAAGCGAGAAAAAAAAATGCAGTTTTCCAAAATGCTCCAAAGGCTTTTGAAAACTATTTCTCATTTTGAGTAGCGGAGGAGTAAAAACACCTCTGAGCATGGGGAGAAAGAGGAATCCTTGGGGCTCTGCTTTACACCTTGGGTGAAATTTCAAAAGTACCATTATTGTTCAGGCTCCTTCGGAAAGGGCCACATAGCCCCGAAGCACTTGGTGTGATTTAGAGGTGGTGAGATCTTCCAGGGAAAAAATAAATAAATAAAATCCCAGATATTTGTTGCTTTTCAAGTTTTACAGCTGTTGTTTAGTCACATAGTTAAATTTTCTTTTAAAATGAAGAACATAGTAAATACTATTCCTGACTGGAACTCAGAGCTACTTCCATCTCTAATCAGTAGATGGCACCATCAATTCATCATAGAGCATGGAGGCCTAAAAGAAGTAAAAATTCATCCTCCCCAAAAAGCATACACCCAACTTGACACATATAAATCAGGAATTAAATTCAGAGGGTACAACCTTCTGCCCATGCCGCCCCTCCAAATAACGTTTGCTATGGAACACACCGTGTTATGCACTGAAACAGCAGCTACACCTAAAATGGTCCCCCCTTGCCCTGTTTTGATCTAGATTGTCTCATGACTTCCTGTGAAATTAAGAACAAAACAGATAACCTTTTCTTCTGTCCTCCCCTAGCTCTGAACAGCGGCATCACCAGAGAAGGGCTTCCCCTGGCTGAGTCAAGAGCACCCACCTGCAAGCACAGAGGAGAAGCTGGCAGGCAGGGGTGCAGATCTGGCCCCAGAGACTGACTTGGAGTTGGGAAAGCCTCACCTGGGGCTTCTGCTCCATGGACAAAGCCCATTAGCTCAGACACTGCAGCATTTGTGCAAATGCATAGAAGGGGGTTTGAGAGGACATCCAGCTAACCACAGGTTGTTGGCATCTCTAAGGCCGAGTACAGAGTGCTGGAGAAGAGTTTATGAGACACTTTTTCCATCACCCAAACTGCAAGATTTCTACCTGGGATCCAAAAGCTTGTAGAGATGGCCTCATCCTCACTGTTCAGCAATGCCCTACATCCCTGAGGAACACAGCGCAAGGCCAGCAGCTCATGGAGGTGGCCCTCGCTGCTGAAGCACCTGCTTTCCAGGAGGCAAGCTCCGCTCAAAGGAGCAGCTCAGCCTGACGGGTATTCACTCTGCCCCTGGCCTGGTCATGCTTACCCTCACCAGTGCTGTACGACAACTGGTTTGCCACTGGTGCCCACCCAGCGCCTCCCCATGCCCACCCCGCTGCCACAGGGCTTTGCTGGCGGACTCCCTGTGTGGAGAGGCGTGCTCCTGCACGCACCAAGCGATGTGCAAGATGTGCTCAGCCCCAGCAAAAATCTGCTGCCTCTAACGTGGGCTCTCCGTGCTCAAACATGAGAACAGTGAGAGTGAAAATCCTGTCTGTCCATCTGTTACTTCAGGGTTTCTTTCTTTTGCTGCGTGTTAGAATTTCAACCCAAATCTTCTTCAGCAGCACAAATCACACCAGTGACATTTATAAGCTAAGTAACTAGTATGCTGCTGACATCATCTATGCACAGGCACCAATAGATTTAATGCTATGGACCTCAGGCTCCATTTATCCGACTCTCAGTGAGCAGTAATTAAAATCTGCAGTAACAGAAGCATTGCTGTGAGAAGCAATAGCTCTACCAGGCAAAGCACAGAAATTCTGCCAACAGAAGAGAGTTCAATCAACAGTCCCAACCATGACACAGAAGTGAAACCTCTGATGTATCAACTCAGGGAGGAAAGTAGCACCACAGGAAAAAGAATGGCCTACCTGGCAGAGCACAGAGTCATCTGGTCTCATGGCCACGGAGCAGGAGCTGTACATTGCAGCCACCTCAGGCTCTGCACGCCTGGCTGTTCCAAAGCAGTTTCTCTTCCAGGCCATTCCTTACTGCTTTCCCAGACTGCCTAGCAGACACAGCTCAGGAACTACCAGCACCATCGCTCAGGAACTACCAGCACCATCGGCAGCAACACCACTGATTGAGCACGAGCAATACCAGCTTGGGTTTTGCCTCCAGTCAGTGCTCTGTAATGGCAGCACAAGGGCCTCGCTTGTTGAGCAAGAAGGGCTTTATGTCGCCTCTCCCTGGAGCAAGGTGCGCGCGGGCCTGACTGAGATGGCAGCAAATGCACTGTCAGAAGCCATATTCTCAGGAGAAAGACAGAGCGGTGGAAATTAAGTGACAGCACAGAATCAAGGAATCGACTCGCCCCTGAGGCTGGGATATTCCAGGCTTCCCTGTGACACCTGCTAAAGGCACGCAGGAGGGCCTGGAGCCAGTGCCTGCAGAGACCCGGCTGCCTGCACCATATACTGAGGGAAAACCAGTGGAAACCTGCTGCAGCTCTCCTGGAGGCCAGGGACCAGAGCCAGGCACTGGCTGCATGCTCCTGTTTGAGGCCTGGGCTGAAAAAAAACAATAGCACCTTGTAGGAGTACCTGGGGCCTGGCCACCCTTTCCTTGGGACACTCCTCCAGCTTACACAGACTGATAAAATGTCTTTTCTGGATGGGAAGGTGGTAACAAGAGATTTAGGATTTTCACCTGAGAGACGCAGACACAGCCCCAGCCCAAGCACCAGCAGAGTCACATTTTCCACAGGCACGGACAGAGCTTGGCCAAGGAAAACTGGGCAGGTGCCCTCAGCCCATGCAGGCCCGGCCGCTGCCTGCCTGCCTGGCCGGTGTGGGGGGGATATCTGCTCAGAGCCCTGGCCTGCCTCAGGCAGAAAACTGAAACCTCGGGGTTGTCTTTCCCATATTTGTACTGGAAATGCTCTTGCAGGGGTAATCAGTAGCACTTCAGTCTTGGTAAATAAGCCCAATTCTTGCTTCATTACAGTGAGAAAGGAATACTTCTGGGGAGCAATGTTTCAGTCTGCCTGTAGACTGTGGAAGGCCCTTGTTACTTTTGATGCAGTAACACATGGGGATATGGATACCTTCTGGTACAATAAATCCATCCTCCTGTTTCTCCTCTTTATTTATTTAAAGAAAAAAAAAAAACAACAACAAAAAAAAAACAACATCAGGGCAGGACAGGTTGCAAGCAGTTAACACAGTCCTGTTGTGCGTCCCACAGCCAGGCCCCTGAGCTCTCCCCGAGGTTCCTCTGTACCACCAAGGCTCTCCATGGATATAGGGTTGTGCCCATACAGCAGCCAGACACTGGCTTATGTTTGCAAGTTCGCAAGGATTGTGGGGCCTTAAATAAAAGCTGAGGCCTCAAATACCCACCAGTACTAGAAATAATTCTGCTTTGATGCCAAAGTGTCCACAGGTCATTTGCAATGTCTTCACTAAGCCAGTCTCCCATGCCTGCTTAAACCAGCGAAGTTATGAAGTGAGAACAACCACCTTCTTGATGTCTGAAATACAGCAACCTGCAACTGCTGCTCGGCTCAAACTAACAAAAACAGGGGTTGACATTACACAATTCAATGGCAAGGAGGAAGTGGCCAGCACTAATAACAAGTCTAGGTAATTCATTCACATTTTTTAGCAAGATGGAATTGGTTCCCTACAGACTTTCCTCCTCATTAGGAAGGCTTTTCTATGCATTTTTCTCCCAGCTTCAAGTTGGATAAAATCTTTTTAAAGCTAGCTGTTTAAAAGTAGAAAACTATTATCTTCGTCATGGCTTAGGAAAATTAACATTATTTGTGCCACTGTGTATTAGTAGTACATTGTTAGCAATTTCATTTAGCCAGAAAATTAATGGTTAAGCTAGCAACCAAAATGTATTCTTAAAATGCTATGTGGCTCCACAAGGCTGCTTCTTCCAACAGGGGAGCCATGTGGCTGCCACCACCCTTCTGCCACCCCTACCACCCCATGCCCCTTTCACATGACAGGCCTTTAGCACCAGTCTCTAGTTTTCAGAACTGCCGCTATTTCTAATTTTATGTGCACCTGCAGCTGGTTACTGTTTAGACAGCTTCTCTACTATTACAGAGTAGCCATGACTGATCTTAAGCCTGAAGCAGTATTGCCACTATGAGAACTGCTGTTCCACTCTTATAAGGGGAACTAAGTAATTCAGAGAGAATTTTCTTTGACAAATGTAAACATGGTATGTGTGAATTTTCATTAATATTTCACATGAAGAAAGCAAGGTCAAATTATTCAGATATTTATTGCAATTTAGCAATTATCTCTAGAAATAAGTAACATGGCTCTTAGACCAAACCCACACCTTTCCAATTCACTCACCACTTAAAATGATGTTCTTTCTTTATGAAGTTTTCTGCTCCCCATACTTTCTCTCAAAAGCTTACTTACATATTTTTATTTGTAGCTCAAGTCTGAAAAGGTTTACCATAAGTTCTCCATCTCGCATTTCCTGCTCCCAAAATGCACAGTCCCTCCAGTGCCTTTCTCAGCTCGCACTCCCCATTGTCACTGCAGCAGCACTTGCCTTACTGGACACCATAAAGCACACGGGGGAAAGGGGAAAGAAGCCACCTGGCAGCAGATCCAGACACAGGTGTATCCCACCACCCACAGAAGAAGACAGAAACACATTTGCATCCATCTACTGATACAATAGAAATAATCTTTTCCAAAATTTGACTGGGCTGTAGAGCAGCCAGAGGCTTGAAGCGCGCTCACACAACCCTAGGAGCTATACCACAGGTGAGTACCGGAGCTTGCTGAATTCAGCCTGAAAGACACAGATGTTTTCAAACTGTGCAACCACAGAGTTGCAGATAAGCTTCTGTCCAAATTCTGCATTTCCTTGCAAAGAAGCATCAAACTCTTCAAATGCAACATTGTGCTAATGTCAGTACTACCCTAGAAAATATGTAGCTGTGTAACGGCAATTTTAATTCAAAAGTCAAAAGCTGAAAATATTATACTGACAAAATGAATGTTATCAAATGTTCCACATTAAGCATCTCAGACCCTTAATGGCTTTGTGTTGTTTTTGTTTCTCCTCAGTGCGGGGTCCTTTTATAGTTTTGGTAGCATTTTATTTACAGGAAGGTTGAAGACTGTTTGCCAATATATGCACATGCACCATATTTCTTTAAATTTGTTCCAGGAAATGCCATACTCATGAATTGCTTTATAATGTAATCCTTTGGACTGGAGCAATTCATAAGATCTCCAGAACAAAAAAGCTTTTTCAGCAGGTACACTTAATCAGGAAGTGAGTACATACCCACATTAGCATCCCCTAAGGGTTTCTCATGCTCAGCAAGAGTACGGCCAGTTTGTTGTTTTGCTCAGAAAGCTGTCACAGGACAGACGTCCTCATTAGAGCTCCATTTTCATGTTCTCTGGAGTTTAGAGCAGAAGCTTTGCCATCTCCCCTCCGAGACCTTTACTGGTTGTACCCCAGGACAGGTTTGAAGGAAAACTCTCAGCCCTACAGTCCAAAAAGTTCACAGTGTAAGAAGCAATTCACACTAAGGATAAACTGTGAAATGCACTCTTGTAAGTGTTTTATTATCATTTTCTATTTGAGCCTTGTGCAGGAGGTAGACATCTTTCTTTTGACACAAAGCCCCTTGTCCCACTACCAGTGTGAGAGCTCCAAGGACAAAACTGCAAATTGGTTTCCAAGTCTACATTCTTAAGAATGGTTTAATAATATGACGAGGAAAGATAATATTTAAAACAAACAGCTAATTTTTTCAGTATTAAAGGTGATGCAGCAAGATCTGCTCTAATAGCACAGAAGGAAGAACAAAATGCAAATATCCAAGCAAAGAGAAGCTGCACGTGGTCCAACGCCCACTGAAGTCATGGGTTTCTTCCTGATGACTTCAGCAGGGGATGAGGCCGTAGGGGAGCTCCTGGGAGACAGAAAAGCAGGAGGCTGGGGCTGGTCTCCTCCCCCAGCACATTGTGTACAGCATCACATGCTGCAGTGGGCAGTGCGCGAGGTCAGCCGCACCCTTGCTGAAGCACACAACGCCCAGCACTCCATGATAAACTCTACTGCCTGACATGTCCAGCAAGACTACCCATCAGGGTGCATTCACCTAACACCATGGGTACGTGTATAGCATGAGGCCCCCAAAAAGCAGCAATTAAGGGATGCAGCCATCCTAAATTTTGCACTTTCTTCTCTCTGCTGGAGCAGACTAAGTAAGAGCAGGATGACAGGTTATACCAGGCTGGCACGGAAGGCAATACCCCTCCAAATGTGGAGGCTCACACCACTCCAGAGCTGCCAGGTGTCAGCAGGATGCAGCACAGACAGCTGGGCTGCCCCGCCAGGGCGTACCTGTGTGGTACAGCTGCACACCGCAGCTAACTGTGGCCCGTACAGATGTGCCAATCCAGAGCATCTCAAACCGTTTCTAACTCCACTGACAGGAGAATATAAACATGCTCACAACATACATAAGCAAACCTAATTCATTTACAGTTAGCAGAGAAAGGTTTTTTTCAGTGTTTTTATTAAGCTATTTTTGAGCAGTATGGTTTCTTACTGTTCACTTGAAGAAGTGGAAGGACTTTATGGCTCTTTTGCCATAGAAGTAAGACAAACATTATCAGGTGACGGCACAGCTCAACTGCACGGGAGAACGGAGCAGCATTAATTTACCTGAGCAAAGGAGCCAGCCTCAAGAGTCCTCTGTACTTTCAAATTGAAATGGACACACTGCAACCCTTACTCTAAAGTAGGCAGGTCTGGTATAAAAAAATACTGAAAACCACTACTGGCTCACAGCCAGCTGTGCCTTTATACTAATTTTCTTGTAGAGCATATCGTACACATTTTCATGGCTCAATTCAATTAAACACTACACCCAACCATACCCAATGCAGCATGTATGAAATTGAGCCACGTGCTGCTTTGAGTGTGTCCACATGCCCCATAGCACCACAAACCCTAATCTAAGTGTCATCAACACGGGGCAAATCAGTGCTCTGAGAGGTATATTCTTGCAGGGAAATCCATACTGCTCTACTTGTCTATGGGCTATAGGGGACATTTAATGATGCAGTTTTACAGATGTAACTGAGCACTAAGCCTCTGCAGTCACACTGATGCAACTCCCTACTACCAAATTAGGCATTTGCTGTTCAGTTTGAATAGCTTTAAATGCAGTATCATTATTACACTGGCATAATCATAACAGGAGATAACCCTTTGTGAACAACTTTTAAGAAGTGAAAGGGTTTTCTGCCCTGGAAAAGAGTAGGCAGATAAAAAAATAATCTTTCATTTGATGTTTTTATTTGCTTCTCTGTTAGCAGGCTGTGTGTCAGGCAGCACGGGCTAACAAAAGGGGCACAGGCTCGAGACAACCAGCATCTCATCCCTGGTTCTCACATACTAAGTGAAAACAGGTAAGTCACGTCATCTTCCCTTTGAGTTTGTTGGTAACACCAATATTTTTTCTGGCAAGAGAGGAGACATGCCAGTTTAATACAGTCATTGTCTAATTTCTTCAACTCTGATAATTTTTCTTCTTGATGCTGCCCAAAATAAAACTTCCGTTATTCCAGTATTATACACTGCCATGCTCCCCGCACAAATAGGGCTCCTTTTGCCCAGCATATCTGATCCTGACATTTGCAATAGGTTTGCATATTCAGGAAAAACAACCCAAACTGAGCTCTTCTGGGTGAATCTAACTGGTGTAATTCTCCAGAGAGAAGTGAAGAAGAATGAAGACACATTTGAATAAACTTCCTCTGAAGCCACAGAGGAAGGAGCAGTTCTATCTTCTGGCACAACATGTTACTTTTAGTGCTGCAGAGATACACTACAGTGGCAGGACACCTCAGCTGTCCCAAAATAGATCATGGAACAGCGTCTCACTCTGCTAGGTGAACGGGATATACAGTAAGCCCACTGTCTGGTTTAAACATCCTTCAAATGAATTTGCTGATAGTTCAGTGTTGTCCCAAAAGCCCTGCTGTGTATGTAAAACACTCACCACTACCCAAGAGCTGTGCTGATGCTCTGGAGTATGGCGGGCTGCTGCAGAAACCTCTGCCCCACAGAGCACCTCCAAGGCAGGCGCAGGGCCGTGGGCACCTACACGCCTCTGGAGGCCCTGACACAGAATCTGCCACAGCTCCCTGTTCCTGGTAAACATCCTATGGGGTCTCCGTAGGCACCTGCCTGAGGTGCTTCTCCTCCTGCATGCTCCCAAGGACAATACCTGGACAGCAGAATTGACTCCAGGCTTCCTGTGGGGTAGCTAAGTCCCAGTGCCTTTTCCTGAGATTGATCTTTGCTTGCTTAACCGACAGGCGGGAACTGGGGACCTTACCTTCAGCTCCCTGCCAGCATGTGGGGATGTGGGCAGTGCTGCCTGGCCACAGCGAGAAGCAGCAAAGCCATGTCTCTGCCAAGCCAAGAGCTCCTTGCCACACGGCAATGGCCCCGCTGGGAGCACGACCACCCTGCTCCCTCTGCTCCAGGCCTGAGGCCTGCATGACACCCCACACTGGCTGCACACCAGGGTTTCACGCAGGTCCTGGTGCGCACAAAGCATTTCAGAAACAAAGAGTCCACAAGCAACACAGAGGCTAAGCAGATAACAGCTTGACATAAATGAGAGAAAGACGGTACCCCTTCAAACCCAACCTGCAAATAAGTGAAAAAAGCCAGTGCTCCCAAGGCAACAGTGTGAGACAATTCAGTTTAAAAGCTGGCAACATGCCATAAATCTCCTGAGCAGACCTTGGGACATGATTTTTTTTTGCCTCCTGGTATTTTTGAATAACAGAAAGAGTAAATCATAAAAAGAGAGTGTGAGTCCTCCTCCACCTAACCAGCACAGGCCATGGTCAGGAGGCCAGAAGGGATCACGCGTCCTGCAAAAGGCCAGTGAGAACAGCACCACCACGCACACCGCTGACACATGTGGACATGGAGACAGGAGAGGATGAAGTGCGGCGAACATGTGATAGCACAGTTCCCTAAGTCAGCTTTACCAGATATAACATGGTCTTATCTTAACTTTTAACTGCCCTCATGGTCCTTCAGGAGCATGAAGCAATGGATCTTTTTTTTTTTTCTAGTAACGTGGACAACTTCCATCCATACTGCTCTTCACAAAGCACTAAGAACAAAGAAAACTGGCAATGTCTCACACAGAACAGTTTGGGTTAATTAAACACTTAAATGGAGATGTACAACGATATCGCTTGTATGCTACCCATCTAACACAGTCTTGCACACTGCAATGTCTGCCTGAAATCCTGAATTCACTGGAATTTTGAGCCAGAACTGTATCCATCAAGAACAGGTGGAGCATTACACTTAAGAGAAAATGGATTTCTACTTTAGTTCATCAGTAAAGCTAACAGTCGTAGTGCTTTCTGCATTATCATACATTCATGCTTCAACACGAGAAGTCATCAGTATCCTGAAATGCTTAAGTTAGCATCTCTCTCAGATATTAACAGCTTAATAAAGTATAGCGACATGCTGCAACTATTCAGTTTGCATAATCAAATGAGCGACTCATGATCTTGCAGGTGCTAAAAGTGCACACACTTGTCTGATAAACAGAAAAGTCCATATTTCATTTGTTACCTGATCCATAGGTTTTAAAATCAGCATTCATTATTCTCAAAATATCTAAATACATGACTCGAGTCTGTCACACAGTAATCTAAGGACTGAGGTAACTGTTTGACTTCATACCTGAGAAAGTGAAAGAGATTATTCATATTTACTAAGCTAAATAAATATGCAGTTCTTTGAAGACATGGCAAACAAATTGAGATATGAAACCGCACAATGGGAAAAAGAGATTGCACAAAGAGATGACAAAGCCATATTAGATCAGCATGACATGGCTACCTCGCTGTTGGGGTGTCTGCTTGTGCTACTTTTCTCAAAACGTACTACATCTTTAGGAGATGCTAAATATTTACCTTCAGAGAAAAATCAAGCCCATCTGAAGGTGCCAGACAAGAAGCCTGCCCTTGCAATATAAGGCTCAGGTTTCTCTGCTTCGCCAAGAGACATTCTGCCTCACCTCAGCAAACCTGTAAAATACTATGATGGGAAGTGTATTATTCCAGGGCACTTGGATATCACAGCATGGGATGTCAGATAAATACCTGGAAAAGAGTCATCATCTGCAGCGTGAAGACTATTTTCCTTCAGGGTTTTTCTGCAGCTTGTTTTAAATTTGCTGCTTTCTCATTTTTTAATCTCTTGCTTAGAAACTCAGCAGCAAACAGGGAGCATCGTGGGTCATCCTGCCTGCATTTTAAGCTCCACTGCTACAAGTGGCTGTTCCAGACAACAAGAAAAGTAAGAGATGAAGGGCATTGTGCACTTTTTAGGCGTAGGTTGTCAGTGAAGTTGCTACGCGTGACACTTTTTTGGTACGGGCACTCGTTTCTAGGAAACACTTTGGTAAACAACTTTGAAGTCAAAATGAAAAATTACAGCCCGAGTGCTTTTCTTGCTTTTATCCGACGTACCTTCGTGACTGTACTAGTCCATTTAAATGGCAGAGCAGTGCTGAATGCAAACTGCTTCCTTCTGCAGGCTGTCTCCACAGTTCAATTACCAGTGCTTTAACAGTGCTAATTAGCATTCCTCAGAGCTAGATCTCTTTGAGTGACAGGTAACCATGGAGAGTCACAATCCTGTAGGTGATCAGCAAGAGTCTGACTTTTCTTTTTAATTAAAAATTAGAAATGCCTTAAACAAAAATAATAATTCACTGATTTATGCTATTATCCCAGGGTTGCCAAGCTGGCGAGAATAACATTAGCGTTGTAAAAATGAAACAATTTTTAAATGAATAGACTAGCGTGATAGAAAGGAGAGCAGGTTTATTATCTGCAACAAGAGAATGTACTCGTAATGATGGTACAAAATAGTAGACACTTCTCCAGAGAGTTGGCATGGAGACTGAAAATAGGACACTTTCCTGAATGTGTGATGGGATCGCCCCAATTCATTTTAGTTTTTAATAAGATAGATAAATACAGAGTCTGTTGCACAAATAGAAATTTCATAGGGATATAATTTCAGTAAAAATTTAACCATGAGTTATACTGAGAGATAATATTGCATCTGGTCCAAGTGAGAGCCAAGATTGGAAATTGAATCAGCCAGCTAATCAATTAGTGAAAATTGTTTTCAACGCAACTATGCCATTTCCCGCCAGCTAATGATCTAGCTCTCTTTTCAGAAACAGACTCCAGCAGCAAAAATTCCATAGTCATATTTTTTTAAAACTGTAGTGGTTCCAGCAGTGCTGACCCATCCTAATCAGAATATTATTCATCAACAAATAACGATGAGAATTTCAGGCTGAGCTTGCCAAAGATGGGGGAAGGCTTATCTGTAACTATGAATGCATATCTGTAATTATGAAGTATCTTCCAAGACCAAGTCATCTTGACACTGCAAGTTTGTTAATTACTTGTAGATTCTAATGACAATGATTGCATATCAAACAATAAAAAGATGACTGAGCAAAAATTATTCTAATGATGACCTCAGTTCAGAAATCTAACCACAGGTTGCAGGTAAAATCATGGCTGCTAATTGTGAAGTGTCAAATACTCATTCAATGAGGTTATATAAACCTTCCCTAAATAATTTTCTCTTGCATATGCAAA
The DNA here is from genome assembly GCF_009769625.2 of Cygnus olor. Taxonomy (NCBI): domain Eukaryota; kingdom Metazoa; phylum Chordata; class Aves; order Anseriformes; family Anatidae; genus Cygnus; species Cygnus olor. Next base: position 6,724,609 of record NC_049176.1, read on the forward strand.
AAGCCTGCATCATTAAATCAATATGGTTTTGTCTACTAATAGATGTATTTGCATCTTTATGAAAGAATCCTCGTTAGGAAAATTTCATTCTGTATGGGAAGAAACTAAAGATAATTGCATCCATATCAGAGGTTCAGCCAGATTAACTACTACTACTTCCTTTTAAAATCAGAATGGTAACCACAGAAGTTAATTTATACAAATCTGGGGAGGAACACTTTCCTATAAATACAATCGAAAAAAAAAAGAAAAAAAGAACTTCCTATCTTTACCAATTATAAATGCAGAGCAGGCACTAGTAATGAAAGTATCTACTTTTTAACTTATTTGTTAAATATTTATGCTTACAAATTGATAACAACAACAATAAAAAACTATCTATGGTTGTCAGGATGGGCATATAGCCAGGGCTAATCACGTTTTTAGCAAAGTATATAATACAGGCAAATAATGAAAAAAAACAATTTTAGATGAAAAGCATCTCCATGTGGGTCTAATATTATCTTTGTTTTCTTCAATATTTATAAAAATATCAATCATTGACAGATTTTTAACTCCACCGAATGTCCTGAACTTTTTATTTTGGAAGAAGATTTGCAAGCAGAAGAATCAGCCTTTGTGCTGTCAGGAGACTGATCAATGACCCAGTCCTGCAAGCTGTTATGCAAGGAAGAAATCTCAGCAGAGCTGGGAGCACTGAGCTGATTCACTCTTGGCCTGCCCTGATGGTTCTCAGTAAATTCAGTTTGACTCTTTACTAGTTACCCACATACGCACACCTCAAATTTTTATTTTTTTTAAGGTCTTGTAACCTTCTTCGTACCTTCATGTTTCAAAGCAATAATAAATCAAGATTATTAATAATAAAAATGTCCCAAATTCAGCCTGTTTATGTACCACTTAGAAATGTTTCATTCAAATACTATCTTTTAGTCACCGGCATTGACAAAAATTCTTAGTAATAGACAATCAGTGAGGAAAAAAAAAAAACTCTCAAAGTAAAGGCAGTCTGCTTTTGAGACTGGATTCCTCACCTCATTTTTGAAGCCATTCTGTTTTCCTTAATCTCTACTGTAATGCAAGGGGGAGCACGCAAGGGAAAGAAATGGCTTACACAAAAACGGGGCAGGAAAATAAATCCACCACTCTCTGGAATAACTGCTCTTGTCCTTGTTCATGGAATGAAACTCTATTCTTATGGATCTGCTATCACCTACTTAAACAGAAAGTGGATTTAAGCAACCACAAAAATCAGACTCCTGCCAGCAAGTTCCAAATTTAAAGACAAATCAAAAAGCATGCAGTGTTGATTAGAAATAATCATCTTTTCCAGTTCTAAAGAATTTTCCAAAATAAGTTTAGTTCAGTTATTGTAATTTAAAGAAATAGACAATCAAACCTTCCTATAGTATCACCGTGTTGATTAACAGCTTATATCCTGCTTGTCTCCCTCACATAAATAGCTACATCCCAGCAAGTTAAGGTTTTCAACAATTAGTTATCCTACCCAAAGATCATCGTTTGCCTCCCGAACACTTCGCATGTTGGCATGCCGACATCAGCATGTTTATATCCTAGTAACAGGATACAACCCAGTCTTTGCAGCACCAAATCCCATTTGAAAAATGAAGCAAGCTCTTGGATAACTTGTAGCTGAGGAATTAAGTTCACTGACAACAGAGTTGATAAACTCCCCCCAAAATGGTTATCAGAATTTCACAGCAAGGTCTCCTGGTACACCAGCCTCAGTGGCTTGCCCTGTTACTGCAGAGCTGGAAGGGTTGCTAGCTCTAATCTCTTGGCTTCTGTGTCAAAGTCTGACAAAATCTTGATTGCTCTCATCCTTCCCAAAATCAATACAAGCAATCAGATTGACTTCAGTAGAACTTGTACCAAATCTTAAATTTGCTCCTTTTGCTGATTCTGTGATTGATCCTGGTGGGTATTTCAGTATTAGTAAATATTTATAAAATTTCAGAATTTTATATAAGCTATTATTTCTCCTCTTCCCTGACAGGCACCCTCTGGCTATGAAATTGAGTGGCATTTTTCTGAAACCACGCTCTGCTGCTCCTCTCTCAACTCTTGCCTCAGTCAGCTTAAAAACAAAAATAACCTCAACCCAGTCTGGTCTTTCCATTAGTCTACTTGTAGATAGGCATCATAGGGTAAGAAACAAATTTCCTTTTTTTTTTTTTTTTACTTTCTCTTGTTTTAAGGGGCCCCTAACTCTTCACCAGCCTTTGACTGTGGAGATGACTCCCAAAGCAGGAGTCCTCACAGGTGGTAGTTGAGCACAGTGCCCCACCCCTGCTATGATAAGCTCAGTTTGCTTTCATCATTTCTTAAAGTCCTGAAGTGCTTACCATTTGATAAAGCCCATTTTTTGAATCACATTATTGAGAGAAGTATAAATCTGCAGTTTAGAAGTCCCTCTGGATGACCGAATAATTATGTAGCTGAAAACATTTCCTTCAAGATTAAAAGCAAAAAGTAATGAAAACGTTCAATTATTAAAGTGGAAAATTTACTTTACTGAAAAACAGTGCCTGCCCAGAAAGCCTACCTAGTAGCAAGCTACACGCCGGAGCACAGTTTACCACCGGGTTGCACAACACATGTAATTCCATGCAGCACCTCTCACCCTGCCACACCGCGCCAGCCGGAGCGAGCCTTGCCATGGGAGGCACGCAGCAGGACCAGGCTGCACCGGACCAGCTCTGTCCCCGGGGCTGCTCCACCACCTGCTGAAGCTGAGCCTGGCCGGGGAATCCAAAGGACTGGAACCTGGCACCCGTACCCAGTCCCCAGTGGCTCCGCGCCGGGCCACCCATCGGGACTGTGGTCTTCGCTTAATCTCAGTCACGCTGAGTGGTATTTCCCTCGGCACCAGCAGAGCCTTCCAGCACGTCCTATGGGCTGAGCTCAGAAGCTGGACTGCTGCAGGTGGTGGACGATGGGTTCACTTTGCTCCCGACTCAAGTGCAACCCGAGAGGTCACAAGTCAAGCATGGCACTCACTGTTACTCATTTTGCTGCTACCTTTTGGGTTAGGTCAATCTTAGAGTCACTTTACAAAGACAACAAAGAGAATGGATTAATGACCTGCTCTCGGGCTCCTTTGTGAATGCACGCAGAGCAGTAGGGCTGTGTTTACATGGCTAAACCTTGTTTAAACACACACGGCACGAGGAAAGGGAAGGGCGCAAGTTGGACATTCGAGAAACAACTTTTATATTTCTTTTTAAATGAAGTTGTTGGAAAAGCTGCTGGCATTTGCAGTAGCCCTGCCCAGCTCAGCTAGTTCTTTAAGACTCAGCATTATAAGGGGAAACGTCTGTGCTGCCCAACCTGATGTCGTGCCTCAACGCTCTCAGGAACCGAATGACGGAAAGCACACTATACACTTTCCTCTAGCAGCAAAGAGGATAGAAGATATCTGAACGCCTACAAGAAGTAGGATGCTTTTTTTTTTTTCAGAACAAACAGAATTACTTGCAAATAAAGGAGAGAGCATCACAGGTTCATATAGTGAGTATGTACACAGATAGCTGTGTACATACTACAAGGATTTCAAATGCATAGCAGCTAGATCTAACTTCCAGTGATGTTAAAAAGCTGTTTGCTACTTATTTCCATGGGCCTACGTGATTTTATATTCAGGAGAATGGGACAGAATGCATTTCTCTCTTGTACACAGAATGCATTTCTCTCTTGTATACAGCAAACTGAGAATCTTGCAATGAAAGGATGCATTGTTTTGTTCCAGCTAAAAGAGAAATAGTTGATGAGTGAATAAGCGTGATCTAAAGCCTATTGAAATCAATGGAAAGATTCTCATTGACTTCTCTAGGCTTTGGATCAAACCTCAAAAGAGCAGCTATTTCTCTCTGATACAGCAAGGAATCAATTCCCTCTCCCAGCGGTACTCTAAATAATTCAATATTTTGTCTCAGATCATTTCCTAAGAAAAATGATGAGGATGTTGTTTAAGTGGGCAATCCCCTGAAGTGACAGAGTTTACCACGCATCCAGCCATGTAAACCCCCCCCCCCACGCTGTATGCAGGCAGCGTCCAAGTGCCCCGCAGGAGCCGAGGCGCCTGCTCACCCTCCACAGAACAAAACACGGCCACGTTTCTCCTCTCATTGGCCAGGGGGACATGTACGGACTTCACTACGTCTAGAGGAATGCCTGCACTGTGACATTTCTTTAAAGAAACAAAATTTTCTTTTTCTTCACTTGAAATCATAAACTCTTTTCTCCTATTTGCACAATTCATTTTGATGCACACAGATGGGCAAAAATTGCACCATTGATTGTGTATTTTACCTACAGCCAATGTGCACACTTTATAGAACAAAACACAACATACAAATGATACCTTTTTTCTTGAGCTCTTTTGTTTCACATGAAAAATGCATCAGTAAGAAGCAGAGCAGCATTACACTGAGGAGGCCTGCCCCAAACCACTGCAAAACCTCGCTAATTTTCTCCCTCCTACCACGACCAGGTGTCTTTCTGCACACTGATCCCTTTTTCTCCTGTAAACCAGAGGATTCTGCTACGAGCTGCCCACAGACAGCCCAGGCACGAGCTGCAGTGCCTGCGCCATGCGGAGGCAGGCAGGAGCCCACCCCGCCTGCAGTCTCGCTTGCTTTCAGCCGGGTGCAGAATACCTGGGAGGTGTTTGCCCATTTGCACACAAGGATGGCAATTTGCAAGAAGACTTTTAAGGGTGGAGGAAAAACACCGCCACTGCCACCACAACCACGCTTCTTCGCTCCCACCAGGCAGCTCCCTCGCACCAGCTGACAACCGCACACGATGAAACCGGTGCGGAGCTGCGGCTGGCACAGCTCTCCCCCGTCTCTCTCACTTCTGATTGAGTTGCAGCTGCGGGGAGCATCGCGCAGCAGCACCTCCGGTGAGCGCAGACGAGGCAGCTCTGGCACACCCACTCCGTTCCATTCCCAGCACAAAGCACAGCACAGCGTGGTCTTTCATCATTGTCTGCGGAGAAGTACGCATCAGCACCGGCCCAAGCATGCTCCTATTTCTCCCCAGCCTCCTTGCTGCATGCTCCCACCCTCGTTCACGGTGCGTTTCACCTAAGCAGGATTATGGAGAGTTGAGCAGGGTTACACTTCCAGGAGCGGGTGGTACTGCAGGTGCCAATCCCAAATTCTCAACCTGGCTCCTCAGCAAAGCCTGGGAATCGTCCCATTGAGATCAGGAGTCTGGCTACCACCGACCGCTCTTCCCTGAGGGCAGGAAGGGACATGGACCCCAGTCTCACTCAGGGCTTCAGCGATGCTTCCCAGAGCCCTGCGGGGTGTTTCTGCCAAATCCCACCTGGCTGCTGCTCGCTGGACATGGCTGGCACAGCCACGGGGCACATCCACCCAAAAACACCCGTCAAAAGCTCCTCACAAGCTATGTAAAATGCACCGCTCAAAGGCCAGGAAGCGCGTGGTCTCAGCACGGCTGGAGAGGGGCGTCCTCAGTGTCGGGATCCAGCCCTGCTCTGCTGTTCACCTGACACTACCATGTACAGATTTCTTTTTTTCCATTAAAGCACTTTTGCATTAGAGAAGATTATACGTGCTCTGAACTGAGCTGAAACCCAAACAAAAAGACTCAGCTTATTTCTGACATTTCTTGCCAGGAAGTGCTCTTTTGGTTTCCAACAGCATCAGGACATTAAGGAATGAGGAAACTTGAAGACAAATGACAAGAAACAGATAATGCAAAACACACACTGTCGAAACTTCTAGTCAGAGAAAAACTTATCTACAGATAGGAGAACATTTGCCAGGAATTTCCACCGTTACTTTTATATTATGGTCAACCAAAATGCCCACATTTTTGGACAAGGCTTCCAAAAAGGCAGCAACTCCCCAGTAGCTTTGTAACTTTCCTTTTAAACACCTTTCCCAAACATTCCACCTCTGATTCCTCCTCCCAAGCTGGCATTTGTTTAAACAATTTGTTACAGTACCAAGTGGGATTTGGCAAAATACCATATTTAGCACTCACTGGACAAAAACCACGAACCTCCTCACTGATTTGCTGCCTATACCTACAAAGATAACGTAACGTCTGCATCACTCAGTTACCTGAATTGCCATAACAATGCTTAGTGCGCCAACAGTAAGACTCAAGCAACAGTCTGAATTCCTTGTTTTAATTAGTATTTCAAGTTTCTTTTTAAAAAGAGCAACCTTTCTTGCAGTTTTTTTAATAAGCAACACAGAAGAGAGTAAATATTATAGTTAGAAGCTATCTTCCAGCACGAAGCATTTAAACTATTTTATATATGAAGGATTTTTACCCATTCGCATGGAGGTGTAGGCACTGCACACAGCGGGCACACGCTTCTTCCACCACCACCATGCATTCACCCCCTTTCCTTCTGCACCAGGCTCCCCAGCTCAACCATGGCACCAGAGAGACCACAATAAGCATCTGTGTGCATCGCAACAGCCTTGCGAATAAGATAGAACAGTGCCTATGTGTCCCTTACACCTGAGCCTCCAGCCACTTTAATCTCTGCGAAAATGGGGATGAGAAACTCACAATTCCGCAAGTAAAGGGGGAAGAGAGTATGAGGATTTCATAGTTACAGATATCTAACCACAAAAGGAATTCACTGCTAAAAGAACATCTCCTCTCCTAATGAGCAATTTTACACAGCAACGAATAAAGTAAGTTTGAGAGCTGCCATTTATTACAGGGAAATTAGAACTGCTCAGATGGCACAGAACGCATTCACTGGGGAAGACACTGCGTGCAGCTCTCAGACGTATCAACTGCTGACTGGGGGGATGCTCGGCTTTTCCTTCTGCCAGCCCTGTGTGTGTATTCACACATGCTCACTGGTGCTGACAGAGGCTCTGCAAGAGCTGGGCTGCAGCTGCATGCCGGCACGGCACGGCACGGCACGGCACGGCACGGCACGGCACGGCACGGCACGGCACGGCACCCGGGGCTCGCGGCAGGTCCCACACCGGTGGGAGATGTGCGCGGGGCTGCCGTGCTGTGGGCCCTTTCATTACGTACTTTCTGCTCCTGCCTCCATAACTTTTCAGAAGCTGGCGGAGCCTTTACAATTTAATTGGTGTTGACACCTTTTGAAGCAATGCCTGGAGGCGCGAGGGTCATTGTCTGCTCTTCCCTGCCTTTCTGAGGCCGCCTGCATTCGACCGCCCCGCAGCCCGTGGTGCTGTGCTGGCCCCTGCACTCTGCATTCATGTTTGTGCTTGTACCGGGTCCCCTTACAAGGACCCTTGTTAAACGCCCAGCAGGCAGCACTGAATAGAGATTTTGACTATCTGGGATTTGAAGGCCTTTAGCAATAATGCAGAAAGCCCTGAACACACAAAAGTATCCCAGTAGCAGCGGGGCATTAACGTAATCGCGCATTTATGCCACGGGACCTCAGGACCAAGCTCCTTGCTGTCGATTCACTGGCTATTAAGCCCTGGTAATTAGGTGGTTTCCCGTGACTTTTCTTTCTTGGGATTCACCAGCTATCCTTTTCCATATGTCCCTTTATCCCAGAGCTGCTGTACACCCTCACACGTGCAATAAGCTGGGCAGATGGCACCGTGCGCCAGGCTCTGCGCAGCCAAAGCCCATTCAAACCAAGTGAAAAGGTTCAGCACAGCATTCCCAAAGCTGCCTGGGAAACCTGGATCCAAAATCCATGGAGTTCCCCTGGCTTCACGATGGCAATCACATCTTTCCGGGCTCAGCCCCAGAGCAGCACCTCCAGGAAGACGGATGGAGTCCCAAGGCCATGCAGGAGCCAGGGGGAGGCAGCCCCCGGTTCCCCAACATCACACCAGGCCCTGCCAGGCCCACACAGCAGCCGCCACAGGAGGGAGATGCTATCAGCACTCTGACAACCATCTCCCACCTCAAAAACAACTTTTAACGTGTGTTTCAGTGACTTTTCCCTGGTTTAAGTAAATAAAGATCGACTCACTCTGCTCAGTCCTAAACACCAGCCAGCTTGGGGCCACACCTTAGTAAAACTCAGCCTTAAGCTCTGTATTAAGACAGTGAAAAAGCTAAGAGCATAACCAACTACAACGCAAAGGGAAGTTTCAGCTAGACAGGCAAATTTCAGATATTAAGGTCCGGCCAGGACAACCTCAGTGGCAATTCCCTATTTGAAAAATTCCCTCCCCTCCCCAAAAGCAGCATCACCAGCCAAGCCTGATGGCTGGGCTTCACATTTTCCAGCTCTCCCTTTGCCACATTTAGCCTGCTTTTTCCCATTCGTTCTGAAACCCAGAAGCTCACCTGCAGGGACACAACGAGCGAGACTTGTGATGTGATGCTAGCAGCTGCTCCCACTTTGGGCTCCCCTCTGTCCTTTGCCACCCGTGGGGTGCACCCCACAGACATGGGGTGTGCCCCCAGACCTCTGCCCTCATCGAGCCCCCATGTACAAGGACTGCACCTCTGGGCTCCTCGTGCGAGCCAGCGCCATGCCCCTGTGCTTCTGCCACCTCAAATCAACACAAGAATTGCTCAGACGTGGAATAAAAACAACTTTCCGAACACCGACAAACCTGCGTTCAACTGTGATAAAGGCCTTACCTTTATGGCCTACAAAATCCCTCTCTATCTTTCAGTGTGCTTTTCCTCTGGCACGGCGCATGGGTCTTTCTGGAAGTACTTCAAAGTCAAAAGACTCAGGGAAAACAAGCCCTGGGGCACAGCAGAAGAAAGGAGAGGCCAGGCTGGCCTGGCTATGAACAGACACGATGGAGAGTTTCACAGAAACCACCCCCGATGACAGGTGACAGGTATGCTGTCTCACCCAGCCAAATGCAAAGAAGGCCAAGCACGGCTCCCAGCCGCGACACGCTTCACGCTGCACTGCTGGCTCAGCCCAGCTGGGTTTTCCTCTGGCTGACAGGGGAAAACGCTGCCTGCAGAATAGGAGCGGCCTGGGAGCAGCACCAGCAGTGCCAATTTGCTGCCCCGGCACAGGAACAAAGTCACAGGATGAGGACTGACCATGTCTGGAGAGGTGGCTGCAGGCACCCGCAGCTGAGTTAAGGGCATAGCTGGGGCAGGCCCTCTCTGCTCCCCTGTTTTCATCATCTCATGCTCACAGAGCCTGCAGGAGAGGAAGGAAGGTAGCTGATAAAAAAAAAATACAGAAGCTCCTTGAGACCAGCTGCTCCATCATGCAAGTTCAGCCCAAGGCATTCCTTGCAATGACGAGGCTGAAACTAAAAGCCTTTCCTCACAGAGGCAAGGACCCTACAGAGCACATTGCAAAGCACAGGATGTTATTTATCTGCATACACAACAATCATATCTGCTCGAATGAGAGGCTGTAAGGGGCCTTTGTGCCCTTTCATTTAGCAGCCTTTAATAAAGTTATTCTCCATCATTGCACCCAGACTCTTCCTGAATCCAGACAGACTTCTGATACCCCTGCCTAGGAAAAGCCCTATTCCAGAATCATGATACTTATTTAAAATATCTGCTGTTCCTTTAGTGAATCAGACATAAAAGCACAAAGTACAGGAACTGTCCCCACAGGTAGAAGAGCATTCTGACCTCATACGCTTATCTTAATTCAAAAGGCTATGGAGAAAACATCATTTCCATTTAGGAAATGTTCAGTATCCTACTTTTGTGTTTTTATTTTTAATTCTACTCTATTTTCACTGAGATGGGACAAGCAGGTGCCGTTCAAAGACTTCTACGGCCAGTATCTGCTGAGCTGAAAGATGCCCTGTGTCTGCCCAACACACGCTGTGTGGGACAGCTCTTGTGCACTGAACGATCCTACCTCTATGCCTCGGCACAGGCAGGCAAGAAGGGCTGTCCCTCTTCTCTTTAGTACCTACCAAGGACAGGTTATGTTTAGCCACAGTCTACATCTAGCAAGGCACAAAGGCTTCTCCAACATCTGCTACTCATACCTGTATCGCTGGGGCTAAATAGTCATGCTGATTACAACACACTCCAAAATCAGGTCATTTAGAGAGACCAGGACCCACAAAGTCAAAGTAAGTATTTTGCTAAATTTACAGTGGGACTTCACTCTACTCCAGGTTGGATTTACTTCTGCCCTGGTTGTCTTTTAGGCATTTACCTCTGGTTGACAGGACACTGAAGATGAAACCATCCATCCGATGCTAATTATCAAAAGAGCAATGCTGATCCCACCAGGCATCAGAGTGGGGATTAAAAATGAGGGAAGAAGCCACCCCAGCTCACTGGACACACTTCAAAATCCTTTCCTCTCTGCACCCTGCATTTGCTCTTTATTAAAGTAAAAAATAATAATGCAGTGTTTACTTGGTGTGCAGGGTAGCTGTAAAATTTAATTAATCACTGTAACTTAGCCTGCTGAGATTTTTAAATGAAAACAAACATAAAAATGCAGTTTTCTATAAATAAAAAAAAAATCAAAATTGCCTAACTTCCTGCTTTTATATTGTTCCTTACAGGATCAATGGTTGGACACTGCCTACAGTCCTGATTCAGCAAATTACTTGGAAGTAAGCACATACTCAGGCCAATGGACACTAAAGCATGCGTTGATATGGTTGACTAAGGACAAACTTACATTGGTGCCCTGAAGACTCTCTGCTTCCATTTCCTCCATCCCCCTCTGACAGAGTCCAAATTACCAAGGGATCCTTCCTTCCTTGCTCTCCAATTCCCAAAGGCAGCTCTGCAGCTCTAGTCAGCCATATAAAGTGCGAGCCCTTACTTCATACAACCTCTCACTTCATGCAAACCCCCATGGGTCTGAAGGAGGGGGCTCACTGCATGCCCCGTTACTGCAAACAATAACCGCAGCGAGGATCACTGATCTTGAAGACCCAAGATTCCCTCGCTCAGAGAAGCACTTGCCTGGGATTTGCCCCAGGGTGTAACACATGAATGCACACGGTGATGCAAAACGTGAACGCTGTATCTCAGGCAAGGGTTTCTTTTGTCTTCTGGGTAATTCGGTTTCATCATACCGATGTATACTGTTACAAGCTGAAAATCCCCACAGATCTCCTCCCTTTTAAATCAGATATGCTAGGCAAGAGCAAACACTCTTTTTGCCCTAATTTACAGCCTTAAATAAAGATTAAGGACATAGGGTTGGGATGAGCACAGAAGGAACCCACACACACACAAACACATAGGTATTTTCACTCTTCCCATCTCAACAAAAAGCCTCGAGGCTTAATTCTTGAGTTACAGGGGAAATCAGACAGGGAAGAGGGCCCTTAGTGAGGCACAATAACACACGCGAGTTTTCTTGGATCAATTGCCGGCATTGACACCGCATCCTTCAGCTCACAGCCTGTGATGGATGGCGCCCAGCAGCCTGGTGAGAGCGGCAGCCTGGGTGACCGCACACCCTCCTCGCTGCCTGATGGATGGGGGAACTTGGGAGAGACACGGGGTGTGGGAGCTGGAGTGGTAAATGTTTTCATCTCTCTCTTTTATGATCTTCCTCTCTCCATTTATATAGGACATTTTAGAGATTGAGCTCTGTTACAAACTATTAGCCCAAGGCAGTGGGTTGCGGAAGTGAGATTTCATGGAAAGACAGAGCACAAGAAAGTGTGAACAACTGGAACTACATGTGATATTAGTGGTTTGTTGTTGAAGGGATTTCTGTTTGGATTGTAGATCAGACAGTTGCCTTGATGTACTGGAATGAAAATCAGCACCCAATGTGCCTAGAGACAAACCACAGAACTGTCAAAAAACACTTTTTGCTTTTTATCTCCAAGGATCTTGAATTTGAAATGAAAAGTCCCCATTCACCCACCCAACAAAAAAATACAGCTCTGCAATCACGGAGCTGTGCAGTACCACACTACAGAAAATTACACAAACAACTCCCCCCAAAAGCACCAAAATTAATCATCTGTGTAGCCAATTGCCCAGATATATTGTCACGCTTCATGACACTGGAGAGCCTACCTGTAAGCAATCCCATCGTTAATAACAACCAAGAGCCACAGAAGTACCCATTTGGATTGACCAGCTGTCAAGCTAGGGCAATTCTAGTGAATTCAATTTTTATTCTGCATTTTCTTTCATACAGTAAAGACCATGGCATTTGCTAATTATATTGTGACCTGTACGTGATCAGTTTCCCCGTGCTGGAGCACCAGCTCATGTCCGTGTGACCTCCCTGCCCACCAGTACCCGTGCATTGGCACTGGCTGAGGGCAGAGGCCAGTGCTTGCGCACCATACCACAAGCTGTAAGCGACGCGATGCTTGCCATGCGTAAAATGCTTATCTTTGGTGGAGCTTGTGCATGCAGGCAGTGCAATGGCTTCTCTGAAAACAACCACAAAAACACTCATTTAAATGGCAGCAAGCAGTATATGACTTCCAAGAATTTTTCTAGTCTCTTAACCAGTTACTGTGCTTAACTACCAAGATGAGGCAGCTGGAGCAATGGAAACCATGTCTTTCGCAGGAATGTGTGCTGGGGATGGAAACATGAGAGGCTCCTAAAAACATGCACGCAAAAATCCACACAGAATCTGTACATGGAAAGGGATGCCTGGGACATGCAGAAACACCCTGATTCTTCAACAGTATGCCAATCTCACTCAGATGCTTCAGTTTAAATCAAGATGAGCAGTGATGCAATGCTATGAGGTCCTGCATGGTACTTGTTTGGGTTTACTACCAACAAGCCAAGGTAGGAAACACTGTGTGAAAATTAATTTTTGTGGACAAATTATGGAACTGTATTTGATGACTAAGTAGTCTTGCAGGAACTCTACAGCTGATTGAAATTAAAAATACTACCTACAACTTGTTACAATAGCTCTTTTTGTCCCTTTAATTGTGACAGGACTAGCTGCAAGACTTGCTTCCTGTCACATAAATGGTTTTCCACTCAGAGGCAAACCAAACTGCCTACTGGGAGAACCCTGGAATGGAAACAGCTGAGGAGCAGAAGTCCCAGTTGTGAGGAACTGAGGGCTTTAACCAAAGGGAAATGTTGTTTTCCTTATTAAATTAATCCATTTACAAAATATGAGATCATAGAAGGAAAGGGGAGTTCCCTTTGTTAAATATTTACCATTAAATCTCTGCAGGGACTCCTACCATAAGTTAGATCCTGGCTGGAATTAGAGATCAAGAGAATTACAGTCAGATATTTCCTGCACAACAGTGCACGCAATGCCTACAGGGTAGGACAAAAATCTTTGCCCTGAAGACAGCATTAAAGACGGAAGTGTCTTCTCTCTCTGAGTACACCTCTAGTCGCTGTAGGTTCCTCTCCTTTTTCTGTCCCTCATTGATATTTACTAAATTACTTCATATGAAAACTTGAGATCTTAGGGCAATGTTTTTAAAGATAGGAAACTAAATGTTCACATTTAAATACACAACTTGATTTTCAAAATTATAGGCTATCATTAGTGGACTTAAAAACAGTTTTAGCTTTTATTAAAATTATTTTCACAAGGCTTTTTAGATCATTTATAGAACAATTTCATATTTTATCTCCCTTTGCCTTTATGTGAGATGGAAATTCAGAATGAACCAAAGCAAAACGGCTTTGGGAACATGCACATTCCAAAAAAAAAACAACAACAACAAAAAAAAAACACATTTTCACAATTAAGTAGGAATATATTCGAAACATTTCTTTAGTAAATCCATAAACAAAAATGGCAGTTGTCAGATCCTAAGGAGATAGCTGGATGATGCACACCTCAGGAAAAGTTTGCCTGCTCGGTCATCAAGTCACACACGGCATTCAGCTTGTCCATGAGTATCAGGAATGTAGCTTTTTGTTCTACCTCAACAAGCAAAATACCACACCATTAGAACACTTTCCCATTACCTCCCACCTTCCTAATGCTCAAAGCAAAAACTCATTGGCCAACTGTGTTCATCCCAGGCAACAGCAATGATAAGGAACCTAGACAAGACAACATTGATGAAGACAACAGAGGAGGACTATAAGATCCAACAGCTCGGCGTGGCAAATGGCACATCAGGCTGTATTCGATGGCCAATATTCTGACTGGTTTGGGTCACCCAAAGAAAAGTTAAATCTCGTTTATTCTGACAGGAAAACCATGGGAAGAAAGAAGAAGTGTCTGAGAAGGCCTCCAGAGGAACCCAGCGAGGGTGACTAATGTTTTGGTTACAGTTGCAAGTTGCTCTGGCAACCATGGGAGATTCCAGGAATGCCTTCACCCACAGCTCTTCCACACAACAAAGCCTAAACTTGTCTGGAGTATGTTTAGGTTTCATATAGTTCAGGCACACCTCATTTGTAAATAGGCCGTGTCACTTTTAATAGAAATACTTGTTCTCAAAACAAGTCCAAATAAGGCAGTTAGCATGACTTCAGACGAGAAAATAATTCCAGGAGATTGCGAATTTCTGCAGCCTTTCACCCTCAAAGTCCAGTCCCAAAAAGCAAGTCCCAGTGTTGCAGCCCCAGAATGATGGAAGTGGCTGTGAAAGGGGTCTAAGTCCCTCAGAGACTGTAAGTGCCTCAAGAGATTCTTGGTGGCCATTTTGAATGACTCTGTTTCCATTCTGTTGAGGTTTCCACACAACTCATGGAGTGAGCTAATGCATCTTGAAATGGCCCCTAAGCAAAACAAGTACTAAATTTTATCTCTGGAGTTGGTAAGATTCACTGAAAGCAGAAGATTTTAGCATTAAGGACCTAAGCAGTCTGATTTTTTCTTCTCCCGAGGTTGCTTTATCTGCAGTATGCTGCTTTCCTCCAGTCACTGGTGAGCCCTGAGGTATTCTGACAGCCCCAAAGTATTGTACTAAGGCGAGCATAAAAACTGGTGCAGGACTTGACCCATCTCCACTAACCTGACTTTTGTCTGGTATCCTATCTGCTGATTCAATATGGGAACCAGTCAGAGTCTGTATCACCATTAATCAACAAGATGGCACCAGTGGGAGGGAAGAGGTTCTCACTGGCTTTGTGACTTCCATGTGGCACAACACATGAAAGATTAGGGTCAAAACACACCATCAAACAAATATAATTCCTGGCCTTCAACTTAAGTCATGCAACTGTCACCTTTTCACCTTCAGCTCTCCATGATTTCAGGCCAGAGCAGCCTGCTGTTGTTACTTGAGAGGTGCTACATGGAGTGGACAGAAATCCATATTGAGCAAAGCCCACGTGCAGAATAACTCATCATCCTCCTGGCCTAGAGACCCAACACGCCATGGATGTGGAAAATGCAAAAATACGACCCTTAAAGAACATTAAAAGCTCTTCTTCCAAGGCAAGGATGAGGCACACTGAAAAACAAGCGCTCACTATACTCACTTTAACAAGCAAAAGATACAGACTTTGCACTGCCAGTCCTGAATCTTTTACAAGCACTTGGATCTTCATTTTCCTGATATATCTCCAAGTCAGTCAAACTTCCAGAATTACCCCCTAAATTTGCATGGCAATGAAACACACAAGAAGACATGCATTTATCAATGTTACTTAAGAAAGTTAACATGATATAATAGAGAATCAATCACTGTTGAAAGAAAAACAGAAGGGCAAAATAAAAGGCCTCCACCTGCTTTTAATTTGAACCCACACCACAAGGGAGAAGTTAAAACTCAAACAGGTATATACACTCCTTTGAAAGGCTAGGTTTGTGTCTGAACAAAAGAAAGAGGCTTTTCACTTACATCCTGTGGTATCAAAGAGCCCATTAAAAACCAATAAAATATTATGAAGCTTTTTCCCTTTGTGGAAAAGTGCAATTAATATCCTTCAGCAGATGATTATTGATTTTTATAAAGCAATTTACAGGCTTCTAAAGTCATGATTATTCAACCCTCTGGGTGCCAGAAAGGAAGAGTTTTCAGAGGTAAGGACTGCATGCTCATTTCCACATCAGCACGGCCAGAATTTACAGACTCCTGATTTTTTTTTGCCCCCCGGATATTTTTTGTTGTTGTTGATGTTGCAGCGCTCCAGCACAGGATTAACCCTTTCATCCCCTCCCACCTGAGACAGATCTTTTTTTTTTGTGACTGGTTCTTGAAGTATATCGCCTGTCAGATATTCATCCACTACTCGCGGCTGGCGGGTTGGATGCTCAGCAGAGTAGACTTCATGTCAGAAAATCAGCAGCTGCTCATATATCACACTGGTCATTAGTAGAGGATCATTCTGGACCTTTGCCCACAGCACCTTGCTATGGCAAGAGAAGGGCTATAAAACCCTAGGCCCTGTCAGCTGTTGTCATTTAGGTGAGAATTTATCAGGTCTCAGAGTGCCCTCTGACTGGATTATTATGAATAATGAATGAAGCTTTATGCCACACTGAGGCATTAATAAGACTGGGATGACTGGGAGAAATTCAGTACAACATCATAGCGGTAACTTTCTGCGAGCAAGTACACAGCTGGTGGGCTCGCTGAATTTAGCTTATGTTAGATACTGCGACTGAAATGAGGATCTCATTTAATTATTAAGCAAGCAGTGCAATGCTTCTGGTGTAGCCTATGGGTGGTATTACTGACCCACTCGTGGAGAGCTTTCTACAAAAGGCTTTCTACCCTCTAACCAAACTAATTCTGCTCTTAAGAAGCCAAATTAGTGACACCCCCCCGAACACAAATGCTAATCTTCATAATTATTTTTAACCCAAATTAAAAAGATGCAAGATCAACGATATAACAATAATTCTCTAAAATCTCCTAACACAGAAGTAGTCTAACCTGTTGGTGGTACTCTGAGGATGTTAGTCAGGATTACTGATTTTCTTCCTTATTTTTCCTCAGTTCATTCACTACATATACCATATCCCTATGGCGCATAAATGAGAAACAGAGAAAGGAGGAGACAAAAAGGCAGCCACTGACCTAACCAGGAAAAAAAAAAAAAAAAGGGCAAAAAAAGGCAGATGCACAGCAGAGACTATTGGCAATAATCAACCTCCTGGTGCGGCAGTTCCAGCTGCACTCCAGAGGCCCAAGCCCACAGAGCTGACAAGCACTGGAGGCTGTCATTTATCTTGGTACCAGCATTGCCAGGAAAATGATGTTATAGGGTGAAATTCACTTTTACAGACTATGTAATCTCTTAGGTGCATAATATCATTAAAACCTTAGGCTCTTACTGTCTTGTATTGCTGTGTACTCAGCTAAACCAGCATGGTATCTTTCAAATTAAGATGTCATCTCTTGAGTAACTTTTTTTTTTTTTTTTTTTTTTGCTGTTTTCCCCTTTTAATCTGACATGCAGCCTCCAGCCAATCCTTGCTAATGCTACGCCAGATCCCACTTCTTTCAAACGGCCTGAGAAGAGGAGGCAGTGAAGCAGGACCCAGCCTGAGCAGCACTGAGTGCAGGCAGCACCTCTCAGCTAGGAACACGGCACACACGAAGGGTTCATTCAGTTAATTACTGATCATGGCAGGCAGCTCTAGGACTTGGACCAACTCCAACACCAACCTCTCAACTACCTTTTCTTTTATTTTAAACAAACAAAAAAAAGAGCCACCAATGCACAGCCAAATTATGAGCACAGAGAAACTTGCTCTTTTTAAAGGAACATGACTACATGACTTTTTGTCAGGGGCTGGATATAGGAATCACTCAGTTAAAAAAGGTTCTGTTTTCAGCTTTGTCGTACAGCAAGAAATGGAGACCAGAAGGGTGACACGAACCAGGGCTCATGGCAGACTGGAAGCAGAGCAATGATCTGGTGGGTAGCCTATGAGACCCAGCCTGCGCAACCAGCAGCAAACCGGGCACTTGTTCACCGTGGCACCTGAATCTGATATGCAATTACGTTAGAGAGGTTTAGGAAGCTTCTGTCCCAAAGTATGTATCAACGTTATCATCCTGGATACTATTCATGTTACAAACTTTTAAACATGGTCACAGTATAGCAGCCCTCAAAACATATAGTTGGTAAATTAAAAAGCTTTGGTTTATCCTTACTTAATGCATTCACAAATGTTGCTGTTTCTGCTTTTTGGCCATAGTTTTTTGGATCTGACCCTCAGAGAGAACTCATTTTCCATTGCAAATGTTCAAGATCTTAAATTCTTAGTCAGATTTTACTTAAAGAAAATAAAGAAATAAACAACTCCAGAAGTTAAACTTTTTCAAACAGTACAAAAGAAAAGTTCCTAGAAGAGCAAATTTCATTGTAATAAAGGAAGTCAGTAGTCTCCAATTTGCAGTGATAACATAGCCTTTTTTCCATATTTCTGCTATTTCTTTGCAAAAAGGAAATTACAAATATGATGACAATTCCTTAATTTCTTTAGAACCTAGAAATAACGTTAAATGTTTGATTTTCTTTTTTGTGTGTGTTAGAGACTTCTAATTATAACAAAATTTCATGTAAACTGGAACTCTGAAACCACAATGTACAACAACTACTGAAACAGAAAGATTCCTATCAACTTTTCCTTTCACTGGATTTAAAATATTTATCATGAACATCACTCACTTGATATTTTGTGGATAATACCTTTATATTTTCCTGCTTTGATCTAGAATGGCTCGTATTTGCATCCTGACACTTTCGTTACATACAGGGAATTTACAGATGGCAGTGTAGTCATATGGTTTTCTAACTCAAGGGTCTCTTCTTATATCAGTCTTCCTTGCAATGGGTCAGGAAGATGAATAATCTGTGCTTAAGTTCACAATGGTGAAACCAGCTTTGAAAAGCTTTTTAGAAAGCTAGGAAATAGAAAAGTTGAGATTTCTTTTTTTTTTTGTTTTTATTATTATATTAAATTATGACTTTAAGTGGTTTTCATGGTTGCAGGAAAATTTGAATGTTCCCAGCACTTTTTTCTCCAAGAGCCTCCACTTTTGCTAAGAACAGGCACAGCCCTAGGTTGGATGAGCAGCAGCAAGAGTGGGAGTAAAAAGCAGAGCTGCCGGCCCCTTTGTTAATTAAATGACAGCTAGGGTTTGGGCTTTTTGTTTGTTTATTATTTTTTAGGGGGCCTATGGGAATCTGGACAAGAGGAACCAGGCATTCACCTTGCTTCAGTTTCCTGTGTCACATTGCCCTGCTGAGGCTGGGCTGCATTTGTAGCAGTGATGGTTGATAACATCATTTCTTGGTAGATGTCTGCCAAGGATTTCCCCCCCTGTTCCCCATTACTGCCTTCTCTGGCCGAGGAAAGGAAAAAAGAAAGGGCACTTTGGATATGAAGCGTTTACTTAGAGTGCATTTATAAAGGAGGTTGCACATCCTAAAAGACACTGTATTTTAAATTAAACTTTTTTTAAATTGCAGCACAAGGTAAAGAGAAACCTGCCTACCCCCAGCCAAGTGAATCCTCACAATGTAATTAAGCAACACACCACAGCCCAAGTTGTTTTTCTAACTGGCAAAAGGTTTGGTTTTGTTCGTTCTCTATTTTTTAAATAATATTTGCTAATTCAGATGTCTTGCTGCAAAACACCGTTGTCAGTGACACTTAAAATGTGATATATATATATAAGTCACTGCACCATGGTAGGTGAGGGTTTGCCTATGCAGTTACTCCTGAGTGATCATAACATTGCAAAATGCTCTCGTGTTTCACAAAGCATTACCACAATTCACTGCGTCTCATCTTACAGAGGCAAACTCACTCCGGGCTTTCAAAGTCCAGAACTACAGAAAGCAGAACAATAAGGTTCTTGAGGAAAGACAGGAAGAAAATTGGTAATTTGTAAATAACGGGTAAAAGTACGTTCACTGGAATGATTTGCAAATTCAGTTGCATTCTGACTACTGAAAATAACCAAACGCATGGAAGTTAAACTGCTCAAAGTGTTGAAGTGTTCCCTGCCTGCTTGGGCACTGTGCAGTGCTGAGTTTTCACGTGGGAACCATCTCACCTTTTCCTGGTGTGCCATTACAATGGAGCCAATACCTTTGAGAAAACACTGCATGGAAAGCCCCTACATCAGAGCTCACACTTGCAGCAAAGCAAGCTATACGAGCACAGTGGGACATGTCTCCTTTGAGGCACCCATGCTTTTAGAGCATGCCTTTGGGTGCTGGGGACAACTGATAAGCCATGCATCCACCATCCCTTTGGGAAAGCATTTTCCCCAGTGAAACTGCAGCAGATTCAGGAGACGAACCTTCCTGCTCCCGCCCCACCCCTGCACTCAGATGATCCAGTACCTTCTGGCAGAGCTCCACAGCTTCTCCTGTCAAGAGGGCTCAGCATTGTTCCATGCAGGAGCTCTATGGATCTCCTTGGACCAAAGGAAGTAACAGAGATCACATCCAGTTGTGTTTTCCATCGTCCATACTGCTGTGAAGTCTTTACAGCAGAAAGCACAATTAGACACTCTGCCCAAAAGGAAAACATACAAATCCCTTAGTAGAAGAGCTAAAAGTCTGCACTTGCTACCTTTTCTGACCATTTGGATCTTTGACTCTATTTTCTTCTGCTTGCTGAAGCTATTTCCTTCATTTTAGTACTTCAGATTTGGGTTAAGTCAAATTTCTGTGCGGTCTGTTGGTGGGCACCCCTCCCTTTGTGCTTTGGATGAAAGCTGCAGACAGCCATGCTCACATATCTCCTTTTAAAACACAAGACTGTTCCTGCAGGGAGACAGCACTATTTTTAGGCGGCATAATCTAGGAATATCGGTATAATAACCTTTTAATTGTAATTGAACTAATGGACACATCTAAGAATACGAACACTGGCTAACCAGCTTTATTTTATTATAAGCAATAATGAGTAGCTACCCATTCATTTTAAAACTTGATGTATACATAGTAAAGTTAATAAGAACCTAGAGTCAATTAAAATAACAATTAGGGCATTTTATTGATTTCCAGATTCCTCCAGCTACCTTTTATCTGTAGTAATTTTGTGGCACATAGCACACTGATCTTGTAGCTTCTAAGGAAAACAATCATTTCCACTTAAAAGCTGTATTTACTACAATTGAGCCAAACAAGCTGCTTTAACAATCTCTGGTTTACTATTATATATGTCTAATCTACTTCATTTATGCTATTTTGTAAGCTTGAAAAAATGTTTTTAAGCTTTAAAATTTCTTAAACTTGGATTAGGAGAGTCTGGGATAGATGGAAGAAAAGAATAGTCTTAACCAGCCCATATTTTGTATGTGCTAATTCAAGGTTCTGTTCTGAAGAACTTTTTTTTTCTAAATTTATTTCCAACTACTTTTGTTTTCCTTGAGGGACCTTTGAAACACTATATTGCTACTTTTCATGTTTTTTATTTGCCCTCTGGAACAATAAAGGCTCAAAGGTTCATAAATATGCATTCTGTAAATGTATTATGCTGACAAAGTGTTGCTCAGATAGCTGCTCTTGCCTTTAGGGAATGAATAAGTTTACAGCATGCTTAAACAACAGTGTAAGGGGAAAGAGAGAGAGGGAGAGAGCTGTGTCAGCGTGTGGGCTGAAAATGGAACAAAAGAGGTATCCTGAATGCGCAGAGAAAATAGAAAATAAAGTTAGACAGGACACCCAGCTAGAGCTTTGGAGTAAGGGTGGCAGTGTTACTCACTAATGATGCTTTTGAGGGGGCATCATAGATTTATCTCCAGGAAAGCTACACAGCCAAGACATCATAAAATATCCAACTCTATTTGCTAATTTTAGCATGTGAATTGGGGTAATTCCTTTGTTCCTCCCAAAACGGCCAGTTCCTGGCAGGGTTCTTGTCCGTGTTAACTCTCATCCCACCAGACACAGATCTAACTCAGCTTTGCTCATCTCTGGCTCGCTGGAAGCTTAGGGCTAATGCTTGTCCATATGTGCGCTTTAGGTAGGAAGAAAACACTTAGCAATTAAAAATACCATTTAAACACATACCTCCAAATTGGCATATTAATGAACATTGATGTGACAGTAGGTTTTGACAGACAAGCCTCAGGACTAGCCAAAGAAGGAGAGATGAGGAACACGCTTATATCTGAAATAAAAGCTGCTGACAACCCTTCCATCACATTTTTAATACCAGGCATTTCTTAAATGCTGGGAGTTCATGTCCAGGTTTAGGAGCAGGGGCAGCAGGGAGACACATCACAAATAGCAAAATGTCACATGCGGTATTGCACATCAAACTGCAATAAACCTGGAGATAGCAACATTTCGCAGCAATGCTTCTCCTCTTCTGAGCAGCCAGTAACACAACCAACTCGGTTCAACTTACTTCCATCCCCACCTGACAGCACATATAACTAGAGAGACATGCTATGCCTCTGCCCTTTGCAGGATGATGACTCCTGCAAAGTTATATCTCTATTTACTGCTAAACATGCCAGTACTGCAAGGCTACAGGTGATCTCTTAGACCTACAAATCTTAAGTCCCTGTGGTTTTGTATGGATAAAATCCTTAGCGATAAAGTACCCAGGCAGTTATTACTTCCGATTTCTTCGTAGTCTTTGAGCTATTGGCTAAATGTCTCCTAAGCAAATACATTTTCCCACTTCATCATGTAGGCTCATGCCTGGTTCTTTTCTTGGTGAGTGTTTTCGGATCATCTGTCATATGTCAACACATGGCTGCAAAGAATATTATTTGTGGCTTGAGATTGTTCTCAGACTAATTAGGTCTTTCTAAGCATTGTACCTTTCCTGGTCTCCTTCACTTCATTCTTCTTCCACTTTAATGTTATACCTCTTTCAGGCCAGGAGTAATATCTAAAGCTTCTCAATATTTACTTCCTATTAGCTTTTTCATTCTTGCTTTGTTTCCTCTTCTCAACTGTGAACAAAAGCAATATCCAATAGTAGATTTTAAGGATGCTCTTCTAGCTATGTAAACATTTAACAATGCTTTCAAAAGTAAAATATTAACAAAGCCCCTTCAATTAATCTCTGCTATGTTGCATTATAGTATTCTCAAAAATATCCCTCATTAAATTAAAACCCAGTTGAAAAATCACTTGCATTCACTATATGCAATGAAGAAAACTATATAGTTTCCAATCTGAAGTTATTCTCTCCAGAGAAGGCAGGTCTTTGCAAAAGTTATAATCAAGCTATGCACCATCAAAACCAGCTCACAGCACCGCAAAGAAAACATAGCAAAATATGCTTCCTGAAACCAGATTCCAGACATATGTAAGTCTGCTTTGCTGTCTGCTGTTCAGCAAAGCCCCAGACACTGCTTACGGCAAGTTTTGGTGTTTGAGAGCCTCGCATCCTCAATTAGCCCTCTGTTTATCCCCAGCACTTATCCACCTTGAAGCGCCTGAATTCAATGTGCTCTGCAGCAGCCAAGCTGGGGTCAGTGATGCCCACCCACCTCAAAAGTCTGGAAAGATATCCTGCTAGATAGAGAAATATGGTAAAAGGACTTGAAGGGAGTGGTGAAGGCTCTCCAAGAGGTTTTCCCTGTGAACGAGGATGACGAGGCAGCCAGATGAACATATCTTCTGCAGGGAACGCGTGAACTGCCTCCTCACTCCCACCCCCAGCCTTCCACGTGCAGCAGCAGGGGTCTAACAGCCTAAGAAACCTTGAGCACGGAAGAGCTAAAACTCCTCCAATAGGCACATGAAGTTGAAAACAACAAAATAAATAAAAAGAATCATTTCACTTGTCTTTACAACTGTTCTTACAACTCTGTGCGCTGACACTTTTGCCATCCTAATTTTCCTTTGCTGATAAACACTTGATCTGCCCAAGCATACAGTTATTTCCATAAAGCTCTTTTGTTTTCCTTAGTTAAAATTATAGAAGTTGCCACCTTTGATGTACTGTGTGTTCCTACACCTAAAATTGAAACGTTAGCCCAGTATTTGACAACCTTTTTCAGGCAGCGCCTCTGGATTCAATGCAACCCAAACCCACTGGCACCCTCAAAAGCCTACTTCAGAGCGCAGAATAAAAACAGCAATTTCCTTGCCTAAAATGGAGCAATCTCCCTCTTCTCCCACTAAGACAGTATCAGTAAGTTTTCTTAAAAGTTTATCTTGACATGATTAAAACATTAACTTGCATAAACAGAGCAGTGCATTCCCTGAGAAAATCTGGGGGAAAAAAAGTGTTACAAAAATGCCTTTACGTATATTAAGAATAAAGAACTTCAATCTGTTTTCAGAGCAAATCTCAACACCCACTCAACTGGCAAATTGATTTAGTAACTCCTAAACACTCTTGCACAGCATGGACTTGGAGCTAAAAGGAGCTGCACTACTGTGGGACGTCCTCTAGAGGTATGGCAGCAGCGCAGGGGGCTTCTCCCACTGGCCTGGGGCTGCGTCAGACAGCTCAGACCTAGCCTGAGCTCAGTCCGCAGGCACAGCCAGCACTGGCTCAGCACCTCCACACCACTCTGTACCTGTTTTGTTCCCCATGAAACAGCACTGACTGCAAATGGGGGGGTGAAGTTAAATTGTTTGCCGCTACTTCAATTATGCCCACTGCTAGTAAAAAGAAGATTTCCCAGTATGGACCAGGCTGGGTTTTAAATTGCTATTGTATGGAATAAATCCTTCATGGTCAATGTAGGACGAAGGAAGGGGAATATAACAATCTGACTGCCAGCCAGGTTGTTCAGTCTGTAAGCATTCAACGGCAGAAGAAAGGGGAGAGTCCTAAAACAGGGAAGGGAGAAAAGAAACAGGCTCCAGGGATATTCAAGACAGAGACAGACCTACTGTGAGGGTTTCCAACAGAAAGATAACAAGACAGGGGATACAGATGCACACACATTCTGCATCTCTCCTATAGATCTAATTTAATAAAGCACAATTGATGATTTTTTTTCTTTTCCTTTTTTTTTTTTTAATCTATTATTAGGTTTTTCAAGTGTGTAAGTGTTTCTTAATCAAAAGAACAGTTCCATACAGCTCTTGACATCAAAGGAGAGCTTTTCCAAAGCTATTACAGTATCAAAGTAATATTCTGTGCAGAATCTAAGGTGAACCATTGGAATAATCCTTCTGGGATAGAGATAAAAAATGCTGCATTCAATGTTGCCCAGAAGCATCCAAAGCAATCTATCAAAAAGGCCATAAAAATATTGGGCCACACTTACTTGATGCATGTACTCACCACTACTATTATTTTCCTCCATTTTCTCTTTGTCTGCTTAGCTACTAATCTTGCCTTTGTCTGAAAGTTCCTGCTGTATATATATGAAAGTAACAGCGCTGATTAGCGAGTCACAGGAGGAAATGACCTCTGATGTGCTTCAAATCCATAAACCTTTTATACAGTTGAATCATATTATGAAAAAAAAAAAAGTATTACAGCAAAAATAGCAGCATTGCAGTAGCACTAAGGTGAGACTGGCTGATATTAGCAATCTTTTTCATATGCCCTCAATAGATTTTCAGTATGTTAGAGTCATTTATTAGCGTCTTCTCTTCTGCTTTTTGTATGTGTATTTAATAGTAAACTATATTTAACTACAAGATTTAGTTTGATCATCCATTTTGATAAGAATTTGGCCAGCCAACCACCCACTAACTTAATTATCTGCACCGTGCAATACGTAGACTTCTCCCTCCTCCTGTCTGAGTGAAATATTGTTTTATTTGCAGAAGAGATGAGCAGTTTGGTAGCCGGGGCAGTTATGTAAAACTAGGGGCTCGGGGAACAGAAGGAGAGAAGGTAAGGAGAAGTTACCAAGCAGCAAGAGCGCTTCCATCTGACAACAGTAGTTAACTTGCTCCTTGAACTTCACATCTGGTAACGTTTTCATCTTTTGCAAACTTGTAAAATGTTATGGTATTTTAGACAGTGGGAGTTCATTTCCAAAAGAAATTTTAACAGTACAAAGAGACCACAAAATCCATTCCTCACTGGGCCGTAGGGTTTTCTAATTCTTAACTCGTAGTTTACTTCAAGAATACCTTAGAAGTTCTCCATTTGCTTTTAATATTTTGGGGAATATTTTTAGCATCAATTTTCAGCAGGCTTAATATGCATATATAGAAAGGCTATATCTTACATATCCTCATGATTAAGGGATAAATTTGGCCAGTTGTTAGGTTGATACAGATGAAAGATTTTCTCCTTGGCTGCCTAATGAGACCCGCGTGGGAACCAGAGAAAATTTCCCTGTGGCATGCACAAGCCTGCTACCAAAACACATCTAGAAGTGATATCTCTGCAGAGGAAGACACGACGTTTGCTAGAGCTAGGGATGCCACCTTTAAGGTCCCAACTGGGCGTGCTGAGGGGGTGCAGAGGGGAAGGAACATCCTCCCAGCCCCTTGAAGGGGGCACAGCAGCAGGCGCTCTCGCCTGCCGCCACAGGAGGGAGGCTACAGCCGATGCCATGGGATGCTCCGCTCCCCTCCGAGCAGAGCCACGGAAACACAGCTAGAGACCATCGCGTGTTACTCCTCCTTCCCTGACACAACTGCTAATGCTACATTGGAAACTACGTGTTAAATGAAACCAGCAAAGATTTATAGTTTGATACTAAACAAGCTTAATGTCCAACATTGGCAACACACGAGCAGCCTGAGCCACTTGGCCACAAAGACCCAACACACCGATCGTGTGGGTTGTAGAAACTCTGTAACTGAGCTTCACTTTAAAACACACATGAAAAATATCCATTTAAAATGTGTTTTTTTTTTCTTTTATACATGCATACATTGCTGCAGGATGGGTGTCCACAACATGTGGAATTAACTTCTGCTCCTTCTGCAATGGATTATTTTTTAAAAGTAAAATTTGTGATTAGGTGAGGCTTACTGCCTAACTCGGCAACTGCTAACCATGCATGTGCACTGCTACAGTACTTGTGCCATTCCCTCTCTAAATCAGCATCATTCCAAAGCATTAAAAAACAACATGATTGTAAGGAAACATTCAGGAAACTTGCAGTGACCCAAAATGCAAGATTCTTGCCTCAGTCAATGATGAGATAACGTCATAAACAACAAACCTGCAATGAACTTTTTTTTGTGTGCACATACTCCTGTGATAAAAGTGGGGTGAAATACTTGCAGATACTACAGATTTAATAACTGTCCAGATTGGAGAAAAACAGAAGGAACTGCAAGATTCAAACATAAATAGTTGATTGTTTGTTTGTTTGTTTCCACTATTGTCAAACAGAAGACAATGCAGTATAGGAAAAACAATAGAGAGCACCATTTTTTTCCTGCCAACTTAAGTTTGTTCAAAAATGTCTTCAGTATAAGTTAACTACAGAAATAGACACACTGGCAGACAGATCTTGAAAAATATTAAGCCTCTACATCAGATAAAGCAAATTCCACAATAAAGGAACAGACTGCAGTTGTAACAAGGAAGGGGTAATCCGGAAGACATTGATCCTGCTCAACCTCCGTCACCAAACTTTGCCTGCTTAATGCAGAAGCGAGGCAGTCAGGAGACAAAGAGATGTTCAAAGTCACCCTCTGGAACAACCCTTGTAACACTCAGACAAAAGCATCCTTTAGGAAGTTTATCTGTTGACAACACTACATATTTTAAGGAACCCCCCCTTCTGATCTAGGCCACTCCTTTCTCTCAGTATCACAGCAGCATTCTCCTTAACCTGGGAGAGGTCACTGTCTCCTCCACAACAGAGCATGCAGAAGAGGAGCTCTCCAACTGAGCAGCTCACAGGAGGAGAATGAGCAGCTCTGGAGCTTTCCAAGTTAGCTAAACTGTTACTGTGCAGGATTTACTGAACTTGCACGTGCCTCTTCCCTAATGCTTGCTGCACATACATGGGAAGAGCATACTGCTTATCTTCAGAGGTAGGTAAAAAAAACAAGTACCACAGGCTGCTCTTCCACCTACTGCATGGTATTTGCACTGATGTCATGCAATGGGTTTTATAAAGCTTCGGTAGATCTCTGACTTCAGGAAAAAATGGTAATCCAAGGGAATAATTTGCTAAGGATTTCTCATCATGCTGTCCTAGAGGAATCGAAAATTAAGAAAAGTGTTTAGTGATAGCTACCCCTTAAATCCACGTGTGAGCATTTGTGTTTTTGAACAACTTGATGAATTACTGAGTTTGCTTGTTTTTTGACCACACAGCACGGGATTATTCCCGTGCTTAGTTTCAAACACAGGCAGTCTCTATGAAAACATGGTGAGCTGAGCAGTTCTTTATACAAAGATATATGCTTATATGCTTTTCATTTAATGTAGGCCATAATACTAATCATCATTTGTATCTGCACTACAATTAATGGCTTCTTATTTGCATTAAAAAATGCAATCAATCTTAAGTGAGTAACACACGGAGCTATGAGCTATTTATTACAGGTAAAATGTTTCAAGGACAGTACTCACAGTACTTCAAATATGGTGTAGATAAAATAGCACGAGAAACTCAACAGCTCTGGGGACAAGATGGAAGGAGGCAGTTACAGGAAGAGATTTCTATCCTATGGTAAATGTCATTTTGTCGCCTGCATATTTGAGAGACTCATGTATTCTCTTATTTCCTCTGCCTCACTTGTCTGCAAGATGACAAGTGATGCCCAACTACTTTGGCATATCATCTTGCATTGTGTCATTCCACCACCTGCCAATGCCAGTGGCCCATCAAGCCTGAGAAATCAAAAGAAGCAATTTGCTAGAAACTGGAAAGAAAAAAAAAAGTTTTAGCCAAAAATAGAAACAGCAATTTTGTATTAGTAAATAGAACAAGAAATATTGATTTAAAAAAGTAGGTGAGCATAAGCAATGTAAGTATCAGTCTCATAGGCAGATTCAAGAACCACAGAATGGCTTGGGTTGGAAGGGACCTTTAAGATCATCTAATTCCAACCCCCCTGCCACGGGCAGGGAATTTAAAGGCATTTCAGGATTTGTGTATTGGCATCTATGTGGAAGATTACATCCACCTCAGAACAAATAGGATTCTGCAAAACACTGCTCCTTCCCTTATCTTATGACATCTTGTTGTGAAAAAGAAAAAAAAAAAAAGAAAAAAGAAACTGGAATTTTTAATAAAAAACATTATGGAAGCATAACCAAACATGCAGTTATCTTTGTTGGCAACAATGAAAAGAAGTTCCAAGGGAAATAAATAAATAAATAAATAAATCATTGCCTGGATCCTCATTTGTTCTTAAGCTTTAGTGCTGAATCAAAGAGAAATATATATGTTACACAACTACAAAAAAATCTTTTTTTTCCCCCTACAGTCCACATCTATCAACAAAACTGTCTTTCAGGAAAAAAAAAAAAAAGAAAGAAAAAACACTATTTGCTTTGGTCTGCAGTGAATATTAATGGACAAAATACAAAGAAAACAGCAAGTTTACCAGTACTAGCCAAATTACAGCAATCACTGCAAAAGGTGCTATTCTTTGGGTAACGGCTTTGTTACTTGTAATGCTGTACAAGTACTCTTCATAAGAGTGTTTGCTTAAGATCTAATCTCACACTATGCTGAGCCTACTTGAGATCTCCACCCAGACAAATTTTTCCACTCCAAGTCCCGCATACTGTGGCTCTCAATTTTCTTGATAGCTTTCATGTGCAAATTATGTTTTGTAATGCATCCTTTTGATCCACATCAGTAACACAAAACCTGCTTGGACTGGAGGCTCCTAGTCCAACTTAGCTGCAGTCCCAGTTACAGGGAAGTAGTTCTCCATGTTGCCAGACTCTCTGAATGGAAAGGGATGGTAATGTCCCACTAGGAGGTGGAGAAAGAAATCACAAAAGCAATCATCCTCAAAACACAGCAGAAACACATGAGAAAAAAGGCACAAAATTACTAGGAGAATAAGTACAAGGTTACCAAGCCAGATGCTGTGAAAAGGGCCTAACATTGAAAGGAAAGATTGTCAAAGCACAAAAAAAAAATGTATTAAAAAAAAAATCACAGGATGGGGCAGAGCTAAAAGGTAAAAGGCAGAACTCAAAGCTAAGCATGGTGTGAAATGTAGGATCCCACAGAAACTGGGAATAATTAAAAAAAAAAAAAAAAAAAAAAAAGCCAGAAGTACTGTAGGAACTGGCTACACTCCAGAAACAGCAGAAAACAGAGCTAGGAATATACAAGAAGGGCAAAAGACATAGGGTTTGCATGCTGCTCTGAAGTTGCTGGACTCCTCTACAACTCCTGCTCACTTACACAATTTGCTATGAAGCATCATGCCTGCGAACACCTGCCTGGTACATGATGGAAACCCATATCATGTAAGTTGCATGGAGAAATAAAATGGAAACAGGTATAATTACAGCCAACCTGTACAATGAGGCCTGTTAAGGTAGAGAGTATCCACAGTTGTCCACACTGAGCAGCAGCATCAGGCTTTCCAAAAGTACTCAAATGATTTTTTCAGATCTCCAGTTTAAGAGCATCTGCGATTCCCACATCCACATAATAAATGCTGAGTACGTGTGAATAATCAAGTTCCTTTATTGTGTCTAAATGTGGGCATCCACGGAGTCCAATGGAATAGATATTCCTACACCATACATCTTTAAGACTTTGAGTTTAGGAATGTTGAGCATAACAAAGCAGGCCCCATCACCAGCCTTTCAGTAATAAAAGCTAGCATGGTGCAAGGCAGCCTCACTTCACCGCGCAGAAGCTACTTTGCTCTCTGCGGTCTGTCACCAGGTAGGAGCATGGTTGGGTGCCACGCGAGCAGAGAGTGTGCCACAGGGTGAGCTCACACCACGGCCTCCCCCACACTGCTTCAAGTATCAACACCCTTGCAGTCACACAGCACCACCGACTGTACAGGAGGACGGACCTACAAATCCCCCATACCTTAACACATCTGGACAGACCGAGCTCAGAAACAGCCCTGCATTCACTTCCAAACTACCCAAAATACTGCATCAATCAGAACAGCCACAATGTTAGTCCGTGCTGGAGCTTGATTCTTTGCTCGTGTTTGCTGTTTTTTCTTACAAACATTTCAACAGAAAACAGCCCCAAGACCACGACAACAGGTTTGTCATACGGCAATTAGATTAAACAGCTTCAAATGAGGCATGCATGTCTCCTATTTACATCTGTAGCAGACCAAAAATGATTCTGATGCTACTCCAGCAATGTATGGTCATTGTAGGGTATACATACAGGATTTTAAGGGAATAATGCATCTCCAAGGACATTTTCATGGATTAAATGTCAGGTATGAAATAATGCATTGTAACTTAGTTAGGACCTTAAAGAATGAATATAAAGACAATTATTGAGAGGTCTGAAGAACACAATCGATCTCACTGCAATTTAAATTCTGAGGTGCTTTATGCAGTCAAATAAACAGAATTTACACTTTAGCTTTTCATTATATAAAATTATGAAGTTATGTAAAGTTGTAATGCTGACCATATTTTAAGTTGATTGGAACTGCAGAATTTCTGGTTTAAAAGGAAGATGTGTTTTAGGACCGTATCTTACACAAAAGTTCAAGCTTAATTACTGTGAAATAAAATCAAATTACAGTCTGTGGTTCTTTTTGCAGTAGTCTGATGGTCCATATAAAGTCAGAGATTAAACGTCAGGAGGAAATAAAGGGCCAAATTCCAACAAGAGCTCCATAAAGTGGGCAGAAGTTACACATTTGGAAGTTACACCTACAAACCACTGCCAGTGCTCCAACTCAGCGTGGGGCAGCTTACCACAAGTTTGTTTAATCATAAGACAGACTGTGCTCAACACAGAGAATGTTCTCATACAGATGCACCACTTACTTACAATGCGATTCTGATCACGGTTGTGGCATTTCAGTACCACTATAATAATAAAATCTTATTTCTAATTCAAATTTCTTACAGAAAAGAAATATAAATCATTAATTGCAAAATATACACAAAGTTCTGGCAGCACACAGTACTAGAATACCTAAGTTGCCTTTACAAAAGCCTGTGGAAGTTTTTAGATGTATCGATGCCATTTAAAGAGAACATTTGAGCAAAGACTGAAAACAATAAATGGGAAGAATGTGGCATCTATGAAAAGCAGGGTGTTCCATCTTGTGGATGTTAACTGCATGTCATCTGTTTCTATGCGTCTGGGACCACTGTCATTGACCTGTGCACTCTCAGAGGAAAAAAGAAAGCAATTCTCAAGTAAAATGCGATTTCATAAATAGACGGCTTCACGTCATAAGCATTTCATAATTTAAACGGCAGAACTCAAAAAAAAAAAATTGGGGGATTCTAGCTCAAAACAATCATCACCCTTCTGCAACAGCTTTAACAAGATGACAGCTTTCCAAATACTGCATTGGTAGAGTTTCACAAGGTCTGCCCGGAATTTGTGGCTCTGCGAGGGATGTCCAAGTATTACAGCGACAGAAAGCCAACGACAGATATGGGTCACTGTGTGAGCCTTTGCCCTTCTAGCAGGAGTTGACACCAAACTGCCCACTGCTTCTAAAAATTCCACGCAAATGGGTCATTTCTTCCAATTGGTTATCCCCAGAGAGAAGCAAGCAATGGGGGAGGAAATATTGTGGCCCAAAGGCCCTGTGCTGGCGGTTGGATCAATGGCCAGTGTCAGCAGGCTTCTATTTAATGATGTTCGAACCAGCGCCAGCCGTGCTAACGGCCATACTCACCACTGATACCCACCCACAGGAAGCAGCATTCTGGAAAGACCAAATAATTGCCTCATTCTGCAGAATAAGGAAAAAATTTAAAGGTGCCTTATGTTTTATGAACATAAGATCAGTCCTTAGTTTTTAACAATGAAACCAAGTGCACATTCACGACAGCACAATGCAGCAGTCAGGAACAGCAAATGCATCTGGGTGAATACAGGTAACTTCAAACCTTTCCATAAAGAAGCATGCAGTACTTTGTGAGCCTTGCTACTATATATACACACACACAAATATATACAGAATTATTATTCCATGTATATGTTTTAATTACAATTTTAAGGCAAGAAGTGTTTGGTAAATTAACAGAAAAATCAAATACTGAAGCTCCTATTTTATTCATACATGGATCTAAGTAGAACTAAAAAGACAAGCAACAAATTCAACCAGTATCTCTTCACTTCTGCTCAACCAGTATCTCTTCACTTCTGCTATTGTACATGGACCAAGTCGAGGACATCCCCAAACCACGTAAGCTCTGGAGTGGAACGCCCAAATTACACAAACAAGATGACTGTGCACAGTTATTCAAATTACCAACTTGCTTTTATTATTGGATATTCTATGCAAACTACCCACAAAGACTCCCACCTGAGCACTGTTTTCTCCAGTAAATCTGTGTTTTAGCCCCCAAACACATGCTACAGATCTCCCAGCTAACAGATAAAGGACAAGCGGCCTTTCCTTTGAATTCTGAAGTGCTCAATGAGTACTGTAGCTGGAGACCCCCATGTTTCCAAAGCCTATCATACAGGGCACAGAATTAAAAAAGCTCTCCACAATATTAACGCTTTAAGACCCATTTCTCCCCTGCAAGCCCCTTAAAACATTGAGGCTGGTTATCAGAAAGCTGTCCTGTATCTCCCTGGCAGAGCTTCTGCCCTGGAGGAAACCCCTTCCAGCTACAGGTGGACCTTTACACCTGGTCAGACTGGAGGCAACCAACAAGTCCTTTTCTGGGGGCTGAGGTCAGTGCAACTGCATTGGGCTTTTCCTTCTGAAAACAGACTTGGAATTCAGCTTCTTCCTCTCCAGTGGAAGTACAGCAGGAACATTTTTAATCCTTCTGACAGATCATAGTATGGAAAAACTGTAGTCTGAAATAGTTGTGTTAGAATCAGCAACAAAAAGTATTTCTAAGAACACGTAATGAATCCTGCAAAATTAAATTCCCTTAAAACATATTCTTCTGTAAAAGTAGAAGTTCTGAACCACTTGCAACTCCTTTCTGTTTTAAGCTTTTGAATTACACTGTCGTCACAAATGAATCAAAATCAGATGAAATTCCACCATGGTGGACTTAAGTGTATACAAGAGATGCACATTGACACAGTACCTCTAACTTTCCTGCTTTCCAGAGCCAAAATTTCTGGCCTACGTGGCTGCTGCTGGGAAGCAAGAGAATGGAGCAGCACGTGCAGCTTCACCCCATGCCACTTCCATGCTTGGAACCAAACGCAACACAGGGCACGCTCAGTCACCACATCCTCTCCACCACCTGTGCTGCACTGCTGTGGAATGGGGCAGAGAAAAGACCCCAGCTGCCAGATGGCTGCAAAACCCAACTATCAAGTCAAACACATGCCCTGTAAAAGCTCCAGTACAAAAATGATATACTGCCGCTACCACCACCCCAACAAATCAACCATTTTTAAAGACTATTTCTTATGATCAAGAAGGAATTCTTGTTTTAAGAAAATTGTCTCATAAGAGTGAGTTTTTGTCAAATTTGTAACTCTATATGTCATACTTACTTGCTTCCACTAAGTTTGTCGACAAAAGTTATAAGTTTTGAATTTTGCTTTCCCATTGAATACCTGGGAAAATTTACCAAAACTACTGCTCTGAACCCACCCCCTCCTCCCCCCAGGAGTCATTTTCGCTCACAAATCTCAGTTTCAAAAAACTTCCCTAGGCAAGTTTTCACCAGCAAATGAGAGCTTAGAGTTCCCATAATCACCAGTTATTCAGATGCACGTCAGCTTCTTTCCTATCCTTGGTGGTCAGCTACCTTTCTTGACGCATGCTCCCGAAGACAGAAACACAAAGTTAGGTCAGCATCTCGACTTCCCTGCTTCACCAAGGTGGGCAGAACTGTGCTCTGACAGGAAGCATCTAGTAGATTTAGAAGGTAACTGCTGAGATCATCCAGGCCATAAACATCACAGAACATTTAAATCAAGTTTTACTGACAAAAATTTTATTTTACACTCTAATAAATGAATATAGTGTACATGTCACATAGATGATACATATGTACTACAAGAACATATTTATTTGTTTGCAACAAGTTTGAGAAAATAAAACATCTTCAGTTCTTCATTTCAATATCTGACTTACCTTTTTTATAATACAAATAACATTTGAGGAGTGGTATGGGAACAAACAACTGCCATAATTTGAACCTAGGAAGTTTCTGACCAAACAAAAGGAAAATGACGCTTACAGTGAGGCTAGCTAAGCATTCAGCAGGCTGCCCAGAGATGCTGCACAATTTCCATCCCTGGAGGTTTTCAAGATCCAACTGTTTGAAGCCCTAAGCCCCGTTCTGAATTCAGCACTGACCCTGCTCTTAGCAAGAGGATGGACTAGAGACCTCTCCCAAGGCCCCTCCCAACATGAACACTTCTACAATTTATGCTTCAAACAATCACCAGCCAAATTCAAACAAATTAATGAACCTTTCCCTCTTCCCATCTCCCAACAAAATCCTATACCAGAAAACGCAATAGTCATCATTAAGGATCATCTTTACAATGGTCCAGCATGACTGAAATCAAAGAAACAACCACCAATGAAGTGTACAGAAAACTGCCAACACCATATATTAAAAGCAGCTAGAAGGTGGAGAGGAAGCAGGGAACTCCAGCACATCTCTGCTCTGTCTTGGGGACCACTCCTGTCCAGTCTGAGACTTTTCTATTGCCAGGACTTAAATGTAAAGCAAATGAAACTATATGGAAGGACTCAATGTACCTAATTTATTTTTTTTAATTTCCATATGAACAGAAGATTTCTATCAAACAAAAGGTGTTCAGGCCTCCATGCATCATTAAGGCAGTTGTAGAAGAACAAATTCAACACTCGTATGACATTATACAAACTGACAACAAACAATAAACATAAAACACTTAAAAAATAATTTACTTTGTGCCAACTGGCAACTGATCCTCTAAAAGAAATTATTCTAGTGCAAATTCACAACCTGACTGACATCCAGCTCTCTATCCTACAGTCAAAAAAATCCTGACTTCTTAGTTTTATGGAAAATTCATAATATATCTTTTGCCTCTCAATCTCAACAGATGTATAAGGATAAAATAACCACGAGCAATCAAAGGTCAGACACTGTGATCATCAGTGAATCTCTGGAAACATAGTCTTCTAAGTCTGAAAGCGTGTAAAAACTGGAAAGTCAAACAGTACACACAGACAGAAAACAATGCAGAAAACAAGCTACCTCATTTGCAGCTGGCTCAATTTTATGCCCACTATCCTGCAGCGTAACATGGTGTATCTTCAGTTAGGCAAGACGCAAAAGGCAACAAATGAGAGAAATCAGTGTAGGGGTGGGACAGTAACAAAGAGGAGCATCACGCCAAACACTGAATCCAGCCAGGGAAGCTCTTAAGCACATTCTTACTTGAAGCGAAGGTACAAGCATTGCAATCAAGTTGCTTTAACACAAGAAAATAACTGTTAGCTGTACATGCAGAAAAAGAACAAGAAAAGTTACATAAGGTAAATAAACGAAGAAATGAAGGACAAGAACTGTAGCTGAAGGGGTAGAAAACTAAACTGGCCCAAATTCAAGAACCTTTGAAGTGCTTGGAGGAATAGGATCTACTCCAGCTCTGAAGTCCTAAAATAAGATCAAATTTGTGGAATTGAAGTACCTTAAAAACACAAAACAAGCAGTAATTTGGTGGAGTTCCTTCTTCAGCACATGAAACAGCTAAAGCCCAAAGACAGTAGTTTATTCCTGTCAATTTCAATACTTTGAAGGGAGGAAAAGAAGTCAAAACTGACATAGAGGTTAAAACAGTGAAGATAAAAGGAAGTACATGGACAGTGAAGAGGGGTGGAATCTGGTATTACTAACTTTGAGACATCTGATAGGCAGGCATGTCAGAGAGAGAAAGGTTATGGCCCTGGAAAATAGAGAGGCAAGTAAAATTGTCAGGGATGTACGAAAAAGTCTGGAGGGAGTTGGGAATAAAAATTAGATCTTTGCATCAACAGGTCTAAGACTGTGCCTGGATACTCAAGAAATCAACTGGAGATGGAAGCACGGGAGAACCAAACTGGGGAAGGGAGCACTGGATCTTTGGGGCATTCAAATTGTGGGGTAAAACAAAAGACTTGAAAACAAAAAAGGAGAAGGATGTTCAGGTACATAAAATGAGGGGCTACTAAATGGGAAATAAAGGGCAAAACGTTAAACAGAGAACCAGTTAAGATGATTGGTGCTACCCACTTCAGGACAGGGGGAAAATAGAAACCTGGTTGCTAGTGAAGGCAATGAGAGGTGTGAGAACAGGAAATGAGGAGGATTTAAAGAGGAAGAAGTCATTCAAGAAAGGAATGAGAAATGCACCAAATAAACAGAAAGAAAAGGGGTAAAACTCATACAGGTAAGAGGCAGAGAGGCCTGGTTCAGAAACAGATTCTGAGAAAGCAGAACAATTTCGAAGAAAATAGATCTTGTCACGTAAAAAACAGGGTTTGAAGATACATTTTGTGTCAGAAGTGGGTGGAGAACTAAAATGAAAAGCAAACCTGGAAGCAAGATCAACAAGAAAGAAAAAAATATTGAATAAATGTGGTTACAAAGTCCATTTGGAAGGAGAATTAAAACAGGTAAAGCAGAGATGAGTCCAGAGCTTTGTTGTGCGGCTGTTCTTCAAAGATATTCAGAAAGGCAGAATTGGAAATTAAGAAATTACACGACATGATGTCTGGGGAGAGGAACAGAGACAGAGCAGCATGAGAAGCGACCAAAGAAACCACATATAGAGAAGCAGACAGAGATGAAAATAAAGACCAGTGAGTCAAAGGAGGTAAGGCCAATGAAGGAAGGAGGCAGCTAAGAAGAGTACAGGAGTCAGAAAGGTTAATAGACTGGAGATCCCAAAAGGAGTGAGTGACAGGGTAGAGGAGAGAGAAAGACAGATATGCTGAAAGAGAACAGGTAGTGATCAGAGAAAGGGAATTTTAAAATGAGAGATAATAAAGCAAACAGTACTTAGTAAAGACAAGGTCATGGGAATGATTGAGGCAGTAAGAAAGCCTGTCTAAAACCAGAAATCAAAGGTGGAGGCTGGAAAAACAGAACGAAGAACAATGGAGTTAAGTACTTAGAAGAAAAAAAATGGGTTCCCCTATGGCGAGGAATAAAATTTGAGACGACAGGAATAGGCAGAGTTTAGCAAAGTCACAAAGAAAAAAAAAAATGAACAGCCACTAGGAAAACTAGTCACAGAAGACTTCAAATCAGGAAGAGGGGTAGATGAGACACCAGAAAAGATGAAGCAGAGGCAAGGGAAGACACGACCACTACTGAATAAGACAATTAGGGAAAAAGAAAGAGCAAGGCTCAGGGAAGGGAGTAAAGTTTGAAAAAGAACCTTAAAAATCCGTATTGAATCATGCTCAGAAATATAAGAAACACATCACTGGGCATGTCTAGCATTGGTATTTTCCCCCTTAGGGGATCTTGGCAGAAAGTTTAACTATTCACCCAGACCAAACCAGAGATGAGAAATCCAGAAGTCCAGCACTGGCACTGGCTACTAGATGATGAGGGGGATATGGCAGAAATTTCAGACTGTTAAAACAATATTAAAAATAATGGGACAGCAGTGATTTAAAACTACTGTTCAGCACCTTTACTTCCTGATTAAATTAGCGCTCCACAAAGCAGGAGCTGAAGGCCTTCACTGACTCTCCCTCACATCAACCTCCTGTTCCTAAACCCACAAGTATCTGACATGCCATTTGCCGCTGGTATTCCAATTCAGCCATTAAGATTCTCATCTCACTGTACAGCAGCCAAGACAGAGACTGGGTGGACGGTGAGTTGAAAAACGAACATCACTGCAATTCTGGGTCCCATTCAGAGCTATCTGAGAACCACTGGCACAAGAAGTCCTTTTCCTTTTCCAAGACTGTCAAGAACTTCACCCTTTATGGCTTTCTTAATCCTGAGCATGAATAAAACACCAGCCTGCTCAGACACATCTAATACCATATTTCATCTTCCTGTGTATTGGCATGGTTTTAAAGTTTTTGCTCATTACAGAAAGAACACCTACTTCTACTGCCTGCTTATACAACTGGTAGCTGGATCATTAAAATGTAACAGAAGAGGGGAAAAAATACATTAGTCTGTGCTACCAAAACAGTGACATACAAAGTATAAAAAGTGAGCTGAGCACATCATTTATATATACCCTACTGATTCCAATTTATTCATTTTGACTATACAAGGTTCACTCAAAATTACTGAAATTCTACAAAAATCACTATCTATAAACAAGAGCTTACAAGACTGGGGTCATAAATAGGAGCTCTTCTCTATTTTTATGATTTTTAGGTTTTTTAATATTGTTTGAGAGTAATTTTAGATTTAAATTTTAGATAAAAGCACTCGAGTTAGTTGTGAATATATCTGATGTAGTATTTTTAGATACAATTTTTGACAAATGGTATGAAAATCATTTTTTGAATGTACTTTCTATCGTTACAGTCAAGAACACTCACCTATAATTCAATACTGGATACAGTAAATTGTCCACAAGATAGGTAGCATCTACTGTAACATATATATCTGTAATAAGAAAAGTTTGAAAAATATCATAGAAGAACTATTATTTTTACATTATAGTTGCTATCTGTAGTTTTATTTCTATTAGGCTATTGCATAGCAGGGAATCTTTCAAGACAGAAGACATATTTTAATGCGATGTCATTCAAAGCACAAAGTTCACTCGTGAAGCACACTAATACTGTAGTACTACCGAAATAAAAGGGGAAGCTAGTCAGACATTTTGGTTAGAAACCTAACACGTTCATTTTAAAGAAAATAAACATGTAATGCCATAGCTTAAAATAAATAGTGCCAAATATCACCATCAACGACATACGAAAAAAATAGAATGGTGTTTTACAAAGGAAAACACTTTATAAAATGTATAGCACATACGGAAGTGTTATAACAGACATTATCATTTTCTTATGTTACTAGGTGCTTTACCTGGGGGATAGGTTCTACAATCCCCGGTTATACAAGCAGTTCTACTAACCCATACAGGCTTCTCAAATGGAAAGTTTGGTACCCAAGTCATCTGTACCATCCATTTTACAAATTTTAAAATAGAAACAACTACTTCTTTTACTCAGCACAAGATTTCATTAGCAATGCTAGAAAAAATACACACTTAAGTACACACATTTGCTAACTCATGATTTCTTTAGTCAGTGCATCCTTCCAGACAAGGGGAAAAAATTGTTATTGGTTACTTTCAGGAATAGAGGAAATACTTTATGCATAAGATTAGATGCAAATACCCTGATTGTGTTTGTTTTTTTACAGTGATTTTTGAATGCTCTAGTCCACTTCAGTAAAGAACAATTCGAGTACTTATGCATATTAAAAACTAATCTTGGCAGTCAAGCAAGTGTTGGGCTGCCTTTTCCAATACAAACCATTTCACTCTATGACACCTGGTCTAGAATATATCCATCATTTTTTAAAATTCAACAACCAGAAAATAAAGGAAAACAAATATAGAGGTTTTTAGATACAATCCAAGGTTTCTCAAATGCTTCCTCACTACTAATTGTTCCACTGGAGTCCTACAAGATTAAATCAAGTACACATGGCAGCTATAAGGAGAACTAAGGATTTGTCCTGCAAAAACTGGAGATAAAAATAAAAATTGTGTACTAAAATAAGCGGAGGATCTGACACATACTATTTCATAACTACTGCATTTTGCCACACAGAATTCCCATAGTATTTATAATTTAAAAAAAGAAATACAACTGACCTAACTCAAAATCAAGGTACATTCTTCATAGTTGGATTCCTTGAGCATTACAACAGATAAAATTAAAGTTGCATAGTGAAAAAAAACTTCCAAGTGTGCAGGGAACTGGCTGCATACAGAAGCAATGTGTGAACGTACATACTGCTGATCTTCTTTAAACTGACTTCTTTTTACCTATAAAAGGAAAAGGTTTAACTGACTGTAACAGCTTCTTAGCAATCTCACTGGTAATAATTTTGTTTTGACAGTTTTATATATTCTCAAAAAATTTCAGTCTTGAAACTCAAGAAATTTCAGTCCATTCTCCATTTTTATCATATTTAGAAAGAAGACACCCTTTTCCCCTTAACAATAAAAACATTAAACATACCCAGCAACGTATTAAGGTTTACCCAAAATACTGTGAATCTCCTTTTCAATAATAAAATACTTGTAAGACATTTTGCATAAATACTTATTTCCCAAATGAAAACGGTGACTTTCTCTTAAACATAAAAACTAAAATTTACTTTTGCTAGATATAAAACTACTTCTCAGGATTCAATATACAAAATCAGATCTTCATGAAGAATACATTTTGTGTTATAGTACACAACTATATCTTTTCCCAAAGCTTTCAGTATTTAAAAAGCATCTTTCAATTTAAATATAGTACTGTAAGGTCACTCAAATCATTTTAAATACAAAAAATCTACAAACCGTGACATATACATAAATAGTCAGGAAGATGTAACTTAAAAGATCACATCTTTTAACCAGATCTTGTCATATATGCTAGCCTCAAAAGAACGCTATTTGCTACAAGAAGCATCTGCATGGTTTTAAGACTTAACTATGCAGACTCGTATTGCCCCAGGGCAGTGCTGCACAAGGCTATTGAAAACGATCAAATTGCAGAATCAACACCTTAAATTTTCCCATAAAACCTCCAACAAATGTTTTATGTGCATTATTACAGAATAACAAAACGAAAAAGGTTGTTACAAAAATTTCAGTGTAAGGCTTTTTCCAATAACCATTTTCCCATCACATTTGGCAAGCACAGAACTAATTCATGTCATTTGTCTACTCTTAAGCTGAGAACTACAAACTACAACTCAGTATAAAATACAATAACCTTCTATAATAATTATATCCCTTTTAGAACAAAGATTAAAATAAACTTAACTGTGCTGATTCATACTTTCTATAAATTACTAAAAAGGTGAGAGATTCAGACATTTTGCTTTTAGATAATAAGCCTAATATCTGTATCCTGTGCAAAAGTGCAACTGTGTTTTAGAACTGAGGCCCAACTGAATGCAATTTTGTTAGTAAAGAAAATACACTTGAACTCACTTAACATGGAAAAAAGTGGTTCTTGGTATCTTTTAAACTTATGCTTTACATATTTAAACCTCTTAAAACTGCAAATTGCTTAAAAATACAAAAAAAAACAGAACAACAAAGCTTGTATATAAATTGGTT
The DNA here is from genome assembly GCF_009769625.2 of Cygnus olor. Lineage (NCBI taxonomy): Eukaryota > Metazoa > Chordata > Aves > Anseriformes > Anatidae > Cygnus > Cygnus olor. Next base: position 6,766,656 of record NC_049176.1, read on the forward strand.
TACAAAGCACAACAGTAAGCTTCAAATAATTACATTTCTGTAACACAAAGAGGTGGGATGATTTATTTAAAATACTTGAATATTTCTGCTCTTCATGATCTGATGTCTGTTTAGCTGCTCGCAGTGTGTGCATGCATACGTTTCGCTACATCGTAGACATAGGTTATGTCTGGTCGCTTCTCTGGATCCGGGTTGATGCACATATTAACTAATTGTCGCAACTAAGAGAGGAAAATAACATGTAAGAAAGCCAACAAACCTGCCAAGTAGTATTTGTGCATTCTCAAATTCAAATGAATAATACTGACAACAATCAGCCAAACATAGCAATTCTGCATAAACAAGCACTCAGCGCTCTCTCTCAACATATATTGTGCACAGCTTTATGCAAGCATATATATATGTAACATACTTCCATCATTTTTACATTTTATACTGTTATCCAGAAAAAAATGGTAAGTAGAAAGACTGATGGGCAGATGTAAGTTCTAATCCTTTAAACATACAACTTCGAACATTCAGGTAGTCCCATTTACAGGTGATTTAATGAAAATTCCTGTTAAACCCACTGAGGACTGCTTCCTTTAAAAACTCCACCTTCTACTTAGGAAATCTCTGAACTTAAAACTGGAAGCTGGGAAAGTATTTGGGGAAAATATCGCTTCATGTCCGCCATATTGCTCCACTCATCCACAGCTGGAGACATGATACTGGAATAAATAACCTTTAGTCTATGCTCTGGTATTTATTCATAAGGCTAAGTCATTTATTTTTTCTTTATAGAAAGAAAACACATAATTAGAAGTATGTTGATAGAAGCCTCTATCTGGGAATGAACAAGTCCCTGTGACTAGAAAACCCTGTTTCCACAAGCACCATTGTTCATTGGGCCTTTTGTAGTGCACACAGTCAGTGCGTACATTCATTGCCTTCACAAGCGGACAGCTGCAGGTTGATCTTCCTCCCTTGACATGCTGCAGGTGACATTAGAAGTTAGCACTGTCTGGATAAGCTTCCGATGGGGAATCTATTTTAAAGTGTACACATCTCCTAAGCATTTTGCAACATGCAGTATACCTGCTTCATGATGACATGAAAATGCTTCCCAATCCTTGCAAGAGCAACTCACCAACTGTAAGCAGTATTTCTTTGTGCTTTGCCAAGTCCTCCTGCATCTCCTTATAGTACCAAAGAAGCAACCCTGTGACCCACCCTTCTATAGCAATATATTAGATTTGGTTTGGTCTCCATCCCAGGACTCTTAGGTACAATCACTGAAAAAAACTGTAACTCCTGCAACTAACACAGAGTGACCTCATCACCGTGATTATTCAAAGACAACAGAGACTGCATATCCCAATCTGCCAGAGTTCCCTTCCCACTTTGAAAATAAATAAATAATAAACAAGAAGGATTTTTTAATTATAATTGCACTCCCTTAGTTTTTCAGATGAATTTCAATGCACTAGAATTGGAAGTCCCGAAGGAAATTTTCCCCATTTACCCTTGCAGAAACACTGCAATTTGTATACGTTGTATAGGTTTTTCACATTTAACAATACAAAAACCATGTCACTACAACATTCCGCTTTTTCTGCAAGAAGAGCTTTATATTTAAAAATGAGATCATTAATTCTAAAGATAGTGATCAGATTGCTGATCTGACCAGCAATCAAAGAGAGAAACATATTAAAGTCACGTGCAACAGACTTGTTATCTGAATATCAAATATGTTGAGTATATTTGGACTAATGGAATTTTAAAAGCTATCATACTGCTTCTGGCAGTCACTAAATAAAAATCCCGTACCACTGACAGGAAAAACTATTAGCCTGTAATGACTCCCAATCATTTGGAGAACAGAATGGTGGCAATCATGAACTACTGTAATAAATAACAATTGCCAACATGTAAAACAAATACACAAAGCAAAATGATCTCCTGTAGGAGCCGCAGCTGCGACACTGTAACCAACAGGCACAGCATATGAGCAGAGAAGCAGTTTGCTGTGCAACAGCTCATAGAGCCTGCACAGCAAACAGGAAAGACTGAACTACATCCAAAAACCCCAGTCCTGAAATTAGAATCAAATAAGTAAATGTTTTGTAAGGACAATACGAATGGAATTTATCTGGGGAATACAACATCAAATCTTGTACATACACACATATCTTTATCTGCGAAGAGTTCCATCTGTTCGGTAGAACTGTGCACAGTAAATAAAGTCTTAGTAAAAGACCTTGAAGGATGGACACCTATAAAGTATCATTAGAGGGGAAACACTATTCTTCCTCTTTTTACCAGTTGTATAGCAGTATATATTGTAGGCTGAACAACAGAAGTAGATCTTCCAAGAAATCTACCTGCGCAAACCATGAGAAGCCACATTTACCCATAACAGCCTACTTCATGTCTTTTCAGTTTTGGCCTGTGAGCAATTCTGATTTTGTTTTCTCAACTGAGTTCTTCCATCAGTTCAGATTTAAATTATTTGTTAAGTCATTAAAAAGGATTCCTTCCTTCAGAGATGCTTCGCTACTTCTGTTACAGTATATTATAATTCAAAGCTTCAGTGATGGCCATGAAGATTCACTGCTTGGAAGGATGCTTTAGCCAAACGGTGTCGTTCTATCAGGTAAGGCCTTCAGGCCCTATTAATCCTTCTCAGTACACTTGCAAAAACCATTCATCCACACGGTATCTTGGCTATTTGCAACTGCTTTATTTTACTCTAACCAAAATGCATATGCATCTATTATTGTCTAGATGAGACAAAGGATTTGCAAGAACATGTTAATAATAAGGGACAGGCTCTGAATCAGTTTATTTAGAAATTCTCTTCCCAACATAGAAGAAGAGGTGAGTTCAATCGGTAGTGCTGAACCTTCACTATTATTGCAATAAAATGAACCACGCAGTCATAGATCTCTTTTGGCTGCAAGTCTTAATACTTCAATGTTGATCACTGCTAACACTGCTAAATCTTTCTCCCTCCCCAGTTCAGAATCTCAGTTGTAAAGAAGAGAGCTGAGCTGATTCCGGGTGGCAAGCTGCACAGTGATAGGGCAGATCCCTGAGCAATTACACAATTCTTGAGCTCCAGTCTTGCTACTGAACAGCAAACCTCTGAGACAAGGTGAAGTAATTTTACCACACAGAATGAAAACAGTTACACACAAAGACTGTTTTTCAGGACTGAGAATGGGACCATGCTGGCTGCTAATACTTGGTTATAGCACTATTTCCTTACCTCCTACAGGAATATCTATTCCAATAAACCTGAGATCTACTTGTCAGCCCCTCTAGTATTAATAAAATTTTTGATGAAGCAGAAGAGTCTGACAGTACCACAGGAAGAGGCACTGGGATTCTCAGGTCAGACCATCATTAGAGACAGAGTAATTTTTTTTATTATTACTATCTGGCCCAGACTGGCCAACAGGCAGAACAGACTTATGACTGAGTTGGAGGGACCTCCTGTTGCATCCCCAAGCTGCAAACTACTTTGGCTGCTTATTGTTCTTAACCTCCTCTGTGCACTTAGCACAGTGACTGTCTTTAGCCTGGAGCTTAGCCTGCCATTGGAGCAGTGGGAAACACTTTCTTTAACTTTAGCAGGTTTTTCAGCTATGAAATAAATAATTATCACTCAAGTCAGATGGAGGGGTTGCAGGGAAGACTACGAACTATGACAGGCAAGTATTTGGCATTATTAGCCACCTGAAAAAGAGAAGTTGTCATATAGGAAATTCTGGATGAAAAAAACAGACAAACAAAAAAGCCACCCTTACTCCAAACAGGAGACCTTGCTGAAGCCCTTTCACAGCATCGAAAGAAATGCTGGCAACTCACACTGCAATTCGAGACCTGCTGGCACATTCAGCCCTCATATCTGGGGAGGAGAGTGGCTACGGACTTTTGAGGAAATGCATCTCACAGAGAAGATGGAGAGACTTCATCCATTACAAAAGCTACCTGATGCTAATATCGGCCGACAGGATTTTAAGACTATTGACTAGGGGTGGCAAGGGAGCCCCAGCTTTCAACTCCCTAAAGCAAAACAGTTTTCAGTAAATATTGAGTATTCACTTTGAACACCAAGGTTTCTTAAAGAATATTAAAAAAAAAAAAAAAAAAAAAAAAAAGAGGTACCTGAAGTTGTTAAACATTTGAAAACCTTGGCTTGTGACTCTACTGGTGAACTGAGCTTGCAAACACACATCTGAGACTATTAGTACTTCTAATCAAAGTTTTTCTAAAAAACTTGTCCATCTGTTCATCTCAAGGTAGATCTTTCTGTCATATTGTTCTCTGATGACACCAATGTGATACATTACTAAAAGTCTTATAGGGATTTTCGCATCTTAAAACTCATTAAAATTTACTTATAAAAATTTCTCTAAGAAGCGCTTGCCTTGTACTTAGTAATCAAAGTATTTAACACTCCTATATCGTAGGATATAAGATTATTACTTCAGAGAATTCTTCATTATAGAATATAAAGTGACTTTTAGTGTCCAGTGACCCCTGAGCTTTACTGCTTAGCTTTTTTGTGTTTTTTGTTTGTTTTGTTTTGTTTTTTACAGTTCAAGCCAGCACAGTGTTTTGCCAAAAGAGCTGGGAAAAAAAAATCAAGAAAAAAAGGTATATTTTGGTGCAATGACTAATGAACATAGGTATTTTTTTATGTGTCTTATAGAAGATGCAAGCTTTCACATTGGAAGAAAAAGTGCTTGCACTGCAGCCTCTATAGTTCAGTTGATTACTTCTTTTAAGTAACTGCTTCCATACCTATTACAGCTCTGATTCTCTCATTATATTTTAAAATAACTAATGTGTATTTTATAACTAACTGGTTTACCCGAAGTGCATGTATGCTTTCAAATGAAGACAAATGTAACATGTGCTTTGCATCGGTTTTCAACGCTAGCAACTATACAGAGGTAAGTGAAAGGTGGAACCTCTTTCCCTACCCCAACTCTAAGACCTTCTATCTGGGCCAGACTTTGATATCTGCCCCTTGGCTGGGAATCCGCATATCCAACTTCACACTTAGCTGCAGCGAAGTAGCCCTGCAGGCAGGCCAACTTCAACGAACCACTAGTGGTATCATCATTAAAATCCTGCTGAAGGTCACCATGGAAACCGCCTGCTGAGGCTTCACTGCTGCACTCGGCATCTCCTAATCAGCTACCATGTGAAATGCAAATTCAGACAGTCTGAAAATTAGTCAAGAAGAATAGAGGATGAGGATGCAGATATGTGAAATATTCATGCGCTTCATGGAAAAAGGAAGACAGCATGAATGACACAACAAAGAACGGCCCCTGACATTCTTGCTATCATTTTGCATTATTGTTCACACCCTACTGTATTTCTAGGCCTCCAGTTCTCGAGTTGGTTATAAGAACTGCCATATTTATAGGCTACAATAAATAATAATTAAAAATGGCCAAGGTAAAATGACTAATTGGTAAACCCACAAAGAGGTATATTGCATAAATTACACAATAGATCATCATTTCATCCTTTGTAAAGTCACTGAATTAGTTTTTCAAGTCCAGTTTTTGTTTCATAAAAGAGGAAAAATTGTCACTGTAAATACAACAAAACAAAACACTGGGCAGTAATCTTTTATTAATAATCCAATCACTGTCTTAGAATGCAAAAAATTAGAGGTTGAGAATTACAAACTCTATTCCATAAATGAAATTGCACAATACTGTTTATTAAAAGTATTTCAGTGATGGCATTTATTTGTGTTTTCTAAGTAATCTTTAATTCATGTAGGCTGAATTCAATTACAATTGGTTACTAGCATGTGTTCTTTGGTTTACAGCTTCTATCACATTGCCTTGTGGGGTTTTTTTGGCTTTATTTTTTCAAAGTGGAAAAGTATTTCAAAACTAGCATCTCAGAACATTAACAAGCAAACATTTGTATTTTTTCATCCTGTTACTCTAAGAAAAAATATTTAGTTTCTTTTCATTTTATAGCTTAAAAAACAAGTATCCCCCTTAAATGCATTGACAGTAAGGAATTGCTACATATCAACTTCAAACATACACTGCTATGAAAGGCATATATTGTTCAAATTCAACTACTACGTCTTGCTATATTTCTCTGAAATTTACTATTAGGGTCCACTCTTTCATGTAAAAGAACTGCCATTCAATTAGGACTCAGTAGTTGTATAACGTAGATAAATGGGAACTAAACAATTCATTTTTACTAGTGAGCTACATTGTATCTATTTTAATGCAAGCCTCTAGAGAAACAAGGCTAGTGCACTAATTTATTGTGCTACACAAACTCACGGAGCTGTGCTTTTAGAAAAGCATAATACCTACGTAAGACTCAATCCCATTATGACATGTAGTGCATATCATTGTGTATTCTGAGAAAGCTTTTTGTCATACTTGCAAGGAAGCTCAATGAAATTAAGAAGCTAACAGGATGAGGTTTCCATCATTAATCCCCCCCAAATTTTAAATCATATCAGAGAAATGTTTTGACAGAAACATTTGAGCAAGTTCAATGAGCAAACACTTGCGGGCATAATCTGCAAATAACTTAAAAGCACACAAGTTCATTTACTTCACTGGAAGCGTGCCAGCACTAAAATGAGGATCGAGCCCACAAAAAGGAAAATTACTTACTTCCTCTGAATAGTGATCTGAAGGGAGAGGTGGATAGTCACACTGTTCTATCTTCTTGCACAGGGAGTACAAGTTCATTTTATCACCATAGAAGGGACTCTGCAGTGCAGCCATCTGTTTAAGGAAAATGTACAGTTTGCTTTTGTGTTTTTAAGTACACCTGTTTTGCTATAAAACCTGTAATACTAGCAAATCAGAAGTGATTTTTAATGACTTTTGATTCCCTGCTTGGTAGCGTCACAGTGCTAAAAACAGAAGTTTCAGGACTATTAGCGTAACCAGTTTGCATACTTATTTTATGCTGTACCTGTCACAATCCTTACATTGCTATATTTGAACTGTATACAGTAACAATTTCATGAAAAATCTAGTAGTTTCAGCTACTGTTGTGAGTGAGAAGGGTCCATGCACCACAGAGGGGGAGAACAAAAAAATCCTACAATATAATTTTCCTCTGAAGACCTTTTGGAAGAAAGAATATCATTTATTTGAAAACATCATCTGATCTAAAGCAATACTGTGTAGTGAAAATGCTGGATAACAGTAGCAGATTTTGTAACCTTCTATAGCCATTAACACTACACTTTGATGAAGCTGTGTGAGGTTTTTCCTTTTTTTTTAATCAAGTAAGCTAAAGGTAACATCATCTAGGTTTAAACAAGTCTTAAACCAAAAACCTTGTAATTCAGTATGTTATTCAACAGTATTTCAAAAATGAATACTGCATCCCAAAACATCATCAGAAGTGGCATCCATAACTATAATTTACAATTGTAATAAAAGATATAGGAATAGCTGTTGGAGAACACTTAAATGATCAGCTTATACATGGTATCAGATAAACCTACATTTTATTTCCTATGTTAAAACTTGACATTTAAGGTGGAAATAAATGCTATGGTTAGTGGAATTACAAGTCTTAAAATTCATTTAAAATCTCTCCATTCCGTTCAAAGCTTTCCAAGTCTTTGAACCGCAGCAGCACGAATGCTGCTTTGAGTGCAGCGCTGCCCCAAAGTCAGTCACCCTTTTCTACATGTGCTAATAAGTTTGATTTTGGAAGGACAATGTGTACATTCCCCAGACAGGCAGAGTGTATGTGAAACACGCTAGTCCATGCTGTGCTACTCAGTGAGCTTCAGCAGGGACAGGACAAGCTGAAAATGGCTCTCATCTGTCTTCTGGTCTTCCAGATATCAGCTTAACTCTTTCGTGCCTAAGCAGCAACATCACCAGGAAAAATGTATGAAAAAAATGACCAAAGTTCTTTTACATTTACTTTATATATTCTAAAAATTCTCTCCATTTAGTACTTTTTCGTATTAACTTCAAGTAAGAATAAATCATTTTAAAGCTCCCAAAACAAATACAATACTACAGTTCTCTCCTGCACTCCCACCCAAAAACTCTAACTGTATTACCAAAATGTTGTTAATTTTTGGATTTACATGATATTGGCTCTTACCTTAAAAAGAATATTAAAAATGCAAGCTAAAGACCAAAAAAAAAAAAAAAAAGAAAGAAAGGAAGAAAGAAAAGAGAAATCAACTGCAGAGTCTGTATGCATGCAGGAATTCTAAATAAATGCATAGATACTCATTTTCATACTCTAGGTGTTCATTAAGAAGTATTTTTGTTTGAATGCTGCAGAGTGTTAAAAAAAATCTGAATGTCCCCTAAGGAGTTAAAACAGGAATACTATATTTTCATGCATCTCCTGCTTTGACAGATGAAAAATGTCAACTGTCCTGTTTTTATTTTCAAGCTTTTGCACTATTCATCTGGTTCATTAGTGCATCTCGCTGCTGCCCCTGACAGCTGCTCGCCCTCTCCTCCCAGCAGCTGAATTTTTCAGGCTAATTTGATCCTCCACACTGAGACGATCGCTAGAATGATTGACTTGCTCCCTGACCTCCAGGGTCTGACTTTCCTGATTAGTATTCTGGGGGTGTCTGAGGGACGAAAGCCCACTGTCTGTCTTCAGGGCTGGTGGCAGCTCTCTCTCTCTCTTTTTTTTTTTTTTTCCTTTTTCTTTTTTTTTTTTTTGAACTGTAAGCCACCAACCTACAACCCTGTAAGGATGCAATTGCTACGCTGAACAATAAAAGGAAATGTGTAAAACCTACTTTTCCATGTAAAGGTCCATGTAGCAAAAGCACAGCATCTTGATTTTAATTAGTAAAGTCTACTTTGTTGCATATCAATTAAAACTCCAGTGGTAGTGTTTTTGAGGTTTCAGAAATACCTGGGGCTCTAAAATACAGACTAAAATACAGTTTTAAAAATCTTAGTGGACCCATAGTTAGCACTGAATAATATGCTGTTATATAGGTTAGAAATATTTTTTTAATATACATTATAGCAAATTAGTCTAAAATTAAAACATAACTGAAAAGAGTTTAGCGGCAATTAAGCATTTATTGAGAAGTGATAAACATGCCACAGCTTTTCTCTAATTAAGCTGGAGAGAATCCAGAGCACATAGCAAAATGAAATCAATATAATAAGACATGTTAAAATGCAGGCAGTAGACATAACGTGCATCACAAAAAAGATACCCAGTACAAAACTGCACTGATAATAAAAACACTATGCATTAGTCCATGCATGACTGAAGAACCTTAAGCAACCTCTTTCAAATAAAAGAAAAATTAGGAAAATGTTAAGCATACAATTTGAGTTTATTACACTTAAATTTTAAAATTACAACTCAGTGATAAACAACAGCAAAAAATATTCAGTATATTGTAGAATCAACTGAATAGGATAAATGTACCTCTAAAAAACAAAAAATTAAAATCTATAGTTGAAGACACTCCCATATACTATACCTATACAACACATACCAGCAGTAAGAATCCTAACTGCTTCTTTCTTATAATAAAGAAAAAACACCATAGCAACTTAAATACCATCCTGATAAAACTTCTAAAAATAAAAAGAGAAAGATTAAGACATTTAGGTATTTTTAAATTATTTTCCAGATCAAAAAAGAATTAATATTCACATTGATTTTAATATACCCTGTTCAGCAGCAAAGCTGAAAAAAATCTTCTTCAGAAAATAGGTAGTGATTTCTATCCAGCAATTTTATTTCATAAATTGTAAAAGAAAAAAGTAACCTTATAACATTTATTTTGTGATAATTAGTTATTCAAGGTTTTTGTTTCCAGATTAAAAAATTCTCAAGAAAAACAATGAAAGAAAAAAGGAGTAATAATGAAAAATCCTCATTCACCTTTATGCTATCTTTAGGCTTCTACTTGTGCAAGTGTGTAAAATGGAACAATAAAATTGCTGGCAGTTGCCATGGTCAGTTCTAAGGAATCTTAATACAGAGTTTTAAATTTCCATTCCAGATTAAAACTTACAAACACTTGCTCAGGTATCAAACTTCACTCCTGTGAGTTATCCCAAAGTTTTACAAGCAACAATATCTGTTAACTCTTCAGGACTTCAGTATAGCTATTTGCCCTGTTAATATTTACAGCAACATGCTAGTGATATAAAATAAACTAATACTACTGGAAACAATTCACTTTGTAGTAACATAAAACTTTAACAGGATGACAATGTTCTCCACAAAATCCTAAAACAGAGGTACCACTTCTGCTGAATGTTCTGCTGCCTCACTGAGGGGGAAAAAAACAAAAAAACAAAAAAACAAAAAAAACAGAAAAGTGAGTTGGGTATATAAAAAGTTTTAATCTGAAACTTGACTAGAAAGATTTTGCTGCCTGTGCTCTGATGGAAAAAACCTTTCCCAGCATCCTTCCACACAAGCGTTTAGCCTTTTGATCAACAAATGATACGCAAAGAACTTTGAAGATGCAGCTGCCTTAGAAGCCTACCTGTTCTTCACACCTTCCTTTACCTCTATTTGAATTTGCTCTGAATATTTATTTTCTCAGAATATAACATCATGTATAATTATGCAAGTGTCACCTACCAATCTCAATTGTATTAATATAGAAATTAACCAATATTCTCAGTTTAACCAGCTGGGGGAAAAGTAGAAAACGTACCTTTTCTGCACAGTAGAAGAGATCTCAACAGTTAACGCAAGTAGGAAGTGATAAGTACACAGTAGCCTTTTTTAATTTATTGTTTTATTTAGGTTTTAAATAATTTTAAAGAAATTAAGCTTGTAAAGTAATTGTATTAAAATTTTCAAAAGCATCAGTTGCATACTCAAGCCAGTCCTACTATTATTCAAAGTATTTATTACCAAGCTCATATAATTAGCACAGGCCATTTAAAGTCTCTAGAATGATTTTTACATCTGCTTGTCATTACTCATTTCTTAATCCTTTAGTTATGCCCAATCTTCAACAAATTGTTATAAAATCTTTGTAGCAAACCCAGTGACAGGAAAGTCTTGAGTAACAACACACAAATCAAGTATTTCATATGCTGAAGCTATGTAAGAATTCCCGTTGCTAATATTAAGACACACATAATAGCTGAAAATTAGCTTTTCCACAATGCTACATGTTTTTCTAAACAGCAAAAAACATAGAAATAGATCCTAAAACAGTACTTAATGTACTGGGGGTAGGGGGAAACAGTGTTACTGGGTTCACTCTATTTATGAATATTACCTCATACAGCAGACAGCCTAGAGACCAGATGTCAGATTTGAAGTTGTAACCATTTTCGTGTATTCTCTCTGGAGACATATAATAAGGTGTACCAACTGCAATAAATACACAAGTATTTTTGAATGAAAATTTGTTATACAACAATGAATAGTTTTCTTGTCTGAAAAAGTTTTTCATCTTCCATAGTTTTCATTTTACTACGTGTAATTTCAATTCATACTTACGACTCTTCAATTTGATAGAAATACAAATTAATTTGATACACATTTTGTCCAAGGCAGCTTTATTTTCACTACTGATATCCAACGATTAGAATTGTTCAGTTGCAGAATACTTCCAATTTTTGTTTTTAATGAAGCTCAAAAAATTTCCAGAGTAGTGATTTTCTTCTAAAAAGATCCACACTACACATATCCCCCTGCCCCACTCCCTTCCATACATACTGTTATCACTGACTGGAAATAATAGCAATTAGAATTTTTCCTCCATGGGTTTTGATTTATTTTTTTTAAATGAGTTGTCTGTCCTTCTTTTTGACAGTATACAAATCACAAAAGGCTGCTTTTGAAACTACTAAGCACAGTTTAGTTTGAATATCTGAACCTGAGCCTGAAATCCAGGACCTTCAGCTTCCCAGAGAGGAAGGCTGGAAAGCCTGGGAGGCCAGCAGAAGCCCAGGTTCCTTGGAGCGACTTGGCCATCTGCTGCAGAACCAGGCCCTACGAGGGCTCTTCAGCTCCTGAATCTGTGGCTGGCCTGGCATAATCCTGCCTCAGAGCTGTGGGCTCTGGAGACATCTGCTCTTGAAAAGCAGCATTTACTTGGGCTGTCCCAGAGCAAATTTACATGAGATACTCCGGGACAGCTCTCCTCCTGATTTTAATCAGGCCCTACCCATCTGTGTCACAAGTTACTTGAACAAGATAAGTGCAGAGAAATATTCTAGCTCAAAAAAATAAATAAAAATAAATTTTAAAATATATAAAAAATAATGTGAGTGGCAATTTTTGTGTACCATCTCTGAACATTGTGCCTATATGCCCCCCAAATGACTGCCTAACAGAAAAAAGGATCAGAGATCTACACAGGTTTTAATTTGTGTGTAATATTTTCCTAAGCACTGAATCCTGATGAAGCAATCCAAATGAATGCAGTCAACTCAATACAAGTCAACCTTATTTCCACACTAACCATCTTGCAACACAGCCAGAGATTAATATCAACACTCTTACTGCACAGCTACAGAAATGATGACTGCAAACCTCAGTTTTATTTAACACAAATTAGAGATCTCGTATCATTTCCACTTTTCTGAATTAGCCCCATCTATTCAGAATTGATTGCTATATTAATGAGATATAATGAACCTATAATTCCAAATCTGAATAATTAGACTAACAGTTTTCATCAGAGTAATTGTAATCTAATCATTTCCAAAAGTTCAGGGTTTTGTCTTAACAATGTGCTCTCTCTCTTATAAAGGCTGGCATCTCAAAGTGTACCACACTTTCTCAGGGTAAAATGGAGTATGAAAATCAAAAAATTAATAAGAAGTACTTTCCTATTTAAGAGGCCCGGCTCAGACTGGGAAACGTGCTGCCATCTTCTCACAGGCCAGGCCGCTGCTGCTGGTAACCTGCAGCTCCAACTGACAGCCCTCTTGGCAAACAGTACTGAAAGAGACGCTGAGAACTGACTCACAGGCAGAAACATGGGGACAGAGATCCTGTCGGTCACAGGGACAGACGCTGCATCCTGCGATGGGCTTGGCCCCACAAACTTTAGGGGGAGAGCCTCCCAGTCCCGGGAGAGCAGCAGGTGTCAAGGCCCCTGCCCCAGAGGCCTGGGCAGCAAGGTTGGGCAGCACAGCTGTTGGCTGAGACTGCAGAAAATCAAGAGCTTGAAACAAGAAAGAGTGGGGAAAGGCAACTCAAACCGATGGAGCACTGCGAAAACCATTTGTTCTCATGGGATGATCGTGTTCACCCACAGAGAAACGGTCAAGAGAGATGGTCTTTTCCCCATGAAAGAACTGGGGCACAGATGGCAAGACTGCAACATCAAAACAGCTCCAGAGCATCCAGAAGCAAAACAAAACAACTCTGCTATTCCAGTATAACAACAACAGGACTTTAATAGACGTTTAATGACAACTACCTTACAACTGGAAGCTGTAATTAAAAAACACTTGGCTTGATACAGCCTTCACAGCTTTATTATTCTTGTTGTACTTCCTCCTTGAAAACCTGTTTTTCCTCCCCCACAGACTCTGTGAGTTTGGGCACCTTTGAAAACTTTCAGCTGTATTTTGCATCTATCAATTAATGCAGGGATTTAGTACATTCAGATGCTTTTCTGGCAGAACTCATCTAATAAAACAGAAATGCAACAGTAACCTGGTTCTTAACTGGTTACAGAAGCAGTGCCTGTGCTGCGCTGAGACGTCAGGCGAGGAACTGGCAGTGAGTAATGTGCCAGAAAGAGGCTTCACACAATCCACAGGGGGCAGCTGAAAACACGGAGGTTTGAAGGTTCATAGCTTACCAAAAGCAAAGGTAATTTTAACCAGTAGCTCTGGGAAGCCTGCTGATACATTAGGGGTCTGATATGACTGTGAAAGATTGATGATAGAGAAAAGTAAGAACAAATGCTATCATTTTACAGCGTTTAGCCTAGTGTAACACCTTAACTGCAACACAACCCGAAGCCCCCAATGACCAACAAGTGAAAAGAATAGAAATTACAGTTATGTAGTCACTGAAATCACAAAAACAACCTGAAGATCTAGACATCATTACTACTTGTAAACTGTTTTCCAGAGAACGTGACACAAAAGATTCATTAATCCGAAGGCATTGCCCCCTGTTCTAAAGAACCGCAGTCTCAGTACATAGCAGTGCACTGCTGGCAAGCAACTGCTAGATTTGATTATATGCTGTGTTTCCCTCCTGGATCATTATTTTTTTTGTGGTAAGTGAAATACAGCATCCCAACGCAGTAAAGAGATGCAATTTTCTTTACTCGTCTGAAGAAATAGAAACAATAATACAAGACAAAGAGGTAACACATTAAGGGGCTTACACTGCTAAAAATAAAATCTGTAACTTCAATACTCTGTTTACTGCATTTCTGCATCTCAAGTAACCTGCAGGTTTTAAGGGTAATCTCCTTGAAAATGGCCTGTGTCAGTCTGATAAACTGCTTTCACAGAACCTGCTGCTGCTCTGGAGCTCCCTCCCTCTAAAGATGCTGCAGATCTAGAAAATGTTGTTTCCTCATACAAGCTTTCTGTTACTGGGACAGGGAACAGACATACTGGAAACAGTGGTTATAAGGAGGAGGGAAGCTAGATCTGAGGGATCAGAGGCAAAGAAACTACTACGAAAAAGGGAGCGATGACAAACAGTCCATCTTACTACCTGCACAAATGCATAACTCGCACTGCCGCTGAGTTAGAGGAAAATGCGTGTTCACTTGAAAAGTGAATGCATCAAGGAGTTGAATGAAACGCAGCAACAAACTCCAAGTACTATCAAGCCTTTTTTAAAATGGGAGAAAAATCTGTCTGGTAAATGTAAAGCAACTTATATAAAGCAATGTAATGACTGATTCAGAAAGTGTTCAATAGACTAGCTTTAATATATTGAATAATGAAATTCCATTCATTGGAAGAGGAAAATGGAGTGAAAGAATGTAGAATCACCAGAATTTAATACAAATGATCTTTTGCTTTCAAGAATTTTAAGAGGATCACACAACAGCTCCTTTGCCCTGCAAGAAGGTACTCGCATCATGGCAGCAGCGTCCACCCAGACAGCATATCATGCAGTCATCTAACACAACCACACTGAAGAACAGATTTTTTTTTTTCCTAAACTGAACTACTAAAATACGGACTTAGAGCCACTAAATGCTTAACAAAGATACAAAAAGCACATTTTTACATTATTTGCATGAGTCTGCCTCAGGATTGCCATTTGATCAAGGCACTTATGGCCTGGCATTCAGCCGTAAAAGAAAACAAGAACAAAACGCAACACCCACAATCATGGAGAAAGGGCTAGAAAGCCTTTCTTACTGGATGCTTCTTTCTTTCTTTCTTGGGTGCTCTTCCTGACATCCCTTTCTAATATCATGTTTCCTGATGCTCAGGAATTTGTCAAGCTCGTATCAAATCAACAATACAAAATGCCTTCATTTCCTTTGCATTTTCTTAATATTTTATTATTATTATCAAAAAGATGTATACATGCCATAGCAGAAAACTCTACTGTTTTGATAAGGCTGTACAGAAAGAGTTAAAAACATTAAAACACTCTGTCCAGTGCATTTTTTTCCCATTTGTTTCAAATGGACCATCAGCAAGTATTTTAATTAAATCAGTATTATTCATAATTAGCAGTTAGAAGCTGTAGCTAATGAAAATTTTAGTACACTTCTATATCTCTGGAAGCCTGAATCCTGTTTGCTACTGAAATTTTTATAAAGCCTGTAAACAAGTATAAATTGCTACACATGTTTGTAATTCACCATTTTCTATGCACCAAAGGCTTATGGAATCACAAAAAGATGCAACTTTGAAAGAAAATTCAGGAAAAACAGCCTCAGAAACTGCATGAGAAATTAATTTGAAAAAATGGTCTCTACAAGTGACATGATAAATCAGAGTGTCACTGTCTCCACAGCAGCCTAAGTTAATAGCTGAACAAAACCTTTTTCCTAGGCTAAATTCTGACATTGTCTCATAATTAAGTGGGGAAAATGGGAAAAGGAGCAGGGGCAGGGGGAACACAATAGCTCCTCCAACAAGACACAGCACCCAACCTTAGATAAAACAGTTTGCTTTGTTGTTGTTGTTTTTCCCCACCTCTCTCCCTGTCTGGATGACTCCTCTATTTATAAGAGTTAAGTTTTAACACACTTGGGGGGAACTAGAATCAAATCTTGAGGGTTGTATCTGAACTCCCATGGGGAACCCAAGCACCTGGTCTCATTGCTTCTTGTCTGTGTCTTTAACTCCACCCTCTTTTTTTTTTTTTTAATGTTAATGCAAGATTGCACATCTGTGTCCAAGTCTCACCTCGCTCCTATTCAGATCTCAGCAGTTCTTCATGGTTTGGACTACAGCAGTATCAGTATGATGATAAAGGGAAAAACTAGAAGGTTTAAGAGTACCCAGAGACATTTTGAGAGATGAGGAAGTAGGAATTGTATAACAAAAAGATTCTTTTCTAGAACAGTTATTTTGTTTTTTTAATATAATCATCACCCATGTCTCAAATGTGGTCCCAGCATGGTGAACATCAGTCCTCTCTTCTTCCGTAATCTATTGGTAACTGGGACTATCTGAGTAAAGTCAAATTAAGAGGTGAGGATAAATACGGCACATTTTCACCTAAGACTATGAAATGTTATATTTCTAATTAGAACCAACAGCATCTGAACAAGAACAATTCTGCGTGTGTCCTCCTATGGACTTAAAATAGAGACTGTAATTATTACTTAAGACAGACATGAGTGGTTATCTTACGTACTTCTGTCAATCAAAAATATCTAAATGCCTAATTACAGAATTATTCACCATCATTTGTTAAAAATTCTCACTGAGCAACATTTGATTAAATTTACCTATCTGTATTCCAGTTTCAGTCAGGTCCTCTGTCTGCCTCAATATCCTTTACAAGAAACAGGAAACAAATTCTAGACATTACCACCAACAGCCCCACTCTTTAGGGGTCTGGAAGTTCATTTCACACTCTTTGCAGTCAATGACCAAGCTTGCATTCAGCAGCCGATAAACAGACATTTCAGGGAACAAAAACTGAAGATGCTAACTACAAGCCAAATGTGGGGAAAAAAAAATTTGCTGTAAACACTAAATCCTACATTTCTCTTTAAAGATGCTGCTACCATAGAAATGTTTCATAAATAAACAGATCCTCTTAGATTCTGTAATTTGTCCATTCCCTGCATTTAAACAAAGAATCTCTCAAATAATTTACTTCTTTTTTTTCTCCTCCAAAGGTTTCTTAGTCATTCCAGACTTCAAATGCTCTCATATGCTACTCAAAAGATATCACTTATATGAAAATTTTGCCTAGGAAACAGCGTTATTTTTGCTTGGAAAATAGTGTGTTTTTTTGCAGGCTAGCAAAGAATAAATTGGGCATTTCAGAAGCTTTTTGTATGTTTATAAAAATCCTTTTTCTTTCATTAAAAAAAAAAAAAAAAAGAAAAAACCTTCGTGGATCATAACGCCTAATTCTGATCTCTCCTCAACTTATTCAGCACGATTTGAGAAACGTAAACCTTAAAACAATTTTTAGACAATTACAGTAATACAAATGATACCAGATACTAACTGTAAAAGAATTAAAATTGTTTTTCCACATTTCAATCTTGTGTTTGTAAGGAGAAAGAGGAGAAAAAATACCATCACAATGTCATGGACGTTTTCCCAAGCTGATCATTAACTAATCAAATTATTATTTATTTTAGTTTAAACAGGAGTTTGTCTTTCAGCCCTTCCAAAAAACATCACTAACATGTCTTTAATACTACCCATACAATATACAGGCATAAACAATTATCATATACTTTCCAACACAGATTAACATTCACTTGAATTGAAAAAACACATCAGTATTATTGATCTTATTTTTTTTCCATCATTTCTAGGAAACACTACTATAATGAAGATTTGTTTTGAGCCAAGAACATACATTAAATGAGTTAAAGAAAAAAAAAAGCAAGCTGTAATGCCTGAAAGTGACACAACCCCAGCATTACAGCTTTTCTGTATTAACATGGCTCACCATTCTAGTTTTTCAGATGGCATTAGCTGCATGTTAACACTTCTTCCCTCCCCTCCAATCAATGGCCACAGTATTTCTACTACATAAAAATCCACCTTCCCTTCCCCTGCCCCTCAGAAAAGCTTACCTAAGGAATGAGCAGCTGTGGTTTTGGAACTGAAAAATCGTCCAAGTCCAAGGTCTCCAAGCTTTACTACCCCTGTAGCTGTAATGAACACATTAGCTGGCTTTATATCTGAAAATAAACAATAAAATTTAAAAACTCAGTATGAGGTTGCAAGAAGAGCTATTTTAAGTATGGATAATACTAACAAAATTTGACAGTGCCTTTTAGAAAGATAGAATTCGTTATTCAGAATTTTAAATTAACTATTTTAATAGTCCTAGCATCACCCAAACAAAAAAATCTAAGAGCTGCAAAAAATATTTCAAAAAAACAGAAAACTAAATACCACATCATCCACCCCATAATCATAGAAACACATACAGCGAAGCTCATTACTTCTTTATGTAAACTATCTATAAGGACTACCATTAGAACTAGAAAACTTATTATGCTTTAAGTAACAGACCAAAACATGTTTTCATGAACTGTAAATCACATTTTTGATCACTTTTGCTGATCAGATTACCCGCAGAGGCAAGATGTTATTTATTTGAAATAGGTAACTGATTCTGCTTAATAGAAGGCATTAAAACAAAAAAGTTTTACTCAGGAGAATGGTTATTTGAACATGTCAATGGAATTGGGCTAATGAAATAGAAACAAAGAAAAGGAACAATATATACCCCAGACAGTTATTTTTCACAAGTAATATTCAGTTTAAGTTTTAATCCAATCCTTTAGGGACTACAGCAAAGATTTTTATGTTATGATTTTTTAACAAGGTACCTAACTGTTAAGTCTTCTTAGTAAACTGACCTGTTATTTGTTTGGCAAGTGTTCCCAGCTCTTACTGAGCTTAAGAGCCACACACTGGGGCTCAAAACTTAGAGAAAACCCCTTAAGTGTGAAAAGAGAAGAGTTTACCTTAACCGTACCCTTATCTTCTTACAGAATGGTTAATTCAGTGTATAACCATAGATCTTCCAGAAACTCTGAAGGTAGTATTTCAGCCAAAATAAACTGAAATAAACTAATTTCATCACAAAGCATTCCGGTGAGATATCTGTATCTTATAAAAAGAATTTGTAATTTTACATCCCTCTCTTTGTTTAATTTGCACGTGCAGATGTTTGTACAAATCCGTAGAGAAGAAAAGGAGAATCAATAGGGAAAGCCATTTGCAGGGGCTCATCCAAGTTTATCTTGCTAAAGGGTGCAGTATCTCTGGCTGCAAATGACACAGTTCATCAGAGATTGAGAAACTTTGCTTTTAGGCAGCTATTTGCATCCCAGGAGGAGGAAGCTGATAACCTAAGACATCTAATTTCACCAGAACCCAGAGAGACAACCCATATATAGCTTGCATCTCATAGCTAGAGGGATTTCCAAGGCAAAAAAAAAAAAAGTACATCTGAGAAGCAACTATACTACAATCTGTTTCCTTTGACTCAGAGTTATAAGGCAAAATGAAGACAACATACGGAGGAGAAAGCAGCACAGAGGTTTACAATGGGTGGAAGAGATTTAGTACCCGACAGGGATAGCTGTCAGCTACAAGGGCTGTTGGGACACAGTACTTGACACACAGACTAGAAAGAGCAGAGAGGAGCAGAGAAGGGGAGAAAATGCTCACTGCCAGCAGGTAAGGGAGAAGGGCCAATACATCACTGCAAGGATGCACGGCAGGAGGTAAACACTTTTGTAAAAAAAAAAAAAATAGGGAAAAATGGATAAATATAGAAAAACATAACAGAAAATAAGAGCCAGGAAATCAAATTGAGCAAGTGAAGAGAAAGCAGCAGCAGGATTTCCAGTACTTGCATAACTATCCCTTACTTTGAAAACTAAGTATCACAAGTCACTGCTGCAAACAAATGCTTACCACAGCCAAGTAAACACAGAGCACCAACTTCTGCCACACTTTGCTGTTACTAACAAACATTACAGAAACATACATTGTGTCAGCTGTTGAAACTGATTCCATTATGATTATTTGGTGTTTGGTGTAACTTGCATTGAACAAGCTTCATTTTCATACAGTAAATGTTTTTTTACCTCTATGCATAACACGACGAGAATGCATGTGTTCCAATGCACTGCAAAGCTGAACAAAGTACTTCCAAACTGTTCTCTCAGGAATCAATCTCTTCTGTTTCTTAAAATGCTTAAAGAAAAAAAAAAAAAAAGATAGTCAATACATATCACAATTTAAAACTTGCATAAAGTGGCTGAAGAAATAAAAATAGAAAATCGTTTAGTTAAAAATCAAATACATGAGGCTCACAATCTAATTAGAAGGGTTTACTAAAAGCTTCTTGATACAGAAAGCTTTTTCCTTAAGTATTAAAACATATTTCATCAATATACATGCTTAAAATCAGTTAACATACTAGCCACAATTGAGGTTAGTGAAATAAAACTGCTCTTTCCCCAGGGTCTCACACCAGCACCACCACCACCCTCCCCAAAAAAGAAGGATTTACATGGCATGCAACAATTCTCAGGGCAGGATTAACGTGGTCAGAATAGCCTAGCGCAGAGAAAGTGACCACAGAACAAACGACCATCTGATATAAAGGTATGTGTGCAGAACTTCCCGAATGAAACACTTCCTTCCACCAACTTGAATTTCCATGTCCTCCTCTTCCAAATACAGGAAAAATAGCAGTGGCACAAAGTCACCAAGAAAGATCACGTAAGACTAGATCAGATTATGCATGGCTGAAGTTGCTAAGATTGAAGGAGTACTGCCTATTTCTGAAAATTTCACAGTGATCAAACTCTTGTTCAAATATTTCTCATCATGTATAAACAACCATTCCCAATAACCGGTAGCAGTTCTATAGCCTGTTAAAACTTACATAAAACATAATTACGCTCTGCTAAACACATCACCTTCAAATATAATATTCAGGGACTGAAATATAGTCCTCCTAAAATACATACTGAAAACCTGGAATTCAGCCAATGTCAAAACGTGCAAGTTTGATCATTATGAATTTTGCAGCTAAAGGTGAGAAGACTGAAAAACTGTTGCTCGTTTTGTCTCTTTTTAAAGAATCCTTATTTTGACAGATTTAAACTGACGAAGCAAATACATGAACAGCATTAATTAATTCAGATAGAAAGAAAAATACTTAGATGTATTTTAATAGTGTGTGTACACACACATATACACTTCACAATCATACACACCCTAAGTTCATACAACAAACATTTATTACCCGGGAAAAATAAAAATATTTTCATATGCTATGTTCAAATGTGCCACTGAGAAGTTGACAGCTGCATCTACACATTACGGAGACATGCAGGAGTACAAGAAAAATGATTTTAAAATAGCTATTGTAAAATGTATCAGTCATACAAAGGATCATAAAATTTCACCAAAGTGTTTTTACTTATAGGGACTATTTCAAAAATGCATTTTCATTTAAATGAGGCAAAGAATATAAATTACTTGTTTAAATATGATTTTCTCAGTCTTGGACTGAATCCAAACAAGCCCTGTGTATCTGTTCTCCCCATAGCTGGATTTGCATATCAGAGGATTGTTTGATGTCAACAGGAAGATGGAGACCAGGTTTCTTTTCATTTAAAAACAAACACACAATACATGTAAGTTATGTGCACATGAAAGCATAGTTCCTTGATTTAAAATGCATTCTGAAATTATCATAATTATAACTAGGTATTTTATTTAAACATTCTGATTTTATTTATTTATTTTAACTGAAATCTAAGTACAAGCAGTGATGAAACACCATTCACAAAATGTCTGAAATACAAATACCTTCCATTATGGATTTCCATTCCTATGTACTTTAAAAATACACTGATGGCTTTCACTACAAAATCTGCTTCAGTTCTTACAGTGCAAGCATGCAATATAACAACAATTTAAGATGTAGTCTAATTCTACCGAAAGCATTTCAATTTTTCATGATACTAATAACTTCTCTTCCTGAAAACATCAATTATTAGCCCTGTAGATTTTGAATGTTCATCCATCTAGAGAGGATGTCAAAGAGAGCTGTTAAGTTTGCTAGCAATATGTAAACTGAACAAAGACATTGGGTTATTTCTAAATTTATACAAGTGAAAATGCCTATGTGTTTAAGATAAATTCACTGAACATTATTTTGTGTAGTAATTAGTTACACTCTTTTCATCAAAATATATATTCTCAATGGTTTCTTGGGCTACTGTCCGCCAATAAGCAAGACAGTGATGAAAAGACTCCACCACTAGGAAGGACTGATTTTGCAAAACTAGCTGCTGAAACAAATTGTATGTTTCTAGGAAACAGTCCAGTATGCAGTGTTCTTGAAAAAGTCAATGAAGAAATGGAATCCCGTTCTTGTTTGGACCCTTACCTTCTAACAAGAAATATAAGTTGATTGGAAACAGTCAAATTTACACCTATTTTATGCCAAACAGCATAATTAAATCCATATAACGTGTGTTAACTGCACTCAAAGCAGGATGCTTTTCTCTCTCTCCCTTATTTTAAAATAGTCTCCAATGAAAAATGCAGTTCTAATGGTTGCAGGTTTTGCCATTTCCTTTGGAGAAGCCAAAAGGCAAAAGACACAACAGCAAAAGAGTAACATCCTTTATTGTAGCAGAGCACAGAAGCACCACAAGCACTTCAGTGTTAGCTCACTGCCTAGTGCTGTCGTGTCTCAAGCACTCTAAGGTCCATGCAATCAAAAGTTACCCTTCGTAGTACACGTTACCATCACCTGTTCAAATTTAACCTCAAAGGAGTATGCCCTGACATAAAGCTTTCTGAAGTAATCTCATCTTCAGCGTTTTCCTGTTCTCCTGCTTCTTCCGCATATCTGAGGCTCACAGGGCAGTCCTGATGTCCCTCTGATCCTTGACCTTCTAGGGTGTGACATTTAAAAAAAAAACATAAATCCCGTTTGAGGTGAAAGATCAGCCTCAACATTGCTGAAACTGGGCAAAAAATAAATTGCTAGTGTATGTGCATTAAAAACCTGGGCTCTGTTGCAAGCTAGTGTTTTACCAGGTAAATAAAGAACGCCGGGCATGCTCACGCAGCAGACTGTCTCCTAGCAAGAATTAGCAATTTCAAAAGCCATATCCCATGAAACTTCCATCTCCATCGTTGAGAATGGAATCACAAAAAGCTGCTTAGAAGAGTTTTCACAATGTCAGTACAGATAAAACTGCAATTCAGTCATTTAATATAAGTGTGTTTTTTTTTTCTGCATGTAGATTTGCTACTCAAATGCTTTAAAGAGCTTTAAGGTAGGCAAGTTATATCACCAGTTTGTCTTTCTGTCCCTTTTTTACAGTCTTACTGAGCAGTTTCATTATGGGAAAACAGAACTCTCCAGGTTTTCCCTAATGAATTGTTAGAAGAAAAATGAAATATTCTCCAAATGTTTCCATCCTAGTAAAGTTAAATATAGCTGCCTTGCACATAAACAGCGTATGCCATTCAATTTCTTGGAGACAGGAAAAAAAAAAGTGAAAGATAGATGGGGATAAAGTTTGAACTCAATATGAAAGCATGAAATTATACTGAGTTTCTAAATATGATGCTTTAAAGGTCAAATTCCAAAAGCAAAAGTGACAGCAATTAGCAAATGGTCTTATCTAGGCTTAACAAGGGCAGTTGGGAGAATAAATCTAAAGGAAGTATGTAGGACTACTACATCTTGCTCTTGTAAGAAACCTAAGAATTTCCTGCAGATGAACAAAGAACAGAAGATTTCAATAAAATTGCAGATTTCAGGTATGACTGCCTATTCCTCAGTAGCCATGCTTTAAAAAAAAAAAATAGTATTCAGTTCTGATGGTGGCATCTCACAGAATTTTAAGGTATGATTTAGGCTGGTTTGGACCTCAGTAAACATGAAGGGAAAAAATTAAAAAATGTGGGTTTAAGAAGCAAGCTAGACTCTAGAAATGAAGAGGTTTGTGAACATCACTTGCAGAATGATGATAAACTGATTATTTGAACAGGTTTTGCAGAGTAAGCGTAAAAAAAAAAAATCTGCTCCTAAATTAGCGTCAAACTAGCCCACAAGAACATTCACCTGAGTCTTGCTTCTGTGCATGCTCTAGGCTAGAGCTGCCTTCTGAAAGAGAGAATCTAGGGAAAAAGTAAAAAGGGAATGATCATTTCCTTGCTTTAAAGAAATTCCCTTTCCCTTCTTTCACATTTTGATGGCAACTGTGTCTGTTCTCACGACTTCACTGGTGGCTTACAAAATCATGAAGTTATTTTTTGATATTTGATTACCCAGACTTATCAGAAGATTAGAAGATTAGACTTATCAGAACACGGTGAATCAACAACCACATACTTATGGGAAGGTATCTGAACTTCATCAAGAGGAAAAGGATGCAGGAAGGAATCGCCAACTAACACATAATGACATTCTTAGAAACTTTTGTTTGTGTTTCTTTGGGATTCTTTTTAAATGTAGGATCACAGAGAGTCATTCATCTAGGTTGGAAAACCTTCAAGATCACCAAGTCCAACCATCAACCTGACCTATCGAGTCCCATCACTAAACCATGTCCCTTAGCACCACATCTACACATCTCTGAAATACCTCTAGGGATGGGACTCACCACTATCCGTGAAGAAATTCTTCCTAACGTCTGATCTAAACCTCCCTTGTTGCAACTTAAGACTGTTTTCTCACGTCCTGACACTTGTCACCTGAGAAAAGGGACTGACCCCTTCCTCTCTGAAACTTCCTTTCCAGTAGTTACAGAGAGATGAGGTCTCCTGTCAGCCTCCTTTCCTCCAAATTAAGTAGTCCCAGTCCCCACAGCCATTCCTCATGTATCTTGCTTTCCAGTCCCTTTACCTGCTTTGTTGCACTTCACTGCATGTGCTAGAGCACCTCAATACCCTACCTGTACTGAGGGACTCGGAACTCGACGCAGTATTTGAGCTCTCACCAGTGGACAATCACTTCCCTGGTCCTACTGGCCCTGCTATTTGAGATTAAGGCCAGGGTGCTGTTGGCCTTCTTGGCCACCTGAGCACACTGCTGGCTCGGGGAGAACAGAGAGAGGGCAGAGGAGGCTGCGCAGTTGTAGTGGGAAACTACGCAGATTCCCTACTTAGTAGTTTCACTACTAAGTGCAGGCAGGAGTCTCACCTTGTCAATGCGACAGGAACAAACCTGAACTGGCATGGGCTTGCTGGATCAAAAAAGACTGGTAAAGATGGATAGCAACACCTACATGATTCTGAGACTCACATCTAGAAATGGAGTTTCTATACAAATCATTTTCTATTTAAAAGGTTCTATAGTTGTAGCAGAAAAGCAGCGTCCCAGGAGCTTTGTCTGGCTCTGTTCAGCAGAATGCCAGGCTACTAAAATGAAAGTGTACCCAACTCCCACCCCCACCCCCCCAGGAGAAACAAACCAACAACAACAAATAAAAAAAAAAAAAAAAAACAGACAAACTTCTCCTCAAACACATTCTCCTTTCACACATAATCAAAATAAAGACACTACTTAAAAGAAATAGAAATATTGCAAGAAAAATAAGTCATAATTTTCTTATTTCCATTTTTAGTATATATTTTATGCTAATAATCTGTTAATTAGCCTAATAACATCCTTGATTGAACTGTGATCCCTTACAAAGCTCTGACCAAAATCACTTGAATATACAGAGAGATATATGTATCTCCATTCAATTGCTTTTTCAAGGATTCGTTTCATTTTACCTGACCTACAATCACTCTGTTCCCACCTAATGGTTTTGCTCATGAAAAAAAAAAAAAAAAAAGGAACATACAGCATTCAGAGATCAAGATCACCTAACGAAACCAGATCTACTTGCAGAGCCACTAAAATAAAATTTCCAATACTGCATCATTTTCATTGTCCCTGCAGTTACCGCTGAGCAGGGCTTCTTAAAACACACAGCCACATGTTTAAATTCAACAGTATTTGTTTACATGCATCTCTCTCCAATAAATCCCCTTGGGAAAACTGGTACAGCATGAAGATGTGAAATTTGTGTTTGAATCATTAACTCTACCTCCTAATAAAAAGCAATGGCATGACACAGTAAATACAGAGGTTACCATTTTAAGGTTTTTGTTTTTTTTTTTTTTTCATTTTACAAGTAAGGCAGACAAATTTGAAATCTTCTCTCCATTCTCAGAAAGTTACTCACACAGTACAAACACTGACATAGGAAATTTTACAAAAACTGGGTGAAAACCTAAAAATAATCCTCCAGCATTGTTTGCAGGACATCTCAGACAAGAAAGGCACTAAGAACCATTGGTTAAGAACACCTTTCCAATCGCCCTTCTCTCTGAAGAAGAGTCAGGGAGGCAGACAATTCTTGCACCAGTGAACGAAGGCGGAGCTGAAACACCCCAAGCACTTCTGCTCCAGCTAGATCTACCTGAACAGAGCAGTGAAGTTTAACACCAAGTTAACTATACGTAGATGACTGACGCCATTACACTCCTTGAGAGGAACTCCAGCCAGCTTACACAATAGCTTCAGGCACGGTGTCTGTGAGATGGGGACTGTCCATCTGACAAAACAGCGCTGATTTGAGCAGGAAATCTGCCCAGTTATTCTCATTGTTCCAGTGGCAGAGGCAGACATGAGCGTTCCTTCCCCTGGCACACACAGGTACCTTACCTGCACGTGGGAAACTGCTGTCGCTGCTCGCCTGGGAGCTGAGAGCCAAGGCGAGGGGCCAGCACATGTCCGGGGAGCAAGAGCTTACCAGAACCAGCTTCCCTGCCCTGACACAGCTCTGCCTTCTCTTTTTCTTTTGTGACTGTACAACTGTACTCACAGAGTGACTCTGTTTCCACTGGAAACAACAGCCTTGGTTGTTACTTACTACATAACTCGCACAGACAAACCAAGTTGAGTAAGGAGACATTTTTTCAATTCTACAAAAAAAAAAAAAAGTTTAAGAAAAAGCTTTTTAGTAGTTTTAAAAAAGGTTAGTGGCAAAAATTAACCTGACTGGTTCAAAGCCCCAAGTTTAGCATTTAAGAAAAGGCATTAAAAAAATATTAATTTAGTTCTGATCTTTTGATCTGTACGTAACACATACTGTGTTAGAGCATCCCCACTATTATGTGCTTCTTCAAGTGATGCTGTCTTTTAAAAATATTTTCCAAAACGCCTACACAAGAAAAGCAACCTAAGAATAAAGGTGCCACAAAATGAAAGAATATTAAGGAAAAAATGCAAATATTTGAAGCTTTTATTAATGTCATACTTTCACTACGATGGTAAACCACTCTATATTATAAAACATAAGCAAATGCTAAACATAAATGCTACAAGTCAGGAGCCACTTTTTAAAACTTGCATTTGCCAGCCCTAATAAATCATTATCATGAAAAAAAAATGCCCAAAAGACTACTTTTAAAAAATACTTCTTTCAAAATCACGATGTCAAGCATTTGGATGCAAATATGCATATAAAAACCCTCAGAATTCAAGCCACCAGACTTTCTTCCCCCAAGAGTGTGCGAGCAGTTTTCAGTTTTCCTTTTTTTTTTTTTTTTTAATTATTATTTCAAAAGACCCTTTTCTCATTCATTCATGACACTCAGTTAATGAGCAGTTTCAAAATGTCTCAAGGCTTTATTTAGCGTGCACTATTCAAAGCCTATTATTAAATATAAACTGGGGAGGGAAGCTTCCTGATACACACATCCTTGGAACATCAAATTCATAAAATAAACTTTGTGAGGTTTATCTTCACAAATGGCCTTAAAAATGATGAGATAGTAATATCCCTATTTTACAGACTAGAATGGGGAGCAAAGAATTAAGATCAAAAGTGTTAATTACTTTTGGCACCAATCTTAAGCACCTCCTTTTCAACATACTTAGCTTTATGAAACAGTTCATCTTCAAAGCACAGTTTCCGCTCAGATCAGATGAAGCTGTGAACGCTCAGTGCTTCTACAAATCAAACCCCAGTTCTACCTTGATTATCAGAAATACAGAATAAGCAATTACAGTTCCCATCAAAAAAGCAGTTGAAGTGGTTTATACAGTATCCCTTACGACCAGTACCACAGGCAGTAAGAAAGAATAGTCTTCGGAACAGCATTCAACTGTGTTAACCAGGAAACCTTTGTCTTCCTTAAATTCCCTGCCTTGGAAACTACAGCTACAGCAAAGGCAGCAGCACAGCCACAACAAATTACAGCGTGTACTGCACAAGCATAATTCCCACCCAGAGTAGCTGCATCCTTAACACCAAGCAGAACAGTGGTTTGTCGAGGAAGAACTAAACCTGTAATTTGCTGGAGTGTAAGATACTCAGTTGTATAATTCGCTAGGTTTGAATGCCTGCTTTTGCAGATTCAGTGTTGCTTCCTTAGGTTATATGCAATTCCCTCGATTTACAAAAAGCATAAAAATAACAACAGAGATGCAGGCTCTCCATCATATCGCTACATGCAGCTTACCAGAGTTGGCACTTTTACAGCCACAGCTAGTGCTGGAGCTGACCAAGCAACTTGCACAACAGAGCATCATCCTTCAGTAGGTACCAGATGGGTACGCCCGCGGACTTCGTGCATGTTTGCTGACAGCAGCAGAACAGCAGCGCTCCTGAACCATCAGTCCCCTTCCACTCTTAGTGGGGCAGTACCCCCTGCAGGACAGGCTCTTCTTTGTGCTCCCCTTACCTCTGGGGGATCCATAACTCCTGCACAGCCTGCCTCTTCTCTACCCCCGTCCAAGACCTGCCCCCTCCCCATTCCTGTCTCTTCAACCCATTTTCTCTGCTTATGCAATCACTGCCTGTCCCCAGCCTGTCCAAATCACCCCAGCCAGGCTCTCCACCTACTGACAGTCCATTTGTCTGCCCAGGGTCCCCGCACAGCCTGTCCTGCCTTCTGGCAACATAACCGGTCCTTCGCTTGGCTCACTGTGCTCATCTTCAGCACTGGGGCTCCCATTTCTCCCAGTGCATTACTCCGGTTCTCCTTCTCCTATACTCCTCAGCCTCTAACGCCTTGAGTGGTCACTTCCCAGTCCACCTTGTCTCACTAACTGCTCACCAGCTAGTCCCAGTTCACTTGCCTTCCCCCGTCTCAGTCAGATCCTCTCCCTGCTCCAGGAGTGCTTGGCTGCTTGTCCCCATCTACTCTTTCGTCTACGTTCTGCTCAGACTGCTCCCTTCTCTCTGTTGTTAGAAAGAATAAATACCCTTTAAGGGACAGGGAAGTTTAAGATCATCCAAAGCATCTGGAAAAAAGCTGTTTCTAGCAAAACAATTTCATTTCAGTCACCTGTGCTATAGATTGAAGCATTCATAGTCACTCAGGTTGTACACAACGCTGCCAGCACTAGGAGATGCAAGAGGTTCGTGCAGCTCTGCATGTATGGAAATCCACCACTTTGGCTGCTGTGCTCCTGCAATTCTTGTTGGGCAATACGAACTCTTCTCTTCGAAGAATTTCAGTTCTTGTGAGTTTTCATGGCCATCACTCTAAGAGAAATCCACTTTCCAAGTTTTATGTCTGCTTTAATACATAAGGGCTACAGTTTTTCAGAAGAAATGCTTACTAGATTTTAAAACAACCAAATAAATAAAAACCACACCTTGGCAGAATAATGCACTTTTCCTTAGCCTTCTACTAAATCATACATCTTTTGGAAACACACTCTGAAGAGGTCAGCTAGCATAGAACTTTTTTAGTATGAAGTTGTTATATTTTGGCAACCCAAAAACACATTCCCACACAGCTTAATCTTTGGCAGCCCCAACAGTGAGCAGAGCTCCTGTCCTGCTCCAGCTGGGGTGCACGCACAGCAGAACACAGCATCTGCAACACTGCCAGCCAAACTGCATCGGAAACACCACTTCTGTCCCGCCAGCCTGCCAAACACAAAGGCCCAGAATCTCATACAACTGTTAAAACTGTAAATCAGTACCGAGACAGCCGAACAATACAGCCAGTTTTGTCTGAGCCAGCTGAGGGTTTCCATCCCCACGCACTGGGTGATGCCCTGGGAGAGGCAAACACCTGACCTGGTGCATTCTGACACCGCACCTCTCCCCCACACAATGCTGCCCGAACCTCACTCTCCCCCAGATCCTCCCATTACCACGACAAAGAGAAATATCACTCTTCCAATTAAACAAAGTCAACTTAGAGCCAACTTGTGCTCTGAAATGTACCAAAAAGCCTGCGGTACACCTTCAGCACTGCAAATGAGTTCCAAAAAAGCTCATTGCTACTATCTTTTGGCATCCAAAGAGGAGGGAGGGTTTGCATCCCAGGCCACATGGAGAAGAGAGCTGCCTGACGCTATTTCACCCAGGGAAGCCCAAAATATCCATCAGAGATGAAACATCAAAATGATAATCAGTGAGACTTAAAACCCGCCTAAGCAGAGGCCCAGCTACTGCAACGCCACAACTAGCGATCTAGATACGCATCAGTTGACTGCAAGGAAATAACTATCACTGTTTAAATTGTCTGATTAAAATATATAAATATACAAACATCCAAAGATGTAAACTTACCCCACACGCACAACTAGATAGATAGATAGATAGATAAGGACAACGAATACACTGTTCCCAACTACAAAAAAAAAAGAGAAATCAGTATGAAGTTCATACCGTTTACAAATTTTTCATGTTTTAAAATATTTGCCTATTTAACTTAGATAATTGTAGCATTTTATTTTTAAACTTAACCCTGAAAAAATACACATTAAAGCATTCTCTGAATAGTGTGTAGAGTGCCTACGTGACATTTCGTGGAATTCGATTTTTTTTTCCCCATTTCTTAAGAAAGCTTCTAGCTAACCTATTTTCAACTTTTTAGATGAAAGCTTTCAAGCTCACTCCCAAAACATGATTTAGTTCCTTAAGATCTGGATGACTTACTCAGTTTAAAGTTTGAATTTTTTTGGTGTAGTAAGATTATTTGCCAGAAAAACTAAAAATATCTATAAAAAGGAAATAGATCTAGAAGCTTTTTGCTGATCATATCTAAAACAAGCATTGCAGTGTCTTCAAAACATCCCTTCTTACACCTAGTAACTTTAATTTTAAATAAAGCATCCTAATTATTCTGCAAGACTTGAAATTATATTATTTCAGCACCTTTAGCACAAGCTTGCTTTTTTTTTTTTTTCTTACTGAATCATTCTAATGTGTTTTCTTGGCTAATGCAATTAGCAGATTCTTATTTGTTCACGGCATTTTCTTTATCCAATATATATCAATTGTTGCTTAAAAATAAAAAAAAAATCCTGTCCAAGTCAGCAGTTTCGCTCCCACAGAACACTGTTCAACCTGTCCCTGTGGTGGAGGAGAACCGTGATTAGTAGGAAAGGAGATCAAGCCCCAGCCCTGCTTACCAACACATTTCTGCATTGCAAGGAGGTGGTGTGACAAGGTAACCCGAGGGCTCCATCAACTACCTGTAACCTCGGGAGCTGGATTACCCTAAGACCACCACACTCCACAGTGGAGACCACAGACACTGACAACCTTAAGCTACTGGAAACAGGTACAACAGTTATTTATTTGTCATCTTTTCATTGCAATACTATCCAGCAATCTAAGTTACAGATACAGAAAAATTTAGTCTTTTCTTTCCTTCTTTCCCCATCTCTACACAGCGCTTACACAGTACCCAGCTATACGTTTCAGTGCCAAACCAAGTTTATAATCAAATGAGTATCTCCCAGACACTAGTAATTTTCTTCTTCTGTGTTGCTAACGTGACATGCTCAAGAATTTGGCCGTTAAAAACAAAGGCTGTACAGAAACATATTTCTGTGAGAGACGAAACATCCGGGGGGGGGGGGGGGTCAGGGATAAAGTGAGATTCTTATTCAATCACCGGATTAAATTGGGGCAGGGGGGCACAGGGAGAGAAGAGAGAGCACGCATGAGATGCTTCTGATTTCATTATGAGATTCGTAAATGCCAATGCACAACTTTTTTCTTTTTTTTTTTTCCTCCATACAGCAAATTCTATGAATTCTATTAGAATCCATTATTGGTCCTCAGTATGAATACATCAAGTGATTTTCCTCAGTTGTCTACTCAGTGGGGACAAAGAGAGTATTATTCACAGGTAACAAGAGGGACAGTATAAAAGCTGGACAGCGACGATGTGGTTCATTAAGGGAAGAACTAAAGAATTCATTAAGGTGCACTGTGAGGCACAGCAGCTTTGCAAGCATTCTCCGATGTGCCAATAATGTCATAACAAATACCCAAGTAAACCAGTTAAGCAGTTTTCCTTGACATTCACGGTGGTTTCACTGTCATTCAAACTGTGGTCATTTACAATTTCAAAAACATGCTCCAACCTTGTTTCTACAAATCACACAGCAGCCAGATACCCAACCACTCTTCTGGGGGTGCCACTACATCCTCCAACAAACTTAAAGCAGCAGACTAGCAAGAATACTGGAAACCAAAGCCTGGCTTGATTTATTTATTTTTTTTATTATTTTTTTTTTTTACTAACACAACACAGTTACTGACCTTTGTAATGTGACAGGCAGATATTTTGCTAGGAAGTTTCCACCCTGTTACATATTATTTATTTTTCAGGCAATTTTTAAACTATTTTGTTCAAAAGACACTGTAACCGATGCATCCACACTTACGCTGATATCATCCAAATAGTCTACCAAATCATTTCCTCCACAAGCAGCATGAAGACTGAGTGCATTGTGACACCTCATACATATTTAATAATAGCCTGATAGGCTGTCATTAACATCAAACAGCAATCTAAGTTTGCTACATTAAACATGATCCCTGTGTTAAGAGGAGAATCACAAACTGCCTCCAAGATCGAGCCTGAAAGAAATACCCACCGACTTGGACAAGGTGTAATGAGGCCAACTGCACTGAAGGAGCCATTATTCACACATTGGATTTAAAAAAAAAAAAATAGGGGAGGGGGGAGAAGGAGGGCAGAAAAAGCTTCAATGGGTCATAAGACCAGACATGCCATAAGGCAATCTGTCACAGAGTACTCATATTAATAACTGTTGTGTCAAAACTGAACATTCCAAAGAAAAGACAAACCTTCCTTTATGTTTTATGAAATGTAAGCCCACAGAATTAATAATTCATGAGATGAAGAAAAATATCAGATTTTGATATAAATATTAACAGAACCCTGTTACCCAGTTTAGAACCCAATTTTGACTGTCCTACCTTACAATTATCAATCTAGAAGGCAACATTCTCCAAAAAGCTCAAAGGAAAAAAAAAAAAAACACACAAACTATGAAAGTCATTAATGAAGAAATTAACATTCTCTGTTCATGTTGGTCCTAAACAAAACAGCACAACTCTGTTCTGTGCCTGGCAGTTGCTGAGAGAATGCTAACCGACTGGCGGTATTTGTTCCCTGAGTTACACTATGTTGACAACAATAAAGTTGGTGCACACACAAGAAAGTACACCAAAGGGAAATAATAAAACCAAGACCCAGGGGAAAAAGGGTAGGGAAACAGGGGAGGTGGTTGTCAGATGACAAACAAAGATTAAAAAAAAGCTGGTTAAAAGTTAATGCAAGTTTCAGCATATGAAGTTCATACAACAGCTCCTAGATCATTTTTTTCTGATGAGCTAAAGAACTGGCATTTATGAACTACAAAAAAATCACTTAACCTATAGCACACAATCACTTATCAACAAGTTCACCGTACATGATTTCAACCAAATTCCAAAATGCATTTTCAAAATATGTTAGTCTCAAGACAACATATTTAACTAGGCCTACAAAACCATGCAGTTGTTTCCATTTCAATCATTATTTTGTTTGCTAAAGTGAATAGCAGTTAGAGCTCAAGATACAGAGAAAATCACTTCTGCCTTGTGACACCAGTCCCCTCTGCTTTCAAGACTATCATAAAGTATAGAATGTTCTAACACAAAACACAGTTGTGCCAAAATCAGGAAAGCCATCAAAAAGCACTGTTCTAAATGGTGATGACAGTGCTTTTCATTAGCTTTTTTTTCCTCCCCACAGAAAATAATATAATTAAGTCTAGTTATGTCCTCACCTGCACTTACATTGTAGATAACAGTGTAAAAAATACTTCTGTTAAGCATCAACACTGGGCATACATAAAAAAGTCAGTACAAATACTCAATTTTTCGCCACAGTTTTTGCCATTTTAACTGCATTCAACTCAGTGGTGAGCAAGCAGAATGAAAAGTCAAAGAAGTTTAATACTGAAACCTTTTAGCAATAATAATTTTTAAAAGTTAATTCCTACCTTTATCATTCTAGAAAGATCTCCAGCATCAGCTAATTCCAAGACTATGTTCAGTTCATTGTCCTCAATGAATGACGCATAGTATTTAATTACATTTGGATGATTCAGTTGCTAAGAAAAGATTTACAACGCATGTTTTAGTGTAGTGTCTCATATTTTATGAATG
This sequence comes from Cygnus olor, assembly GCF_009769625.2. Taxonomy (NCBI): domain Eukaryota; kingdom Metazoa; phylum Chordata; class Aves; order Anseriformes; family Anatidae; genus Cygnus; species Cygnus olor. The sequence goes on from NC_049176.1 coordinate 6,801,280, forward strand.
AAACATTTTTATTCAGGCAAATAACGCACCTAAAATATATTATAGTATGATATAAACAGTACATGCTTTTAAGAAAAGCATTTACAGAGGAACATTTTGCAATAACATGCAAGCCTGCAAGAACATGGTGGAGTTTTAGGATCAAGACGATAATTCACATTAGTACTTTAAAGGATCTTTTCTTTCAGTGCATCTGTGCAATAGTATGATAAAACTTGATGAAACAGCTGGACCAATTTTTAAAATGAGTATTTTATTGCACACAAGACACTTAACTACAACATCATATTTTTAGTAGAAACTTCTACTTGAAAAGTTACACATTTTTCGATAGGATTTAATTCTCTATTTTAACTTTAAAGTGATTATAGATTATAGATTCCTTAAGTGAGGCTTATAAAAGCTCTACACAGCTACTGGTGGACACTTCAGGTATATCTATGCAAAAAATAACGTACTTTGATAATGGCTGCATTTTTATTCTTCAAGATAAATATTTTTACCTTTAGAAGATCTATTTCTTTTATGCAGTCAGCACGGGCTTTGGCATCCATTAAATCAAATATCTACACACAAGAGATAAGACAATTAAGTGATTAAAAAAAGCAAATTGAGTCATCGTTATTATCACATAACATCTATAGAGCAGTTCAAGTTTCACACAAGCAAAATATAATACAGTAATAAGAAATACTCCTAATATCTTAGTGCCATTGTAAACATTGCAACCCCCACATACTGATTTTGGTGCTATATCAGTACTTTTAGCCCTTTCATAGGAAACAACTACATTGGAAGTACAGGTTCTCCACGAACTCAGCCGCCACTTCTGCATATCTATTCAAATACATGGCAATAATTCAGTGCTTCTCCTTCAAGATGGTTCTAGTCCAAGTGTCAGCTATTTCTCCCACACCTACCACACCATTATCAGAGACGGATTCTTTCTAGGACTGAGCATGCCTGCCTTTCTTAATCTCTTGTTACAGTCCTCCTTTTGTTTTAAATAACGCATGCACTTTTACTCCCCCAGGATCAAAACTTCACTGTCACCTCTGATTCTTTCTCTCCCATTTCCTTCCCTTCAGCAAGGGAAGAAGCGATTTGGGTTCTGTAATTTGTTTACTAGAGCATTTTTTTCATCTGTCACCTTGACTTTTATAGCTTTTTACAGTTAGGCACCTTTGCTCGTCATTTTTTTCCACCTCCCATCTGCTCCAAATTATTCTGCAATGTATCTCATCTTTGCCTCTTCCATGGTTAACCACGTTACCCTCCACTAATTTCTGTTTGCAGCAATTTTCTCCTGTCATTACGAGTCCTTACCTCATTCTACCCACATTTATATTTGACCTAAATTCTTTCAATTTTCACTGTTTTTACCACCTTGGATTCCCTTTGCACTTCACTTTCTCAGATTTGCATCTCTCCATATACCGCCACCAAGTGATAAACCCCCCTTAGAAGTGACCAAATTGTTGCTTTTCCAGTGAATCCTTCCTCTCTCATTCCACATTACTTTCTGAATCCAAGGAAGTGGATTCGGAGAGGCCTGCCTACCAGATGTGGAGCTACACAGAAGAATAACAGAGATGCACCACGAGTTTCTGTAATGTTATGAGATAACTTTCTCCAGTTACATCTTTTCAATGCACACCTTTTCTTTCTAGGTAGTCTCCAGGAAGAGATGTCACATGCTGTGAAGATCACTGTTACCTGGTTGCAACAGCTAAACAAAAACCTCAAACATCTGAAAACTTACATATCCTATCATGCCACCAACCCCAGACACAAAAAAAAGCAGCTCCAGACCTCTGTGCAGGCCTTTGGTACTCAGAGGAGACCTCTTAAAACCGGCTCCATAACCACCCACCTGAATCACACCTACTTGCACTCTCCCCAAAACAGTTCAAACCAAGTCCACCCAGACAGGATCTGCCACACCTCGCCTCCACGTGCTGCAGCACTATCCACACAGGCTGTGGTGGCTCCACGCCGACGGGCGGCTAAACCCCACCACAACGCTCTCGGCTAACAAGAGGCAGCTTCTGGAGTCTTCTCACAGAGGCCTGGGGCTTCCCTGTTACCGAAACCTTGCCACACAAACCCAATACCCAAGTACATCATTCCTTTAATCAACTGAAAGACCAAGTCTAGGGATTTCAGTAGCAGATCGCAGCCCTCTGAGAGCACATATGCTCTTGTCTAGCCGCTGCTCCCCCTCAGAAAGCCCATCTCCCACCTGCAGATCTGACAGAAAAAGCAGACCGCAGCGGATGCAAGATTCACTTTCTCAAAAAGACAGCTAAGTCAAGAACTGAAATGCCAAGCCTGGAGACGGGGAAAAAGAAGAAACAGGAGAGAAGGAATGAAAGAAGAAAACAAAACTACTCTACCAAGAAAGGGAATAAAACATCTCACAACTACTTGTATATTAATGCCAGGATGATGGGAAATAAACAGACTGAGCTACAAGTAATTATTCAAGGAGGAGACTGAGGGGGATATAACTGAAACACAGCAGGGTAAGTAACAAGAAAGGAATGCTAACACTAAGAAATAAAGCAATTTCAGATGTAAGAGAAGAAAAGCGTTAGTACTATATATGAAATTATAGGTACAAGTATTAAACAGCAAATAGCATTGATGGAAAAGACAAGAGTTTATTTATTAAGGTTGGGAAAACACGTTTAGTGAAGGAGATGAAACAGCCTGCATCTGCTATAGATCCCAAATCTGAATGAAAAAGCATTGCTCTTTAATCGTCTTGACAATAGACTAAAAGTCCTACCACCTGCTACTGTCATGAAGGACTGAAATATTTTTTTCTAGGAAATACTTAGGAAACTTCAAAATATTAGAGGTAGCACATTAACAGTGAAAGTACTTGGAAGGCATGAGATCATAAATGTCTTTGCCAGTAAACTACGAGACCAGCAAAAGGAAAACTTTACACCCCCCTCTCCCAAAAACAATCAATGAAAGTGTGCACTGAGTAGCAGGGGGATAAAGTACGGGGCCATGGCAAAGTTGTGCATGTCTGCTAAGCCCTAGATAATGAGTTAAGAACATTTCTTATACATGATACTGAGATCCAGGTGCAGATATGGAGAACTCCCAACATACTGGGGAGCCTAATCGAAGCTGCAAACAGATTTTTAAACTGAAAATCGTACACAAATTACCTGGTCATGCAGTGTAGAGAAATTATTCAAAACACAGTTTCAAGATTTAAAAACAAAAGACCTGCAATGTGGCAGGGGAAAAGAGAGAGCAGTTTGGACCTGCTAAAGACTGTTTCAGTTTCAATTCCTCACTCAATCCCTTACCTGATATTTCTGCTAGCTTTACCATGGGCAAGTTCCATAAACACTTCCCAGGTTGTTGTAGATTACCTCTAAGGGACCAAGCACTTTAATTCTCTACTGAGTTTACACTGGAAACGCACATTTTGATTCTTTGTTCTTGAGCACAGAATACTTTGACCTAAGCCAAACCCTTGCAGGCGGTTAATCGACATTACATATATAACAACTTCAGCAGAGGCTGCCACAGCATGTGGCAGATGAGGACTGCTTCCAAGTTCTGGACCTTCCTCAAATGTGAAGAGGTAGAAATTAAATGCTATTATCCTGCATTCAGAATAATTCTCACTTCTCTGTCATAAGCGATGGGTATTTGTAAAGGAATAGAACAACACAGGCAGACAACAGACTGCCCATGTAACCTATCAATCACCACCTATACAAAAATGCAAGACACCTGCTTACTAACAGACTTATTAACTTACCTATACGAGCAGTGTTTCCCAGCACACCTAAACAAGCAAACATTCTGAGCATTTTTTTTTTTAAATAAGCTACCCCTTGAGTAAGGATGTAAATCATTACCCCTCACAGAGGTGTAACAGAACAAAGAAAAGCCCTATGCACGGGACTGGGAAAGATCTGGGATCAAGGGATAGGGAAGAAAAAGACAAAATTTTGTCCAGGTATTCTGGCTGGCATTCCCAGTATTTCTAATTTGTTATTAAGCCATCACAGAGCATAGACTAGGCCAAGCAGCTGATCTCAGGAAAGGTCAGACTTAAGTTTTATTAACATGACTCCCCTACAGTTTTGCTACACTTCATACAGCTGAGTGGCAAATTTGTCTCAGCTTCATCTAAACTTAGTATTTCAAACACGAATAAAATAACACAGTTCAAGAAAAACTGAGTCTTATGAGTTCCTTACAAACACAGACAATCTGAACATTTACAAATCTGGCCCAGATCTAACCTCAACAGACTGTAAAGGCCTCTTCCTAAAAATCCAGAATTCCAGTTTCTCAGACATTAACCTCCTCAACGAAATTATAAAAACACATCATCCAGTCCATGGCATCTGAGGAATCTCTGCCCTGTCATATCAAACAGCTGGCAGCGACTCTCCTTCCGATCGGATTATCCTTCCAGTCTGCCAAGCTGCTCCACTTGGATCCCAGGCACAAACCTATGTCAGCCCCCGGGGAGACTAGTGTGAACAGAACCCAAACCCTCTGCACTTCACCGCCACAAGATGACTCAGCACTGAAGAACAACACACACCAAAAAACGGAAGCCACAGTGAAAGAGTTTAAAAGCTTAACAACATCCTTTCAAGTGCATGTCAAAATGAACACACGGCAGCTGGTAGCGGAGGAGGAAGGAGCTGCCACCCCCAGCATCCTCCTCCCAGCAAGGAGCTCGGGGCGCTGGGGACACCTCGGACCAGCCAGGAGGGTGAGCCTGAATGGGGCCATGGGGAGGGAGAGGTTTGTGCACATCAACTGCTGGGAACTAGCAGCAATTAGACTACAAGTATTAGCATCACTGTAACTGGCTAATAATGGAAAGCACTGCGTTTTGATTAGCCTGTTTGGACATCAGTTGTACTAACAATAAATTCTAACTCTTGACTCCACTTACAAGGTCAGGGTCACGGGGTAATTCAGGTTGTAGCTGTGTTTTTCTAGTCCATACAAATTGCATGGAGTATAATGCAATCTTATTTAAAATTTAAATTGTTCTTCCCTAGTTTCTGTTTTCAAGGACTATGGTGAGATTAACATTTCTACAAAGTAATTATGTTTGCTGTGAAAAACCTATTAATATGCAAAAAATATATTTAATATTTTTATGATGCATCCGTTTTCACAAAGTGTAATCAAAAGCTTCATTTTGAGAAGTGCCATGCCCTACTTAGCAATTAATTCCTGAAAACAATTAGGCAGAAACAGCTCAAGAGATGTAAGAGGACCTTTTAAAGCTCTTACTGAAACTGTATTCTTTTGGCATTCTAGAAATATCAGTTTTAAGTACTGTCAGGAGATAGCAGTACTTTTAGAACTATTTCTAAGCTATTTTAAGATACAGAACACAAACTGTTCCCTCCACAGATGTGTAAACTAAACAAAAAGGTTGCAACACATGAAATCAAATTCCTGAGAAAACTTCTTACATAGATGCTCACACACTACTCCTGCTCCTTGAAAGCTCTGCGCAGAGCAAGAAGGTTGAAAAACATTTAACCACCAGATGGAAAACATCAAGCCTTAGCTCCTAAGTGCAGACGGTATTTGCGCAATTACCAGCGACTGATTTAACTTAGCTTCTGAAGTAAAATGAATGTGTCAGTGTTCCCTCACATGGTACCGCTTTCAAAACATGCCAAGGTGGGAGCCTACTTCATTCCTCTCGCTCTAAAGAGGAACGCTTACTCCTCCAGCACTTTTCCAAGACTTCCTCTTCAGTAGTAAGAATAGAAGTCTTTTAACCTTACCATTTAAATGTCAATTTAATCTAGTTCTGCTTAAAAAATCTGTGTAAAAGAAAGATGCCTTAACAAAAGTTCTAAAGCAAAACATAAACATGCCTACCGCAACATAAATCTACAGAGAAATAAGCAAAATAAAGACTTGAATGCACACAAATATTGAGATACTGAACAGCAACAATGAGCATTAGAGCATTTTGCCACCATTGCACTGCTGTGCTAAGACAATAGTGCTTCATAAAGTGTAAAATTACAAGTGCTTCCCTAAGATTAATTATCTCTAATTCAAAGCTGAAGTAGCAATCCACTGACAATGCACAATGAATAATGAATGTAAGTGCAAGATAAAAGGATTCATTTTTTGAATTGCAAACATAGGGTCTCCGATACTGGAGTGAAAGGGAAGGAAAGGTGGAACAATGTGAAGCAGAAATGTTCAACACAATCTGCAGTTGTATTGAAATGTGCAGCTTCACATAATAGTTTGAGTAGCCAAGGTTTATTTTAAAAATACCATATCAAACAAACAATATCCAGTCAGTGACAGTAAGACTATATTTACAAGTCTTGTGTTATATTCTTAAAATACACCATTTTAAGCTACTCATATCTAAGTTCATACCAGTTCCACAGTTCACATCTCCACCTAACACAAAACCAACAGTCAGTTCACAGACTTTCCTGCATTGTAATGTGTTGACTGATTATCAAATGAAGGGCAGAGACTTGGTGCAACAGGGGGGACTCACAAAGCTTTTCAGTCTTTCCTTTAGGTCTGAAATAGAGGGAGCATCTTGCCAAGCCTAATATCATTGAAGAACTGTTGTTCAAGAAGTTGGTCCAATCTAAGAACTTTGAAAAAAAGGTGATCTGTACCTGTGGATGTTAAACACAGTCAAACAGTGGGGAGAATGATAGTAGAAGTGGTAATTGTTTTATAAATATAACCGACCAAGAAAGACAAGTAGGTTGCACTTCCATGGAACAAAGACTGGTCAAAGAGGTAGGAGTTTATTATGTGCCATAAAATGCATCTCCTCTCTGATGCCCCTGTTTTTGCTATCCTGTAGCATTTTGAAATTTAATTACCGGTCTTGGTTCTGGAAGTATCTTGTAGGCTTCTGGAAAGAATAAGGACCAAGAGATCAGAGATAAAGCAATTGTAACCATTTACAAAAGATGTTCGGTGGTTTTGTCCTTTACGAACAGTTTGTGAGGATTTCTTCCCCTTTCCAAGCAACCACTAGAGTGCTTATTGCCCAGAATGGCATGTAGTAGTACCTAAGGGTATTGATGGTTCTCTTGCAAGGATTATTTACAGTGGTAGTGGTAGAAATGCACTGCTTCTTCCTCAGGCTATTCCATGTATTTTGGACTTCACACTTGTTAAGAAACTTATCTAGAAGCTCTTCAAATTTAGACCGCTACATTAGTAGCTTATCTGCAGTTGATCTTTCCTGATGTTTCTTTGACTCAAAGTGTCACTCAGACGTTAGTGAAAGTGAAGAATAAAGATTTGTTTTATAATTCTGGTTTTATTTAGGTAGTATTACAACAGCATCTCAAAAACATGGTTCCATGAAAAAAGAGAGAACCTAATTATTATAAATACCACTTCCCTAACTCCAAGAAGGCTAACCATACGCAGGAAGATGAAACGTGAAGGGTAGAACTAGAAGAAATCACCCAACAATTAATCTTATGTATTCTGGTTAAATTGCGAGAAAGAAGTTGCAAATTAAGTAGTTTCACCCTGCTACATATCTGACTGTAAACCAAATCAAGAATTCTACTTCTTCCCCCACGGACGTAGTCACTGCACCAAGCCTGTCTGAATTTAAAAAGCAATTGGACTGTGCACTTAGTCACATGGTCTAAACTTTGGGCAGACCTGTGTGGTGCCAAGAGTTGGACTAGATGATCCTTATGGGTCCCTTCCAACTCGGGATATTCTATGATTCATGTCATCTGGACTCAGCAACAACTACAGATTCAGAAAGAGCGGTTTCTGTCACCATCTGCTTGTCCTTCCTCCCACAGCATCTTACTGCCACTTGCTTCTGCTCACGTTGAGTTCCACAAACATACATTTTGTACACATTAATATAACATTTATCAATATTGCACATATTTCAGCCAAGTAAAATTTTAATAGCAGAAAATAAACATTCTTGTCAGAAAGCTTCACTAAAAATAAAAAAAATAAAAATCAAAGCTGGCAATCCTTTTGGAACAAATGAAGGCCTGAGATCCAGTAACACTAAGAGAGGATAACTGAAGAATAATAGTCACATCAGACCTTGAAGGCAAAGACAAGCAGAGGGTACCACTGGTCAAATAGACAGGAAGGGATTAGCTACAGACTCAACCCAGCCAGGAAAATGAAGCTTTTTGAGGGTGGGGAAGGAAGAGGGAGATAAGACTTGCAAAATCAGAAAGGAAGACATGGAGTTGTTAAGATGTGAGATGAAAAAGGGAAGATAATGGGAAAATAGAAATAAGTCCAGATCTCAGTGTGTTGGTTTTCTTCTTTTTTTGTTGTTTTGTTTTGTTTTTCTCCCGCTTTTTGTTGATGGTGTTTGTTTTTTGTTTTTGTTTTTTAAAACATGAGGTACAGGATTTGGAGACACTATCTCAGTTGAGAAACATGGAAAGTAAGCAAATCCAGGTAGTATTTCATGATACAGTTAGGAAGTATCTTTTTTTTTTTTTCCCCCGATAGGTTACCCAAGTCTTACTTTCTGTTCAAATAGTATTCTACATAGACCCAGCCTTCACATGGAAAGCTATTTTACAGATCACAGAACACCGTCCCTCCTGATGTGCACTAGTCAGTAACATTCACAGGGAAAAACAGCAGCATAAGTTGGCTACTTTAAGGCAATCAGAACACTACCAGGATAAAGCCATTTGGAAGAGACACAAA